>NC_138167.1:27059849-28318374 GCF_964165515.1 Mesoplodon bidens
TGTAAAGCAATTATACTCCAATTTAAAAAAAAGACAGTGATGGAAAGATATCCTGTGCTCTGGTATTAGAAGAATTAATATTATTAAAATGGACAATATTATCCAAAGCATTCTACAGATTTAATGCAATCCCTGTTAAAATACCCATGACATTTTTCTCAGAATTAGAACAAATAATCCTATAATCTTTGACATAAATATGTCAAAGATTTTTGGAACAATCTCCTAAGGCAAAAGAAAAGAAAAAGTAAAAAATGGGACCTAATTAAACTTAAAAGTTTTTGCATAGCAAAGGAAAACAACATCAAGTTGAAAAGGCAGCCTACAGAATTGGAGAAAATATTTGCAAATGATGTAACAATCAAGGAGTTAACATAAAAATATACAAAGAACTCATACAACTCAATATCAAAAAGAACAATCCAACCAAAAAATTGGCAGAAGACTTAAATATTTTAACAAAGAAGACATACAGATGGCCAACAGGTACATGAAAATATACTTTACGTCACTAATTATTAGAGAAATGAAATCAAAACCACAATGAGGTAATACCTCACACCTGTCAGAATGGTTATTATCAAAAAAAATCTGCAAATAACAAATGTTGGAGAGAATGTGGAGAAAAGGGAACCCTACTACACTGTTTGTGGGAATGTAACTTTGTGCAGCCACTATGGAAAACAGTATGGAATTTCCTTAAAAAAGTCAAAATAGAACTACCATATCATGCAGTAATTCCACTACTGGGTATATATCTAGAAAAAATGCAAACACTAATTCAAGAAGATACATGCACCCCAATGTACATAGTGGCACTATTTACAATAGCCAAGACATGAAAATAACCCATGTCCATCAACAGACAAGTGGATTAAGATGTGAGCCATGTATATATAAAAATATATATATTTATATTATATTTATATTTACATATATATGAATATTACTCAGCCACAAAAAAGAATGAAATACTTCCATTTGCAGCAGCATAGATGAACCTAGAAAATATTATGCTTAGTGAAATAAGTCAGACAGAGAAAGATAAGTACTATATGATATCACTTATATGTGGAACCTGAAACATAATACAAATAAATGTATATACAAAATAGAAACAGGCTCACAGATATAGAAGACAAACCTGTGGATACCAAAAGAGAGAGGGAAGTAGAGGAGGTTCAAATTAGGGGTATGGGATTAACAGATACAAAGTACTAAATATAAATAGATAAGCAAGACGGATAAACTGTATAGCACGGAATCATACCAATTCTCTTATAATAACCTATAATGGAACATAATCTGCAAAAATACTGAATCACTATTCTGTACACCTGAAACAAACACAGTATTATAAATCAACCACTATAAATTATAAATTTATAGTGGTTGATTTAAATTTAAATTATAAATTAAATTTATAAATTTAAATTATAAATTATAAATTTCCATAAAGAAAAAATTTGAATCACTATGTTGCACAACTGACACCAGTAATAATATAAATCAACACTACTTTAATAATAAAAATAAATTAATTAAAAATACTTATAGAAAACAGGGGAGCTAAATGATGTTTTATTGAAATCTATGAAGAATAAATTTTTGTGATTTATATATAGAGATTATAACCTTTCCCAGGTGGCAATAGAAAAATTATAACTATTTTATATAGTTTACATAATGATTACAAATTGTAGAAAACACAAAAAATTTATAAATTTCAAAACTTCAGGAGTTATTGAAACTATATTGATTGACTCTTTTCCCTTCTTCCCTCCTTTCCTGGTGCTTCCTTCATGGAATACTTAAGTGATGACCAGTACTCCAACATCTGTGTTGGAACATGTGGCAACCATGAAGATGAATGTCATAACTTTAGGATGGCTAAATAGAAACAAACACTAATTACCAAGAAACAGTAGAAAAAGCCCTGGACTCTCTGTTTTAGGACTTCTTTTAACTGAGAGAAAAATAATACCATATACATATTGCCAGTAATATTGCTGGATTCTATTTTTTCTGTTATGTGCTGATAACCTACATTCTCACTGAAAGATAATGTTGCTGCCATTTTGACTCTATTTCCAATCTCTGACTAAAATTGTCTAAAGTGATATGGCCCATAAATGATATTGTGTATTAAATTAGACCTTGATATAGGAAATGAAAAACTATTCCATCTACTTAATCATGGTCTTGGGTAGATTTATGGGGCAGATCACTTAGATACATTAATTCCTCATTTTTGCCATTAGTTACTATCTCTTCTCACAGCTGCTAAAATGGTCCAACTTATAAGGCATTACTACTTCCTTGTGACCTATTTGAAGTGAATGATAATAAAACAATTGTAAGAGAATGGAAGTCTAAGGAATCTCTGTTTGATTAGAAGTTGCCTGGTGTTTCATAATATAACTTCAATTTAACCTTTGATAACTTTGTATTTAAGCCAGAATTTACATTTAATAAAAAATATTTTTGAGAAATAAATGGAAAAGAAATATATAATTATGCAGAACCCATTTTAGGGATGGTTTTCTGTTGCCATCTGACTTAATAGTGGGTATTTTTAAAATCAGCAATATAGTCTCAGTATTTAGGAGAGTATAAATGTTCTATTCTGTCCACACAGTGCTCTTGTTTTCTATTTTAATAAAAACAAATATTATACAGATTGTTCATTCATACTATAAAAATACACGTTTTATGTTATCTTTCTCCTAATTAACAAATTCAATCTCACTACTGGAAGACAGACTTGAATGAGAATGATGAGAAATTAACACATTTTTTGCTATGATCTTTCTGACAATGTTGTAATTAAGTTGCAAAAATCTAAGAGAGAGAACATATGTGCACATTGTATTTGACTAAAGAATGGCTGCTCAAGCAGAGCGTATTTCATACAACAGATTCAAGGAAGCATCTAAGCATATCTGACATATAATAGGTGATGGGTGGTGAGAAATTTGTCACTGGAAATAACTGTAATATAGCGTTACTTCACATAGTCTGTAGTCTTAGAACTTTGTGCCTGAAAAAAATAAAATTAGTACTGTAATGAATACTGCCTTACAGAGTGAAGATTTAAGCATTTGAGAGATCTCCCTTTGAAGTCTCATGCACCTTGAGGTGTGTGGGTAGGCACCAAGACAGAATCTTAGCTGACACTTCTGGGTTCTTGAAGCAGCTACTTTTATTGGCGGGTTAACTGTTTCTCATGTTGGACTCAGAGCCCAAGAAACGTTATAAAAAGGGAAATTTCAAGGAAAATGTTAACAGTTTTTATTATCTGAGAAACATACTTAGTCTATACAACTCGTGTTCTGCAAATACTCCTTTACTGTAAGTCATTTTTTTAAATGAATATCAAATTTTATGGACAATTTTGCCCATTTTTAAATGCTAGTAGGAGAACTGAACTCATAAAGGAAAATTCAGTGATCTAAGGAATGACAATTAATGCAGACAAAAGCACATATTTTGATCAGTTTCTAACACTTTTGAAAAGATATGGATAATCTCAGGATTTTGTAGCATCAGGAGCTTGTTATAACTCATTTTAGAAAGGCAGAGTGATTGCAGGGATTTGAATCACTTTCACTTGAACCACTTAGCCCAATTTAAATGAGGTAGTATACTCCCATGTACTCGGATAATTCCTAAAATCTCTCGTCCAAAACAGATTTAAAATTTATGCCAGGGTCATTCAGGATATAGCAGAATATTTTATCCTTCTTTTACCAGTTCTTCTTACTCATGTGTTAGCTCTATCACAACTCTAATGCTATAGAAATGTTATCTCCAAGTTTGGAAATAACTGGCCTTAGCTCTTTTAAAAATTTTTTGACTAGGTAACAAATAAGAACATAAAAAGATGTTCAATATTATCAGCCATCAAGGAAATACAAATTAAAAATACAATGAGCTATTACTGCACACGTTTTAAAATGGCTAAAAATTTAAACATAATAATAATACTGACAATACCAAGTGCTAGAGAGGATAGGGAGCAACTGAAACCCTCATATATTGCTAGCAAAAATGCAAAATGGTATAGCCAATTTAAGAAATAGTTGGGCAATTTCTTTTTTTTTTTTTTTTTTTTTTGCGGTACGCGGGCCTCTCACTGCTGTGGCCTCTCCCGTTGCGGAGCACAGGCTCCGGACGCACAAGCTCAGCAGCCATGGCTCACGGGCCCAGCTGCTCCGCGGCATGTGGGAACCTCCCGGACCGGGGCACGAACCCATGTCCCCTGCACCGGCAGGCGGACTCTCAACCACTGCGCCACCAGGGAAGCCCTGGGCAATTTCTTATAAAGTTAAACATTAACTTACCTTATAGTTCAGCAATTCCATTCCTAAATATTTATTTCCCCCAAGTGAAAGCTTATGTTCATGCAAAGACCTAAATGTGAGAAATTTATAGTGACATTATTCACAATTGCCCCAAACTAGAAACAACTCAGATGTCCTTCACTTGGTGAATAGTTAAAACAAAACAATACAAACAAAAAAACTGTGGTTGATCCATATAGTGGAAAACTATGTACTCAATAATATACAATGTAAAGGAGTATACCCTTGATACACAGAGCAGCATGGGGAATTGATATACTTTACATACATTCTTTATATATATATATAGTGAGGGAGGGAGAGAGAATGGAGGCAGGTCTTATAATTAGAACACAAGACATGAATCCACAGAGATTTCAGATATCAAAAATAGTGTCAAAAGAGCCATAAAAATAGGGCTACTGAGATTTTATTTGCACAAGGAAGCTAAGATAGTCATTATGTAAGAGATATGACAAAAGCAGAAGTTACTACTGGGAGTCAAGACAACAATTGGATCGTTTTATGTTAGGATTAACAGAAAACGTAGGAAAAGGCAATCATAGGTCTTCATGACTTCGTGTGAAACATATCATCCCTTGAACCAGAGGGTGGGATTTGGGGATGAAATTTCTCTAAATTTTCTGGCAAGAGCTGAGCTACTTTTTATTTATTTATTTATTTATTTATTTATTTATTTACTCACTCACTCACTCACTCACTCACTGATTTATTCTCTCACATATTCATTCATTCATTCTCTGCTTGGCTGAACAAAGGTTTTGTTTTTGTTGTTGCTATTATTTTATTTTATTTTATTTTTTTATTGGAGTATAGTTGTGTTAGTTTCAGGTGCACAGCAAAGTGAACCAGTTATACATATGCATATACCTATTTGTTTTTAGATTATTTTCCCATACAGGCCACTACACAGTATTGAGTAGAGTTCCCTGTGTTATACAGTAGGTCCTTATTAGTTATCTGTTTTATATATAATAGTGTGTATATGTCTATTCCAGTCTCCCAATTTATCCATCTTCCTCACCCCTGCATGAAGGGTTTTAATGTGATTCTCAAGAGTATCAATTAAAAATACTATAAAAATTATGGACTTCCCTGGTGGTCCAATGGTTAAGACTTTGCCTTCCAATGCAGAGGGTGCCAGTTCGATCCCTGGTTGGCGAGCTGGGATCCCACATGCCTCATAGCCAAGAAGCCAAGACATAAAACAGAAGCAATATTATAACAAAAATTCAATAAAGACTTTAAAAAAATGGTCCACATCAAAAAATCTTTTTAAAAAATGGTATAAAAATTAAAACAAATTAACTGAAATTTGAGAATAGAGATGAGATAGCAGAGTTGGGGGGAAGTAAGACTGATTACAGTAGAACTGTAGGTATATCTCTGACTTTTCCAGTTGCCAAAGGAAGAAAAGAAAAGAATCAGTTATATGATTTGCACTGTGTGCCAAAGGAGGATGCTATTTCAGGAGAAGCAAAATGGTTTCTTGCCTTAAGAACTGAAAAAAAATTATCTTTGGGAATAGTCACATGAGAGGCACTGAGTGATGTAATTTACTGAATACTAAGTACAATCCAACAGCAAATAGAATTGTCTGTTTCACACAGCTAGCTCTAATATTATCCCTCAACTTAGGCTAAGGATATAACAATAAGTATGAGATGGGAAATCTGAGAGTGGCCAAGAATATGTAGTTTTAGGTCACAGCTTTCAGACACTCGGGATGTATCAGTTAAGTCTCATTGGTTTAAATAATTGGAAACCAAGTAAAAGTAGAGTGATCAACTAAAAAATATATAACAAACTGGAAGTAGGGAAATAATTTTCATGATGCTGGACTTCTTGGCATTCCCTGAACAAGCCAATCCTTTTCAATACTCTGAGCCTTGACACATGCTTTTCTATTTGTCTGGAAAGCTCCCACTTTCCCAGTTAGCTTGGCCAACTCCTAATTGTCTTGTTATACAGCATACTGGTTTAGACTGCTGAATTTCCAAACAAATAAACCTGGATTGAGTCCTGACCCTGTAGTTTACTAGCTTGTGACCTGTCGTAACTAACTTCCCTAAGCCTCTGTTCTCTTATCTGACAAATGGGTGTAATAATAGAACCTTCCTCAATCCCCTCACCCCCCCAAAAAACACTTGCATAGTGCTTGGCACATAGTATGGCTCAATAAATTCTGTTTATTAATAATTGAGAAAGTTTATGACAAACTCCTATGAAATCTTTGGGGGAAAGAACAAATCTTATGGAAAAGTGGGAATAAAATTATGCTATCAAAAAATCTGTCTTCAGTAGAACTTAGTCTTCTTTTTAAGTTGTTATGTTTCTCTTGATGATGTGCCATTACTCACCTTGTTTTGGTAGCCTGTGATCAACTCAATTTGAATAAATATGTGCAATGCCTTATTTTAGAAATATGTCAGCAAAGTAATTAAAAGATGTAGGTTTTCTTATTTCATAAAAGATGATCTTAAATTTTAGAGATCTTGAGTTTAAAATATTTAAAAACTTTCTTAAGGCAACTTGGAAAGAGAGGCCTTGGAAAGAGGCATGTGATGGTTAGTTTTATGTGTCAACTTGACTGTATCATGGGGTTCCTAGACACTTGGGCATTTTTGTGAAGGTGTTTTTGGTTGAAATTAGTATTTAAATTGGTAGACTGCATAAAGTAGATTGCCCTCCCTAATGTGGGTGGGCCTCATCCAGTCAGTTGAAGGCCTAAACAGAATAAAAAGGTGGACCCTTCCCCAAGTAAGAAAGAATATTTCTTTCCTTATTGGGAGTTTGGCCTTTGAACTAGGACATCAGCTTTCTTCTTGTCTTTGAACACGAACTGAAACATTGGCTTTTCCTGGGGTTTGAGTCTATTTGTCTTCAGATTGGAATTACATATTGGCTCTCCTGGGTCTCCATGCTGCAGATCTTGAGACTTGTTTATCTCCATAATTGCATGGACCAATTCCTTATTATAATTTGCTTTATATATCATCCTATTAGTTCTGTTTCTCTGAAGAACCCTGACTAATACAGGGTACTTCATCCTTTTTTCATGTTTGGTTTCAGAATTGTTCTTGATTTGCACGTATGTGAACTGAAGCAATCATTGTATATCCTGATTTCATTTAATTGGTTTGACCAAAAGTAAATAGTTGCAATTCTTTTAGGTGTGATCTTTATCCCAATATTACCAGGTTTTATTATCAATTTAGTCTCAAATAGCTGCTTATATTGTCTCCAACTTTCTGTATCTGGTCTTACACACATTTTGAAACCTAACCAAAGTAGCTGTTTTCTGTTCTGCTGATAAGAAAACTGGAAACCTGAATGTTCCCTGGCACCATTAAGGTCAAACCTGCTTTTTTGTCCAGTTTCACTTGTTCTCTGGATCAATGTCATATTTCAGGTTTATGGTTAAATCAGAAGTATATTTGTAGGCTGGCAAGTGAAAAGGAGATCTTTCCTGCATCCCCAACCCATTTTTTGGACCAGCCTTCTAATATACTTTCTCCCATTTTCTAGTAATTGAGCCATGTTACTTACTTTTGCCATGCTTTTTAACGCTTGTAATTTGGATAATTCTTGGCTTGGTCTTATTTTTTTCCTATCAGATCAGGGGCCAGAAATGGTGAAGACATTTATTTCAAAAAAGCTCTACTAATTAAACTCCTTAGTACATCAGAATATTATTACTCACAGATAATACATTCCAACCCATACTTGATGTCTCATTTGGACTACAAAAAGATTTATCTATGCTGCATATCTTGGCCTTATATGGGAATATGTTTTCATATTGTTTATTCAACAAAGTCTTAAACTATTTTGATGGAAAGACCATAATTAGTGTTTTTGAGATCCTAATATAGCACAGATGAAGACAAAATGTGACATGCCTAGCAAATACAGTATTGTTGGATTCAATTAGAGTACTTTTTAATTGCCTTATCTTTGCAGACCTTTTAAGAACAAAGAATTATTAGAGAAATTTAGAAAGAATTATGACCATACGTTGCTACAAAATATCTAGGAGAGGTTTTCTATTCTCAATCTGCTAAGGAAGATGAGTCATGTTAAATAAAGTATTCTTTGCTGTACTGTTCATCCTGATGGGTCTGAATATGGGAAGATGGGCCTGAGGCTAGTTTGGGGGTGGCCTGGAGAGAACTGAATTACCCAGTAAAAAAAAAAAAAAGAGTGAGAAGAAGTACAAATTCTCAAGGCCATCCAATAGAGAAGGGGTGAAGTGTGGCTGTGAGATAAAGGAAAGGAAAAATAAGAAGATGTAAGACTGTAGCACTCCGTGGAGTAAATCATCAATGAAAAATATCTGCTGTAGTAGAAGGGCACCATAAATATATTTTGAGTAGAGATATATTCTATTAAATTTGAGGTCCATATAATATATACCTGTCTTCAATTTCCTCAATCAAAAAATGTCTCTCTACATATGAACACCTTATGTAAGTGTGAAAATTGAGGCATAGACTGGGTTTCATAACTTGGTAGAAATGATGTGGTAAAAGCATTGTTAAGGTACAATAATTCTTAATCTGAGCTGATTAAATTGAAGAAGAAATTAGGAAAGGATGTAATCTTGGAGATACAAACCCTCCAACAAACTGCAGAAATCTTGGAAAGAGTTCTGGGCTTCCACATGTCATAAACTGGGAATCTCATCCAAATTTACTTATATCTCAATAAGCAAGAACCATGGTTTTTGAGTCATATACATTTAAAGAAATATAGGCCCTCTCTCCCATATCTGTTATTTTTGCTCACTTTTGAACTATTAGTATTCTATTTCAATGACTAGTGTTGTTTCTACAATGACTCATGTTTATCTAAATTGAGACATATAAAAATGTTTTCCATGTCATATAGGGGAAATAGAGCCTTTATCTACAGCCATTCATTTATTTTTCAACAATATTTATTTCAATGGAGACTATAGAGTTTTAGATATTGTTTTCTACTCCTGTGACAAAAACAACAGAAGTAACAGGAAAATCCATTGGAAAGAGTCATTTTCTTAAGCCAATAGATTTATTAACTGCTTTAGATTATCCCTTGGGTTATCTGCACACTGATAAAATTGATGGGGCTTAGGACACACTGCCCTAAAATGTGGCACCTTGGCATATTGACAATTTTAAACTGAAGGGATCTGAGAAATAGCAGGTGCAAGAAGGACATTCTGACTTTCCCCTGAAGCAGGTCATAAGACCCTCATGTGAGAGGTGACTTCTCTATACCCAAAAGAAAGGATCATCCTTATCTCCAAAGACAGAAGGACACCAGGAGGAATTTGAAAAAAAAAAAACATTGCACTTGGTTGATACACTTTGTCTTTTCATATTCCCCATGTCTTTCTTCTCTTCATCAAGTCTAGTATAAAAATGCTCAAGTTTATCCTGTATTTCAGGTCTTCATTTCCTTATGAATACTCTGATGCCATGTAAAACTTATATTAAATACATTTGTATGTTTTTCTCTTGATAATATGCCTTTTGTACAGAGTCCCCGCCAAAAATTTAGAAGGGTAAAAGGAAAATATATATTCTCTACCTTACAATTTGCACAAGTCAAGTTTTGAGGACCATAGTTTTAACCTCCATAGAAACTAAAGCATATCTTTATAAATTTCAATGTTTTTAATTTTCATAATTAAAATACTTCCATCAAGAATATCAAGAAAAGGAGAATGTATATTCATAAGAAAATTGCTCTTTGATACTAACAATACGTTTATAATGAATAGAGGGTTGCTTGAAAAAATCAATCTATGAATAAATGTGTAAAACAATGAAACTTTTCCTACTCTTTCTCAAATTATGTAGCTGAAGAGTAGCAGAATAAGCCACATAAAAATATGCCTCTTTGGCATAAGGATTATTTTGAGCTGAGTGTTTAGAGAAACAGAACAGTAGATATTGGAGAAGCCCTGGAAACAGAGTGGAAGTTACATTTTGGTAAGGGAAATTTGCATTTATAAAGGAAATCTCCATATGTAAGGGTGTCTCCCTCTTTGTGCCAGGAAGAGAAGGATGACTAAATCACGACAGAATCTTATCTGTGGAGAAGGCAACAACTTAAATCTGCATAACATACCTTACCCTTGGTTACCATGCTTTTCCTGGTCACCTGCCCATAAGTTACCTCCCTCTCCCACCCCTTCCACACCTTTCTTCTTTTGTTTTTAGTTGAAGATGGTATTTAAGCTGGAGTTCTAAGCCACCTCTTTGAATCACTTGTTTTTCCATGGGTATCTCCCATGTGTACATGAGCTATGTATGTTAATATACTTCTGTTTGTTTTTTTCTTGTTAATCTGTCTTTTATTACAGAAGTGACAACCAAGAATTCAGAAGGTTAGAGAGAAATTTATTTTTCCTCCTCTACAATGTAGTAGTTCTATTTTTCTATTTTTTTGGTACCTCCATACTCTTTTCCATAGCAGCCACACCATTTTGCATTTCCACCAACAGTGTATAAATGAGGCAAGAGACAGATGGACCCCCAGGGCAAACAGTTTAATTTCGTTCCTTGTGGACCGATACTCTGAGACAGGAATAACAGGACAATTGAGAGAGGAGGCTGGGCCCTGCCCAGATAGAATATAAGAGACCACATATTCCTCACTCTTGACATCAGGAGACCTCCCCGACTACACATGTACAGAAAGGCTCCTTGGAGGTCAAAAGGGGAGTGATGCCAACTAATGCTCACTTACATATAGGCCTCTTCGGTAGAATTCAACTTGGCTAAGACATGCATGCACACACATGGGAAAATCCTGAGATACACCAAATATGGACTTTGAACCAGGCAAATCAAAATGATTGGCCAAAGGAAACACAGAAAAAGTGCCCCATAAAAGTGATTTAAACTGCCATGAGGGCGCGACCCGTGTGCCTATCCACACATACTATTTTTTTCCTAATAAATACTTTTTTCCTAACTTGTTTCACTACTTTCCATCTTTGTGGGAATTCGTTTCTGCAAAGCCATGGGGCCAGGGACTTGTTACTGACCACTGGTCTAGTGGTTAGGATTTGGTGCTCTCACTGCCACGACCTGACTTCAGTCACTGGCCAGGAACCAAAACCCTGCTTCAAGCCGCTGCAGGCTGAGGCCACCTGAGATCACAAAGGTTTCAATTTCTCCATGACCCTGCTAAAACTTATCTTTTTTTTTTTTTATAATAGCCATCTTAACTGGTGTGAAGTGGCATCTCATTGTAGTTTTCATTTGCACTCCTCTCATGATTAGCAATGTCGAACATCTGTTCATATACCCGTTGACCATTTTCATGTTTTCTTTGGAGAAATGTCTGTTTAAATATTTTCCAATTTTTAAATCGGTTTTGTTTGTTTTGCTTTTGAGTTGTGGGAGTTTAATGTCACATTTTAAACAGTCAGCTCTACCACAAAAGACACATATGGTGCTTTTGGACTTGTTTTAAATCAAGAGGTTAATTTTTAGCTCATACTTTCACAATCAAGTTCGTTGTCTCTATGACTTAAAATGGCAGTCCACATTAGCATGAAATTAACCCAAATTATACTTTGTTTTGAAAAACATATTTTCTTGTTTTCTCCATCTCTAATGGCATTCTTCTTGAAGACTTTGTATGATAAGGACAATGTTATACATTTATCAAACTTCATTTCATTTTCCTCTTCCTGGGCACACAAGAATATAACATTTTCCAAGCTCCCTTGCAGTTAAATGGGACCAAATGACTGGGTCCTGGCCAATTGCCAAGGTAAGTCACAGCCAAGTTTTTCCTTTAAAACAACTCTTCTGCTCTCTCTTTTTCTGAGGGTGGGACTTTGGAAACCATATGTTACAGAGATAGCTGCAATATGAGGAGGAGTGACCAACTCACATTGAACTTGATGTAAACAAGAAAAAAACTTTATTGGATTAAATCATTAAGATTTCAGGTTTCTTTTCTTATAGCCTATCCTATCATGACTAACTATCAACAAACATTGTGTGGTAAACCTATGTAAAAGTCAATATAAAAAGGATTTATTAAGAATTTTTTAAAAACTTGCATAAAGGAATTTTACAACATAATTCAACCTTTCCTCCAGTAGTCTTATATCTTCCAAAAAATGGATAATTTTTAGGTAAATGAGAATGAATTAATGTCAGGAAGAAAACAAGTTGTTTTAGAAACACCAAAATGCAGATTGGAGAGGTCTAAATATATTTAAGAACATTGAATAAGGTAACATTAGCTATAATTATATTTAATTCTATGATAGCAAATTTTTGGTTAACAAATTTGAGAAAATAAACCTTTGGCAGCCAGAACATTTTTTTTTCTTCTTTTAAAAAAGTCTCTTCAACTAGAAAATAAAAAGAATAATATTACTATATTAGATAAACTCATAATGTTAATAGACTAAGGCAGGAACCTGAAGAATACCCCTAATCCTAATAAAACTGAATAAATATATCTTCAATGAAATTCATGATAAGTAAATTGATGACATTTTGTAAATTTCTCCTTCATAAAAATTATCTGCAGAGCCTGTACACTGAAAAAAACTGAGGAAGTATAAGCAATAAGGCAGCCATCAACTTTACTACATAGCTCACTGTGACATTAAATAAAAAACAAGAAGCTACAAGTCATTATAGTGTGCAGTTAAAGATCAGTGAAGGGTACCATAATATGCCATCTCAGAATATATCTCTTTGGCACATGGATTATTTTGTGTTAAAGGCCATTGAAAACCAGCAGATACAGGAAAACTGTAAAAATAGGGCACAATTTTCCTTTTATAAAGGAAATTTACATTTGTAGAAATGTCTCCTCCATAGAGAAACAGGAGGCTCTCAACAACTCTTATCAATGGAAAAGGCATGAACACAATTCTGCATAATAAACCTTACTAAACAATCCTTATTTATCATACTTTTTCTGATCATCTCCCCATAATTTGTTTCCCCCATTCAGGAACCCCAAACTCTTTTCCTTTGTTTTCATTTCAGATGGTATTATAAGGGAACAGAATTTGTCATCCCCAAATATATCTCTGGCATGTTAATTATTTTAAGCTGGTTATTTTCTAAGTAACAACAAACATGGGAGAAACTGAAAACCAAGTAGGAGTTACACTTGTGTAAGAAATTTTTACATTTGTAAGGGAAATCTCCATTTGTAAGGGTGTGTCCCTCACTGTACCAGGAAGAAGAGGACCAAATCTCTAGAAACTCTATCAATGGAGAAGGTATTGACTTATCTGCATCACCACCTTACCCCTCTTTACTGTGCTTTCATGTTCACCTCCCATAACTTACTTTCCCCACTCTTAACATCTCTTTTGTCTTTAGCTGAGGGTGGTATATAAGGTGAGGGCATCGGCCATTTTGATGAGTTAGTCTGTTTTTCTGGGTCTCTCCCATGTATACATGTTATTAAAATTTTGTTTGATTTTCTCCTGTTAATCTGTTTCCTGTCAGTTTAATTCTTAGACCAGAAAAAAGAACCTAGAAGGGTAGAGGAAATTTTCTTCCTCCCTGACAGTATATAAGCCCAACTTCTAACTACCCCTTGGAGTTAATTAATCTCTGAGTGCCCTCATCTGTAAGTGCAATACAGATGCTAATAAACTTCTCTTTGTTTTCCTCTTGTTAATCAGTCTTTGGCCAGTCCAACTTACAGAGCCACAGCTGAAGAACCTAGGAATGTAGTATGAAAAATAATTTTTTCATCCCCTATATTAGTATTACCAATCATGGTCATCCTCAGATAAGTAAAATAAAAAATTTAAGGTCTATGGATAATTTGCTTAAATGAAAGGACTAGAGACTTGTTTTTGTGTAGAAAACTGAATGCCAGCTTGTTATAGGAAGCCAGAATATGTCACCCAAAGTATGCAGCAGACACAGGAGAAGCTCTGAAAACAGAGTAGAAGTTAACAATTTGTAAGGGAAATTTTCACTTATAAAAAAACTTTCATTTGTAAGGGTAACTCCGTTTTGGTACCAGGAAGAGAAGAATAATTCTACATCACAAAAGAATCTTATTAATGGAGAACACAGGAGACTTAAATCTTCATAACAAACCTTACTCTTGTATACTGTAGTTTTTGTTTTCCTGGTCACCTTCCCATAATTGGCCTCCCCCATACCTTTGTTTCAGCTGAAGATGGGGTTTAAGCCAGAATTCTAAGCCACTTCTTTGGTTTATTCATTTCCTTCAGTATCTCCCAAGTATATAATAGATATACATGTTAATACACTTCTGTTTGTTTTTCTTTGTTAATCTACCTTTTGTTACAGTGACCCCTGCTAAGAACATAAGTGTAGATGAAAAAAATATTTTTTCCTTCCTACACTGTCAAATTCATCCTTGTCAATAAACTAATAAATAAATATTTATTTATTTATATTTATTTATATATTCACATGACATCAGTTTTCAATGAACTAGATTAACTTTGGGTTATGTTCTGATTCTGCCTTCGCTATGTTACTGAACTCAGGTTTGGTTGCTCACTGCTGGAAAGCCAATACTCGAGAGGCAAGTGTTGGTAGAAAGGAAAGGTTGCTTTAATCAGAAGACTGGCAGTCTGGGGAGAAGGTGGACTTCTGCCTCCAAAACCAACTCTGAAGACTGCTCAGCCATGACAGTTTTTAAAAGGAAAATGGAAAATAATCTCAGTGAATCATCAAGGCAGGAGGTCAAGTTCTGCATCATTTTCCATTGTGTGCAGACTGGCTGACTCCTCATGATCTTTCTTCAGATGTTATCTCATCCATATAATTTGCCTGCAGATTACTAAGGAGAAAGCTGAGGGTAGAGTGTTAGTCATTCTTTAACTACTAAATTCCTCATTCATGCTTCTTTTAATCTAGGGAAAGAATACATGTTAGGCAAGCTATGGTGTGCATACAGTAGAGCATAAGTCAGGAGTTAGGTTAAATGTTACCTAGTGATCTCATTTCTATAATGTTTGAGGGGAACAGAAATGGGCAAACAGGAAAGGGGCAAAACAGCTGTTTACAAGTTCCCACAATCAGACATTATTCCATTTCTATGGGATTAAGGGCAAAAGTCCATCTTCTTTAACTTCTTCATGCTAACATAGGGCACTGTATTCTTAGAGTGGAAGATGTTGACACGGGTCTCTAGGTCTCTTTGTTGACAATTTTAGTTGCCTACTTATGGACAGAGCAAGCTACAATTATTTTTATGCCCACAAATATATAGATTATTATGAGAAATAGTGTTAATCCCATTCTCTTGAGGCCAATTCTTGGAACTGTGTTAGCAGTAGATTTAGTGCTGCTCGAGATGGAGTAGACTGTGTTATGGCTACAGTCATCAGGCAGTTAGTTTTTCCCCTCTGGAGACAGTTATAGTATCTGTAAAACAACTCAGGAATGTGCATCAGACAATGAAAGATTCTGTGACTCTATTGTCGACTCTACTGTCGTAATTATTAGCTACTTGAGCCCACAATTTTATGACTCAGGGAGGCCTAGGAGGCTTCAGCTTTTCTATAAACAAGAAGCAGGGGATATGGAGGAGCCTTTGTACTTCAGGACGGGGTACCACAAGGTTCTGCTTGGTTTTGTTTACATATAACTAGTCTTGAATTTTGGTAAGGGGTCTTAGAACAATGTGTACTTTACCATAATTAAGTGAAGATTGTTCAATTATACGACCTATCTTCTCAGTAGAGTGGCATGTATAGTTTTTTCAATGAAAACTTTTTAAAGAGAAGATTGACACAATATAGACAAAATATTCAAGGATCAATATAATATGAGCATTATTCTCTAAGTTTCCATTCGTTAAAAAAACTGTTCTCTGTTGGTAAATTTATCCCATAGATGAATAAATGAATAATACGTGGAGTATGCTTGGTAATTTTGGCCAAAATAGTAAATTCTGGCTACATGATATTGGTATAAACAGATATCAATATCTTAAGTGATAGCAACCATTTTTTTTTAAACTCAGAATAGTGAAGGATTTAGGTATTTGAAAATATTAAGATGTATGAGTTTCCCCAAGATCCCTAACTAACATTACAATTTAAAGGAAGCTCCTTTTAATAGTGGTCTGAGGTTAGCAGACATTTTCCCTGAAGAATTTCTCCAGTGAAAACCTAGTTCTTATGAGCTTCTATGGATATAGGTCAACTCTGCTTTGAAAAAGATCTTCTCTAATATTAAGGGTAGACCTCACTCTACTTTACTGATGGATATGACAAAAATAATTTCTCAGTCAAATTGAGACAAGTAATATTGAAGGACACACTGTTAATAAACACACAGGAATCTCAGTCACAAACCAATATTGTCTCAGGGCATATATGGTCACCATACCGATAGAAATTCTTTAATTATTCTTGGTTCTATTACTACATGAATCAAAACTTTTATTTGCTTGTTTTCTTGTCTAGACTCTAGAAAGAATAACAGACTGAGAGTTTCTCAAGAAAAGAAACTATATTTATTTTATTTTGAAGAAATAGCAGAATATTCTGTTTTCTTTATTCCACATACATTGATGTGACAGGAATAAAGGAAAAATATATAATTGTTTGTGAGTCTTTCCTTCTCCTTTTCACTCCCATGCGATCCTCTTCCCAGTTTGTGCAGGTTTCTAAGGAGGAAGAATGTCTTGCAGCTTGGTCAGCTAAAAGTCTTTGTTGTGCCTATAAGACCCTGAATATGCTAGATATAAGAGTAGAGGCTGGAAGAAAACGAGAGGATCTGATAATCATTGATACAGGAAATGGCAAAAAGAAACAGAGATTAGAAGTGCTTGGTCAAACAGGGCAAAAAGGGAAATAAGAAGAAAGTCAGGAGCTTTGTTAAATTTTGCAAAAAGGAATGTTGAAGAGGTGTGAGTAGCTGCGACTCAAAGTGAAATTTAAAGGAAGTTTGGAAAGCTTTACTGTCTAATGTGGGAAGAAAAGGTAATTACTATACATTTTCAAGTGAACTGAAATAAAAGCTAACAATATTCTCAATGTTTATGGAGTTGAACTTCAACTTTATCTTTTAAAGGAAATAAGATACCCTAGTTTTATGTGTGTTATATCGATTAAGAATATATCAAATAGCAGGTAATGTTGAATAAGGCCTATGTAACAGATTATGCTTGTTGAATGAATGAACAATGAATGCATGAATAAATGACTACATTTGAAAGATCAGAAAGTTTCTCTACTTTGAACAATTTAAGGGCAAGTTGTGTACGTCATGACCCTTTAGCCAGAAATATTTTAATATGTATTTTATTAGAATAGAAAACCATGGATATTATTTACTCTCTTAATTTTATAGGTTTTTAGAGAGGGCATGGGGAGATTTGGAATCAGGCAGCTACTATTGTTCTGCTGAGAGTGGTTACTAATGATGTCTTTTCTCACACAGATATGACCCCTGGTTATTACTGCAGATCCATACATTGGGCATGAACCTCCTCCTTTACCTCTCCCAAAATAACAATTTGCAAGAGTGTTAGCCCTCATGTTAGTCATATCCTTTCAGTTTCGCAGCTTGCAAGAATAAACCATGAAAATAGTTCACAAATTTTTTTTTCTAGTACAGCATCAACAATAACAAGTGCCTTCAAGTCTCAGAGACTATTTTGTTGATAGCTTCCTTCATTGTGCAAAAGCTTTTTAGTTTGATGTAGTCCCATTTATTTATTTTTGCTTGCCTGAGGAGCCATATCCCCCCCAAATATTACAAAGACCGATGTCAAAAAGCTTGCTGCCTATGTTTTATTCTAGAAGTTTATGGTTTCAGGTCTTATGTTTACATCTTTAATCCTTTCTGAATTTATTTTTGTATATAGTATGAGAAAGAAGTCCAGTTTGACTCTTTGTATGTAGCTGTCCAGTTTTCCCAACACCATTTATTGAAGGTCCTATATTTTCCCAATTATATATTCTTGCATCATTTGTCAGAGATTAATTGCCCATATAACTGTGAGCTCATTTCTGGGCATTCTGTTCTCTTCTATTCATCTATGTGTTTGTTTTTGTGCCAGTACCATACTGTTTTGATGACTGTAGATTTGTAGTATAGTTTGAAATCAAGGAGTGTGATACCTCCAACTTTGTTCTTCTTTCTCAAGATTCTTTTGGCTATTCAGGGTCTTTTGTGTTTCCATAGAAAATTTAAATTATTCTAGTTCTGTGAAAAATGCCATGGATAGGAATTATACTGAATCTGTAGATTGCCTTGGGTATTATGTCATTTTAATAATGTTAATTCTTCCAATCCATGAGCAATGTATTCTTTCTTTTTGTTTATGTTGTCTTCAATTTTGTTCATCAGTATCTTGTAGTTCTCTGAGTACAGGTCTTTTATCTGCTTAGAAAGATTTTTCTTAGGTATTTTATTCTTTGTGATGTGATTGTAAATGGGATTATATTCTTAATTTCGCTTTCTGATAGTTCATTGTTACTGTATAGAAATGCAGCAGCTTTCTTTATATTAATTTTGTATTCTGAAATTTTACTAAATTCATTGATGACCTGTAGTAATTTTTTGGTGACATCTTGAGATTTTTCCTATGTATAGTATCACGTCATATGCAAACAGTGATAGTTTTAATTCTTCCTTTCCAATTTGAATTCCTTTTATTTCTTTTTCTTGTCTGATTGCTGTGGCTAGGACTTCCAATACTATGTTGGATAAAACTGGTGGGAGTGGTCATCCTTGTATTGTTTCTGATCTTAAAGGAAATGCTTTCACATTTTCACCATGGAATATGATATTACCTGTGCGCTTATCATATGTAACTTTTATTATATTGAGGTTTGCTCTCTCTATAACCACTTTGTTGAGAGTTTTTAATCATAAATTGGTGTTGAATTTTGTCAAAAGTTTTTACTGCATCTATTATGATGACCATATGATTTTTATTCTCCAGTTTTTTAATGTGGTGTATCACATTGATTGAATTGCAGATATTGACCCATCTTTCCATCTCTGGGATAAATCTCACATGATCATGGTGTATGATTCTTTTAATGTATTGTTGAATTCCAGTTGCTAATATTTCGTTCAAGATTTTTGCATTTATGTTCATCAGTGATATTGACCTGAAACTTTATTTTATTTTATTTTCCATACCTTTGTCTGTTTTGGTATCAGGGTGATGCTGGCCTTACAGAATGAGTTTGGAAGTGTTCCTTCCTCTGCAATATTTTGGAATGGTTTGAGAAGGAGAGGTGTTAACTCTTCTCTAAATGTTTGATAGAATTTACTTCTGAAGCCGTCTGGTCCTGCACTTTTGTTTGTTAGGTTAGGAGCTTTTTTTTTTTTTATTAGCGATTCAACGTCTTACTGGTAGTTTGTTCATATTTTCTATTTCTTCCTTGTTCAGTTTTGTGAGATTGTACAGTTCTAGGAATTGTCCATTTTATTGGCAAATAATTATTTGTAGTAGTCTCTTATAACCCTTTGTATTTCTGTGGTATCAGTTGTAAATTCTCCTTTTTCAATTTTGGCTTTATTGATTTGAGCCCTCTCTCTTTTTTTCTTCATGAGTCCTATTAAAGTTTGGCAATTTTGGTTATCTTTTCAAAGTACCACCTCTTAGTTTCTTTGATCTTTTCTATTATTTGTTTAGTCTCTATTTCATTTATTTCTGTTCTGATATTTATAATTCCTTTGCTTCTACTAACTTTGGGTATTGTTTACTCTTTTATTTTCTAGTTCCTTTAGGTGTAAATTTAGGGTGTTTATTTGAGATTTTTCTTGTTTCCTGAGATTGGCTTGTATCACTATTAACTTCCTTATTCAAACTGCTTTTGCTGTACCCCATAGATTTGGATTTTTGTGGTTTTGTCTCCAGGTTTTTTTTTTTTATTTCTTCTTTGACTTCTTCAGTAATTCAGTGGTTGTTTAGTATCATATTGTTTAGCCTCCACATTTGTGTTTTTTGCATACTTTTCCTTGTTTATTTCTAGTCTCATAGCATTATGGTCAGAAAAGATGCTTGATATGATTTTAACATTTAAAAATTTATTAAGACTTGTTTTGTGGCCTATTCTGAAGAATATTCCATGTGACCTTGAAAAGAATGTGTATTCTGCTGCTTTTGGATGGAATGGTATATGTGTGTGTCTGTGTGTGTCTGTGTGTGTGTGTGTGTGTGTGTGTATATATATATATACATATATATATATATATATATATATATATATATATATATATATATAGTTGATATATAACAACTTGATATTTATCATGTTCATGAGGTCTCATGTGTTGTTTAAGGCCAGTGTTTTCCTTTTTGTTTTCTGTCTGGATGATCTGTCCATTGATGCAAGTGTGTTGTTAAAAGTCCCCACTATTATTGTGTTACTATCACCTTCTCCCTTTAAATTGGTTAATAGTTGCTTTCTGTATTTAGATGCTCCTATGTTGAGTACATGTGTGTTTACAATTGTTAAATTCTTCTTGGTTTGATGCCTTTATCATTATTATGCTGTCCTTATTTGTCGCTTGTTACAGTCTTTGTTTTAAAGTCTACTTTGTCTGATATAAGTATTGCTACCTCAGCTTTCTTTTCATATCCGTTTGCATGAAATACCTTTTTCTATTCCCTCACTTTTAGTCAGTTTGTGTCTTTAGCTCTGAAGTGAGTCTCTTTTAGGCTGCATATATATTGGTCTTGTTTCAGTGTGCATTCAGCCACTCTATGTCTTTTGATTGGAGCATTAAGTCTATTTACATTTATTTTTATTTTATGCATCTTTATTGAGTATAATTGCTTTACAATGTCAGTTACTTTCTGCTGTACAACAAAGTGAATCAAGATAGGTATACATATATCCTCATATCCCCTCCATCTTGAGCTTCCTGTGCACCCTCCCTATCCCACTCCTCTAGGTTGGCACAAAACACCAAGCCAATCTCCCTGTGCTTTGTAGCAGCTTCCCACTAGCTATCTATTTCACAGTCTGTAGTGTACATATGCCAATGATGCTCTCTCACTGCATCCCAGTCTCCCCTTTACTCCTGTGCCCTCAAGTCCATTCTCTACATCTGTGCCTTTATTCCTGCCCTGTCACTAAGTCCATCAGTACCATTTTTCTAGATTCTATATATATATGTGTTAGCATACGGTATTTGTTTTTCTCTTTCTGGCTTACTTCACTCTGTATGACGGACTCTAATTCCATCCACCTCACTACAAGTAATTCAGTTTCATTCCTTTTTATGGCTCAGTAATATTCTATTGTATATAAGTGCCACAACTTCTTTATCCATTCATCCATCGATGGACATTTAGGTTGTTTCCATGTCCTGGCTATTGTAAATAGTGTTGCAATGAACATTGGGGTACATGTGTCCTTTTGAATTATGGTTTTCTCAGGGTATATGCCCCATAATGGGATTGCTGGGTCATATGGTAGTTCTATTTTTAGTTTTTTAAGGAATCTCCATACAGTTTTCCACAGTGGCTGTATCAGTTTACATTCCCATCAACAGTGCAAGAGGGTTCCCTTTTCTCCACACCCTCTCCAACAATTATTGTTTCTAGATTTTTTGATGATGGCCAATCTGACTGGTGTGAGGTGATACCTCACTGTTGTTTTGATTTGCATTTCTCTAAGGATTAGTGATGTTGAGCATCTTTTCATGTATTTGTTGTCAATCGGTTTGTCTTTGGAGAAATGTCTATCTAGGTCTTCCACCCATTTTTGGATTGGGTTTTTTTTTTTTTTGGATATTGAGCTGCATGAGCTGCTTGTATATTTTGGAAATTAATCCTTTGTCAGTTGCTTCATTTGCAAATATTTTCTCCCATTCTGAGTGTTGTCTTTTCATCTTGTTTATGATTTCCTTTGTTGTGCAAAAGCTTTTAAGTTTCATTAGGTTCCATTTGTTTATTTTTGTTTTATTTCCATTACTGTAGGAGGTGGGTCAAAAAGGATTTTGCTGTGATTTATATATATATTTAAATAATTATTGATAGGTATGTTCTTACTACCATTTTGTTAATTGTTGTTGGATTGTTTTTGTGGTTCTTTTTTGTTCATTTTTTCTTCTTTTGCTCTCTTCCTTTGTGATTTGATGACTATTTTTAGTGCTATGTTTGGATTCCTTTCCCTTTTTGTGTGTGTGTTATCTGTTATAGATTTTTGTTTTGTGGTTATCATGAGATTTATATACAGCAATCTATTCATATGTATTTATATACAGGATTATTTTAAGTTGCTCATCATCTAAGTCCAAATACCTTTTAAGAATTCTTCATTTTTACTCCCACCTCCTATGTTTACTTTTTTGACATCATAATTTATATCTTATGTTTTGTGTATCCCTTAACTACTTATTGTGAATATAGATGAATAAACTACTTTTGTCTTTTGACCTATCAGCTCTTTACATGGTTGATTTACTACCTTTACTTTATACTTGCCTCTACCAATGAGATTTTTGTTTTTGTCATCTTCATATTTCCAGTTTTGGTCTTTTCTTTTTCACTTAGAGAAGTCCCTTTAACAGTTCTCACAAATCTGGTTTGGTAGTGCTGGACTTTTTCAGCTTTTGCCTGTCTGTAAACTTTTAATCTCTCCATCAAATCTGAATGAAAGCCTTGCCAGTAGAGTATTCTTGGTTGCAGGATTTTCCCTTTCACCACTTTAAATATGTCATGCCATTCCCCTTTGACCTGCAGAGTTTCTGCTGAAAAGTCAGCTGATAGCCTTATGGGCATTCCTTTGTATGTATCTTGTTCCTCTTTCCTTGCTGTTTTTAATATTCACTCTTTATCTATAATTTTTGCCATTTTAATTGCAATGTGTCATTGCGTGGTCCTCTTTGGGTTGATCCTGGTTGGGACTCTGTGACTCTTGGACCTGGATATCTGTTTCCTTTTCCAGGTTAAGGAAGTTTTCAACTATTACATGTTCAAATATTTTCCCTGCCCCTTTGTCTCTTCTCCTTCTGAGACTCGTATGATGCATATGTTAGTACATTTTGTGTTGTCCCAGAATTCTCTTAAACTGTCTTTTTCTTTTAAATTCTTTTTGTTGTTGTTGTTCAGTTTGGATGATTTCCACTACTCTGTTTTCCAGCTCACTGATTGATCCTCTGTGTCATCTAATCTACTGTTGATTCCTTCTTGTGTATTTTTTTTAAATTTCAGTTGTTGTATTCTTCATCTTTATTTGACTGTTCTTTATATTTTCTAACTCTTTGTTAAAAACTTTTAACCTCTTACTCTGTTCAAACAATCTTGTCCAGACTTCTTTGAATATCCTTATGACCATTACTTTGAACCCTTTATTAGGTAGATTGCTTGCCTCCATTCACTTCATTCTTCTTCTGTTTTTTTTTCTCACTCTTTCATTTGTTGCCCCATTTTGCCTAACTTCCTGTTTTTATTTCTATCTATTTTGTCGGTTGGTTATGTTTCCCCACCTTGGAGAGGAGGAATGTTGTAGGGGATGTCCTATGTGTCCCACCAGTACAATCCCCTTTGGTCACCAGTGCTTTATGACTTCTGTGTGGATCCTTCTGTTGTTGTGGGCTGACTACTCTTGGTGGTCTGGCACCCAGTCTGGTTGGTTGTTAGACCCTTCCTTTTAGGGAGGCTGTCAGCCACTAGTGGCTGGGACCAGGTCACGAAGAAGCTGGGGGCATCCTAGAGCTAGTGCTAGCCCACTGATGTGCAGAACCAGGTTCAGGGGTGGATGATTGTGGGGCTGGATATTCTGAATATATTGTTGGCCTGCTGGTGATTTTGGCTGGTTCTGGACACAGCTGGCTGCAGGGTCTTTGGTATCCTAAAGTTGGTGCTGGCCTGCTGGTGGGTGAGACTCAATCCTGGGGTGGCTCTCTGAGGTACCCAATGTGTCCCAGAGCTGGTGATTGCCTGCTGGTGGGTACAGTCAGGTCCCAGGGTCTCTGGTTGCAAGGTCCTGGGGCTCCTGGAGCTGGTGTTAGCCCACTGGTGGGTAAAACCTGTTCCTAACATGACTGCCTGTAACATCTGTGGTGTCCTGAAGCTGGTGTTTGTCCAGTGGAGGATGGGGTCAGATCCCAATGTGACTGATGAGGGGTACTTGGTGTTCAAGAACTGGAGTTGGCCTGTGGCTTTGTAAGTCTGGGTCTCAGGGAGTACTGGGGCTGGTGCTGTCCTGTTGACATATTTGCTGTGTCCTGACATGGCAGCTTGCAGGCTGTAGAGGTTCTGGGCCTGGTGTATGCTACTGGTGTGCAGTGCTGGGGCCCAGGGGATCCCAGGGCTGGTGTCCACCCACTGACATTACTTACCCACGGTTTGGTGGAGCAGGGTCTTGGGTTCCTGGAGTTGGTGTTTTGATCTGCTAGCTGGTGGGTCTGTGGTACAAAAGGTCCTAGGGCTGGTACCTTCTACTGAGATGTAAGGCTAATCCCAGAGCTTGTGTCTTCCCACTGGTGTGTGGAGCTGGGTCTAGGATCTCTGGCTACAGGGCCCTGGAGGTCCTTGAGCTTATACAGGTCCACTGGTGTAAGGGATCTTGTCCTGGACCCTCTGGTGGACAGGGCCATGTCCTGGTGTGCCTGTAGGCTCAAGGAATCTTAAGGCAACTGGCCTGCTGGTGGGTGGGGCTGAGTCCTATCCTTGCTAGTTACTTGGTCTGAGGTGTCCCAGTACTGGTACAAATGGACTAGTGGGCAGGGTCAGGGTCCAGGGTTAATAGGGAGTGAAACTTTGCAACTTGGATTGGGACTTGAACCCATGGTCTTTTAATTGAGATCACACACCTGGTCTTAGGATTTAATGAAGCTCAGGTTTTTGATGTCTCATCCCAGAAAGTTGAGAGAAACACGCTCCACAGACAGAGCATGGGCCATCTCAGGAGGTGAGAGACCCCAAAATATGGCATGGTCAGTTTTTATGGGCTGGGTAATTTCATAGGCCAGTGAGTGGGAGGATTATTCCAACTATTTCAGTGGAAAGGGAGGGATTTCCAGGAATTGGGCCACCACCCACTTTTTGGCCTTTTATGGTTAACTCTGAACTGTCTTGACACTGGTGGGTGCGTTACTAAGCTAATGTATTACAATGAACATATAATGAGACTCAAGGTCTACTGGAAGTCGAATCTTCCACCATCTTGGATACAGTTAGTTCTAACCAGTTTTTGTCGTGTCCTATGGCTATGTCATTCTTTTAAATGTTGTGCTCTGCCCCCTTCCCTCCTGTTTCAGGAGGATTCCAAAATAGCCTGGCCAGCACCAGTGTCGTCATGGTAGAACGATCTCCCCAAAATGGCTGCTGCCAGTGTCTATGTTCCCAGGGTGAGTTCCAGTTGCCTCTTGTATCTTCTGGAGACTCTTCAAGTTCAGCAGGTGTGTCTGACCCAGGATCCTTTCAAATGACTGCTTCTGTCTTGGGTTTTGGAGCATGTGAGATTTCGTGTGTGCCCTTTAAGAGTGGAGTCTCTATTTTCCATAGTCCTCTGGGTCTCCTGAAAGTAAGCCCCACTGGCTTTCAAAGCTATATATCCTGGAGCCTCGTCTTCCTGATGCAGGACTCCTTGGCTGAGGTGCTTGATATGGAGCTTGGACATTTTGCTCCTCGGGGAGAACCTCTCTGCAATTGTAATTATCCTCCTGTTTGTGGGTAGCCCACCCAGGAGTGTGGGTCTTGACTATACTGCCTCTATGCCCCTCCTACCCATCTTGCTATGCTTTCTTCCTTATAAAGTTGGTTGTAGAAGATCTTTTCTGCTAGTCTTCTTTTCTTTCTCATGAATAATTGCTCTGTAAGTAGTTGTAATTTTGGTGTGCTCATGCCAGTTCTCTCCTTTCATTCTTTTATTTTTCTTTTGTTATGCTTACCATGCAGTCTCCAAGAAAAATGCTTAATATTAATAATCCTGGGTACACCAATGTACTGTTTCTTGGATCTTATGAAAAGTTTATCTATGACTTATCAGACTGTGTAGGTGGTTCAGGACACAGTAGGAGATCTGAACAGATTAAATTGGTGTGAACTTCCAAATTACCTAAGGGGACAATTTACAGTCTTGTTACTGACAGGTCAGATTCAAGCTGCAAGACTACAAATTCTTTTCTTTTCTTTTCTTTTCTTTTAATGATTGATGCATGTAGTGATTTATAAAATTTTCAATTAGTTTATCAGAGATTTTTTTACTTCTTTTTAAAATATGGGAGATTCTCTTTAAAACACGAATCTACAATGCAACAATACACTGTAGCTAAGTAGCTGCTGACCTCTTTTGATAGGGTATATGATTTGGAGTTTACCTCAGTGCTCAGCATACCCGTTTTAATCATTTACATTTCCTGCCTGGCTCCAACTGGCATACTCTTGTAGTCTTTATTAAAGGCTTAGAAGCAGCCTGTCTCAAGAGGTAGAGAACAGAGCCATGTCAAGGCGATAATTGCCCTCAAAGGACACATAGAACCTATAACTACCCACTGTGGCTCCTTCACCTTGTTCCCTGTGTGTGGTGATATTTTGTTGAAAAATGACTGATTGACTGAACTTCTCAAAAATTATTGTGATAATTTATAAACCTCTGAAAACTCAGCAGGGCTAGTGTGAAATTTGCAATCCTTTTACCCCTAGGGATTTAACAGTTGAAATGGAAGAGGCAGTATTCTTATTTAGGCACAGTATTCACATAAGAGGCCAGGACCAAGGGCAAACTCATGGAGTTTATATTGTTTATTCAACTGGTAATTCTTCCACATTTTCGTTGCTATTGGATTGACCATTTTCTAAGAGTGGGGCTATTAGAGGTAATGAAGAAATATAGAGGCCATTGTGATTGGTTAAAAATATAAATGGCTTCATATCATGATCTTGATTAATGTCCTTCTTTGAATTCCCACTGCACTTGAGTAATATCTAAACTCCTTTTTAGGAGCTCCCACTGCTCCTCACCCTCCCTCACTGTAGCTCTTGCATAATCTTATATTACTCTATCTTATTAACTTTTCTTCAGGCACACCTGTAGGTCTCTTTCAGGCTTTGGACATCTGTATTAAAGGCTTAGAAGCAGCTCACTTCAGGAGGTAGAGAACAGGACCATTTCAAGGTAATAATTTGCCCTGCAAGGACATAGAACTCAGAGTGTCTCCTTCAGGTTCCTTCAGCATATCAGTTTCTTCATTGCACAGGGGATTGGCATTTGTTGTCTGTCTGTTTTTGTCTTAGTTCATCTCTTGACTTGTTCTTTTCTCACCTTTTAGGTCTCAGCTTAAATGTGTCATCTTCTAAAAGGTCTTTTTGATTATCTTATTCAAAGTAGGACTACTCATTTCCTATTCATATTTATTTATTTATTTATTTATCTATTTGTTAGTATTTATCACAGTCTGGCATTATCTTTTTGTTTATTTATTTTTATTACCTCTCTCTCTTTACCTCTATGATCACAACAACTCTGTGTGTTTTCTGACTGATATATTCCTAGTACCAAAGCAGTGTCTGACTCAGAGACTATGGAACAAACAAATGTGCACCATATATTGAATCTTTTTTGCTACTTTGTCACTTCTGTCTCCAGTTTCTGGAAGCAAATTATATTATTGGAACACATTATATTAATCATTTTCACTGTTCATATAAACTAAACTGAGAGTGCCAAAGTATTGAAATAGAGTATAATTTACTATAATTAAATACTGATTTTTAATTTTCTTAAAATATGATCAGCTGTTCCATACACTCCTATTTTTAATACTCTTCTCTCATAATTCCTTCTTTAAAAAAATTATTGGAGTATAGTTGATTTGCAATGTTTTGTTAGTTTCAGGTGTACAGCAAAGTGAATCAGCTATACATATACTCTTTTTTTTTTTTTTAGATTCTTTTCCCACATAGGTCATTACAGAGTATTGAGCAAAGTTCCCTGTGCTATAGGGCAGGTTCTTATTTTATATATAGTAGTTATCTATTTTATATATAGTAGTGTGTATTTATTAGTCCCAATCTTCCAATTTCTTTACCCCACTTATCCCCTGGTAACCATAAGTTTGTTTTCTACAACTGTGACTCTACTTCTGTTTTGTAAATAAGTTCATTTGTAGCCCTTTTTTTAGATTTCACATATAAATGATATCATATGATATTTGTCTTTCTGTGTCTGACTTACTTCACTCAATATGACAATCTCTAAGTCCATCTATGTTGCTGCAAATGGCATTATTTTGTTCTTTTATATAGCTGAGTAATATTCTATTGTATATATGTATCATCTTCTTTAGCCATTCCTCTGTTGATGGACATTTCAGTTTCTTCCATGTCCTGGCTATTGTAAATACTGCTGCACTGAACATTGGGTTGCATGTGTCTTTTTGAATTATGGCTTTCCCATAATTCCTTTTGAAGGTGATAGCTTTAAAAACTTGAGAGTAAACTTTGGGGAGCAGATTGTGTCAAGGCAATTTAATTTGAAGCATATTTATTTGAGAAGTATGATTATTGTCAGTCACTGAGCAACACAATTATCAAATAGATTTTAATCCATAACTAAAATTATTTTTTCAGTGGACTCTGAGATCATAATAGCCAGTGCTTTATTCCCCTGATTTCACTGGCATTTTGTATTTCATAATTCTAAAATATTAAACTTATTTTTAAAAAATAAGTTATTTGACTTTCAGAGAATATAACAATTCTTGGAACTCTCACCTTTACATTTCTCTCAGAAATGAATTTTAAACTATTCAAGCACCTCTGTAGGTGTAGACATATTCCATATTTAAGTATAGATCATAGCCCAAGGCAAGAGAAACTTAGGAATCTATGCCAGTTGCACATCCACTCAGTAATGAGTCAGCTGTTGCTGCTTCTAAAATAACCTCAGATCCCCAAACTGTGTGAGATTTGCTGCCCTAAGGCCATATAACCCAATATCCACAGTCAGTCAGGCCCTTTCTTGGCTATGTTTCCAGCTTTTTGACCCTTCATCAATTGCCTTCCCCATCATTGTCCTAGATCTTGGTTTTTTCTCTATCTTATATCAAGCTTATTCTATTCCCATTTGGACATGCAGCTATGTATATAAAAAAGCTAGCTTTGTTTTGTACCTTGGTCCACTTTTATTGTATTTCACATGTTTTTAATCACTATATTATGCTTTGAATTTCTCTTACAAATAACCCCAAATGAAAAATACTAGGTATTGTTACATTTATATGATTTACTTTTTCTGAGTCTCATTTAGAGCACTGAAGTTTTCAAGCATCTTTATGTTGATTTTGATTCTCTTGGTGAGTTATTCTGTAGTCATCTAACCTCTGATTGCCTTACCCTTGTTTCTAATTTTCTTAGGTTCCAAGAAATGTCATTACTGTCCTTATTTATACTCACAGCCCTGTCCAATACAAGCTCTGTAGGGAATCTGATCTAAACTCAGACCAAATACCAGTAGTTCACTACCTTTGATATCTAGTTTTAGCAAATCTCTATTCCCTGTGATAATGCTAACTATCAAGCTGAGAGGGTTATTTCTATGATTAGAACGTCATGGTTTCTTACATCTAATTTCTTCACTAAAGAGAATATTATATACTTGCTGGAAGAAAAAATAATGTATAACAATTTTTTTGTTGCAGAAATTAACCATTACATATTCTAAGAGTGCTCTCACATTAGTTCTCTCTAGGAGAAATAGAATAATAAGCTGCATAGCAAGAATCAGATGTGACAGTTTATATTTAGAGTAATAAAATAATAATATCTTTGCTATATACAGGATGGTATTTTACATAGATTTTTATTTTCAAGACCAAATAGATAATACAACAATTGAGACAATTAAAACAAGAATATACTATATGGTTTATTTACTTCACTAATATCATCATGTACCTTAGCATGTTTTTTTTTTTTTTAATAAACCAGTGATTTTTTGTGCAATTAAGAATTTGGAAGGGTATTATTAATTGAGTTAAGAACTGACCATAACAAATCAAAGTAAAAACTATTTCTTATAATCCTGATATGTGCCTAGTTCTATATTATGTACTATAAAGGAAATCATGGCCTTTGTTTTGAATTTAGAATTTTAGAATTTGACAAGGAAACAGAGAGATAAATCCAATACAGATGTCATGAAGTTCTAGTTTTTGTAGCATAAAATCTGAGAGAGTAAAAAATCTGCATGTTGGAATCTTAAGGGAACACTATTTAAAGGGTGTGCAATTTTGACTACCCATAGAAGGAGTGTAAGAATTAAATTCATGGCTGAGTGAGGAAGGAAGAGGAAAGGACAGAGTAGCGAAGAGGTTAATTTCTATCAAGGGTGGTGATCTTTCCCCTGGGACAGTAAATTGTTGTCTAACCCTTAAATTTCACTGCATGAACTCTTCACAATATATACAGTGTTTTCTTTAAAACTGCAAGAATTTCAAATTTCTTATTGTTCATAGAAAGGTGGTTTGATGAGGTGGTTTACGCTAATTGAAATAGAACAAGTTCAGTGCTGTTCAATATTGTCACATGTGTTTAGATACAAGCATAGCTCAGGAAGTTATATACAAGCATAGCTCAGGAAATTATTTAGATTTTATTTCAATAGTAGGAAGTTAACTGGTAAAATCACCTTGTGATTCAGGTAGAAAGACAAAATGTTCTCGGCCAGATAATAAAATATGATTGTTTGGGGTATTGGAACCTGACATATATCTTTATGTTGGAGAAAAATGGCAAAAAAGATTGGTGAAATACGTCACAGGCAAGACAACATATGAAGCTGATGTTATCTGCATGTAGCAGGCATCAGATTTCAAGTAGCTGCAAAGAGGAGGGGATTTTTCATATTGAATGGAAATATTAGGGATTCTGTGACTTCTGGGCAGTTAGGAAAAATAATTTCAGACTCTACTCAACTTGGAATCTGTTCTCTTTTTACCAAAATTCAGGAGCTATAGATACTTTTCAGTGCTAAAGTACAGATAAGATATAAATGAAAAAATAAGTCAAAGAGGATGCTGCTAGAGAGTAACAGAGACATAGAGACAGAGAAACTGAGAAAGAATAAGGCCAAGGGAAAGATAGAGACTGGATAATGAATAGAATTGGGGTTATCAAATCCTTTCTTTAACAAGATACTCAATGTCAAAAACTGCATTGTGTCCCCCCCTCCACACGCCCCTCCCCCACCCAATTCTTATTTTGAACACCTAACTCTCGGTGTGGCTGTATTTGGAGACAGGGCCTTTAAGGAGGTATTTAAGGTTAAATGAGGTCAGAGTGTGGGTCCCTAATCCAATAGGACTGGTGTCTTTACAAGAAGAGGAAGAGACACCAGATATCTCTCTCTGTCAATGCATGCACAAAAGAAAGACCATGTAAGGCCAAACTGAGAAGGTAGTCATCTTCTAGGCAAAAAGAGAGGTCTGAACAGAACCAGCCCTGCTAGCACCTTAATCTTGGACTTTCAGCCCCCAGAACTATGTGAAAATAAATGTCTGTTGTTTAAGCCACCCAGCCTGTGGTATTTTGTTATAGCAGCCCTAGCTGACTAATACTCTCAGTATGCCGATAAAGAAATAGTGTGCTTGGCAGAACTAGTAGCAGAGTCCATAATGGGAAAAAATACTCATGAAAGGAAAAAAAGGGGCCAAACATTACTTAGGAAGTGAGGATGGGTGCATAGCCTGGAGATAGGCAGTTGCACCCCTTTTCTGTACCCTATATTTTACTCATCAGGCATACCTCAGATTTTCAACCTGGAAAACAAAGCCCAGAAGGAACTGGGAGGTGCCTCCCCATTACATTTATACACTTTTGTTTATGTCTGGTGGAAAAGCATGAAATTCAAATACAAAACATCACCATCTGCCCCTCTACTCAAAACAAAACCCTAAACAAAAAACTCTATGTGAACATGCACACATGACTGTGAATTCTAGGTTCCCTGGGTCTACCCTGTTTGAGTCAAGAGGCTGAAAAAAACAGAGAACATAGTATTAACCTGAGATATGGATAGCATCAGTGTCCAGCTGTGAGTGGGTTGGGGAGTGGGTGGGCGCCAACATTGCGGCCAGCAGCCAGGCTTGTTAACTCCCAAATATTGATATACCAACAAAACTCTCATTTGTTTTCCTTAATGTGATGCTATCACTGTATTAAACAGTCAGTATGACGAGGCCTTAGAAGAATTTTGAAATTTAAAACATGTTTAGTAAAAAGTTACTCCAATGTATATTAAGTTATTCTGATCTTGCTCTGTCTGTTATACACACTTAATCCAGCTACTCAATGTAATGCTTATAAATCCCTTTCAGAAATTGTTCATGTGATTATTGGGCAGTAGTTCACTAAGCATATGGTCCTTGTGTTGTGGCATGGTGATTCTGAGGACCTTGTGAAGCACCCATACAGCTGTGTCCAGGGTAGGCCTCTACTGGTAAATTTACATCAAAACAAGTTCCACCTGAAAAAAGAACCACAGCAGCCAACTTCTAATCTTGTATTTTTTAGAATGTCAGAAAGTTCTCAAAGATGAAGACTGGGAAAAAGGAAAAATGAAGGAACAGGGAGGATGATGGAAAGTGAGGGGCAATCTGAACTAAGTGGGACAAAGCATCTGTCCATACTCAATCTATTGTCCTTCAAAAGACAATGAATCAGTGGCCAACAGGAACTCAATTTTGCACAGTCTCGTACATTCAGGGAAGTCCCCACAAAGCACCCAGATCTATAGAAATGAGCTAAGTCATCTGCTGTCAATATCTGTGTGCTTCCAAAGCCAAACCAAGACAACAAATACAAAATCAAACAAAAAAACCCAACTGCCACTTCTTCCTGTACCCCTTGCCTTCTCACACGAAAAGAACAAAGAAAGAAGCAAATAAAATCTCATCCTTGAATAGCCAAACCATTTTCTATGCTATAAGGAAGAATGAGGTGAGCATCTTTATTTGTTTGAGTTGACACACTTATTTGAGTTTGAGTTGACACCACACTTGTGTTGGCACAGATTTTGCTACCATAATATATATGTATTAGCACATCCATCAGCTCAGGAAGATCTTGAGCTGCATCCCTACTCACAAACAGTTCCAGTGACTTTCCCTAAATTCATTTCTATTACGAATCTAATCTCCACCCCTTCTTTAATCCAGGGATATTGGCAAGAGATCTAGGTGAGTCAGTAGTAATCAGAATACATCAGAAAGGGTCAAACAGTAATACAGTATAGGCAGACTACCTGCTAAGTGGAACTCAGTTTAGAGTTGATTGTGGTCTAAGGGAAGCCCTCTTAATCAGTAGGAAGCTTAGCTACTGGGAATGGGTGAGGGGCAATACTCTCTCTAATGGAACTGGGGAAGGCCAGCTTTCCTCCCAGCTGCAAGGTCCTTGAATAAAATGCTCCCTCAGGTTGATCCTTTGTTTTCCATATAATTGAAAGCAAAGGATTATTGTCCATATAATTGAATCATGTCATGTAGTTTCATCCTGGCTCAGCTCCCTACCACCCAGCCTGTAGAAACTTGCTCTAGTCTCATGGGAGTTAAAGTGAGGGAAAGCGCTGCCTCATTTTGACAAAGTCCTCTTCATGCCCCAATGACAGAAGCTTTTGAAGAAAAATAGCCAGCAAGAAACTCTTTTTTTCCTCTGTCATATTTCTCCCCTGAGAAAATAATCGTGGAAAATCTAGCTGCTTTCACCGTGGAAAGTGGAAGAAGGAAGAGGTGGAAAAAGTCAACTCAAGGAGCAAGGGAGAAAAAGCAAAATCAGTAAATATCTAAAAATATTTTCTTACTGTGTTTGTTTTGCCACTAGCTGTACTCATGTATGTGTATAAACTGCTATAAGATCTCCAATTCCTTAAGAAGGAATTTAGGAAACTATGACCAATAGGAGAGAGATTAGAAATTTCACACAGACTTAAACCATGGAGAAAGAAGTAGTATCATTAGATCAGTAGTTATCAACAGGAATGACACTGTTCCTAGGGAGGTGTTTTGGGGTGTCACAGTCCTGTCTCATTTAATGAGAAAGGACCAGGGCATCTACTTTCCAAGAAAAGTTATCCCGCATACTGCATGGCTTTTAATTGATCCACAGGACATCCAGGTAGATGAAAAGTCTACTTATCCTTATCCCAAACCAGATAAACTTTGTTTACATATAGCACAAAATATTCTTTGTGTAGCATTGAAATATATTTAATTTTCCAGAAATAGAGTTATTGAGGGAAGATTATATTTTATTTTGTTTGGAAATTTACCAAGAGTTGTTAACCATTTGGAAAAATCATGCCTCCAATGATATACGATTCCAGTGGCTTTAGGTCTAAGTTCAAGCATCTGACTACATCGTGTATTATAGTCATGTATAAACAATTCCATATTTAAATATCTATTATTTTAGTACAAATTGCTTTTCTTTCATCTGTTCTTTTTTACCATAAACATCTTGTATGCATAGAGAAGTGTCCAGAGAGATCAGGCACAAACTCAATTGTCCTCTCCCAGTGAAGTCGCATGGTCAGTTCTTAATTCTCTCAGCAACGTTATGGGACAACATGTATGAAGTATTGCCAATCAGGGAAGCTCACTTAAGCCACGGTGTCCATGGTTTTTATTGAAAATCAGTCATGTAGTTATGAAGTGCCCACATGGCTGACCTTAGTTACTCAATCTCCAGGTCCTCTGAGATCAAATTGATACTGTGTGACCCAAAGCTCTCACCATACTAACTTTGTTAGCATAAACTATCTTCATGGTCAAGATAAACAAAGGCACTATTTTCAGGCATGATATTCTACAGGTTTAGAAATTACCTTCCAGGAGCTAGGCAAGGGCCAAGCCTTTGTTTTGGAACGTGCAGGGTTTTGACAAGCCAAGCCTGCTGAGTCAGTCCTTTATTGCATCCCATGAATTTTATTTCAGAACATGAAAGGAAAAATATATAAGGAAAAAAGGGTCTTCTAGGGTCTCAAATCACTGTAGAAAGAGATTGAGAGACAATAAAGCAAAATCTTATATTCTGGGAGGAAAGGTAGTTGACTGCTATTTCAGTCTACCTCCTCTTTCAGCCTCCTTAAGGTGGTAAAGTACAATTTTTAACATATAAGTCTTTGGAGTTGGTCTTCCTGCATAAAAATCTGGCCCTCCTATTCAAAAATTTGTGTGGTTCAGGGGAAGCTATTGAAAGGTTCCATCAGTCAGTTTCTTCATCTGTTAGTAAATTAGAGATGTAAATGCTCCTGCCAAGAACATAGCCAGTTACTTATAAATGGTTCAAAGTAAGCATTCAATCTCTATTAGAATTACTAATATTACTAGCTTTCTTAAGCAAAGAAATGGGAATACCAAATTCAGAGAGCAAAGGAAGATTTATGGTCATTTGAAGTTTGGGGTGTGGGCCTTTTAAGGTTGAGGTTTTGGACTGGTCTTTTTCTCAGTCTTTCTCCCAATTAATGAAGGGGATACCTGCTATCTGAGATGACTTTTGAATTCTGGGGAATGAAGAAACAGGATGAAGTGTCATTTTTCTCACAAGGGCCTGTTCAGTGCTTTTGGTTCAAAAAGAGAGAGCTTAAAGCAAACCTCTTTTTTATTCCTAAATTATCTAAAATTATTCACTAAGGTACAAATGCAGCAGAAATTCAAGGTAACGGTTCAAATAGTAAACATTTGGCTGAAGCTTTCTTTTGGTGTTGTTTCCCTTCAGAAGCTCAGAATAGAGCCTGAATATGGTACACTCTATACATGACAGTTAATGAACAGCCTGAACTCATAAAAATTTTCTTGACCAAGGTGAAAAATCACATTACGTAAAGAGATTTCACGTGCTTTAGTCATTGCTTTCATGATACAAGTTAGGAGGGTGTGGGAATGATTCATTTAGCAAAAAATAGGTTCTCATAGATTGACTTTTATCAAAAACAAGTTTGAATAAAAGAATCGGTTAACTGAAGACTTCAATACCTCAGCGGAAGAGTCTTCATTTATGGTAGGGTTACATATCACTTTATCCAAAGTGAAGTGCCATCAAGAAGCAGAAAATGAAAATACATACTTTACATTAGAGAGCTTGCTTTCTAGATCAGTCAACCCACAGGGCATTGGGTTGCTCCTTGGGGATAAAGTAATTCATGCTCCCAACTCTCACTAAAAGCTATTGTTTTTTCTTTCTTTCTTTCTTTCTTTCTATCTTTCTTTCTTTCTTTCTTTCTTCCTTTCTTTCTTTTTCTTTCTTTCTTTCTTGTAAACTTAACTTTTCACAGAATTGAAGTACAACTGAGCTGTTGAATAATACAATTTAATAAAAGAAATGTTCCCTGGGAGCTCCCCACAGCTGTCACCCAAAGAGATCAAGAAAGATTGACCCCTGTCCCATCATGAAATGCTGGGCATATTTTCCAGACTTCAGTAACCCTGGGAAGCTGAGAGCTCACTAGGGCTCTGAAGTGAAATCTGCCACTTGGCATTTCTGCTGTCTTCAGACACTCTGTTCATCCAAATACTCCCAAGTTCACATTCTTATAATCTTCAGGCTCCTTTCCACTGATCCAGTCTCTCACCCCTTCTACACTCTCCTAAACCATTTCACTGTGCCATTTGCTATTCCTGACCCATGATCAACAAACTCTTACATAACCTCAGTTTCTTCCACATGTTTGCCTTAACCTGACCTCCTCCTTTAGCATCTCTCAAGCAGCAGTTGTGCACCTGCTCACATCCCACTTATCTCTGGGTCAGATCATATGAAACACTTAGGCTACTAATGCCCTGACCACGTGCATGGACTGTTGTTTTCCCATCCACCTGAGATTCTCATTTCCATTGATGTATTCTATACATTTTGTCCCCCAAAACAGTTCCAACTTAAGATCCCCAATTCAGACATTCTACTGTAAGGCTACAAACTTATATTTCTTGTTGGCTTATATAACCTATTGGCATAATTGGTTTTTTTCCCCTGCTTAATTGAAATAAAATTAACATTTTACATTATGTGAGTTTAAAGTATACAATATGATGATTTGATACATATATATATTATGAAATGTTTACCACAATAAGGTTAGCTAACACATCCTTTACCTTATATAATTACCATTTTGTTGTTGTGGTGAGAACATTAAAGCTTTACTCTCATAGCAACTTTCAAGTATAGAATACAGCGTTGTTAACTATAGTCACCATGTTGTACATTAGATTCCTGGAACTTATTCATTTTATAACTGGAAGTTTGTATCCTTTGACCCAATTTTCCCCACACTTCTATCCCTGGAAACCTCCATTCTACTATCTGTTTCTATGACTTCAATGATTTTAGATTCCACATGTAAATGAGATGATACAGTATTTTATTTTCTCTGTCTGACATTTAACTTAGCATTATGCCTTCAGTGTTCATCCATGTTGTGACATAATTGTTTTATTTTTATGCTTCAGCCCTTCAGCATCAACGTTAACTCATGTAGCTTTCTCATGCTCTTCAATAACTATCTCAGAATTTTCCTCTCAATCTTCAAAGACCTAAATCTTTCTTATTCTCAGAATATGGTTTGGACTACTTGACATAGACATTTAGATGTTTCAGTCACTTCAAACTCAGTATGTGGAAACTATTTTTGAACCACCCCTTCTCCACCAAAAATGTCCCTTCTTCAGTGTTCTCTATCTCTGTTTCACTCTTGCACACCTCTAATCCATTCCCTCAATATTAAAATAGATGCAATATTAAAAAAATGTATCCTGTCAGCAGGCATCCCATTCCCCTATTAGAAAGTACAAATGAGTAGTAGACATATTACTGCATGGGCTGGCTCTTAACCAGCTATCTCTCCAGCCTCATCTTGTATTACTCCTCACACTACCAATTTTTTGTTCTTCCATAATCAGCATCTTTCATTTTGTCTGCTGTACCCAGGGTCTTTGCACAGGCAGTTTCCTGTTTTATGTCCCATACAACTTACACCTCACACCTCATTCTTCACATCTCAACTAAAATATCCCTTCTTCCAGTGAAGTCTCCAAGGACCAAGATCTCCAACAGACTTGGTTAGTTCTTCCTATCACACAGTATTAAAAACGTTCATGTCTCAATTAGAATTATTAATATCTCTTTCTAACCCTCAAATTAAGCTCCACAGTGGTAGGATCTGGGTCCATTTTGTTCACTCAAATAGCTTCTCAATAACATACATGGAAGAAACTGAATGAATTATTTTAAATCAATCTCTTTACTATATTTTACAGACTGTAGTTATTCCATCTTTATTTTGACTTCAAGTGGTAAAATTGATTCTTCTATGATTTTTTTCCTCATAGAAGACATAAATAATGGCAACCCTTCTATTATCTCAATTTCATGCACTCTGCTCTTGGATCACTTTCTCCTATCTTTCCAGCTCACTCCTATTATTACTATTCCATCAAAAGTTTGTGCCTGTAGCCCCAAAGCTGAATATGACTGGAGACAAATATACACCCACATTGAATGTTCCTACTTTTTTATTTTTTATTTTTTTGCGGTACGCGGGCCTCTCACTGTTGTGGTCTCTCCCGTTGCAGAGCACAGGCTCTGGATGCACAGGCTTAGTGGCCATGGCTCACGGGCCCAGCCACTCCGCGGCATGTGGGATCTTCCTGGACCGGGGCACAAACCTGCGTCCCCTGCATCAGCAGGTGGACTCTCAACCACTGTGCCACCAGGGAAGCCCAACTGTTCCTACTTTAAGTTCATGCCACAAACTTCAAAGTAGTCTCTTCATTATGCCCAGCAATCACAGGACATTTTACTAGGCTGCTTAACCCTCCACTGTGCTGGAAGATTTTCTCACATCTTCGTTCTTAGACTTTGAATACTTCCCTTGTGGCCTTCCCTTTCAGCTGATATCCTTGTTTTCTTCTTCACTGAGAACACTGAATCATTCATAGCTGGAGAACTTCCCCACAGCCCAGCACCATATCTACCAACCTACCAACACCTGTAGCTAGAAGATCTGACAGCACATTGGTACATAAACTCCTGATTCAAGCCAAAACTCTCATGGGTGCATTAGGCCTCAGCCCCTCTCACTCACATAGAGACATTGCTCCAGAAATTCAGTACCCCTCTCTTGTATTATGTTTTCTTTTTCTTACATTATTATTCCCAACAGTTCACAAGCATGATGTTATTTTTCCCATCTTAAACAAAACAAAACCAAAAAACTTATCTTGACCTTATTTTCCCCACCAAATACAGTCCATTCTTCTGTTCTTCTTTGTAGTTTCTGTATTCACTGTTTCAAGTACCTCATCTCTAATTATCTCTTAGCCCCTGCTTTTCCCCTCCCAGCCAGAATTTGGCCCCATCCTTCCATTGAAACTGTGCTTATTAAGATCACAAGTCACTTCTGTGTTACTAAATATACGGGCCAAATCTCAGTCCTCATCTTATTTGATCTTTTTGAAACACTTGACTTCAGTTGATGAAACCCTCCTCCTTAATACACTTTCCTCACCTGACTTGCAGAAATCTGCATCCTTCTGATTTTCCTCCACCATCCCTACTGTGTCTTCTTAGTCTCCTTTACTGCTTCCTATACTTGATCCATCCCTCACTGTTGGAATCCCCTGGGGCTCAGGCTTTTTTTTTTAATGTCTATATTCACTCCCTCAATGATACTATGGCTTAAAATTCCAATTTTATGCAGTTGACTTTCAAATTTATATCATTAGTCTGGACTTCTCTCATATACACAACTGCCCACTCAACAGTTACATGATATTTCAAACTTAAAATTGTCTAAAACTGACCTGTCCTTTTCCTTCCAAATCCACTCTTTCTACATGTTTTCCTATTTTAGGTGAGAGCAGCTTAGTCCTTCCAGCTCTTTAGGCCAACAGACTTTTAGTCATTTTATACCTGCCAGGAAACTTTGGTTCAAACTTTAAAATATATTACAAACCAATTAATTCTCTCCATCTCTAACTGCTATTATCCTGGTGTGAGTGGTCACTATCCCTCACCTAGATTGTTGCTATAGTGTTTTCTGGTCTCTCTGACTCCCTATAATACAGTCAGACTATACCTGACAAAATAGCTGGGCTAGTTTTTGGTGAAACAATTGGATTTTGTCAGTCATCTTCTGAAACCCCCATAATGAGTCCCTAACTTAGAAGGGCCAAAGTCTCTATAATAACTCACAAAGTCCTATGTGATCTGTCTCCACTCTGATCTCATCCCCAGCTACTGTCTTCCTCCATTGCAACTGAGTGGCCAGCTTGCTTTTCTTTGAATGTTTAAGGATGCTCCATTTTAGGCTCTTTCACTGGCTATTCTCTCTGCCTGAGACATTGTTCTTTCCAGATAGCTTCATGTTTAACTCTTTCTGCCCTTCAACTCTTTGCTTAAATGTGATCCCCCAATGGCTTACCTTGTTTTTTTTATTTTCCCACCCAATTTATTTATTTATTTATTTTAAAATTTATTTAGTTATTTTTGGCTGCATTGGGTCTTCATTGCCGGGCGTGGGCTTTCTCTAACTGCGGTGAGTGGGGGGTGTTCTCTGTTGCGGTGCATGGGCTTCTCATTGCAGTGGCTTTTCTTGTTTCAGAGCACAGGTTCTAGGTGTGTGGGCTTCAGTTGTTATGGCTCATGGGCTCTAGAGGGCAGGCACAGTAGTTGTGGTGCAGGGGCTTAAGTGGTCCATGACACGTGGGATCTTCCCGGACCAGGGTTTGAACCCATGTCCCCTGCACTGGCATGCAGATTCTTAACCACTGCACAACCATGGAAGTCCCCCTAGACAAATTTAGAATTACAACCCACCCTTCCTAGCACCAGTGATACCTCCTAATCTGTTCTTTTCACTTAATACCATTATCAGATTCTGCCATACATATTTTATCTATTGATTATGTACAGTTTATTGTCTGACTTTCTGATTAGAATTTAATTACTCTAAGATCTTGTTTATGTTTGTATTTTTGATCACTGATGAATTTTAAATCTGCAGAAGAATGGTTGATATAGAATAACTGTTCAAGCGGATTAAATCTCCACAATCAACTTGATGTACCATGAATCTGTGGAATACCTGAAGAGACAATAAATCATTCCAAATTGAGGAGGTGGACTTTGGGAGCAATGATATATATATATATATATATATTTTTTTCCCTTTTTCTCTTTTTGTGAGTGTGTATGTGTATACCTCTGTGTGTGATTTTGTCTGTATAGCTTTGATTTTATCAGTTGTCCTAGGGTTCTGTCTGCCCTTTTTTCTTTTCTTTTTTTTTTGCCCTAAAACCTTTTTTTTAATAATTATTTTTTATTTTATTTTATTTTACTTTATTTTATTTTATCTTCTTTCTTTCTTTCTTTCTCTCTTTTTCTTCTCCCTTTTATTCTGAGCTGTGTGGATGACAGGCTTTTGGCAATCCACTCAGGATTCAGGGCTGTGCCGCTGAAGTGGGAGAGCCAAGTTCAGGACACTGGTCCACAAGATACCTCCCTGCTCCACATAATATCAAATGGTGAAAATCTCCCAGAGATCTCCATCTCAACATCAAGACCCAGCTCCACTCAATGACCAGTAGGCTACACTGCTGGACCCTATGTCTAACAAATAGAAAGACAGAAACACAACCCCATCCATTAACACAGTGCTGCCTAAAATCATAAGAAGGCCACAGACACCCCAACACATACCACCAGACATGGACCTGCCCACCAGAAAGACAAGATCCAGCCTCATGCACCAGAACACAGGCAATAGTCCCCTCCACCAGGAAACCTACACAACCCACTGAACCAACCTTAGTAACTGGGGACAGACACCAAAAACAACGGGAACTAGGAACCTGCAGCCTGCAATAAAGAGACACCAAACACAGTAAGTTAAATGAAATGAGAAGACAGAGAAACAAACAACAGATGAAGGAGCAAGGCAAAAACCCACCACACCTAACAAATGAAGAGGAAATAGGCAGTCTACCTGAAAAAGAATTCAGAATAATGATAGTGAAGATATCCAAAATCTTGGAACTAGAATGGAGAAAATACAAGAAACGTTTAACAAGGACCTAGAAGAACTAAAGAACAAACAGTGATGAAAAACACAATAAATGATATTAAAAATTCTCTAGAAGGGATCAATGGGAGAATAGCTGAGGCAGAAGAACAGATAAGTGACCTGGAATATAAAATAGTGGAAATAACTACTGCAGAGCAGAATAAAGAAAAAAAGAATGAAAATAATTGAGGACAGTCTCAGAGACATCTGGGACAACATTAAATGCACCAACATTCGATTATAGGGGTCCCAGAAGAAGAAGAGAAAAAGATATGGATTGAGAGAATATTTGAAGAGATTATAGATGAAAAATTCCACAATATGGGAAAGGAAATAGTTAATCAAGTCCAGGAAGCAGAGAGAGTCCCATACAGGATAAATCCAAGAAGAAACACGCCAAGACACATATTAATCAAACTATCAAAAATTAAAAACAGGCAGATTCTGGGAGGGCTCATGTCAAGGAGTAGTTCCCAGAACTTCTACTGCCAGTGTCCTTGTCCCCATGGTGAGCCACAGCCACCCCCTGCCTCTGCAAGAGACCCTCCAACACTAGCAGGAATGATGACTGTTTCTATTTAACTCTAGATAAATTTGTATGAAGATCCCAACTATAAAGAAAAAAGAGTAAATATTGCTAAGGAATCATCAGTGCATAATTCAGATTTAAGTGAATTCAAGCTCTCTCAGGACTCTTTTATTTTTATTATTATTATTTTTTGCGGTACATGGACCTCTCACTGTTGTGGCATCTCCCGTTGCAGAGACAGGCTCCGGACACACAGGCTCAGCGGCCATGGCTCACGGGCCTAGCCGCTCCGTGGCATGTGGGATCTTCCTGGACCAGGACACGAGCCCGTGTCCCCTACAACGGCAGGTGGTCTCTCAACCACTGCACCACCAAGGAAGCCCAGGACTCTCTTTTGATATATGAGTACAACAGGCTATCACACAGCTCCTCTGCCATGAAATTACTAACATAAACACATTTATTGACTTCAGGGGTCCTCACAAAGCAATCGTTTAATTCTGAAAGACTGGACCACGTTAAGGTTCTAGTTTCCGCATAGCATAAGAGATGGGGAGAGTTGTGAAGAAGAAGCGATCTGCTGCAGAAAGCACAAGATATTTCTAAAAACAATTCTTCTAGGTCCTTGTTAAACGTTTCTTGGGGAGAGGGGGAAGATGGTGGAAGAGCAAGATGCAGAGCTCACCTTCCTCTCCACAGATACATCAGAAATACATCTATACATTGAAAAACTCCTACAGAACACCTACTGAATGCTGGCAAAAGACATCAGACCTCTCAAAAGGCAAGAAACTACCCACGTACCTGAGTAGGGCAAAATAAAAAAGAAAAAACAGAGACAAAAGAATAGGGATGGGAACTGCAACAGTGGGAGGGAACTATGAAGGAGGAAAGGTTTCCACATACTAGGAAGCCCCTTCATGAGCGGAAACTGTGGGTGGCGGAGCAGGGGAGCTTTGGAGCCATGGAGGAGAGCGCAGCAACAGGGGTGCAGAGGGCAAAGCAGAGAGATTCCCATGCAGAGGATCAGTGCCAACTGGCACTCACCACCCCGAGAGGCTTGTCTGCTCACCAGCCAGGGCGGGAGGGGCTGGGAGCTGATGCTCAGGCTTCAGTCTGAGCACAAGGAGAGGACTGGGGTTGGTGACGTGAACACAGCCTGCACGGGGTTAGTGCACCACTACTAGCCAAGAGGGAGGCCAGGGAAAAGTCTGGACCTGCCGAAGAAGCAAAACACTTTTTCTTCCCTCTTTGTTTCCTGGTGCACGAGGAGAGGGGATTAAGAGCGCTGCTTAAAGGAGATCCAGAGACGGGCGTGAGCTGCGACGAACAACGCGGACCCCAGGGAGGGGCATGAGACACTAAGCCTGCTGCTGCTGCCACCAAGAAGCCTGTGTGCGAGCACATGTCACTATCCACACCACCCCTCCTGGGATAATGTGCAGCCCGACATTGCCAGGATCCCAGGATCCAGGGACAACTTTCGCGGGAGAATGCACGGCGCATCACAGGCTGGTGAAACATCATGCCAGCCTCTGCCACCACAGGCTTCCCCCGCACTCCATACCCCTCCCTACCACCGGCCTGAGTGAGCCAGAGCCCCCGAAATCAACTGCTCCTTTAACCCCGTCCTGTCTGAGCGAAGAACAGATGCCCTGCGTCGACCTACACGCAGAGGCGGGGCCAAATCCAAAGTTGAATCCTGGGAGCTGTGCGAACAAAGAAGAGAAAGGGAAATCTCCCCCAGCAGCCTCAGGAGCAGTGGATTAAATCTCCACAATCAACTTGATGTACCTACATCCGTGGAATACCTGAATAGACAATGAATCATCCCAAATTGAGCAGGTGGACTTTGAGAGAAAGATTTATTATTTTTTCCCTTTTTCCACTTTTTGTGAGTGTGTACGTGTATGCTTCTGTGTGAGATTTTGTCTGTATAGCTTTGTTTTCACCATTTATCCTAGCATTCTATCCGTCCTTTTTTTTTCTTTGAAAAAAATTTTTTCTTAATAATTATCTTATTTTAATAACTTTATTTTACTTATCTTACTTTATTGTATTTTATCCTTTTTCTTTGTTTCTTTCTAATTATTCTCCCTTTTATTCTGAGCTGTGTGAATGAAAGGTTCTTGGTGCTCCAGCCAGGAGTCAGTGCTGTGCTTCTGAGGTGGGAGAGCCAACTTCAGGACACTGGTCCAAAAGAGACCTCCCAGTGCCACGTAATATCAAATGGCAAAAATCTCCCAGGGATCTCCATCTCAACACCAACACCCAGCTTCACTCAACGACCAGCAAGCTACAGTGCTGACCACCCTATGCGAAACAACTAGCAAGAGAGTAACACAACAACAACCATTAGCAGAGAAGCTGCCTAAAATCATAATAAGTCCAGACCCACTCCAAAACACACCACCAGACGTGGACCTGACCACCAGAAAGACAAGATCCAGCCTCATGCACCAGAACACAGGCACTAGTCCCCTGCACCAGGAAGCCTACACAACCCACTGAACCAACTTTAGTCACTGGGGACAGACACCAAAAACAATGGGAACTACGAACCTGCAGCCTGCAAAAAGGAGACCCCAAACACAGTAAGATAAGCAAAATGAGAAGACCAAAAAATACACAGTAGAGGAAAGAGCAAGTGTAAAACCCACCAGATCTCATAAATGAAGAGGAAATAGACAGTCTACTTGAAAAACAATTCAGAATATTGATAAGAAAGATAATCCAAAATGTTGGAAATAGAACAGAAAAAATGCAAGAAACATTTAACAAGGACCTAGAAGAACTGAAGATGAAACAGACAACATGAACAACAAAATAAATGAAATTAAAAATAATCTAGAAGGGATCAATAGCAGAATAACTGAGGCAGAAGAACAGACAAGTGACCTGGAAGATAAAATAGTGAAAATAACTACTGCAGAGCAGAATAAAGAAAAAAGAATGAAAAGAACTGAGGACAGGCTCAAAGACGTCTGGGACAACATTAAATGCACCAACATTCGAATTATACGGGTCCCAGAAGAAGAAGAGAAAAAGAAAGGGACTGAGAAAATATTTGAAGAGATTAAGGTTGAAAACTTCCTTAATATGAGAAAAGAAATAGTTAATCAAGTCCAGGAAGCACAGAGATTCCCATACAGGATAAATCCAAGGAGAAACATGGCAAGACACATATTAATCAAACTGTCAAAAATTAAACACAAACAAAACATATTAATAGCAGCAATGGAAAAATGACAAATAACACAAAAGGGAATCCTCATAAGGTTAACAGCTGATCTTTCAACAGAAACTCTGCAAGCCAGAAGGGACTGGCAGGACATGTTTACAGTGATGAAGGAGAAAAACCTACAACCAAGATTACCCTACCCAGCAAGGATCTCATGCAGAGTTGTTGGAGAAATTAAAACCTTTACAGACAAGGAAAAGCTGAGAGAGTTCAGCACCACCAAACCAGCATTACAACAAATGCTAAAGGATCTTTTCTAGGAAAGAAACAAAAGAGAAGGAAAAGACCTACAATAACAAACCCAAAATAATTGAGAAAATGGGAATAGGAACATACATATTGATAATTACCTTAAACAAAAATGGATTACATGCTCCCACCAAAAGATACAGACTGGCTGAATGGATACAAAAACAAGACCCATATATATGTGGTCTGCAAGAGACCCACTTCAGACCTAGAGACACATACAGACTGAAAGTAAGGGGATGGAAAAAGATATTCCATGGAAATGGAAATCAAAAGAAAGTTTCAGTATCAATTCTCATATCAGACAAAATAGAATTTAAAATAAAGTTTATTAGAAGAGACAAAGAAGGACATTACAAAATGATCAAGGGATCAATACAAGAAGAAGATATAACAATTGGAAATATTTATGCACACAACATACGACCACCACAATATATAAAGCAAATACCAACAGCCATAAAAGGGGAAATCAACAGTAACACACTCATAGTAGGGGACTTTAACACCCTACTTTCACTAATGGACAAATCATCCAAAATGAAAATAAATAAGGAAACACAAGCTTTAAATGATACATTAAACAAGATGGACTTATTGATATTTATAGGACATTCCATCCAAAAACAACAGAATGCACATTTTTCTCAAGTGCTCATGGAACATTCTCCAGGATAGATCATATCTTGGATCACAAATCAAGCCTTGGTAAATTTAAGAAAATTGAAATTGTATCAAGTATCTTTTCCAACCACAATGCTATGAGACTACATATCAGTTACAGAAAAATATCTGTAAAAAATACAAACACATGGAGGCTAAACAATACACTACTTAATAATGAAGTGATCACTGAAGAAATCAAGGAGAAAATTTAAAAATACCTAGAAACAAAAGACAATGCAGACACGACAACCCAAAACCTATGGGATGCAGCAAAAGCAATTGTAAGTGGGAAGTTTAAAGCAATACAATCCTACCTAGAGAAACAGGAAACATCTCGAATAAACAACCTAACCTTGTACCTAAAGCAATTAGAGAAAAAAGAACAAAAAGACCCCAAAGTGAGCAGAAGGAAAGAAATCATAAAGATCAGATCAGAAATAAATGAAAAAAAATTAAGGAAATGATAGCAAAGATCAATAAAACTGAAAGCTGGTTCTTTGAGAAGTTAAACAAAATTGATAAACCATTAGTCAGACTCATCAAGAAAAAAAGGGAGAAGACTCAAATCAATAGAATTAGAAATGAAAAAGGAGAAGTAACAACTGACACTACAGAAATACAAAAGATCATGAGAGATTACTACAAGTAACTGTATGCCAAGAAAATGGACAACATGGAAGAAATGGTCAAATTCTTAGAAATGCACAACATGGCAAGACTGAACCAGAAAGAAATAGAAAATATGAACAGACCAATCACAAGCACTGAAATTGAAACTGTGATTAAAAATCGTCTAACAAACAAAAGCCCAGGACCAGATGGCTTCACAGGCGAATTCTATCAAACATTTAGAGAAGAGCTAAAACTTATTCTTCTCAAACTTTTCCAAAATATAGCAGAGGGAGGAACACTCCCAAATTCATTCTATGAAGCCACCATCAGCCTGATACTAAAACCAGACAAGTATGTCACAAAGAAAGAAAACTACAGGCCAAAATCTCTGATGAACATAGATGCAAAAATCCTCAATAAAATACTAGCAAACAGAATGCAACAGCACATTAAAAGGATCATACACCATGACCAAGTGAGGTTTATTCCAGGAATGCAAGGATTCTACAATATATGCAAATCAGTCAACGTGATACACCATAGTAACAAATTGAAGGAGAAAATCCATATGATCATCTCAATAGATGCAGAAAAAGCTTTTGACAAAATTCAAAACCCATTTATGATAAAAACCCTGCAGGAAGTAATCATAGAGGGAACTTTCCTCAACGTAATAAAGGCCATATATGACAAATCCACAGCCAACGTCATCCTCAATGTTGAAAATCTGAAAGCATTTTCACTAAAAGCAGGAACAAGACAAGGCTGCCTACTCTCACCACTCTAATTCAATATAGTTTTTGAAGTTTTAGCCACAGTAATCAGAGAAGAGAAGGAAATAAAAGGAATCCAAATCGGAAAAGAAGAAATAAAGCTGTCACTGTTTGCAGATGACATGATACTATACATAGAGAGTCCTAAAGATGCTACCAGAAAACTAGCAGAGCTAATCAATTTATTTGGTAAAGTAGCAGGATACAAAATTAATGTACAGAAATCTCTGGCATTCCTGTACACTAATGATGAAAAATCTGAAAGTGAAATCAAGAAAACACTCCCATTTACCACTGTAATAAAAAGAATAAAATATCTAGGAATAAACCTACCTAAGGAGAAAAAAGACCTTTATGCAGAAAATTATAAGACACTGATGAAAGAAATTAAAGATGATACAAATAGTTGGAGAAATATACCATGTTCTTCGATTGGAAGAATCAACAGTGTGAAAATGACTCTACTACCCAAAGCAATCTACAGATTCAACACAATCCCTATCAAACTACCACCGACATTTTTCACAGAGTAGAAAAAAAATTCCACAATTTGTATGGAAACACAAAAGACCCCGAATAGCCAAAGCAATCTTAAGAACGAAAAATGGAGCTGGAGGAATCAGGCTCCCTGACTTCAAACTATACTACACAGCTACAGTAATCAAGACAGTATGGTACTGGCACAAAAAAGAAAGATAGATCAATGGAACAAGATAGAAAGCCCAGAGATAAACCCACGCATATATGCTCATCTTATCTTTGATAAAGGAGGCACGAATGTACAGTGGAGAAAGGACAGACACTTCAAAAAGTGGTGTTGGGAAAACTGGACAGGTAAATGTAAAAGTATGAGACTAGATCACTCCCTAACACCATACACAAAAATAAGCTCAAAATGGATTAAAGACCTAAATGTAAGGCCAGAATCTGTCAAAGTCTTAGAGGAAAACATAGGCAGAACACTCTATGACATAAATCACAGCAAGATCCTTTCTGACCCACCTCCTAATGAAATAGAAATAAAAAGAAAAATAAACAAATGGGACCTAATGAAAGTTCAAAGCTTTTGCACAGCAAAGGAAACCATAAACAAGACCAAAAGACAACCCTCAAAATGGGAGAAAATATTTGCAAATGAAGCAACTGACAAAGTATTCATCTCCAAAATTTACAAGCACCACATGCAGCTCAATTAAAACAAATAAAAAAACAACCCAATCCAAAAATTGGCAGAAGACCTAAATAGACATTTCTCCAAAGAAGATAAACAGATTGCCAAGAAACACATGAAAGAATGCTCAACATCATTAATCATTAGAGAAATGCAAATCAAAACTACAATGAGATATCATTTTACACTGGTCAGAATGGCCATCATCAAAAATCTAGAAACAGTAAATGCTGGAGAGGGTGTGGAGAAAAGGGAAAATTTTTGCACTGCTGGTGGGAATGTGAATGGGTACAGTCACTATGGAGAACAGTATGGAAGTTCCTTAAAAAACTACAAATAGAACTACCATATGACCCAGCAATCCCACTACTGGGCATATACCCCGAGAAAGCCATAATTCAAAAAGAGTCATGTACCAAAATGTTCATTGCAGCTTTATTTACAATTGCCAGGAGATGGACAACCTAAGTGTCCAGCATCGGAAGACTGGATAAAGAAAATGTGGCACATATATACAATGGAATATTACTCAGCCATAAAAAGAAACGAAAGTGCGTTATTTGTAGTGAGGTAGATGGACCTAGAGTCTGTCATACAGAGTGAAGTAAGTCAGAAAGAGAAAAAGAAAGACAAATACCATATGCTAACTCATATATATGAAATCTAAGAAAAAATAAAATGTCATGAAGAACCTAGGGGTAAGACAGGAATAAAGACACAGACCTACTAGAGAATGGACTTTTGGATATGGGGAGGGGGAAGGATAAGTTGTGAAAAAGTGAGAGAGTGGCATGGACATATGTACACTACCAAACATAAATCAGATAGCTAGTGGGAAGCAGCCTCCTAGCACATGGAGATCAGCTCGGTGCTTGGTGACCACCTAAAGGGGTGGGATAGGGAGGGTGGGAGGGAGGGAAATGCAAGAGGAAAGAGATATGGGATCATATGTATATATATAACAGATTCACTTTGTTATAAAGCAGAAACTAACTACCATTGTAAAGCAATTACACTCCAATAAATATGTAAAAAAAAACATTAAAAGCAAAGAAAAAGTATTAAAAGCAGCAAGGGAAAAACAACAATAACACACAAGGGAATCTCTATAAGGTTAACAGCTGATCATTCAGCAGGAACTCTGCAAGCCATAAGTGAGTGGCAGGGCATATTTAAATTGGTGAAGGAGAAAAACCTACAACCAAGATTACTCTACCCAGCCAGGATCTCATTCAGATTTGATAGAGAAATTAAAGCCTTTACAGACAAGCAAAACCTAAGAGAATTCAGCACCACGAAACCAGCTTTAGAACAACCGCTAAAGGAACTTCCCTAGGTAGGAAACACAAGAGAAAGAAAAGGCCTACATAACAAACCCCAAACAATTGAGAAAATGGTAATAGGAGCATACATATCGATAATTACCTTAAACAAAAATGGATTACATGCTCCAATCAAAAGACTTAGATTGGCTGAATGGATACAAAAACAAAACCCGTATATATGCTGTCTACAGTATAGCCACTTCAAACCTAGGGACACATACAGACTGAAAGTGAGGGGATGGAAAAAGATACTCCATGCTAATGGAAATCAAAAGAAAACTGGAAGGCAATTCTCATATTAGACAAAATAGACTTTAAAATAAAGGCTATTACAAGAGACAGAGAAAGACATCACATAATGATCAAGGGATCAAAGCAAGAAGAAGATATAACAATTGTAAAAATTTATGTACCCAGCATAGGAGCAATTCAATACATAAGGCAAATAATAACAGCCATAAAAGGAGAAATCGACAATAACACAATCATAATAGGGGACTGTAACAAACCACTTTCACTAATGGACAGATCATCCAAAATGAAAATAAATAAGGAAACACAAGCTTTAAATGACATATTAAACAAGATGGACTTAATTGATATTTATAGAACATTCCATCCAAAAACAACAGCACATTCTTCTCTAGTGCTCATGGAACATTCTCCAGAATAGATCATATCTTGGGTCACAAATCAAGCCTTGGTAAATTTAAGAAAATTGAAATTGTATCAAGTATCTTTTCTGCCCACAATGGTATGAGACTGGAGATCAATTACAGGAAAATATCTATAAAAAATACAAACACATGGAGGCTAAACAACACACTCCTTAATAACCAAGAGATCACTGAAAAAATCAAAAAGGAAATCAAAAAATACCTAGAAACAAATGACAATGTAAACACGATGACAAAAAACCAATGGGATGCAGCAAAAGCAGTTCTAAGAGGGAAGTTTATAGCAATACTGTCCTACTTAAGAAATAAGAAACATCCCAAATAAACAACCTTACCTTACAACTAAATCAATTAGAGAAGGAAGAACAAAACCCCCCTAAAGTTAGCAGAAGGAAGGAACTCATAAAGATCAGATCAGAAATAAATGAAAAAGAAATGAAGGGAATGATAGCAACATTTAGTAAAACTAAAAGCTGATTCTTTGAGAAGATAAACAAAATTGATAAACCGTTAACCAGAATCATTAAAAAAAAAAGTGGTGGGGAGTAGACTCAAATCAATAGAAATAGAAATGTAAAAGGAGAAGTAACAACCGACACTGCAGAAATACAAAGGGTCCTGAGAGATTACTACAAGCAAAACTATGCCAAAAAAATGGACAACCTGGAAGAAATGGACAAAGTCTTAGAAATGCACAAGCTTCAGAGACTGAACCAGGAAGAAACAGAAAATATGAACAGACCAATCAAAAACACTGAAATGGAAACTGTGATTAAAAATCTTCCAGCAAACAAAAGCCCAGGACCAGAGAGCTTCACAGGCGAATTCTGTCAAATATTTAGAGAAGAGTGAACACTTATCTTTCTCAAACTCTTCAAAAATATAGCAGAGGGAGGAAAACTCCCACACTCATTCTACAAAGCCACCATCACCTGATAACAAAAACTGCACAAAGATGTCACAAAGAAAGAAAACTGCCAGGCCAATATCACTGATTAACAGAGATGCAAAAATCCTCCAGAAAATACTAGCAAAAAGAATCCAACAGCACATTAAAAGGATAATACACCATGATGAAGTGGAGTTTATCCTAGGAATGCAAGGCTTCTTCAATATACACAAATCAGTCAACGTGGTACACCATATTAACAAATTGAAGGAGAAAAACCATATGATCATCTCAATAGATGCAGAGAAAGCTTTCAACAAAATTAAACACCCATTTAGGATAAAAACCCTCCAGAAAGTAGGCATAGATTGAACTTTCCTCAACATAATAAAGGCCATATATGACAAACCCACAGCCAACATCGTCCTCAATGGTGACAAATTAAAACCATTTCCACTAAGATCAGGAACAAGACAAGGTTGCCCACTCTCACCACTATTATTCAACATAGTTTTGGAAGTTTTAGCCACAGCAATCAGAGAAGAAAAAGAAATAAAAGGAATCCAAATCAGAAAAGGAGAAGTAAAGCTGTCTCTGTTTGCAGATGACATGATACTCTAAATAGAGAATCCTAAAGATGCTACCAGAAAACTAGTAGAGGTAAGCAATAAATTTGGTAAAGTAGTAGGAAACAAAATTAATGCATAGAAATCTGTTGCATTCCCATACACTAATGATGAAAAATCTGAAAGTGAAATTAAGAAAATACTTTCACTTACAACAAACCTCCCAATCCAAAAATGGGCAGAAGATCTAAATAGACATGTCTCCAAAGAAGATATACAGATTGCCAACAAACACATGAAAGAATGCTCAACATCATTAATCATTAGATAAATGTAAAACAAATCTACAATGAGGTACCACCTCACACCGGTCAGAATAGCCATCATTAAAACATCTACAAACAATTAATGCTGTAGAGGGTGTGGAGAAAAGGGAACCATCTTGTACTGTTGGTGGGAATGTAAATTGATACAGCAACTAGGGAGAACAGTATCAGGGTTCCTTAAAAAACTAAAAATAGAACTACTGTACGACCCACTAATCCCACTACTTGGCATATACCCTGAGAAAACCATATTTCAAAAACAGTCATGTACCAAAATCTTCATTGAAGCTTACAATAGCAGGACATGGAAGCAACCTAAGTGTCCATCAACAGATGAATGGATAAAGAAGATGTGGCACATATATACAATGGAATATTACTCAGCCATAAAAGGAACAAAACTGAATTATTTGTAGTGAGGTAGATGGACCTAGAGACTGTCATACAGAGTGAAGTAAGTCAGAAAGAGAAAAACAAATACCGTAAGCTAACGCATATATGTGGAATATAAAAAAAAAATGAAAAAGAAAAACCTAGGGGCAAGATGGGAATAAAGACACAGACCTACTAGAGAGTGGACTTGAGGATATGGGGAGATGGAAGGGTAAGCTGGGACAAAGTGAGAGATTGACATGGACATATATACACTAACAAACGTAAAATAGATAGCTAGTGGGAAGAAGCCCCATAGCATAGGAGATCAGCTCGGTGCTTTGTGACCACCTAGAGGGGTGGGATATGGAGGGTGGGAGGGAGGGAGATGCAAGAGGGAAGAGATTTGGGGACATATGTATAACTGATATGTGTATATGTATAGCTGATTCACTTTGTTATAAAACAGAAAATAACACACCATATATTAGAGTATAAAGAAATTATACTCTATTAAAGATGTTTTTAAAATTAAAATTAAAAAAAGAATAGCTGCTCAGTAGATATTTATTGAATAAACTAATGACTAGAGAATTTTCCCCCTTTTTAGAAAATCCCTGGGTTTTATAGTAAAAAATATATATATAAAGCAAAAAACCATCACGCCAAGATGCATTCTCCTGAAACAGTCACATCTTTATCTTCTTTTAAACTTCTTTCTATGCATCAAAATGTAACGAAATGGCAGTTGAGACCACTCTACTTGCATTGCTGTGTGCTTATTCTCTTCAGAAGGCAGCTGATATTATAAATCAAATATTTTGTTCACAATTTCTCTTTAAAATTTATAAAAATAATTTTCTGTTATCATTAAGTATTTTTCTTAAATGTGATTTTTTAGTGCACTATGTGACATAACTTATTTTGCCAAAGTCTTATTGTCATACATTCATGCTGTTTACTTAATCCAACACTGTTTGATATAAATATATGAGGTTTCTAACTTGCTTTGATTAGCTTAACTGATATTTGACCTTATGTTATCTTGTTTATAATTTATTGTTCTTTAAATCTTTTCTTATTGTTTTCCTTGTTAATGGTCTTTTGCTATATTGACGACTTTGTTTTTTCTCTCTGGTAATTTAGAAAGAGTATTCTTTGTTTTTATTATAGTAATATCTGTTTTTAGGTAATTATAACTGATTATTTTCCATGAATATTTGCATCTAAGCATTTAAAACAACCTCCATGTATTATAACATATTAAACTTGCCTTTCTTCTGCCATCCCTTCCCCATTTCATTTCCAGTTTTTGTCAGTATAATATGAAATTTAAGTCCTTGTTATCGTTTAATATTTTATATCTTATACTCTTTTTCAAGATTTTTTATATTATATTAAAATTTATAATAATTTTATATTTATTCAGTTTTAAAAACAGCTTTTTTTCTTAGAGATAATTCCTTTATACTGTGACTTCTCTATTCTTAAGATCTTTGCTTTTTTCTTCTTTTCTCATTTTGTTAACTCAGTTCTTCCAATATTTTGTATTAAGTGTATATATATACTATAGTTTCTGTATACTGGCACATCTAAAAATATCTTTTTCTTGTACTTATAGTTGAATGCAAATTCAGCCTTGTGTAGAATTTTTATCTCAATTTTTTTCTCTGCAAAACTCAGAGGATATTGTTCTACTTTCTGATGTTAAGAATAAGGTCAATGAACTTTGGGGATACATATATCCTGTACCATACCCAAAATGTGAAGGGTGAGAATGTGCAACTGTTAAAATGTGGTAATTTTTTAAAAGTATAGCTAATCTGTAATGTAAGAGATAAATCATGTTTCCCTCTGTTTTGTGACAAGGTGAGCACTTGAATATTTTCAGCCAGAAAGCAAACGAAAATTACACAACTGATGTTCTTACTGCCATCTTACTATCTCTGTCCTGCTTATGTCTTGCATACAGCCTGTTCAAGCATGCTTGCTTGTTTATGGTGACATTGTACAATATTATCATGTGAATACACAAAGTCTCCTAAGTTTCAGCTGTGGTTGGATATAATTTATTTCTTGATACCTGTGATGACTTTTATTTTTATTTTTTTTTTCTTTTTGCGGTATGCGGGCCTCTCACTGTTGTGGCCTCTCCCGTTGCGGAGCACAGGCTCCGGATGCGCAGGCCCAGCGGCCATGGCTCACGGGCCCAGCCGCTCCGCGGCATATGGGATCCTCCCAGACCAGGGCATGAACCCCTATCCCCTGCATCGGCAGGCGGACTCTCAACCACTGCGCCACCAGGGAGGCCCCTGTGATGACTTTTAAACTGCAATATTTAAACTGTACATAACATTTTCACAACAATTTCTATTCATTCAGTTACTAAGTCAGGAATGTAAAACAAATATTTTATTATTATCAAGAAGTTTCCATCTGGTGCAGTATAAGGAGAATAAATTGAGTTTCTAATATGAGGTTATAATTATCCACTTGTTTTGAAAGTCATGAAAAGAAGAGAGAAATAGTATCAACCAAAGTTTACCTTTAAAGCAAGGAAACTTTAAAATAAAACTTGAAATTTTAAAACATCTTGGTTCAGATATTTCTCATCATTTTATATGTAGGAGGTAGAAGTCCCTTGTTTGTGTCATTTGCTCTAATAATAAAAATTTACCCAGGAAAAATAACTATGATATAAAATATTCTAAATTAAACAACATTGGAAAATTTCAGAAAATATAAAGGACATTAAATAATTTTTAAAATCAATACAATTGAGGACTGAATGCCAATTTCATGGTAAAACTATTTCTGATAAGTAGAATTATATATTTACAATTATAATTAAATTACCTAATCACTCACAACAGGTTAAAATACTAGAATGCACTTGAAATTAATAGTTACTATATTTACTTAGACAACCAAGTCTATATTTAAGAAAGGTAATCTACTTCAGAACTATCCCAATGTTTTAGTTTATAAGACAATAGTCCAATAGAATTGTGCAAATTTAAAATAGAATCATAAGGACTAGAATGCTGCATGGCATTGGTAAGTAGATCCTTTTGGGCTTATTTAGTATTTTCTGGTGGAAATATTGGTGTAGAAATAAATGACAGATGTCAGTTCATGTAAGACAGGTGAATTAAATATCAAAATTGAAGGAGAGATTCTTAAATTTTATTGTTGTTGAAGGGACAGCTGTAAACAACTTAGAGTTTACTATAATGAGTCAAAGAAATCAAAGTTAATTTAAATAAGATCTGTGCTCATAGGTGTGGCATCTATATAAATTTGAATTTTAGTGATGATGTGGAAAATTCATTGTTTAGGTTGAACAATGGTGAGGCTTTGTAAGGAATTCCAAATGCTCTGAACTTTAAAATACTTTTATGACACTATGCATCTGAGATATAATAGGCATTTTGTTTCCCAAAATATTTGCGAAGAAGGCAAAGGTGTACCATGTAGAAAATAATATTGTTTGTTGGAAACACATTGAATTGTATAACGTCACGGGCTATATGAAACAATGTTTCAAAAATGTAACTTGGCTAATAATTGAAGTGATTTGTTGAAATTGGCTTCCAGATTCAGATTTTATCTTTACCTTAAAACTTCTACATCACATTTATTAAGGAGTGGGGATATTGCCTTAAAGCCAATAAATAATTACCTTAAAGTAAATATATAGCCAATCCTCACTTTTCAAAAGTAGAAGCACTGAAGGGAAACAAAACCATCGAGGAGAGTAAAGAGGAATTTATGCAAAAAACGAAAACCCCCAACCAACCAAGTAAACAACCAAAAAAACAAACAAACAAAAAAACCCACTAAAACTGATATTTCAAAATTACTAAATCTATAAACAAAACAAAAACTTTTAGACTAAAAATTTGTGAGACTATTTATAAACTATGTTTTATAATGTAAGAACACTCTCCTCAACCTCTACTCCATTGCTACATTTGTATGTCAGTTCTTTGGTCAGCAATGTTATTTCATTTCCCCATATGATGACTGAGACTGTAGTATAAATAAAATGAAACAGATCTATTCAAAAGGGAATATAGGCATGGGAAACATGGGGACGGTGGGGGAATGAACACAGACATAATTCTTGATCTTGATAGAAGAGAGATTTAAAGAGAACAATGTCTATTAATTGTGCATTTACTGTTTTATGTTCTAAAATTAAATTTTTATCTCTGTTTAAGAGATTCGATTAACCACATTTGATCCACTGATCCAGTTTTGTGAACTGGGAATGTGATACACAAGATATAGCAGAATAAATGCTAATTAATGAATTTTTAAATGAATCTCAGTTGCACAGAATTGTTTTAAACATAATGTTTGGCTTGTGGACAAATTGTCTTCATTGGTCCATGCAAGGTCCTCTTGTATGCTTGTTGGTATGGTGAATATACATATTTATTAGTATAAAGAGCATCTGTGAACTCAAATCTTAAGAACTAGACCATTTCTAGTTATTTATACCTGTACATTTATTCATCCTTATTTTACTCCTCTAGTTCCCACTTACAAATAAACACTATCCTAAAGTTTTTGTTTGTCATTCTCTTTTCTTGGTAACAGCTTTATTGGGATATAACTCATATACAAATCAATTCATCCACTTAAAGTGTATAATTAAATGGTTTTTAGTATATTCACATGCTTGTAAAACCCATCACAATTAATTTTATTTTTTTAAACATCTTAATTAGAGTATAATTGCTTTACAATGTTGTGTCAGTTTCTGCTTTATAACAAAGTAACTCAGTTATACATATACTTATGTCCCCATATCTCTTCCCTCTTGCATCTCCCTCCTTCCACCCTCCCTATCCCACCCCTCTAGGTGGTCACAAAGCACCGAGCTGATCTCCCTGTGCTATGCGGCTGCTTCCCACTAGCTATCTACATTATGTTTGGTAGTGTATATATGTCCATATCACTCTCTCAGTTTTTCCCAGCTTACCCTTCCCCCTCCCCATATCCTCAAGTCCATTCTCTAGTAGGTTTGCATCTTTATTCTCATTTTGCCCCTAGGTTCTTCTGACCATTTTCTTTTTCTTTTTCTTTTTTTTAAAATTCCATATGTATGTGTTAGTGTACGATATTTGTTTTTCTCTTTCTGACTTACTTCACTCTGTATGACAGTCTCTAGGTCCATCTACCTCACTACAAATAACTCAGTTTTGTTCCTTTTTTGGCTGAGTAATATTCCATTGTATATATGTGCCACATCTTCTTTATCCATTCAGCTGTTGAGGGAAACTTAGGTTGCTTCCATGTCCTGCTATTGTAAATAGAGCTGCAATGAAGATTTTGGTACATGACTCTTTTTGAAATATGGTTTTCTCAGGGTACATGTCAAGTACTGGGATTAGTGGGTCATATGGTAGTTCTATTTTTAGCTTTTTAAGGAACCTTGATACTGTTCTCCCTAGTTGATGTATCGATTTACATTCCCACCAACAGTACAAGATGGTTCCCTTTTCTCCACACCCTCTACAGCATTAATTGTTTGTAGATGTTTTAATGATGGCCATTCTGACCAGTGTGAGGTGGTACCTCATTGTAGATTTGTTTTACATTTATCTAATGATTAATGATGTTGAGCATTCTTTCATGTGTTTGTTGGCAATCTGTATATCTTCTTTGGAGACATGTCTATTTAGGTCTTCTGCCCAGTTTTGGACGGGTGTTTTGTTTTTTGGTATTGAGCTGCATGTGTAGCTTGTATATTTTGGAGATTAATCCTTTGTCAGTTGCTTCATTGGCAAATATTTTCTGCCATTCTGAGGTTTATCTTTTCGTCTTGTTTATGGTTTCCTTTGCTGTGCAAAAACTTTTAAGTTTCATTAGGTCCCATTTGTATATTTTTGTTTTTATTCACATTTCTCTAGGAGGTGGGTCAAAAAGGATTTTGCTGTGATTTATGTCAGAGAGTGTTCTGCCTATGTTTTCCTCTAAGGCTTTAATGGTGTCTGGCCTTATATTTAGGTCTTCAATCCATTTTGAGTTTATTTTTGTGTATGGTGTTAAGGAGTGTTCTAATTTCATTCTTTTACATGTAGCTGTCCAGTTTTCCCAGTACCACTTATTGAAGAGGCTCTTTTTCCACTGTAAATTCTTGCCTCCTTTACCAAAGATAAGGTGACCATATGTGTGTGGGTTTATCTCTGGGCTTTCTATCCAGTTCCATTGATCTATATTTCTCTTTTTGTGCCAGTACCATACTGTCTTGATTACTGTAGCTTTGTAGTATAGTCTGAAGTCAGGGAGCCTGATTCCTCCAGCTCCATTTTTCGTTCTTAAGATTGCTTTGGCTATTTGGGGTCTTTTGTGTTTCCATACAAATTGTGGAATTTTTTTTCTACTTCTGTGAAAAATGTCAGTGGTAGTTTGAAAGGGATTGCATTGAATCTGTAGATTGCTTTGTGTAGTAGAGTTATTTTTACAATGTTGATTCTTCCAATCCAAGAACATGGTATATCTCTCCATCTATTTGTATCAACTTTAATTAGTTTCATCAGTGTCTTATAATTTAATGCATACAGGTCTCTTGTCTCCATAGGTAGAATTATTCTTAGATATTTTATTCCTTTTGTTGCAATGGTAAATGGGAGTGTTTCACTTTCAGATTTTTCATCATTAGTGTATAGGAATGCAACAGATTTTGTGCATTACTTTTGTTTCCTTCTACTTTACCAAATTCATTGATTACCTCTACTAGTTTTCAGGTAGCATCTTTAGGATTCTCTATGTATAGTATCATGTCATCTGCAAACAGTGACAGCTTTACTTCTTCTTTTCCAATTTGGATTCCTTTTATTTCTTTTTCTTCTCTGATTGCTGTGGCTAAAACTTCCAAAACTAGGTTCAGTAATAGTGGTGAGAGTGGGCAACCTTGTCTTTTTCCTGATGTTAGTGGAAATGGTTTCAATTTTTCACCACTGAGGATGATGTTGGCTGTGGGTTTGTCATATATGGCCTATATTATGTTGAAGAAAGTTCTCTCTATGCCTACTTTCTGGAGGGTGTTTTTCCTAAATTGGTGTTTAATTTTGTTGAAAGCTTTCTCTGCATCTATTGAGATGAGCATATGGTTTTTTCCTTCAGTTTGTTAATATGGTGTACCACGTTGATTGATTTGTGTATATTGAAGAATCCTTGCATTCCTGGGATAAACCCCACTTCATTATAATGTATGATCCTTTTAATGCGCTGTTGGATTCTGTTTGCTAACATTTTGTTGAGGATTTTTGCATTTGTGTTCATCAGCGATATTGGCCTGTTGTTTTATTTCTTTGTGGCATCTTTTTCTGGTTTTGGTATCAGAATGGTGGTGGCCTCATAGAATGAGTTTGGGAGTGTTCCCCCCTCTGCTATATTTTGGAAGAGTTTGAGAAGGATAAGTGTTAGCTCTTCTCTAAATGTTTGATAGAATTCACCTGTGAAGTCATCTTGCCCTGGGTTTTGTTTGTTGGAAGGTTTTTAATCACAGTTTCAATTTCAGTGCTTGTGATTGGTCTGTTCATATTTTCTATTTCTTCCTGGTTAGGTCTCAGAAGATTGTGCATTTCTAAGACATGTCCATTTCTTCCAGGTTGTCCATTTTATTGGCATAGAGTTGTTTGTAGTAATCTCTCATGATCCTTTGCATTTCTGCAGTGTCAGTTGTTGCTTCTTCTTTTTCATGTCTAAGTCTGTTGATTTGAGTCTTATCCCTTTTTTATATTTTTGATGACTCTAGTTAATGGTTTATCAATTTTTTAAATCTGCTCAAAGAATCAGCTTTTAATTTTATTGATCTTTGCTACCGTTTCCTTCATTTCTTTTTCATTTAATTTGATCTCATCTTTATGATTTCTTTCCTTTGCTAACGTTGGTTTTTTTGTTGTTGTTCTTATTTCACTAATTGCTTTAGGTGTGAGGTTTGCTTGTTTATTTGAAATGTTTCTTGTTTTTGAGGTAGGCTTGTATAGCTATAAACTTCCATTTTAGAACTGCTTTTGCTGCATCCCATAGGTTTTGGGTCATTGTGTTTTCATTGTCATTTGTTTCCAGGTGTTTTTGGATTTTCTCTTTGATTTCTTCAGTGATCTCTTGGTTGTTAAGCAGTGTGATGTTTAGCCTCCATGTGTTTGTATTTCTTACATATTTTTTCCTGTAATTTATATCTGATCTCATAGCATTGTGTTTGGAAAAGATACTTGATATGATTTCAATTTTCTTAAGTTTACCAAAGCTTGATTTGTGACCCAGGATATGATCTATCCTGGAGAATGTTCTATGAGCACTTGGGAAGAAAGTGTATTCTGTTATTTTTTGCATGGAATGTCCTATAAATATCAATGAAGTCCATCTTGTTTAATGTATATTTAAAGCTTGTGTTTCCTTATTTATTTTCATTTTGGATGATCTGTCCATTGGTGAAAGTGGGGTGTTAAAGTCCCCTACTATGATTGTGTCACTGTCAATTTACCCTTTTATGGCTGTTAGTATTTGCCTTATGTATTGAGGTGCTCCTACACTGGGTGCATAAATATTTACAATTGTTATATTTTCTTGGATTGATCCCTTTCTCATTATGTAGTGTCCTTCTTTGTCTCTTGTAATAGTCTCTGTTTTAAAGTCTATTTTGTCTGATATGAGAATTACTACTCCAGCTTTCTTTTGATTTCCATTTGCATGGAATATCTTTTTCCATCCCCTTATTTTCAATCTGTATGTGAGTCTAGGTCTGAAGTGGGTCTCTTGTACAGCATACATATGGGTCTTGTTTTTGTATCCATTCAGCCAGTCTATATCTTTTGGTTGGAGCATTTATTCCATTTATGTTTAAGGTAATTATCAATATGTATGTTCCTATTACCATTTTCTTAATTTTTGTGGGTTTATTATTGTAGGTCTTTTCCTTCTCTTGTGTTTCCTGCCTAGAGAAGTTCCTTTACCAGTTGTTGTAAAGCTGTTTTGGTGATGCTGAATTCTCTTAGCTTTTGCTTGCCTGTAAAGCTTTTAATTTCTCTGTCAAATCTGAATGAGTTCCTTGCTGGATAGAGTAATCTTGCTTGTAGTTTTTTCTCCTTCATCACTTTAAATATTTCCCACCACTCCCTTCTGGCTTCCAGAGTTTCTGCTGAAAGATCAGCTGTTAACCTTATGGGGATTCCTTTATGTGTTGTTTGTTGTTTTTCCCTTGCTGCTTTTAATATTGGTTCTTTGTATTTAATTTTTGATAGTTTGATTAATATTTCTTGACGTGTTTCTCCTTGGATTTATCATGTATGGTAGTCTTTACACTTCCTGCACTTGAATGACCTATTCCTTTCCCATATTAGGGAAGTTTTCAACTATAATCTCTTCAAATATTTTCTCAGTCCCTTTCTTTTTCTCTTCTTCTTCTGGGACCCCTATAATTTGAATATTTGTGTGTTAATGTTGTCCCAGAGGTCTCTGAGACTGTCCTCAGTTCTTTTCATTCTGCAGTAGTTATTTCCACTATTTTATATTCCAGCTCACTTATCCGTTCTTCTGCCTCAGTTATTCTGCCATTGATCCCTTCTAGAGAATTTAAATTTCATTTATTTTGTTGTTGAACTCTGTTTGCTCTTTAGTTCTTCTAGGTTCTTGTTAAACGTTTCTTGTATTTTCTGCATTCTATTTCCAAGATTTTGGATCATCTTTTCTATCATTATTCTGAATTCTTTTTCAGGTAGACTGCCTATTTCCTCTTCATTTGTTAGGTATGATGGGTTTTTATCTTGCTCCTTCATCTGCTGTGTGTTTCTCTGTCTTCTCATTTTGCTTCACTTACTGTGTTTGGGGTCTCCTTTTCACAGGCTGCAAGTGCGTAGATTCCATTGTTTTTGGTGTCTGTCCCCAGTTGCTAAGGTTGATTCAGTGGGTGTGTAGACTTCCTAGTGGAGGGGACTAGTGCCTGTGTTCTGGTGCATGAGGCAGGATCTTGTCTTTCTGGGGGCAGGTCCATGTCTGTTGGTGTGTTTTGGGGTGTCTGTGGCCGTATTATGATTTTAGGTAGCCTCTGTGCTAATGTTTGGGGTTGTGTTCCTGTATTGCTAGTTGTTTGGCATAATGTGTCCAGAAGTGTAGCTTGCTGGTCGCTGTGTGGAGCTGGGTCTTGGCCTTGAGATGGGAGATCTTTGGGGGACTTTCACTATGTGATATTACATGGAGCTGGGAGGTCTGTTGAGTACCAGTGTCCTGAACGTGGCTCACCCACCTAGAGGCACAGCCCTGACACCTGGCTGGAGCACCAAGAGCCTATCTTCCACACGGCTCAGAATAAAAGGGAGAAAAAAAAAGAAAGAAAGAAAGAAAGAAAGAAAGAAAGAAAGAAAGAAAGAAAGAAAGAAAGAAGAGAAAATAAAATAAAGTAAAATAAAATAAAGTTATTAAAATAAAAAATAAAATATTATTAAGGAAAAAAATTTTTGAGTCATAAAAAAAACAAAAACTACCCCCTCAAAAAAACGGACAGACAGAACCCTAGGACAAATGGTAAATGCAAAGCTATACAGAAAATACCACACACAGAAATATAGAGATACACACTCACATAAAGAGAAAAAGGGGGAAAATATATATATGTTTTCTCCCAAAGTTCACCTCCTCAATTTGGGAGGATTTGTTGTCTATTCAGGTATTCCACAGATGCAGGGTACATCAAGTTGTTTGTGGAGATTTAATCCGCTGTTCCTGAGGCTGCTGGGAGAGATTTCCCTTTATCTTCTTTGTTTGCACATCTCCCGGTGTTCAGCTTTGGATTTGCACTCGCCTCTGCATGTAGGTCGCCTGAGGGCGTCTGTTCTTCGCTCAGACAGGACGGGGTTAAAGGAGCAGCTGATTCGGGGGCTCTGGCTCACTCAGGCCATGGGGAGGGAGGGATACGGATGTGGGGCGAGCCTGCAGCGGCAGAGGCCAGCATGATGTTGTACCAGCCTGAGGCGTGCCGTGCATTCTCCCGGGGAAGTTGTCTCTGGATTGCGGGACCCTGGCAGTGGTGGGCTGCACGGACTCCCGGGAGGGGAGGTGTGGATAGTGACTTGTGCTTTCACACAGGCTTCTTGGTGGCTGCAGCAGTATCCTTAGGGTCCCATGCCCGTCTCTGTGGTCCGCGTTGATAGCTGCTGCTCACGCCCATTTCTGGAGCTCCTTTAAGCGGCACTTTTAATCCCCTCTCCTCGTGCACCAGGAAACAAAGAGGCAAGAAAAAGTCTCCTTTCTCTTCGGCAGCCGCAGAGTTTTTCATGGACTCCCTCCCGGCTAGTTGTGGGGCACTAGCCCCTGCAGGGTGTGTTCACGCAACCAACCCCAGTCGACCGAAGCCCGAGCCTCAGCTCCCAGCCCCCACCCATCCCGGTGGGTGAGCAGACAAGTCTCTCAGGTTGGTGAGTGCTGGTCGGCACCGATCCTCTGTGCAGGAATCTCTCTGCTTTGCCCTCCACACCCCTGTTGCTGTGTTCTCCTCTGTGGCTCCGAAGCTCCCCACCTCTGCCATCCGCAGTCTCCACCCACTAAGGGGCTTCCTAGTGTGTGGAAACCTTCCCTCCTTCATGGCTCCCTCCCACTGATGCAAGTCCTGTCCCTATTCTTTGTCTCTGTTTTTTCTTTTACCCTACCCACGTACGTGGGGGAGTTTCTTGCCTTTTGGGAGGTCTGAGGTCTTCTGCCAGCGTTCAGTAGGTGTTCTGTAGGAGTTTTTCCACATATAGATGTATTTCTGATGTATCTGTGGGGAGGAAGGTGATGTCCACGTCTTACTCTTCCGCCATCTTGAAGCTCCTCCTCCCACAATTAAGTTTAGAATATTTTCATCTGCTCCAAATGTAATCCTGTTCCCTTTGTAGTCACTCCCAGTCTCCTCATCGAAGGCAGCGCCAGTCAACCACTAAACTATTTTCTGTCTCTATAGGTTTGCCTGTTATGTACTTTTCATATAAATGGAATCATACAATACATTATCTTTTGTGATTGGCTTCCTTCAATTAGCATAACGTTTCCAAGGTTCACCATGTTGTAGTATTCACCAGTACTGTATTTTTATTTATTGCCAAATAAAATTCCATATGTGGATATACCACATTTTACCTTTCTATTCATCAGTTGATAGGCATTTGGATCATTTCCTCGATAGGCATTTGGATCATTTCCTCTTTTTTGCTTATTATGAATAATGCTGATATGAACATTCATGTACAAGTTTTTTTTTGTGTGGACATATGTTTTTATTTCTCTTGTGTATATATTTAGGGGTGGAGTTGCTGGGTAATGTGGAACTTTATGTATAACATTTTGAGGAACTGCCAGAAATTTTCCAAAGTGTCTGGCCCATTTTACATTTCTACCAACTGCCAATGAGGATTCCAATTTTTCTACATTTTTGTCAACACTTGTTATTATCTGTCTTTTAAATTATGGACATTTTAGTGGGTGTGAAGTGGTATCTCATGGTTTTGAGTTCTATTTCCCTGAGGACTGATGATGCTAAACATCTTTTCCATCTTTTCATATTTTTTGCCCATTTAAAAAATGGGTTCATAGTTTTTATTATTGAGTTATGAGTCCTTTATATATTTATAAATAAGATCCTTATAAGATATATAACTGGCTTATAGTTTCTCACATTAAATAGGCTGTCCTTTTAGGCTCTTGATGGTATCCTTTGAAGCATAAAAAGTTTTAATTTTGGTGAAGTTCAGTTTATTATTTTCTTGATTGTTAATGCTTTTGGTTTCATATCTCAGAAACCATTGATAAATCCAAGGTCAAGAAGATTTACCCCTATGTTTTCTCCTAAGAATTTTATCATTTTAGCTCTTACATTTATGTGTTTGATCCACTCTGAGTTATTTTTTTGCATACTGTGTGAGCTGGGGCTCCAGCTTCATTTATTTGGATGTGGACATCCATTTGTCCCAACACTATTTGTTGCAAAGACTATTGTTTCCTCATTGACTTTTTCTGGCACTCTTGTCAGAAATCAGTTGATCATAAATGTGAGTGTTTATTTCTGGACTCTAATTTCTGTTCCATTGATTTATATGTATATACTTAGTCAGTTATCACCATTTTAATTTCATTGCTTTCTTAAATTAGTTTGTATGTAGTTTTTGTTTGCAATGATACAACATCCTTTCAAAATTAAAAATTATACAAAAGTGTACACAGAAATTCTTCAGTTTTAAGGTTTCCAGTCAACCTTTTGTTACTAAGATTTATCCATGTCATTGGTAACAATAATTCAGTTATTCCACGGTTATGTATCATATTTTTGTTGAATATGCCATACTTTTAAAATCCATCACTTTTCTATAGGTGTGCAGGTCATTTCCTATTTTTATCCTCCTCTATTTTGTACAGTGTTTCAATGTCAATTCTTATACCTATCAACTAATACACACGGATGAAGTAGTTTCCTCTGGGTATATACTCAGGTGTGGAATTGCTCCAACCTGGGTATGTCAGTGTTTAATAGATACTTCCAAACTGTTGGGTGTTTTTTATTACTCTCCAATCAGAAATGTATTGGAAATTCTATTGGTCTATTGGTCTTCAGAGTTGGGATTGTGAGACTTTGTGAGTTTGTCAATTAATGTCATATGATATATTATCTTATTACAAGCTTGATTTGCATTTCTTTGAGTAATGAGGTGGAGAATATCCATAAGTTTATTGCCATACATATTTCCTCCTCCATAAAATACTTCTCATGGTTTTCATGTTTTTGCCCATTTTAAATTGGGTTATTTAAGTCCTTATAATTGATTTGTAGGATTTATTTATACAATTTGCAACTCTTTCTTAATCATATGTGTTGTAAATATCTTATCCTTAATTTGTAGCTAGACTTTTCACTTTTTAAAGTTGATTTTTGATAATGAAAAGTTATTTAAGTTTTTTTTTAATTGAGGTGTAATGGGCATATATTAGTTTCAGAGGTACAACATAATGATTTGATATTTGTAATATATTACAAATTCTTCACCATGAGAAGTCTAGTTAACATCTGTCACCACACATAGTTATATAGGTTTTCTTGTGATTAGAACCTTTAAGAATTCAGCAACTTTCAAATATGCAGTATAGTATTAAGTATAGTCACCATGCTGTATATTGCATACCCATGACATTGATTTTATAACTGGAAGTTTAATATCTTTTGACTCCCTTCACCAGTTTGACATCCCTTTACCACCACCCCACACCTTCCCCACCTCTGGCAACCACCAATCCCTTCTCTGAGCTTGGTTGTTGTTGTGTGGTTCTTTTTTGTTTGTTTTGGTTTGGTTTGGCTCTAAGATTCCACACATAACTGAAATCATATAGCATTATTTAGCATAATACCCATGAAGTTCAGCCGTGTTGTCACAGATTGCAAGATTTTCTTCATTTTTTATGGCTGAACTATATCTATCTATCTTTCAATGAACACTTAGGTTGTTCCCATATCTTAGCTATTGTAAATAATGCTGCAAAACATGGGGGTGCATGAACTTTTTGAATTACTGTTTTTTCTTTGGATAAAAACACAGAAGTGGAATTGTTGGATCATATGGTAGCTCCATTTTTAAGTTTTTGAGGAACCTCCATAGTGTCTTCTATCGTGGCTGCATCAATTTATATTCCCACCAACAGTGTATGAGTGTTCCCTTTTCTTCACATTCTGGCCAACACTAGCTATTTGTTGTCTTTTGGATGATAGCCATTGTAACTGGTGTGAGGTGATACGTCATTGCAGATTTGACTTGCATCTCTCTGATGATTAGTGATCTGTGTGTCTTTACATGTCCTCTTTGGAAAATTGTTTGTTCAGGCCCTCTGCCAATTTTTATATTGGATGTTTGTTTTTTGCTATTGAGTTATATGAATTTTCTCTATATTTTGGATATTAACCCTTTAGATATATGATTTGCAATTATTTTCTCCCATTTAGTAGGTTTCCTTGTCATTTTGTTGTTAATTTCCTTTGTTGTGCAGAAGCTTTTCCTTAATGTAGTCACACTTGTTTATCTTTGCTTTGGTTGCCATTGCTTTTGGTGTCAAATTACTTAATGTAATACAATTGGTCTTTTGTTTTAATTTGAACATATTTTGTGTCTTAAGAAACCATTCACTCCCTCTAAATCATTTATATTTTATAATAGAATTTTGGAAGTTTTTCTTTAATATTTAATGCCATTTGAAGTTGAATTTAGTATGTGAACTGAAAAGGGGATTGGTATTTATGTTTTTCCCTAAAAATAATCATTCTTACAGCTGCCAATTATTAAATAAATAATTCCATTTGTTTTCCCACAACCTAGTATGTTCCTTCTGTCACATATCTAATTTCCATACGTACTTGACATATTTTTACTCTATTTATTTTGCCAATCTTTCTTTCCTCGCACTAGTGTCACACTTTTTAAATTACTATAAGTTCAGAATAAGCCATATTTTTAGAGTAAGTCTCACCTCTTCCTCTTCCTCTTTCTTTTTCAGCAGTATGGCTGTTCATAGACCTTTACTTTTCCATACACGTTTAAGAATCAGCTTCTCAAATTTCATAGAAAGAAAAATTTAAAAACTCATTGGGGGGACTTCCCTGGTGGTCCAGTAGGTAAGACTCTGTGCTCCCAAGGCAGGGGGCTTAGGTTTGATCCCTGGCTGGGGAACTAGATCCCACATGCATGCCACAACTAAGAGTTTGCATGCTGCAACTATGAGCCTGCATGTCATAACTAAAGATCCTGCATGCTGCAACTAAGACCCAGCACAGCCAAAATAAATAAATTAAAAAAATAAATATTAAAAAAGAAAAAATCCTCATTGGGATTTTAATTGGAGTTGCTTTGAAAAGTTGAGTTGGTTTAAATCAATTTTGAGAAATTTTAAATCTTTACATTTTTAAGACTTTCTATATTTTTCTTTGGTTACTTTTAAGAAACAACATTTCAGCCAGGTGTGCCTATACCAAGATCAAGAAGATATACTTGGTCTTTCAGAAGTACTATAGGTTTAAGTCTTATATTGAGGCCTGATGTATCTGAATTTAGCTTTTATGTATGATATGAGACGGGAGTCAAATTACTATTTTTTCCTTATAGATTTGCAATTGATCCAGTACAATACTTTTCTCCTTTAAGATTCATTTAGGGATTTGTGTAAGGACATGGGATGTACAGAGTTGCATTTCTAGTGGTGGATTTAACAACACTGGATAGTAAAGAGTGACAACTGTGAGAATCTTGAGGTTTCCAAACCAATTATCAAGATTTATAAAATGTAGATAACAGGGTTCATGGCCTGAACCAGAATAGTGACTGGAAAAATAATTTTTATTTATCTATTAAAAAAATTTTTTTAACATCTTTATTGGAGTATAATTGCTTTACAATGGTGTCTTAGTTTCTGCTTTCTAACAAAGTGAATCAGCTATACATATATCTCCATATTTCCCCCCTCTTGCATCTCCCACCCATCCTCCCTATCCCACACCTCTAGGTGGGCACAAAGTGTCTAGCTGATCTCCCTGTGCTATGCGGCTGCTTCCCACTAGCTATCTATTTTACATTTGGTAGTGTTTATATGTCCACGCCACTCTCTCACTTCGTCCCAGCTTACCATGTCCTCAAGGACATTCTCTAGGTCTACGTCTTTATTTCTGTCCTGCCCCTAGGTTCCTCATGACTTTTTTTTTTTTTAGATTCCATATATATGTGTTAGCATATGGTATTTGTTTTTCTCCTTCTAACTTACTCCACTCTGTATGACAGACTCTAGGTCCATCCACCTCACTACAAATAACTCACTCTCGTTTCTTTTTATGGCTGAGTAATATTCCATTGTATATATGTGCCATCCATCCGTTGATGGACACTTAGGCTGCTTCCATGTCCTGGGTATTGTAAATAGAGCTGCAATAAACATCGTGGTACAAGTGTCCTTTTGAATTATGGTTTTCTCAGGGTATATGCCCAGTAGTGAGATTGCTGGGTCATATGGTAGTTCTATGTGTAGTTTTTAAAGGAACCTCCATACTGTTCTGCATAGTGGCTGTACCAATTCACATTCCCACCAACAGTGCAAGAGGGTTCTCTTTTCTCCACACCCTCTCCAGAATTTATTATTTGTAGATTTTCTGAGGATGGCCATTTTGACTGGTGTGAGGTAATACCTCATTGCAGTTATGATTTGCATTTCTCTAATGATTAATGATGTTGAGCATCCTTTCATGTGTTTGTTGGCAATCTGTATATCTTCTTTGGAGAAATGTCTGTTTAGGGCTTCTGCCCATTTTTGGATTGGGTTGTTTGTTTTTTTGATATTGAGCTGCATGAACTGCTTGTAAATTTTGGAGATTAATCCTTTGTCAGTTGCTTCGTTTGCAAATATTTTCTCCCATTCTGAGAGGTGTCTTTTTGTCCTGTTTATGTTTTCCTTTGCTGTGCAAAAGCTTTTAAATTTCATTAGACCCCATTTGTTTACTTTTGTTTTTATTTCCATTTCTCTAGGTGGTGGATCAAAAAGGATCTTGCTTTGACTTATGTCATAGAGTGTTCTGCATAAGTTTTCTTCTAAGAGTTTTATAGTGTCTGGTGTTACATGTAGGTCTTTAATCCATTTTTAGTTTATTTTTGTGTATGGTGTGAGGGAGTGTTCTAATTTCATTCTTTTAGATGTAGCTGTCCAGTTTTCCCAGCACCACTTATTGAAGAGGGTGTCTTTTCTCCATTGCATATTCTTGTATCCCTTATCAAAAATAAGGTGACCATATGTGCATGGGTTTATCTCTGGGTTTTCTATCCTGTGCTATTGATCTATCTTTCTGTTTTTGTACCAGTACCATACTGTCTTGATTACTGTAGCTTTGTAGTATAGTCTGAAATCTGGGAGCCTGATTCCACCAGCTCCGTTTTTCTTTCTCAAGATTGCTTTGGCTGTTCGGGGTCTTTTGTGTTTCCATACAAATTGTGAAATTTTTTGCTCTAGTTCTGTGAAAAATGCCATTGGTACTCTGATAGGGATTGCACTGAATCTGTAGATTGCTTGGGATAGTATAGTCATTTTCACAATGTTGATTCTTCCAATCCAAGAACATGGCATATCTCTCCATCTGTTCATATCATCTTTAATTTCTTTCATCAGTTTCTTATATTTTCTGCATACAGGTCTTTTCTCTCCTCAGGAAGGTTTATTCCTAGGTATTTTGTTCTTTTTGTTGCAATGATAAATGGGAGTGTTTCCATAATTTCTGCTTCAGATTTTTCATCAGTAGTGTATAGGAAAGCAAGAGATTTCTGTGCATTAATTTTGTATCCTACTAATTTACCACATTCATTGCTTAGCCCTCGGAGTTTCCTGGGAGCATCTTTAGGATTCTCTATGTGTAATATCATGTCATCTGCAAACAGTGATAACTTTACTTCTTCTTTTCCATTTCGGATTCCTTTTATTTCTTTTTTTCTCTGATTGCTGTGGCTAAAACTTCGAAAACTATGCTGTGTAAGAGTGGTGAGTGTGGACTACCTTGTCTGCCCCTGATCTTAGTGGAAATAATTTCAGTTTTTCACCATTGAGAACGATGTTGGCTCTGGGTTTGGCATATATGGCCTTTATTATGCTGAGGTAAGTTCTCTCTATGCCTGCTTTCTGGAGGGTTTTTATGATAAATGGGTGTTGAATTTTGTCAAAAGCTTTTTCTGAATCTGTTGAGATGATCATATGGTTTTTGTCCTTCAGTTTGTTAATATGGTTTATCACATTGATTGATTTGTGTATATTTAAGAATCCTTGCATCCCTGGTATAAACCCCACTTGACCATGGTGTATGATCCTTTTAATGTGCTGTTGGATTCTGCTTGTATTTTGTTGAGCATTTTTGCATCTATGTTCATTAGTGATATTGGCCTGTGGTTTTCTTTTTTGTGACATCTTTGTCTGGTTTTGGTATCAGGGTGATGGTGGCCTCGTAGAATGAGTTTGGGAGTGTTCCACCCTCTGCTATATTTTGGAGGAGTTTGAGAAAGATAGGTGTTAGCTCTCATCTTAATGTTTGATAGAATTCGCCTGTGAAGCCATCTGGTCCTGAGCTCTTGCTTGTTGGATGAGTTTTAATCACAGTCTCAATTTCAGTGCTTGTGATTGGTCTATTTATGTTTTCTATTTCTTCCTTGTTCAGTCTTGGAAAGTTTGCTTTTCTAAGAATTTTTCCATTTCTTCCAGGTTGTCCATTTTATTGGCATAGAGTTGCTTGCAGTAATCTCTCATGATCCTTTGTACTTCTGCAGTGTCAGTTGTTACTTCTCCTTTTCCATTTGTAATTTTACTGCTTTGTGTCTTCTCCATTTTTTTCTTGATGAGTCTGGCTAATGTTTTGTCAGTTTTGTTTATCTTGTCACAGAACCAGCTTTTAGTTTTACTGATCTTTGGTATTGTTTCCTTCATTTCTTTTTCATTTATTTCTGATATGATCTTTATGATTTCTTTCCTTCTGCTAACTTTGAGGTTTTTGTTCTTCTTTTTCTATTTGCTTTAGGTGTAAGGTTAGGTTGTTTACTTGAGAGGTTTATTGTTTCTTGAGGTAGGATTGTGTTGCTATTAACTCCCCTCTTAGAACTGCTTTTGCTGCAGCCCATAGGTTTTGGGTTGTTGTGTTTTCATTGTCATTTGTTTCTAGGTATTTTTTGATTTTCTCTTTGCTTTCTTCAGTGATCTCATTATTTAGTAGTGTATTGTTTAGCCTCCATGTGTTTGTATATTTTACAAATTTTTTGTGTAAATAATATCTAGTCTCATAGTGTTGTGGTCAGAAAAGATCCTTGATAAGAATTCAATTTTCTTAAATTTACCAAGGGGTTGATTTTTGACCCAAGGCATGATCTATCCTGGAGAATGTTCCATGAGCACTTGAGAAGAAAGTGTATTGTGTTGTTTTTGAATGGAATGTCCAATAGTTATCAACAAAATCAATCTTTTTTTTTTTTTTTTTTTTTTTTTTTTTTTTTTGCTGTACGCGGGCCTCTCACTGTTGTGGCCTCTCCCGTTGCGGAGCACAGGCTCCGGACGCGCAGGCCCAGCAGCCATGGCTCACGGGCCCAGCCGCTCCACAGCATGTGGGATCCTCCCGGACCGGGGCACGAACCCGCGTCCCCTGCATCGGCAGGCAGACTCTCAACCACTGCGCCACCAGGGAAGCCCCAAAATCAATCTTTTTTAATGTATCATTGAAAACTTGTGTTTCCTTATCTATTTTCATTTGGATGATCTGTCCATTGGTGACAGTGGGGTGTTAAATTCCCCTACTATGATTGTGTTACTGTCAATTTCCCCTTTTATGGCTGTTAGCATTTGCCTTATGTTTTGAGGTGCTCCTGTGTTGGGTGCATAAATGTTTACCATTGTTATATCTTCTTGTATCAATCCCTTGATCATTATGTAGTGTCCTTCTTTGGCTCTTTTAATAGTCTTTATTTTAAAGTCTATTTTGTCTGATATGACAATTGCTACTCCAGCTTTCTTTTGATTTCCATTTGCCTGGAATATCTTTTTCCACCCCCTCATCATCAGTCTGTATGTGTCCCGAGGTCTGAATTGGGTCTCTTGTAGACAGTATATATACAAGTCTTGTTTTTGTATCCACTCAGGCAGTCTATATCTTTTGGTTGGAGCATTTAATCCATTTACATTTAACTTAGTTATTGATATGTGTGTTCCTTTTACCATTTTCTTAATTGTTTTGGGTTTGTTAATGTAGGTCTTTTCCTTCTCTTGTGTTTCTTGCCTAGAAAATTTCCTTTAGCATTTTTTGTAAAGCTGGTTTTGTGGTGCTGAGTTCTCTTAGCTTTTGCTTGTCTGTAAAGATTTTAATTTCTCCATCAAATCTGCATGAGATCCTTGCTGAGTAGCGTAATCTTGTTTGTAGGTTTTTCCCTTTCATCACTTTAAATATTTCCTGCCACTCCCTTCTGGCTTGCACAGTTTCTGCTGAAAGTGTTTACCTTTTGGGGATTCCTTGTATGTTATTTGTTGTATTCTTCTTGCTGCTTTTAATATTTGTTCTTTGTATTTAATTTTTAATAGTTTAATATTTGTCTTGTTTATTTGGCATGTTTCTCCTTAGATTTACCCTGTATGGGACTCTCTGCCCTTCCTTGACTTGATTGACTCTTTCCTTTCCCATATTAGGAAATTTTTCAACTATAATCTCTTCAAATATTTTCTCAGTCCCTCTCTTTTTCTCTTCTTCTTCTGTGACCCCTAAAATTCGAAAGTTGGTGCATTTAATGTTGCCCCAGAGGTCTCTGAGACTGTTCTCTATTGTTTTCATTCTTTTTTCTTTATTCTGCTTTGTGGCATGTATTTCCACCATTTTATCTTCCAGTTCACTTATCCTTTCTTCTGCCTCAGTTATTCTGCTATTGATTCGTTCTAGAGAATTTTTAATTTCATTTATTGTGTTGTTCATCATAGTTTGTTTGCTGTTTATTTTTTCTACATTCTTGTTAAACGTTTCTTGTATATTCTCCATTCTATTTCCCATATTTTGGGTCATCTGTACTACCTTTACTCTGAATTCTTTTTCAGGTAGACTGCTATTTCCTCTTCATTTTTTTTGGTCTGGTGGGTTTGTTTAACTTGCTCCTTCATCTGCTGTTTGTTTCTCTGTGTTCTCATTTTGCTGAACTTACTGTGTTTGGGGTCTCCTTTTTGCAAGCTGCAGGTTCATAGTCCCCGTTGTTTTGATGTTTGCCCCCATGGCTAAGGTTGGTTTAGTGGGTTGTGTAGGCTTCTGTTGGAGGGGACTGGTGCCTGTGTTCTGGTGGATGAGGCTGCATCTTGCCTTTCTTGTGGGCAGACCTGCATCCGGTGGTGTGTTTTGGGGTGTCTGTGACCTTATTATGATTTTAGGCAGCTTCTCTGTTAATGGTTGGCATTGTGTTCCTGTCTTGCTAGTTGTTTGGCATACGGTGTCCAGCACTGTAGCTTGCTGGTTGTTGAGTGGAGCTGGGTCTTAAAGTTGAGATGGAGATCTCTGGGAGAGCTTTCCCTGTTTGATATTACATGGAGCTGGGAGGTCTCTGTTGGACCAGTGTCCTGCACTTGGCTGTCACCCCTTAGAGGCACAGGGCTGCCACCTAGCCAGAGCACCAAGACCCTGTCAGCCACATGGCCATGTATGTGGTGTGTTGCTGCCTTTTGGGAAGTCTGAGGTCTTCTGTCAATGTTCAGTAGGTGTTCTGTAGGAGTTGTTCCACATGTAGATGTATTTCTGTTGTATTTTGGGGGAGGAAGGTGATCTCCACCTCTTACTCCTCTGCCATCTTGAAAGTCTCTCCCAAAAACTATTTTTTTAATGAGATATTATTAGCAGGATTATATGCTCCTTCTCTTCCCATCTTTGCTCTTTTTTCATCAGGCCAGGGTAAATTCAGTATCAGAAGAGAGTTCCTTCTTCTTAGCAAATTGATCTGCAAATAATGTTATCTTAACATGCTTGAAGATATTTACCCCATTCGTGGGTTTTAGGTATTAATGATGAGAATTATGTTAGTGATAAAACTAGTACCTACTATTTGCATAGTGGTTTACATGTTATAAAAATGACATATATCTTAACTAATTGGTAGATCAGGCAGATACACCTGATCTCAATTTAGGGAAGAGTAAATGTTAATAAAGTTTATACATCTTTCATCTTGGTGATTTATCTAAAGAGGCAAAAAATCCAATTAGCTGTCTTTTGTATTTTTAAAATGTTATACTGAAAAGCATCAAGTTGCTTATGCTTGTAGTTTGAGGCCCAAAGATCTAGATTTGAAGCCCAGTCTCACCATCTACTCTGTGACCTTGGGCTTTCACTTAATCTTCCTTAACCACAATCACCATCTCTGTAAAATGGGAGTGATATAACCCAAATGACTTTGGTAAGAATTAAGAAACAGCAAATGTGAAAATATTTTCAACTTGTATAAATATAAGCTTTTACATTTCATGATATGTAGAGAATAAAAGCCCATACTTACCATTTGTTCAAAGCCGTGTTCTGCAGTTAAAAAAAAAAATCTCCCCAATTCTTGACTCTAGCTTTTAATTACTGCTTCTGGATAAGTTACTTCTATAGCTTTCAGTATGCTTTTTCCATCTTATTCACTAATGTAAGGTGATTAGATTCATGTGTTGCTGCAGGCACCATTTACATAGAGTAGTGTGATCAATGCCTCTAGGAGTTGTGCAATTTGGTGGCCTGTTTGTATCTTGTGTTCTCAGTATAATTCCTATTAGTTCCTTTACATCCTGGTTTAAGTTCCTGTCACTGACTCAAGTCTACCTTCTCATTTAAGGTACAATTTTCAGTCATATTTGTCCTGGAAATTATAAAAAGCAAACAAACAAACACCACCTCCCCTCAAATCTTGCTCATGAAATGCATACAAGCTAAACAATTAGACTCGCTAAGTGCATTCACAGTTGGGGTTCATCTGTCCACATAATTTATACTTGTATGTAGAATTTTGGATGATTTTTTTTTCGTTTGAAGGAAAAATGAGGTTAAAAAAACATGAAAACTCTTTGGCAAGTGTCCTATTGTGGTTACAGTTCATATTTTTGGTTTTATTTTCTGTAGACATTAATGGATATATCTTCCCTTCATTCTTATATTATTTTATGAAAGTGGATAGATTTGAAACTTTTCAAATCTAACATAAAAATTAATTTTAAAAAATAACATAAATAATGGTTTATCCATGAACTGGATGTCTTCAAATTCTTTCAGATACACTGGTAGTGACAGCACAAAATGATCTAGTATATTGTCAAGATAATAACTCCTGTTTTTTAAGATAAAACATGGTAACTTTTGATTGTACTTTGTATCTCACATATATTTTTATTATATATGTTTCATTTGCATAGATTGTATAAACTGCCTTTACAGATTATAACCTAATATTATATGCCTTCATCTTTGCAGAATGGAAATCAGTTTGAGATGTGGTCCTATGAAGAATATGTTTGCACTAAAAAAAGGAATAAAAACCTCTAAAAATGAATAAAGAAGACAATTCCAACAGAAGAATGAGAAAAGTTTTAAGCAATAAAATTCAAATTTCTGGGCCTCCCTGGTGGCGCAGTGGTTGAGAGTCCGCCTGCCGATGCAGGGGATACGGGTTCGTGCCCCGGTCTGGGAGGATCCCATATGCCGCGGAGCGGCTGGGCCCGTGAGCCATGGCCGCTGGGCCTGCGCATCCGGAGCCTGTGCTCCGCAACGGGAGAGGCCACAACAGTGAGAGGCCCGCATACCGCAAAAAAAAAAAAAAGAAAAAAAAAATTCAAATTTCTAATCAAAATATATGAAAAATATTTATCCACTGGATAAAAAAGAAATAAAATTAAAATACTGATGAAATATCATTTTTGTTGTGTTTAAATTGGCAAAGATTCAAATAATAATAATGCCAAGTATTGACTAGGTTAACTGGGAACTCTCATATATTGTTAGTGGAAATATAAACACTTCCTGGGGAGACATTTAGAAATACTAACAAAAAATCTTTAAGAGTTGCCATTTGACTAATTTTTTAAAGAAGCAACTTAAAAAACTAATCTAAACAACTTAGATTTCATGTTGGCTCCTCAAACTTTTTGGGTGTAGGAACTTAAACAAGGCCAGACAAGTCAGATCATTGACTTTTCATTATCCTGCATTCTAAACAGAGGCATAGACTTATCTATTTGCTTCTTCTTAGGAGTTGTATTTTTTTTTAAACAATGATTCTAGGTACAGAACATCTGTTTTATCAATGATTATGATTTCCTTTGATTCACTGCTGTGTTGATTGCCTAAAACTATTTGCTGTATGTATAATCCTTATGAAAGTATTTTTGAAAATCTGAGGTAAAACAGAAACAAACAAAATAACTGGTATTCCCAACTACTGAATCACCTGTTAAGTTATTTATAGGGAGTTTTTGCAGATGAAAAAAATGTAGCTAAGGTGTAAATGGCATTTACCTCTCTTAACACTTGACTAATGATTGTTTCATTATACCTTAATGGAAATAATCCAGGACCTTAAGTTTATAATTTTGTTAAAATAATGGTATGTAATAAGTGAGATTTTTAAGGTATATTCAGTTGCTCCAGTTACTGAATTATTGATAGATGAATTACTCTGCTCTCTAATGAGTGCCAAAAATAATGACTATTAAAGAAAGACTTAGCAACATAAAGGTCTCAAAATTAAATCTGAAAAAAATGTTTTCTTCAAAGGCAAGAAAAAATAATTTATAATCACTTTATTTTTCAAAATACATATGAAACAGTAAAATTATATTTCAAGTTCTTTCCTTTTTCTTTTACAAAAGTAATCTCATAAACTGTACACTTCACAACAGCTTTGAGGTTTCATTGTTTCATAATTCATCTGAACCTAACAAATATGTTCACACATTTTAAAGAAAACATTGTAAAAATACTGAAATGTGTAACATCTTTTAAAGGTGGTTGCACAACATTTGTTCTAAGTAATATAATTATATGCTGTCGAATTTCACAAATGGCTGGTTACCATGTACAAAAGCCAGAAACATGAACTTCAAAAGATTTAAAAATTTTTGTTCTATAATACGGAAGTCAAAGATTTTGATTTGAACAAAAGCTACATATTATACCACAAACTTCAGTTAAAAAACCACCTTATGAACAATGACTGAAGGATATAAAAAAAATCAAATATGATGGGTCCAAATTATTCAATATCATTTATGAAATGAAGAATTTTCATGGATTCTGCCAGTTTAGAATAACTGGCAAATATCTTGGAGTATTCATTAGTGGAATCATCATATTTACAGTGTGAGATATTTCTATTTGACTTCTTCATTCTTCATTCTTCAATGAGGATCTCACTTCATGTGTTCCATAATTTATCTATATTTTGCAGATGAACCCAATCATTTATCTCAATTGGAAGGGTCAATAAAAAGTTAATGACATAAACTTGGGTTGGACTTTTTGTTTATAAAATATTATAAATGCAAATATTTTGTATATATAATTGAAATCCACCATCCTGTACAGTAAATAGGGATCCTGTGCATAGCAGATGCAAATCACAACAAAATTTCTGAAGAAAATGGTCTATTTTTAGCCTTTTATGACAAAATCAGGCATAGTTTGTTCTTTGGAGAGGGTATTCATGACCCAGTTGAGCTTCGAAGAAATCATCGTCAGTTTGAGATTAAAACATTTCCATATAAAAACTATCTGCAGCTTTAGATCCATTAATGGCAAGTCATTTCCAGTGTTTCAGAAGAGATAAAAATAGGACTACTGTAATCAATTCTCCTTATAGAAGTGTATTTAAATCATTTCAAGCATGAATAAACTTATCTTTTCTCTTATATATCTTTATTTATTTTTTCAATCACCATTTCTAATATCCAAAATGTTTGCATTCAATAAATCTTTAAGTCTCACCTCAGCCCTTAATTTAGTGCTTTCTTTTTAAGGTCTCTACAGCATGATATTATCATGCTATTAAGTCAAACCCTGGTTACCAATCTTCATAATGAACAGGGTGGAAATAAAAACAATTTCTTGCTTTGATGAGAAAACCCTTGAACTGAATACTAATTAATTGCCATTGTTCAAATGCACATCCTTTTGGTTAACTGTAATTTGCCAGATTACAGGTACTACCAATGCATCTTTAACTAAATTCCTGTTCATTTTAATATAAGACTGAACAAATATAGGAAAAGCCTTTTAATGAAATAGAAAATTCTTATCTTAAAGAGTATCACTGAATAACATGTTGGAAACATTTAGTTTAATTAACTCTCTTTCCCATATAAAATAAAAACTCACTAGTTTCTTTTAAATAGTGGGTCTTAGTAGGTTCAGATGAATCACATCCTGAGCCATATCATTGAGTAACTATTAAAATGCTATGTCATGGGTTTTTTGAACAGTGTTAGAGAATTTACTTTCTCCTAAAAGTTAAAATACAAAGGTGGTTTTTGATTTTGCATTCAATATCTTTATTTCCATATGCTTTAACATCTGCATTTAACTGCCATTCAGTTATATAGATTCTTAATTTAAATTATTTTACTTTCCATGCTTTTGTATCATTTCTTTTTGGCAGCCTACAAACTACAAAAGTTTAAATCAATTAAAGTACATCACAACAACAAGAGCTGCTTCAAGAACAGATTTAGTTGGAAGATGAATGATTTTCTTAAATCCTTATCACCTCTAGTTTTCTTTCTTTCTTTTTTTTAAAATTATCAGTCAATTAAATTACTTGGTCATAATTGCAACTAAAGTGGCATAAAAATCATATGGAAATCCATTCCATGAAAATATATCTGAGATGATATCGAATATTGTTTTTAAAGAGGTAAAGAAATAATAATGTTTTCAATGTTAAGATTTTGTGTCCCTTTAGTTACAATAGTCTCTGGCTCTTTTGATAAGTCATTCTGAAATGAGTTATATTTTGTTTCATGGATAGTAAAAGTTGAGAAAGAAGTGAAAGTTTGGATTTTTCATTTCTGAAGCAATTAATCATTAAATTAAAGCTTTAAGAGACTGATAGCTTTTATTGCATTTGCGATTTAAAAATAGACATTACAGAAGAATAAACGCAGGTGTCAATTAACTATCATAACCAAATAGGTTCAAATACATTTTGCTTTTATCTAATACCCGAGTCAGTAGCCATCAATTGTGAGCTCCCTCAGTAACTAGAACATGCAATCACTCCAAAAAACTGCATAAGAAAGTGGGTGCTTTGTTCTGTGTTCCCATCTCTAGTTCCCTGGCACTAGTCCTGATGATATTTTTTACTGAACTATGAATGTATTAACATCATAAGTTTTATATGTAAAATAAAGTACCAGAAACAGGGCTGCCCTGACAAAAAAATTAAAATTGTCCATAAAATATTAAGAAACTAGGGTAAAAAAAAGCATCAGCTGTTCAGATTTTTGTGAGAAGATTATATACTCCACAAACATTAATATTTTTTCATACTCAATTTCCTAATTCACCTGATTACTTAGTGAATCAGGTAAAATAAATAAATAAATAAATAAATAAATAAATAAATAAATAAATAAATAAACAAAACAAGAAACAAAACCAAAAAGAACATCAGTGTTGTTATGCTAATCAATCAACACTTGTTCCTTTTTCTTAGATTTATGTTTGGCAAGTCCCTGAATAATTCCCTGGAATTAGGTATTCATTATATACCTAAATTATAACTTCATAATGTGTCAGTGCTGTCATTAAAATGTGGTGTTCCACACAAATTAGTGGAGGATATCTGTAACATCGAACCTTATTTTAAATACTGAAATGAAAAACATTCCATCTTCAACCACAGGTAGAAAGAGGATAAGTTATGTTTGTATGGATGCACGACTGTGCAGAGTGATGGTGTATTGTATTGAAAATGGTAGAATTACATTTTTACAATATGAACTACCATTTTAATGATGCATGAAATCTGAGTTACTAATTTTCTCTCCTTAATCTCTCAAAGATTAACAAATGCTCAGTCATGGTGAGTTTATTCTAATCCCTAAGAAACATTAAAAAAAATTACCTTAAACATTTAATCTACAATAACCATATTAACATCTCCTGTTTGGCTGATTGTTTGCATTTTTCATCATAAACATTGACTTTATCTCCATAGGAGGCCAAGAAAAGCATGAATATAAAGCCCTTAAAATATATTTTCAGGTGAAAATAATTATACTAAGGAAATAGAGTTGCTAATTAATTGTAAGTTGCAGCAATACCTATAAACAATTGTCTCCAAATATGTTATTTTATTGAGTCTTCCCATTTGACAATTTTATTTTCCAGTAGAACAAAGACTTACAAAATGGAAGTGTCATCCTCATTCTGTCTATAGCAAGTGGTTCTTTTTGGCTTGATAAGGTAACCAGGTATGTCCAACAGGTTTCTTTAGTTATTTTAAGTTAGGAAATATTAACAAGGAATACTTGTTTTCATTAAGATGGCACAAGCATTTTTGAAAAATTTTAGGGAACTGCGTTTGACTTTAAAATATTAATGTGTAAAATAGTTACATCTTAATTAATAGTAATACCATCATATGAGAGATGCCAACACACAAAATTTCAAGATTTTTGAAACTTTGTATTTTTTAATATTTTAAAATAAAGGATTTTACTAAAATCAAAACTTTGTAATTGCTGATAAAATTTTCTCATTCTGATGAATATGTTTTTATAGCCTACCTGCAGATTTTCTTGCTTTTCAGTTTTCTTTTGGGGCGTGGGGTTTAACCTTCTCTCTTGGGATAAGCTTGAAATATGCACTATCCATGGTACACATCTCAAAAGTAAGGTTGGGGTCATTCAATATAGATACGTTCCAATAGGGCCCAGAAACAAGACAATAAAAAGTTGACATGATTTAAAGGAAAGTTCTGTCATGTAAAAACATTTGCATAGTGTTTACGACTAGTGACCTGATCCTTGATCCTTATGAAGGCAAATGCCTTTCACAAAAGACTGTGGGTCTGGGCCTTAAGAATTATTTATTTATATTAAATGTTCAAGTTGTATTATTTATGGTATAGTTTTATAATTTGCTGAGAAATGTCATTTTTTTCTTTAAGAAAATACCCACTTCTAAAAATTACTTCTGTTTGAGTTTAAAAGTCACCATTACTGTGTACAATCCAAACGACAATGAGCACAGACATTTATTGTACCTTTGGTGTCAGTATGCCTATCAGAAATACAGGATCTATGTGATAGTTTTATGTTACAAAATAAACATGTCACAGTACTTGAGAACCTTATGAAGACTTATGAGTTCTGATTCTAGTCAATTAGGAATACTAATGCTACATTTGAGATTAAGAGTAATGTAATTTTTAAAATATGAGTTAAATAGTGCTACAGATGTTTGAACTAATGTAACTTTAAGACAATATAAAATAGTAGCCCAAATAGCTCAATCTCCATTTTCCAGCTACTAAATATTACTTCTTAAGTTTATACTCAAAGAAGTTCTTCAAATTATAGTTTTTTTTCTCTATATATTAAAGAACAAGCTTGAAAGAAAAAGTTTTGAGTTTAGCAGAGCCAAACTTCACCAAGAAAAGATTTTGTTGAGAATGAAAGAATATATTATCAGATAAGTAATATTAATTTGATTATTCAAGGATTTAATGCTGTGAGTAAAGTTCAGAATTTCCCTTAAAGTGTATATAGAACCATGTGCACAACTAGAAATGAACATAGTTTTAATAAAGTCAAAACCATACATATGTGACATGTGCTTCTTTATACAATAGCAGCATTAACTATTTAATTTTAGATAAGTATGGATTAATTTTTAAAAATGTATTCTTTGCTTATGCAGAGAATTTACAACTTAGCGAAAACATTCTTTGTGCTAATTGACATATGACACAAAGAATAAAAAGCCTTATGTAAGGACCATTTGTATTCAAGTAAAATACATCAAGATTTCCAAAGTTAATAAACAAAAAAGGTAAATAAAAATTGCACATTGTTTGTTCATTATCAGGATATATTTTAAATAAGGAGATCAAATCTTCCACTTTTTTTTTTTTTTTGATCTGATGAGTACACAGTCCTGGGTCCTTATTATAATGGTCTTATTTTGAAAGCATTATGGTGTGGAAGGTGGTTTGGGAGATGGACAGGATCCTTGACTATCAAAACTGGTTGCCCGGCCAGGTAACTGAAAGATAATAATTTCATAATATATGATCTAGTGTAAAAAATAATAAAGTGGGTAATTGTTACCTTTTAATAGCGAATATTCACCCCTGATATGCAAGCCTCTGAAGAGAAGATATACATAACTCCCCACGCCTTTCAGAACTCACCTTCTCAGGTATCATGAGGGGACACAAACATCTAACAAAGATGTAGGTAGAGCATTGTACATAGATGTCATGCAGAGCAACTGCAGATTCATTTCACATTCTATCACAGGCTTTTAGTTCTTATTGTAAAATAACTAATGGTTTACTACAGTCGGGGGCAATTGCTGGGTAAGAACAAGAAGGTTCAAGACACAAGAGACTGCATTCCACTTTCTCTAAGGCAGGAGGTGATTTTTATGAGAGCAATTAATGAGATGAGAGGGACTGGGAAAATGGGAGCCACGAGTGATAAAGAATAATTTCTCATGGTCTTTAAATATTATGTGTATTTTAAAAGTTTAATTACAACAGAATAAACTTTTGTATCTAGGTAGAAGTAGCCAGATTTTCCAAGTGATGCTTTAGTCTCCTCTTACCAACTTACTCAGCTCTTGAATAATTGTTCCCTTCTCATTTTGATACCTGCTGTGGCAACAAAACATAATTACACATGTACCACTTTCCCACAATTCAAAATCCAGCCAGTTGTTAGGTCTCCAGTCCCTATGTTCTGTTTGATCAGTGAATGTAGGTACAGGAGTTGAAAAAAATGAGCTATTTGCTAGAACAAGTATATGTACATAATCTTTTTGGCCCACTTGTGCTCTGATAGTCAGCTGCTAGAAAAATATATCTGGGATATTCTTCTGAGGCCCATATTGTAGCTTATTCTTCCTATATATTCTATGGTGACTGAAAAGTATTCACATGTTCTCAGACACAAACACATGCCTATTTCATAGCTCTTCTTCATCATATAAATGTATAACTTCTTATTAAACAGTCATAAGTATAATATGCCTTGGGTCATACAACATCTGTCCTTTCATTAGTTAAAAGTTGTTGGTCACATTATCTCACTTCTCCCTACATCATTCCTATGAATTCTGTAGGGGTGGGCATTTCTATTTTCATTAAATATGGGAGAATGTAGCTGCAGACAGAGTATGTGGTCTGCCTAGGATTAGACAGCCAGAGGAGCAAGGGTTACAATCCATGTCTCCCTTCAGTGTGGTTCTCTGCCCAGAAAAATTTACTCTCATGTCTAGATTCTCAGATTTAATATTCACTTTTCAAACTTTACATGTAAACAAAGATGAGAATCAGGAAAAGAATAGTAAAGCAGTAGAGTATACTTTAGACAATACACATTGTTGAAATGAAACAACCTTCTCAGGACTCGTTGAGCTATTACTTAGGGGAAAGTGCTGTGTGAATGTGCATTTGCATGTCTGTCTGTCTTTTATGAGTTACATTAAATGATGAAGTGAGGTAAAGATTTGGAACATTAATATAATAAAGCAGATATCTTATCTATGGTGACAGTTCACCTCTGTTGTCTGAGCATGTGCTGTTTATACAGTGTTCATCGAATTTTCCTTGTAGTGTCTTGAGTAACACAGCCAAGGTCACATTTTTGTGACTAAGCTGAGCTTAGAACCAGGGCTCACTGACATTTAATTACACTGCTCTGTCTCTCCTATTCAACCCTGTGCTTAGTGACAGAACAAGAAGCAGAATCTTATCCATGGGAGAGATGGCAATGTATCCTTCACTTACTATGTGGCTATCATAACTTTTTACTAAATTGCGTAAATTCCACCCTCTACCATACATCCTTTTATCAACCTGCATTATCTCAGTTAATCAGGTCATATAAATGATTTATTTTGAGACTCTTCTCTATTTATTTATTTTGAGACTCTTCAAGAGACTCCCGCAGTCTCTGACAACTGTCTTCATGGCTAAAAATCCTGATAGAAACTGGTATTGATACTTCTTCTGGTTAATATAACTATTAATATTAGTTATAATTAGAGCAAACACTGTGCCATACTCTGTACTAAGCACTTAACATTCAGCATTTTATTTAGTTTTACTCTATGAGTTTACTGCTATTACAGAGTGTAATATGTATTCACACAGCAGAGCCAGGCCTTCAACTCAGGCAAAAAATATTTTTAAAAATCTGTGAGCCCTTTTACTTCCTGACCAGAGTCAGTGGTTTTATATCTGTCCCCTTACATAGATGAACTGTATTAGGTGATATTACCCCTATTTAGGGATTCTGGAGAAGTTTAGGTGAGGTAGCTGTTTTCACAAAAGAGAAGCAGGAAAATTCAGTTTCCAGTTAGTAATGAATTTACTTGATTGCTCCACCACTCACTGATATAAGTTTTCAGGCAATGCAAAGAAAATAATAGGCTTGCAGTTTTTATGGGATTACTGTAAAGGAATATCAAACTCAGAAAGTTTAGTGGTTTTTAAAAACCAACAAGGCACACTGAACTTTTCATTCTGGATGATAGAGTTTGTGGGACAAAAGCAAGAACAATATCTGTTTAAAAAAATAGGTGAATATATAAAACATTAGTGAAGTGTTAGCAGATAAATAATATTTAAGCAAGAGATAAAGAAGAGAGTAGATGTGAAAGAATCCCAGAGCTTACCTCCAGCAAGGGGTGCCAATGTGTTATTGGTTTTCGGTGATAGGCCAGCATTTCATTCCAGTGGTCTCGCCCAAGACCCTCAGCATCCAGTCCTGTTCTACACACTCCTATGACTTCATTGTGTCCTACCCTATGATTTAGAGAATATTTTACTTTCATTCCAACATTCAAAGATAAGTTTCACACACCTTAAACAGAATTTTAAACTTATGATTAAAAGAGTAGATTTTGTGGTAGGTTCTAGATAATTTTACATATTAAACTACTTCAGATCAAATGAAGAGTCTTAAGTAGGCTAAAATTTACTGAACAGGATCAGCATTCAAAAATGAATCTGTAAAAGGATCACACACAAACCATCTTAGTGCCCTGTAAATTGAGAACATTTCACAATAATAAGAATAGTGTGAATGAGAAATGTCTGCTGGTCTTTACCTACATGATGAGTTTCTTTCTTGGTAGCAGACCTATTAACTTTAAGTGATGTAACTCTAATCTCCTTCTTTCCAAAAGTTTTAATGTTTTATAATGATGCCTACATTTCTTACCAAGAGCTCAATACCCACTTTCTTGTATAAATGACCATAATTAATTGATTCTAAATGATATGTCAGTGAACATTACTGCTTGTATTACAATTAAACAGGGCAGGGCTACATTTTGAACCATGGAATTTGACTTATTATTGCATAGTACCAGAGCATACTGAGCAACATTCTTATTTTCTATTCATGCCTTGTTTTCATAGCAACAAATCAAAATAATAATGATATTAATATGTTTAAGAGCTTGCAATGTGCCAGACACTGTTCTAAGTAATTTAAATGTACTGACTCACTTAATCCTCACACCATGACCATGAATATTATTATCATCATCTCATTTTACAGACAAAGAAATTAAACACCCAGAAGTTAAGGGACCTGCCTGCCTTTGTACACTTAGTAAGAGACAGAGGCAGGACTTGAATCAAGACAGTTGACTCAAGCATACATATGGTAAGCTGCTTTTCAAGAATGGAATGGAATTTAAAGATGTTTTCTTGAGGATTATTTTGACATACATCTATCTATAAGGAAAGTTTTGAGATGATTTTAGGACATTTCATTACTTTCTTCCTGTCACTGATGTATTAATAGATATGTAGGCTTAATATCTTTTATTTTAATATGAAGTTTCCCAAAAAAGCATATTTTAGAAATAACTTTTAATCTTTCTATTTTATATATTGTCAGCGTCCATTTCCCTAAAATTATTTGGGTGATGAATGCGCAATTGTATCTACCTGCAATCTATGCTGTGAGAACTCAATAGGAGTAATTTTTTCGTAAAGCAGAATAAGGGCTTCTGATTAAAACATTACAACATTTTTAAAGTTTGCCATTTCAACTAATTCAAGATTTCTCTCTCACTCTCTCTCTTTAAATTGTGTCAACTTGTTTTGTAAACTGTGATATAAACTAACTTCAAATAGGTGGTATATATCATTGTATTTTTCAGTGCTTCATTTTTCTAGCTCTCATCCAGAGGATACCATTTTTAATGTCTCTATGTTATAGGGTCTTGGTTTACTGCCATTTGCATAATGATATAAAATAAACACTTTGAATATTTGTGTATGTGTATTCTGTCCCACTTGTGTTATCATTAGAATAAAATAAGACATTGTCTATGTGCTGATAATTTTGTAGGTTAAACATACAAGATTCCTTTCTGAAAGTCTTATAAATATAAAAGGCAAAACAATAAAAAGAAGTATATAGCAAGGATCAAATAATATATATAAACCTTTAGTGGGACAAAAGTTCAGAGGGAGAAGAGATTGGTTAGCCTAGAAAGACACAGAAATGGTGCCTTGAGCAGGGCTGTAAAGCATGGGTGAAATGAGATATACAGGTATCTCATGTATATGAGATATCTCGCATACACGAGATACCTGTATCTGAAATGTTGATGCAGGGCAACATTTCAGAAAAGGAAGGAGTGGGTGCTGCAGCAGGAAGAAGCTTCAGAGCTTCACTCAGGATTTTGCCATTTATTTTGTGAAAGGAGAAGTAATCAAAGTGTGCGAACTGGAAGAACTATCCACAAAGCAATGATTTAAGACTGGTGTGAAAGCCTCAAGGCATAACGCTATGGGCACTATTAATCTTCCACTGTTAATACTCACTGCTCACAGCTGCACATTACACTGATGTTTTACAAATGGAAAAGTGAATTTCTAAGAGATAACTTGCCCTTTCACAGTGCTAGTTAATGATAGAGCTCAGTATCATGATATTCATATTCCAGCCCAGCTGGGAAAGCAAAATACGTTGATTGTAATATATGTTGTTACTGTAAAAAGACTTCACAAAAGTGCTTCCTATAATGTATCCCATTCTTTCACCATCCGCAGGTATCCTGTCCTTCAACTTAAGAATGATGTCTTTTGGAAAAGAAAAAGGGTAAATAATAACATAGAATAAAATTAATTTTGAATGAATAATTTTTATTCACTCCAGTTTAAATTAAAACTCTTGTAGCAGTAAATAACCTGAAGAGCTGAATTTGGTCTGCATATGACTAAATGTAGCTGTTATTCAGTGATTAGAGGGATGAAAGTACCTGTCATAATCCATGACTGCAATGGAGAGGCTGACCTGGTCGACATTCTCCGGAGGGATATCAAAAATAATGGCCTCATTGTACACAGGGTTTAGAGTGTTTTTCTTTGTAGTCGTTTTCTTCTTTTTTAATCTTCGACCCTCACACATCAGAGACACTTTGACATAAGGATCTATCACGGGAAGGCAATTTTATTAAAATGAAAGTAATAGTACAAAGCATAAATAAAACTGTGGTTAAATGTTACTAAATAAGAAAAGTAGTATATTAAGCCCTTTAGTATTACCGGTTTTAAATTCAAATGACATATTGGGGGCAATAGACTCTCTAGTACTTCTTACTGAATGGACCAGAAAAGAATTAACTTGATCACTGTGTTTAATACAACAGAGAAAACTCACTAGTTTATCAAGAGCCAGTCTAAACTATAATGTGTCTTTTAGTCAGGAATGTAATCCTAACAAGTAAAAATAATTGTATTAAAATTAATTTCCTTCAAAATGACTTAGAATAAGAAGGCTAAAATTTATGAAGGAGCAACATTGTATCTAGATAAGTATATATAGTAACAGTGAATTGAAATTAGCAAAATCTATGTGGGAATTGTCTTGAATTGTTGGAAAAGGTACTAAACTTAGAGGTTCCATTTTAGTCATAGTGCTTGATAAGGAGTTTGGATTGAAGAAATGATCACTAAAAATCAGTTATTACATACTCAACAGTATACAATGAAAAGGTGATATTTGGTTTACAGATGTTCTCAGGGAAGTTTCCTCATATGAATTGTCTGTATAATGTCAATTGGAAAGATAAAATTTTAGTCGGGCTATATTTTTATGGGCCAAAGAGGCCAAGTAATTGTTAACAAGTTCTGCCCTAACTGACTGATCTCTACTTTCTTACCCCTGCCACCTTAAGTAGAAAAACTGTTACAGTATTATAGAAAATTATACAATATTTATCAAAAGTTTCTTTAAAAAGCCTTAATTTTTGTATCTTTTTATAAAAAGGAGGTATGGTTTTGGGAGGGGGTATTGGCACTGGGGTGAGTATCCTAGGCGGTCAAAACAATCAGTGTCTGCTCTACCTTCATTTTTTTTTTATATAGTTACCCTCCAACTGTAGAACCACAACCATATTTTCTCTCTTTCCATCAATGTAACAAAGTGACAAAACTTATTTCCTTAGAATAAGCCAAAAACATGGGAACATTAATTTATTTGAGCAAATGAATGAAATGGATGATTTTTAGGCTCTAGAAAAATGTCTCTGTATATTTCATAAGCATTTGTATCAAGGGGCAAAAACATATTTTATGGCTGGAAATAAGGTATATAGAGGACAACAAGGTAAAAGGGAAATGTTCAATGGCTGTTTCCTATTTATTTATTTATTTTAACTTTTTATTTTATATTGGAGTACAGTTGATTAACAATGTTGTGTTAGTTTCAGGTGTACAGAAAAGTGATTCAGTTATACATATATCTGTATCTACTCTTTTTCAAATTCTTTTGCCATTTAGGTTTCCCATAATATTGAGCAGAGTTCTCTGTGCTATACAGTAGGTCTTGTTGGTTATCCATTTTAAATATAGCAGTGTGTACATGTCAACCCCCAAATCCCTAATGATCTGTACCCCCCACCCTTACCCTCTAGTAACCATGAGTTCCTTCTCTAAGTCTGTGAGTCTGTTTAAATAGAAATATAGATCAATGGAACAGGATAGAAAGCCCAGAAATAAACCCATGCACCTATGGTCAATTGATCTACGACAAAAGAGGCAAGACTATACAATGGAGGAAAGACAGTCTCTTCAATAAATGGTGCTGGGAAAATTGGATAGCTACATGTAAAAAAATGAAATTAGAACATTATTTAGCACCATACACAGAAATAAATTCAAAATGGATTAAAGATCTAAATGTGAGACTGGAAACTATAAAATTCTTAGAGGAAAACATAGGCAGAACACTCTCTGACATATCACAGCAATATCATTTTTGATCCATCTCCCAGAGTAATGGAAATAAAAACAAAAATAAACAAATGGGACCTAATTAAACTCAAAAGCTTTTGCATAACAAAGGAAATGATAAATAAAATGAAAATACAACCCACAGAATGGGAGAAAATATATGCAAATGATGTGACTGACAAGGGATTAGTCTCCAAAATTTACAAACAGCTCATGAAGCTTAATATCATCAAAACAAACTGCCTGATCAAAAAATGGGCAGAAGAGCTAAATAGACATTTCTCCAAAGAAGACATACAGGTAGACAAAAGGCACATGAAAAGATGTTCAACATCACTAATTATTAGAGAAATGCAAATCAAAACTACAATGAGGGGCTTCCCTGGTGGCGCAGGGGTTGAGAGTCCACCTGCCGATGCAGGGGCCACGGGTTCCTGCCCCGGTCCGGGAAGATCCCACATGCCGCGGAGCGGCTGGGACTGTGAGTCATGGCCTCTGAGCCTGAGCGTCCAGAGCCTGTGCTCCGCAACGGGAGAGACCACAACAGTGAGAGGCCCACGTACCGCAAAGAAAAAAAAAGAAAGAAAAAATAAACTACAGTGAGATATCACCTCACACCAGTCAGAATGGCTATCATCAAAAAGTCCAAACAATAAATGCTGGAGAGGGTGTGGAGAGAAGGGAACCCTCCTACACTGTTGGTGGGAATGTAAATTGGTACAGTCACTATGGAGGTTCCTTAAAAAACTAAAAATAGAGCTATCACATGATCCTCCCATCCCACTCCTGGGCATATATCCAAAGAAAAACATGGTCCAAAAGTATACATGCACCCCAGTGTTCATTGCAGCACTATTTACAATAGCTAAGACATGGAAGCAACCTAAATGTCCATCAACAGAGGAATGGATAAAGAAGATGTGGTATATATATATACAGTGGAATAATACTCAAAAAAGAATGAAATAATGTCATTTTCAGCAACATAGATTGAGCTAGAGATTATCATACTAAGAAGTGAAATAAATCAGAGAAAGAGAATATCACATGATATCGCTTATATGTGGAGTCTAAAAAAATGATACAAATTAACTTATTTATAAAACAGAAACAGACTCCTATTTACTTTTCAATGTTTTAATAATAGGAAATATGTTCTAAGGAAGAAGCTTATTTTTGTGATATAATTCTATGTATGAGCTTCCAGGCCTAGGCCTCTCATTAACAATGAGAACGAGTCCTAGTTTATTGTTTGCTACCCCCATCATGTCTCTGATGACATTTCTCTACTAGTGACAAGGGTAATTTACTGGATCCTTAGTTGATTCACAAGTCTGTTGTGAGAATCAATGAGGTGATGTTCTCAAAACATGCACTCCCCTGATGAGAAACTTCATATAAATAAAAAGTAGTCTTGCACTTAATTACAACTTTGATGTTGTTTTCTTGAAATTTGGTTCTCTTTTGATACATGGTAGAAAGAGTAAAATAAACAATAATTTGCAGAGTGTGCTGTTTAAGTTTTTCAACATTTACTTACCTATGACCTTTTCACCAAAATGAATGTGGAATTTATTTGCTTTCTTTCTATCTTTATATTTCAACTATACATTGCAAATTTTAAAAAATGAATAGGAAATTCAGGACATAGTTCAAAAATGAGATAAAGATGTGCAGTGAGAAGTCTCCTCCCATCTGTCCCCATACCTCTCCACCACTCAGTTTTTGTATATCACTCAAGTATTTCTTCATGCAAATATTAGCAACATGATATATATTCTAAGATTCCTCATTCTTACATAGGAGGGAGCATGATATCCATATTTATGCTTGTACCTCATTTTTTATTCACTTAGTATATCCTGGAGTTCTCTCTACATTAGAACTGAGAGTTCCCTCATACTTTTTGTGATGAAAACTTAGTTTATTTCTTTGTTCTGAAGAACCAAAAAGTTCCCATGTCATCTTTTACTATATCTCCACTACTATTTCTTATTTGTTTAATTCAACAAATGCTACTGAACTCCCTACTCTGTCTTTATCATTTTTTCTTCCACAGAGCTGTGCCAGAGTTCACCTATTAACTCACAAATAACGCTTCAGAACTGTGGTGATTTAAATGAAGGGATTAAAGAGAATGATGTGGTTTTACCTCTTTAACAAAGTTAGCACAAGAGAAATTTCCTTCAAGAATATCTTTAAGAAACTTTAAGCAGTATTCATTTACTTTATTATTTCAGTCCCTGTTGTTGTCCAAATTTTTAGTTAGAAAGGTGGTAAGAAAGCAAATGCAAACGGTGGTCTTGGAATGTTGTTATTTCTTTGCAGATCAGGTGAGGGAGATAAATTCAGTCTAAATATGTCTTCCTAGGACTCTTACTTGTAGAGTAACACAAGTTTAAATTGAATGGCTTAAAGTCCAAGGATATTCCTTTATAAGCAACTGACTAGTTGGAAGTAGGGAAGTGTATGGTAAATAATGCATTTTTGAGAAAGAACTAAATCAGTAGAGAAAGAAATAAAAATAAAAACCCAAGTCAAAGTCTATCTATTAGATAATACTTTTTTAAAATTTCATAATGATAATGTAAACTAAAGAGGTGTTTGGAGCACTTTATTTGGTAATCTCTTTTTCTACTTTTATAGTGTCCCATGACAAACAAATGAACTCAGTAATTCAAGAGCCATATATAACTTTGGCTATGTGGAATATTTTATTTGGGAATGTACCCACTAGCCAATTGTGTGCATACCTGATGAGCCGGTGATATCCATAGCTTTCAGATTTCTGCACTTGATGACTGTCAATGTCATACGTCCAGCAGTTGGCAAATAACAAAGGGAAAACATGATTTCACCCAGGTCTATACTTTCCTAGAAAGGCAATTGGTAATGTTAGCAACTTCAAATACCAGATAGTGAAAACAAAATATAATAGAGTGAAAAATCGCTTTGGTGGAATATTTGAATGCCATTTTAAATTGTTTTATTGAGGATACAAATTGCATTGCAAAAAAGCTGTAATAGACAGAGTAAGAAAAAAGAGTATTTCCCAGTTGTCATTTGATATATCCACTTGTATTTCTAACAGGAATCTCAAACTTAATACAGTCAAAATCAGACTGTTGATTCTACTCATTCCCAAACATCTTCTGAAACCAATCCCTCTGTCATCTGTCCAAAATCAGGAAATGATATCATAATTTACCCAAAGGCTGTAGGCAAAAACCTAGCAGTCACTTTCATTCTTCTTTTTCTCTCACCCCTAACACATCGAACCCATGTCTTGTCTACATTATCTACAAAACACATATGAAATTACTGACTTTCTTTTCAGCTCTATTACTATCATTGAAACCAATATCACTTCTTGCCAGGATTACTTCAGTAGTCTCTAAAACTGATCTCAGAAGCAAAGTGATCACTTATGAAATGCAAATCACATTATTTCACTTTCCTGCTTAAAACCATCTAAAGGCTCACAACTATATTGGAATAAAATTCAAATGCTTTACCTAGGCATATAAGTGGGGTACTTATAAATCCTGGTAATCTAGGAAATTCCAGATTTATACCTACTGTCCTGATATAATTATTAAGAATGTCTCTTTCCATTATTAAATATGTCTTTGTTTAGATAATGCATTACAAAGTAATACATATAAGGAGGTCCCATGTGATCTGGACCCACCTATCACTCTATTAATCTCTTGCTTCTCCCTCAGCTCACTCTTAGGCAGGCACAAAAGCTTTTTTTTCTGTTACTCAATTGAATGATATTTGTTCCTGCTTTTGACCTTTGCATTTTCTTTTTCTCTCTCATATTTTTACATGGCTGACTCCTCCTCACCAACTAGGACACAGCTCAAACAGCATCTCTTCAGTGAGGCTTTCCCTCTTCCTATCCTATACCCATCCCATTCACACATCCTTCACATTTTTTTTCATAGTACTTCTCATCACCAGAATTGATCTTTTACATTTATTTTTTGTTTCCCCAATTCTAATATATAAGGTCTAGGAGAGCACGGTTATTATCTGTCTTATTTTTACATCTTAATGAAGGTACATAGCTGGCTCTTAGTGCAGTTTTTGAAGAAATGAAAAGATTATTAATTAATCTGGATTAAAACTGACCTGCTTTGTTTCATTTTTAAAGTAAAACTGTCCACAGTACCCTGGTATAGATAAATTTGCTGTCAGTGGCTGCATAGATGGTGGACAAATGAAAATGAGTGTGAACAATGCACATTTAGGGTGCTTCTCAAAGAGCTATTTAAAGGAATTAAATCAAATTATTCCTGGTAAGAGCTGGAGGAATCGGGCTCCTGGACTTCAGACTATACTACAAATCTACAGTAATCAAGACAGTATGGTACTAGCACAAAAACACAAATATAGATCAATGAACAGCATTGAAAGCCCCGAGATAAACCCATGCACATATGGTCACCTTATTTTTGATAAACGAGGCAAGAATATACAATGAAGACAGCCTCTTCAATAAGTGTGCTGTGAAAACTGGACAGCTACATGTAAAAGAATGAAATTAGAACACTCCCTAACACCATACACAAAAATAAACTAAAAATGGTTTAAAGACCTAAATGTAAGTCCAGACACTATAAAACTCTTAGAGGAAATCATAGGCAGAACACTCTATGACATAAATCACAGCAAGATCCTTTTTGACCCACCTCCTAGAGAAATGGAAATAAAAACAAAAATAAACAAATGGGACTTAATGAAACTTAAAAGCTTTTGCACAGCAAAGGAAACCATAAATAAGACGAAAAGACAACCCTCAGAATGGGAGAAAATATTTGCAAATGAAGTAACTGACAAAGGATTAATATCCAAAATATACAAGCAGCTCATGCAGCTCAATATCAAAAAAACAAACAACCCAATCCAAAAATGGGCAGAAGACCTAAACAGATATTTCTCCAAAGAAGATATACAGATTGCCAACAAACACATGAAGGTATGCTCAACATCACTAATCATTAGAGAAATGCATATCAAAACTACAGTGAGGTATCACCTCACACCAGTCAGAATGGCCATCATCAAAAAATCTAGAAACAGTAAATGCTGAGAGGGTGTGGAGAAAAGGGAACCCTCTTGCACTCTTGGTGGGAATGTAAATTGATACAGCCACTATGGAGAGCAGTATGGAGGTTCCTTAAAAAACTAAAAATAGAACTACCATACGACCCAGCAATCACACTACTGAGCATATACCCTGAGAAAACCATAATTCAAAAGGACACATGTACCACAATGTTCATTGCAGCTTTATTTACAATAGCCACGACATGGAGTCAACCTAAGTGTCCATTGACAGATGAATGGATAAAGAAGGTGTGGCACATATATACAATGGAATATTACTCAACCAAAAGAAGAAACAAAACTGAGTTATTTGTAATGAGGTGGATGGACCTAGAGTATGTCAAACAGAGTGAATAAATCAGAAAGAGAAAAACAAATACCATATGCTAACACATGTATATGGAATCTTAAAAAAATGGTTCTGAAGATTCTAGGGGCAGGACAGGAATAAAGATGCAGACGTAGAGAATGGACTTGAGGACATGGGAAGGGGGAAGGGTAAGCTGAGATGAAGTGAGAGAGTGACATGGACATATATACACTACCAAATGTAAAATAGATAGCTAGTGGGAAGAAGCCGCATACCACAGGGAGATCAGCTCAGTGCTTTGTGACCACCTAGAGGGGTGGGATAGGGAGGGTGGGTGGAAGACACAAGAGGGAGGAGATATGGGGATATATGTATACATATAGCTGATGCACTTTGTTATACAGCAGAAACTAACACAACATTGTAAAACAATTATACTCCAATAAAGATGTTAAAAATATAAATTAAATAAAGTGACATACTTCAGATTAAAAAAAAATGTATATATATTCCTGGTAAGACAAACTGTGGTAGATTTAATATGGGGAGAAATAAGTTTCTATGCATCCAGGTCCATAAAACTGGTTTTTAAAAATTCTTCATGAAGAACTATTAACATTTACTGGACTTATCCTTACAGTTTAGGTTCTGATTTATGTAATTCCCCTTTCTTTATTCATGGTCTAGAAGTAGTAGAGCTCAGCAACTAAGAGCATAAATTTTAGAGTCAGTTAAACTTGAGTTGATTCCTGTTTTCTACCTCTTGGTTGTGAGATCCTAGGAAATTTAATTAAGCTTTGAATCTCTGAAACTTCATTTTCAGATTGAGGAAAATGCCATCTCCACAGGGGTTTTAATCATTAATTGAGATAATGTAAATAAAGTCCAAGGCACACAGTGTCTGGCATATGATAAGGCATGCTGTTTTGCTCATTGCTGTATTGTTATCTCATGGAGCAGGGCCTTACACATATCAGGTGCTCAGTAATACTGGACAAGTGAAAAATAATAATAAAAAGCATTATTTTTTGAGAAAAAATAGTAAGAAAATAATTATTTTAAAATAAAAGTATATCCAAATGGGTCTCCTCTGGGCTGTTTGATTGCTGCAGATCCAAAATAGTGAGAAAGATCCAAAAGGAGAAGAGGCCTGAGAAAAAACAGGAAGAGTACAACCTCCTTCTAGTACTCATTCTTTTCACCACCAAGTAAATACTGAGTATTATTTGTTAAGTGCACTGGTAGGTGCTATAGATAAAAAAATAGAAATGGCATGATTCTGCCCTTGAAGATTTCAGTTGAGGAGGAAGAGAGTAGGCTATAAAGGGCTAAGAAAAGAAGTCTGAATTTTATTTTTATCTGATTCTTTATTTCTCTTTCTCTTTTTCCACGTGTTTCTTTAGGCTCAGTCAATGGACTGAAGTTCTCTGTCTGTTAGCCATCCTTCTTTCCCTTACTGGACATTTCACCTCCCTGGAACTATCAATCAGAGTAGGCATATTTTGTTGAAAGCTGGTAAAATTTAAGGGATGCCTTTATAAATGTAGAACAAGATACCTGTTCCACCAAGAAACATGGTGGGAATGGTGATGGAGAAGCTAGGAAAGAAATAGGAGACATGATCTCAGAGATGAAATACTTAGAATTCAACAGGAAATGAACTACATATATGGAGAAAAAAGTACACAAACAGAGACATCTAAAGGGATTGGTAAATACAACATTTTCACATGTCTGACTGATATGTTTTTATTTTTACACATCACACCATCTGTAGAAGTAATTTTTCTGTTTCTTTAGATGTATCACATGTTTACTGGCTGGAACAAAGAAAGTTTGCTGTCTTTGGTCTCATCTCTCAAAGATCCTTTCTATGAATTCATTTGCAACATAATTTTGACTATTATTGAGTATTGGCAAATATAAAGAGGTTAAACTGGGGAGTGACCAAAGAACTAGCCCAAATAAACTGAAAGCAAAGAGCATGATTAAAGGACATCTCTGAGCAACTTCGTATGACAAGCTAGTTGGCTTTTTGTTACTGCAGTAGTAAGAAATCTACTTAAATATTTACATTCCATATAGTCAGGAGTTTTAAGGGAACTAGAATGAACTGAGTAGGGAAAATTAATGTATAGTATGCATGCATAATAACTGCACAAAAATTTGAATCTTCATTTGAATAATTTTTTTCCTTCAGGAAGTATGAATGTGAAAGAACTAAAACTGCCTACATATGGAAAAGGGCAAAATACTCTCTAGGATAAATACCAATATTCTTCAACTTTTTAACTCTGGAAGAAATATAAGAGATAATTATGAGAAATGAACTTAATGAAGGTAAATGGCTGTATGACCTTTAAAAAGGTCCCATCACAAAAGTAACATCAGAACTCCAGATTTTGGTGACAGTTTTCTGAGCTAAAATGTGCACTGATTTCAGTACCCACCACTGAATCTGTCCGTGTGTTTACAGCCCACCTCCAAGGATGAGGTTGAGTTTTACTTGCCTCGGTCTGCCCCAGATCACTGCAGTTTATAAGGAAAGTCTTAGTTTCAACAATTTGAACCCTCTAATGCCCAGCAAAGAACCAGGAAATAAATTGAAGCGTTTCTGAACATACAGCATAAATATAACAAAGTTATGCAATAAAATTCTCTTATATAAGGAGACTACATCTTCTCTTATTCAACACCCATTTACTATTATTTTAGACAAAATTCTAAGAAGAAGGTTTACTTGATATATCAGTCTATAGCAGTTCAAAACACACATGTGAAATGTAAAGATGGGGAAACTAACAGCATAGGTCTAGCAAAGGCAGAGATAAGTGATAGCTACAAAGACACAAAGCATATAAAAAATAAGCAAATACTGTATTCTAAAAAGGATAGCAATCTAGAATCATTTTGTATCAAGGGTAACTAACACTAATAACTCCTCAGTAACTTAAAAACGACATTTTATTCAGACTTGAAGAGTAATTGATGTTCAAAATGATGACTGAGTCATCAAGCTAGGGAAAATTATCCTATATGTTTTGTTTAAGAAGGTAGAGAAGTGTACACTATTTTTTAGAGTTATTTTTATCCAAAATCCTTAAAATGTTTGAAGTGATAACTTTGGCTTAAAATGAGAAAGACTTTGAGTTTCTGAAAATTTTATTTATGGGTAATCTCATTTACTGTAATTCGATATAAAAATGAAATCCCCATATTAACCTTTGAACAACTTTTGTGCCTTTTGGCAAATAATTATTTGAAAGCCTACTATAAAGTCTAGGATATCATGTTTCATAAAATTTCTTTCAAGTAGGATGACTTTTATTTCATTCTTATACACACCAATGTAATTGGTGAAACATTCACAGTGACAATCTTCTGAATCCATACTTGGAAAAAGGGCTCATGAAAAAAAGCTAACACTGAGGTTAGGTCAGGGACTATATATTTGATTTCTTCAACCTGGTTCCACAGACATAGAGCTGGAGAGATAAAGATCATTTTCTGATGACTGGCTACAGTCAGCCTCACAAACATATTCACAGTTATAAAGTTTTTGCATGTAATGTCTCTCCAGAATTAAAATGAAAATCATTGGAAAGATAAATTGATATGCAAATAGTTGCATTACATTTCTTATTTCAGGACTAACTGAACAAATAGTGAGCTCAAGATATGGAGAGGCGGCAGGTTAAAGGCTCAATAACTAGTGATTATAATAACCAAGGGAAGCACTCCTGGAGGAAAATAATCATTACATCGGGGTTTGAAGGATTAAAGAGATTGGATTTTACAGAGAAAAAGAGGAATGAAGCTCTATGTGTGTACTATGATTAATACTCAGAAATAAGAATGGGCAATTTATGTTGAGAAATATGGAATTTGGTGACCTGTTGGGGGAGGTTTAAGGCTAGATGCAATTGGCTTGGTGACTTCTCTGGGCAATAGGGATCCAAAGATTTTGGTAACATGAAAGACTGGGAGCTTGGCAGAATGGAAAGGGCATAGGTTCCTGGGTCAGAAAAGCCAGAGTTGAAATCCTATATCTTCCATATACTACTTCCCAAGCACATGGCAAAAATACAGGACCTCCTTTAACTTCAGTTTGATCACAAGTAAAATGGGGATAATAACATCTGCCTCACAGGGTAGTTATCATGCATCTAAAGTGCCTGTCATGAACAGACCCTCAAAAAAAAAAATGATGCTAATGAAAAGGATAGTTTAAAAAACATTTCTTTGTTTTGAGTAGGCTAGATTAGGATGGAAAAAGACAGAAGAAAGGGACCATTGAAATAAACAGGCATAGGAAGGCTTTGGCTGAAGACAGGTTTGAATTCGGAGACATATTAGGAAGAATCACCAAGACTTATTTAAAAATCTTTAAATGAACAATTGGTTGCCATGGTGACAGCAGTCATCACATCCACCTAGCACCCTAAATGCAGCCTGCCTTCCTAATTTCCTGGTTGGTAAGAAAATAGATAGCTTTCCTCACATTGTTAAATGATACGTTATTGGCTAAAATGAGCTTCTTCATTAAGTTACTAAATTACTTCATGAAATGAAGCTACAGTGAAATGAAAACCCAAAGTGGGTCTGCTGAATTCAAACTACAGTAAAATACTTATTTCTCTCTGACCCACACCTCTCATCCACCTGAGAAAATCATTGAACTTAACCTCAATCAATCCATTTAACCCCTCTTGGCCTCAGTTTCTTTGGTATAAAATGAGGGTGTTCAAAGAGATAAACTAGTTTATTTTCCAGCTCTAAATCTTTGTAGTCTTAAACACCAGTAAAATGAGGACTAAATAATATACATAGCTCAGACATGTTCAGGAATGTATGGACGGGCCCTTTTAGTCTTTGTGTGCTACAGAGCTGGCAAAGCCTCATTGGAAAGACAAGAAAGGATCAACTGGTGCTAATAGCTTTATTTCAAGTTCAAGAATAAGTGGTCATAAAACATGGCTATCAATTAAATTTCCAGACAATGTGGCTTAGATGAGGAAGGATCCAATCCTTAAGGCAGAGAGCACTGTGTTGATTTTGTTGGAGATTCGTGAGAAAAGACCATACTGAACAATGAATGTGCAGTGTCATTTATATTGTCCCCTGGCTCTGCTAAAAATTTCAATCAGATTGTGTTTGACTCTCTGATACGTGTTGGATACACAGGACCTACAATATAGTCCATATTCCTCAACATGACACATGTGGTCCCTAACAATTTTGTCCCTATGTTTTTTCTACCTTCATTTTACAAATTTCTTGTTATACACAACAAACCCCCTAAACTCTGCACTCCAGCTGTATCAAATACCTCGTCAATCTGTAAACATTCATTCATTTATTAGCATGCTTGTGTTTATTGAGAACATCCAAAATGGCACACAGTCTTCTAGTCATTGAGGGAACACTGATGATCAAGACAAAATTTTCCTCCTCATAGGGCTTACATGGGATTTTAGACAAGTCACATAACCTCTCAGAACACCACACAATTAACTAGGGGACAAACTGGAATAAAAACGTAGGTCTGCGTGATTTTAAAGTACATTTTTTAAAATCAGTGCTGTAAGCATTTTTAAGAGGGATTCTTAGGTTCTAATTAAGAAAATAGAGATGAAAAATACTTCATTCTTCCCATGAGGATCTAGGAGGACTTCAGAGGTGGGTGACTTTTAATCTGAACCTTGAGGAATGACTAATGGTAAAGGGAATTAAAAATAGAGGGAGCAGCATATAAAGAAGCTGTGGGGTGAGGTTTTGAAGTGTCTAAGCATGACCAGAAGGTAAACAGAGATCACTGGCTCAGGATCCCTTCTCAGGAATAAGTATTCCTGAGATTTTCAAATCAACGCAGATTTTCTCTGCAGTCAGGATGAGATCCATTTTCATGGCTAATAACAATTACCTGGAGAGGTTGCATTTAGATTTAAAGGGGATAATATACAAAGATAATGTATGCCACGGGTCCAGTTTGCAGACTGACACATAGTAGATATTCAAAAAATACTATTTTTTCTTGTTTATAACAATCTTTCTAGGGTCAGTGACTGGTATAAGGTTGATGCTCAATAAAAAAGCATATTGAATGAATAAATCATAAAAATATCAGGCCAGGTCATGACTTCAGGGACAGCAGGGACATCTACTGTTTGAAGAACTGAAGATTACTCAGTAATCTGAGATCAACTGAGCAAAGACACTGTTCATGAATGTTGAGGCCTTTGTGAGTGAAACCCCTAGAAGTGTGCAAGGGCATGTCCATATATGGCTCAAAACACGTTTGAGCCATTTAAAGGTACACTAAGGTTTGGGGGGCTGAAGTTACATGATACTTATCTACTAGTTTTATTGAACTTATTTCTTTGTAGATCCCTCTATGCTAGTGTGATCTGGTATTATGTTTGCTATAATTCTATAGTGCATTGGAATTTCAGAATTAAATATATCCCTAAGGTGGACAAATTGCTTCTTTTCTTTGTACATCTGGCCATCTCTTCCACTCAGCCAGCACAAGCAGTCTAGTGACTATGGGAAGCAAACGAGAAGGAGGAAGAAGCTTTTTGAAAGAATACAATTAGGGAATGTAATTAACATTATATAATCCTTTTCCAGTTTCTAGCCCACTTCCCTCCTTTTCCTCCAAAGAACCAAAATTTTCACACAGCACTTCCTCCCTGCCCTTTCTCTTTCTCCCAGTGATGCTGATTAAACCAGATTTCATCATGTTCAATGAAGGTGGGGAAGAAACAGCAAGAGGAGCGTCCTATCACAAAACCTAGTTACATTCCTGGATTTTTCCCATCATCTGCACTTAAAAATAGAGAAAATGCTCACCTGGTGTCCTTTAGCAGGACCTGCTAGTATTTCTGCAAGAAGGAAGGAATGCCTTTTTATTAAGCATATAATATTAAGCACTGTGGTTGGCCATGGCACAAAGATAAGGTGAAACATTGCTGATGTCAGGGCAGGAATGGGCAGAGAGCATGGCAGTGTTAGAGATGGGACCATTGTGCTTAATAGTCACAACCAAGAGCTATTATTGCCGGGGATGCTATTTAATAGTGCCCTTGTTTCTTCTCAGTGGGAGAATTATTTTCAGCCCTCAATCTAAGCAGGAAATAACTCTACCTGACACACTGGTTTAGCTCTTATCCTATCCAACACAGCCATAGACTTAACTACCAGGAGTCATTAAGTGGTCAGGTTGAAGAGACAGAGCTGAGGCGTAAAAACAACATTTCCTGGGTTTAACAAATCAAGTCTCCTAACCACCTGCATAATAAGGACCCTGAAGCAAACAGGCGATAGCGTAATATAGACACTGGGACAAGAAGAACTTGGGACACAATAAGAGGATACAAATTTGATAAGAACTCCTCACTGTACTGGTTAAGAGATATCATAAGTTTCTTGCTGAGAGGAACTGGAGACTTATTCTCAAACCTTAATCACCATTTATAGATGGGGCATAGAAACTTGTGTAGTAAACTGTGTACAACAGTCCTTAGAGTGTTTGATGCTTTTAAATATCATTACAAAATTCCTAATTGAAGGAATTCCTCTCAGTATTGCTGTATGTAGATACTAGAACTGGATGAATTTTAAAGAATAAGAAATTGGTTTACTTGGTTCCTCCCCTCCCAAACAAAGTCTATTCCCCACATAGTAGCCAGAGATCTTATTGATAATAAATGAAGCCACGGCTCACCTCTAATCAAAAGCCATCAATGGTCTCACATGTCACTCAGAATAAAACTCAAAGTTCTTTTCATGACTTGAAGTCTCTAGATGATCTGACCCTCATCTATCACTCTCATCAGAGAGGCCTTATCTGACCATCCTATGAAGAGTGGCCCCACCTCACTGCCACTTCTTTTCTTTTAGCCTGCCTCATGTTTCATATAGCACTTCCATTCATTGGACATATGAATATTTCTTCCATTATTACCTGTCTCCTTTTTCTACAAAGTAAGCCTTTTTAGATTGGGGACATTTTATATCTTAAAACATCCAGAAAAGTGCTTGGTAAATAGGAGAACTAAATAGAAATTTGTTGAATCAATAGATTTAAGATCCTTGGTCTACAAATAGGCATAGTAGGTAAACAGCCGGTGTTACAAAAATGTTCTCCTAGTCATTATTTTTCACTGGATGGTCAATATATCATACTTGTTTCTCTATAAATAAATAGATTATAAATTAAAACATTTGCAGTATACTTGGTATGATAACAGCCCGTTTCGACATAATTTTCTGCTTCTGGTGACCTAAGCTCTTCTCTAGACTGTTATCTCATAGGTGTCTACACTTGTAAAGGATCCCTTTACTTACCATGGGGTGTGGAGTTATGCATAGAATATATAAAAATTTAAAAGTACTCCAAAAACATAAATAAAATTGGTATTCAGTCAGTGAGATCCTTGGTTTAGTGAACTAATTAAATTCATAGAAAGAATTAATGCAGTGTATGCCATAGCACAGTCTTTTATAACTTGTCATGTTTTATTCAATTTAAGATTGAGGATAACAGTAAAGAATATCTCATTCATTTAAAAAATTGTGATGGTAATACATTTAAGAAAGTTAAATATTAAGGTAAGAGGGCTTCCCTGGTGGCGCAGTGGTTAAGAGTCAGGCTGCTGATGCAGGGGACACGAGTTCATGCCCCGGTCTGGGAGGATCCCATATGCCATGGAGCGGCTAGGCCCGTGAGCCATGGACGCTAGGCCTGCGCGTCCGGAGCCTGTGCTCTGCAACGGGAGAGACCACAACAGTGATAGGTCCGTGTACCGCAAAAAAAAAAAAAAAAAAAAAAATTAAGGTAAGAAATTTAAGACATGGAAGGAATTGGGATATTAATAACCAAGTGGATAACAAATAGCTGTTTTCTTTGTTTGCAAGATTACAGCATGTTGGGGATAACTGACACGTAACTTAGCAACTTTAAATTTTACAGGACCTGCATATTTATTAACTTATTGTATTTTCAAAATTATTTCTGTGGGGTTGATATTATTATAAACCTCTTTTTTTTTGGTTGTGGAAACAAGTTCAGAAATGTTAGGCAATTTCCCCAAAGTGATACGACTTGATGGTAGCAAATCCAGGTTTCTAAAGGGCACTCGCTTTGAATTCCTGTGGCTTTCTGTTTTCCTCTGTGCCTTTCCCAAATGGAAATACTGCTTCACATTTTACTAGCCAGAAGAACAAACTCAAATTTGTTTTCATGTCCTTAGATTTCAAAGCTAGCAAATGAAGTACTATATTTTTTCAAAATTTTGTTAAAAATTAGAAAATCAGTTACCTGAATTTTAGTAAGTTATTTAATGCAGTCTATCATAGAGGAAGAGGAGAATATTTTGAACATTCACATTTAAAAATCAACTGCTTATCCTTTTCACTATGTAAGAGAATTTTAAAAAATTAAACTAGTTAAATGCAAGAGAGAAAGGAACAGTTTTAACTCAATACTACCTGTAGAATTACACTAAATTCCTAAAATTTGCAACAGACTCACGTATATTGCTAGAACATCATGGGGATAAAAAGCTTCTCTCTATCTCCTATAACCTCCAAGCATTACAATACAGAAAGACACAACAGATCTAATTAAATTATACTTCTAATATGGATTTTTCACCAATTACATCTAAGAAGTAAAATAGCCTAGAAATTTCCTGAAATAACACTGATTCTGACTGCTGTTTTGAATAAGGCCAAGAGTCATTGCTTAGTTCTTCATGCATTTTTGATAAAAGTTGTTAATATGATGGATCTGACAGGATTATAAATTTTAAAGGTTTTATACATATATTTTGTCATAAATATCTTATTTAAAATCTCTTCAATTTATGTAATTATTTTGAGATTTTAATTTTGTAAACCAAAAGTGAACTTCCATGTTAAAAAAATTAATTCTTTTCATATCTTTTTAGTATGTTTCAAGCATGGTAAAAATCTAACATAGTTCAGGGCAAACTACACTGAACTAAGAGTTTAAATATAGTTTTGAACCTTCTATCAATCAGTTGTGTGAATTTAAGTGATTTTCTTATTATTACTGGACCTCCATTTGTTAACTATAAAATGAAAGGATCACTTGAACTCTCTACAAATTCTAAAATAATAAGATAATAAGATCTAGACTTTCAAAATCCTACTCAGAACATACCCATGAACTTTTAGGTTAATAGAAAAAAACTTCTGACTTATTATGTCTCATGTGGTTTACTCTGAGAACAAAATCTCAGATCATTATTTAACACATATTGATTTTACTTATATATAATTCTTCCAACTTAGATATTTTACTATACTACCTAAAAATAACAAATTGGAGAAGTAAGGAATGCAGGAAGCACATATACTTATATGGAGAGAAAATAGCGCAATAGAAGAAAAACGGACAAAAATAAAAATCTGCTTTTTAAATTTACTATCATAATTAATGGTCACAATGATCACCACTAACAAGGAAAGGTTAAATTATATTCAGTAGCTTCTACTTTAAAAATAGGGATATGTAGAGCATTTTATGTGTTTCTAGGTTATATTTCTAAAGTAAGAAGCTGGATGCACAAATATATATTTTGAAACCTATAAAATTATCATAAATTGGGGCAATTTTTAGACTATTCTAAATAAACGATTATTATTAACACTGAAATCTTGATTTTTAAAAGGCAGAATTCAGATTTTTCAGTTGCGATGAAATGTGAAATTCCAGTGTAAGGAAGCCCTTGGAAATTCTCTGTGTAAAAAAGATTAGAAAATGTTAGGGTGCCTGCCAGCACCGCCTTCCTCACAGTAGACTCAGATCCTAGGAATGGCCGCTGTTGGTGTCTATGTCCCCAGGCTGAGCTGCAGCAGTCCCCTTCTTCCCTAGGAGACTCTCCAAGACCAGCAACCATATGGCTGACAGGATCTTTGTGCTCCATCCTGGTGTCAGGCCTGAGCCTCTAAGGTGGGAGAGCCAAATTCAGGACATTGGACCACCAGAGACTTCCCAGCCCCACATAATATCAACTGGTGAGAGCTCTCCATCTCAGCACTAAGACCCAACTCCACCCAATGGCCAGCAAGCTCCAGTGCTGGATGGCCCATGCCAAACAACTAGCAAGACAGGAACACAACCCCACCCATTAGCAGAGAGGCTGCCTAAAATCATACTAAGTTCACAGACACCCCAAAACATACCACAAGATGCAGCCCTGCTCACCAGAAAGACAAGATCCAGCCCCACCCACCAGAACACAGGCACCAGAAACCTCCACCAGGAAGCCTACAAAACCCACTGAACCAAAATCACTCACTAGGGGCAGACACCAAAAACAATGGGAACTACGAACATGCAGCCTGTGAAAAGGGGACCACAAACACAGAAAGTTAAGCAAAATGAGAAGACAGAGAAACACACAGCACATGAAGGTGCAAGGTAAAAACCCACCAGACCAAACAACAGAAGAAGAAATAGGCAGTCTACCTGAAAAAGAATTCAGGGTAATAATAGTCAAGTTGATCCAGAATCTTGGAAACAGAATGAAGAAAATAAAAGAAACATTTAACAAGGACCTAGAAGAACTAAAGAGCAAACAAATAATGATTAACCACACAATAAATGAAATTAAAAATTCTCTAGAAAGAATCCACAGCAGAATAACTGAGCAGAAGAACGGATAAGTGTCCCTGGAAGATAAAATAGTGGAAATAATTACCACAGAGCACAATAAAGAAAAAAGAATGAAGAGAATTAAGGACAGTCTCAGAGACCTCTGGAACAACATTAAATGCACCAACTTCAAATTATAGGGGCCCCAGAAGAAGAAGAGTAAAAGAAAGGGTCTGAGAAAATATTTAAAGAGATTACAGTTGAAAACTTCCCTAATATGGGAAAGGAAATAGACAATCAAGTCCAGGAAAAGCAGAGAGTCGCATACAGGATAAATCTAAGGAAAAACATGTGAAGACATGTATTAATGAAAGTATCAAAAATTATATACAAAGAAAAAAAATATTAAAACCAGCAAGGGAAAAGCAATAAATAACATACAAGGGAATCCCCCTGAGGTTAACAGCTGACCTTTCAGCAGAAATTCTGCAAGCCAGAAGGGAGTGGCAGGACATGTTTAAAGTGATGAAAGGGAAAAACCTACAACCAAGATTACTCTACCCAGCAAGGATCTCATTCAGTTTCAATAGAGAAATTAAAATTTTACAGACAAGCAAAAGTTAAGAGAATTCAGCACCACAAAACCAGCTTTACAAAAAATGCTAAAGGAATTTCTCTAGGCAGGAAAAACAAGAGAAGGAAAAGACCTACAATAATAAACCCACAGCAATTAAGAAAATGGTAATAGGAACATACATATCGATAACTACCTTAAATATAAATGGATTAAACACTCCAACCAAAAGATATACACTGGCTGAGTGGATACAAAAACAAGACTTGTATATATATTGTTTACAAGGGACACACTTCAGAGCTAGGGACACATACAGACTTAAAATCAGGGGATGGAAAAAGATATTCCATGCAAATGGAAATCAAAAGAAAGCTGGAGTAGGAATTCTCATATCGGACAAAATAGACTTTAAAATAAAGGCTATTACAAGAGAAAAAGAAGGACACTACATAATGATCAAGGGATCAATCCAAGAAGAAGATATAACAATTGTAAATATTTATGCACCCAACATAGGAGCACCTCAATACATCAGGGGAAATCATAAAAGGGGAAATCGACAGTAACACAGTCATAGAAGAGGATTTTAACACCCCACATTCACCAATGGACAGATCAACCAAAATGAAAATAAATAAGGAAACACAGGCTTTAAATGATACTTAAACAAGATGGACTTAATTGATATTTATAGGACATTCCATCCAAAAACAACAGAATACAATTTCTTCTCAAATGCTCATGGAACATTCTCCAGGATAGATCATATCTTGGGTCACAAATCAAGTTTTGGTAAATTTAAGAAAATTGAAATCATATCAATATCTTTTCTGACCACAAGGGTATGAGACTAGATTTAAATTACAAGGAAAAAATCTGTAAAAAATACAAACACATGGAGGCTAAACAATACACTCCAAATAACCAAGAAATCACTGAAGAAATCCAAGAGGAAATCAAAAAATACCTAGAAAGAAATGACAATGAAAACATGACAACCCAAAACCTATGGGATGCAGCAAAAGCTGTTCTAATAGGGAAGTTTATGGCAATAAAATCCTACCTCAAGAAACAAAAAACATCTCAAATAAACAACCTAAACTTACACCTAAAGTAATTAGGGAAAGAACAACAACAACAACAAAAAAAAAACCCAAGTTAGCAGTAGGAAAGAAAACATAAAGATCAGATCAAAAATAAATGAAAAACAAATGAAGGGAACGATAGCAAAGATGAATAAAACTAAAATCTGGTTCTTTGAGAAGATAAACAAAATTGATAAACCATTAGCCACACTCATTAAGAAAAAAAGGATGAAGATGCAAATCAATAAAATTAGAAATGATAAAGAAGTAACAGCTGACACTACAGAAATACAAAGGATCATGAGAGATTACTACAAGCAAATATATGCCAAAAAAATGGACAACCTGGAAGAAACGGACAAATTCTTAGAAAAGCACAACCTTTTGAGACTGAACCAGGAAGAAGTAGAAAATACAAACAAACCAAACCCAAGCACTGAAATTGAAACTGTGATAAAAATCGTCCAACAAACAAAAGCCGAGGACCAGATGGCTTCACACGTGAATTCTATCAAACATTTAGAGAAGAACAATGATCTATTGTTCTCAATTCTTCCAAAATATAGCAGAGGGAGGAACACTCCCAAACTCATTCTACGATGCCACCATCACCCTGAAGCCAAAACCAGAGAAAGATGTCACAAAAAGAAAAAAAACTATAGACCAATATTACTCATGAACATAGATGTAAAAATCCACAACAGAATACTAGCAAACAACATCCAACAGCACATTAACAGGATCATAGAACATGATCAATTGGGGTTTTTCGCAGGAATGCAAGGATTCTTCAATATACGGAAATCAATCAATGTGGTACAGCATATTAACAAATGGAAGGATAGAAACCATATGATAATCTCAATAGATGCAGATAAAACTTTTGACAAAATTCAACACCCACTTATAATAAAAACCCTCCATAAAGTAGGCATACAAGGAACTTACCTCAACATAATAAAGGCCATATATAACAAACCCACAGCCAACATCATCCTCAATGGTGAAAAACGGCAACCATTTCCTCTAAGATCAGGAACAAGAAAAAGATCCCCACTCTCACCCCTATTATTCAACATAGTTTTGGAAGATTTAGCCACAGCAATCAGAGAAGAAAAAGAAATAAAAGGAACACAAATCGGAAAAGAAGAAGTAAAGCTGTCACTGTTTGCAGGTGACATGATACTATACATAGAGAATCCTAAAGATGCTACCAGAAAACTACTAGAGGTAACCAATGAGTTTGGTAAAAGAGCAGGATACAGAATTAATGCACAGAAATCTCTTGCATTCCTATACACTAATGATGAAAAAACTGAAAGAGAAATTAAGGAAACACTCCCATTTACCATTGCAACAAAAAGAATAAAATACCTAGGAAAAAACCTACCTAAGGAGACAAAAGACCTGTATGCAGAAAACTATAAGACACTGATGAAAGAAATTAAACATGATACAAACATATGGAGAGATATACCATGTTCTTGGATTAGAAGAATCAATATTGTGAAAATGTCTATACTACTTAAAGCAAACTACAGATTCATTGCAATCCATGTCAAACTACCAAAGGCATTTTTCCCAGAACTAGAACAATCAATTTTTCAATTTGTATGGAAACACAAAAGACCACAAATAGCCAAAGCAATCTTGAGAAAGAAGAATGGAGCTGGAGGAATCAGGCTCCCTGACTTCAGACTAACCTCTAAAGCTACAATAATCAAGACAGTATGGTACCGACACAAAAACAGAAATATAGATCAATGAACAGAATAGAAAACCCAGAGATAAACCTATGCACATATGGCCACCTTACCTTTGATAAAGGAGGCAAGAATATACAATAGAGAAAAGACACCCTGTTCAATAAGTGGTGCTGGGAAAACTGGAGAGCTACATGTAAAAGAATGAAATTAGAACACTCCCTAACACTATACACAAAAATAAACTAAAAATGGTTTAAAGACCTAAATGTAAGGCCAGACACTATCAAACTCTTAGAGGAAAACATAGGCAGAACACTCTATGACATAAATCACAGCAAGATCTTTTTGAACCACCTCCTAGAGAAATGGAAATAAAAACAAAAATAAACAAATGGGACCTAATGAAACTTAAAAGCTTTTGCACAGCAAAGAAACCGTAAACAAGATGAAAAGACAACCCTCAGAATGGGAGAAAATATTTGCAAATGAAGGAACTGACAAAGGATTAATCTCCAAAATATACATGCAGCTCATACAGCTCAATATCAAAAATACAAAGAACCCAATCCAAAAATGGGCAGACGACCTAAATAGACATTTCTCCAAAGAAGATATACAGGTTGCCAACATGGGAAAGGATGCTCAACATCACTAATCCTTAGAAATGCAAATCAAAACTGTAATGAGGTATCACCTCACCCCCATCAGAATGGCCATCATCCAAAAATCTAGAAACAATAAATGCTGGAGAGGATGCAGAGAAAAGGGCACCCTCTTGCACTGTTGGTGGGAATGTAAATTGATACGGCCACTATGGAGAATTGTATGGAGGTTCTTTAAAAAACTAAATATAGAACTACCATGCAACCCAGCAATCTCACTACTGGACATATACCCTGAGAAAACCATAATTCAAAAGGACACATGTACCACAATGTTATTGCAGCTGTATTTACAATAACCAGGACATGGAAGCAACCTAAGTGTCCATTGACAGATGCATGGAAAAAGAAGATATGGCACAAATATACAATGGAATATTACTCAGCCATAAGAAGAAACAAAACTGAGTTATTTGTAGTGAGATGGATGGACCTAGAATCTGTCATACAGAGTGAAGTAAGCCAGAAAGAGAAAAACAAATACCATATTCTAACATATATATATGGAATCTAAAGGAAAAAAAATGGTTCTGAAGAACCTAGGGGCAGGACAGGAATAAAGACGCAGATGTAGAGAATGGACTTGATGACACGGGGAGGGGGAAGTGAAGCTGGGACGAAGTGAGAGAGAAGCACTCACATATACACACTACCAAATGTAAAATAGATAGCTAGTGGGAAGCAGCTGCATTGCATGGGGAGATCAGCTTGATGTTTTGTGACCACCTAGGGAGATGGGATAAGGAGGGTGGGAGAGAGACACAAGAGGGAGGGGATATGGGGATATATGCATACATATAGCTGATTCACTTTGTCATACAGCAGAAACTAATACAACAGTGTAAAGCAATTATACTCCAATAATGATGTTAAAAAAAGAAAAGATTAGAAAATTTTAACAATGTAATGGTTCTTTTTGTGGTTTAAGGCCTTGTCTTATTATCAAGAATTTAATGGACTAATTTAGCTTCCTTAAAGGTACTAAACACATGAAACATCTTAGACACATGGCATGGTCTAAGAAGGTTACAGGAAATTAAACTATTTGTAATCAGGAATCATTTTCTTTCTTTGTGGTATCATTCAGGAATACAAGAAGAAACAAACGACACACACAAATTAGAGTAATTCCAGAGGGCTTAATGATGGGCCCATCTACAGTGATGTGAGCAGGAAGTAGGGAAACCACAAGAGATGGTGTGGTGCCCTGGTGCGGGTAAGAGTAGAGGTGGTAATGACCCCTACGTCTGAAAGGGCAAGTGGGTGGGGACATTTACCTGAATTCAGAAAGAAGTGGTAATAATAATAGCCTAATTTGAGAGGAACGGTACCCTCAGATAAAGGACATAGCCATCCTGAAGCAATCTCTCAGAGAAAGATCTAAAGAGAATACATATCCAAATGTGATTCTCCTTCTGTCCTAACAGCTCTTGCCAGAACTCAGAGAGCAGAGAGTTTGTGGACAAACAGGCCAGCCACTTAAGGCACCAAACAGGGTGAAGATTATTGGAAAGGAACATACGGAAGATAACCAGCATCATTAACTCTTGAGGTTTTATAAGATACATTTGATAAGTGCATGCAGAGGTTGGTGAGGAAAAAAAGAGGAGACGTGCCCAGTGGAAAAGGAAGAGTCAAGTCAGGTGGGAGATGAGGGGCATGCTAGGTATCAGTGTGAGTATATATATCATAAAAGAAGAAATAGTATCTACTCACTGAATCACAGCATACAGTAACTAAATAGAGTTAAATTATCTCTCACACAAAACTTTCTGACCTAAATAGAAAAGCATACCACCTAAAACTATCTTCACTATTATAATAGGACATAGCCATTCTTAGCACCAAGATCTTCTTTCCTATTTAATATGTCAACTACAACACCAAAACCATATTCCAGTGATATCATTCTGTTTATACTTCTTGGCCGCTAATGTATACTGAGCATTTGCAAATGTCTGGCTCTATGCTAGGCATCTATTTAGTCTATTCAACAAACTATGGTTCACCTTCTCATAATCCCCATTTTGCAGATAAGATAATTAAGACTTAGAGAGATCTAGTAACTTACTCAAAGACATACAGATAAATGACACAGCAAGGATGCAAAGCCATGGTCAGTTTGTTCCAGAGTCCACAACAGTGATTATATTAGCCTTTTATTAGCAGTTTAAGTAGTACATTCCTGTAATATTCATTACGGCATTCTGCTGCACAAAACAAAAATTCAAAGTTAATGTATATCTAAAAGTTAAATTTTGAATAATAATATTTGTGGTTGTTTAAAAAGAAAGATGATTTTTTTTTGCCTATATTCATAGCATCTACATAATTTCCAATTTAAATTCCTACATTGTTCTAAATGTAAAGAGTGCAATCACCATGTAGCTTGTCTATCGTTCATGGGCCTCTATCTCTCTCTGTCTTTTTCTGTCTCTGTCTCTGGCTGTAGTTAAGAGGAAGTGAAGTCTAGTCACTAAAGAACTTAGGCTCTGGTGATTTATTGAATATAAAATATTTGTGAGACAAAGTCCCTTTTAACAGTCTGTTGTTAAAAGTTGAGTAGGGGGCTTCCCTGGTGGTGCAGTGGTTGGGGGTCCGCCTGCTGATGCAGAGGACACGAGTTCGTGCCCTGGTCCGGGAAGATCCCACATGCCGCAAAGCGGCTGGGCCTGTGAGCCATGGCTGCTGAGCCTGCGTGTCCGGAGCCTGTGCTCCGCAACGGGAGAGGCCACAACAGGGAGAGGCCCGTGTACCACAAAAAAAAAAAAAAAAAAAAAAAATGTTGAGTAGGTGTTGGGGTGAAGGGCAAAATGGCAGGATAAGAAGACCCTTAGCTCACCTTCTCCCACAGACATACTGAATCTACACTTTACATATACAGTATCTCCTCCAGAAGACCTGAGGACTGATTGAACAGCTACTGAATATAGAAGGACCATATAGAAATGGGTAGGAAAGACAGAGATATGATATCTATGGGAACCACACCCTCATTGCAGTAACCTGAAGTAGGGAGGGATATTGCTGAGGGGCTCGGGCATAGACTTGCCTGTTCTGGGATACCGTTAAAAAGATGGCAGTTTAAAGAGCATCTAAACTATATGAGAAGAAAATCTATTTACTAATCCTAGAGATTCTTCCAAATGAGCAGGGCACTACTGGACCCCTCTCTGGGGTCAGAGGTACCAGGGGCTCACCATTGTTTGAGTCCCTCTGGGACTCCTCCCAGCCCATACCCACTCCAGCCCCAGCCCCAGCCATCCTGCCAAGGTGACATCCAGTGTAGCACTCCCAAAGTACTGCCCTCCAGACTGACCCGAACCAGCTTCAGTGCCCCACAAGGTGGCCTCAGGCACAGCACTACCCAGAAACCACACTTGGCCTGGACTGCTCCCACTCCAGCCAGCCTGCCAAAGCCACTAGGCACAAGTAACCTACACAGGAGATTCAGCCACACAGGCAACTCCATCAAGACTGTAGAGAATTAGCTGTTTTGCCTAATTCATAGAAAGAAAATCTAAAGTCAAACAAAATGGGGAGACAGAAGAATATGTTCTAAACAAAAGAACAAAATAAAACCCCAGAAAAAAGCCTGATGAAATGGGAACAAGTAATTTAACTGAAAGAGTTCATAGAAACAGTCACAAAAATGCCCACCCAACTCAGGAAAAGAACGGGAAAATTCATTGAGAACTTCACAAAGACTTAGAAAGTATAATAATGAATCAATCAGAAATGAAGAGTACAATAACTGAAATAAAAATACACTAGAGGAAATCAACAGCAGATTATATGACAAAGAAAAACAAGCAATATAAAAGATAGAATAGTAAAATCACCCAATCAAAACAGCAAATAGAAGAAAGGATTTCCTTTTTTAAAGGAAAGTTAAAGGGGAGTTTAGGGGACCTTACCTCTAGGATAAAAATCAAGCATTATAATATTTACAGAGTTCCTAGAAAAAGGAGAGAAAGACAAAGAGATGGAAAATATATTTGAAGAAATAATGGTTGAAAACTTCCCTAACCTCTGCACATCCAGGTATAGGAAGCACTGACAGTCCCAAACAAGATGAACCTAAAGATATCCACACCAAGGCATATTATAATTAAAATGGCAAATGTTAAAGATAAAGAGAGAATGATCAAGTTGGATTCATTCCAGGGATGCAAGGATGGTACAATATACACAAATTAATCAATGTGATACACCATATTAACAAAACAAAGGATAAAAGTCATATGACCATCTCAATAGATGCTGAAAAACCACTTGATAAAATTCAACATTAATTTATGATAAAAACTCTCATCAAAGTGGGCCTAGAAGGAGTATACCTCAACATATTAGAGGCCATATATGATAAACCCATAGCTAATATCATACTCAATGGTGAAAAGTTGAAAGTATTTCCTTTAAGATCAGTAACAACACAAAGATGCCCATTCTTGCCACTTTTATGCAGCATAGTACTGGAAATTCTAGCCACAATAATTAGTCAAGAAAAAGAAATAAAAGTCATCTAAATTGGAAAGGAAGAAGTAAAACTGTCACTGTTTTCCGATGACCTGACACTATATATAGTGTCAAAGACTCCACCAACAAAGTAGTAGGACTAATAAAAGAATTCAGTAACATTGAAGAATTAAAAACTAATATACAGGGGCTTCCCTGATGGCGCAGTGGTTGAGAGTCTGCCTGCCGATGAAGGGGAGGCGGGTTCGTGCCCCGGTCTGGGAAGATCCCACATGCCACAGAGCAGCTGTGCCCGTGAGCCATGGCCACTGAGCCTGTGCGTCCAGAGCCTGTGCTCCACAATGGGAGAGGCCACAAGAGTGAGAGGCCCACGTACCACAAAAAAAAAAAAAAAAAAAAAAAACCAAAAAACTAATATACAGAAATCTGTTGCATTTTATACACTAATAACAAACTGTCAGAAAGATAAATAAAGAAAAGCATCCCATTTAAAACTGCATCAAAAAGGATAAAATATCTAGGAATAAATTTAACCAAGAAGGTGAAAGATCTTTACTCTGAAAACTCCAAGACTTTGAAGAAAGAAATTGAAGACAATACAAATAAATGGAACAATATACTGTGCTCATGAATTGGATGAATCAATACAATTAAAATGTCCATACTACCCAAAGCAATCTACAGACTCAGTGCAATACCTATGAAAATACCAATGGCATTTTTTACAGAACTAGGACTAATAACACTAAAATTTTTATGGAACCACAAAAAACCTTGAATAGCCAAAGCAATTTTGGGAAAGAAGAACAAAGCTGGAGGTGTCATGCTCCCTGACTTCAAACTATTCTACAAAGCTACAGTATTCAAAACTGTATGGTAGTGGCACAAAAACAATCAATGGAACAGAATAGAGAGTTGAGAAATGAACTCACACTTAGCTAGGCAATTAATCTACATCAAAGGAGGCAAGAAAATACAATGGGATAAAGCTTCTTCAATAAATGGTGTTGGAAACCTGGACAGCTACGTTCAAAAGAATCAAATTGATTGCTCTCTCACACCATATAAAGAAATAAACTCCAAATGGATTAAAGACCTAAATGTAAGGAACAAAACCATACAATTCCTAGAAGATAACAGGCAGTAACTTCTTTGATATTGGTTTAGCAATATTTTTTTGGATGTGTCTCCACAGGCAAGGAAACCAAAAGCATAAATAAACCAATGGGACTAGATCAAACTAAAAAAGCTTTTGTACAGGAAAGGAAACTATCAACAAAACAAAAAGGCTGCCTACTGAGTGGGAGAAGACATCTGCAAATCATATATGTGATAAGGGGTTAACAGCAAAAATATACAAAGAACTCATGCAACTCAACATTGGAAAAGCAAACAACCTGATTAAAAAATGGGAAGAGGACATGAATAGACATTTTTCAAAAGAAAACATACTGATGGCCAATAAACACATGTAAAGGTGTTCAACATCACTAATCATTAGGGAAATGCAACTCAAAAACCACAATGAGATACCACTTCACACCTGTCAGAATGGCAATTATCAAAAGACAAGAAAAAAATTTTGGTGAGGATGTGGAGAAAAGAGAATACAATGCTGGTGGAAATTGTAACTTGGTGAAACCACTATAGAAAACAGTGTGGAGGTTCCTTTAAAAAATGAAAAAATAAAACTACCATATGGGCCAGCAATTACACTTCTGGGTATTTATCTGAAGAAAACAAAAACACTCTTTTGAAAATATATATGCACCTCTATGTTCATTGCAGCATTATTTACAGTAGCCAAGATATGGAAACCACATGTTTCCATTGATAGATAAATGGATAAAGAAGATGTGGTATATATGTATACAATGGAATACTACTCAGTCATAGAAAAAGAAAAAAATCTTGTCATTTGCAATAATATGGATAGAACTTGAGGGTATTATGCTAAGTGAAATAAATCAAAAGAGAAAGATAAATACCATGTAATTTCACTCATATGTGGAATCTAAAAAATAAAACAAACACAATAAAACAGAAATATACTCACAGATACAAAGAACAAACTGGTGGTTGCCAGAAGGGAGGGACAAATAACCCTAAAATTTATATGGAAACACAAAAGACCCAGAATTGCCAAAGCAATGTTGAGGAAAAAGAACAAAGCTGGAGGCATAACCCTTCCAGACTTCAAACAATAATACAAAGCTACAGTAATCAGAACAGCATGGCATTGTCACAAAACCAGACAAAGATCCATGGAACAGAATAGAGAGCCCAGAAATAAATCCACATGCCTATGGTCAATCTTCAACAAAGGAGGCAAGAATATACAGTGGAGAAAAGACAGTCTCTTCAGCAAATGGTATTGGGAAAGCTGGACAGCTCCATGTAAATCAGTGAAATTGGAACACTACCCCACATCATACACAAAAATGAACTCAAAATGGCTCAAAGACTTAAATATAAGACATGACACCATAAAACTCCTAGAAGAGAACATAGGCAAAACATTCTCTGCCATAAGTTGTAACAATGTTTTCTTAGATCAGTCTCCCAATGCAATAGAAATAAAAGCAAAAATAAACAAATGGGACCTAAGCAAACTTACAAGCTTTTGCACAGAAAAGGAAACCATAAACAAAATGAAAAGACAACCTACGTACTGGGAGAAAATATTTGCAAAGACGCAACTGACAAGGGCTTAATTTCCAAAACATACAAACAGCTCATACAACTCAAAAACAAAAACAAAAAAAACAACCCACTCAGAAAGTGGGCAGGAGACCTAAATAGACATTTCTCCAAAGAAGACATACAAAGAAGACAACCATCATGTGAAAAGATGCTCAATATTGCTAATTATCAGAGAAATTCAAATCAAATCTACAATGAGGTATTGTGTTACATCAGTCAGAATGGCCATTATTAAAATGTCTACAAACAAATGCTGGCTAGGGTGTCGAGAAAAGGGAATCCTCCTACACTGTTGGTGGGAATGTAAATTGGTACAGCCACTATGGAAAACAGTATGGAGTTTCCTTAAAAAACTAAAAATAGAGTCACCATATGATCCAGCAATCTCACTCCTGGGCATAAATCCAGAAAAGAGGAAAGCTCTAATTTGAAGAGATACATGCACCTCAATATTTGGAGTGGCACTATTTACAATAGCCAAGATATGGAAGCAACCTAAATATCCATCAACAGATGAATGCATAAAGAAGATGTGATATATATAGATAGATAGACGCACACACATGTATACAATGAAATAGGAATAGTACTTAGCCATAATAAAGAATGAAATAAAGAGACTGTCATACTAAATGAAGTAAGTCACACAGAGAAAGACAAATATTATATGTTATCACTGATAAGTGGGATCTAAAAAATAGTATAAATGAAACTTATTTACAAAACAGAAATATTCAAAAAAATAATATTTGATAGACCCTTAGTTAGAAGATAATAGATTCAAGCATTTTATAGCTATAAACCAGGTCAGTGTGGTTACACACACACACACACACACACACACACACACACACTTACTCCTTTGAGAATTCTTAAGTGTCTAGAACATAGTTGGTGCTGAAAAAAAAATGTTATTTGAATAGATGAGTAAATAAATAAATATGCAAAATGAAGTGGTTCTGTTCATAAGAAGGAAAGCTTTTCCTTATCTATGTAAACTTTCAATGGATTCTTGAGTATGTATAAGAAAACTACATTTATATATTCAAAATACATTAGTATTTATTAAACAGGACTTTCTGAAAAAATGTTAATTAAAATCTGAATAATATTATTCTCACATAGTTTAAGCTTAAAATGTATATAAAGGAATATGTTGCAAATCATTCCTTCTCCATATTCATCCAGCTTCTACTATTTTTGCCAATAGGTAACAACTATTATTAAATTCTTGTGTCTCCTCATATAGAACTTTTTTTGTATATATAACTGAATATGAATATATATTTCTCTTTCCCATTACAGAAGTAGAGGCATAGGGTACACACTGTCCTCCAATGTGATTTTTCCCTATGTTAAAGATATTTCTGTTAGTTGAAGAGCCAACTGGCTTGCCATATTTGTAATATACCGCTCTAAAGTGAAAACTAATGTTTTGCACAGAATAAAGACATGCCTTTATTTTTTTATTTTCATTCAACCTGAAATTTTAAAAAAGCCCTGCTAATTCCTGATAAAAATATTAAACCCTCTTGCATAGAAATAATTTATTGGTAATAAAATTATAAATACATGATACGTGCCTCTTGTTTCAACCATTTAGGATTTTTAACAATAAATTTAAAATATTTCTGGTTTATTTTACATATGAAATTGTGGTAGGCACTGAATAATTTTTAATTTGTGCTACACACTGAATAATTTTTGCCTACAGAAAGTAGTTAATGTCAACAAATATAACCAAGCATATCAAAAGGTACATCATTGCACTTTATTTTTTTCTTCTGGGAGATTTGTACTAACATACATTCTTTCACTTGGCCTTATATGCAAATATGCTAAGTTATTTATTCAACAAGTATTTCGTGAGGGTATATGACTACATTACTTTTTTTCCTTTCTCCTTCTTTCTAGAACATTCTATAATTTCTGTGTGAAATTACTTAAAATTAAAGATGTGTGAGTAGGAAAAGACAATTTCTTAAGCAAATTTCAACTCACATTATTTTTTTCATTTTTATTAATATAAGAATATAAAATTGTTTAATAATTTTTCAAAAGCTTGAGAAGTTTTAATTAAATACATTAACCATAAAGATGATACTAGTGTATACTGTGAACTTTGGTCCCGTAGTCAAGGAATTTAGGTTTCATCACTATCTTTGCAACAAAAAAGTCATAAACAGTATCTAGAACAGTGTGTGGCTCACTGTTCCAGTTAAAGAGAAACGTCATTTGACTAGAATAATTTAATAATACATATTATTATCTGCATACTTCCTTTCATATCCAGAATACTGAAATGAAAATGTCTATGTTGTGGTAGGCAGAATAAAGGCATCCCTAAAGATGGCTGCTTCCTAATATCCTGACCTGAGTATGCTACCTACATGGCAAAAAGGACTTTGCAGATGCAATTAAGATTATAAACCTTGTGATGGGAAACTTATCATAGATTGCTCACGTGGGTTAAATCTAAACCAAGGAATGCCCGTGACTGCTAGAATCTGGAAAAGGCAAGGAAATGGACCACCCTTAGAGGCTCCAGAAAGGAACAGAGCCCTGCCAATACCTTGATTTTAGTCCAATAAGACCTATGTTGGACTTCTAACCTACAGAAATATGAGGTGATAAACTTGTGTTATTTTAAGACACTACATTTGTGGTAATTTTTACAGCAGAAATAAAAAATTAATACTTCAAGCACATGGGAGAGTTGAAAATAAAATTGAAGAATTCATTAATATTTACCAAAAAAACAGTTTATGTTCTATTAGCAGTCAAAAATTGAAGCTTCCACAAGGGATTCTTACTGTTTTTTAAGGACCAGTATGGAATACAAAAATTTATGAATGTAAAAAAAAATAATCCACTGTCAATCACCTATAAAATTATGTTAATTTTTAGACTTCACTTAGGGGTTACTTACCTGAACCCAAATATATGAACAGAACAGTTTTTGTATGGTAACGTTTGTTGCACCCCTAGTACTTACAGTACATCAAACACAGAGTAGGCAATCAGCAAATATTTGTTGAATGAATAAAAGAAGGACTAATATAAGATTGGCGAATCAAGAGAAATAACCTAACAGTTAATTATTATCTGCATTTGTAGAATTCTACAGAAGGTGTCATATATTTAAAACAGTAAAATTCACTCTTCACCACTTTTATCCCTGTAGGAATATAAGTAATAATGTGAAAAACAATATGAAATCAAAAGAGATCCAGTTTGTTCCCTAATAGATTATCACAGTGGAGACCATGAAATAAAAACCCAATAATGAAAATTTAATAACCCTAAATACTGGTTGTACTTAGTAAAACATTAATAAGGGGGAAACACAAAAGGAGCTATTTTGAATTTAAAAAGTTTTCTTGTTTTTTAAATAATCCCTGTCACTGTCCAAAACTTCAACATTTCTAGTTTATAATTTGTGGTAAAACTTAGACAAAAGATGTTAAGACAACCTGGTAGTAAAAAATTAAATGTCTTCATTTAAAAACTAATAAATGAAAAAAATTTAGCAATCTAACCTCCAAAGAGACCAGTTCCCTAATTCTGTTTCTCCAATTCTATTCTGGACAAATAATCTTGAATAAAAAAGAGATTTATGTATAGAGAATGCAACAAATTTTTAGTCTAACAAAATTTATGCCTAATTCAAATGTCCAACTATAAAAGAATGGTTAGGAAAATGGATCATATATTTAAACATCATGTACTAAAACATATATAGCACAAAAAAATGAGTGTGAAAAAATTTAAACTTGGTTTGATCTTAATTATTTTAAAACATTCATAGAAAAAAAGTAGAAAGAAATATGCCAAGTTTTTACATATAATTCATGGCATTATGGATTATTTAATTTTATGTTTTTTACCCTGTTTCTAAAATTTTCAATATTAAATTATTTTATAATCAGAAAAAGCATTTTGTAATGAAAAGGAAAATTTCCAATGTAAACAATTACTTCTTGATCATTCGGCATTTCAAATGCTACAATCGTATCAATTCCACAAAATCTCCTGAAGGAATGGGTTGTTTTAGATAAAATCAAGGAGTTTCCAGTGTCATCAAAGTACGTTTTAGGTTTAATCTGAGGAACAAAATCATCTTAAATAATGAAAGTCAATAATAACTATGAAGAAATTGAGTGTTGATAATAGGTTACAGATAAATATTTTACAAGAGAAAAGGCCTACTATTTTTGGCAAATTACAAGAAATGTCCAATACAGTGAAGTAATGAATTTCCCCAAACAGAAAGTGTAGAAACAAAGGTTAGACGTTGAAAGAAAATATTTTTTATTTATACAATCACTAATGTTACCTACATAGTGTTAAGTGTCTGAATTATTATATATGTATGTAATCACATACTCTGTTTGCAGGTCTTTAGGACATAAATTCTCTAATTTGTAGAACTAATGTGGGTAAAAATTAGTCTATTTTATCACTGCAGGTCAAATAAAAAGGAAAACATTGGTGGAATTATAACTTACTGTGGTAGCACAATGAATATTTTTCCATACTGTGGCTTCCCTGGAGAGATCAGAGGCTTCGAACAAATTATCAAAAATCACTTCCCCAATCATGTCATGTCTAGAAAATCTGTCAAAATCATACACACCGAAATGTAGTTTTCGGTTGCTTAGTTGATCATATGCTACAGGAAACTGAAAAGTTTCATCAAACACAGGATTTAAAGTTTTTCTGTGCACACGGGTCTGAAATTTCTTTTTCCTGTCTGGAAGAAGATACATCTTCACGTAAGGGTCAGAAGTTCCTGTGAAGTCTTTAGCAGGGAGATCTAAGGCTTTGATAATTTTAACAACTAGAAGTTCATTTTCATAATCATACTGGAGGGTGAAGTTAAGCTTCCCACAGGTTTTGACATCTTCTTTCTTGTTGCCCTCAGAGTCAACTGATTTCTGTTTGTAGAGCTCTGGTTTTATTCTCCCAATGCTGGTTGTTGTTTCTCCTCTTTGTAAAATGGGTTCTGTGCCCATGCCAAAATCAACACTGGAAACCTGCATTTGCCTTGGTAGGTGTCTTCTGAAGGAATTGTGTCTGTACACACACACATACACACAAAATCATTTAAGTAGATCATTTTGATGATAATGTTATATACAGTGGCATATAAACTCTCCCCCACACCCAGGATAATGGGAGCATTATATCTACAGCAATAAACAGATGGATACACATACATACACACACACACACACACACACAGAGTTACTTTTGAAAAACCAGGAATGCAATATTCAAAGAAAAGTCTCCTAATATTATAGAAACACCTAAAACACACATATGTACATTTTTATGAGCTTTTGGTATTTTTATGTACCATAATAAGCCCAAAACTTTTCAACACAATTGTAAAGAAAGATGATTACCAAAAAAGTTCAGTATTCTACAAAATGTTACCTGGGTATATCTAGATGTAAACATTATGTAAACAAATCATTCAGATGACTGGTTTCTTTTCATCTGAATATTTTGGTCTTATGAATTTCCCATTTTAGTGATGACAATATTAAAAAAAACATAAGTCCACATATTCTTATGCTGTGTTATTTCTAATACTTAAGATAACTAAATGAATGTGTATTTTTCAAAAGAATATATAGTTATGACAGAAAAAATTAGTACATTTTCTTTTTTTCAACATGGAGTGGGCTTCAGAAACTCTTAAGGATTAAAAAACTGTAGAATTTTAGAGTTTGGGGCTAAATAATAGTTCTTAAAATTCAAACTGAATTTCCTATACTCACTGTTACTATTTATCTCTCCAACATTTCCAGAACATTAGGTATATCAGCTTACTAATGCTCATAAATGTGACTTGCATTAAGATCTGCTTCTCATACTTTCTCCATGATTTCTAGCATGAGCTATGTCAACTTATGTGTTTCCTCACTGTCTGGTTTCAGGTCTTTTGTTCTTTTCTCTTCTCAGTCACTCCATCAGACTAATAATCTGTTTTGGGGCTATAATTACTACCTTTAATCTGGTGATTCCCTAGATATTTCTCAGATAGACAAAATCCTAGTTCCATATCTCTTTGTCTTGAAGGGGGATTTCTAAACAAATGTCCTAATTTTGTTCCAAACTCAAGCAAACTAATTATTTTCTCTATTTTGCTTTCAAACCAGTTCACTCTTCCACAATCTCTGACAATAGCTCTAACATTTTTATCAGTCACTTATGCTTGGAATACTGCAGTATGCTTGTTTGAATCACTTTTCCTTTATTTCATGGGATTTGCTTAATTTTCTAAGTCCTGTTGATTTTTTGCTTTGAGATATCTCATATAATTGTCCATTCTACTCTATTTCCATTGCTATTTGGTCCATATCCTCATCATCTCATACTTTGCTTTCTACAGTAGCCTTCAGCTTGGCTTTCCATCTTTCATCTCTCTCTTAAATTCAATGTCTCTCCAGTACTTACTTCAAAATCCTTTATGCTTGCTGTTATAACTTTTTCCACTTGATCATAATTGAAAAATTATTTCTATATAAAGAAACAAACTAGGATAACTTTATCTCAGATGAGGGAATAAGCGCCTAATTAAAACTATACTGAATTTAAGACCCAATATTTTAGTTTCAGTATCTAAGTGAGTATATATGTAAAGGTCTTTACTAAGTTACTTAAATCTTGAAGTGATCTGTTTCCTCAGATTGATCCTCAGATTGATCCCATTTTAATGTATTGGACATGCTATGAAATGTATTATGATCCTGAATCTATTCCAGATATACAAGATCAGGGGCTTAAATTAGGGTCAGGGAACCATCAGGGAGCATTTAAGAAATAATAAGAATTTAAAAAGGAATACAGGTAGTATGTGTTGTTGTGAATTATTAAAGAGGTCTAGATAATCCAGTTAATACATTCAATATTCTTAAGAGATTTAGAATATTTTACTAAACAATCTAATATTTCTGTCAAAATCACTTTCGCAACAATTTTAAATTTTTTTAAAATTTTTGTGAGCAAAAAGCTCCCAAGAAATTAATTCCTTTTTTTATAACTTGATCCATAATTTCACCTCCCTTATGCATTTCAACATAATAAAATTTAAGCTTCTATCTTCTCCCTAAAAATTCAATCATTTATTTCTTATGCCACTGAATATAATTGGGCAGCTGTAAAGCCCCTTCTAACAAGAATCAAAAAGTAGTAACATTTTTGTTCTAGTAAGCCAGTGCCCCCATTATACAGTAAATAATTCATGTTTTAAGTCACAATTTAGCTAGTCAGTTAAGAGAAGCTTTAATTATTACAATGTTAAACTATTGCCATGACAACACAGATCCTCTTTATCTTCTTGAATTTTTTTTCTCTTTTGGAATGACAGTGGTAAGTGTCTATTTAGTCTCACACAAATATCAACCAATTAAAGTACAGGCCATTTGTCTGTTACTGACCCCAATCTTACCCTTCAAACCCAGGAAGGCACCGCATAAGTACTCTTCCAGATGGAGAAGGAAAAACTTTTCCCACCTTACCTGAAATATCTGAGAGTAACTACTAGATATAGTCAATATTATCTGATGCCATAGGAATAAAATGTATTAATATGGTAATTTTCAAATATTTTTTTCACCAACAGATCCTTTCTTTCAAACAAAATCAGAGACCAGAAGTTCAACACGTACGGAGAGAGTTGCTTTGGTTAATGTGTGAGTAGAGTCCTGGAATCTCACTAGAAACCGTGCCAATTTTTCCACACGACCCAGGAGAAAGCACTTGAAGAGCATTACACTGAGATGAGATTTAAAAAATGCTGGACTGAAATCAGACTATAGTTTGGTCCCAGCCTCCCTATGGAGTAACAGCAACTTTGGGCAAGTCACTTCACTTTTTTGATGTTTACTTTCCTCATCCATAAAACCGTCCTTTCATAGTTGTGAAGGTCAAATGAGATATTACAGATAACTTTGAAACTTACCATTTTTCATACTGCTAATAATTATCATTAGAGTTTAGGACACATGGAGCTGAAGGGCAAATGCTGTAATGAACTCTCTGGTTCTGACAATCTCAAATCTAGGTTTCCTGTTTGGGGAGTTGGCACAGAGTTGGCACAAAGTCATTCTTGTGTGAGCATGTCCTGGACTACCACCCTGGACAACAGATTCCCTCTGACTCTCACTTCTCAGCCACAGCAGTTCTTTCTTCCTTAAGTGGGAAACCTATATCCTCCTACTCTTACTTGCAGTGTCTTTACTAGCTATTAAATTTATCTTAGGTACTGCTTGAGAAATAAGAGGTGAAAAGCAAAAATATATTTAACAGCGTTTTATTTGTTTATTCAATATATTTACAAGGAGTTCATCTCTCTGTTTTAATATTAATAATATTTATATAGGAAACTATCACCATATATTAAAAGTTGTAACCCTGTTTTATAGCTAAAGAGGCTCAAATAATAAGACTAAATTAATTTGCTGGTAAACAAAGTTTTCATCTTTATTTGTTTCCTATTTTTTCCATTCAATTTGAAACAATGACAAGAGTGACTCATTCAGCACAAAAATATCTGAACATATATCAAGCAGGGCACTATATATATGAAGGCAGACTAAGTTGTATAATGTACCACAAGGAATTTTTGAAATTAATTCATTGTCTGATGTCAGCACAATCCTCTATATCTTTAATCTCTTCTTTAAATGTTCTTCTCATGTTATTGCTCAGTAGAAGCCTGATTCTTCCCCAAGGACACTGTTTGTTCTGTGCCCCTATCATGTGGTGGTTGATATTTTTGTGGTAATCCTTGTTCCACTGGTCCTAGAAGTGAAGGAGTTGTCCATTCCTCTTGTCCTTCATTACCACATTCACATCATTCTCCCTGAATACACCACTCCCGGCTCTAAAGCTCAAGTCAACAGATCATATCCCCATTACCACTTATTGTTAGTCATTTACTAATACTCAAATCACTCCCTTCAAAGTGATTTTAATCACTTGGTTCACTAACTCTCTTTGACAATGTTTTTGCTTCGATTCCTAGCCATGAACAAGTTTCTTCCAACTACTTGGCCTCTAGGTTCTTTTAATTTCTCTCTTCTAATGATGTTCTCTATTTACCTCAGTTACTACCATATTCATAGCCAGATTTCATCATTATTAATTAGCTGCAAACTCTCCACAACCCCAGTTTCACACATGCTTCTCTCTGAGCAGCACCTCTTTCCAGCTCACACCCTCTTATATTCCAATTCAAATAACTTTCCAACTCACAAGAACCTCCAATACATTGATTCTATCACTATTTCATAATCCCTAGTTCCTTGATATCACTTTTCCCTCTTTATCCAGTTTCAATTCCATTGTTAATCAATAGAGCCGCTCTCACACATACATTCCCAATTCTCTTGTTGCTCTCTACCTTCTTAGTTGCAGGGCAAAACCACAGTCCTGGTTGAATTCAACTTTCCATCATATCTACACCTGTACATGTGCAAGCGAATACAACTAGAGAAAAACATAAAAGAACTCTCAATGTTCCATTTTAAATTCATGACCACATTCCTCATTAAACCCTAACAATGAACAGCAAACCATTCTCCCTCTTAATCTCCTAGGTTCACAAGACTATTTCACACCTTCTCACCTTTCTTCAAACCTCTAACACCTTCCTCATTCCCAATCTCAATTAATGACCTTACTTCCTATTTCACTAATGAAGTTGAAGCAAAGAGCAGAAACCTTCCACCTCATCAACCTGTTATCAGCATCTGTATCCATATTTTTTACTTTTCTGATATGATTAATTACCCATGTTATTATCTAAAGCCAATCCCTCCACTTGTATATTAAATCCCATTTTCTCTCATGTCACCTTCAAGGCTGCTCCTCTTTGCTTCCTGCATTATTAATTCTGCCTCTTTGCTGGATTATTACCATCAGCACAAGAGGATACTGTTATTTCTGCTATCTTAAAGGAACCTTCCATTCACTCTACTTCCTCTCTCTGTACTGCTGTTTCTCTAACACATTTGCAGCAAAACTCCTTGAAAGAGTTGAGGATAGTACATCCACTGTCCAATTTATCTTCTCCCATTCTATATAAACTCACTCTAACTCGTTTTTCACATACCAATTCTGATATAATAGCTCTTGAAAATGTCAATAATGTCTCCCTGACATTGCTAAACTCAGCGGTCAATCCATGATCCTCACCCCACTTGACCTTACAATAGTCACCTGACAGTTAATCACTCCTGATTGTTTACATACTCTCTTCACTTGGCTTTCAGGTTATACCCTCCTGGTTTTCCTTCTTCTTTACTAGTCTCGACTTCTCAGTCTACAATGCTGTTTCTGACGTCTTAATATTGGAGTACTTCTGGGATTCATCTCTGGTTTTCTCTTTCTTATTTACACTCACCTCTCTGATAATATCATCTCCTGGCTTTGAACACCATCTCTATGTGGACCCCAAGTTTACATATGTTTTACAGATTCTCTCCAGAATTCCAGAGTTATTATCTGGTTGCGTACTCAATTTTTCCACTAAGATTTCTAACAACATCCTTAAACACAACAGTTCCATATCTCCTGTTTTGTGCTCCCAAACTCACTCCATTCACAGCCTCATGTTTATCAATTTTATCTTTCCAGATGCTCAGGCCAAAACATGCAGTCATTCTTGACTCCTCTTTTCTTACTTATGCCCAAGCTAGTGTGTCATAGTCTGTTTATTCTATCTTCAAAGTATATCCTGAATCCAGCCAGGATATAGATATATATATATCCATCATTAACTACCATCTCCTTGGTCTGAACCACCATCACTTCTGGCCTGGATTACAGCCTCCATAGTGGTCTTTCTGCTTCTATCATTTTGCCTCCTTCAATGTTTATACTCAAAACAACAGAGTAATCCTTTCAAAACAAGTTAGATCATGGCACTCCTCTGATTAAAAACTCTCTGGTGGCTTTGCATGTTACTCAAAGCCAAAAGTGGTTTGGGTCCTACTACCTCTCTGATTTTTCTCCTAGCATTCTCCACCTGGTTCTCTCTGCTACACCTACACTGGTTTCCTTGTTGTGGTTGGGACAGAAAAGGCAGATTCCACCTTCAGGACGTCTGCACTGGTTGCCTCCTCCACAGGGAAAGTTCTCCCCAAACACCAGCATGGACCACCCTTCCATCTCCTCATTCAGACCTACCAACCCCTTTATTTTGCACTAGTATTTTCTACAGAATCTATTATCTTCTAAAACATCATGTAACTGACTTAGTTATGTTGTATGGTTCCTCTCCACAAGAATGCAGGTAGGGAATTTTGAGTTTTGTTCCCTAATGTGTATCAAATGTCTAGAAAAATGCCTGGCACATAACAAGTGTTCTATAAATACTGTTGAATAAATAAGTTAAAAATTTTCCCTGAAGAATTTAGCCATATGACTAACAATCCAATCATAATAAAAGCTGTTTCCAAAAAAAACTGGTTTTCTTCTCAATTATTCAATGTAATGCTTAAAATTAATTTAAGTAACTTATCTTTATTCTGTTCAAAGAATTTACAGGAAACTTGTTTTTAATAGTAATTAAGGAAATGAATTGTTCTTATTCTGTAAATACTTGTCCCTTGGCCTTTCACTATGTTAAAAAAAAAGCTTACAAATCATAAAAAGAGATGATAAGCAATTGTTTTTGATCCAGCATATATTTAAAGGAATAGAGTATGAAGTAATTAGGTTGGTAGTTTTTGATCTACAAACAAAGTTCTGAGAACATAATATTTTATATTAAAGAAAAGAAGTAATATAAAATGAAGCCTAAATAAAAAAAAACTCACAATAACTACTTGTCAGATTAATAAATCCAAGAATATTCTGTTTGGTATTGCTAGGCCCCTATAAGGTCTTTTGACCTTAATTTTGTATTCTAGCTCTAAATTTCTATGCTCAATTTGTCATTTAGGTCTTCCCTTACTTGGAATTATGTTGCTGGCTATCATGAGCCTCTCTCCTAGAGAGGTCAGCTAGAATTTGAAGAAAAATGTTGTAGTCCTCCAACTGAGTTGACCTACCACCCTGGGTCCCTCCTTCTGTTCCTCCACATCTCATTGAGCATACTGAAAAGAGTGTATTGAAATCACTTGTTTCAGACGTACCTTCCATTCCCCAACCCTTCTACGAGTGGTCTTTATAATAGCAGAACTAAATATTATTAATCTTTTCATGAATTTCATAATAAACACATGCTGGGATTCAAGAAAGTCTGTTGGAGTTTGTATGAAATAATTTACTACAAGATTCTTGTCACTAATAAAAGTCAACTTCCCAAGAATTATTCGTACTATGAAGAAGAAGGGCCTAATCAATTTATAATTAGTGCTTGTAAAGAGGAGATAATATTTATCAGTGCCAGAAAACAAACTCTCCAAGTCTGAATACATTTATAAGGTTTTATCTCTGACCTTGGTTCAAAGAGCCACCCCATTTCAGAAGTTAGTTTATATACCAAATACATATGTTTCATAGCGGAAATTATTTAACCACCTCAAGCACCGGCACAGCATGTTTTATGAAGTTTTATTTCAAGGAGTTAGATCTCAGGTTCTCTATTGTTCTGGCCAAGCACTGCTTCTTGATATCCTAGCTGGTTAAATACCATTTAAATTCTTCCTTTGTGTAACATCTTGTCTTCCACTCCTTACAGTATCTTAGAATGAAAATTACATTTTTTGCTATCTTTAGAGAAGGACTTAACTTTTAAAAAATCTCAAAGAAAACTATGCACTCCAGTATTACATATTTTTATGTAATTCTTCATTTCTCTTTTAACAATATACATTGAGTGTTCTTTCTGACTTTATGTGTGATGATATTAAGATTACTTTTCTAAGCAACCATAGCTAATTGTAAATCCATCAGCACATATGAGTCAATGATTTCTTTCCATGTCATGCTTTTGTTCATGTTCAAATGGACCTGTCACTAGGTTTCCAAATTATTTTCAGTAGGTACTTATAATCCTCTCTAACAGTGGCTAACCTACATAATTTCTCATCCTCAACAAATTATTTTGCCACTTACAATTCACCTCATTTCACACTATTAATGAATGCACAGAAAATTGGTCCTCGTACTCCTCCTTGGGAGTACACCATCATTAACCTTCTCCTAATATTAGCAATGTTTATCTCACCATCTGATGCTGTCTTTAAAGGAGCAAAGCAAAGTGGAGAGATCATCAGTCAATCCAAATCATTCACTTGATGCTTATTATGCACCTACCCAGTGAGGAAATTAGGAGCACATTAAAGTGGGTTATACAGACTTGTTCTTTGAGAACTTAGCATCTCAGGTCTGGCAAACAGCTAGAGCTCAACATTAAGACAATAAATAATTGCTAGACTGGTAGCTATGGCTTTAAAGGACAATAGCTTATAATTGGACAAAAAAAGATGCATTTTCCTTAAAGATCTTATAGTGGATAAAAAAGAGTTTATCATTCTAGACAAGGGAAGCAGCATAAGCAAAAGCACAGAGGCAGAGAGTTGAGGTCTACAGGAGGATGATAAAAAGACCAAGCACCCTTCTAACTGGCAACCATGAAAGATCCATTTGGATAGATAAAATGAAGTCATCAAATTCATTTACTGATTTTTTAAATTCAACAAATATACCCTGAGTTCCTACAGTGTTTTGTCTAGGTATCAAGATCAGTACAGAAATAAAATTGGCAGGTTTTCTTCCTAAGAAGGCAGTGTAGAGCTATATGTGTGGGGCAGTATGGACTCAAAATGTTATAAGATTTTTATCATGCCTGAACTACTATATTACTTTCAAAATAGATGCCTTTTTCTATTGTCTGTCCTACACACTGTTGTCAAATTAATTTTCCTAAAACACAGCTCTTTATCCAAAGGACTCTTTTGCTACAAATAGTTTTGACAGGACAGACCTTGAACAATTTTGGCCATGATTCCAAGGCCTCCTCAGACTTTAATCCCAGCTGACTTTATCTTCCATTACTCCTCCACTGACCTCTATTTTCTGATCAAGGCAACTTACCTGCTGTTTTCATAAGATTTGCCATTCTGTGTCTTTTCACATAAAATGTTTCCATCTAGAATGCGTACTCTCTTCCAATTGTCTTTATGTGAATTCCTAGTTTCCTTTGGTCTCAGTTTAATGGGACTTCTCCATGCCTCAGCTAAAAATGATTTTTGTAATTATCTTAATTCCACATTCTCCACCACACAGTTTGCACTTGTAGTTCCTTATGCTGGAGTTGGTATCTTATCTCTCTGCATTATGTTGTGGATTTTTTTCCAGTTCACTAGAGTTTGCAGAGTGGACAGAGTATGTAGAGTACACTGACTATACCCAAAAGTTATATCTGCTGACTGTATCTACTGAGTAAGGCTATTGGATGAATCAACAGTCAATCAAGACAGATGTGAGAATAATGTTAATAATAAGAAATACACAGATGTCTGTTGGGTTGTTTGGCTGCCAGCGGGCTGATGGGGCCAAATGTCTGGGTATTTGAAAAGGAACATGAGAACTTGGGAAATGTGGCAGTTTCCGGCAATGCTGTTAAACTAATCAAGATGCCGCTTAAGAATAGTGACAAAACTTGAGAGAATATGTCATCTATTGTCTGAACCAAATAAAATGGAGTCCCAACAGCAGACTAGAGCTGGGATATATTAATAAGGTGAGAAAACCAAGCATTAAAGTTAAATTTACTGTGTGTGCATGTGTGAGTGGTGGGGTGGGGGGCGGGGGGCGGTTCTGCTTTGCTAGACCTCAATGAAAAGTTAGCATTTGAGCAGAATAATCTGATTTATAATGATGTGCCCTGGATCTCTCTGTCTGCATAATGAACTCAGCAATTTCCCCTTCCTCTCTATATAAAGGTAATTTTTAGTATGATGAAGTAATTATATAGATGAGGGGTTTTGAGAACTAGGAATAATCAAGTTTTCTGCAAGGAATTCATCCCAAGGCTAAACAGATTAAACTCATGACTCTTGTTATTCATGATAACCACATATAATTCCACATTTCCAACTGAGCAGAATGAGCAGGAAGTGACCCTCATTCTCCAATCTCCAAACTACCTGCCCGCAGCAGACTTTAACCATCTTTGGTTGCAAAAAACCATATTCCCTTGGCTTTAACTCTTAAAACATGTTCCATCAATCTGGATAAATCTGAATTCTAACTTTCACCAGCTGCATGGCTTTAGGCAATTTTTAAAATCTCTCTGGGCTTCAGTTAACTCACAAGTAATGGGTATAATTAATAATACTTACTTCATACAGGCTGGCAGAGGATTAGCAGGAAGGATGCCTGGCATAGTGACTAAATTGCAGGCACTCAAAAACAATACTTTTTTTTCTTCCCTCTTCAGCCACTCATAAACAAGGAAATTCAAAGAGGTAATGAAATTATATCAAAGTTCTAGCAGAACTATGAATTTGTATTCCACTTTTTCTCTTAAGAAAATATGAGATGTACAGGTACAATCCAATTTTTATGTTTTTTAAGATTGAGAGAAAAAGGTTTTTTTCTGATTTCTTCAATTTCATCTAATAACTGAGAAATCCAGGGCTAAAATGACCTGTTGTCATTCCCTATTGTATTTTATTTCTAGAAACCAATTCTGCATCTAAAACCAAATCTTCACACGTGTTCTCAGTATGTATTCTTTCATTCTCCCCTAGCTAGGGATAATCAGATAAGCTGTATGTTTACATTCAGCAGATAATATTTTGGAGATAGTACTTCATTTTTCTGAGGTTTCCAAAAAAAAAAAATCTGCACAAAGAAAGGCAAGATATTGTCATAGCTTACCTCAATTTGTCTTCATTAATTGAATGTCCTTATGTAGGGTGCACTTATCAACTGAAAGAGTTGAATAATTCTGAATACTAAGTTGATATATTGTCATAGCCATTATCAATATTTTTAAAAAATGTTTTGTAGGTTAATTGAACACTTTTACCCTGAAATTTCTGGGTATGTTAAGGCTTTATTAAATACCATAGTTGGCCACAGTTTGCAGTTGTGATAGTAATGACAATCAAGTAACCAACAACATGAGATAATTTTGAAGCAGTTTTTCCTATAAATATAAAGAAGTGGCACATGGGATAATTATTTTATAGTTAAATATCCATAAATAAATTTAAATGAATGTATACTGGATTATAAAAATGAACCCAAATGCAGTGCTCAGGAAAACTTGTCAACATAATAACTAAATATGAGGCATACCTTGGTTATAAAATTTAAATAGCTCAGAAAAGTATAACACCTCCATACATCCTCCTTACCCCAAAGTTTCTCATCCCCGAAGTAACAATTATTCTTACTCATCCCTCTGGAATTTATTTCAGAAAGAAGACAAGTTATTTATAGATACAATCCTTTTTTATTTTATAAAAGATATATTGAATATTCTTTCAATCCTAGTAGCAAGCATGACCCATGCAGTTTTTCAACTAGATAGATTTCCAAACCCACAAAAAGTACGTCATGTCAGAAAGCATGGATGCATCTTTGATTTAGAGAAGTAGGAAGGTAAGATTAGGAAGTCAATCAGTTAGCAGAAAACAGACTCACCCCCATTGCTATCGATTTTTACCCTGTCCTAGTGTAAAACTAGTTGCTACTTCTGGGAATCAGAGAAACACTGCTACTAACATGTTTTTCGTGTTAAAGATTGAATACCATACTTAGTAGAAAAAATGGCTTTTCACAAGAATCTTTTTCCCTTTACAGTTAACACAATTCAATACACACCACAGCAAATTATTTTCCTTCAAGCAAACTTCTGCTGATTTTTCCAGGCTGAGTTAAAATGCACTTCCTTAAAATGTATCTCCTTAAGGAGGTCTCCCTCTTCCTTCCTTTCATGTACACTCCTTGCTATGCTCATGATATTCATCAAAGCTCTTGTGGAACTTACCATACTCTAACCAGTATAAGAGTTTGGTCTATGTGAGTTCAAATAAGCAATGAAATTTTCCAGCAGTTTATGGGGTGGGTGCTAAACAACTGTAGATGAAACATTAGTCTCTGTTACTCAGTTTTGACTGTGAACTTGTGGATAATTTCATGAAACGCATTGCAAATGGCTGTTTTCTTGATATTTATTGGTTGTTTTAAACTAAATTGAAAGACTGAAAATAGCAATGATCAAACAATGATATTTCAAAGGAAAAAGTCAATAAATAATAATCTTGGGCTTCCCTGGTGACGCAGTGGTTGAGAGTCTGCCTGCCGATGCAGGGGACACGGGTTCGTGCCCCAGTCCAGGAGGATCCCACGTGCCATGGAGCGGCAGGGACCGTGAGCCATGGCCGCTGAGCCTGGGTGTCCGGAGCCTGTGCTCCGCAACGGGAGAAAAACTCTAATTAGATGATTTTAATGAGACCTCAAATTCCAGTAAGCCCCTTTCATGGTACTGCTCTCTGTTTGGCTTCTTTGTCCTTAATTTCTCTCTCTTCATCCCTATTTATTCTGTCCTGCCAATTCCCTCCTTATTCTATTATCTGTTTCCTGTGTCTTTCTCATTCTCCTGTTTGTCTTTTCTTTTCTCCTTTCCCACCTCAGTTTTTTTCTCTTAGAAAATCACATACAACACACACACACACACACACACACACACACACCACAAATAGTTTTATATATTTGATCTTTCCTTACCGGGATGAAGATGTAGGCTCAGTAGTTTGTCTTTGCACACGTGCATGTTTAATTAAATGTTCTGTTAAAGCAGTTTGGACTTCTGCTGGGATATCAGGGGAAGTGTGGCTGATTTTTATTGCAGGCTCAATAGCTCTTAGTGCTGGCTCTCCATTTTCTTTAACCTCTTTTTTCTCTTCAGTCTCAAAAACTTCAGTGGGAGCACTTGACATGCTCTGTGGAAGGGTACTGACATTGCAAGTCATGGGTTTGCTCTTCCAACAAGGCCAGCACAACTTCCAGAAGACAAAAAGTGAAACAACCAACAAGGCCAGGCCACAAAAGCTGACAACAACTGCTAACAGGCTGACTGAAATATCTGGAAAAAATTACAATGTAAAGAAATATTAAGTCACTGATAGTGTACGTAATAGGGCAGCAAAAATGGGATAATTTGATATTATGGTTATTATTAATAGCTTGCTGATTTAGAGTTTCAAAAATTTACTTTTAAGTATCTTTGTAGGGAGGAAATATTAATAATTATATTTGGAAATTCTCAAAGGAGACAAAAATTTCTTTCCCAGGAAGTTTCCAATTGTATACAAGAAAAGCATGGTATGTACATATCATTTCCAAGTATAGTACAAACATTCCAAGAGTTTGCAAAATGAAGGTCAGCTACATGCAACCTGCCTTGAAGTCATGAAGCTTAAGATGCTCTGAAACTATATACAACTGGAAAGGCTTCTGTTTGCTTCATGTTTGACCTAAAGATGCAACCTTCTTACTCTCTAAACAGGTAATGTTAAATATTTGTATAAACTGCTTTCTATGGTGTAAATGAGAATAACACATTACTAATAGAGAATGGGTACACAATTATTTGTATTTTCAAACTCCATAGGTCCTTTCTAATAAGCTTTCATGCTCCTAATTTCTAAAGTCCAAAATTGGTTGATGATTTCTTATGTAAGTATCTTTAAAATATTCTTATTTAAAAATAATTACAGGGACTTCCCTGGTGGTGCAGTGGTTAAGAATCTGCCTGGCAATGCAGGGGGCATGGGCTCAAGCCCTTGTCTGGGAAGATCCCACATGCCACGGAGCAACTAAGCTTGTGTGCTACAACTACTGAGACTGAGCTCTAGAGACCATGAGCCACAACTACTGAGCCTGAGTGCACAACTACTGAAGCTCTTGCTACTAGAGCCCGTGCTCTGCAAGAAGAGAGGCCACCGCAATGAGAAGCCCACGCACTGCAATGAAGAGTAGCCCCCTCTTGCCACAACTAGAGAAAGCTCATGAGCAACAACAAAGACCCCAATGCAGCCAAAAATAAATTAATTAATTAATTTTAAAAAATTAAAATAATTACAAAATTAATATATGCTCATTATGTAAAATAATTAAAAGGGATATAGTAAAAAAAAAGTTAATGATTGTATAAATAAGCAAATGGCAGAGAAGAAAAAAATCTCTCATGCAAAAGCACGCCAAAAAATTTATGTGGATATTTTGCCCTCAAGGAAGTGAAGCATAGCTCTCCACTCCTTAACTGTGGGATGCACAAAGTGACTTTCTCCTAAAGAGTACTTGTATGGAAAGGGGCAAAAACAATGTAACTTTACACAGAAGAAATCAGAAAAATACTAACCTCACCCAGGTGATCAAAGGGAACATCAACAGTGACAATTCATGTTAATACCCTTGATAGGATGTGATGAATATGGCACTTTGTGGTCTTCCTCCCCAAACCAACAACCTGAATCTAATCATGAGAAAAACAGAAGACAAATTCCAGTAGAGGGACATTCTACAAAAAACCATCAATGTTGTCCAAAAAAAGGAAGTCTGAGAAACTGTCATAACCCAGAGACTAAGGAGACATTACAACTAAATGCAATGTGGTATCCTAGATGGAACCCTGTAGTTAAAAAAAAAAAAAAGGGACATTAGGTAAAAACTAAGGAAATCTGAATAAAGTATGGACTTTAGTTAACAGTGTATCAATACTAGTTCATCAACTGTAACAAATGTACCATACTGATATAAAATGTTAATAATAGGAGAAACTGGGTGTGGGGAATATGGGAACTCTGAAGTATTTTCACAAATTTTTCTGCACATCTACAACTGTTTTAAAAAAGTAAAATCCATTAAAAAATGTTAAGAATATCCCCCTACTCACTTCCATTTTCACCTTCCTAAAATAACCAATGTTAGCAACCTGGTGTTATAGCACTCTTAAAGTTTGGAAGACCAAATAGATTCCCCATGAGGGAAAATTTTTCTAGATTTAGATAACCTTATACTTTTCTTTTACAACTCTGTTTAGCATCAGTGTCAAATATGAAACCAATTTCTTTTGTTTCTTTGTTTTAAATAAAGATGTTAAGAATATGTTATATGCTTAATTGTGTCTGTCCCTCCATCCCCTCCAAATTCATAAGTTAAAGTCCTAAACCCCAGTACCTCAGAATGTGTATTTGGAGATAGAGACTTTTAAATTAGTAATTAAGGCAAAATGAGGTCATATGGATGAGCCCTAACCCAATATAACTGGTGTCCTTATAAGAAGAACAGATAAAGACAAAGACAGTCACAGAAGGAAGACCATGTGAAGACCCAAGGAGAAGGCAGCCATTGACAAGCCAAAGAGAAGAGGAATCAGAAGAAATCAACCCTCCTGACACCTTTATCTCAGACTTCTAGCTTCCAAAACTCTGAGGAATAAGGTTCTGTTGTTAAAGCCACCCAGTCTGTAGTACTTGATTATGGCAGCCCTAGAAAACTAAAGAATAAATCCAATTTCCTTTAACCACCATTGTAAATCCAGGAGGTCCCACCCCTCCTAGAAAGCAACCACTAACCCCAGTTTGGTGTGTGTCTGTCCAGCCCAAGCACTAATAAAAACAAATATATCTTAAGTAACTATAAAATATAGAATTACTTAATACAATTTTAATATAAATGGCTACTGCATATTTCTTTATTCAATTTGCATTTTTTTTATTCAACAATACTTGAGGTCTAACTTCATGTCACAGCATTCCATAATACTTCATCATGATGGATATTTGGATTATGCCCACTGTTTGCTATTACAACATAGCTACAATGAGCATCCTTGTACTCTTGTCCCTGTGCATATTTGTGAATATTTATCTAAAGTACATATCTAGAAATAGAACCACAGGGTCACATGTTATGCACATATTTAGCTTTACTAGATATTTCCAAAAAGAACCCCAGACTGACTAAAAAAAAACATCATATAAGTCTACCAGTTCCTACAATTTCAGAGAAATATTGTTGTATTTTAATTTTCACTGACCTGATGGGGAAATGATAGGTTTGTTTATTTCTCTGATTAGTGAGATAAAATGGCTCTAGTTAAACTCTCAATTTGTAGCTGATGGAAATCCATTAAGCAATTGAAATACTTCCAAGTTTTTATTGTTACTTAATTATAAGAATAAAAATTAATTTTGACATGCTATGATACATAGACACTAATATTTTCCTTTATTTTTCAATTGCTAGCTAAAGTTACATTGAATATATTTTCCATTTATATTCCATTGGTGAGGAATGTGTGATCATATTTTATACTTTGTAGTTTATTTTTACATTTTAAAATTATCCATTAGCACCATACCTTGAGGGAAAGAGAAAAATTATAAAATGAATGTGCTTCCTGATTATTAACTACAGTTTTAAAATGGAGGAAGCCAATGATGGCCTCATAACCTTCATGTATTTTCAGCTCCACTTACATTATATTTTTCTGGATATTTTAACTCAATTAACTTCTTCAGTGGCTAACTTCTACTCAGTTGGAGCCAAAGCCAAGATATAAGGAAACTGCAGGACAAAGTGGGATAGAGGAAAGGAGGGAAATAGTTTTCAGTCTATAACTGAAAATGCCCCCTGTTTTTAGGTTCTTTGACCCAATTTCAACTTGTGTGTTGGGGGGAGGGAATTCCCATACCACTAACAATTCTCTGGATACCAACTGGGTGTTCTTACAGTTCAACTCAATTCTGACACTTGCCTACGAGTGGTAGCATTAGATTCCACAGGTTAAAGGTTCAGTCCTACATAACTGCTCCCCTCCCTTCCAATGCCAGTAGCAAATCCAAGTTGTTACCTGTGGTTTTCTGACCAACTGGCAAAAGATTGGAGGTTCCCACGACCCTCTCCTTGGGTTTGATTAATTTGCCAGAGCAGCTTACAGAACTCAGTAAACTCATTTCTTTACCAGTTTACTATAAAAAGATATAAGGATATATTATAAAAGGATTACCAGTTTATTATAAAAGGATATAACTCAGAAATAGCCATATGGAAGAGATTATAGGGCAAAGTATGGGGAAAGGACATGGAAGCTCAGAGCACAATATTCTCAAATTTCTGCATGTACAACCCAGAAGCTCTCAAACCCCATCCTTTTGGGTTTTTATAGAGGCTTCATTACATTGGCATGATTGAGTAAATAATTAGCCACTAGTGACTGATTCAACCTCCAGCCCCTTTCCCTTCTCAGGAGGTCAGCAGCGGTGGGACTGAAAGTTCCAACCCTCTAATCACATGGTTGATTCTTCTGGAAAACAGCCCTCATCCTTAGGTGGGGTCCAAAAGTCACCTCATTAACCTAACAAGACATTGCTCTCATCACTGAGGAAATTCTAAGGGTTTTGGGAGCTGTGAGCCAGGAACTGTAGAAGAAGACTAAATATATATGCACAATATCACACCTCCCTTCTCACTAATGTGGTTCATAAAATACTTCATCCAAACCAAGTCACTTTTGAAAGTGAAAGGCTGTACTATCAACTGTACCAGAGTAGCAGGAATCAAGTCATATTCTGGAAACTTAGTAAATGGTCATCTTACCACTTTTAGCCTAACATCCTTCCAAATCACCCAATCTGGTCAAATCTAAACTTTGCATGGCATTCCACAGTGTCTTTGTGATTTGACCCCTGGCTACTGAACCAACTTCATTCTTCTGCCACTCTCCTACCTATTCTCCTTCTCCTGACCATACGTTACTCTCTCATGATTTTTGTTCAGGCTGTTTCTAATAGTTCCAGGGCATTTTTACCTCCTGTCTGGGTGCCTGGCAAATTTGTATTCATGCTTCAAAATCTAGATCCAGTAGTACCTCTTCCCTGAAGCTCTCTCTGCCTCTAAGGGCCTTGAAAGCACATCCACTACCATAGCACTAGTAATAATTTATTGGTCTATAATCTTTTATCCCAAACACTTAGGACATGATGGTTTCAAAAATTATTTTCTTTTGGATATTAGAAAGGTAGTGAGGTATACATTATCTGGGATAACATCTAGTAACCAAACACATTAATATATATGTAATGAAATGTATGGATCAGTCACACTGAGTGGGATCACTGAATGCCAATTTAGGTAAGGTGTTGGTGCCAAATTGGACAATTTTTTAAAAATTTTATTTATTTTTGGCTGCTTTGGGTCTTCCTTGCTGCACACAGGCTTTTTCTAGTTGCGGTGAGGGAGGCTAATCTTCGCGGCGGTGTGTGGGCTTCTCATTGCGGTGGCTTCTCTTGTTGCAGAGCTTGGGCTCTAGGCCCGTGGACTTCAGTAGTTGCAGCACGTGGGCTCAGTGGTTGTGGTGCACGGGCTCTGAGGTGCGCAAGCTTCAGTAATTGTGGCATGTGAGCTCTAGAGCGCAGGCTCAGTAGTTGTGATGCACAGGCTTAGTTGCTCTGTGGCATGTAGGATCTTCCCTGACCAGGGATCAAACCTGTGTTCCCTGCATTGGCAGGCGGATTCTTAACCACTACGACACCAGGGAAGTCCCCAAATTGGACAATTAGCAAAATAATTTTCAGGTTTTAGAGGTTTGGAGGTTTCATAATTGTGGACAAGGAATTGTGGATGTGTATTTATTTTGCTTCTCCAAATGCTCCCATCCTACCAGTACACTTACTCCCTTTATTTACCTTTTTATTTTTAGTGTCTAGCATATATCACATGGTCAAAAAATATTTATGGAGCTACTGAATACACATTTTGGGAATTATCTGAAAAGATACTCAAATGTCTGTGAACTTCAAGATGGCTAAAAGTTGAGTGATATAGAGGGAATATGTAGAAATTCTTATACTAGGAAAATAGTATAATATAACTTATACTGTGAAACCATTTAGACCTGGGTTAAAATGTCAACTCCAACACTGTGTGACTTTGGGCAAATTGTTTAGGCTTTAAGAGTCTCAGTAAAATGGGGGAATTTATATTTATTTCGTAGGAATGTTGTGAGTTTTATATAAGGAAATGTATGTAAATTATTTAGCATCATAATTTGCATAAGTGCAACAATAGGTTGCTACTATTGTCAACTTTTTTTTTTTCTTTAAACAAGAGTACCTAGGGGAAAAGAGGCATAGGTATGGATTGAGTATGGATTGAATGGTGATTCACAGATTAGTTAGAAGAGAAACACATCTTCTAATGCTATTTAGTACTGAAAGGAGTGAATTTGCTTATAATGGAAACCAAAATTTCTAAGTAAATATTAATGCTTCAGGAAGTTAATAAATAACATTCTATTTTCCTACTCAGTTGTGCTCAGAGAAACTGTTCAAGCAGGTAGTAATTAAAAAAAATAAAAGTGAATATCAGCTTAGGTCTATTAGAAAGTGGATTTGCTAATATATCACCTTGAATTAACTAGACTAGCCCATACAGTCACAGTCCTGGCTGGACAACCACATGTGTTCCCCATGGGTACTTGATCCTATAAAATTTACTATCCAAAGGAGTAGAGAATATTTGTTTCCTGAGGATATCAAGGTTATAACTCAAAGAAAAGGGGGAAACAGGTAAGTAATTTCTTAGGGATGGGGTAGGCCAAGATTCCATGATTATTCTATCTTGTAGCTCCTTCCATCCAGAAATGTAAAGCAAGGAGGGAAGAGATTTCTCCACAACAGCAAGAAGTGAAAGAAGTTGCATTAGTTAGAATTTTATTAAGAAAAATAAAATTAAAATTATAAAAAGAAGCTATTGTATTACACACTTTTTACATTGCTTGTTATTGAAATTATGACTAATTATTAAAAGTATTTAAAAAACAAAACCAATAGTTTAATTCTTAGGTCTTTATGACTTTTTTTTCAACAAAATTTGTTTAGCAAGATAAAAAAAGAATCTGACTCTCAAAAGATTAAGGGAGGATCTGTGAGAATTTATAAAGTCATCAAAATATTTAAAATGAGTTTTTATGATTCAGTATTTAGCTATGACATGAAGGATGTTATGAGTTTGGACTTAGTTCAAATTCAAATAAGTAGTCCCAGGAACATTTTTAAGTCAAGGTATGAAATGGTTGAATACGCATTTCAGAAATAACCTTCTGGCTAGGGAGAAGATAAGAGTGGAGGCCAACTAGAAGATGAAGAATAGTTAACAGATTATAGTAGTCATCCACATGAGAGATTATAGTGGTTCTGAACAAGGGTGGCTGAAATGGGAAACAGAGCACATTGGGAAATCAAGGCTCTAGTGAAAGAGTGTGAAGATTGAAGGACAAGAATGTGATTCACTGGGAGACAAACAGGTTGTTGAAGTGAGGAAGACAATGACTTCAGCTTCGGCTGTGTTGGGTTTGGAGTACATATCCAACATGCAAATAGAAATTTTGAGTAAGCTGTTGGTCACTGCAACTCAAGATAAAATTGAAGGACTTTCTTAAATAGTAGAATCTGAATCCATGAAAGAGAAGATAAAAGCTCCTTAACAGATTTCTGAGGACACCGATAATAAAAGAAACATAACTTTAAAGAACAAAGAGCCTGCATAGAAGACTGGGAAAGAGTAGAAGTATGAAAAAAAATGAGGCCAATGTGCTTTCATAGAAGTTTAGAGAATATTTTAAGAAGTGGTAAACAGCATAAGAAGTTAAAGTAAGTTCAATTAAAACAAAGGTTGGTAAGTATCCATTAACTTTAACAAGTAGGTCTTTAGTGCATTCAAGGAGACTAGTGAAGCAGAGACTGTTAAACAGATGAATGTGGTTTAATGAATGAATGGGAGTGAGGATGTGAATTCTGTGAGTGTAGATAGTTCCTTCAGGACATTATATTTAGGGAAGAGGGAAACAGTAGCACATGGAATTGATGTTTGGATATGCAATATTTTAGCATGTTTTAAAATTTATGGGAAGGAATAAGTAGACAAGAAGAGATAGAAAATTAAGCAGGATGAATAATTAATAGTAAAGTCTCATAAAAGGTGACCATGGGTGGAGTCTGAAGCAAAGGTGAAAGGACTGGATCACGTCTTCCTTTGTAAGAAAACAAGGATGGGCAGGAGACCTTCAAGGTGGCAGAGGAATAAGACGTGGAGGTCACCTTCCTTCCCACAAATACATCAGAAATACATCTACATGTGGAACAACTCCTACAGAACACCTACTGAATGCTGGCAGAAGACCTCAGACTTCCCAAAAGGCAAGAAACTCCCCACGTACCTGGGTAGGGCAAAAGAAAACAGAAAAAAACAGAGACAAAAGAATACGGATGAGACCTGAACCTTGGGGAGGGAGCTGAGAAGGAGGAAAAGTTTCCACACACTAGGAAGGCCCTTCACTGATGGAGAGAGGGGGTGGTTGGTGGGGGGGAACTTTTGAGCCACAGAGGAGAACACAGCAACAGGGATGCAGAGGGAAAAGCAGAGAAATCACCACACAAAGGATCACTGCCAACAAGTACTCACCAGCCAGAGAGGCTTCTCTGCTCACTTGCTGGGATGGGTGGGGTTGGGAGCTGAGGTTCCATCTTTGGAGGTCAGATCCAGGGAGAGGACGGGGGTTGCCTGCATGAACACAGCCTGAAGGGAGCTAGTGCACCACAGCTAGCCAGGAGGGAGTCTGGGGAAAAGTCTGCACCTGCCTGAGAGGCAAGAGACCATTATTTTAGGGGGCGTGAGGACAGGGGACTCAGAGCGCCACCTAAATGAGCTCCAGAGAAGGGCACGAGCTGTGGTTATCAGCGCAGACCCTAGAGATGGGCATGAAACACTAAGGCTGCTGCTGCAGCCACCAAGAAGCCTGTGTGCAAGCACAGGTCACTATCCGCACCTCCTGTCCTGGGAGCCTATGCAGCCCAACACTGCCAGGGTCCCGTGATCCAGGGACAATTTCCCCGGGAGAACACACGGCGCACCTCAGGCTGTTGAAATATCATGCCAGCCTCTGTCACCACAGGACTGCACTGCATACTGTACTCCTCCTTCCCACCAGCCTGAGTGAGCCAGAGCTCCCTAATCAGCTGCAACTTTAACCCCGTCCTGTCTGGGCAGGAACAGACGCCCTCAGTCGACCTATATGCAGAGGCAGGGCCAGTACAAATCTGAACCCCAGGAGCTGTGTGAACAAAGAAGACAAAGGGAAATTCCTCCCAGCAGCCTCAGGAGCAGCGGATTAAATCTCCACAATCAACTTGATGTACCTTACATCTGTGGAATACCTGAAGAGACAATGAACCATCCTAAAATTGAGGCGGTAGACTTTGGGAGCAACTGTAGACTTGGGGTTTGCTGTATGTGACTGACTGGTTCCCGGTTTTATGTTTATCTCAGTTTAGTATTTAGAGTTCATTATCATTGGTAGATTTGTTTAGTGATTTGGTTGCTCAATTCCTTTTTTTAATTTATTTGTTTAAAAAATATATATACATATTTTTAATTTTTTCTCTGTAAGTGTGTATGTGTATGCTTCCTTGTGTGATTTTGTCTGTATACCTTTGCTTTTACCATTTGTCCTAGGGTTCTGTCTGTCAGTTTTTACTTTTTTCTTTACTTTGTTTTTACTATTCTTTTTAGTGCTTGTTATCATTGGTGGATTTGTTTTTGGTATGGTTTCTCTCTTCTTTCTTTCTTTCTTTCTTTCTTTCTTTCTTTCTTTCTTTCTTTCTTTCTTTCTCCCTTTCTTTCTCCCTTTCATTCTCCCTTTTCTCCTCCCTTTCTTCCTCCCTTCCTTCCTTTCCTTTCCCTTCCCTTCCTCCTTCCCTCCCTCCCTCCCTCCCTCCTTTCTTTCTTACTTTCTTACTTGCTTGCTTGCTTTATTTCCCACTTTTCTACTGAGCCGCATGGCTGACAGGGTCTTGGTGCTCTGGCAGGGTGTCAGGCCTGTGCTTCTGAGGTGGGACAGCTGAGTTCAGAACATTGGCCCACTAGAGACCTCCCAACTTCACATAATATCAAATGGCAAAAGCTCCCCCAGAGATAGCCATCTAAATGCTAAGGCTCCATTCAACAACCAGAAAGCTACAGTGCTGGACACCCTATGCCAAACAACTAGCAAGACAGGAACACAAAACCACCCATTAGCTGAGAGGTTGCCTAAAAATATAATAAGGTCACAAACAGCCCAAAACACACCAACAGACATGGTCCTGCCTATCAGAAACATAAGATACAGACTCATCCACGAGAACACAGGCACTAGTCCCCTTCCCCAGGAAGCCTACACAACCCACTGAACCAACTTTAGCCACTAGGGGCAGACACCAAAAACAACGGGAACTACAAACTTGCAGGCTGCAATAAGGGGACCCCAAACACAGTAAGGTAAGCACATGAGAAGACAGGGAAACACACAGCAGAAAAGGAGCAAGGTAAAAACCCACCAGACCAAACAAATGAAGAGGAAATAAGGAATCTACCTGAAAAGGATTTGAGAGTAATGATAGTAAAAAGGATCCAAAATCTTGGAAATAGAATGAAGAGAACACAAGAAATGTTTAACAAGGACCTAGAAGAACTAAATAGCAAACAAACAATGATGAACAACACAATAAATGAAATTAAAAATGCTCTAGAAGGAAACAATAGCAGAATAACTGAGGCAGAAGAACGGATAAATGACCTGGAAGATAAAATAATGGAAATGATTACTGCAGAGCAGAATAAAGATAAACAGAATGAGAAGAATTGAAGACAGCCTCAGAGACCTCTGGGACAACATTAAATGCACCAACATTCCAATTATAGGGGTCCCAGAAGAAGAAGAGAAAAAGAAAGGGGCTGAGAAAATATTTAAAGAGATTATAGCTGAAAGCTTCCCTAATATGGGAAAGGAAATAGACAATCAAGTGCAGGAAGCACAGAGAGTCCCATACATGATAAATGCAAGGAGAAACATGTCAAGACACATATTAATCAAACTATCAAAAATTAAATACAAGAAAAAATATTAAAAGCTGCAAGAGAAATACAACAAATAACATACAAGGGTATCCCCATAAGGTTAATGGCTGAATTTTCAGCAGAAACTCTGCAAGCCAGAAGGGAATGGCAAGACATAATTAAAGTGATGAAAGGGAATAACTTACAACCAAGATTACTCTACTCAGCAAGGATCTCATTCAGATTCTACAGACAAATTAAAGAACTTACAGGCAAGCAAGAGCTAATAGAATTCTGCACCACCATACCAGCTTTACAACAAATGCTAAAGGAACTTCTTTGGGCAGGAAACACAAGAGAAGGAAAAGATCTACATTAACAAACCCAAAACAATTATGAAAACAGTAATAGGAACATACATATTGGTAACTACATTAAATGTAAATGGATTAAATGTTCCTACCAATAGACACAGTCTGGCTGAATGGATACAAAAATAAGACCCATATATATGCTGTCTGCAGGAGACCCACTTCAGACCTAGGGATACATACAGACTGAAAGTGAGGGGATGTTAAAAGATATTCCATGCAAATCAAAATCAAAAGAAAGCTGGAGTAGCAATTGTCATATCAGAAAAAAATAGACTCTAAAATAAAGACTACTACAAGAGACAAAGAAGGACACTACATAATGATCAAGGGATCAATCCAAGAAGATGATATAACAATGGTAAATATTTATGCACCCAACATAGGAGCATTTCAATACATAAGACAAATGCTAAGAGGCATAAAAGGGGAAATCGACAGTAACACAATCATAGTAGGGGACTTTATCACCCCACTTTCACCAATGGAAAGATCAACTAAAATGAAAATAAATAACGAAACACAAACTTTAAAGGATACATTAAACAAGACAGATCTAATTGATATTTATAGGATATTCCATCCAAAAACAACAGAATAATTTCTTTTCAAGTGCTCATGGAACATTCTCCAGGATAGATCATATCTTGGGTCACAAATCAAGTCTTTGTAGATTTAAGAAAATTGAAATTGTATCAAGTATCTTTTCCGACCACAATGCTATGAGACTAGATATCAATTACAGGAAAATATCTGTAAAAAATACAAACACATGGAGGCTAAACAATACACTACTTAATAACGAAGTGATCACTGAAGAAATCAAAGAGGAAATCAAAAAACTTAGAAACAAATGACTATGAAAACAAAATGACACAAAACCTATGGAATTCAGTAAAAGCAGTTCTAAGAGGGAAGTTTATAGCAATACAATCCTACCTCAAGAAACAAGAAACATCTCAAATAAACAATCTAACCTTACACCTAAAGCAATTAGAGAAAGAAGAACAAAAAACACCCAAAGTTAGCAGAAGGAAAGAAATCATAAAGATCAGATCAGAAATAAATAAAAAAGAAATGAAGGAAAACAGAGCAAAGATCAATAAAACTAAAAGCTGATTCTGTGACAAGATAAACAAAACTGACAAACCATTAGCCAGACTTATCAAGAAAAAAAGAGAGAAGACTCAAAGCAATAGAATTAGGAATGAAAAAGGAGAAGTAACAACTGACACTACAGAAATACAAAGAATCATGAGAGATTACTACAAGCAACTATATGCTAATGAAATGGACAACCTGGAAGAAATGGACAAATTCTTCAAAAAGCACAACCTTCTGAGACTGAACCAGGAAGAAATAGAAAATATAAACAGACCAATCAGAAGCACTGAAGTTGAAACTGTGATTAAAAATTTTCCAACAAACCAAAGCCAAAGACCAGATGGCTTCACAGGTGAATTCTATCAAACATTTAGAGAAGAGCTAACACCTGTCCTTCTCAAACTCTTCCAAAATATAACAGAGGGAGGAACCCTCCCAACCTCATTCTACAAGGCCACCATCGCACTGATACCAAAACCAGACAAAGATGTCACAAAAAAAGAAAACTACACAACAATATCACTGATGAACACAGATGCAAAAATCCTCAACAAAATACTAGCAAACAGAATCCAACAGCACATTAAAAGGATCATACACCATGATCAATTGGGGTTTATCCCAGGAATGCAGGGATTCTTTAATATGTGCAAATCAATCAATGGATAAACCATATTAACAAGCTGAAGGAGAAAAACCATATGATCATTACAATATATGCATAAAAAGGTTTAGAGAAAATTTAACCCCCATTTATGATAAAAACCCTCCAGAAAGTAGGCATAGAGGGAACTTACCTCAACATAATAAAGGCCATATATGACAAACCCACAGCCAACATAGTTCTCAATGGTGAAAAACTGAAACCATTTCCTCTAAGATCAGGAACAAGACAAGTTTGTCCACTGTCACCACTATTATTCAACATAGTTTTGGAAGTTTTAGCTATAGCAATCAGAGAAGAAAAAGAAAGGAAAGGAATACAAATTGGAAAAGAAGTAGTAAATCTGTCACTGTTTGCAGATGACATGATACTATACATAGAGAATTTGAAAGATGTCACCAGAAAACTACTAGAGCTAATCAATGAATTTGGTAAAGTAGTAGGATACAAAATTAATGCACAGAAATCTCCTGCATTCCTATACACTAATAATGAAAAATCTGAAAGAGAAATTAAGGAAACACTCCCATTTATCATTGCAACAAAAAGAACAAAATACCTAGGAATAAACCTACCGAAGGAGACAAAAGACCTGTATGCAGAAAACTATAAGACACTGATGAAAGAAATTAAAGATGATACAAACAGATGGAGAGATATACCATGTTCTTGGAAGAATCAACATTGTGAAAATGACTATACTACCCAAAGCAATCTACAGATTCAATGCAACCCCTATCAAACTACCAATGGTATTTTTCACAGAAGTAGAACAAAAAATTTCACAATTTGTATAGAAACACAAAAGACTCCAAATAGCCAAAGCAATCTTGAGAAAGAAGAATGGAGCTGGAGCAATCAGGCTCTCAGACTTTGGAATAGACTACAAAGCTACAGTAATCAAGACAGTATGGTACTGGCACAAAAACAGAAATATAGATCAATGGAACAGGACAGAAAGCTCAGAGATAAACCCACGCACATATGGTCACCTTATCTTTGATAAAGGAGGCAAGAATATACAATGGAGAAAAGCCAGCCTCTTCAATAAATGGTGCTGGGAAAACTGGGCAGCTACATATAAAAGAATAAAATTAGAACACTCCTTAACACCATACACAAAAATAAACTCCAAGTGTATTAAAACCCTAAATGTAAGGCCAGACAGTCTTAGCAGAAAACATAGGCAGAACACTCTATGACATAAATCACAGGGAGATCATTTTTGACCCACATTCTAGAGAAATGGAAATAAAAACAAAAATAAACAAATGGGACCTAATGAAATTTAAAAGCTCCTGCACAGCAAAGAAAACCATAAAGAAGATGAAAAGACAACCCTCAGAATGGGAGAAAATATTTGCAAATGAAGCAACTGACAAAGGATTAATCTCCAAAATTTACAAGCAGCTCATGCAGCTCAATATCAAAAACACAAACAACCGAACCCAAAAATGGGCAGAAGACCTAAACAGACATTTCTCCAAAGAAGATATACAGATTTCCAACAAACACATGAAAGGATGCTCAACATCATATTTGTAGTGAGGTGGATTAACCTAGAGACTGTCATACAGAATGAAGTAAGTCAGAAAGAGAAAAATAAATACTGTATGCTAACACATATATATGGAATCTAAAAAAAAAAAAAAGGTTCTGAAGAACCTAGGGGCAGGGCAGAAATAAAGATGCAGACGTAGAGAATGGACTTGAGGGTACGGGGATGGGGAAGGGTAAGCTGTGATGAAGTGAGAGAGTGGCATGGACTTATATAAAGTAACAAATCTAAAATAGATAGCTAGTGGGAAGCAGCCCTATAGCACAGGGAGATCAGATCGGTGCTTTGTGACCACCTAGATGGGTGCGATAAGAAATGTGGGAGGGAGAGGCAAGAGGGAGGAGATATGGGGATATATGTATATGTATAGCTGATTCACTTTGTTATAAAGCAGAAGTTAACACATCATTGTAAAGCGATTATACTCCAATAGAGATGTTAAAAAAAAGAAAAGAAAAGGAGGATGGTTCTGGAATCAGGTAAGTTTATAGGTATAGGCAGGAAGACAAGGGAATTCTTGTTTGTAAGTACAATTTTCTCTGCAAAATAGGAGTTAGGGTCAACTGCCAGTTATTTAGGGATATTGGGGAATAATTTGGAATATTTAAACAGAGTGCGGAAAATCTGATATATGAACTTTAGAGAACAGGAGAAAATTGAATAGGAAAACAAAGGATGTCTGGTCAGAATTGAGGGTTCTTTTGAAATTAGAGACTAAGAGTGATACTCATCTCCCTGGTTTTAAAACCTCCTAAATATTCAGTTTCTTTGGTGTAGGAATAGAGAAGCAGATGAATTTATCCATGAATGAGCACTCCCTACCGTCCCAGGAGAATGTGATAAACCTCAAAGGAGAAAATGATTGCAATGATGAAATGATGTATCGTAAGTATGATGCAATATTTGTTGACAGGGAATTAACACAGAGGTAGAAAACTGAATGCAGTTTCCAAATGAGAAAGATAAAAGCATAGGAGCTCTTCGTTGGGGCTCAGAATATTTGAATTTATAATTCTAAAATAGTACTGTTTAACATAATGACTAGTGTTTGACCATGATCATAAAAGAAATGAGGTAAGGTGGAGAGGAGGAGAAGATCACTGGAGCAAAGGGGCCAACCATTCTGAGGTCAGGGTGATGAATATGAATGGTTTGCCTTCTCCAGACTTTGAAATTGCCTATTTTAATGAGCAAGCTTGATGAGTAGGATCTCTCTAGCTCAAAATTTTAATGTCTCTTTGCAGAGACATTAAAGACACTAAAGACATTTGCATTAAAAAGAATCCATTATATGCCATTCATCCAATTATATCTTGGTAAGAATTAGAGTAAATGAAATTTCAAAAATTAGATTAGAGTCAAAGAAAATCAGGTTTAAATTTGCTCGAACTCTGATTTGACTACATACATATGCATAACTATTGCTTCCACCGGTATGTATCTACTTATCTATCTGTCTGTCTGGTTGGCTGACTCTATATCTCTTGAATGATTTGTAGCTATAAAGATCTTACTCTTTTATCATGTCTTAATATCTCAAAATAAAGTGGCATTGTTCTGAAAGAAACAGGAAAGACCATTCTCATCAGAAAACAGAATAAGGCAAAAAATGCTAATTCCTCAAAATCGTTTAGTAAAACAGAACTTTGCTAAAGTCTAATATTTGCATGGTCTTAATTACTATGGATTGTAAGTACTGTTAGGTCTAATTACCTATTAACCATGCAGATGGCTACGATGCAGAAAAGTATAGGCCAATTTGTATGCTCTCAATTCCAATTACTACTGCCTTAGTTGATAATCTTATCTGTGTCTTTCTGCATCATTTTTTTAAATTTTAAAATTATAGTTTTTTAATTTCTCAAAATGTACAAAGAAGTAATTTCTCAATTAATCAGAAATTATAATTTCTTGTATATTCCAAGTCTTTTATTTCTTTGGTTGTCCTCATTGTTGCCTGATGACAGACCATGTTTATGGCAACATTCTGCAGAGAACAAGAGGTAATAAAACTCAAACCAGCAACTCTTATTCAGAGAAAGCTGAGGAAACCTGCCTCTAAAACGAAGATTTGGAATTATCTTTGAAGTTAACTTATTTATACTCTTCATATGGTGTTATTATTATAATGGGGCATAATTCTGATTTCTATAATAAGGGACCAAATAAATACTGACTTAAACAAGATAGAAGTTTATTTCTCTCTCATTTAATTAATTGGCTCAGCATAAGAAAGTAGGGCAAATACATCAGCTTCAGGTGTTTGGAATCCTGGTTTCTTCCATATTTTTGCTTTTCTATTCAAAGGTTTTTGCTTTCTCCTTAAAGTCCAAGATGGCAAGCTTAATGTCTACATTCCAGGCAGCTGGATGAAGAATAACAAGCTTGTTACAACTGCTAATTGCCATTAAGTATGTGTGTCATAGTTTTATCTGTGTATGTGCTAAAGCAAATACATCAGCATCAGAAGTCGCAGAATGAGTCTAAATTGGCTTGGAAGAAAATACTGGAGAAAATAGCGAAGCAGACCCATAACCCTCATAAGCCAAACTTTTGTTGGGTCAGATGAGTTTGGCAACATTGCCAACATTCGACATAACTGTACAGCTAGCTTTAGAGCACAGCAACACTAGATCTTATATCTCTTATGAATTCCTGCAAGGAATAAAAGGCATCATTACTAGTCTTAACAGCATTCTTGATGGCAAAGAGTCCAATGATGAGTGGATAAACAAAGGTATCACCAATTCTCATTCAAAAAGCCATTCAGAAGAATCAGACTCAAAACTTTAATTTTTAAATTATTTTAACCTATTTGTCTTTTATGCTTTCCTTTTTATATTTGTACAAGTGATATATGAGATTAAAAATTTATTTCTAACTTTTAGAAGTTTTTCCATAAGTATAAAATAAAAATTCTATGTGATAAGAAAGCATAATTTAATTTGCATCTTTCTTTTTCCTTTTTTGGTATCATATAAAATAATGTTGTGTATTGTAATCAATAGCATCTTAGATTCAATAAAATATGGTATCAAGTATAGTACCAAATATCATATTAAATTAGCCAAATTTATTTTTTAAGACTTTACATATACTCATAATTGAGTAAATGATTTATAAATGATTTATAATCTGTGATTGTATATTAATTCTACATTTACATTAACTTGAACAACTATGCACAACATTTAATTAATGGTACTGGTACCATTCTTATTAGTCAAGTAACTTCAGTGAAAGTGTTTGCCATATAAATACCTACTTGCTCCCACATATAAGAAATTGAAGAACACACATATGAATTTAGAATAATTTGTTTAAATGTTTATTTTAGAAATTTTAGTACTAAATTAAAAGTGTAAAAATGAAAATTTATAACATTAATGAATTAAATGTTTATTTTAAATATTTAAATTATGGTTAGGTCTATACAGTTGTGATGTGACTATGAGCTTAAGTGGGTTTGATTAGCTGCATTTATGAGGTCTGCTTTTCAAGCAACAAAGTTTCCTAAAACTTCATAGGGATTTGGATATGGAGAAGCAATTAAAGACTGACCAGAAATGAACTCAAATGCAGTTCAAAAATTCTTATGTATATTCAATCACAGTACGTATGAAAAATCACATTTAAGGCCAATATATTGTTTTGTATTTTCCCTAAACATTATAGCATTAAGTCCTATTATATCAATAAATTAATGAGTTTAGTGGGTGATCTATCTATTTAGGGGGACAGGGAGAATCAGTGGCAAAAAGACTGCAAAAGTCTGATTTTCTAAAAAAATAGCATATGATGAACTTTCCAGTAATGTTGGCATCAATAATGTCTCTAAAAAAACTATTCCAAAAGAGTAAATTAACCAGTGTTGCCATCTGCAGTTAAGTTTTTGTAAAGTTTAATAAAATATGGGATCTGTCGACTTAATTGCTTGATCCTCAAGTCAATAACGCTGCTGCTGCTTCTGCTACTTCTGTAGTAGTAAATGGTAAAGAGAATGGTGAAGCTGCTCCTTACTGGCATTAAAAAAAAACAGTAGGAGAATATCTTATTTATATATATGGTTCATGCCTTCTTTAAGTTAGAATAACTTTAGGATTACAGTCAACCCTCTGTATCCATGTTCCATATCCATGGGATCAAGCAACCACAGGCTGAAAATATTAAAAAAAAAAAAAAATTTCCAGGAAGTTCAAAAAACCAAAACTTGAATTTGTTACACAGGCTACCATTTACATTACATTTACATTGTATTTACAACTATTTACATAATCATTTACATTGATTTAGGTATTAAAAGTAATCTAGAGATGATGTAAAGTATATGGGAGGAAGTGCTGTAGGTTACATGCAAATACTACATCATTTTATATAAGGAACTTGAGCATCACAAATTTTGTTATCTGTGGGGGCTCCTAGAGCAAATCCCCCATGGAGACCAAAGGAGGACTATACCTGAACTTCTCTGCCTCTACACTTATATGAAGGAATCTAAAAATATACACAATCTGGAAGCTTGCAATTGTCACTGCAACCTTAGAATAACTGACACCATCTGGGCAGTGCTGAAAGTAAAAAACCACTGTACCATTCAATGTCCATGTCCTCCTACCAATAATGTGTTTCTCATTAAACAAACAGTGAGTAGAAGGATCGCCTACTGGAAGTGTGTTTACGTAGGGATCTTTAATAAAGGACACAAGTACATAAGTTATAAGAAAATTTACTTTAAAGAACAAAGTGAAGCTGAGTGGCTAATTAATATAATTAAAGATTTGGTAAATAATCTTTGATCCATTTCATAGATATATATTGGTATTGGGAGTATATTTGCAGATTAAAGTATTGTACTTCTAATTGTTGCATAGATTTACAAATGGAAAATGTAAAGCAATCTTGTGCATCTTTATATCTCATACAAAACCTAGTAGGATGTCTTTTCTAGTGACAGCCATTGAATAAATATTCATATATTAAATTGAATACCCCATTTGAATAGTATATATTTTCCCCTAAGGGCAGAAGAATATCCATGTAATTGTTTTAGACTATGTTTTGTCCACTTTTTGTTCCCAAGGGAAAGTCCAAAAGGAATTAGGATTACAACTACTTGTAGTGCTTAGGACAAGTTCAGAACCCTTTCTACAATTCATATACTATGCTTTACCTTAAGCTGATAATTGTGTATTTATAAAGATTTAAGAGCTAGTGTTTGTTTTCCAACCTTCAAATTTTCCTCATTATCAATCAATTTGAGACCCAGGAAACCACTATTTGGTGTATGATCACAAGGTGGGGTGGTGGGGTGATGGTGGAAATCAGTAGTTTTATCCACAGTATCAACTGTTAAATGACCAAAGTACAGATCTTTAAACTTAAACACTCTCATTTCTTTCACTTCACCTCCTTCTCTTAGTCTTATCTTTAGCAAGTGTATCATCAAAGACATTTCAGAGCAACTTATCCAATCACCACACAGGATTTTAAGTTCACTCTATTTTGAGTGTTTATGTCATGTTTAGCTACCATACACAAGACAAGCATATACACAATGTTCACCCAGTGCCTTCCACTAGTAGTTGACTTTCATACATTCCTAGCAATTTAACACCTCATGAACAAATGGAAGTCTCTGTTGTGATTATAAAAATTCACAAAATGTCTACGTTTCCAGAATATGTACAGAAGCAATTATGCATCATTCCGCTCCAGGGCCCAAACAGCAACATCTCCTCAGGTTCTGCCAAGTGCATACAGAAGCCTCTCGTGGTTCCTATTGCCAAGATCAGAGAATTTTAAGAGTGCAAATATTCCACTTAAATAATGGTATGCAAAGACTAAACCACATCTCTCCTCCACCTCCATCCCCTCTCCCTCTGTCTTTGGTAGTAGTGGATGAGGGGATCACTAACTGTGCCCACTTCGCCTCCTCCCCAGCACAGAGTTCTCCACTGTCACGTTCCACACTGAGCTACGGTCCAGCTCTTACCTGTTGCCTTGGCTACCCTCAACCCACGAATCCCTGCCAGGTGACTAAAATGACGGGAAAGTAAGGGGAAAGAAACAAGACCCTACAGAAGGAATGATAACCTTCCAGCCTGATGACAAAAATCCCCAACCAGTGTTCGTCTCCCAAAGCAACAAGTGACCCTCTCACAAGGGACTCTTAAAACCACGCGGCCAGCAACTCCCGGAATCCATCTCGCCCGCGTCAACAGCACAACAGGCTGCACATAGCGCAGGTGGTAAAAAACACTTTCCCCCAAGCATGACAAAAACAGTGGCTCTGATACGTTCCCCACACCCCTTTGAGAAAAATCTGTCACCTGAGACTTCTTTCCACCTCCAGATTTCTGAAGGTCGATATGTTTCCTCCACCCCACCCCGTTTTTCCCCCCAAGTTTCTTGAAGGGGCAGAGAGGGTGCCTGTGTTGGGGGGTGTATGAGCACGTGTGTAGAAAGGATTTATAACCCTTTTCCTCTGTTCCACGTAAATCTGTATGTGCGCTGAGCCTTACCTGTCGCGTCAAAAAATGGGATCCATAATCCCTGCTGTTGGGCCAACGTTGTCATGAAGCCCTATAAAGTCATATGTATTAAAGGGCTTTGCACACTATCAAATGCTAGACAGCTTGCGGCCGCGGGTTATCCCTACAGGGATCCTTTCTGCTCTCGGGGGCCAAGGCAGCCCCATTTCCAACGCGGTTCTTTGCGTCCACGCCCGGATTCTTCCGCCCGGCCCCTTCCCCAAGCCGCGACCCACCACCCGCGGGACAAGCTAGGGCAGCCAGAGTCCGGGTGGCGAATGGCCCCCGAGGGCAGCGCTCGGCTAATGATCGGACGCCGCCGCTCGCGCTCGCCCCTCCACTCCGGGAGGGAGATCGGAGGCGTGGGAGAGCTCAGGGAGAGGGGGTGCAGGCGCCTGGGAGCGAGAGAAGGCGCCGGCGGGTACGGAGTGGACCAGAGAAGTGGAAGAAGCCGGGCAGATGGAGGCGAGGAGACAAAACCCGAACAGTCTACGCTGGAAGCCGCCAGGAGCTGACCAGAAGGAAGGAGCGAGGTAGGATAGGAAAGCGCGGCGTCCCAAAGATGCGCCGGCGCCGCTCTGAAGGCTCAGGACCCGGGACCTTAGAGCCGAGAGGACGCGGGTCCCAGACGACTGGGAGGTCGCGAGCGGAGCCCTCCCCCAATTACCTGTGCTACTTCCGCCCTGGCTGCCCCTGTCCGGGGGGAAGATGCTCGAGCACTTCTCCCACTCCACCTGGCCCGCGAAGCACAGCTCGGTGACGATATGCAGCGCCTTCTGGCACAGGCTGCTCACTCCGTCCTCCTTTTGGAAACTCATCGTTTGGCCTTGCTTCCCCCAGTTAGCTGTCCTTTCCCCTTCCCGTTACCTCTGTGCTGGCCCCTCTAGCGCCGTAAACCATAACCAGCCCTCGAGGACTTTGGCCGGAGAGCGCGCAGCTAAAAGGCGGCAATTTAGGAGCCCCAAGTTGGCCCCATGGCGGGAGCGGAGGGCTCGGGAGAAGGGGGAGAGGCTGGGGCGGTAACCGGGGCGAGGCGGAGGCGGCAGCGGCGGCTGCGAGGTTTTTGCCAACTCTCACGCGGCGCGAACGAGCCCAAGCGAGCTGGAGAGAGACCCGGCATGGAGTGCGGAGGGGAGGGGGCGGGGGACGTAAAAAAACTAAAGCCCTCGACTGCTGCAGCGCTTGTGTTTCTGGCAGGTGCCTGACGGGGGCGCGTCCAATCGCAGCCTGGCGCCGGCCCGGTGACCCCCAACAGAACGCGCCTTCTTTAGTCCCCGGGGGAAGGGGGAGACCATGGAGGAGGGGCGGCCCGGCTCCCCTGCTGGGTCGTCCTGCTGAGGCTGGGGATGCTCTTCTGGGGGCATAGGAGGGCAAGAAATCTTGGTTTTCTCTGTACCTTTTTCAGCCTCCGTACCCCAATCCCCTCTTCCCTCCAATGTGACTACGGATGTGTTCTATCCGGTTCTACTTTTCTGAAAAGTCATTCCAACTGAAAACAAACTGAAAAAGTGAAATTGAAAAAACGAGTAGATGAGTAATAAAACTAGATGTCTATAGAAAGAAGATATCCCAGGAAAGCATTTTAAAAATGATTTCTAACTATGATTGTTTAGAGACAGAATATTCAACCCAAGAGGTCTTTTTATTACTAGCAGTGAAATTCACCATGAGGTGTATTTACTGATTACCCAGTTCAGTTTTTCTTTATGCATAAACAAACTGAATAGTCAAATTTTAATTTATTGCCTTTTTGATTTTTTTCTTTATTAAACTTAGAAGATCCCAAAGCAAAATATGTTATTTGTATTAACATTCAGTTAGGATTCTGTCCACTAATCTGGAATTGGAAATTGAGACTGCATAACCTGAACCCGTTTATCACCCTTTCAAGTGACTTAAATACTGAAAAAGACAAGCCACAGTTGTTAAAGGGGAGAAGGATTAATTTCAAATCTCTCACACACACCACTGCTTAACCTGAGGAAATTGTTTTCAGGTGTTTATCTCAGTCGAGGAGATGACTGAGGGGCTTGGACTTATAATTCTCTAATGCAAATGAGTGATAATCACTAATGGAGCTAAAGCTACAAAATCATGTTAATAAACATGCGCCACAAGTTTACAGGAAATACATTTACATTGCTTTTAAATTGTTTTCAGGCAGAGTTTGACCCCATAGTATAAGCTGAAGATTGATTTAACCTTTGTTAGGTAAGGATTCTTTACTTTAGAAGTAGAATATCCTGAATTTGTTCTTGTTGAGGAGGAAGAAATTTCCCCCTACCCATCTTGATTCTTCAGGCTGGTCTAAGAATTAAATTGATTTGAAGCAAATCAACAGGAGAAAAATATATATATATAACATGTATACAGTGGGAGAGACTCAGGAAAAAATGAGTAACTCACCAAAATGGCTGCAGCCCTCACCTTAAAAGCCCTCTTCAGCTAAAGGCAAAAAAGGGTGTTGGGGGTAGTGGTTTGGTACCTCAAAGGGGAGGAAGGCAATTTACATGGAGATGGGAAAGCAAATGCTTGGTAAACAAATGTGTTCTCGGCCATATGGAGACAAGAAAAATTTTAACAAACAGACCTTGCTAGGTTCCTCCCAGTCTACACATCTAGTTCATACAATAGTTACCTATGATGATAGCTCCCTTCCTGGACAGCTCTATCTACATTGTTTTAGGCAGCTAGGAGGAAGGTTGAAGTTTCTTCCTGAGTCTTTTTGGTACTGTTGTTTTCAGCTCAAAATAATCCACATGCCAGAGACATTTTGGGGCAGCAGGTTTTGCTGCCGTAGAGTAGATTGTTTTATTTTAAACCTGTTTGACAGTTTGTGATAAGTTATTTCCTCTGTAAGAACACTGGTAAAGTTTACTATAAATATTCAGCATAACATTCCAGTAGGGAGCATTTATTAGTTGAATCATTTTGACCTGATTCATAGGACAATTGGTATCACTAGGGCTATTTTTATCATGAATTAAGAGAAAGTAAAATCTGCAGGCTTCATTTGCTTTTTTTTTTTTTATGCACATCGATTTGGGTTTTTTTTTTTTTAGATCAGATTGACTAAAGAAATAATTTCACTGTCATTTAAAAAAATCTTGAATATCCGCTATGTTTAAAGATAAGTGTTACTGAACAAGGGCTCCTGTGCCCATGTTACAGAAAGCCAAACTCTAACAGAGGGTGTTTGCAGCAAAGTAAGGATTTATTTGCAGGGCACCAAGCAAGAAGAACAGGCAGCTTATGCTCAAATGGCTTTCAGGCAAGGGTTTTTAAAGACAGTGTTAGGAAAGAAGGTCATAGGTTGTGTGATCAGCTTGTGGACATTCTTCTGATTGGTTGGCGGTGAGGTAATAGGCTGATGTTTTGGAAATCTCAACCTTCTGGTTCCAACCAGTCTGGGGCCTACATGCTTGTGGTCAGCATGTAGTCACCATCCTCCACCTGGGTGGGGGCATCTTAGTTTCTACAGAATAACTCAAAGATACACATCAGATTGTATATCTATCTTCAGGAGGAACTAGCAGTCCTGTGACTCTATTGTCCTAATCATTAACTGCTTGAGCCTTCTCTTTGGAACTCAGTGAAGACCTTGAAGACTAATGCCTTTTTTTTCTACAATCAAGAAATGGGGGGCAGAGAGGAGATTCTGTACTCAGGAAGGCCCCTCAGGGTCCTGCTGTAACAGATTTTAGTAAGGCCCTTTCCAATTGTCCTTGCCCTCCAGTCCTCCACACTCTAGACAGACCCATATGAAACAACTTGTAATGTAATGCTGTGTTTTCATATTTACTATATGAGCTCTTGTGTGGGATGACCAAATCAGTGATTTTATACTACTTACTTGCTTATGTGGAGTAAGGCAGAATGTCTCTCTAATGACCCTCTTATGTTTGATTTCAGTGTTAAATATTATTAGGTAAGCAAATTCTGAAAATAACTTTCCTGGTATTTGTTTATGCTGTTCCTACTATTTGGTTGTTTATTACTATTCCTACTGCTGTGTTTCCACAACAAGCAGAGTTAATTTCGCTTGGATATTCATTTTGCTGAATTCATTTGTCTGAAATATTTTTGCTTTCTTCTAAAATTAATACCATAAGGATTTGATTTATTTTAGGCCATCTAGAGATGGCATCTTTAGGCCATCTCACAGTTCATTAACAGGTGGGTCAAGTCAGGATTTTATGTCACTTATTAAAGCTCAGGTAAGAGTTTTGGGAAAGTAGAAACTACATTGAAAGTCATTTTTTTTTCAATGATGAAGGATAAGATGACAAGAATTTAAACTCACAGTCTTTAAATTTCTTTGTCAACTATTTTAATAAGAGCCTAATAAACCATGCAATACATATTTTCATATACTTCCTCACCAACACTCTGAAGGAGTTGCTAAAGTAGTAAGGAATGGGAGAACAGGTTAGGCTGACACTGAACACAATTTGCTGTGCTAACGTGAGGCATTGATAATCAAAAAATACAGGCTCTAAGCGTCTTTGTCACAGCTTCATTCTGAGTGACCTTTGCATTAAGTAGAGGAAGAATTGGTTTGGGGGGGAAGATCCTATGAGAATTCCTGTGTGAGCTAAACTAGCCTCTTGAGTGGTAATTTTGGACATTCAGTACTCCCTGATATCCCTGCTTGCTCAATGCTTTTCCAATTCTTTCTTTTTCCTCTTCCCATACCCCTTTCAAAATATGGAGGAGAGGGAGTTATCTTCTTAGGTAGAGATCTACCTGAGGTAAGGGGAACTTGTGAATCATTCCTGAAACTATCGTCGACTGAAAAAAAAAAAAAAAGCACAACCTAGAAGTTGAGAGTTGCGTTTTATTTGGTGGATTTTCTGAGGAATTCAAGCCCGAGCCTGGGAGACAGGACTCTTAGATCACTCTGAGGGACCACTCTGAAAAGGTAAGGGAGGATCCAGGATATATAGGAGTTTTTGCAACAAAAACCAAGTAGTCTGAACATAAAAAGATTACTGTTAAAGAAAACCAGATAGCTTAAGTTAAGGAATTTAGTACTTTTCTATATATGGAAAGATACAAGAGTCTGGGCTCATTGAAATCATTCCTTTGATATACACCTTAACTATGTGGGGCCAATATCCTGTGCTTTCCCATTCTGAGTCTCCTCAGGGTGCACCTTTGGGAGGATTGTTGCAGTGATTGACTGCTTGATGGCAGGCATCCTGTTTCTATCCTGAGTTCCCTCAAAGGCTCACCTTTGGGGTGGCTGCAATGTGATGGCTTGATGGCTGCAACACCCTTTATTTACTGATATGGCAGTCAACATTTTTTTCATTCAAATAATTTCAAAAATTACTTGACCCCAAAGACAGGAAGTAAGAGAGTGAGTAAATGAGGAAATATCAGAACAGCTGAGCTCACTCTGAAAATGAAGATCAGAGGCAAATATTACATTTTAATTTACTTAAAGCTTTACCACATTCCTTTTCTGTGTTCTATAGTAGCTCAGGTTCATAAGGGCCCAATTCTAACTTCCTGTACATGCTTGGGCCTTCTCTATATTTCTTAATTTGGAGAATGGCATGGTCATTCACACCCAAGTGGTGATGATGATGACCAGATTTCTGGCTTGCAGGCATGGGGATTGCTATTGACAAGTCCTATTCTATTCTGGCTCCAGATCCTTTTAATCAATCTGATTCATCACTTTGGAAGGTTTGGTGTCTTCTCTTTTTCCATTGTGTTCACTTGTTCATTTATCCTGACAGATATTCAGTGAACATTTCAGAGACTCAATTTTGAGAAATTCTATTGATTTATTCCTTTGATAATCCTTTGCTTTCTATTTTTCTATTTCTTTCTATTTCTTGCATCTGTCTAGAATTCCTTTGTGTTGGATTTTGGACCACCAGGATTGAATCTTTTATTTTGTTATTCTTTTGCTTTCTATCTCTACCACCCCCTACTCTTTGCAGTTGAAATTTTGGGAAATTTCCTTGACTTTATTTTCTTTATTTTTTTAAGAAAATTGAAGTATAGTTGATTTACAATGTTATGTTAGTTTCTGGTGTACAACAAGGTGATTCAGATATATGTATGTGTATATATATATTCTTTTTCATATTCTTTTCTATTATATGTTATTACAAGTTATTAAATGTAGTTCCCTGTAGTATATAGTAGGACCTGGTTGTTTATATATTTTATATATAGTAGTTCATATCTGCAAATCCCAAACTCCTAATTTATCCTCCCCTTTTCCATTTTGGTAACCATAAATTTGTTTTCTATATCTGTGAGTCTGATTCTGTTTTATAAATAAGTTCATTTGTATCATACTTTAGATTCCACATATAAGTGATATCATATGAAGTTTGTCTTTCTCTGTCTGATTTACTTCATTTAGTATGATAATATCTAGGTCCATCCATGTGGCTGAAAATGACATTATCTCATTCTTTTTTTATGGCTGAGTAGTAGTCTATTGTAGACATGTATCACATCTTCTTTATCCATTCATCTGTTGATGGACATTTGGGTTACTTCCATGTCCTGGCTATTGTAAATAGTGCTGCTATGAACATTGTGGTGCTTGTATTTTTTGAATTCGAGATTTATCTGGATATATGCCCAGGATTGGGATTGCTGGATCATATGGTAACTCTATTTTTAATTTTTTAAGGAACCTCCATACTGTTCTCCGTAGAGGCTGCACCAATTTACATTCCCACCAACAGTGTAGGAGGGTTTTTTTTCTTCACAGCCTCCCCAGCATTTATTATTTGTAGACTTTTTGATGATGGGCATTCTTACCTATGTGGGGTGATAACTCTTTGTGATTTTGATTTGCATTTCTCTGGTAATTAGTGATATTGAGCATCTTTTCATGTGCCTATTGGCTATCTGTATGCTTGACTTTCTTTTATGAACTTTCTATTAAATTCCTACAATTTCAGCTACTGTAGTTTTAAGATATGCATACTTTTAAAAATTTTTTATTTATGCAAACCTCCAACATTCAGTGGAAGGGCGATTTGGGAAACACGTGTCTTTATTTTTTTTTAAATTTATTTATTTGGTTGTGTTGGGTTTTCGTTGCTGCACGTGGGCTTTCTCTAGCTGCATCGAGCGGGGGCTACTCCTCATTGCCACGCACAGGTTTCTCATTGCAGTGGTTTCTCTTGTTGTGGAGCTCGGGCTTTAGGTGCACGGGCTTCAGTAGTTGTGGCACATGGGCTCAGTAGTTGTGGCTTGTGGGCTCTAGCGTTCAGGCTCCATAGTTGTGGCGCATGGGCTTAGTTGCTCCGCAGCATGTGGGATCTTCCTGGACCAGGGATCGAACCCGTGTCCCTTGCATTGGCAGGCAGATTCTTAACCACTGTGCCACCAGGGAGGGCCCCATACTTTTTATTGATTGTTTTTGCTCCTTATTTCATGGACATATAGTCTGTACTTTTTTTCAGACCATGTTAATTGTTTCTTTAACTTTCCTTCACCGTTTCTGTCTTGTGTCTTTTCCCTCTGAATAACTTCTTTTTGCTCTAGTTTTATTGAGATATAATTGACATATAACATTGAATAAATTTAAGATGTACAACATAATGATTTATGTGTATACTGTGAAATGATCACCACATTTTAGTGTATCATGAACTGTAGCAATTTAAGTATTAAAATACCAAAAGTGTGGATTAAAGAATACCATTGCCTCAATAGAAAAGAGAAAAAAGAAAACTACAAATAGCGATTTGGACTTCGAGCTATGCTTTCATTTTGTGAAACTGGTATGTCAATAAACCAAAATTCAGGCAGATCAAATGAGAGACATAGAATTATCCATTAATTATTTGCAAAAATAAGGCTTGTCATCTATTACACTCTCATTTTAGTAAATGATCATCCAGGGGTTCTTCCCTCCAAAAATTTTACTACCTCTGAAATTTATTTGTTCTGTCACTAGAGAACTCTGACTAATGCACTCTCTTAATCTCATCTCAGGTGGTCTGTCTCCTAATCTTGATGAGCTACTCTGGTCCCTTTAATCTTGCCTAAGGTCGTTTCTTGGCTGCTCCTCTCTTGATTAGCATCTGCTTGAATCTGCCCTTTGGAACTCAGGGAAAGTCATGGAGGCTGGAGTCTTGCCTACAAAGGAATGGGGGACAAAATGGCCTCCATGCCAAGGAGCCCCACAGAGCCCCACTTGGTTTCATTACCCCCTTTTCTTTGATACTCCTCAATCTTGAGGAGAACAGATGTTGGACAAGAAAGGAAACAGTCATTTTGGATAATAGAGATGTTAATCATAAACTCGGCAGAGGAAGTTGGTTTTAGGGGGACCTGATTTTAATCCCCATTTCGGTTTTATCTTTCCCAAATCTTTGAGGGAATGGGGTGACGACTGCTCTGACTACTTCCTGCTGAGATGGGGTGTAGTCCTGCCTAAATTTGGTGGAATAGATACCGAATTAGAAATATTTGAGTTCCAAGTCCCAGGTCCAAGTCTTTTATGATTAAGATCTCAGTCCCTTAGGAATAAGCCTGAAACCCGTTGCACACTTGGCACTTTGGAGAGACTTGTAGCCAGTTGTTTTCAAACCATTCCCTGTATGGGGAAAACCCATTAAGGCAATCCTGAAGACCAGGAAATAGGAAGCTGACCACATATCTAGCAGTTAAAATTATTGAAAGAATCAGCATATGAATCTATAGTTTTGTAGTAAAAGGTATGAGAAAGGATAAGAGAGCAGAACTTTCATTCCATTTGTCAAAACAAATACTTTCCCAAAGGGTGAGATGTCTGCTTCTTGGGAGTCTGCTCACTGGCTGTAGGCAGGCTTGGCTGGTTCATCTCTGGTAATCTTCTTACTCTAGTGTGATGTACCCACAGTTTTACTCCATGCAACTTTAGAGAAGCGTGACTAGTAATAAGAACATCATAGAGTTCCTTCCATTTTTCTTCAAGCTGCTGCTCAGGTCATTGCTCTTTTTCACATTCAGCAGCATCTTGTCTGCCAGCTTTGGAAGGATGTAAGGAAGCTTCGAGGCGATGGGAGACCCAGATTCTGGCAGAGGTGTCACAACATAAGATGCTATCTTTTCTGCTTCCCCAAAATAATTTCTTGGAGGAGGAAGTCTAGGGTGGTCCAGGCAGGAGGAAGAGAGGAACATCCTCAAGGCAAAAGCGCAGCTGCTAGGGCTGTCCCTCTTCCACCATCTATTCCGAACTCAGAGTCCAGCTGCTGGGATGGTGGACAGGTTATGATTGGGGCTCAGCCTTTCCAGGCAAGGGTCCAGGGTGATCTGGCCTTCAGGGACACCCCTGGGACCATCCCCAAGTTGGCCCCTTCATGGTTGCCAAAACTGTTACCCAAAGCTCAGCCTCTCTGTGCACTGGTGCCAAATCAAATCTTGGAGACAGAGTTTTGGGTGAAGTAGAAAAAGATAGCTTTATTGTTTTGCCAGGCAAAGGGAGACACACAGGGCTTCTGCCTCTAAAAGCTATGTGTCCCTGAATAACTTTTGTTTGCTTGTTTGTTTGTTGTTTTTCATGTTGTGGGATTTTCTCAGGTGTCTGCTGATAAAAATGACTAGATGTAAATGCTCTCTATTTCTATTTAAGAACACTATAATATGGAGCTGAAATGCATTAATAAGGCTTATAACCAGTGAGCTTCACTGAAGAATGATTCAGTGTACTTTGAAGTGGAGCATCCCAAAATATCAGAGAAGGACTATCTAACCTTTCATTAGAGATGTGGGCTCATAATTAAAGTCTGCCTGCTTTTACTTAACCCTCCTTTTTCTGGTGCCTCAATCTGCCCTCTTGAAATCCTATTGTCTTGTTTCTGGAGCCTTTCTATCTCCAGGGAAAATCCCTTTTTATTTGCAAGATTGGAGAAATGTAATCACCTGACCACAAGAATTTTATGGGTGGAGACTTGAGCCTCAAGACACTTAGAGAATTACACTAACTCCTAACCCCACCTTTTTTAGCCTTTCACCCTACCCCCAACTTTTGCAGAATCAGTACAACGTATCTTCATATTTGCGTTTTTCTGAGGCTCTGTGAGGTGATGCACTAACTTCTCACTTTTTATCTGCCTCTAGAGGTTTAAGCTCCCTCTACTCAGGAAGGCAGTTACTACTCCACCCTCTTCTATCTTGTAAAGCTAATGACATTTTTTGTCAACTCCTGTGTCCTCTCCTATTCTTTTTGTCCTATTGGATTTATAGCCTTTCATTGCTGTATTGTCATTTCAGTGTCATCTCAAGAGGAGCAGGAAAACACATCTTCAATCCATCATGTTTAACTGTTTAAAAGGACAGTTCTGATTATGTCATCCCAGTACCTTCCCATTGTGCTTTACATATATAGAATACCTTGCATGTGGCCTGTAAAGCCCTACCTGACTTGACCTCTGCCTATTTTCTTTGTTCTCTACTGAATTCTTTGACTTCATGCTTTCTTTTTATTCTCTATGTCATAATTTAAATTGAATAATTAATTTGATATAAACTCTAGTACATAGAGAAATTTTCTTCATTCATTACTGCTCTTTTCCAATTGCCTTGTGCTGTGCCAGCAATAACAGTCATTTGATAAATATGAATGAATGAATAACTTAATGTATGTCATTTGTTAGCCCTATTGCCTTCTTTCTAGTTATCAGAAATAAAAGCCTTTAATTACCTGTTTCAGAAATACCACAGTAGAAAAGGTATTCCATGCAAATGGAAACAACAAGAAAAGTGGGGTAGCAATACATATATCAGACAAAACAGACTTTAAAATAAGACTATAACAAGCAACAAAGAATGACATTACATAGTGATAATGGGATTGATCCAATAAGAAGATTTGATAATTGTAAATATATATGCACCCAACAGAGGAACACTTAAATATACAAAGCAAATATTAACAGACATAGGGAGAAAATGATAGTAACACAGTAGGAGACTTCAACACCCCACTTACATCAATACAGATCATCCAAACAAAAAAATCAATAAGGAAACACTGGCCTTAAACAATACATTACACAAGATGGAATATATATAGAGAGAGAGACAGAAAGAGACAGAGACAGAGAGAGACAGAGAGAGGAGACTATTCCATCCAAAAGCAGCAGAATACACATTCTTTTCAAGTGCACATGGAGCATTCTCCACGATACACAACATGGTAGGCCATAAAACAAGTCTCAGTAAACTTAAGAAGACTGAAATCATATCAAGCATCCTTTCTGATCATAACACTATGAGACTAGAAATAAACTACAAAAAAAAAACCCTGCACAAAACACAAATATGGGGGCTACACAATATGCTACTAAACAACCAATGGATCACTGAAGAAATCAAACAGGAAATAAAAAAAATACTTGGAGACAAATGAAAAAGAAAACATAATGATCCAAAATCTATGGGACCCAGCAAAACAGTTCTAAGAGGGAAGTTTATAGTGATAAAAGCCTTTCTCAGGAAACTAGAAAAATCTCAAATAAATAACCTGAACTTAAACCTAAAGGGACTAGAAAAAGAGGAACAAACATAACCCAAAATTAGTAGAAGGAAAGAAATCATAAAGATGAGAGAAGAAATAAATGAAGTAGAGACTAAAAAAAATAATAATAAAATAAGATAATAAAATAAAATAAAAAAGATCAGTGAAACTGAGAGCTGGTTCTTTGAAAAAAAATAAACAAAATTGATAGACCTTTATCAGGACTCATCAATAAAAAAGAGAGAGCCCAAATCAATAAAATCATAAATGAAAAATAAGTTATAACCATGACCACAAAAATACAAAGATCATGAGATTACTGTGAACAATTATACACCAATAAAATGGACAACCAAAAAGAAATGGACAAATTTCAAGAAATGTACAATAGCCCAAAACTGAATCAGGAGAAATAGAAAATATGAACTGACCAATGGCCAGTAATGAAATTGAATTGGTAATAAAAAAAAAACTTCCAACTAATAAAAGTCCAGGACCTGATGGTCACAGATGAATTCTACCAAACATTTAGAGAAAAGTTAACACCTAATCTCAAACTATTTCAAAAAATTGCAAAGGAAAGAATGTTTCCAAACTCAATTATGAGGACAGCACCACCCCGATATCAAAACCAGACAAGGATGTCACACAAAAAAGAAAATTACAGGCAAATATCACTGATTAACCTAAATGTAACAATCCTCAACAAAATATAAGCAAACCAAATTCATCAATACATTAAAAGGATCATACAACATGATCAAATGGGATTTATCCCAGGGATGCAAGAATGGTTTCATATATGCAAATCAATCGATGTGATAAACAATATTGACAAATTGAAGAATAAAAATTGTATGCTCATCTCAATAGTTGCAGAAAAAGCTTTTGACAAAATTCAACATTTGTGATAATAACCCTCAACAAAGTGGATATAGAGTGAACATATCTCAACATAATAAAGGCCATATATTTGATGGTAAAATGTTGAAAGCATTTCCTCTATGATAGGAAGAACACAAGAATACTCACTCTTTTATTCAACATAGTATTGGAAATCCTAGCCACAGCAGTCAGACAATAAAATAAAATTAAAAGAATCCAAATGAAAGGAAAAAGTAAGACTCTCAGTGTTTGCAGGTGACGTGATACTATGCATAGAAATCCTAAAGAAACCATTAAAAAACTACTAGCACTCATCAATGAATTCAGTGAAGTTGCAGGATACAAAATTAATATAGAGAAATCTACACACTAACAATGAACTATCAGAAAGAGAAATTAAGAAAATAATCCCATTTACAATCTTATTAAAAAGAATAAATCTAAGTAGGGAGGTAAAAGACCTGTACTTGGAAAACTATAAGAAACTGATGAAAGAAATGAAAGGTGACACAGGGGGAAGGATATGTCGTGCTCATGGATTAGAAAAAATGTTGTTAAAATGACCATGCTACCCAAAGCAACCTACAGATTCAGTGCAATCCATATCAAAATACCAAGGGCATTTTTCACATAACTAGAAAAAATAATCTAAAATTTGTGTGGAAACACAAAAGACCCCAGGTGATCAAAACAATCTTAAGAAAGGAGAACAAAACAGGAGGTATAATGCTCCCTGAGTTCAAAATATACTACAAAGCTGTAGCCATCAAAACAGTTAGTACTGGCATAAAAACAGCCACATAGATCAATGGAACTGAATAGAGATCTCAGAAATGAACCCAAAGTTATATGGGCAACTAATCTATGACAAAGGAGTCAAGAATATACAGCGGAGAAAAAGGCTCTTTGATACATGATATTGGGAAAACTGGACAGCTACATGTGAAAGAATCAAACTTTTGCACACCATATACAAACATAAACTCAAAATGGATTAAAGATTTAAATGTAAGACTTGAAATGTAGGCAGTATGCTCTTTAACATTGGTCTTAGCAATATTTGTATGGCTGTGTCTCCTCAGGCAAGGGAAACAATAGGGAAAATAAGCAAATCAGACTACATCAAACTTAAAAGCTCTTGCACAATGAAGAAAACAATCAACAAAATGGAAAGACCGCCTGCTGAATGGGAGAAGATGTTTGCAAATGATATATCCAACAAGGGTTTAATATCCAAGATATACAAAGAACTCATACAACTTAACGTCAAAAAAAAAAAAACAATTTAAAAAATGGGCAGAATATCTGCATAGACATTTTTCCAGAGGACAGACAGATGGCCAATAAACACATAAAAAGCTGCTCAACCTCACTAATCAGAGAAATTCAAATCAAAACCACAGTAAGATATCCCCTCACACCTGTTAGAATGGTATTATAAATAAATAAATAAACAAACAAACAAAGAAAGAAATATTAAGTTGGTGAGGATGTAGAGGAAAGGAAACCCTGTGCACTGCTGGTAGGAATGTAAATTGGTGCAGCCACTATGGAAAACAATGTGGAGGTTTCACAAAAAATTTAAAAATAGAGCTATAGAAAATTAAATAGAACTATTTTTATGATCTAGCAAATCCTCTCCTGGGTATTTATCCAAAGAAAATGAAAATACTAATTAGAAAAGATATATACACCCCTATGTGCATTGCACATTATTTACAATAGCCAAGATATGGGAGCAACCTAAATGCACATCAATAAATGAAAAAAATATATATATATATAGTTATGTTACTTAGCCATGTAAAAGAATGAAATCTTGCCATTTCCAACAGCATGGATGGACCTAGATGGTATTATACTAAGTATAATAAGGCAGACTCAGAAAGACAAATACTGCATGATTTCACTTATATGTGGAATCTAAAAAACAAAACAAATAAACAAGCATAACTAAACAGAAACTGAACTATAGTTAGAGAGAAGAAACATTGGTTGCCAGAGGGGAGGCGTATGGAAAAAGGAAATAGGTGAGGGAGATCAAGAGGTACAAACTTTCAGTTACCAGAAAATGAGTGACAGGTATGAAATGTACAGTGTGGGGAATATAATCAATAATTATGTAATATCTTTGTATGGTGACATATGACAACTAGACTTATTATGTTCATCATTTAAAAATGTACAGAAATATTGAATTGCTACGTTATGGGCTAGGAACAAACATAGTGTTGAAGGTCAATTACAATTCAGAAACAAAGTGTAACCAAGTAACTAACTCATAGAAAAAAAAGCAGATTTGTGGCTAGCAGAGGCAGAGGGTGAGGGGAAGAGGAATTGGAGGAAGGCAGTCAGAAAGTGCAAACTTCCAGTTACAAGATAAATAAGTACTAAGGATGTACTGTACAACATGATAAAGATAATTAATACTGCTGTAAGTTATAAATGAAAGCTATTAAGAGAGTAAATCCTAGGGTTCTCAACATAAGGAAAAACATACTTTTTTTCTATTTCTTTAATTCTGTATTTAATTCTCATCTATATGAGATGGTGGAAGTTCACTAAACCAACTGTGGTAATTATTTTATCATGTATGTAAGTCAAATCATTATGTCATACACTTTAAACTTATACAGTGCTGTATGGCAATTACATATCAATAAAACTGGAAGAAAAAAGAAGTGAAACACCAGAGTATAGAAGAAACTGATAAACTGTTATATTCCCAGGGAAGTTGAGAGAATAGGTGTTAGAAGAAAGAGCATTTGATAGTAGTGGAATATGTCCTTTGAGAAGAAAGAAGGTGGTCACTTGCATTTTAGGAACAATTCTAACTTTTGAGCACCTGCTTTGTGTCAAGACTCTTTTTTTTTTTTTTTTTTAAATTTAGTTTTATTTTTTGGCTGTGTTGGGTCTTCGTTTCTGTGCAAGGGCTTTCTCTAGTTGTGGCGAGCGGGGGCCGCTCTTCATCGCCGTGTGTGGGCCTCTCACTGTCGCGGCCTCTCTTGTTGCGGAGTGCAGGCTCAGTAGTTGTGGCTCACGGGTCTAGTTGCTCCGCGGCATGTGGGATCCTCCCAGACCAGGGCTCGAACCCGTGTCCCCTGCATTGTCAGGCGGATTCTCAACCACTGCGCCACCAGGGAAGCCCCAATGTCAAGACTCTTATACATTTTATTTTTTAATTTAATAATGATAATGTTAATTAAATAAATTAATAATTTATAAATAAATAAAACTAAACACTTTGTAAGCAAATAGTAACTCATATATTAACTCATTTAGAACAGTGACAGGCATAGTTTAATCTTTTCACATATATTAACTTAATTCTCACAAAAAACTTATGAGATAGGTGCCATTTCCCACTTTACAGAGGAGAAAGCTGAGCCACAGAGAGTTGAAGTTGCCTTCCTTAGGCGATATAGCCATTAGTAGTTGAGCCTAGTTTTGGAGTAAGTCCTTAAGGTTGCAGAATTTGGGTTCTTAACTATTGCAGTATGCTGCTGCTTCTCACGTATCCTCATGAGATGCTTATAGGGTAGGAAAATGAGATTAAAAGACTATTAAACCAGCCAGGTGTATTGATAAAATCATATAATGATAAAAGTATGACCTTTCTCTACCTCTCCATTCAAATTAGCAACAAATACTACCCCCAATAGTTATACAATTTAAGAACTTAGCACACATCTTGTCACATTCTTCTCCTCTCTCATATGATTTAACAAGTATATGGATAGACATGTATAAATAGATGTTCTATCATTTTCTATTTCCCAGAAACGTAGAGTTCTTACCCAACTGTAATTAATGAAAATCTCTTCACTTCAACTGGGTAGCTTTAATTATTTTAAGTGACAATAAATTTTTCAATGTGATGATATACCATAATTTATTCAGCAATTTCCCTACTGATGGAAATTCACTTTATTTTTAGTTATTCGTCACTATGGATCCCTCTATAATGCAGTGACACATATTGTAGCAGTGCGTGGTGTATATTGAAGTGAACTTCCTAGATCCTTACATACTGAAAATTTCATTTATATTACTTAGGTTCCCAAAGAAGAGAATTCTGCTATATGAAATCATATTTAAAATCACATTTCTACCAGAAACATATAAGAATATAATTTTCTTTGCATCTCTTGCTTACAAAAATAAAGGTTACTACTTTAAAATTCCTGTCTTTATTTTGAGTGTATTTTTTCAAAGACTTCACTAAAAAAAAAAAGAATGATATGGTCATATTTGTATATTTTTGTAAATTTTTATATAATGTGTGTATAAATGAATTTAAATTTAAGTGTAAAACATTTTTATTTAAAAAAAGGATGTAGGAGTAGCCATTAATTATCTTTTAAATTCGTGATCTCAAAGCTTAGCATGTATCAGAATCATCTGGAGGGTTCGTTAAAACACAAATCTTGGCCCACACTCTCAGTGTTTCTGAATCAGTAGGTCTGAGGTGGGGGTATAAAAATTTGCATTTCTAGGTTCCTGCTGGTCCAGGGACCACACTTTGAGAACTGTTGTTCTTTGTGGCCTCTTTAAAACCAAGAACTATTTCTAAGACTTTATACCAGAAGTAAGCCCCCGAATAGTCCCACATAATTAATAGTCAAATAACTACAAAATTTAGTAATATTTGATAATCTTTTTTAAAAAGTGATAAGACCCAATGTAGGCCAGATTTGGGGGGGGGGAATGGGTAATTGTGTACACTGCTAGTAAGAAAATAAATTGATATATATTTCTCTAAAATTAGTGTTGCATACTTTACTTAGAAATTCACTTCTAAGGGTTTATCCTAAGGAAAATATTATAAATGTGTTCACTGATTTAGCAACAAAAATATTTATTGAAACATTGTTTGTAATATTAAAAATTTTAGAACTGTCTGCATTTCTAAATAGGGGATTTATTAGATCAATTGTGGTATATCCATACAATTGAATACCACTCAGCTATTCAATAAAAAATCATGAGATTATAGAGATGCACAAACCTACTGATTTATAAATATTAAGAAAAATCAACAAATGCTCACAGTGGTTATGTCATATGGGCTTAGTAGATATGATGGCTGGTGCTCAACACCTCTTCCAACCTCTTCTCAGATGCTTTCCTATTCTGTAGAGACTAGAAAGTTAGAAATTCCATTCCTTAGGCTCCATTGCAGCTTGGGCTCTGTATCTGTTTAACACCCACAAACCCCATGTTATTGCAGGAAATTTGGAAGGTGCAAGTGAGGCAGTAGATATAATTTTGTTACTCCCATTTCTTCTCACAAGCATAGGCATAGAATCATTTGATTTTTTGCTACATCATCAAAGGGGTCCCAGTGTTGAGTCACTTGTAATGTGATTTTCAAGCAGCTGACCATGGGACATCCATTTTGCCGTTGTATAGTATAGCATGCACAGAGTAGATTGTGGAACAGTTTCCTAGTCCTGGCAGTGATGGCATGATTTTGAATTCTAACTTCTAATCATTTAAGAATCAGTAATTCCCTGTGGTATGGCTCTGGCATTCTTTCTGACAGCACAGCCTAGAATCTGTCTCTTTACTCTTTACAATAATTCTGTAAGCCATTTAGTATTTAGTAAAATCTCTTTTGGTTTAGAGTGGTGGAAAATATTCTGTTCTCTGTAATTGAACACTGAGCAATGATAAGATTAGATAATTTCATTCTGTATTATCTAATTATTTAACAACCATGTATTACTATTGAATATGAAAAAGCTATTTATATAATAATAATAATATTGTTTAGAATGAACATAAAGTTTACAAAGGGGCTTATTTTTAAATTGCAATAATATTTTGAACAAAGTATGATAGTTGAGTAGTTAAGAATTTGGGCTTTAGAGACATCCTAAATTTAAATCCCAGCACTGCCACTTCCTTCTTTAGCATTCTTGATCAATAAAGTTTCTAAAATCTCAGAATCATTTGCTATAAACCTGAGGATTATGATACTTTATCTGTGATGTGACAATTAAATGAGATAATGTATGTAAAGCTGAGATTCCAATGCTTAATATTTTACAGGAATTAAATAAATGGTGGCAGTCTCGCTGTCTCCCTTAAACTTTCATAGAGTTCACATTTTTCCATCCTGATTGTAAGAACATCCAAGCATCTCTTTTTATCAGTGCTTTGCTTTGAACTGCATTTCATTATACAGCATCAAAATAAATTTAGATAAATATCCTACTATCGTTTAAATTAGAGGCAAGAAACATGAAAATATTAAATGAAAATGATTACTCCATGTGAGCTTATATTTCATTATCATTCACATTATTTAAGAAAACAAATACTTTATAGTTAAGTGGTTTTAGGATTCTTTCAGCTCACCGATTGTTTCAAGGTGAAACAAGTGCTAGCCTGGTGTTCAAAATACAGCAACACATCAATATCTGATAATTAAGGAATTATTCTTTCCTTGGATTCACATGCATAACCCTTAATAGCGTTAATAGTGAATGAGAACACAACGAATTTCCTAGGAATTTAAAATAGGAACATGCTTCCAAGTTGTTTTTACTCAAGTATCTGGAGTACATAAGGCAAATATTACCTTTAAATATACACCCAAATATTTTGTGATTACAGATAGAACTCTGAAACTGTCAACAAGCTTGAAGCATCTTGTCTAGTAGAGGTATTTGCTTCTGCTAATGTAGTTGCAATCACTTTATTTTTTTGCAGTGTTCAGTTGCCTAGACAGAGGAATGCAATGTGTGACCACTGCAAAAACAAATAGAAAACCAACTTTTATGACGTTCAATCTTATCACCTTGGTTTTTTTTCTTTTCTTTTCTTTCTTTCTTTATTATTATTATATAGCTATTATTTTTTTTATTTTTTACATCTTTATTGGAGTATAATTGCTTTATAGTGGTGTGCTAGTTTCTGCTTTATAACAAAGTGAATCAGTTATACATACACATATGTTCCCATCTCTCTTCCCTCTTGCGTCTCCCACCCTCCCACACTCACTATTGCACCCCTCTAGGTGGTCACAAAGCACCGGGCTGATCTCCCTGTGCTATGTGGCTGCTTCCCACTAGCTATCTGTTTTACGTTTGCTAGTGTATGTATGTCCATGTCACTCTCTCGCTTTGTCACAGCTTACTCTTCCCTCTCCCCATATACTCAAGTCCATTCTCTAGTAACTGTGTGTCTTCATTCCTGTCTTACACTGAGGTTCTTCATGACATTTTTTTTTCTTAAATTCCATAATATGTGTTAGCATACGGTATTTGTCTTTCTCTTTCTGACTTACTTCACTCTGTATGACAGACTCTAGGTCTATCCACCTCATTACAAATAGCTCAGTTTCGTTTCTTTTTATGGCTGAGTAATATTCCATTGTATATATGTGCCACATCTTCTTTATCCATTCATCCGATGATGGACACTTAGGTTGTTTCCATGTCCTGGCTATTGTAAATAGAGCTGCAATGAACATTTTGGTACATGACTCTTTTTGAATTATGGTTTTCTCAGGGAATATGCCCAGTAGTGGGATTGCTGGGTCATATTGTAGTTCTATTTGTAGTTTTTTAAGGAACCTCCATACTGTTCTCCATAGTGGCTGTACCAATTCACATTCCCACCAACAGTGCAAGAGTGTTCCCTTTTCTCCACACCCTTTCCAACATTTATTGTTCCTAGATTTTTTGATGATGGCCATTCTGACTGGTGTGAGATGATATCTCATTGTAGTTTTGATTTGCATTTCTCTAACGATTAATGATTTTGAGCATTCTTTCATGTGTTTGTTGGCAGTCTGTATATCTTCTTTGGAGAAATGTCTATTTGTGTCTTCTGCCCATTTTTGGATTGGGTTTTTTGTTTTTTTGTTATTGAGCTGCATGAGTTGCTTGTGTGTTTTGGAAATTAAGCCTTTGTCAGTTACTTCATTTGCAAATATTTTCTCCCATTCTAAGGGTCGTCATTTGGTCTTGTTTATGGCTTCCTTTGCTGTGCAAAAGCTTTGAAGTTTCATTAGGTCCCCTTTGTTTATTTTTGTTTTTATTTCCATTTCCCTGGGAGGTGGGTCAAAAAGGATCTTGCTGTGATTTATGTCACAGAGTGTTCTGCCTATGTTTTCCTCTAAGAGTTTGAGAGTTTCTGGCCTTACATTTAGGTCTTTAATCCATTTTGAGATTATTTTTGTGTATGGTGTTAGGGAGTGATCTAATCTCATACCTTTACATGTCCCCAGCACCACTTATTGAAGAGGCTGTCCTTTCTCCACTGTATTTTCCTGCCTCCTTTATCAAAGATAAGTTGATCATATGTGTGTGGGTTTATCTCTGGGCTTTCTATCCTGTTCCATTGATCTATCTTTCGGTTTTTGTGCCAGTACCATACTGTTTTGATTACTGTAGCTTTGTAGTATAGTCTGAGGTCAGGGAGCCTGATTCCTCCAGCTCCATTTTTCGTTCTCAAGATAGCTTTGGCTATTCGGGGCCTTTTGTGTTTCCATACAAATTGTGAATTTTTTTGTTCTAGTTCTGTGAAAAATGCCTGTGGTAGTTTGATAGGGATTGCACTGAATCTGTAGATTGCTTTGGGTAGTAGAGTCATTTTCACAATGTTGATTCTTCTAATCCAAGAACATGGTATATATCTCCATCTATTTGTATCATCTTTAATTTCTTCCATCAGTGTCTTATAATTTTCTGCATACAGGTCTTTTGTCTCCTTAGGTAGGTTTATTCCTAGATATTTTATTCTTTTTGTTGCAATGGTAAATGGGAGTGTTTTTTGATTTCACTTTCAGAATTTTCATCATTAGTGTATAGGAATGCCAGAGATTTCTGTGTATTAATTTTGTATCCAGCTACTTTACCAATTCATTGATTAGCTCTGGTAGTTTTCTGGTAGCATCTTTAGGATTCTCTATGTATAGTATCATATGATCTACAAACAGTGACAGCTTCACTTCTTCTTTTCTGATTTGGATTCCTTTTTTTTTTTTTTTTTTTTTTTTTTTTCTTTTTGCGGTATGCGGGCCTCTCACTGTTGTGGCCTCTCCCGCTGCGGAGCACAGGCTCCGGATGCGCAGGCCCAGCGGCCATGGCTCACGGGCCCAGCCGCTCCGCGGCATATGGGATCCTCCCAAACCGGGGCACGAACCCGTATCCCCTGCATCGGCAGGCGGACTCTCAACCACTGCGCCACCAGGGAGGCCCTGGATTCCTTTTATTTCCTTTTCTTCTCTGATTGCTGTGGCTAAAACTTCCAAAACTATATTGAATAAGAGTGGTGAGAGTGGGCAACCTTGTCTTGTTCCTGATCTTAGTGGAAATGCTTTCAGTTTTTCACCATTGAGGACGATGTTGGCTGTGGGTTTTTCATATATGACCTTTATTATGTTTAGGAAAGATCCCTCTATACCTACTTTCTGGAGGGTTTTTATCATAAATGGGTGTTGAATTTTGTCAATAGCTTTCTCTGCATCTATTGAGATAATCATATGGTTTTTCTCCTTCAATTTGTTAATATGGTTTATCACGTTGATTGATTTGCGTATATTGAAGAATCCTTGCATTCCTGGAATAAACCCCACTTGATCATGGTGTATGATCCTTTAGATGTGCTGTTGGAGTCTGTTTGCTAGTATTTTGTTGAGGATTTTTGCATCTATGTTCATCAGTGATATTGGCCTGTAATTTTCTTTCTTTATGACATCCTTGCCTAGTTTTGGTATCAAGGTGATGGTGGCCTCGTAGAATGAGTTTGGGAGTGTTCCTTCCTCTGATATTGTTTGGAAGAGTTTGAGAAGGATGGGTGTTAGCTCTTCTCTAAATGTTTGATAGAATTCGCCTGTGAAGCCATCTGGTCCTGGGCTTTTGGTTGTTGGAAGATTTTAATCACTGTTTCCATTTCAGTGCTTGTCATTGGTCTGTTCATATTTTCTATTTCTTCCTGATTCAGTCTTGGCAGGTTGTGCATATCTAAGAATTTGTCCATTTCTTCCAGGTTGTACATTTTACTACCATAAACTTGCTTGTAGTAATCTCTTATGATCTTTTGTATTTCTGCAATGTCAGTTGTTACTTCTCCTTTTTCATTTCTAATTCTATTGATTTGAGTCTTCTCCCTGTTTTTCTTGATGCATCTGGCTAATGGTTTATAAATTTTGTTTATCTTCTCAAAGAACAAGCTTTTAGTTTTATTGATCTTTGCTATCATTTCCTTCATTTCTTTTTCATTTATTTCTGATCTGATCTTTACGATTTCCTTCCTTCTGCTAACTTTGGGGGTTCTTTGTTCTTCTTTCTCTAACTGCTTTAGATGCAAGGTTAGCTTGTTTATTCGAGATGTTTCCTGTTTCTTATGGTAGGATTGTATTGCTGTATACTTCCTTCTTAGAACTGCTTTTGCTGCGTCCCGTAGGTTTTGAGTCATCGTGGCTCCATTGTCATTGGTTTCTATGTATTTTTTGATTTCCTCTTTGATTTCTTCAGTGGTCCCCTCCATATTAACTAGTGTATAGCTTAGCATCCACGTGTTTGTATTTTTTACAAATCTTTTCCTGTAATTCATATCTAGTCTCATAGCATTGTGGTCAGAAAAGGTACTTGATACAATTTCAATTTTCTTAAATTTACTAAGGCTTGATTTGATCCAAGATATGATCTATCCTGGAGAATGCTCCATGAGAACATGTGAAAAATGTGTATTCTGTTGTTTTGGGATGGAATGTCCTATAAATATCAATGAAGTCCATCTTGTTTAATGTATCATTTAAAGCTTGTGTTTCCTTATTTATTTTCATTTTGGATAATCTGTCCATTGGTGAAAGTGGGGTGTTAAAGTCCCCTACTATAAATGTGTAACTGTAGATCTCCCCTTTTATGGCTGTTAGTATTTGCCTTATGTATTGAAGTGCTCCCCTCTTGGGTACATAAATATTTACAATCATTATATCTTCTTCTTGGATCGATCCCTTGATCAGTATGTAATGTCCTTCTTTGTCTCCTCTAATAGTCTTTATTTTAAAGTCTATTTTGTCTGATATGAGAATTGTTACTCCAGCTTTCTTTTGGTTTCCATTTTCATGGAATATCTTTATCCATCCCCTCACTTTCAGTCTGTATGTGTCTCCAGTTCTGAAGTGGGTCTCTTGTAGACACCATATATATGGGTCTTGTTTTTATATCCATTCATCCAGTCTGTGTCTTTTGGTGGAAGCATTTAATCCATTTACATTTAAGGTAATTATCGATATGTATGTTCCTATTCCCATTTTCTTAATTGTTTTGGCTTTGTTATTGTAGGTCTTACCTTCTCTTGTGTTTCTTGCCTAGGGAAGGTCCTTTATCATTTCTTGTAAAGCTGCTTTGGTGTTGCTGAACTGTCTTAGCTTTTTCTTGTCTGTAAAGATTTTAATTTCTCCATCAAATCTGCATGAGATCCTTGCTGTGTAGAGTAATCTTGGTTGTAGGTTTTTCTCCTTCATCACTTTAAATATGTCCTGCCAGTCCCTTCTGGCTTGCAGAGTTTCTGCTGAAAGATAAGCTGTTAACCTTATGGGGATTCCCCTGTGTGTTATTTGTTTTTCCCTTGCTGCTTTTTATATACTTTCTTTGTATTTAATTTTTGACAGGTTGATTAATATGTGTTTTGGCATGTTTCTCCTTGGATTTATCCTGTATGGGACTCTCTGTGCTTCCTGGACTTGATTAACTACTTCTTTTCCTATATTAGGGAAGTTTTCAACCTTAATCTCTTCAAATATTTTCTCAGTCCCTTTCTTTTTCTCTTCTTCTTCTGGAACCCCTATAATTCAAATGTTTTTGTGTTTAATGTTGTCCCAGAGTTCTCTGAGACTGTCCTCTTTTCTTTTCATTCATTTTTCTTTATTCTGCTCTGCAGTAGTTATTTCCACTATTTTATCTTCCACGTCACTTATCCGTTTTTCTGCCTCAGTTATTCTGCTAATGATCCCTTCTAGAGTATTTTTAATTTCATTTATTGTGTAGTTCATTGTTGTTTGTTTCATCTTTAGTTCTTCTAGGTCCTTGTTAAATGTTTCTTTCATACTCTCTATTCTATTTCCAAGATTTTGCTTCATCTTTACTATCATTACTCTGAATTCTTTTTCAGGTAGACTGCCTATTTCCTCTTCATTTGTTAGGTCTGGTGCGTTTTTATATTGCTCCTTCATCTGCTGTGTTTTTCTGTCTTCTCATTTTGCTTATCTTACTGTGTTTGTGGTCTCCTTTTTGCAGGCTGCAGGTTTGTAGGTCCCGTTGTTTTTGTTGTCTGTCTGCAGTGGCTAATATTGGTTCAGTGGGTTGTTTAGGCTTCCTGGTGCAGGGGAGTAGTGCCTGTGTTCTGGTGGTTGATGCTGGATCTTGTCTTTCTGGTGGGCAGGTCCTCGTCTGGTGGTGTGTTTTGGTGTGTCTGTGGACTTATTATGATATTAGGCAGCCTGTCTGCTAATGGGTGGGGTTGTGTTCCTGTCATGCTTGTTGTTTGGCATAGGGTGTCCAGCACTGGTCCTTGAATGAAGCTGGGTGCTGGTGTTGAGATGGAGATCTCTGGGAGATTTTTGCCATTTGATATTATGTGGAGCTGGGAGGTCTCTTGTGGACCAGTGTCCTGAAGTTGGCTCTCCCACCTCAGAGGCACACCACTGCCTCCTGGCTGCAGCACCAAGAGCCTTTCATCCACATGGCTCAGAATAAAAGGGAGAAAAAGTAGAAAGAAATAAAGGAAGAAAGAATGAAAGAGGGAAAGAAAGAAAGAAAGGAGGGAAGGAAGGAAGGAAGAAAGAAGAGAAAGAAAGAAAGAGGAAAGATGATAAAATAAAATAAAGTAAAATAAAATAAAATAACTAAAATAAAAAGTAATTATTAAGAAAAATTATTTTTTATAAAAAGAAAAGAAAAAAAGAACAATGGACGGATAGAACCCTAGGACAAATGGTGACAGCAAAGCTATACAGACAAACTCTCACACAGAAGCATACACATACACACTCACAAAAAGAGGAAAAGAGGAAAAAATAGTAAATCTTGCTCTCAAAGTTCACCTCCTCAATTTGGGGTGATTCGTTGTCTATTCATGTATTCCACAGATGCAGGGTACATCAAGTTTATTGTGCAGCTTTAATCTGCTACTTCTTAGGCTGCTGGGAGAGATTTCCCTTTCTCTTCTTTGTTCTCACAGCTCCCGGGGCTCAGCTTGGGATTCGGCCCCGCCTCTGTGTATAGGTCGATGGAGGGCATCTGTTCTTCACTCAGACAGGACGGGGTTAAAGGAGCAGCTGCTTCAGGGACTCTGGCTCACTCAGGCCGGGGGGAGGGAGCGGTGCAGTTTCGCGGCCTGCCTGCGGCGGCAGAGGCCAGCGGGATGTTGCACCAGCCTGAGGCACGCCGTTTGTTCTCCTGGGGAAGTTGTCCCTGGATCCCGGGACAGTGGCAGGCTGCACAGGCTCCCCCGAAGGGATGTGTGGATAGTGCCCTGTGCTCGCACACAGGCTTCTTGTTGGCGGCAAAAGCAGCCTTAGCGTCTCATGCCTGTCTCTGGGGTCCGCGCTGTTAGCCGCGGCTCGCGCCCGTCTCTGGAACTCCTTTAAGTTGCGCTCTTAATCCCCTCTCCTCGTGCACCAGGAAAGAAAGAGGGAAGAAAAAGTCTCTTGCCTCATCGGCAGGTCCAGACTTTTTCCCGACTCCCTCCCGGCTAGCCGTGGCACACTAACCCCCTGCAAGCTGTGTTCACGCCACCAACCCCAGTCCTCTCCCTGCTCTCCGACCAAAGCCCGAGCCTCAGCTCCCAGCCCGGCCCGCCCCGGCGGGTGAGCAGACAAGTCTCTCGGGCTGGTGAGTGCCAGTCGGCTCCGATCCTCTGTGCGGGAATCTCTCCGCTTTGCCCTCCACATCCCTTTTGCTGCGCTCTCCTATGAGGCCCCAAAGGTTTCCCCCTCCACTACCCGCAGTCTCTGCCCGTGAAGGGGCCTTCTAGTGCATGGAAACTTTTCCTCCTTCACAGCTCCCTCCCACTGGTGCAGGTCCCGTCCCTATTCTTTTGTCTCTGTTTATTCTTTTGCCCTACCCAGGTATGTGGGGAGCTTCTTGCCTTTTGGGGGGTCTGAGGTCTTCTTCCAGCATTCAGTAGGTGTTCTGCAGGAGTTGTTCCACGTGTAGCTGTATTTCTGGTGTACCTGTGTGGGGGGGGGGGAAGGTGATCTCCGCCTCTTACTCTTCCTCCATCTTCCCTGAACCCTATTATCATTATTATTTGGCTGTGTTGGGTCTGTATTGCTGTGCACAGTCTTTCTCTCATTGCAGTAGGTGGGGGTTACTCTTCCTTGAGGAGCACAGACTTGTCATTGAGGTGGTTTCTCTTGTTGCAGAGCATGGGTTCTAGGCATGTGTGCTTCAGTAGTTGCAGCTCATGGGCTCAGTACTTGTGGCACACAGGCTCAGTAGTTGCGGTGCACGGGCTTAGTGGCACACAGGCTTAGTTGCCCCACGGCATGTGGGATCTTCCTGGACCAGGGATCGAACCTGTGTCCCCTGAATTGGCAGGCAAATTCTTAACTACTGCACCACCAGGAAAGTCCCTTACCTTGTTTTTATTAGTATATACACTAACAAACTGAGATGATATTAGTAAGTTTTAACTATGAATAAATGATAATATATATCATATATATACTTTTGTTACTCCCACCATTTCTTCTAAGGTTACTTTGAATGTGTAATTTCTGTATTCTTAAGTGATGCTCATGAGGATTATTTCTTGAGAAAACATGTGCTCCTGAGTTGTAGGTAACTATCTGAGATTCTTTTCTGCTTTAACTAAACAGAATGAGATTAGGACTACCTCCTTAAATCCTCTTCTTTTAAATAAGAGCTTGTCGCTAATTTGAGAGAAAACTTGATAATAAGTACAAGAACCATGTTCGTTCATTCATTCACTCATTCAGTATCTATTTATTGAGATCTACTATGCAATAGTCTGAATGCTGGAGATACAGCAGTGAACAAAATAAACAATGGATATAAATGATGCAGCCCCTTTGGAAAACATTTTGGAAGTTCCTAAAAATGTTTAACATTTTGTTACCATATGACCAGAAATTCCATTCCTAGGAATACACCACCAAAGAACTGAAAACATATGTTCACACATATCATATTGATATTCATAGCATCATTATTCCTAGTAGCCAAAAACTGGTAACATCCATCAACTGATGAATGGATAAACAAATGTGGTACATCCTTATAGCATAAACAAAACTGGAATTGACTCTAAAAATTTATTACAAAATAAGTTCTCTTCTTCAGTTAATTTCTCATTTTTAACTGAAATGAAATGTAGAGGGGAAAAATTATCTGGTATGTTAGTCTGTGCAGTGTGACAACACTGTTCCTCAGGTGGGTTTCTCACATCTTCCGGGGAGAAGTATGATTCTTTAGGGGAGAATTTAGATGTTTACAGTCACTTGTAGCCTAAAAAATTTAAGATGTTCAGTCTTGGTTGAACCCATTCATGATTATATTAAAAGAAAATCCCTTTAAAATTTTTATAATTTTTATATAATTAAAAATTTCTTAGATACTATAATACTATATGTTTGACTTCCAGTAAAATGTACTAGAATACATAGAATAAGATCCCTTTAAAAGACATTTGCTTAAGAAATTTTACTACTTTTTAAATTCTACTAAATAGATTTTGAGAAAACATAGACCATTGTTAAAAGGACAAGCTTGGGAAATAATTTGATTATATTATAGAATTCAAAGTTTTAGCAAAGCTTGTCAGTAGTCTAGATCCTATAGAGAATATCTTCATAAGTAAGTTGTAAATACAAGAGAATTATTTCCATTTGTAATTCATGTATTCTGTCTTAATAGTCTGTTATTTGTTTTGTATAAATCATTTAAAAAATACATTACAAGAGTGACAACATGGAAAATGGCAAAACAGGGAGCTCCCTCCACTGAAACAATCATTAAGCTGGCAAAACTGACAAAGAGGATTGGAACAAGGTGGCAGAATAGAAGTATATGGAGCTCATTCTCCCCTTAAAAACATCAAAAATACATGTACGTGTGGAAAAGTTTTCACAGGAAACTAACTGGAAGTTGGCAGAAGAATACCTATACAACCAAAGCTGAAAAAATACTTCCACATAACCAGGTAGGATGGAAAAGAGATATAGCATCAGAACCTCCACCCCTAGAAAAGATCTGAAAGGAAAAGATGGTCTACATGGGTGGACGCTCATTCTGGGGAGTGAGCAGGTCAAGCCACAGAGTGAGCATCCCATTTGCCACATGGTGTTCCAGAGATCTACACAGAGGTGACATGGCTACTAGGAGAACCACTGGGACAGATTCAAGGGCTGGAGAAGCCTAGACCCCACTTACATAGAGGGTGCAAGTGCTGGCTTGCCAACAAATAGGATGGAGAGAGTTCCGCACTAGTGGCTGCTGCCTTGCCACACTCCAGAATCCAAGTGGGGCAAACACCTCAGCCTGCTCATTCCACAACACAGCTTGGCACGGGATCTGGGCCAACTGGGCCCAGGAAAAGATTTGGTTTAGCTTTGCAGAACCAGCCCTGGTGCCTGGGGTGTGGTCTGGGTGGGGCAGCAGCAGACATTTTTGGCATTTACTGAAGAGGCACTATGACCAGTAAGCTGTGGTCCCCACTCCCAGTCAAGTAAATGCTCTAGTATCACCCACTCAATGCCATACAGCACTGGGTCTGGAGCAGACAGGTTCTGGAAAAAGACTATCTAGGGACACAGATCAGGAGCATGGGGTGTGTGTGGTCTGTGTGGGGAAGTGGTGGCCATTGTTGGCTCTTACTCAAGCCACATCTTGGGAACCACCCCAATCAGCACCACATTGCTGTCCTGTTCCCAGATGAGTGAATGCTCTGGTCCTGCCCACTTCATGCTACAGCTTGGTGCTGCATTTGGGGCAGACAGGCCCTGGGAGAAGACCTGATTTAAGGATGCAGAGGAGACTCAGGGGCCTCGTATGTGGTTCAGGTGGAGCAGTGTCAGCCAGTATTGGTGCTAGCTCAATCAGCACCCCAGAAACAGCCCAGATCCCTGACAGCAGTGCAGCCAATTCAGTTCCTACTGCCACAACACCCTGATCCCCAGCCCTAGCCTGATGAACACTGTGGCCCCACCCACTCCATGCCATAGCATTTGCAGTAGCTCTGGGACAACCAAAACAGGTGAAAGTATGTGACCTTGGGCTGTGTTTGAACAGAGCTGTGGATGTCTACATACGTGGTGCATCAGACCTCTGTGAGCACATGAACCTCACTTACTTCAGCACTCCCCTGCTTTGGGGCAAAACACAAACTCAAAAGGAACAGAGCCTGCTCAAACCTAACCATCAGGGCTTCTGCTATAACAACTAGGGAGTAGCCCTCACCCCTAAGAGGGTAGCAACAGCCATGGAGCAAAAAACAAGTCCCACTTCACACACTGTGCAAGCTTCAAGTCTTCCAAGACCAACCACATCCACTGTCAAAGTGATAGAGGCCAGCATACCCTGAGGAAAGACATGGCTGGTGTCCACATCAAAACCAGCCCTTACACCAAAGACATTCAACACATGCTGTCTACACAGGGGTGCTCCCACATAAAAATGCCTCTTCAAGACCATAATAGATAACTGTTACTCCTAAATTCATAGAGATAGAGAAAGATAGGTAAAATAAAAATGCAGAGGAAATACTCCCAATTGAAAGGGTAAGAGAAATCCCTGAAAAAAAATAAAGAGATAATTAGTCTACCAGACACTGAATTAAAAAGGTGGTAGTAAAAATGTTAACTAAATTAAGAGAGATTATCGATATAAAAGCAGATCTTTTTAACAAGGAAATAGAAAATATGAAGATAGCTCAAACAAAAATTAATAATTAAATCATTCAAGAAGCAATGAATAGCCAACTAGATGACACAGAACCATGAATAAGTGATCTGGAAGACAGAATAATGGAAATCACCCAATCAGAACAGCAGACAGAAGACAAATGAAAGAAAATGAAAGTAGCACACGCAATCTATGGAATAATAAAAAAACATGCCCACATACATGTAATAGGGATTCTAGAAGGAGAAGACAGAAAAGGGGGTTGAAAATGTATTTTAAGAAATTAAGACTGAAAACTTCCCAAACCTAAAGAAGGAAACAGATATTCAGGTACCAGAAGCACAGAGGGTCCCACATCAAGACATATCATAATTAAAATAGCAAAAAGAAAACAAAACAAAACATAAACAGATAAAGAGAGAATTATAAAGGTAGCAAGAGAAAAGCAAAGAGTCAATTTTAAGGGAAGCCTCATAAGCTTATCAGCTGATTTCTCTGCTGAAAATTTGCAGGCCAGAAGAGAATGGTATAATCAAAGACCTGAAATGGGAAAACTGGTAACCTAGGCTACTTTACCCAGCAATTGTATCTTTTAGAATAGAAGGAGAGATAAAAAATTTCTCAGACATACAAAAACTAAAAGAATTCAGCAATACTAAACCTGCTCTAAAAGAAAAGTTGATGGGTCTTCTCTAAATGGAAAAGAAGCAAGAATCTACAGGAAAGGGAAAGTCCCAAGAGAAAAGGAAAATATATAGTAAGGATTGAGGATCACTTAAATAAGTCAACAAATAGATTAAAAATTGAAAAAGACATGTAAAAACGACTATAGTTACAATAAAGAGTAAAGTGATACACATGAAGATATAACATTGGACATCTAAAACACAAAATGTGGAGAAAGGGAGTAAAAAATGTAGATCTTTTAGAATGTGTTTTTGAACATATGACTATCAGTTTAAGCAAGCAGATATAATCATGGGTCAACATATAGGAACCCCACATAACCACAAATCAGAGATCTACAATAGATACACAAAAACGAAAAAGAAAGTAATCCAAGCATACTACAAAAGTAGTACAAAAGCATAGTACAAAAGTGTGGTTTGAAAATAATCAAACCACAAAGAGAAAAACAAAAAGAAGAACAAAAGAACAAACAAAAAACTCCTGGAAAACGGGAAAAAAATAGTAATAAGTACATACCTATCAATAATTACTTTAAATGTCAATAGACTTAGTGTTCTAATCAAAAGACATAAGGTGGCTGATTGGATTAAAAAAACAATAACTTGCAATATGCTTCTTACAAGAGACCCACTTCAGGGCAAAAGACACACACTGAAATTGGGGAGATGGAAAGAGATATTTCATACATATGGAAGTGACAAGAAAGTGGGGATAGCAATACTTGCATTGGACAAAATAGACCTTAAAAACAAAGGCTATAATGAAATACATAGAAGGGCAGTGTATTGCCACTTGCAGCAACATGAATGGATCTAGAAATTTTTATACTAAATGAAGTAAGTCAGAAAGAGAAAGATAAATACCATATGATATCACTTATATGTGGAATCTAAAATATGACACAAATGAACTTATCTACAGAACATAATCACAGACATAGAGAACAGATTTTTGTTTGCCAAGGGGGAGAGGCAATGGGGGAGGGATGTATTGGGAGTTGGGAATTAACAGATGCAAACTATTATAGATAGAATGGGTAAACAACAAGGTCCTACTGTAAAGCACAGGGAACTATATTCACTATCCTGTGATAAACCATAATGGAAAAGAATATGAAAAAGAATGTATATATATATATATATATATATATATATATGTATAACTGAATCACTTTGCTGTACAGTGGAAATTAACACAACATTGTAAATCAATTATATTTGAATAAAATAAATTTTTTAAAAAGGAAATTATATAATGATAAAGAGATCAATACAAGAAGAGGATATAACACTCATTAATATATAAGCACCCAATACACAAGAACCTAACATAAAGAGAGAAATTAACCATAATACAATAAGAGTAGTAGACTTTTAACACTGACATCAATGGACAGATCATGCAGACCAAAAACAACAAGGCAACAGAAGTCCTAAATAACACAATAAGCCAGTTGGACTTAACTGATACCTACAGTCACTACATCCAAAAAACCAGAATACACATTCTCATCAAGCATGCATGGAATGTTCACTAGGACAGACCACATACTAGGTCACAAAAAAAGCCTCAACAAATTTAAGAGGATAAAAATTATATCAAGCATTTTTTCTGACCCTAGCTGTATTAAACTGGAAATCAACTACAGAAAGAAAAAAAGGAAAAGAAAGAACATATGGAGAATTAACAACATGCTACTATAAAAACAATAGGTCAATGATAAAATCAAAAGAGAAATCAGAAAATAATTAGAAACAAACAACAATGAAGACACAAATTTACAAAATCTATAGGATGCAACAAAAACAGTTTTAACAGATAACTTCATTGCAATACAGGCCTTCCTCAAGAAACAAGAAAAATATCAAATAAATATCCTACCCTGCCACTTAAAAGAATTACAAAAAGAAAAACAAACAAAATCCAAAGTCAGCAGAGGGAAGGAAATGATAAAGATGAGAGAGATAAGAAATAGAATAGAGATAGAAAATAAGCAAAGATCAATAAAACCAAGAGCTCTTTTTTCTTTTTTTCTTTGTGGTATGCGGGCCTCTCACTGTTGTGGCCTCTCCCGTTGTGGAGCACAGGCTCCGGATGCGCAGGCTCAGCTGTCATGGCTCACAGGCCCAGCCACTCCACAGCATGTGGGATCTTCCCGAACTGGGGCACGAACCCATGTCCCCTGCATCGACAGGTGGACTCTCAACCACTGCACCACCAGGGAAGCCCAAGAGCTTTTTTTTTTTAAAGGTAAAAAAAAATTAACACACCTTTAGCCAGGCTCACCAAGAAGCAAAGAGAGAGGACCTACATAAACAAATTAAGACATGAATGAGGAGAAATAACAATTGATACCACAGAAATACAAAAAAAAAATCAGAAAAGAATACTATAAACTGTTATGCCAACAGATTGGTCAACCTGGAAGAAATGGACAAATTTCAAGGAACACACAGCTTCCCAAGACTGAGTGAAGAAGGAAAAGATAAATTGAACAGACCTATCACTAGAAATGAAATAGAATCTGTAATTTGAAAAAAAATCACTGCAAACAGATGTCCAAGACTGGATGGCTTCACTTCACTGGGGAATTCTACCAAATATACAAAGAACTTATACCTACCCTTCTCAAGCTATTCCAAAAAATTGAAGAGGAGGGAACATTTGCAAATTCATTCTATGAGGCCAGCATCATCTTGATACCAAAGACAGGTATAGACACTACAAAAGAAGAAAATTACAGGCCTACATCTTTGATGAATATAGATGAAACAATTCTCAACAAAATATTAGCAAACTTAATCTAACAATACATAAAATTATCATACATGATGGTCAAGTTGGATTTATTCCAGGGTCACAAGAATGGTTCAACATATGCAAATCAATCAATGTGATACACTATATTACAAAAGGAAAGACAAAAATACATGATCATCTCAATAGACCTAGGAAAACATTTGACAAAATCCAACATCCATTAATGATAAAGACTTTCATCAATGTGGGTAGAGAGCAAACATAATAAAGGCCATTTATGACAAACCCACAACCAACAAGATACTCAACAGTGAAAAGCTGAAAGTCTTCCTGTGAAATTCAGGAACAAAACAAGGATTCCCACTCTCACTACTTCTGTATAACATAGCATTAGGAGTCCTAGTCACAGCAATCAAACAAGAAAAAGAAATAAAAATTATCCAAAGGGATGTGAAGAGGTAAAACTGTCTGTATTTGGGGATGACATGATACTCTATATAGAGAATCCTATAGTCTCCACTCAAAAACTATTAGAATTATTAAGTTAATTCAGCAAGGTTGCAGGATACACAATTAATATACAGAAATCTGTTACATTTCTGTTAAATACTCTAATAATGAAATATCAGAAAGAGAAAGTTAAAAAAAATCCTGGTTAAAATCACATTCAAAAACAAAAACAAATGAACAAAAACAAACAAAAAAACCTAGGAATAAACTTAAGCAAGGAGGTGAAAGACATACATGTGGGAAAGTATAAAATATTGATAAAGGAAATTGAAGATGATTCAAAGAAATGGAAGACACCCTGTGCTCTTGGATTCAAAGTATCAATGCTATTAAAATAAACTGTACTACAAAAAGCAATCTACAGATTTAATGCAATGCTTATCAAAATACTGATGACATTTTCTCTGAACTAGAACAAATAATCCTAAAATTTATAGGGAATCACAAAAGACTCTGAATTGCCAAAGCAATCCTGATAAAAAAAAAAAAAGAACAAAGCTGGAGGTATAAATATCCCATACCTCTGAGAAAGTTATGCTTTGGTATCCCATACTACAAAGACATAGTAATCAAAACAACATGGTATTGGCACAAAATCAGATATATAGATCAGTGAAACAGAATAGTGCCCTGAGAAATAAACCCACACATCTACAGTTAATTTATCCAGACATAGGTGGCAAGAATATACATGGAGAAAAGACAATGGTGCTGGGAAAACTGGACAGATGCATGTAAAACAATGTGTTTAGAACATTAAATCACACCACATAAAAAAATAAACTCAAAATATTTTAAAGACTTAAACATAGGACATGACACCTTAAAACTCCTAGAAGAGAACATAGGCAAAACACACTTTTACATAAATTATAGCCATATATTCTTAGGTCAGTGTACCGAGGCAAAAGAAAATAAAAGCAAAAATAAACAAATGGGACCTAATCAAACTTAAAAGCTTTTGCACAGCAAAGTAAGACATCAACAAACAAAAGGACAACTTATAGAATGGGAGAAAATATTTGTAAATGATGTAACCAATAAAGGATTAATATCCAAAATATATGAAGAGTTCATACTCAATACTGAAAAACCAAACAATACAATTAAAAAATGAGCAGAAGACTTGAATAGATATTTTTCCAAAGAAGGCATACAGATCACTGATAAGCACATGAAAAGGTGCTCAGCATTGCAAATTATTAGAGAAATGCAAATCAAAACCACAAGTTATCATCTCATATCTGTCAGAATGGCTATCATCAAAGTCTACAAATAATATGTTGGAGAGAATATGGAGAAAAGGGAACATTCCTACACTGTTGGTGTTAATGAAAATTTGTGCAGCCACTGTGGAAAACAGTATGGAGGTTCCTTTAAAAATTAAAATAGGGCTTCCCTGGTGGCACAGTGGTTGAGAGTCCGCCTGCCGATGCAGGGGACACGGGTTCGTGCCCCGGTCTGGGAAGATCCCACATGCCGCAGAGCGGCTAGGCCCGTGAGCCATGGCCGCTGAGCCTGTGCGTCCGGAGCCTGTGCTCTGCAAGGGGAGAGGCCACAACAGTGAGAGGCCCGCCTACCGCAAAAAAAAAAAAAAAAAAAAAATTAAAATAGAACTACTATATGATTCAGCAATTCCACTCCTGAATATATATCTGGAAGTAATGCAAACACTCATTTGAAAATATACATGCACCCAATGCAACAGATGATTGGATTAAGAAGATATATATATATATATATATATATATATATATATATTCTTAATTATATGTATTAATATACATATGTGCATATATATGTATATATCTTCTTAATATATATGTATTAATATACATATATGTATATATATATACACATATATATTATTCAGTGATTAAAAAGTGAAATATTGCATTTTCAGCAATGTGGATGTACCTAGTGAATATTATGCTTAGTGAAATAATTCATACCAAGAAAGACAAATACTGTATGATATCACTTATATGTGGAATCTAAAAAATAATACAAATGAATTGCAATACAAAGCATAAACAGACTCACAGTCATAGAAATTAAACTCATGGCTATCAAATGGGAGAAGGAGAAGGGTGAGGGACAAACTAGCATTATGATATTAACAGATTCAAACTACTATAGATAAAATAGATAAGCCACAAGGATTTACTGTATAGCACTATACCCAATACCTTATAATAATCTATAATGGAATATAATCTTCAAAAACTGAATCACTATGCTGTATACCTGAAACTAGTACAATCTTGTTAATCAACTATACTTCAACTAAAAAAAAAATCCTTGATAGAATAAACATTTTTAGAGCCTTAGAAACTAATGAAAATTTTATAGCAACTAGAGAAATGCTTAGTGGAGGAAAACTTTGCTACATTTCAGCATTTAAGGAAACTTTTGTTGTCAGGTCACTAGCTGAATGTTGAGATCATGGAACAGAGAATTCAGTGACTATATACAACAAGGAAAACAAGTTTTTGCTAAAGTAGCTTCAAGAAGTCACAAAACAAATGAACAACTGCACCCCTCAACAGGCAACAACAGAAAACCTTAGGGAGGGAGAAAATCTGACTTCCAGAGTTTCCACGTTGTAATATTCAAAATATTGTTTTTAACAAAAAAATTACAAGGCATATAAATAAACAGGAAACTATGGCCCATTCGTAGGGAAAAAAATTGATATAAACCACCACTGAAGAAGCCCAGACATTGGACTTACTAGATAAAACTTTAAATTGACAGTTTTAAATTTGCTCAAAGATCTAAAAGAAACCACTGACAAAAAACTAAATGAAACCAGGAGACTGATGCCTTATGAAATAGAGAATATCTATAAAGACATAGAGCTACCATATGATTCAGCAATTCCACTCCTGGAATTTTAATTATAAAAAGGAATCCAAAAATTTGGAGTTAAAAATATACAACAGCTGTAATAAGAGATTCACTCAAGGGATAAACAGTGTACTTGAATAGGCAGAAGAAAGAATCAATTAACTTAAAGACAGAATAGTTGAAATTATTCACTCTAGGAAAAAAAGGAAGTAAAATAAACAGAGCCTAAGGAACCTTTTGGGCACTATGAAGTATACTAACATGACATAATGGGATCCCAAGAAGAAGAAGAGAGAGTTAAAGAGAATGAAAGAATATATGGAGAAATAATGGCTAAAAAGCTAACACAATTTGGTAAAATACATGAATCTACAAATCCAAAAATTTCATCAAACTCCAATAGGATGAACTGAAACAGATTCACATTGAGACATATTATAATCAAACCGTCAAAAGCCAAAGATAGAGAACCTTGAAAGTAGCATGAGAGAAGTGACTCATAACCTGCAAGTAATCCTCAATAAGACAAATAAGTGATTTACCATTAGAAATTATAAAGGTCATAAGACAATGAATGAGATATTTAAGTTACTGAAAGAAAGAAAAAGCTGTTGACCAAGAAGTTTATATCTTGTGAAATCTTTCTTCAAAAATGAAAAAGAAGTTAAGATATTAATAAATAAACAAAAGCAATAGACTTGCCCTACAATAAATGTTAAAGGGAATCCTTTATGGTGAAATAAAAAGATATTAGACAGTGACTTGAAAGCATATGCAGAAATAAAGAAATCCAGTAAAGGTAATTACATAAATAAATACAAATGTTATATTATTGTATTACTGGTTTATAACATCTCTTTTTAATATATGGTTTGAAAGATAAATACATAAAACAATAATTATAAAACCTTAGCATATACACATGATGTATAAAGATGTAGTTTTTGACAATAATAATACAAAGGGAGAATTGAGCTATATAGAAGCAGACATTTTGAATGCTACTGAAGCTAAGCTGGTATCAATTCAAACTAGACTGCTATAATTTTATGTTGCTAATTGTAATCCTCAGGGAAATCTGTAAGAAAATTACTGAAACTATACGGAAAAGAAAATGAAGAGAAAATCATAATCATACACTGGAAGTAATTGATTATAAAGAAAATTGATTATAAAGTATTAGAGAAATTGAGCAGCAATGAAAATTAAGCCATATAAAAAACAGAGAGCAAAATGGAGTTCTTACTTATCACTCATCACTTTAAACATAAATAGGTTAGATTCACCAATTTAAAGACAGAAATTGGCAGAATAGATTTGAAAAACAAAACAAACATTGCTAAGAGACTCACTTTAGATCTAAAGACACAAATAAGTTCAAAATGAAACGATGGGAAAAGATGCTAATGGTAACAAGAGAGCTGAGGTACATATAATAGTATGAGAAAAGTAGAATTTAAGTCAAAAATGTTAGAAAAACCAAGAAGAATATTGTATATTGATGAAAGTGTTATTTAATAAAAAATACATAAAAATTATAAATATATACCATTCAAATAACAGAGCCTTAAAATATATGAAGCAAACACTGACAGAATTGAAATGCAACACAAAGTGTTCTAAAATGATAGATGGAGATTTCAATATGCTACTTTCAATAATGGGTAAAACATTTAGACTGAAGACCGATAAAGGAAATAGAGGACTTTAACAGCACTATAAAACAATGTCTTAAGATATATATACATATATATATGTATATATACCTTAAGTTTTATATATATATATAAAACTCAATTCAGTGACATCAGAATACACATTCTTCTCAAGTGCACATGGACATTGTTCAGGAGGGATAACATAATAGGCTACAAAACATGTTTTAATATATTTAAAAGATTGAAATCATAAAAGTATCTCCTCTGACCACTGTGGAATGAAGCTAGAAGTCAATAAGAGAAAAAAAAAAGCTAGAACATTCACAAATATTTGGAAATTAAATAACACACTGTTAACAACCAGTTAGTCAAAGAAGAAATCATGAGAATAATGAGAAAATATTTAAATATGGGAGAAATAAAAATAACAATGTAAAAAACTTACTTCATGCAGTGAAAGCAGTGCTCTGTGGGAATTTTATAAGTTTAAATGAGTACATTATAAAAAAGGAATAAAGATCTAAAATCAATAACAGAACGTTATAACATAAGGAATTAGAAAAGCAAGGCCAACCTAAACACAAAGCTAATGAAGAGAACTAATAAAGTGGAATAAACAAAGTAGAGAAGAGAAAAACAATAGAATCAATGAAACCAAAAACCAGTTCTTTAAAATGATCAAACAGAATTGAAAAAGCTTTCGCTAGATTGACTAAGGGAAAAAAACAGAGAATGTGAAAGTAACAAATCAGAAATGAAAATGTCATAATTGCTACTAATCTTACAAACATTAAAAGGAGTATAAGAGAATACTACAAACAACTGTACATCAACTAATTAGAAAACCTAGATGAACTAGGCAAATTCCTAGGAACACACAAATAGTCAAAACTGACTGAAAAAGTAATAGAATCTGACAGACCCATAACAAATAAAAAGATTGAATCAGTAATCAAAAACCTCACTAAACTAGGGGCAGGACAGAAATAAAGATGCAGAAGTAGAGAATGGACTTGAGGACATGGGGAGTGGGAAGGGTAAGCTGGGATGAAGTGAGAGAATGGCATGGACATATATACACTACCAAATGTGGAATAGATAGCTAGGGGTAAGCAGCTGCATAGCACAGGGAGATCAGCTCGGTGCTTTGTGATCACCTAGAGGGGGTGGGATAGGGAGGGTAGGAGGAAACACAAAAGGGAGGAGATATGGGGATATATGTATATGTAAAGATGTTAAAAAATAAAAATAAAATAAAATAAGGGGGAAAAAAAAACCTCACTAAAAAAGTCAGGGACCAGATACCTTTTACAGTGAATTCTACCAAACATTTAAAGAAGAATTAGCATCAATCCTTCTCAAATGCTTCTGAAAACTAGAAGAGGGAGGAATACTACCTAGTGTTATATGAGGCCAGCATTACCTTATTTATTATCAAATCCAAAGACACCAAAATAAGAGAAAACTATAGACCAATATCCCTTATGAATAAATATGCAAAAACAACAAAATACTAGCAAACCAAATCCAACAGCATATGAAAAGGATAATGTACTCTGACCAAGTGGAATTTATACCTGGAATACAAAGGTGGTTCAACATAAGAAAATCAATGTAAAAACCACATTAATAGAGCAGAAAGAAAAAAACCCATGATCATCTCAATTGACTCAGATAAAGCATGTAACAAAATTCAACATCTTTTAATGATAAAAACACCCAGCAAACTAAGATTAGAAGGCAACTCCCTCAACATGATGAAGGGCATTTATGAAAAACCCACACTAATATAATCAATGATGCAAGACTGAAAGATTTCCTCGTAAGATCAGAATTAAGACAAGTATGCCTGCTTTCATTACTGCTATTCCACATTGTACTGGAAGTTCAAGTCAGGAAAGTTAGGTAAGAAACAGAAATAAATGGAATCCAAACTAGAAAATAAGAAGTAAAACTATTTCTATCATAGAAGACATGATCCTATATGGAAAATCTCCCAAACTAATAGAGCTAATAAATTAATTCAGCAATATTGCAGAGTACAAGATCAACAAACAAAACCAGTTATGTTTCTACACAAGACCAATTAAGAATCTAAAAAGAAAACAGTTCATTTGTAATATTACCTAAAAAATAAGACACCTAAAAATAAATTTAACCAATGAGGTGAAAGACTTATACACTAATACACTAAAAATACAAAAGACATCCTGTGTTCATGGATTGGAAGACAATATTGTGAAGATGGCAATATTACTCTAAGTGGTATATAGATTTAATGCAATCCCTATAAAAATTCTAGCATCATTTTTTTTGCAGAATTTAGAAATAACAATTCTCTACAGATGGCCAAGAAGCACATGAAAAGCTGCTCAACATCACTAATTATTAGAGAAATGCAAGTCAAAACTACAATGAAGTATCACCTCACACCCGTTAGAATGGGCATCAGCAGAAAATCTACAAACAACAAGTGCTGGAGAGGGTGTGGAGAAAGGGGAACCCTCTTGCACTGTTGGTGGGAATGTAAACTGATACAGCCACTATTGAGAACAGTATGGAGGTTCCTATAAAACTAAAAATAGAATTACCATATAACCCAACAATCCCACTACTGGGCATATACCCAGAGAAAACCATAATTTCAAAAGACACATGCACCCCAATGTTCATTGCAACACTATTTACAATAGCCAGGTCATGGAAGCAACCTAAATGCCCATTGACAGATGAATGGATAAAGAAGACGTGGTACATATATACAATGGAATATTACTCAGCCATAAAAAGGAACAAGATTGGGTCATTTGTAGAGACGTGAGTGGATCTAGAGACTGTCATACAGAGTGAAGTAAGTCAGAAAGAGAAAAACAAATATGGTATATTAACGCATATATGTGGAACCTAGAAAAATGGTACAGATGAACCAGTGTGTAGGGCAGAAATAGAGACACAGATGTAGAGAACAAATGTATGGACACCAAGGAGGGGAAAGTAAGTGGTGGAGGGGTATTGTGGTGGTGGGATGAATTGGGAGTTTGGGATTGACATATATGCACTAATATGTATAAAATAGATAACTAATAAGAACCTGCTGTATATAAAAAAAAGAACCTGCTGTATAAAAAATAAATTAAATTAAATTCAAAAATTAAAAAAAGAAAGAAATACCAGTTCTCAAATTTATATGGAATTGCAAGCCCAAACAATGAAAAAGAAGGAAAAAAATTGGAAGACTCACACTTCATGAATTCAAAATTTAGTACACAACTGTAGTTAATCAAACCAATGTGTTACCAGCATAAGAATAGATATGCAGACAGATGGAATACAATTAAAAGTCCAGATCTTAACTCATACATCTGTGTCCAATTGATTTTTGACACAGGTGCCAAATCCATTCAATGGGAAAATAGTAATCTCTTCAACAAGAAATGTTTGGCTTGCACAACTGAATATCCACATGCAAAAGAATAAAGTTGATGCTTATTTCACATAGTATACAAAAAAATAACTCAAAATGGGTCAATCATCTAAATTTAAGGGTTAAAGATATAAAACACTTACAGGAAAACATAGGGATAAATCTTCATGACACTGATCTGACAATGGGTTTATCAATATGACACCAAAGTATAAGCACCACAAGGAAAAGTAGATAAACTGGAGTACATGAAAATGTAAAGATTTGTGCATTCAAAGGGCATTATCAAGAAACTAAAAAAGACAACTTATGCAATGGGAAAAATATTTGCAAATCATATCTGTTAAAGATCTATTATCCAGAATGTATAACGAATTCTTCCAACTCAACAAAATGACATACAACCCAATTTAACAGGCAAAGGACATGAATAAAGATTTCTCCAGAGCAGATATACAAATAGACAACAAGCATATATTATGCTCAATATCATTAGAAAAATGCAAATTAAGATCACTATGAGGTACCACTTCACACCCACTAGGATGACTATAATCAAAAAAATGAAAAACAACAAATGACCAAAATGTAGAGAAACTGGAACCCTTGTACACTGATGGTGGGAATATAAAATGATGCAGCCACCATGGTAAAATTTGGTGATTCCTTAAAAAGTTAAACAGAGAATTGCCATATGGCCCAGTATTTCTAGGTATATACCACAAAGAATTAAAAACAGGTACTCATATCAATTCTTGTATATGAATATTCACTGCAGCTCTTCACAATAACTAAGATGTACAAATAACTCAATGTCTTTCACTGGATGACTAAATAAACAAATGAGGTGTATGCATAGAAGAGAATGTTACTCAGCTTAAAAAGGAACGAGTTACAATGTAAATGAGGCTTGGAAACATTATATTATGCAAACGAAGCTAGATACAAAATGTCACGTATTATACGGTTACATTTATATGAAATAACATAGGTACACCTATAAAGCTAGAAAGCAGATTGATGATTGCCAGGGATGAGGCTAAGGGGAAATTGGAGTGACACTTAATGAGAGCAGAGTTTTCTTATGGGGTGATGAAAGTGTTTTGGAACTAGATAGAGGTAAGAGGTGGTTAAACAACATTGTGAATATATTAAATGAACTGAATTATACACTTTTAAATAGTTAATTTTATATTGAATAAGTCTTACCTCAATAAGAAGCCACTGCATTCTAGTGACTTAAAAAAAAAACAACTGAAGGCATGAATCTGAAAGTAGTACTAATCAGAGTCCAATCAAAGCACACAGTAATTTTAACAGGGAAGATTTAATATAAAGAATGATTAATTATAATCATAATTACCTAACTAATGGGAAAAGAGAACTCTGAAGAATACAAGAACTGATATAGGGATAAGCCTCCCTTTTGTCTGAGACACAGAAAATATGGAAGACATTTTCTCCCAAGGCTCAGACCCAGACCTTATTGGAGAGGGTGTGGCAGTTGCCCGTAGGATGATGGAAATGATTGCTGATGTCTTGCACTGTGGAACTTACTGGTAATCTTCTTGCAAGGGTGATGGACTGAGAAGTTGCCTTCTGGGGAAATCTGCTCAAGAAGTGCTGCTGCCTGTTGCACACTGTAGGAATTTACCAAGAGGAGCGCCCTGAAACCAAAAAAAGTATACATTTCCTTCTGCTGGGTCCCTCCAAAACTCTGCATTAACCAAGCTTAACATAGTGCCTACTGGCAAAGGAGAAATATTTATGAGGTTACATTATTATTTCCATTTTACATAGCAGGAAATTGAGTGTTTTCAGCTGAGAAGCAATAGATTGATAACTGGAACAGAAATTATTCTAAAGTAAGTTTAGATAAAATAAATTACACAAAGATCTCTAACTCTAGCAATAGCCTGCAAAATTAGTTCAGGAGTCATGTAATAATCCATATATGATTACTTGGCTGTCATCTGGGTTTGTGATGTTACCTAAAATCATCTGGAGTTGGGTAGACATATTCCTTAGGGAAAAAATGTAAGATAGTTTTTAAAAATAGGCATATAAAACTATAATGTTCAGTTGAAGGTATTAGATAGAACTGTAACAGTGAATTTTCAAACACTGTCAATAAGACATTCTTATTGATTTAAAAAAGGGTATAATCTGCCATTTCGACTCTCAGATGCTAGTCATTATTTTCAAGTAGAGCTTATACAGGGTACCTACATAGGAAGTAAGATGATAACTAGTCATGTAGGAAAATACACTAAAATAAACATTTCTAAATTGTTAAAAAAAGGTAATTTTGATCAAGTTGAATAATCATAACATTGAAGATAACAAATAACTGTTAGGACACAAATATAGCATCTCTATTATAAAAAAATTTTTCTGTTTTTTTTTAGAGCAAGGTATGTGTCAGAAATAAATTATTGCAATAGAACATTGTTTAAGGGTTATTACTTTATGGGATAAAAATTCCTGTCTCAACTTTGACATTTGTCTTTGAAAAATGGTTCTCACTGCAATATTTATACAACAGCTGGAGACCATTATCTTGTGACAACTTTTTATTGCATTGACATTATCTGTTAATTATTTTTGCCACCACGATTTTCAAGCCTGGTGTGCTATATATCCTGTCTCTTACCAGTTGCATGATTGCTCTTTCCTTCCTCATCGATGAGTCTGAAAGACATACAAACTTTAAAAGTGAAACTCAAACAAAGGTCATACTTTGCACAAAGATTTCTGGAGGAATTCATACAGCATAGTTCAAAAATAATCTTCAAGTATTTGAAATTTTTCCTGATATGTACTGTCTCTGTTGGTATGGCCATGATAGCCTCTAAATTTCCTTTCTCCTGGGTACATCTATCCCTTTCAAATGACCTCTGAGTGAAATTCCATATAGCTTTATGTAAATGTCTCCCACTTCATGAATATCCTGTATGAAATTTGATGAGCACTTATTCTATAAAAGCATAATCAATTGTAGGTTCTTTTGATGATGACAGAAGGAGTAAGCAGACCACATCAGAAATAGAAAAATGAATGAGAAAGATCCTGTCCTCAGGGAAATTATGGACTTATAGGAAAGATATACCTTTTCCAAACTATGTAAAAAACATATATTTTCTTTAGAATTGTCTCCTTGCTTCTGGTGACCTCTCCTTTAATTGCCCTACCTTTGTCTTCCTGTCTTCTTAGAGAGATTTCATAAAGCTCCCCATCTTGTTAGCTCAGATCTTGTGCTCCTTAGGGGGAAGATACACTACCTCCTTTCACCCATCATCCTCTCCAAAATAGAATATGTTGTATTGTGCTCCTAAAATTTCCCCTCTTAACCACTGACTTTTCCACTCCTCTCTGCCATAGGGTACCATTCTTGATGCTTTAGTTCCCAAAGAAAGAACAGGGAATGTGGTTCTTAGGCAGCTGTCTTCTTGCCTGTATCCTATCCCGTATCTTCACATGGTTGTCTCCTTATAATTCCACTCAAATGTCCCTTCATGAAAGAGGCATTACCTAAACATTCTATCTTAAGTACCCTCCTTCCTCAATCCCTAAATTTCAATTACCCCTTGATCCAATTATTCTGATTTACACTCTTCATAACATTTATGATTATCTGAAAATTTTTTTTCAAATGTTTGCTTCTTAACATCTGTGTTCCTTCATTATGATGTTAGTGTCAGAAAGATGAGTACATTTTTTAGTTGACTTCTCTATTCCTACCACCTAGCATGGTACTTGGTACGTGGTAAAAACTCATAATATATATTTGTTAAATGTATGGATGAATGAACTGCACCCAGTCCTTCTAAGGGGAAAGCTTCAAATCTGAGACTAATCTGAAATCCCAAGTCTGAAGGAAGGGCAAATTTTCTCTCTAGTTGAGCTGGCACATCTGACATCTATCTTTTTCTCCCCTTGGACTTTGGAACTCCTGGTTCTTACGCCTTTGGACTTGGGCTGAATTGCACACTGGCTTTCCTGGTTCTCCAGTTTGCAGAGAGAAGATTCTCAGCCTCCATAATCATATGAGTAAATTCCTATAATAAGTCTTCCTCTCTCTCTCTCTTATATTATATATAATATATATATATATATATATATATATATATAATTTATAAACAAGTATGCTTATCTACCTCTATATATTTATATACAGTTGACCCTTGAACAACATGGGTTTGAACTGCACAGGTTCACTTATATGTGGAGTTTTTTCAATAAATACATACTACAGTACTACATGGTCCATGATTGGTTGAATATGTGGGTATGGAGGACCAACTGTAAAATTATATTTTCTTCTGCAGGGTGGGGAGTCACGGCCCTAACCCTTGTGTTGTTTAATGGTTAACGTGATATATATATATATATATAATTTATATATATAAATGGGAGATAAATGTATCTCTCATTCTGTTACATTAACATAAATGTAAATGTTAACCCTTTGATATATATATATATAATTTATATATATATATATATATAAATGAGAGATAAATGTATTTGTGTGTGTGTGTATGCATGAGGGGAGAGAGAGACAGAGAGAGAGAGATCTCCTATTGGTTCTGTTTCCCTGGAGAATCCTGACTAATACAGATTTTGGTACCAAGAGTGGTTTTAGAGAAACAGAATTTTAAGGATGAGTTTTATGAATTGATTCTGGGGTTTCTAAAATTGACTTTCTAATCTGATCATACTTAAAGATGCTAATGACTCTATTTCCAGAGTAAAGAGTGCACTGATAGCACATGCCATGAACTGCTTATAGAGACACATATAACATTTGCCTTGGGTACTCCTAATCATTCACTTTGGCAAGGAGCTAAGTGACTCTGTATATGATACTTCAGAGCACTTTGGAGAAACTAGGGAATGTAATGAGGTTTGTTGGTTACTCCTAATGTCACTGGTTAAAATGTGAAAGAACAAAAAATGATCACAGGAATTCAAATTCCCAGGACAGTTGCCATATAAATGACCTAAAACTTTCTGCATTTGCTCTGAAGGACATCTTTACCTCCTGTAAAGACAAGGCAAAAATTGTTAAAAATCAAATGCTGAATCTCAGCCCATGATTGGAATAATTACAATGCAGGTTGAACTTCCAGCATAACATGGTGTCTACTGTTAAAGTGAGGCCATTGATTGATTGGAAAAGAATGGGATGGGGTTGTGTGTAGGAAGACCCTGATGAAGTGGAGAACAATGAGTACCTAAGTTCTTTTGAGTTTTCTTTACCAGTAGAAGCAGCCTTCACACCTCCTGTGGAATTAGCCACTCTATTCCCAGCAAAAGTGGCTTCTCCAACCCCAGTGGAAATGTTCTCTCACATGAAACCCATGGTTTCATGTGAGAGAACTCACATGGTTGTTTATAGCAGCTATATTCATAACTGACAAAATTCAGTTGGAAGCAACCAAGATGTCCTTCAGTAGGTGGATGGATAAGTAATCTGGGGTACATCCAGGTGAAGGAATATTACCCAGCACTAAAAAGAAATGACTATAAAGCCATGAAAAAGCATGAAGGAACCTTAAATGTATTTTACTAAGTGAAAGAAGCTAATCTAAAAAGGCTATAAACTGTGTGACTCCAACTATATAACATTCTGAAAAAGGCAAAACTGTGGAGAAAGTGAAAAGATCAGTTGTTGCCAAGCATTTTGGAGGATGGAGGGATGAACAGGTAAAACACGGGATTTTTAGGGCAGTGAAAATACTTTCTGTGAGGTCAAAAGGACTCCACTGAGATCAGGATCAAGATGGTGGAGGAGTAAGAAGCAGAGTTCACCTCCCTCCACAGAAACATTGAAAATACATCTACAAGTGGAACAATTTACACAGAACAGCTACTGAGTTCAGACAGAAAACCTTAGACATCTGAGAAAATAAGAAAACCTCCACATAACCGTGTAGGAAAAAAAGAAACAGAAGGAATCAGGATAGGGCCTGTGCACTGAGGAGGGAGCTGTGAAGTAGGAAAGGTTCCCACACCTTGGGAAGGCTCCTCACCAGCAGCGAAATTAGACTGGACAGAGGGGGAGTTTTGAAGCCTAAAACAGGAGAGCAGCAACTGGTTTGTGGAAGGCAAAACGGAGACTAACCTGAACAGAGGGTCACACCAGTACACTGCACACCCCAACCTGAGACACACCTCTGTCAGTGAGGGTGGGAGTTAAGTACTGAAGCTCAGACTCTGAAGCTCAGTCTCAGGGAGAGGAACAGGGTTAGGTGCAGAAACAGCCTAAAGAGGTTGGGCCATGGCAACTGAGGGTGTACTAGGAAGAAGCCTGGACCCACCAGAGAGGCAAGGCATGATTATTGGGAGGTGCACAAGGAAAAGGGTGGGATAGCCATAAGAACTTCTATCCTTGTGAGCATTCCCAAGAAACAGGACACTGCCCAAAGTAGCTCCAGGTATGAGGCAAGTTGCTGCCGCCATCTGGGGCTCCAGAGGCAGGTACTGACCACCTCTTCCAGACCTATGTGTAGACACCAGGCCCTGCCCTGGCTGACCTGGAAGGGCATGGACAGCCCCTGAAACTAGGAATTCCACCAGTGGGACACAGGACCTGCCCCCACTGACCCAGAAAGGCACAGACATATCCAGCCACTAACAATTCTGCCAGAGAGACCCAGGACCTGCCCATGCTGTCCTTGGAGGGCTCTGATAGCTTCCACAACTAGGAAATCCACCAGTGGGTGCTGGGACCTGCCTCTCTGTCCTGGGAGCATGTGGAAACTTCTTGTTACCACCAGTGGGTGCCAGGACATATCCTGCTGTTCCAGGAGGGTGCAGAAAGCTTCTGTGACTAGGAAATCCATCAGTGGGTGCTGGAACCTGCCCTGCTGTCCCAAGAGGTTGCAGTTAACTCTTGATACTTGGAAATCCACCAGTGGGTGCTGGGACACGTCCCACTGTCCCAGGAGGGTGCAGATAGCTTCCACAACTAGGAAATCCATCAGTGGTGCTGGAACATTCCCTACTGTCTTGGGAGTGTGCAGATAGCTCTTACTACTAGGAAATCCACTAGTGGGTACTCAGATCTGCCCTGCTGTCCTGGGAGGGCACAGATAGCTCCCCCCACTAGGAAAATCACCCAGAGTACTGGCTGAAAACTCAGCTGACCCCAGGGGCTGTATGACTAAGGAAGAAGAGCTGAAATCTCTCTTCACAGCTCTGCAAACAGTAGAGTTACACCTCTGCTGGTGGCTTCCTCAATTCAGCACCTGTGAAACATCCAAAAAGACAACAGGTGCTCTTGCAGCTGGCACAGGTCTGGCTTTAGCAACTGTGGGATCTATGGGGATGTACACCTGGGGATTAGGCCAGACCAGAGTTCAAGCTACCTCCATAGCTGCTACAGGGGTCCAGGTGCATAACTACTGCAGTCCTGGGACCTAACCTCACTAGACCTGCACCAGTGGCCGGGTGAAAACAATGCCTGAGAGTGACCAGGGCCAATTGCTGGCATACCCACAGTAGAGGCAGGACTCAGAGCAGTGCCAACAACAGTATACTTTGTGAGCCTGCACACTGGGCAAAAGGCGACACAAAAGAGCACATTCACAGGTGAACATCTCCAGAGGAGGAAAATACAGTGGCTTCTCTCCCAGTGGGAATGCTCCAATTCCACCTACCTCCCACTGCAGATCAGAATCACAGCTAAGAAACAGATCTGGGGGCCTCTACTACAACAAATAAGGAGCAGACCCTGCCCCTGACAGGGCAGTGACAATCACAGAGCAAAGGGGAGGCCCCACTCAATATCTACAGCAGGCTCTGATCACCAAAACACCAATCAAAACCCCTATCAAAGGGATAATGGCACAAACATTTGGACCAACCTCACCCACCAGGGGGCAGACAACAGGGTCAAGAGGAACTATGATCCTGCAGTCTGCAGAAAAGAGACCACAAAACAGTAAGTTTGACAAAATGAGACAAAAAATAAATATGTGGCAGATAAAGGAGCAAGATAAAAACCTAAAAGAAGAACTGAATGAAGAGGAGATAAGCAATCTATCTGAAAAACAATTAGAATAATGATAGTAAAAATGATCCAAAAATCTTGAAAACAGAATGGAGGCATGGATTGAGAAGATACAAGAAAAGTTTTACAAAGACCTAGAAGAACTAAAGAACAAAAAAACAGAGATGAAGAGGACAATAACTGAAATGAAAAATACACTAGAAAGAATCAGTAGCAGAATAATGGAGGCAGAAGAACAAATAAGTGACCTGGAAGAAAGAATGGTGGAAATCTCTGCCATGAAACAGAATAAAGAAAAAAAGAGTGAAAAGAAATGTGGATGGTCTCAGAGACCTCTGGGACAACACTAAGCACACCAGCATTTGAATTATAGGGGTTCCAGAAGAAGAAAAAAAAAGAGAAAGGCCCTGAGAAAATATTTCAAGAGATCAAAGTTGAAAACTTCCCTAACCTGGGAAAGGAAATAGTCATCCAAGTCCAGGAAGCACAGAGTCCCATACAAGATAAACCCAAGGAGGAACATGATGAGACACATATTAATCAAACTGACAAAAGTTAAATACAAAGAAAGAATATTAAAAGCACCAAGGGAAAAAGCAACAAATAACATACAAGGGAATCCCCATAAGGTTATCAGCTGATTCTTCAGCACAAACTCTGCAGGCCAGAAGGGAGGGCTACGATATACTTAAAGTGATGAAAGGAAAAAATCTACAACCAAGAATACTCTACCCATCAAGGCTCTTATTCAGATTCCACAGAGGAAAAAAAAAGCTTTTCAGACAGGCAAAAACTAAAAGAATTCAAGACCGCCAAACCAGCTTTACAACAAATGTGAAAGGAACTTCTCTAGACAAGAAACAGAAGAGAGGAGAATAAAAGAGTAAGGGAAGAAAAACGACCTACAGAAACAAACACCAAACAATTAAGAAAATGGCAATAGTATCTTACATATCAATAATTACCTTACATGTAAATGGAATAAATGCTCCAACCAAAAGGCAGAGATTGGCTGAATGGATACAAAAACAAGAAACAAATATATACTGTCTACAAGAAACCCACTTCAGATCTAGGGACACATACAGACTTTCTAAAAGTGAGGGGATGGAAAAAGATATACCATGCAAATGGAAATCAAAAGAAAGCTGGAGTTGCAATATTCATATCATACAAAATAGGCTAAAATAAAGACTGTTACAAGAGACAAAAAGACACTAAATAATGACCAAGGCATCAATCCAAGAAGATTGAACAATTGTAAATACATGTGGACCCAATATAAGAGCACCTCAATACATAAAGCAAATGCTAACAGCCATAAAAGGAGAAATCGAAAGTAACACAGTAATATGGGGGAATTTAACACCTCACTTACACCAATGGGTAGAACCTCCAGACAGAAAATTAATAAGGAAAAATAAGCTTTACATGACACGATAGACAAGATGGACTTAATTGACATTTATAGGACATTCCATCCCAAACCAGCAGATTACACTTTCTTCTCAAGTGCTCACAGAACATTTTGCAGGATAGATGACATCTTGGGTCACAAATCAATCCTCAGTAAATTTAAGAAAATTGAAATCATATCAAACATCTTTTCAGACCTCAATGCTATGAAATTAGAAATAAATTACAGGGAAAAATATGTAAAAAACACAAACACATGGAAGCTAAATAATACATTACTAAATAACCAAGAGATCACTGAAGAAATCAAAGAGGAAATAAAAGAATACCTAGAAACAAATGACAATGAAACACAATGATCCAAAACCTATGGGATGCAGCAAAACAATTCTAAGAGGGAAGTTTATAACAATACAATCCTACCTCAAGAAACAAGAAAAATCTCAAATAAACAATCTAACCTTACACCTAAAGGAACTAGAGAAAGAAGAACAAATAAAACCCAAAGTTAGTAGAAGGAAAGAAATCAAAAAAAATCAGAGCAGAAATAGGTGAAACAGAAACAAAGAAAACAATAACAAAGATCAATAAAACTAAAATCTGGTTCCTTGAGAAGATAAACAAAACTGATAAATATTTACCAACACTCATCAAGAAAAAGAGGAAGAGGACACAAATCAATAAAATTAGAATTGAAAATGGAGAAGTTACAATGGACACCACAGAAACACAAAGCATCATAAGAGACTACTACAAACCAACTCTGTGCCAAAAAAAAAGGTCAAGTTGGAAGAAATGGACAAATTCATAGAAGGGTATAATCCTCCAAGACTGAACCAGAAAGAAATAGAAAATATGAACAGACCAATCACAAGTAATGACATTGAAACTGTGATTAAAATGTTTCCAACAAACAAAAGTCCAGGACCAGATGGCTTCACAAGAGAATTCTATCAAACATTTAGAGGAGAGCTAACAACAATCCTTCTCAAACACTTCCAAAAAATTGCAGAGGAAGGAACTCCCAAACTCATTCTACAAGGCCACCATCACCGTGATACCAAAACCAGACAGAGACACTAAAAACAAAAAATTGCAGACCAAAATCACTGATGAATACAGATGCAAGAATCCTCAATGAAATACTAGCAAACAGATTCCAACAACACATTAACAGGATCATACAACATGATCAAGTGGGATTTATTCTAGGGATGCAAGGATTCTTCAATATACACAAATCAAACAATGTGATACACCATATTAACAAACTGAAGAATAAAAGCCATATGACCATCTCAATAGATGCCGAAAAAGCTTTTGACAAAATTCAACACTGATTTATGATAAAAACTCTCTAGAAAGTGGACATAGAGGGAACCTATCTCAACATAAGAAAGGCCATATATTACAAACCCACAACAAACATCATTCTCCATGGTGGAAAACTGAAAGCACTTCCTCTAAGATCAAGAAAAAGACAAGGATGTCCACTCTCACCAGTATTATTCAGCATAGTTTTAGAAGTCCTAGCCATGGCAATCAGAGAAGAAAAAAAAAAAAAAGGGAATCCAAATTGGAAAAGAAGAAGTAAAACTGTCACTGTTTTCTGATGGCATGATACTCTGAATATAAAATCTTAAAAAAACCACCAGAAAAATACTAGAGGTAGTCAATGAATTTGATAAAGTTTCTGGATACAAAATTAATGCACAGAAATCTCTTGCATTTCTATATACTAACCATGAAAGATTAGAAAGAGAAATTAAGGAAATAATGCCATTTACCATTGCAACAAAAAGAATAAAATGCCTAGGAATAAACCTACCCAAGGAAGTAAAAAACCTATACTCAGAAAACTCTAAGACAGTGATGAAAGAAATCAAAGATGACGCAAACAGATGGAGAGATATACCATGTTCTTGGATTGGAAGAATCAATATTGTGAAAGTGACTCTACTACCCAAAGCAATCTACAGATTATGTGCAATCCCTATCAAATTACCAATGGCATTTTTTATAGAATTAGGACAAAAAATCTTAAAATTTTTATGGAGACATAAAATACCCCAAATAGCTAAAGCTATCTTGGGGAAAAAAACGGAGCTGGAGGAATCAGACTCCCTGATTTCAGACAATACTACAAAGCTAGATTAATCAAGACACTATGGTACTGGCACAAAAACAGAAATATAGATCAATGGAACAGCATAGAAAGCCCATAGATAAACCCACTCAACTATGGTCAACTGATCTATGACAAAGGAGGCAAGAATATACAATAGAGAAAAGACACTCTCTTCTACTGGACTGAATGTCAATATTATGTCATAGTATGAGTGTGTTTTGTAATTGCAATCATTGTTACTTTTGTTCTGGTCATCCATTTACAGTGCTTGGTGTCACTTTACTATCTCTTGTAAAAATAAAACACAGTGTGTGTGTGTGGGAAAAAAAAGACAGTCTCTTCAATAAGTGGTGCTTGGAAAACTGGACAGCTACATGTAAAAGAACAAAATTAGAACACTCCTTACCACAATACACGAAAATGAACTTAAAATGGATTAAAAACTTAAATGTAAGAATGGACTCTATAAAACTCTTAGAGGAAAACATAGGAAGAACACACTTGGACATAAATCACAGCAAGATCTTTTTTGAGCCACCTCTAGAGTAATGGAAATAAAAACATAAATAAAAAAATGGGACCTAATGAAACTTAAAGCTTTTCACAGCAAAGGAAACTATAAACAAAATGTAATGACATGTAATGACATGTAAATGCAATTCTCCTGTCAGAATGGGAGAAAATATTTGCAAATGAAGCAAATGACAAAGGATTAATCTCCAAAATATACAAGCAGCTCATGCAGCTCAATATCAAAAAAATAAACAACCCAATCTAAAAATGGTCAGAAGACCTAAATAAACACTTCTCCAAAGAAGACACACAGATGGCCAAGAGGCACATGAAAAGTTGCTCAATATCACTGATTATTAGAGAATTTCAAATCAAAACTACAATGAGGTATCAACTCACACTGGTCAGAATGACCATCATCAAAATATCTACAAACAACAAATGCTGGAGAGGGTGTGGAGAAAAGGCAACCCTCTTGCACTGTTGTTGGGAGTGTAAATTGATACAGCCACTATGGAGAACAGTATGGAGGTTCCTTTAAAAATGAAAATTAGAACTACCATATGACCCAGCAATCCCACTAGTGGGCATATACCCAGAGAAAATAATAATTCAAAAAGACACTTGCACACCAATGTTCATTGCAACACTATTTACAATAGCCAGGTCATGGAAGCAATCTAAATGCCCCCTGACAGACCAATGGATGAAGGAGATGTGGTACATATATACAGTGGAATATTACTCGGCTGTATAAAGGAACGAAAATGGTTCATTTGTAGAGAGGTGGATGTTCCTAGAGACTGTCATACAGAGTGAAGTAAGTCAGAAAGAGAAAAACAAACATCGTTTATTAACGCATATATGTGGAATCTAGAAAAATGGTACAGATTAACTGGTTTGAAAGCCAGAAATAGAGACACAGATGTAGAGAACAAATGTATGGACACCAAGGGGGGAGAGCAGGGAGTTGGTGGTGGTGGTGGGATGAACTGGGACATGGGATTGACATATATACACTATTATGTATAAAATAGATAAATAATAAGAACTTGCTGTATAATAAAGAAAAAAACTCTGAAACTAAAAGATGGTTCTTTGAGAAGATAAACAAAATTGATAAGCCATTAGCCAGACTTATCAAGAAAAAAAGGAAGAGGGCTCAAAACAATAAAATTAGAAATGAAAAAGGAGAAGTTACAGTAGACCACACAGAAATATGAAGGATCATAAGAGATTACTACAAGCAACTATATGCCAATAAAATGGACAACCTGGAAGAAATGGACAAATTCTTAGAAAGGTATAACCTTCCAAGACTGAACCAGGAAGAAACAGAAAATATAAACAGACCAATCACAAGCAATGAAATTGAAAATGAATAAAAATCTTCCAACAAGCCAAAGTACAGGACCAGATGGCTTCAGAGGTGAAGTCTATCAAACATTTAGAGAAGAGCTAATACCTATCCGTCTCAAACTGCTCCTAAAAATAACAGAGGAAGGAACACTCCCTAGCTCATTCTACAAGTCCACCATCACCCTGATGCCAAATCCAGACAAAGATATCACAGAAAAAGAAGATTATAGACCAATATTATGGATGAGTTTAGATACAAAAATCCTCAACAAAATACTAGCTCACAGAATCCAACAACATATCAAAAGGATCATGTATCATGATCAAGGAGAATTTCTCTCAGGGATGCAAGGATTCTTCAACGTATGCACATCATTCAATGTGATACACCATATTAACAAACTGAAGAATAAAAACCATATGATTATCTCAATAGATGCCGAAAAAGCTTTTGAAAAATTCAAAACTCAATTATGATAAAAACTCTCCAGGTGAGCATAGAGGGAACCTGCGTCAACATAATAAAGACCATATACGACAAACCCACAGCAAACATCATTCTCCATGGTGAAAAACGGAGAGCATTTCCTCTAAGATCAGAAACAAGACAAGGATGTCCACACTCGCCACTATTATTCAACATAGTTTTGGAAGCCCAAGCCACAGCAGTCAGAGAAGAAAAAGATATAAAAGGAAGCCAAATTGGAAAAGAAGTACAACTGTCACTCTTTTCAGATGGCAGGATACTCTACATAGAAAATCCTAAAGATACTACCAGAAAACTGCTAGTGCTCATGAGTGAATTTGGTAAAGTCACAGGATACAAAATTAATATAAGGTAATCTATTGCATTTCTACACATTAACAACAAAGGATCATAAAGAGAAATTAAGGAAACAATCCCATTTACCATTGCAACAAAAAAAGTAAAATACCTGGGAATAAACCTACCTAAGGAAGCAAAAGACCTGTACACAGAAAATTATAGGATACTGATGAAAGTAATCAAAGACAACACAAACAAATGGAGAGGTATACCATGTTCTTGGGTCAGAAGAATCAATATTTTGAAAGTGACTATGCTACCCAAAGCAATCTATAGATTCAATGCAATACCTATCAAATTACCAATGGCATTTTTCACAGAAATAGAACAAAAGTATTACTTTTTGTATGGAAATGCAAAAGACCCCAAATAGCCAAAGCAATCTTGAGAAAGAAAAACGGAGCTGGAGAAATCAGGGTCCCTGACTTCAGACTATACTACAAAGCTACAGTAATCAAAACAATTGGTACTAGCACAAAAACAGAAATAAAGATCAGTGGAATAGGATAGAAAGCCCAGAAATAAACCCACAGACTTATGGTCACCTAATCTATGACAAAGGAGGCAAGAATATACCATGGTGAAAAGACAGTCTCTTCAATAAATGGTGCTAGGAAAACTGGGCAACTACATGTGAAAGAATGAAATTAGAACACTCCCTAACACCATACACAAAATAAACTCAAAATGGGTTAAAGACCTAAATGTAAGGCTGGACACCATAAAACTCTTAGAGGAAAACATAGGCAGAACACGCTTTGACATAAAATGCAGCAAGATCTTTTTCATCCACCTCCTAAGGTAATGAAAATAAAAACAAAAAGAAACAATTGGGATCTAATTAAACTTAAAAGCTTTTTCACAACAAAGGAAACCATAAAGAAAACAAAAAGACAACCCACAGAATGGGAGAAAATATTTGGAAATGAAGCCACCAACGAGGGATTAATCTCCAAAATCTACAAATAGCTCATGCATCTCAATTGAAAAAAACAAATCACCCAATCAAAAAATGGGCAGAAGACATAAATAGACATTTCTCCAAAGAAGACATACAGATGGCCAAAAGGAACATTAAAATATGTTCAACATCACTAATTATCAGAGAAATGCAAAGCAAAACTACAATGAGCTATCACCTCACACCGGTCAGAATTGCCATGATCAAAAAATCTATAAACAATAAATTCTGGAGAGTGTGTAGAGAAAAGGGAACCCTCCTACACTGTTGGTGGGAATGTAAATTGGTACAGCCACTATGGAGAACAGCATGTAGGTTCCTTAAAGGACTAAAAATAAAACTATCATATGACCCAGCAATCCCACTCCTGGGCATATACCCAAAGAAAACTATAATTCAAAAAGATACATGCACCTCAATGTTCATTGCACTGCTATTTACAATAGCCAGGACATGGAAGCAACCAAAATGTCCATCAACAGAGGAATGGATAAAGAAAATGTGGTACATATATACAATGGAACATTAGTCAGCCTTAAAAAAGAACAAAATAATGCCATTTTCAGCAACATGGAAGGAACTAGACACTGTCATACTGAGTGAAGTAAGTCAGACACTGAAAGACAAATATCAGATGATATTGCTTATATGTGGAATCTGAAAAAGAATGGGTAAAAATGATCTTATTTACAAAACGGAAGTAGTGTCATGGATCTAGAAATCAAACTTATGGTTATCAGGGGGTACAGGGGGAGGATAAATTGGGAGATTGGGACTGATATACACACACTACTATATATAAAGTAGATAAGTAATAAGAACCTGCTGTACAGCACAGGGAAATCTCAATACTCTGTAATTGCCTATATGGGAAAAAAAATCTTAAAAAAAAATAAAGAGTGGATATATGTATGCATATGTATATGCATATACATATACACTTCGGTGTACACCTGAAACTAACACAACATTGTAAATCAACTATACTCCAATAAAATTAAAAAAATATATTTGTGTGATACTATAGTGATGGATACAGGTCATCATGCATTTGTCCATACCCACATAGTGTACAATACTAGGAGTAAACCCTAAGGTAAACTATAGACTTTGAGTGATTATGATGTGTCAATTTAGGTTCATCCTTGGTAAATATATATATATATATATGTATGTATATATTACTCTGATGGAAGATGTCAATAATGGGAATGATTACATAGATTTTGGGAAGGGAGGTATATGGGGAATCTCCATATCTTCCTCTCAGATTTGTTATAAATCTACAACTACTCTAAAAAATGTCTTAAAGCAAAATTGACTAGCCTTGAGAGTGGCAATTTCTCTCCAGCCAGCAAGCTTTTTAAGATATTAAAATATCATAAAATATAGAAAATAATAAACAGTATATTTAATAATTAATTATATATTTGATAGGGACTATGTTGTTATCTATTTCTAAAGTGTTCTTAAGAGCTACATGGACAGTTTACATCTGGAAACTAAATTATAAAGGAGAACATTTAATTACTGATATACAAAAGTATTTAATACAGGAGGAAAATTTTGTAATACCATAATAAAACACAAACAGATGAGTAGTGTGAAAGGTGATTTATTTTTGCAGACAAGTAGGTCCATAAAATTCTGGCAATAAGCCCATCAGCTATCATTGTTATTAGATTGCTCTTATAACAGTGTCCTCATTACTTGTAAACATTTGTAAAGAGATAATTGTTCTATTCCTGCATGTGTGTGTGTGCATGCACGTGTGTGTACACAATTTTTAAAGAAAAAGTTTACCTATTGAAGGCTAAACTTTTACCCATATTAATTCACATGTCCTTAATATGTTAGTATTTATAACACTTAGGTGTTTTTTTTTTTTAATGTACACGGGCTTCCCCTCTGCCCCTCAGGAAAACTTACAGAAGAGTGTATCTCTTAAAATTTATGACACTAAAGGGCATCTTAAGAGGCCAATGGATGAGAAAATTGGGACAAAGTAAAATCAAATAACCTGCTTAAGTGTACACACTTATTGAGATTATGCAGATACAATGCATAGTTTCATGCCTGATGCATGGTAAATAATCAACAAATCACAGGTGTTATTGAAAATAATCAAATACATACAAATCTACTGTATATTTCACCACAAATGTGATATATTCTCTGATGTATAACCAAAGTATGAATAGATTCTTTTGAGATATTTTTAATAAAGATTTTATGTGTGTCTTACTCTTTGTGTGTCTATTTTCATCATTTCTTATATAATTATTCTTTGGCTCAATACCAAGGTGGAAGATACAAAAGAGTTGCATTTGAAAATATAATTTCTTCAATGGGAAATATTCTCTTTTCTACTCTTAAGTAAAACACAAACATAGTTCCTCCTTATCAGACTTTGTATAAGATTTGAACTGGTAAATAGGTGGGAATAAGTTAACACTTAAAATTATCTGTTTCTACTTGCTAAAATAATATTTGTATCACTATGTCAATATAAAATATATTTTATACCAATAGCTATTTTAAAAAGGTCATAATATAATTTCAACAAGTTTAGGCCTCCATGAACACAATTTGCTTCTAAATATTAGGCTTATAAGATCATAATCTTAGAAAATATGAGAAAGATTGCAATAACTATAAACATTAATGGGAAAATCAGTCATCATGTGAGATTTCAATACAATATCTAAATAACAGATCAAGCAGACATTAATAAGGGAAAAGAACAAAATACAAAAAATAAAATAAATAGAAGAAAAAATAAAGAAAATAGAATAATAAAAATGTGATGAACCAGAGAATTGGCACTTCTGGCAGGTTGGAGTAACTTATTCTAGACTTGTCTTCCTGTTTGAAAAAAAAGAAAAACTAAAAAATGATGCAAAATATATGAAACATCAGTTTTCAGTCCTTGGACAATAGGCATATTAGGACTATACTCCCCAAGAAAAGGAAAACAAGTGAGATGAGCCCTACAAAATACCCTACGTTTTTGTCTGAAGGCACATTCTGAACCTTGATACCCAAAGGGTCAAACTTTTATGGTAGGGCTAAACTGCCCCTTCTCCCTAACAAAGCTAAAATCTAATATTGAAAGGATCAAGCTTAACTGCCTGATAAAGAAAGTTCAATATTGTTTAAAGGCACTAAAAACACAGAAACTCAAAATACACCATGTAATCCCCAAATTACTATACATTCCATAGAATTTTAAAAGTGGAAGCACTCTCATATTCATTTTACAAGTATAATCTTGCTACAAAACTATATACTGAGAACATGAGAAGTTGTAACTGTAGGTCAAAATTAATTATGAAGGTAAGTCTAATTATCTTTTAAAAAACCTACAAGCAAATCAACAATACATGAAAAGGAAAACTCAACAGGACCATACTGAATTTATCTTAGGAATACATGAATGACTTAACATTAGGATAAACAATATATTACTGCAATTCCCCACATTAATAGATTAAAGAGAAAAGCAGTATGACTTTTGCCAGTAAAGGAAGAAATAATATTTGAAAAACTTTACTACAGAGAATTAACCTTATCAGAACTCTGGAAGATAGTCAAACGTTTACAGCAACCAAATGAATGCATAACCAGGAGAAAGCACTGTTAAACAGGGTGGGAGAAATTTGTGTTGTTTAAACATACCATCCCCCAATCCCTTCCCCAATGCAGTGGTTGTATTGAAAATGGTAGCCTGTATTCCCAGTGCAGGCACTTGGTCCTTGAGGAAGCAGAGACCTCCACAAAGAATTATGTTTGTCTGCTTTGTCCTGTCAGTGGGTTCTCTGAAGTATTAACATGGCCTTTTTTCCTCCTAATGTGGAATTTCTCAGGGGCAGAGAAATGGCTATGTCTACACAGAGGATGTACCCTGAAAACATTGAAAACCAAATGAACAAGATGCTACCACCTGGGGCAAAAAATAAGTTGAGGCAATAGGTAAATTGAAAGCTGTAGGAAAAAATGGGAAGTGAGAATCTTTGAAGACTAAAAGCTCCTTAATATACTGGGTAGGCTAGGATGCCTTGCACATGTCCAGGGAAGGATGCCTGCTCAAAAAACACCATAAGCTTTTACTCCTGGTTTGTCTTCAGTTTCAGCATGTGCAGGAAGTAAAGGCTATGGCAGAGTTGTATGTGACCTGGCTAAACAGTGAAGAGTGTCCCCAAACCAGAGCCAATCTGCAAAGACTGGTAGAGTATCTATTTTTCTTTTCTTTATTTTTTTTTCTGTTTCTGCACATCATAATATTTTAGATGCCCATTTTTCAACAGCAAAAAAAAATTAAAGTGTGGAAAAAACAAGAATCAAGAAAAAAACGTGCCTATGAGACTGTGGGACATCAACGTACCAACATTTACATAAAGAAAATCTTAAAAGGAGAGGTGAGAAAGGCAGAAAGAATAACTGAATAAACAATGGTCAAGACTTGCAAAGTTTGAAAAAACAAGCAAACAAACATGAATTTACTCACCCAAGAATCTCACCAAATTCCAAGTAGGGTAAACCAAAGAGATCCAGACTGAGACACATTATACCAAACTGTCAAAAGCCAAAGATAATAAGATAATCTTGCAATGAGCAAGAGAAGAGTTACTTGTAATATACAAGGGATCTCCAATCAGATTAACAACCAATTTCTCTTTAGAAACAATGGAGAACAGAAAGCAATGGGATGGCATATTTAAAGTGCTGAAAGAACAAAACTACCAGTCAAGAATTCTATATCCAGAAAAACTATACTTCAAAAAAATGAAGAAGTTAAGACATTACTAGGAAAACAAAAGTATTGTGAGTTCATTACCAGTAGATCTGCCTTACAAGAAATGATAAAGGGAATCCTATAGGCTGTAATGAAATGTCACTAGATAGTAAATTGACATCACACGAAAAAATAAAGTGTGGTAAAGCATTACACATAGGTAAATACAAAATCCAGTAGTATTTTATCTTTGGTTTGTAACTCCTCTCTTTGTTTCTCATATTATTTAAAAGATCAATTCATAAAACAATAATTATAAATCTGTAATAATGGGCACATAGGTAATAATGGGTATGTATGTAATCTATGACAATAACAATATAGAAGGAGAGAGATGGAAGTGTGTAAAGGCAGAGTTTTAGTATATTTGTGAAGCTAAGTTTTTATTAACTCAAAACAGGTTTAAAAAACTTTTTACAAAATTTTATGCAATTTTTAAAGGTTACTTTTCATTTACAGTTATTACAAAATATTGGCTATATTCCACATGTTGTACCATACATCCTTAAGCCTAACTTACACCCAATAGTTTTAAGCTCCCACTCCCCAACCCCTATAGCCCCACCCCACTGGTAACCACTAGTTTATTCTCTAGATCTGTGAGTATGCTTCTTTTTTGTTCCATTCACTAATGATTTGTATTTTTTGATTCCACAAATAAGTGATATCCTACAGATTTTTTGAATGAATTATTTTACTCTAAACTGGATGGAGTTTAGAGTCCTTTGGGATAATTATCCTACAGTTATTGTTTTTCACTGACTGACTTAGTTCACTTAGCATAGTGTCCTCCACATCTATCCAAGTTGCTGCGAGCAGCAAAATTGTGTTCTTTTTTATTTTATAAGCGAGTTGTATTCCATTGTATATATCTACCACCTCTTCTTCACCCATTGATCTGTTGATAGAGACTTAGGTTGCTCCCTTATCTTGGCAATTGTTAATAATTCTGCTATGAACATTGGGGTGCATGTATCTTTTCTAATTAGTGTTTTTGTTTTTTTCAGATATAAACTCAAGAGTGAAATTCCTGGGTCATATGGTAGTTATATTTTTATCTTTTGAGAAGACTCCATCTGTTTTCCACAGTGGCAACACCAATTTACATTCCCACCAACAGTGTAGGAGGGTTCCCTTTTCTCTACATCCTCTCCAACATTTGTTATTTGTGTGCTTTTTAATGATAGTCATTCTGACAGGTGTGAGGTGATATCTCATCATGGTTTTGATTTGCATATCTCTGGTGATTAGCAATGTTGAGTATCTTTTCAAGTGCCTGTTGACCATCTGCATTTACTTCTTGGAAAATGTTTATTCAGTTCTTCTGCCCACTTTTTATTTTTTTTCTTCTTCTTTTTTTTTTTTTTTTTTTTTTTGCAGTATGTGGGCCTCTCACTGTTGTGGCCTCTCCCGTTGCGGAGCACAGGCTCCGGACGCACAGACTCAGTGGCCATGGCTCACGGACCCAGCTGCTCTGTGGCATGTGGGATCTTCCCGGACTGGGGCATGAACCCGTGTTCCCTGCATCGGCAGCCGGATTCTCAACCACTGCACCACCAGGGAAGCCCCAAAATAAAGCCCTTGCTTTTTTTTTTTCCTTGCCCACTTTTTAAATTGGGATTTTTTTTTATGTTGAGTTGTGTGAGCTGTTTATGTAAGTTGGATATTAATCCCTTATCTGTCAGATCATTTGCAAATATTTTCTTCCATTCAGTGGGTTGTCTTTTTGTTTGTCAAGGATTTCCTTTGCTGTGTAAAAACTTTTAAGTTTAATTAGGTCTCATTTGTTTATATTTGCTTTTATTTCCTTACTTTAGGAGCCAAAAAAAATACTGCTACAACTTATGACAAAGAGTATTCTGCCTGTGTTTTCCTCTAGGAGTTTTATGCTATCTGATCTTATATTTAGGTCTTTAATCAATTTTGAATTTATTTTTGTATCTAGTATTAGAGACTATTCTAATTTCATTCTTTTCTATGTAGCTGTAAAGTTTTCCTTGCACCACTTATTGAAGAGACAGTCTTTGATCCCTCATATATTCTTGCCTTCTTTGTCATAGATTAATTGACCATAAGTGTGTAGGTTTATTTCTAGGCTCTCTATTGTTTTCCACTGATTTATGTGTCTGTTTTTGTGCCTGTACCATACTGTTTGATTATTGTATTTTTGTAGTATATTCTGAAGTCAGGGAGCCTGATTCCTCCAGCTCTGTTCATCTTTCTCAAGACTGTTTTGGCTATTTGGGGTCTTTTGTGTTTCCACACACACAAATTTTAAAATTATTTGTTCTAGTTCTGTGAAAAATGGCATTATGTATTTTGATAGGGATTGCATTGAATCTGTAGATTGCCTTGGGTAGTATGGTCATTTTAACAATATTGACTCTTTCAATCCAAGAACTCAGTACATCTTTCCATCTGTTTGTGAGATCTTCAATTTCTTGTAGTGTGTCTTTCTTGTAGTAGTGTGTCTTTCTTGTAGTAGTGTCTTATAGTTTTCAGAGTACAGGTCTTTTGCCTCATTAGGTAGGTTTATTCTTAGGTATTTTATTCTTTATGATGTGATGGTAAATGGGATTGTTTCCTTAAATTCTCTTCATGATACTTTGTTGTTAATGTATAGAAATGCAACAGATTTCTTTACATTAATTTTTATCCTGCAACTTTACCAAATTCATTGATGAGGTCTAGTAGTTTTCCAGTGGTATCTTTAGGATATTTTATGTATAGTATCATGTCATCTGCTGACAATGACAATTTTACTTCTTCCTTCCCAATTTGGATTCCTTTTAATTCCTTTTCTTCTCTGATTGCTATGGCTAGGACTTCCAAAACAATGTTGAATAAAAGTTGTGAGAGTGGGAATCCTTGTCTGGTTCCTGGTCTTAGAAGGAAAGCTTTCAGCTTTTTACCATTGAGTATGATGTTAGCTGTGGGTTTGTCATATATGGCCTTTATTATGTTGAGGTATGTTCCCTCTATGCCCACTTTCTGGAGTGTTTTTATCATCAACAGATGTTGAATTTTATCAAATACTTTTTCTGTCTCTAGTGAGATGATCATATGGTTCTTACTCTTCAGTTTGTTAATGTGGTGTATCACATTGATTTATTTGAGTATACTGAAAAATCCTTGCATCTGGGAGTTAATTCCCAATTAATCATTGTGTGTGATCTTTTAAAAATATTATTGGATCCAGTTTGCTAGTATTTTGTTGAGAAATTCTGCATCTATGTTCATCAGTGATATTGGCCTGTAATTTTCTTTTTTGTGTGATATCTTTTTCTGATTTTGGGATCAGGGTGAGGTTGGCCTCATAGAATGAGTTTGGAAGTGTTTCTTCCCCTGCAATTTTTGGAATAGTTTCAAGAAGGATAGATGTTAAATCTTTTCTAAATGTTTTATAGAATTTCCCTGTGATGCCATCCTGTCTCGGATTTTTGTTTGTTGGGAGTTTTAAAATTACTTATTCATTCATATTCATTCATATTTCATTGCTGGTAATTGGCCTGTTCATATTTTCTATTTCCTCCTGGTTTAGTCTTGGGAGATTGTACCTTTCTAAGAATTTGTCCATTTCTTCTAGGTTGTCTATTTTATCAGTGTATAATTGTTCATAGTAGTCTTTTATGATCCTCTGTATTTCTGTGGTGTTGCTTTTAACTTCTTTTTCATTTCTGATTTTATTAATTTGGGCACTCTCTCTTTTGTTGTTGGTGAGTTGGCTAAAGTTTTGTCCATTTTATTTATTTTTCAAAGAACCAGCTTTTAGTTTCATTGATCCTTTCAATTTGTTACTTGTTATTTCATTTTATTATTGCTGTTATCTTTATGATTTCTTTCCTTCTACTAACTGTGGGTTTTATTTGTTCTTCCTCTAGCTGCTTTAGGTGTAAGGTTAGATTTTTTTTTTTGAGATTTTTCATGTTTCCTGAGGGAAGCTTATATTGCTATAAACTTCCCTCTTAGAACTGCTTTTTCTGTGTCCCATAAGTATTGGGTCATTGTGTTTTCATTGTCATTTTTCTCTAGGTATTTTTTATTTCCTCTTTGATTTCTTCAGTGATCCATTGGTTGTTTAGTAGCATATTGTTTAGCCTTCAAGTGTTTGTGTTTTTTGCAGTTTTTTTCTTATAGTTGATTTCTATTTTCATAGCATTATGGTGGAAATTATCCTATTTTTAAATTTATTGAGGCTTTTTTTTTAAAATTAATTAATTAATTTATTTATTTATTTATGGCTGTGTTGGGTCTTCGTTTCTGTGTGAGGGCTTTTTCTAGTTGCGGCAAGCGGGGGCCACTCTTCATTGCAGTGCACGGGCCTCTCACTATCGCGGCCTCTCCCGCTGCGGAGCACAGGCTCCAGACGCGCAGGCTCAGCAGTTATGGCTCACGGGCCTAGCCGCTCCGCGGCACGTGGGATCCTCCCAGACCAGGGCTCGAACCCGTGTCCCCTGCATTAGCAGGCAGATTCCCAACCACTGCGCCACCAGGGAAGCCCATTGAGGCTTGTTTTGTGGCCTAGTATGTTATCTATCCTGGAGAATGTTGCATGTGTACTTTCAAGAATGTTTATTCTGCTCTTTTTGGATGAAATGTTGTATATATATATCAATTAAGTACATTTAGTCTATTGTGTTATTTAAGGCCTGTGTTTCCTTATTGATTATCTGTCTAGATGATCAGTCCATTGATGCAAGTGAGGTGTTAATGTCCTCTACTATTATTGTGTTACTATCAATTTCTTTTTATTGTGTCTGTTAATATGTGCCTTATATATTTAAGTGTTCCTGCATTTGGTACATACATATTTACAATTATTATATCTTCTTTTTGGGTTGCTACCTTGATCTTTGTGTAGTGTCCTTCTTTATCTCTTGTAACAGTATTTTAAAGTATATTTTATCTGATATAAGTATAGCTACTCTGGCTTTCTATTTATATTCATTTGTATGGAATACACTTTTCCATACCCTTGCTTTCAGTCTTTATGTGTCTCTAGATCTGAAGTGGGTTTCTTGTAGGCAGCATATATAGGGGTCTTGTTTTTGGATGCATTCATCTACTCTATGTGTTTTGGTTGGAGCATTTAGTCCATTTACATTTAAGGTAATTATTGATACGTATGTTCTTATTACCATTTTGTTAATTGTTTTAGATTTGTTTTTCTAGTTCTTTTTTCCTCTTTTTTTTCTCTTCTCTTATGATTTAATGCCTATCTTAATGTTATGTTTGGATTCCTTTTTCTTTTTTGTGTGTATATCTATCATGGATTTTTTGTTTGATGTTACCGTGAGGTTTTTGTACAGCAGTCTATACATACACTTGATTGTTTTAAGTTGCTGATCTCTTAATTTCAAATGCATTTAGGCACCTCCACCACTGCCACCACCCCTACTTCTGCTCCTGGCACTGCTGGCAGTGGCCCCAATTGGGGTTGTGGGGAGATGGGGTGCCAGCATTGGGGCTTGGAACAGTGCATCCCAGTGCATTGGCTCAGGCTGCTGCTGCTGTTGAAGCTGCTTCCACTCTAGCACCTGATCTGGGGCCAACCACAGTGCTCTGCTCTTCTACCTCTGACAGTACTGCCTCTGCTGGGCTGCACAGGCCAGTGGGTGGGGCAGCAACCTTCATGCCTTGTTCTGGGGGCCCCATGGCCTGGCCCAATCCCAGGGTGAATGGGCAAGGGGGCCAGACAGGAAGAGCCAAAGAGGAGGTGGCCAAAATATGTTGTTTTAAGTGTAAAGTATCAGTTGTAATCCCCAAGGTAACCACTAGGAAAATACTATGTTCTGATTACTCCTAGAGTTGAACCTGCCATCTTGCTTTTTCTGTTCAACTTCAAACTCAGAAATCCAGTTGCCTACTTGATAGCTCCACATGCCTGTATCTAAGACATCTCAAAATTAACCTGTCAGAACTGAATTCCAGCTTCTCCCAACACAATATGGTCTTTTAATATCCTTCCTCATCTTGGTTGATGTCAACTCTATCCTTGCAGTTCCTCAGATAAAAAACATTGGAGGAATCCTATACACTTCTCTTTATCCAACAAACTACACCCAGTTCATCAACAAGTACTCTTGGATCACTTTCCAAATATATTCAGAATTCCTCAAAGTGACTACTTCTCATGGCCCTTACTTCTGGTCCAGTTAACCACTGTCTCTTGACTGAATTATTGAAATGGCCTGTAAAATGTCTCACTGTTCCTTCCCTGCTCCTCTAGTTTTAAAGAAGTCAGTGTGATCCATATAAATCACTCATTTGCTCACATCTTCCCTTTTATACAGTTAAAAACAAATTCCTTGTAGTAGACTGAAGGACTATTCATGGTCTGCTGCCCCTCACCCCTCTGCTTTATGTCCTACTAATCTACCCCACAATCACTCCACTCCACACCACACAGTTTTCTCCTTCTTGTTTATTGAACACTCCAATATTAACCTAAATCAGAGGCTTTGCACCAGTTGTTCCTTCTATCTAGGATTTGCTTCCCCCCAGCATCTGTGTGTCTCATTCATTCCAGTCTTTTTACCTTCTTAATGAGTCTTCCCCTCCTTTCTCATACCACAGCAAACTTTGCTTTCTCAATACTGCTTACCCTGCTCTATTTTCCCATGGCATTTATAACCTCCTAAATATCATGTATATTTTCTGTTTTGTTCACTGATGTATCCTCAGAATAGGTCCTCAATAAAAACACTATTTGAACCCACAAAAAATGGACAGAGCCTCACCCTTAAAAATATATTTTAAGCAAACTAGAAATAGAAATGAGCTTTTATGTAAAACATAAAATCTTGTATTTAAAATTCACAGTGAGATGGGGTGAGAGAGTGGCATGGACATGTATACACTACCAAATGTAAATTAGATAGCTAGTGGGAAGTAGCCACATAGCACAGAGAGATAAGCTTGGTGCTTTGTGACCACCTAGAGGGGTGGGATGGGGAGGGTGGGAGGGAGGGAGATGCAAGAGGGAAGAGATATGGGAACATATGTATATGTATAACTGATTCACTTTGTTATAAAGCAGAAACTAACACACCATTGTAAAGCAATTATACTCCAATAAAGATGTAAAAATAAAATAAAAATAAATAAATAAATAAATGAAATTCACAGTGAGACAAGGAAGTCTGCATTCACCACTTTTATTTAACATTGTAACAGAATTGCTAGACAGTACCATAAGACAAGAAAAATATTAATAAAAATTATAAATTTTGAAAAGAAAAATCTGTTATTAGCATAGAATATGATTGTCTTAAAGAAAACTCAGAAACTAACAAATTATTAGAGTCAATAAAAAGTTCATCAAAGTTGCTCCTTCTGGGCTTTCCTGGTGGTGTGGTGGTTGAGAGTCCACCTGCCGATGCAGGGGACATAGGTTCATGCCCCGATCCGGGGAGATCCTACATGCCGCAGAGCGGCTGGGCCCGTGACCCATGGCCACTGAGCCTGTGCATCTGGAGCCTGTGCTCCACAACGGGAGAGGCCACAATAGTGAGAGGCCCGCATAATGCAAAAAAAAAAAAAAAAAAAAAATTGCTCCTTCTAAACTGAAAGACAACATAATCATAATGGCTAAAATGATGGAGCTAGACTTCTTTGGTTTAAATCACACTATATATAATACATATAATCTATCTCTATCAATTATCTATCTATATATCTATCTATTTATCTACCTATCTGTGTATCTATCATGTGAGGTTTAAAACTATATGTTTTATATATATATATATATATATATATATATATATATATATATATATATATATATATATATATATATATATATAAATAAATAAACAACAACAACAAAAATATATATATATAACTTTGGAAAAACTATTTAAACTTTCTATGCCAGTTTTGTAATTTACAAAAATGGGGTAGATAATAATGGCATAAATCTCACTGAGTTATTATGAAACTTAGATAATTTAATTTGCATACAGTATACAGAATTGTACCTGCACATAGTGAGAATTATATAAAATTAATTATTTTCATTATTGTAAAAGCAATGTAAAAGATCTGTGGCATTACTGCATAAAAGAAGTAAAGAGTTAAAATTTTTAAAATTAAAATATACTATTAATAATAGCATGGAAATTAAAAGGTATTTAGGAATGAGCCTAACAAAACTTGCACAACATGTAATGAGATAATTGTAAGATTTTAGTAGAAGATAGTCAAGAAGACTTAATTAAATGTAAAGGTACACAATGTTCATGGACTGGAAGACTATTAAGATATCAAATTTGCCCAAAATAAACAAAAAAATTTAACAAATTTCAGTTAAAATCCAGTCAAATTTTTTGTGGGTATGTATGGTCAAATTTCTAATGATGAGTCATTCTAATGATGATTGAAATGGAAAAATAAGGAACAAAATACTGAGACAGGGCAAAGAGTATTAGTTCTAAAGTTTTCAGGACTTGTTTTAAACATATAGGAGTGTTACTCCTACAGGAATGGACAATCCAATAACACAGAATATATAACTCAATGATAGACCTATGCTTATATGGAAATTTAATATATACAGAGATAGATTTGGACATTGCACAAAAATGGTGAAGTTTTCCATAAATAGGTTGGGATACTATTTGAGAACAAAACTCAATGTTTAGTGGATTAAAATTTAGGTGTGACATGGAAAATTTTAAACAGTTTAAGAAAATATAGGAAAGCATCTTCAGGGCATTGGAGTAGGGAATTAACACCTCCTAAAGGTATAAACGCTTAAATAAATATTTAATATTTTTTACATTGAAAATTAAAATGTAGATTAATCAAAGACACTATTAAAAAGTAAACAAACCAATCTCTATATTAGAAAGCAGGAATTTTCTACATAAAAATATAACATGTTTTTATGCATTATATAGAATGCTACAATATTAAAATATAAAAACTATGACTTGGGCTTCCCTGGTGGTGCAGTGGTTGAGAGTCCACCTGCCGATGCAGGGGACACGGGTTCGTGTCCCGGTCCGGGAAGATCCCGCATACCGCAGAGCGGCTGGGCCCGTGAGCCATGGCCGCTGAGCCTGAGCGTCTGGAACCTGTGCTCCACAACAGGAGAGGCCACAACAGTGAGAAACCCATGTACCACAAAAAAAACCCAAAAAACAAAAAAAAACTATGACTAAACCTATGGATAAGTAAAAATGACCTACGTTTACTAATCAGAAATGCAAATTTAAACCACAGTGTGTTTATATTTCAGGCTCCTCAAGTTAGCAAAGTTTAAAATGTTTGTAAATACCAATTTTTGTTGAAAATGTGGAGCAACAAAAATCTTTATACACTATTTTGAACTCTAAATTTGGAAAAGTAGAATGAAATTGAAGTTGCTCAAACCCTTTGACAGCAAGCACACTCTTTGGCACATGCCATAGAAAGACTCTTACAGTTTTTCAAAAACAGATATATTTAAGAATGTTTAAAGTGTCAAAGTTTGTAATCTCTACAAATAGAAATAAAGTAAATATCTACCAAAAGAAGAACACAAATAAATTGTGGTATAGTTAATTGAGAATTAAACTACATTGCAGAGGAATAAACCACATCACCAATATATGAATTGTAAAACAAAAAACAAAATGCAAGTTTTACTGTTATTATACTGTTTACTGTTTACTATTATTATACTCTAAATATAAAATAACATAAAGTCTGTCTGTAAGGCATTTTGGTTACTAGAGTTTAAGGCATATTTAAATAATTTCTCTATCCTAAAATTATGATATTTTTTATAAGCTAAACTTAACTTATAAATTAATTTATTTGAATATGGTTCTAATTAGGTATACATCTTATGGAAAATATAGTTAATGAACCAGTAGACAGAATGATGGAGTTTGTTGAATTCAGCCAGTGTTCACTATCAGTTACTCAGCATCTGACATTATGTAGCCACAGTGGAAGAGTTGGAGATTATTTAAGGACCCAACAAAACGGATTCCCATTTGCCAGGGTCAATCAACCTCTGAATGTTCAACCTGTGGACAAGAGAGATAACCTCTGATATGGTACCATTCCTTAGGAACTCAAACCAGTCACTTGTGACAAATTGGCTATGTCGGCCTCTCCCATCCTAGAAAAGTCAGCTGTTTTCCCTCTCAGGGGTGCATGCATATATAACAAGTATAGGTTTTTATTTTTCTACCTAGAAAACCTCAACCAGCACCATTACCTGAGGTGTTTAGAATGTCTAATCTATAAGTATGCAATCCCATACTGTATAACAACCAAGCAGAGGACCCACTTCACAGTGAAGGAGGTATAACAGTGGACCCACGCCTCTGGGCTCCACTGGGTCATATTACATACCATAGTATCCAGAAGCAGCTGGCCTCATAGAATTCTGGGAAAGCCTTTTAAAAGCACAGCTGAAAGACCACTTGAAGGCAACACTGTTAAAGAATGAGATGTTATCTTTTAGAAGGTAGTACATGAATTGAATCAGAGGCTTCTTATATGATTCTGTGGTCTCAATACATGGGTTCAGAAAACAAGGAGTGGAAGCAGGACTGGCCCCACCTACCATCACTCACAAAGGAAAGAGTGACTAAGGGCCCTTTTGCTCCCCAGCCCCACAACTCTGGGTTCTTCAGCATTGGAGGTACTGGTTCCTAAAGAGGACACTTGATGGGAAAGAACAAGTATCCCATTTAGCTTTTAGCTATGACTTCCCAGGGAACTTTGTACTTTTTATATCCATTGAATAGCAGGCAAGAAGTATCACCATACAGGGATAACTAACACTGATCAACATAGGGTGGTAGGATTGTTTTTAGACAATGTGGGCTGGGAGAAATACATGTGCATCTACTTCGATGATCTATTTGGGCTCCTTTTGGAAATACCTTGCCCCATTATATCTGGGAACATACACATGTAAAACCCAGGCCAGAGAGGAGTATGATTACAAGGATTCAGACCCTGCAGGAGTAGTCTTGGTTCATGCCTCCAGATAAGCCAGAAAAACCTGCCAAAGTAAGAGCCATTGGGAGAAATTTTAGAATGGCAGTGGAGAAGAGAATATCTGTTACATCTTCAAGATTAACTGCAATAATCAGGGTTGTAATTCATCCTTACAACCTCTGTCTTCTAAATTTCCTATTAGGTCGAAAGCCTCACAGGAACATGAAAGAGTTGGGAATCATGCCCCACCTCACTGAGGGCAGAGTATCTACAATCTTCTAAATTATTTGAAATTTTCTGTATGGTAGAATAATTCTGTATGAAAGATTTGTCTTTCCCTCCATTTATCTATTTATTTAATCATTTATTTCAGTATGGACTCATGGGGACTTACTTTGTTCTTTGGTTATAATCCAAAACTACTTTACTTATGTTGTTGCTGAAATTGTTCCAGCTTTGGCTGCTGTGAGCCCTTTCATTTGGTTCTTGACATATCACCATCATTGTTTTTTTTTTACTTCATTTATAAATGATATTTTTTTCTGGATATTGAATTTTGGGCTGACCATTTTTTCCTCAGCATTTTCATGATGCCATTATCTTGTCTTTTGTCTTCACTAATTTTACTGTTAATCTTATCTTTGCTTTCCTGAATATAATTTGTCTTTTCTTGTTTCACTTTTTCTTTGGCTTTTCAGCAGTTTAATGGTGATGACCATATGTGTGATTTGAACTGTGTTTTTTTTTTTAAATTCTGTTATGGGTTTGCTGTGTTTCTTGAAGCTTTGGGTTGATATCTTTCATCAGCTTGGGAAAATACTCAGTGATTATTTTTCTGATATTTGTTTCTTCTTTTTTATTCTCCCTCATCTTTTCTTCTAGGTGTCTAATTATATTTATACCAGACTATTTGATGTCTTTTCCACTGATCTCTGAGGTTCTGTTCTGTTTTCATTCTTTTTCCTCTTTGTACCTTATTTTGGATAATATATATTGAGCTATCTTTGAGTTCACTGGGCCTTATTTCTGCTATGTGTATTCAGCCCTTAACCTATCCAATGAATTAAAAAATTTTTATTTTGATACAATCTAAAGCTTACAAAAAGTATAAAAACAGCATAATGAACTTTTGGAATCATTTTAGAGTATGTTGTCCACATGATGTGCTATCACACTTGACTACTTTAGTATGTATTTCCTATACAAAGGACATTCCCATACAAAAGTACAATACAACCATACAAAACCAGGAAAATAATATTTATTCATTATTACCATCTAGATCTGTTTCCATTCATATTTTGCTTATTGCTTCAATTTTCTTCTTTATAACAAATGATCCACTCCAGACTCATATATTGTGTTTAGTTGTCATGTTTCTTTAATCTCCTTTGATCTGGAACAGTTTAGTCTTGCTTTTGTTTTCATGATCTTGACACTTTTATAGAGACTACATGTAAATTGTTTTATAGAATATCTCTCAATTTGGATTTTTCTTATGATTCTTATTGGATTCAGGTTATATACCACAGGCAGTAATATCATAGGAATAATGCCAATTTTTCTCATTGAATGCTTGCAAGTGTTAAGGGATTTTAATTTGTTTTATTATTCATGATGTTGATCCTAATCATTTCCCAGGCTTTTCCACTCTAAAGTTACCATCCCCCTTGAACAAATAAGTATTTTAAGGAAATGTATTTGAGGCTTTGTAAGTATCCTAAATTCAGTGATTCTCATCAAACTTCCAATGTATTCTTTCAATTATTTAGATCAATATTGACTCATGTATTCCTTTTTTATTCAGTGGGTTATACTGAAAGGGAATTGTCATTTATTTTGATTTGGTAACATTTCCCAGACTTCACTAGTGAAGGTGCTTTGAAACTGGATCCTGTGTTCCTTTCTTATCTCACCACTATTCTTTGAGTACTTTCTTACTTTCTGGCTCAGCAAGATGCTCCAAGCTCATCTTGCACTTTCTTCCATTTCTGGAATTAGCCATTTTTTACAAGAAGTTCTGTTCCCTTTTAGTGGATGGATGAATGTTTTTAGAATGGAAATTCTGTGCACTATGTATTCTCATTGCTCTTTTGGAGTAACTGCTTCTGGGCTCTCTCAGTGATCACTGTTAAGGATTATTTTTGTTTAAACACATGCACACACACATTTGCATCGAAATTTATTTCTATAGCTAATAATATATAACCCTTGCCCAGGAGTAGAGGTCTTTTTCCCTTGCAGTCCCTTCCCTATATCCTCCAAGATAACCTCCAGTGTTACCAGTCTATAACCATCATGCTTTCTCTTCCCAACCATAATTGAATTTAACTAGTGTCCTCTGGTATGCCCCTCCTCCCTACATATTAGGCATTTTGTTCCAAGGGGAGAGGGGTCTGGAGAGGTTCACAGTGTCCACTCTTCTTCTCCCCCAACCAGCATCTTCAGAGAGCTTTCTCTGGCTTTTCACTGTTCCTCCCTGTGGGAGCCTGATGGGATTCCTGGAGGAAAATCATGTAAAAGTGTTGGAAGCCCCGTATGACTGCAGCCCTCAGGAGCTTGTCATGTTTACATTAGCCCACTCTTTGTCTCCAGCATTTCATCAGAATTCACAGTTTAAATTCTTACCAAGATTATACGGCATTTGGTGGCTCCTGCTACAGATAAGCACATGCTGGTGTCCTGTGTCTCCCTGAAGGTTCCTGCCTTTCTAAATTGTAAGATGGTTGTTTCCCCTGCAAACAAAATTCTCTGATGGGTCCAAGAAAAGTCACTGATGTTGCAGTTTTTTCCAGATTTTTCTTGTGAAGGAGAGCATTACAGTTTCCTTGTGCTTTACATATCCAAGATGAAACCAGAAGATTAGGAAACCAATTTTTACTTTACATTTTAAATTTTTTTATGAAAAAATTTGGTTGTTATTTTTCTTCCAGTTTTATTGAGGTATATTGACATTGAGCACTGTATAAGTTTAAGTTGTACAGCATGATTATTTGACTTACATATTCATAAAAAGATTATCACAATAAATTTAGTGAATATTTATCATCTCATATAGGTACAAAATTAAAGAAATAGAAAAAAAATTTTTTCCTTGTATTGAGAATTCTTAGGACTTACTCTCTTAACAACTTTCATTTATAACATATGAGTGTTAATTATATTCATCATGTTGTACCTTACATCTCTAGAATTTATTTATCTTATAATTGGAAGTTTGTGCCTTAAGACTGCATTCATCCAATTCCTCCTCTCCCAACCACCCCTCTCTGGTAGCAACAAATATGATCTCTTTTTCTATGAGTTTGTTTGTTTGTTTGTTTTTGAAGTATAATTGACCTAAAACACTATGTTAGTTCCTGTTATAAAACATTGTGATTTAATATTTCTATATACTTCAAAATTATGATATGTCATGATACAAAGATATTATATAGTTACTGGCTATATTTCCCCGCTGTACGTTTCATCAAGTGACTCATTTATTTTGCAACTGAAAGTTTGTACCTCTTAATCTCCCTCACCTATTTCTTTCCTCTCTCCACCTTCCTCTCCTCTGGCAACCACCTCTTTGTTCACTGTATCTATAACTCTCTGTTTCTGTTTTGTTATGTTTGTTTATTTGTTTTATTTTTAGATTCATCATATAAGTGAAATTATATCGTGTTTGCCTTTCTCTGTCTGACTTATTTCACTTAGCATAATACCCTCTAAGTCCATCAATGTTGTAGGAAGTGGCAAGATTTCATTCTTTTTTATACCTGAGTAGTATTCCATATATTCCATTGTGTATATATACCATATCTTCTTTACCCATTCATCTATTGATGGGAACTTAGGTTATTTCCGTATCCTGGCTATTGTGGATAATTCTACAGTGAACATAGGGACATATATCTTTTCTAATTATGTTTTTGTTTCCTTCAGATAAATACCCAGGAGTGGGAGTGGTGGATCGTATGATAATTCTGTGTTTAATTTTTTGAGGCATCTCTGTACTGTTTTCCACAATGGCTGTACCAATTTACATTCTTCAGTGATCCCTTGTTGTTTTACTAGCATATTGTTTAGCATCCATGTTTGTGGGTTTTTCAGTTATTCCTTGAAATTGATTTCTAGTTTCATTGAGTTGTGGTCAGAAAAGATGCTTAATATGTTTTCAGTTTTATTAATTTTACTGAAACTTGTTTTGTAGTTTAGCATGTGATCTATTCTGGAGAATGTTGCATATACACTTGAAAACAATGTGTATTCTGCTGCTTTGGGATGGATTGTTTTATATATATATATAATATATATATAATATATATATATAATATATATATAATATATATGTATTATATATATATATTATATATATAATACATATATATATTATATTATATATATATAATACATATATATATATTAAATCAATCTGGTCTAATGTATCATTTAAGGCTGGTGTTTCCTTACTGAATTTCTGTCTGTATGTTGTGTCCACTGATGTAATTGGTGAATTAAAAACCCCTACTGTGGGCTTCCCTGATGGTGCACTGGTTAAGAATCTGCCTGCCAGTGTATGGCACATGGGTTTGATCCCTGGTCTGGGAAGATCTCACATGCTGCAGGGCAACTGGGCCCATGTGCCACAACTACTGAGCCTGCCCTCTAGAGCCCGTGTACCACAACTACTGAGGCTGCACTCTAGAGCCTGCAAGCCACAACTACTTAGTCTGCATGCCACAGCTACTGAAGCCCACACACCTAGAGCCTGAGCTCTGCAACAAGAGAAGTCACTGCAATAAGAAGCCTGCACACCACAACGAAGAGTAGCCCCTGCTCACTGCAACTAGAGAAAGCCCATGAGCAGCAACAAAGACTCAACACAGACCAAAACAAACAAACAAACAAATAAATAAATAAATTTATATAAAAAACAGAACCCCAAAAACCCCTACTGGTATTTTATTACTGTCAATTTCTCCATTTATGTCTGTTAAACTTTGCTTTATGTATTTAGGTGACCCTATGTTGGGCACATATACATGTACAGTTGTTATATCTTCTGTTGTATTGATCCTTCTATCATTATATATTGTCCTTTTTTTGTCTCTTATTACAGTTTTTGTTTTAAAGTCTGTTTTGTTTAATATAATTTTACTACCCCAGCTTTTCTTTTGTTTCCATTTGCATTGAATGCCTTTTCCATTCCCTCACTTTCAGTCTACACATATCTTTAGAGCTGTAGTGCCTCTTGTAGGCAGCATATACGTCTCTTGTTTTTGCTTTCATTCTGTCACTCCATGTTTTTTGTTTGTTTGTTTGTTTTGTGGTACACGGGCCTCTCACTGTTGTGGCCTCTCCCCTTGCAGAGCACAGGCTCCGGACGTGCAGGCTCAGTGGCCATGGCTCATGGGCCTAGCTGCTCTGCGGCATGTGGGATCTTCCCGGACCAGGGCACGAACCCGTGTACCCTGCATTGGCAGGTGGACTCTCAACCACTGCACCACCAGGGAAGCACACTCCATGTCTTTTGATTGGAGCATTTATTCCATTTACATTTTAAACTTATTTATAGTATGTACTTATTGACATTTTGTTAATTGTTTGGGGGTGGTTTTGTAGTTCTTTTTTGTTCCTTTCTCCTTTTTTCCTCTTCCCTTGTGAATTGATCACTATCTTTAGTGTTATCTTTAGATTCTTCTCTCTTCTTTGTGTATGTATCTATTACAAGTTTTTGGTTTGCAGCTACCATTAGGTTTACATATAACAACCTCTTTGTATACATGATTATATTTACATTGTTGATCTCTTAAATTCAAATACAATTTAACAACCCTCTATTTTTACTCCTCCCACCATGTTTACTGTTGACATCATATTTTACATCTTTTTGTTTTGCATATCCATTAACTATTTATTGTGGATATGGATAATTTTACTACTTTTGTCTTTTATCTTTCCTACTCACTTTATAAGTGGTTTATTTGCTACCTTTACTATATATTTGCCCTTGCCATTGAGATTTTTCCTCTTGTAATTTTTCATATTTCTAGTCATAGCCTTTTCTTTTTCACTTAGAGACATCCATTTATCATTTCTTGTAAAGCTGGTTTTGTGGTGCTGAACTCTTTTAGCTTTTGCTTGTCTGTAAAACTCTTATGCATCCTTCAAATCTGATAGTCTTGCTGATAGACTATTCTTTTTTTTTTTTTTTTGGCCTCACCTGAGGCTTGTGGGATCTCAGTTCCCCAACCAGGGATTGAACCCGGGCCACAGCAGTGAAAGCCCGGAATCCTAACCACTAGGCCACCAGGGAACTCCCGACTATTCTTGATTGTAGCTTTTTTCCCTTTCATCACTTTAAGCATATCATGCCACTCCTTTCTGGCTTGCAGAGGTTCTACTGAAAAGTCAGCTGATAGCCTTATGGGAGTTACCTTGTATGTACCTTCTTTTTCTCTTCCTGTTTTAATATTCTCTCCTATCTTTAATTTTCCATTTTAATTACAATGTGTCTTGGTGTGGTCCACTTTGGGTTGATCCTCTGTGCAACTCTCTGTGCTTCTTGTGCTTGGATGTTTATTTTCTTTCCCAGATTAAGAACATTTTCAGCTTATTATGTCTTCCAATATGTTCTCTGTTCCTTTCTCTCTCTCTTCTCCTTTGACCTCTATAATGCAATGTTAGAACACTTGATATCATCTCAGAGGTCTCTTAAACTTTCCTCATTTCTTTTTATTCTTTCTTCTGTTCAGCTTCAGTGATTTCCACTACTATGTCTTCCAGCTCACTAATCTGTTCCTCTGTATCATCTAATCTGCTGTTGATTCCTTCTAGTGTATTTTTTGTTTCAGTTATTGTATTCTTCAGCTGTTAGGTTCTTCTTTGTATTTTGTAACTCTTTGTTAAAAACTTCTAACTTCTCACTCTGTTCAACCAATCTTCTCCAGAGTTCTTTGAGCATTATTACAATCTTTACCTTGGACTCTTTTTGAGAGGATTGTTTATCTCCACTAAACTTAGTTCTTCTTGGAGTTTATCTTTTTCCTTGGTTTGGAACATGTTCCTTTGTTGTCTCATTTTGCTCAATTTTCAGTTTTTATTTCTCTGTATTTTGTAGGCTGGTTACACTTCCCAACCTTGGAGAAGTGGCCTTTTTTTGTGGTACGCAGGCCTCTCACTGTTGTGGCCTCTCCCATTGTGGAGCACAGGCTCTGGACACACAGGCTCAGTGGCCATGGCTCACAGGCTCAGCCGCTCCACGGCATGTGGGATCTTTCCAGACCAGGGCATGAACCCACGTCCCCTGCATCAGCAGGTGGACTCTCAACCACTGTGCCACCAGGGAAGCCCAAGAAGTGGCCTTTTGTAGGAGACATTCTGTGCATCCCAGCAGCACATTTCCCTCTGGTCACCAGAGCTGTAAACTGTAGGGGTGTGCCTTATGTGGGTTGCATGGGTCCTTCTGTTGTTATAGGCTGACTTCTGCAGATAGTCTGGTATTTGTGTCTGAACCCTAGTCCAGTTCGTGCCAGGCCCTGCCTTGGGCAGAGGCTGCCATTCACTGGTAGGTGAGAATGGGTCACAAGGCAGCTTCCTGTGGAGACCCAGGGTGTCCCAATGCTAGTGCATGCCTACTTGTGAGCAGAGCCATGTTCTAGGGTAGGTGGTTGTAGGGCCAGGGTCCCAGATCCAGTGTCACCCTGCTGGTTTCCAATGCCCATTTCTGATATGGCTGGCTGTGGAGTCTGTGTTGTCCCCAAAATGGTGTCAGCCTGCTCTTGAGTGGGCCTGGATATCATCTTGGCTGCCTGAAGGATCCAAGGTACCTTGGAGCTGGTGTTGGCCTGCTGCTGGTCATGGCCAGGACCAAGGTGGTGCTGGGGTAGTGCCTGCTCACTGGTGAGCACATCCATGTCCCAGGGTATATGGCTGTAGGACCCTGCATTTCCTTGAGCTGGTGTAAGCCCTGTGGTGGGCAGAGCTTTTTCCTGACACAGCTGGCTGTGGCTGTAGGTCTGGGATGTCCTATAATGGGAAGACAAACTCCCAGAATGTTTGACTTTGGAAACCAACAGGGCTTATTTTGGGAGAGCCAGAGTACTGTGGGAAATAAAGATTCTTCTCTTAAAGGGCACACAGAAAATAGCACATGCTTTGGGACTCAGACCTGAAGAAGTAATTTGAAAGAAGCCTGGGTCAAACCTACCTGTTGATCTTAGAGAGCCACCTGGACAGGTGGGAGGTGACTGGAACTCACCCAGTGTACACAGACACTGGCAGAAACCATTTTGGGGAACTTTTTCTACCACAAGGACACTAGTGCTATCAAGTGCTATTTTGGCATCCTCCCTCTAGCTTATTAGCATGGTGACCTGGCCATGCCCACTAGCCTGTTGATAACAGTACTGGGATGCCTCAGGCCAAACAGCTAGTCAGGTGGGGACACAGCCCCACCCACCAGCAGGCCAGCTGCCTTAACAACCTCCCCTCTGACCCCACAGCTGACCCTAATGTGGCCTTGTCCACCAGAAAGCCCAGAACTCATCCTCACACACCAGTGTGCTAGCACTAGCCCTGAGACTCCTGAGGCACCACAGCCAGATGTTGGGACCTGGCCCCACCCAATAGCTGGCTGACACCAATTCCAGGGAACCCAGAACCTTACAACTGAAGAATCCGGGGCAAGGCTCCACCCACCAGTGGGACAGCACTTGCCCCAGGACCAGCTTCATCTACCCGTGGGTGGGCACCTGTCCCCGGACCACTACATCTGTGCAGTCTGCTGTGTCAGGGCCCACCCCGCCCACCAGCAGGCCAACACCAGCTCTGGGGCACATTTGACCCCTCAGCCAGTCTCCCTGGTATTTGGCTCCATCTACTCAAGGCACGTCTTTCTTTTGGGCAGACAGCTAGGATCAGGGACATAACAAAATGATTCAAATGAGAGTTGATCTGAGTCAATACTATGTGACAGATTTAGTTAATTTCACTTCATTTTTATTTTCAAATGTCTTAAGGGTGAGATATCTTCTATGTGTATCAGAGTCTCCTTCTTCTAGTAGTACATTGGCCTCTAAGCACCATAAGAATATAGCGATCTGTCTCTACTTTTCAGCCAACACCAAACTTCTATGCTGTCACACTCTTAGCAAAAGTACTATGGGGGAGAATCAGTGTGATGGTGGAACTAGCTGCATATTTTTGTTTCTACAAACTCCAATTCATCCCACCAACTCACATTATCATTAAAAACTCTATTAGAAATTCCTAAATTCCATAGAGTCCCTTATGTAGTGGGAGCATCTATTCTCTGTTCTACTTAATGGGCAAATGTTCCCAGTGAGGGATGTGGTTATTAAATTCTAATCATCTAAGAAGAACTTGTCTCTTTTGGTAATGCAGTTTCTTTAGGTTTCTTTGCTTATGCAAATTTTTTTTCCTAAAAATAATGCCATTTCTTTAGTTCCTACACTGAGAACAAAAGTTTGTCATATCCTATATTTTGCAAAGTAAAACATTCCCATCTATGGATTGCTTTTCTATTCTTTCTTTCACCTTTGAACTATTGTGTAATTTATTTCTTGTCACTTTTACTTTTTAACCAGTTTTGAAATTACTTATTTTGTTGTTATCCTGTTATTAACTATAATAGAAATTAAAACATACATACCTGTTAAAGTCTAAACTTTCTCACCTACCCTCCACTAAGTGGATAAGTTAATTATTCTGTTAAGTCCTCTCAAATGTTATAATATTGTTGGTACGCATCTTATTTAGATATTTAAACCTCAAAATATTATTATGTTATACAGTAATTTAGATATATTTACACATATATAACTTTCTAAATTATCATTCTTTCTTGCAGCTCAGACTCTCCTTCTGTTACCCCTTTCTTTCTGCCTAAACTCTTAAGAATTTCATTTACTCAATCTTTGGTGGCAAATTATCACACTGGCAAACTTTCATGGCTTTGTGTTTCTTACAGTATAATCAACATATCATGAAATTCATCCTTTTTTTTTTTTTTTTTTTGCAGTACACGGGCCTCTCACTGTTGTGGCCTCTCCCATTGTGGAGCACAGGCTCCAGATGTGCAGGCTCAGTGGCCATGGCTCACGGGCCCAGCCTCTCCATGGCATGTGGGATCCTCCCGGACTGGGGCATGAACCCGTGTCCCCTGCATCGGCAGGCAGACTCTCGACCACTGCACCACCAGGGAAGCCCCAAATTCATCCTTTTTAGTGTGCATTTCTGTGAGTTTTCATAAATATATATTGTCAATGTACCACCAACAATATCAAGAAATGAGACTTGCCAGCAAGATGGTGGAGCAGAAGGACATGAGCTCACCCCTTCTTATAGAAACACCAAAATCACAACTAACTGCTGAACAACCATCAACAACAATAACAAAAACCTCTGGAACCTACCAAAAAAGATATCCTACACACAAGGACAAAGAAGAAACCACAATGAGATGGTAAGAGGGGCTTAATCATGATAAAATCAAATCCTATACCTGCTGGGTGGGTGACACAAAAACTGGAAAATAATTATACTAAAGAATTTCTCCCACACAAGTGAAAGTCCTGAGCCCCACATCAAGCTTCTCAGCCTGGGAGGCTGGCAACAGGAGGAGGAGACCCCAGAGTATCTGGCTTTGAAGACCAGTGGTATTTGATTGTAGGAATTCCACGGGACTAGGGGAAACAGAAACTCCACTCTTGGAGAGCACACCCAAGGTCTAGTGCACACCAGGACACCCCCCAAAAAACAGTGACCTCATGAGAGAATGGGCCTGACCTACCTGCTAGTATTGGAGGGTCTCCTGCAGAGGCAGGTGGTGGCTATGGCTCACTGTGGGGACAAAGACACTGGTAGCAGCAGCTGTGGTGGGTACTCATTGGCATGAGCCCTCCTGGGAGCAGCCATTCCCTCCCCACTGCTAAGATCTAGCCACACCCAACAGCCTTTAGGCTCAAGTGCTGAGACACCACAGGCCAAAAAACTGGACAGGAATACAGCCCCACCCATTAGTGGACAGGCTGCTTAAAGTCTTCCTGAGCATGGCCCTGTCCACCAGAAGGAAAAGACCCAGTTCCACCCATCATGGGCAGGAACCAGGCCCTGCCACCAGAAGCCTGCACGGACAGCCTCTTAGACTGCCTCATCCACCAGAGGGCAGACAGCAGAAGCATGGAGAACTACAACGCTGCAGCCTGAGGAATGGAAACTGCAATCATAGAAAGTTAGACAAGATGAGACAGCAGAAGAATATGTCCCAGATGAACAAACAAGATAAAACCCCAGAAGAACAACTAAATGAAGTGGAGACAGCAATCTACTGGAAATAGAATTCAGAGTAGTGATAGTGAAGATAATCTGAGATCTTAGAGAAAGAATGGAGGCACACATCGAGAAGATACAAGAAATATTTAACAAAGAACTATAAACATTCAGATACAGGTTTTTACATGAACATAAATTTCATTTCACTTGGATAAATACTTGAGTGGTATTGCAAGATTACATTGTAAGGATATGCTTAATTTTATAGTAAGTTGTCAAACTACATTCATTCAGCTTCATTCATTTTGCATTGCCATCTACAATATATGAAAGTTGGTTAGCATCGTTATCATTTTAGCCATTCTAATCAATGTGTAGTGGTATCTCATTGTGATTTTAACTTGTCTTCCCCTAAATAACTGTGGTACCTCCATTCAAAGGAATACTACTCCGCAATAAAAAGGAATGAACTACAAGCAACAGCATGAATGGAATACAAATGCATTATGCTATATTCAGGAAGCCAGACTCAAATAACTACATGCTATCATTACAGAAAAGACAAAATGATAGGAATAGAAACAAATCAGTAGTTTTATTGCTTCAGTGAACATTGGGGTGCATGTATCTTTTCGAATTGTGGTTTTCTCCGGATATATGCCCAGAAGTGGGAGTGCTGGATCACATGGTAGCTTTATTTTTAGTTTTTAAAGTATCCTTCATACTGTTCTCCATGGTGGCTTACCAATGTACATTCCCACCAACAGTATAGGGGGGTTCTCTTTCCTCCATATCCTCTCCAGCATTTACTGTTTGGATTTTTTGATCATGGCCATTCTGACTGGTGTGAGGTAATACCTCATTGTAGTTTTGATTTGCGTTTCTCTAATAATTAGTGATGTTGAATATCTTTTCATGTGCCTGTTGGCCATCTGTATGTCTTCTTTGGAGAAATGTCTGTTTAGAACTGCTGACCATTTTGTTTGTTTGTTTGTTTGTTTGTTTTGTGGTACACGGGCCTCTCACTGTTGTGGCCTCTCCCATTGCGGAGCACAGGCTCCGGACATGCAGGCTCAGCAGCCATGGCTCACGGGCCCAGCCACTCCGCGGCATGTGGGATCTTCCCGGACCGGGGCACGAACCCGTATCCCCTGCATCGGCAGGTGGACTCTCAACCACTGCGCCACTAGGGAAGCCCTGCTGACCATTTTTTGATTGGGTTGTTTGTTTTTTTGATATTGAGCTGCATGAGCTGTTTGTATATTTGGGAGATTAACCTCTTGTCAGCGGATTTGTTTGCAAATATTTTCTCCCATTGTGTGAGTTGTCTTTTCATTTTGTTTACAGTTTCCATTGCTGTGCAAAATCATTTAAATTTAATTAGGTCCCATTTGTTTAATTTTGTTTTTATTTTCATTACTCTAGGAGGTGGATCAAAAAATATCTTGCTGCAATTTATGTCAGAGAGTGTTCTGCCTATGTTTTCCTCTAAGAGTTTTATAATGTCCAGTCTTCAATTAGACCTTTAATCCATTTTGAGTTTATTTTTGTTTATGGTGTTAGAAAATGTTCTAATTTCATTCTTTACATGTACTGGTCCAGTTTAGCCACGGGCACATATTGAAAAAACTGTCTTTTCTCCATTGTATATTCTTGCCTCCTTTGTCATCAATTAGGTGACCACAGGTGCATGGGTTTATCTCTGGACTTCCTATCCTGTTTCATTGATCTATATTTCTGTTTTTGTGCCAGCACCACACTGTTTTGATTACTGGAGATTTGTAGTATAGTCTGAAGTCAGGGAGTTGATTTCTACAAGTCTGTTTTTCTTTCTCGAGATGCTTTGGCTACTTGGGGTCTTTTGTGTTTCCACATAAATTGTAAAATTTTTGTTCTAATTCTCTGAAAAATGCTGTTTGTAATTTGATGAGGAATGCACTGACTCTGTAGATTACTTTGGGTAGAATATTCATTTTGACAATCTTGATTCTTCCAATCCAAGAACATAGTGTATCTCTCCATATGTTTGTGACATCTTTGATTTCTTTCATCAGTATCTTATAGTTTTATGAGTACTGGGCTTTTGCCTCCTTAGGTAGGTTTATTCCTAGGTATTTTATTCTATTAATGCAATGGTAAATGTGATGCTATCTTTAATTTCTCTTTCTGATTTTTTATTGTTAGTGTATAGCAATACAAGAGAGTTCCGTGTATTAATTTTGTGTCCTGAAACTTTACCAAATCCACTAATGAGCTCTAGTAATTTTTTGGTAACTTCTTTAGGATTATCTATGTATAGTATCATGTCATCTGCAAATAATGACAGTTTTACTTATTCTTTTTCCATTTTGATTTCTTTTATTTCTTTTCTTCTTTGATTGCAGTGGCTTGGACTTCTAATACTATGTTGAATAAAAGTGGAGAGGGTGGACATCTTTATCTTGTTTCTGATCTTAGAGGAAATGCTTTCAGTTTTTCACCATGGAGAATGATGTTTGCTGTCGGTCTGTCATATATGACCTTTATTATGTTGAGGTAAGTTCCCTCTATGCCCACTTTCTGGAGATTCTTCATTATAAATAGGTATTGAATTTCATCCAAAGCTTTTTCTGCATCTATTGAGATGATCATGTGGTTTTTATTCTTTACTTTTTAAATTTGGTGTATGACATTGATTGATTTGTGGATATTGAAGAATCCTTGCATCCCTGGGATGAATCCAACTTGATCATGGTGTATGATCCTTTTGATGTGTTGTTGGGTTTGGTTTGCTAGTATTTTGTTCAGGATTTTTGCATCTATGTTCGTCAGGGATATTGGCCTGTAATTTTCTTTTCCTGTGATATCTTTGCCTGGTTTTGGTATCAGGGTAATGGTGGCCTAGTAGAACGAGCTACAGAGTGTTCCTTCCTCTGCAATTTTTTGGAATAGTTTGAGAAGGATAGGTGTTAACTCTTCTCTAAATGTTTGATAGAATTTGCCTGTGAAGCCAGCTGGTCCTGGACTTTGTTTGTTGGTAGTTTTTAAATTACAGTTTCAATGTCATTACTTGTGACTGGTCTGTTCATATTTTCTATTTCTTCCTGGTTCAATTTTGGGAGACTGTAAGAATACAGAATTTATAAGAATTTGTCCATTTCTTCTAGGTTGTTCATTTTATTGGTGTATAGTTGCTTGTAGTGGTCTCTTATGAACCTTTTATTTCTGTGGTGTCTGTTGTAACTTCTTTTTCATTTCTAATTTTATTGATTTGAGTTCTCTTCCTTTTTTTTCTTGATGAGTCTGGCTAAAGGTTTATCAATTTTGTTTATTCCTCAGAGAATCAGCTTTAATTTCATTGATCTTTACTATTATTTTTGTTTTTATTTCAGTTATTTCTGTTCTGATCTTTATGATATCTTTCCTTCTACTAACTTTGGGTTTTGTTTGTTCTTCTTTCTCTTGTTGCTATAGGTATAAGATTAGGTTGTTTATTTGAGATTTTTCTTGTTTCTTGAGGTAAGATTGTATTGCTATAAACTTCCCTCTTAGAACTGCTTTTGCTGTATCCCATAGGTTTTGGGTCATCGTGATATTGTTGTTATTTGCCTCTCGGTATTTTTTGATTTCCTGTTTGATTTCTTCAGTGATCCATTGATTATTTAGTAGCATATTGTTTAGCCTCCATATGTTTGTGTTTTTTAAAGTTTTTTTTTCTGTAATTGATTTTTAATCTCATAGTGTTGTGGTTGGATAAAATACTTGATACGATTTCAATTTTCTTTGATTACTGAGGTATGATTTGTGACCCAAGACGTGATCTATCCTGGAGAATGTTCCATGTGCACTTGAGAAGAAAGTGTATTCTTCTGCTTTCACATGGAATGTTCAATAAATATCAATTAAGTCCATTTAGTCTAATGTGTCATTTAAGGCCTGTCTTTCCCTATTGATTTTCTGTCTGAATGATCTAGCCATTGATGTAAGTAGAGTATTAAAGACCCACATTATTATTGTGTGAATGTCACTTTCCCTTTTTATGGCTGTTAGGATTTGCATTATATTTTGAGGTGCTCTATGTTGGGTGCATAATATTTACAATTTATATCTTCTTCTTGGATTGATCCCTTGATTATTATATAGTGTCCTTCCTTGTCTCTTATAACAGTCTTTATTTTAAAGTCTATTTTGCCTGATATTAGTATTGCCACTCCAGCTTTCTTTTGCTGTCCATTTGCATGTAATATCTTTTTCCATCCCCTCACTTTCATTCTGTATGTGTCCTAGTTCTGAAATGGGTGTCTTGTAGACAGCATATATATGGGTCTTGTTTTTGTATCCACTCAGCCAGTCTCTGCTTTTTAGTTGGAGAATTTAATCCATTTACATTTAAGATAAGTGTTGATATGTATGTTCGTATTGCCATTAACTTAATTGTTTTGGGTTTGTATTTTGTAGACCTTTTTCTTCCCTTCCTTTTTTGTTCTCTTCTCTTGTGGTTTGATGACCATCTTTAGTGTTGTGTTTGGGTTGCTTTGTGTGTGTGTGTGTGTGTGTGTGTGTGTGTATCTATTGTAGTTTTTGGTTTTGCTGTTTCCATGAATTGTTGATATAGCAGTCTATGTATGTACAAAGTTATTCTAAGTTGCTGATCTCATTCCTTCCTAGAGAAGTTCCTTAAGCATTTGTTGTAAAGCTGGTTTGGTGGTGCTGAATTCTCTTAGCTTTTAGTTGTCTGTAAAGTTTCTGATTTCTCCGTCGAATCTGAATGAGAGCCGTTTGGGTAGAGTATTCATCATTGCAGGTTTTTCATCATTTGAAATATATCTACCACTCTCTTCTGGCATGCACAGTTTCTGCTGATAAAATCAGCTGATAACCTTATGGGGATTCCCTTGTATGATATTTGTTGCTGTTAATGCTTTTTCATTGCCTTCAATATTTATCAGTTTGTTTAATATGTGTCTTGGAATATTCCTCCTTGGGTTCATCCTGTATGGGATTCTCTGTGCTTCCTGAACTTGAGTGAGTGTTTCCTTTCTCATGTTAGGGAAGTTTTCATCTATAATATCTTCAAACTATTTTCTCAAGCCCTTCCTCTTTCTGTTTTTCTCTTCTGGGACCCCTATAATGTGATTCTTGGTCTGTTTAATATTGTCCTAGATGTCTCTGAGACTATCCTCGTTTCTTTTTATTCTTTTTTCTTTATTCTGTTCTATGGCAGTGATGTCCACCACTCTTCCAGCTCACTTATTCATTCTTCTGCCTTAGTTGCTCTGCTATTGATTCCTTCTAGTGTATTTTTCATTTCAGTTAGTGTATTGTTCATCTCTGTTTGTTCTTTAAATCTTCTACCTCCTTGTTAAACATCTCTTGTAACTTCTTGATCTGTGCCTCCATTCTTTTTCCAAGATCATCTTTAGTATCATCATTACCCTGAATTCTTTTTCAGGTCAATTGCCTATCTCCTCTTCATTTAGTTGTTCTTCGGAGGTTTTAATCTTCTTATTTCTTTTGCAACATATTTCTCTGTCATATCATTTTGTCTTTCTATGTTTGTGGTCTCCTTTCCATAGGCCGCAGTATCTTAGTTCCTATTGCTTTTGGTGTCTGCCCCCTCATGGTTGAGGTTGGTCAAGGGACATTTGCAGGCTTCCTGGTGGGAGGGACTGATGTCTGTCCACTGGTGGGTTGAGCTGGGTCTTGTCCCTCTGATGTGCAGGGCTGTGTCAAGCAGTGTGTTTTGAGGTGCCTGTTTGCTCAGTATGACTTTAGGCAGCCTGTCTCCTGGTGGGTGGGGCTGTGTTCCTATCTTAGTGGTTGTTTGGCCTGAGGCTTTCCAGCACTGGAGGCTGCACATAACTGGGTGGGGCTGGGACTTGCCAAAATGTGGACTTCCAGGAGAGATCACTCTTATTCCCTAGGGCTTCTGTTACCAGTGTCCTTGCCCCCACAGTGAGCTATAGTCAACCCTCACCTCCCCAGGAGACCCTTCAAGTATCCTAAGTTAGTGTAGCCCAGGTTCCTATGGAGGTGCTGCTTTGTGCTTGGTCCCAGTACACGTGAGACCTTGTGTGCACCCTCCAAGAATGGAGTCTTTGTTTCTCCCAGCCCTGTGGAACTTCTGCACTCAAGCCCCACTGGCCTTCAGGGCTAAATGCTCTGGGGGATCTTCCTACTGATACCAGACCCTCAGACAGTCTTGGAGTCCTATTTTATGTGGGTTTAATGATCCCTGTGTAACATTGTGGCTTTAACATTTTTTGGTGTGAGGGTAATTTTTAGTATAGATGTCTGCCACCTCTTTCCTCAGTGTATGCTGGTCATTATCCCCTTGATGGGAGGTATGACTTATGTTGTGGCGACCAGAACCTGCAATGGATATTGAGCAGGGCCTCCCCTTTGCTCTGTGGTTGTCACTAACCTGTCAGAGGTGGGGTGTGCTCCCTAGTTTTTGGAGTAGAGACCCCCAGATATGTTTCTTAGCTGTGTTTCTGAGATGCACTCTGAAGTAGCCAGGATTGGAGCACTCCCACTGTGAGAGAAGCCACTGAGTATTCCTCCTCTGGAGCTTCACCTGTGGGTGTACTCTGTTGTGTTACCTTTCACCCACTGTACACTCTCTCAAATTACACTGTTGTCATTGCTCTCAGCCCCACTTTGATTGTGGGTATGCCACAAATTGTCCCTGGTGTCTCTCAGACATTGTTTTCAGCAGGCCACCAGCATAGATCCACTGATGTCAGGTCCCAGGATTACAGTAATCATAGATCTAGATTTGCTGTGGGTGCTATGGGGACAGCTCAGACTCTGGCCTGGCCTAACCCCCACATGTATGCGCCCACAAAGTCTACAGCTGCTAATGCTAGATCCATCTTGGCTGTGGGAGCACTTGTTGTCCATTCAGATGCTCTTTAGGTGCTGAGTTGACAAAGCCAGTTGTGGGGGTGTAAATTCTTGGGTTGTGGAGCTGCAAGAAGAGATTTCAGCTTTTCTTCCTTAGTTGTACGGCCCCTGGGGCTCAGTTATTGTTTCAGTCCCACCTCTGCCTGTGGGCCACCCACAGGGGTCTGCTCCCAAGGCTGCCTGGGAGCATATGAGTCTGCCCCAGCAAGAAGGGGGCAGCCAGGGTTATGATTATGCCCACTGCTGCAGGTACAGGGTGCAGAGGAGGTGGTGGCTGCTGGAGTTGTGGGAGTCCCAGTGGGGACAGGTTGTGAGGGGGAGCTGGTGACTGCAAGCAGGAGAGACCCCGCCTCAGTGGGAGCCCTTTCTAGTACCTGTGGATGCAGGGGCCAGCGAGCGGGGAGAGAGGCTGCAATGGTGGCCCCACTCCTTGAACGTCACTCAACAATGGCACTTCACTTCTATGGCAGTCTGGGTTTCATCCACAAGCATTCCCAGTTGTGGATTTCCTCACTCCCATCCCCACAAACTATCTCCTCATAGTCAGCTGCAGTCCTCTCTCTGGGTTCACTCTCTGAACCCCACGTTCCACCACCCAGCACCCCTCTGCACAGGTGGACACAAGTCTCAGTCTGGGGCACACTGGGCCATGTCACAGACCATCTGTGTAGGTCTCACTCTGTCCTGCCTGCCACAGACCAGTTACTGCACTCTCCTCCGATAGCCCCCCAAAACTCCCTTTCTCCCTGATGGTGAGGGGGCTTCTCTGGATGCAGGAACCTCTCTGTCTCCCTCACCACACCCCACAGGGGCACAGATTCATCCCGTTTCCTCTCCTCTTTCTTTTCCCTTCTTCTTTCTTTCATCCTACCTGGTTACATGGGGATCCTTCTTGTCCTTTTAGGTGTCTGAGGTCCTCTGCACATGTACAGCTGGTGTTCTGTGAGAATTGTCCCATTTGTAGATATATTCTTGATGCATTTGTGGGAAGAGATGAACTCCACATCCTCCTACTCCTCCGCCATCTTGACTCCTTGCTCATTAATTTTTAAAGGAGTTTTGTCAATGTTTTATAAACTAGCTTTTTTTTTTCCTATGAGAGAACTTGTCCATACAAACTAGCCCATCACTAATAACAAATATGGGTTATCCTTCACCATGTCAATTGATTTATTCTAGTAGAGTAATGTTTATGAAATTACTGCCTTTGTGTGTAAAACTATAATGTACTGTGTAAAAATAGTATATATAATATTAATAAGAACAATCGGGAAAAATCAATGTTAATATTTTTATAACTAAGATATAGTGAGCACCTGTTATATATGATAAATATGATAGACAATGTTTCTTTTATTGCCAAATTGACATGAAATATAATAACTTAGGCTGAAATTTTGTGAATTTCTATCCTCTAATGTGTTCCTATATATTTTTTTAGCTGAAAATTGGTGGAGTGGTTCCCTTTCAGAAGAGGACTTGACGTTCTTAAACATTCATGTGCCTATATTTATACAAAGAATTTAACTCTTTCAATAGTAGTAATGCATCAAAGAATACGTTTATAATGTATTTTGAGTGGAAACACCGCTATTTCTTTTGTCCTTGACTTATGTAGTACACTTTCTCAGAGCTATATGGAGGTAAGCAGATTGAAAGATTTCAGAAGTCTAAAGTATAATATTTTATATAAAGCTCAAGAAATATTGCCTTATCTGAAACTGGCAAGATTAGTTTGGTATTCAGATTGAACAAACTGTGCTATGTATTTTAAAGTAATTTGATATATGATTAAGCAGGAATTGCTAAAATTTTATGAATGATAACATTCAGGAGCTTGTTAAATCAATCTTGTCTCTATGGGAACTGAATTTCTATATTTGTGTGAATTTAGGATATCTTATTTATTCATTATTTCCTGATATCTTTATTCATGCATTCACCCATTTCCTCAACAAGAATTTATTGATCACCTGGTAAGAGATATATTCACTTTAGTAAATGATCAGTAGAATTAAATACCTCAATTCAAAGTCTACCACAACGTATGATATCAGAGAGATTACCACCTCCTCCATTAAATGATGCTGTAGAGGAGAGGGCGTTGGAAAGTTCTGAGACCTCTTTTTGCACTATCATTCCATCTGCATTACAAATTTGTTCAAGAGAGTATCTGACCTCTTGCTAGTTTAGAACCTAATAAAAAGATAAGAAAATAACATATTATGCTAGAACACCATAAAAATAGTTTTTAAAAGTATTAATCAAAGTTTTAAATGAGTCATTTTATAAGTAAAGGTATTTGAATACAAAGGCAATCAGCAAGGTTATGAAGCTCCAAAGGAAGATATGACAGATTTTCAAGTTTAGCATCTTAATCTTCACTGTCTTAATGACTCACCCTAACCAAGATCATGAGACATTTCAGCCTATAATGTTGAATGCCAACTTGTTAGTTTATTTTAATTTCCAATGACACAAACAATTCCTAGTTAATCATTTTGAGTAGCATATTCCTTATACCAGAAACACTACAGGGGAAGCTAAACTCTCAGTGGGACTTTTATTTCAGGGGATACACATAGCTTCCAAGCAGTAAGGGCTACAAGTATGATATTATGTTTAATAACATTAGGTTGCAGGGCCTATGCATCCAGATCAATGAGATCAGGTAGTCTGACAGTAAGTTAAGATGTTTACAAGTGCCAACTCCATCTACCTTACTGACTCTGGATATGTAGATTCCTGGTTGACCAATCTCAGTTCAAAATGATGCATTGCTGGGCTTCCCTGGTGGCGCAGTGGTTGAGAGTCCGCCTGCCACTGCAGGGGACATGGGTTCGTGCCCCGGTCTGGGAGGATCTCACATGCCACGGAGCGGCTGGGCCCGTGAGCCATGGCCGCTGAGCCTGTGAGAGGCCCGCATACCGCAAAAAAAAAAAAAAAAAAAAGAAAACCAAACTCATTTGCATGATAGATTATGGAATTTTAGAAATATGTGATAGAAGTTAAGATAATACAATCACATAATCATATCTTATAGACTTTGTCCTAGATTTCTATAATTTAAAAATATTTGTTGATTATATTGTAAGTTTGAGTCATTATATAACTATTTGGTAACAAAATATATTTCCAAATAGTATAGCACAGAATATGTGAGTTTTAAATTGAGTGATTGTGACAGATACTGTACAATACGTTAAACACATTGATACACATTGTGGAAAATTTCACTTATTACTATTTCTGAAATTTTGTTTGGCTTCAATTGCCAAGAAATGTTGATTACATTTTTGCTAACTGATTAACTATTATCTCTTTGCTCCAAATCCACCTTTGTATACTCTCCTCTGTGGTTCTGTGTTTCTGTGGTTCTGGAGCAGAAACTGCAAACTACATTACCAGACTCCTTTGCTGAAATGTTTCTGCCAATAGGAGGTACTAGGGCAGTGGTTCTGAACCTTGGCTGCATTTTGGAATCATCTGGGGAAATTTGAAGACTACTACTGCCTAATTTCCATGCCCTCAAATTAATATTTTCTTATTTTCAAGTGAGGACTGGGCATCAGGTTTTTTTAATTAAGTGATTCTAATGAACAGGTAAGATTAAGAATTTTTACAATATAGGATAGCAGTCAGGGAGAAGGTCTTTCCTCCTGCTTTTGATCTTTCTTCTTTTATTGCCACTTGCACAGCAGCTTTCACCCCAGGAGGGGCAGTTAGCTCCTGTTTCCAGTCTCCTTCAGGCACTTCCAGAATCTCTTTCATGTGTCCCCTCAAGGATACCAGCAAAAGCTCAGTGATGCCACTACCCCTTCCTCAGATGCCTGAGAATTCTCCTTCAAGCTCTTAAGGTAGTAGTATCACCCAAGATACATCTTTCCTTCAAAAATCTGAGCACGTATTTCACAAAGCCTTACCTCTGAGCTTCTAATTTCTGAGATCCCCAATCTTTTCTTTTATTCCACCAGCTTTGGGGTAGTACCCTACTCTATAGTTTTAATCTCTGAGTTATATCAGCATTTCCCTTTTGCTCTTTCAATACTCAAAAACTTGTGTAACCATTTTTCTCTATTAAAGCTCTTTTGTGGAAATATAGATGTTTTCTATTTTCTTTGCTGGATCCAACTGTACCTATACTTTTTCTTAACTATTTCAATTATATTGCTCTAATAGTCATAGATTAAATAGGAAATTGGAAGATAATGGATTACTGAATTAGATTTAAGGGGAAATTTTCTCCAGCCCCCTCACTCAAGTAAATGAAATTCAAAAAGAGAAAGTTTACCTAGGAACCTGATTGTAACTTGTAACATCTAGAACTGCTTATCGTGGTATGTGACCAAGAGGTATTAGTGGTGTCTTAATAAAAAATGAATACATTGTTGTTTATTATTCTGTTTTTACAAGAGTAACAAGATATTGTTTAACATATGGACTATAATTAAGAATATGGTTTTTAAGACAAGCATTCAAGGAAATAAGTTGACAATATTTTAAATATTTTAATCTAGATGTTACATTTAAATGTTACATTAAATAGATTAAAAGAAGTTTATATATAATTTCCATGTGGAAATTTTCAATGACAATTATTTTACTATTTATCTATCTTCAATACATGGCTATTTTGGATTTGTATAGGGAATAATTGGATCATTTAAAATGTGATCAGTATTTTTTCTGCTTTCTTTGTTTTATGTCCAGCACCAATGCTATATACTCAAAAATAATGATTGGTTATTCATGATAGCTATCCAAAACAATATAGAATTACCTCTATCAAAGGAAATGGATAATACTGTGGGATTATGGTATAATTTATGAGAGGTGCTTAACTTTTAAAAAGTTACACGTCATTCCCCCCTTTCCCAAGAGCTCTCTGTGGTGAGTGTGACAGATATTCATAAACTCTATCCTTGCTTTACAGTCTAAGATATTGGAGACATTTTCTAGTTAGAATCAGAACTAAATAAAATACATACATGTCATGTCTATATTCTAGATGTAAAATCACAGTTTACTTTTAAATAATCAAATTAAATTAATTGACCAAATTAAATCAAAATAAAAATAGTAAGATTTTTTTTGAAAAAACAATGCATTTAAATAGATATTTATACTAATGGATTCAAAGGATAGGCACTAAAACTATAAGAGCTCAAAAAACCAAATCTCTGTAAGCAAGGAATTAAAGATAACTTGTAGTTATGTATTTTATGAAAAATACACATAGTTGAAAATTTTCTGCAGATGAATAACAATACATAGAGTGACAGGGAGACCCAATTTATTTGGAGAGAAACAAATAAAACATACATATTATATAGTGACAAGTGCTTCTTGTATGATGAATGCCACCTCCTTCATAATAAAACTCCTTGAGGCACCAGAATTATTTGAGTTATACAACAAGGCTGAGAATAATCAGTTTCCTATAATAGTTATAATGTATTATATTTTGAATGCATTTTTCCATTCTATATTAAATAATAGAAATTTCATCTTAGTTTTCAGCAGAGGGCACTAGAACACATCATGGAACAAAATAATCTAATGGAATAAAGTCATCAACACATGGAATATAGTTTTTTAAATGTCCTACATTTAACATAAGACAGTTAAAAATAAATAAACTTATTAACATTTTTTAAAGTCAGTATTTCACATAATAAATTTGTCAAAATTCCGTTTCAGTTGCAATCCTCAAAATTCCTACTTTGTTCTTTCAAACATGATGCAAGTAAAGTATTATGATTCGGTGACAATGTAGATTGCTCATTTATATGGATTAGGTATCCAGATATGATAAAAAAAATTTAACAGCTCTTTAATAAACTGTTTTTCTGTCTTTTACACATAACGAATAGATTTGCCCGGACTCAGAAACTGACATTCTTTTTTGTTCTGTACGGTTATTTAAAATACGTATCATGTGGAAACATTCTACTTTGTTTCTACTATAAACCAGATGATAAAGCTCCTTTGTATCATCACACGTAGTAGAGATTGCAAGATTTCTCATGGCTTTAATAACAAGCTTTTATGAGTATTCAATAAAGGAAGTAACTTGTCACTTAAGTAAGACAGCTGTAATAGTTACATATTATTATAAAATTGAGACTAAAGCTCTTTTGAAGACTTTAGCTTCAAATTAAGACAAAATGCAGGATTATTTTAAAACGACAACCAAAATGAGAATACTGAGTAATTATTGTGATTGTTTTGTTTTCATGAACATATTTTGATCTGTCTTTTTGAACATAAAATGAATATATTTTAAATGAAAGCAAGTTGTATGAATAGTTTAATTATTTATTTTTTGTATTGGTCTGTAATGAACATAAGAATCTTGTGACATAATAATTTACAGTAGAAATTCTAATATACATATTTTCCTATCCATTCTCATGATTTCACTAATAAATGATACTTGAATTCTAATTTTTATTTATTTTGTAACATCAGTGCACATTTCATAATTTATTGTCCTTCTGTGGTGAAAGAACATCTTTGATGCTTTCAGTGTTTGAAAATGTGGGCATTTATAAATGCAGAATGGTGAGTCACACATTTAATTAAATCAAATTTCTTTGTGTATTTAAAACTCAGGGAGACAAATTTCCTTATTGAAAAAATGATCCAGTTTATGCAGAATGTACAGCAAGAAAATGTATAGAGCAACAAGTTTTAAATGCTATTTTTGCTTTGCATAATGAATGTATTATGATCAAAATAAAGCAAAACATAGTATTAAGCCAAGCTGCTCACATATTTCTTATTCTACTCCATGGGAACAAGAAGAGCCAGAAGAAGTGGTAATTTTTTAAAATAATTACCAGCCAACACCAGCCCAAAATAAACAACAGTTACAAATAGAAACAAAAACTGTAATCATAATCTGATAAGACCAAAGATGTTTTCTGGCACTTTGAGTTACCATGGAAATGAAGTCAAGTAGTTTTTGGTGTACAACAAAACAGAGAGAGAGAAATACAGAGATTGCCCATATATGCCTTGCCCCCATACATGCATAACCTCCACCATTATTAACATCATGTACAAGAATGGTACATTTTTTTTTAACCAAGGTTGAACCTACATTGACACATCATCTTCATCCAAAGTCCATAGTTTACCTTAGAGTCTATAGATCAAGTTGGGAAGAACTGACACCTTGACAACATTGAGACTTCATATCCATGAAAATGGGATATTTCTCCTTTTTGATTTTATTCATCAGAATTGTGGTTTTCCTCATATAGATATTGCACACATTTTGATATATTTATGCCTAAGTATTTCATTTTCAGAGTGCTAATGTAAATAGTACTGTGTTTATTACTTTTAAATTCCACTTTTTCGTTGTTAGAATAGAGGAAAACAATTGACTTTTGTATATTAACCTTGAATCCTGAAACATTGCTCTAATTGCTTATTAGTTCCAGGAGATATCTTGCTGATTCTCGTAGATTTTCTACATAGATGATCATGTGATCTGTGAACAAAGACATTTTTCATCTTCCTTCCCAATCTGTATAGCTTTTATAATCTGTTGTTGCCTCATTGCATTAACGAGGACGTCCAGTACAAAGTTGTAAAAGGATGGTGAGAGGAGTTATCTTTTCCTTGTACCTGATCTTAGTGGGAAAGCTTCAGGTTTCTCACCATTACGTGTGATGTTAGCTGTAGGTATTTTGTAGATTGTCTTTATCAAATTGAGAGTGTTCCATCTATTCTTATTTCACTGAGAGCTTTTATTATGAATGAGTATTGGATTTTGTCAAATGCTTTTTTCTGCATCTATTGATATGATCATGTAATTTTTCTTAGTCTGTTAATGTGATTTATTGCATTAATTGATTTTTTTAATGTTCAACCAGGCTTGCATATCTAGGATAAATCCCACTTAGTTGTGGTGTATAATTCTTTGTATACATTGTTGGATTCAATTTGCTAAAATCTTGTTGAGGATTTTTGTGTTCATATTCATAAGAGATATTGATATGTAATTATCTTTTCTTGTAATGTCTTTGTTTCAGTCTTATGGTAATGTTGGCCTCATAGAATAAAAAATATTCTTAAAATTCACAACTGCATTGAAAATTTGTGGATCAGGCAAGATGATATCCTGTCAATTTTGATCCTTCTATCATAAATTAAGTGGAGTTACAATTTTCCTCCTTCATATGTCATATTTTCAAATGACATTTGGTCTGAATAATTGTTAGCAGTACTATTTATGTTCATATATCTATTTGCTCAGATATCTTATTTGGTGCAGGACATTTTAAGGGTTTGTGCAATCCTTGTACAATTAAATGACATCAATTTTTTCACTTTTATAAATGTGGAAGCTAAAGCATGAAACTTTTAAATAACAAAATAAAAATCAGTGCTAAGTCAATAACAGACTCAGAACTAGTTAGGTCTATTTTTTTCTCACCTTGCTGACAGAAACAAAACAAACAAATAAAAACTCAAGAAAGGGCTTCCCTGGTGACGCAGTGGTTGAGAGTCCGCCTGCCGATTCAGGGGATGCGGGTTTGTGCCCCGGTCCGGGAAGATCCCACATGCCGCGGAGCAGCTGGGCCCGTGAGCCACGGCCGCTAAGCCTGCGCGTCCGGAGCCTGTGCTCTGCAACGGGAGAGGCCACAACAGTGAGAGGCCCGCGTACCGCAAAAAAACAAAAACAAAAACAAAAAAAAAACCTCAAGAAAAAATCCATAGAAGTAATTGAAGGACTGTGATATTCAACACAGATAATACACTGTTGTTGCTTTAAAATATTAAACTTGGTCTGTGACTGAGTTATGTTAGTAATAAGCCCAGGTTATTTATGTAGTAAGGCTATATATCTCAGGCTTATACAAAATAAGTCTTTGACTTTTTTATAATTTTCTCTGCAAAGATAACTCTGTCAGTATCTTTAAAGGAACATGGTTATACCTGGAAAAAATGTTTTTACTTCTTATCATTTCTAACATTCCTTTCTTTTTCCCCAGCTCACTACACACACAGCTAAAATTTTGCCTAGAGCCCATAAATTCTGAGTTGTCCTCAAAACAGAGTAAAACAGGGCTTCCCTGGTGGCGCAGTGGTTGAGAGTCCGCCTGCCGATGCAGGGGACACGGGTTCGTGCCCCTGTCCCGGAAGATCCCACATGCCGCGCAGCGGCTGGGCCCGCGAGCCATGGCCGCGGAGCCTGTGTGTCCGGAGCCTGTGCTCCGCAACGGGAGAGGCCACAGCATGTGCTCCGCAACGGGAGAGGCCACAGCAGTGAGAGGCCCGCGTACAGCAAAAAAAAAAAAAAAAAAAAAAAAAAAAAAAAAAAAAAAAACAGAGTAAAACAGAAAAAAAATCCAGCCAAAGGAGATGGAAAGGAGAGCTGGAAGCATTTTAAAATTTCTTTTTATGTCTGCTAACTCATTCTCATTAAGACTATCTTCTGATTCTTAATAAGACCAATATAATTTTCCTTTAAACTCTGCTCACATGGTCCCATACTTATTTTTATAGTTAATGTTGAGTGGTCCTTTACTAGAACTCTCAAACTAGGTTTTAAGTTAGTGGTAATTTACAAACTTTCAGGTGTGGAGGAAAATGGGGAAGAAGTCCAGAAATAATTGTCATTGACTAGGAATTGTCTTATGTATTCTTTTTATTAAAACTTAATTTCAGGGCCTCCCTGGTGGCGCAGTGGTTGAGAGTCCGCCTGCCGATGCAGGGGATGCGGGTTCGTGCCCCGGTCTGGGAGGATCCCATGTGCCGCGGAGCGGCTGGGCCCGTGAGCCATGGCCGCTGGGCCTGCGCGTCCGGAGCCTGTGCTCCGCGGCGGGAGAGGCCACAACAGTGAGAGGCCCGCATACCGCAAAAAAAAAAAAAAAGAAAAAAAAAAAAAACTTAATTTCAGTAGAATCAAGTAGTGAGTAATATCAAAAGAGGTTTTTTTTAATTTATAAGCTCCTTCAGCATGGTGATTGAATAGATTTATCTCCCTCTTTGGGAAAATTTATTTATTCTTAAAGTATAGATTCAAGTAAATAGGTATGAAACAAATCAACAGTGTTTTTCATTTTCTTCACCTATTAAGCTTCACTTTCAAATCAGAGAAGGATAAATGTATTCAGGAATTTAAAGAAGAATCACCTTTATTTCCTGCCCTTACATAGCATCATTCCTCGTCACTATTCTACCTAAAGGAGGAACCCTTCTATTTTCATATGCCTCCAGAAGAAAAAAAAATTTTTTTTCTGTGATCATTAGAGTATACTATTGGCTAAGAACAAAACAAGTGTAGGAGATATGGCATTGGCTCTCTGAGAACTTTTGTTTGAAAAATGGTTATTATTAAGTTGTGGAGTTAAGAACTGTTCTTATCTCTGTACTTCCTTTTCCTTTTGATGTATGCAGGATCAAATAAAACTAGCCATCAGGTGGGAAAAATAAAAGACACGGCTGTCTCAGTAAAGAACTTGCTCCACTGTCGAATTCCATTCTTGTTGTTGGTTCTTCCTAACCCCTCCCAGGTCTTTGGCTACACTGTTTCTCTTGATTTACTGACAGCTGACCTCCTTATTCAAGTGAAAGTTTTGTCCTGACTTTTTCCTCCTTTACTCTTTACCTCTTTGTTCTTTTGTGTGTGTGTCCAAATCTCAGCATGACTTTAGATGAATAAGAAATTTTAAATAATTTGGGTTTAAACTTTAGAGAAAATTACTGAAAACATACTAAACAAGTAAATTTATATTACATAATTTACTTACCTTATCTTCACTCTATCATAGTTTTATTATAGTATGAACACTTAACATAAGATGCATCCTTTTAACAAAATTTTGTGTACAATACAATATTAATAACTATAGGCATAATGTTGTACAGAAGACCCCTAGAACTTATTAATCTTGCAAAACTGAATGTTTTTTACTCAATGAGTAGCAAGTATTTACTTCCATCTCCCTGTAGCCCCTGGCAACCATCATTCTACTCTCTCTTTCTATGAATCTGACTCATAGAAATACTATATAAATACTAAATAAATAAATACTTATATGATACCTCATATAAGTAGAATCATGCACTATTTTTCCTTCTGTTGCTGGCTTATTTCACTAAGCATAATATCCTCAGGGTTCATCTCTTATATTTCCATTCACCTTTGAAGAAATTTCAAACTCACTGGCTAAATTTCTAATGATTTCTATAACTCTAACCTTTCAGATGTATGAAGCATTTTTTTTCAAACATTCACTTCCTCTTTAGATCTGTGATCATCATTGTGTATCATCAGTAGTCCAAGAATTATTAAGTCTCCCTTGTCAAATTGGTGACTGGTATTTTGTCTTGGAACTCCTACCATCCTATTCTTCCTGACACTATGTTATTGTCATTCTGAGCCTTCACTGACTGTACTTTATTCTGTTTTGTATTCCCCTAAGTATTATTGCTTCCCAGTCCTCAGACCACTGTGCTTATTTCAGTCAGACTGTTTCTTTCATGATAATTGAAATATTAGAGAACATAAAATTACACTGGAAAGACTGTTGGACTTTGAATCAAATACCGAGAGTACAAATTCAGGCCCCTTTGTTCACTACTTATGTTATCATAGGCTAATCAATTGATCTTTCCAAGCCTTAGTTTTCTCATATTTTAAATTAAAATAATGGTAATAAAATCTTCCTTGAATAATTTTTTATGAAATTCATATGAGTTTTTATGTGTAAAAATAATCAAAACTATATTTTAAAACAGAAGCTCTTTGAGGGCAGAGATTATGATTTATTTATCTTTTTACAATAATGTACCTAATAGGCTATATTTGTTCAACTGAACAAGTGATGAAAATAAATGAATTTATTTATAGGATTTCTAACTCTAAATGTTAATTATTAAAATATTATAAGACTGACCCACTTAATTCAATAGACACTTATAGAGTAGATACTAGGTACAATGCACTTGACTATATTTTGTAGGTAATACAAATGAATAAATACTTTATTCAAAGGAGCTCACAGTCACAGAAATTGTAGAACACTGGAACCCAAAGAGACTTTCTAGCTCAGCCCCTTCATTTTACATATGTGGGAAGTGAGGCACAGGGAATTTAACTAACTTTTCCAGGGTGAAAAAGCTATTAAACTACAAAATGCAGTAGAATTTTGTAGCATGTGTACAAATAACAAGTACATGGCAGATTGTGAGATATGTATGACAGAAACACAAACAATGCTCTATGATTTTATGGGACTCTGTGTTGTATAGTGAAAAGAGCTCCACCATAAAGACCTTCCCAGATCACTATTTACAATGTGACCTTTAAAAGTTGTTTAAAGCCTGAGAATAAGTTTTTTCCATTTGTAAAAATAGCAGCATAATAAAGACATTGCAATATTGTGTGAGTTTTTGACACAAAATAAACACTTGATAGTGGTAATTATTATTTTTGTGATGAGTCTATAGTATTTTATAAATTTAAACAACAAATAAATGAAATTTTTAAATATCCTAAGCCAATTTTATGTTTGTGTATGTATATGTACACAGACACACTTGCATGTGCATGCTTAGTATTTAATTTCTTTCAAACTTAGAAAGTTCCATTTTGTGAACTGGTATATTAAGGATTTGTCAAGCCTAATAGCAGATGAGATATTCCTGCTCCATAAGAATTAGAAGGCAGTGCATATCCATGATAGAGGAAAGCCTAGATCAGAGATCAAAAATTAGACCTCAGCTTGATAATAAATGTATTTGGGAAAAGGAAAGGAGATTACAGTTAAGTATAAGATGGTTCATCTCACCTCCATTGCCAGAAGTAACTTTAGTTCAATGCATTCCTAAGACCAAAGGGGAAAAAATTGAGTTGAATAACAAAGTAATGAAAGAAATTACTAAATAAAGAGTTAAACTGAGGTCATGCCTTAAAATCACGTAACTTCAATGGTACAGTTCGGAGTCAGAAAGCACAACTTCTGAAACTGGCAAAGTCATATATCTTAAAGCTTTATGTAAACTCTATTATAAAGTATATTTTCAATGTCCAAATGACAACATTAATTAAAATTATGCAGCTTTTAACTAAAGTGGGGAGAGAAGAATATGTAGATCCTTGCTGAATTTGGATTTGTAAATAAGAAATAGGCAATTCTGACAAGGGGAAAGTTCATTTTTCACACTTCTTTTACATCTGAATGATAAATCACTATCAAGAAATTCAAGTTCTAGAATGGATTCTTAATAGATTAAAAATAGCAAATAGTGATAGTATAAGGTAAAGTCATAAGGACTTAGTGATGCATTGCATAAAATGTGTGTGAGAAGTGTCAAAGATCATCTCCAGGTGTTTAGTAAGTGACAGAGCCCTTCACTGTCCCGGAAACACCAGAGAAAGAGTAAGTTTGATTTTTGACATGACCAGATGCTTTTGAGACATTCACTGGAACTGATGATTACATTGATGGATACAGGCCTCTGAAACTCAGTGAAGTGAAGAAGGGAGAGCATAGTTTAAATATGGTAGATTAGAGATAGCTGCAAATTCTTTGACACTTGAACCTCTGAGAAGTCTATGTTCCCTTCTCTAAGAACAGGGTGGGTTCTCTGCATTGACAAGTAAGAAAATACTCAAAATGATTCTGTGACAGTTTCTAGGCCCAGGCCTCAAGAAACTGGTAGTTTCCAATTCCTGTCTCTTGAAATATTTTCACTAGGAGAAAACAGTTGTCACATAAGCCTGCCTTACGGTGGTATGAGGAAGTCAAACTTCCCCTTGTGGAAAAACCACAAGGAAGAGGAAAAAAAGCTCAACCAACCTGTGCTATTCCAACCATTCAGCTCAGGTGCCTAACATGTGAGTGAAGAAGCCATCTTGAACATTCCTTATTGCATAGTGGTAGAAAGTACAGCAAAACTGTCACCTGACGTAATATGAAAAATAGAAATTTCATCTAATAAAATGATGGATCTGGCTGAGGAAATTTCCAGACAGAATGTCAAAAGTGTCAGCTGGTTTCTTTTATTTGCTAATCATTAGGTACAGAAAGAGAGAAATGATATAAAGAATTAATTATTCACTCATTATGAGGAATTTAAAGACAATATAAAGGAGTCAAAACTTGCTGAGTTAGAAAATAAAACTGTTTTATTCCCCGTCTCTTCTAACAAAATATTTTCAAAGTAAGAAAGGGCATCAGGGCAGAAATTAAATCCAGGGTGCTATTAGGAAAACATGGTTTCCAGATAAAGATGACCCAAAACTCTGATTGTAAAAACCCAAAAGTGTGATTGTAAACCTTTGTTAAGAGCACAAAAAGATGTAAGGGCATGACTTGCAGACACTTGTAATTGAGCAGTATAGTTTCTAAGAATCTTAGTGGTCTTCTGGAGGGACATCTTCTCAGAACCAAAATTTAGTACATAGATAATTTTTGAATGAATGAGCTGGGAATCAGAAACTTCATAGAGAAATGCTTGGCAAACATTCTCTAACAAGAGGGAAGTGAATCACTATTTCATACCGTGCAAAATGTCAAAGGAGTAATTAGTCACAACAGACATCCCTGTGAGCAATGTCAAACAGGAACCTGGGCCTTCATAATTAATAAGAACACTTCCAGATGGCTGTTCTCAGCCTTGGTAGGGTTACAAATGAAAGTCTGGAAATGGGCAAATATTTCTGAACACACCAATATGAGAATAGCAAATATTACTTTAATAACTATGTAAGAAAGTACAGAGTTCACTATAGGTCCTTGGATAAACGGTTTTCTTTCAGTGCACACATTAGTGATCATTTCAAAGGGGGAAGCCTGAGAGAGTCAAACTCCATTGCAGTTTCTCTTTTTTTACTTTTTTAAAATTGAAGTATAGTTGAATTACAAAATTGTGTTAGTTTCAGTGTATAGCATAGTGATTCAGCTATTTTTTCTAATTATATTCCATTTTAGGTTATTATAAGATATTGAATATAAATCCCTGTGCCAAACAGTAAGTTCTTGTTGCTTGTCTGTTTTATGTATAGTACTTTGTATCTGTTAATCTCATACTCCTAATGTGCCCCTCCTCCACTCCCTCTCTCGGTAACCGTAAGTTTTTTATGTATGTGAGTCTTTTTCTGTTTTGTACATATATTTATTTATATTATTTTTTAGATTCCACATATAAATGATATCATATAGTATTTGTCTTTCTCTAAGTATAATATTCTTCAGGTCCATCCATATTGCTATAAATGGCAATATTTTATTCTTTCTTAAGGCTGAGTAATATTCTACTGTATATATATATATATATATATATATATATATATATACATACATACAAACACACACACCATATTTTAAGACAATTGCCTGTTGATGGACAATTGGGTTGTTTCCATGTCTTGGCTATTATAAATAGTACTGATATGAACATAGTGGTATGTGTATCTTTTTTGAATTAGGGCTTTCATTCTTTTTCTTTTTTTTTTTTTCTGGATATATACCCAGGAGTAGAATTACTGGATCATATGGTAACTCTAGTTTTTTGAGGAACCTCCATACTATTTTCCATAGTGACTGCACCAATTCACAATTCCACCAACAGTATAGGAGGGTTCCCTTTTCTCCACACCCTCTCCAGCATTTAATATTTGCAGACATTTTGATGATAGCCATTCTGATTGGTGGGAGATGATATCTCATTGTGATTATGATTTGCATATCTCTAATAATTACCAATGTTGAAGATCATTTCATGTGCTTATTGGCAATTGGTATGTTTTCTTTGTAAAAATATCTATTTAGGTCTTCTGCCTAATTTTATATTGCTTTTTTTATATTGAGTTATATGAGCTGTTTGTATATTTTAATTATTAAACCCTGTTGGCTGCATCATTTACAGATATTTTCTTCCATTCTGTAAGTGGTCTTTTTGTGTTGTGGATGGTTTCCTTTGCTGTGCAAATGCTTTTAAACTTGATTCAGTCCCATTTAAACAAAAATATTTTTTTGCTTTTAATTTTTTTATTTTTTACTTTCAATTCTTTTTTTGGTAATAGATTCTATTTATTTACTTATTTATTTTTATGTTCTCATTAGTTATCTATTTTATACTTTGTATCAATAATATAAATATGTCAATCCCCATCTCCCAATTTATCTCCCAATTTATTTAACCCCAAGGGGGTTACCAAGCCCCCCTTGGTAACCATATGCTTTTTCTTTACGTCTGTGTCTCTATTTCTGCTTTGCAAATAAGATCATCTATACCATTTTTTTAGATTCCACATATATACGTTAGTATACAATATTTGTTTTTCTCTTTCTGACTTACTTCATTCTGTATGACAGTCTCTAGGTCCATCCACGTCTCTACAAATGACCCAGTTTTGTTTCTTTTAATGGCTGAGCAATATTCCATTGTATATATATACACATCTTCTTTATCCATTCCTCTGTTGATGGACATTTAGGTTGCTTCCATGTCCTGGCTATTGTAAATAGTGTTGCAATGAACATTGAGGTGCATGTGTCTTTTTGAATTTTGGTTTTCTCTGGGTATGTGCCCAGGAGTGGGATTGCTGGGTCATATGGTAGTGTTAGTTTTAGATTTTAAGGAACCTCCATACAGTTCTCCATAGTGGTTGTATCAATTTACATTCCCACCAACAGTGCAAGAGGGTTCCCTTTTCTCCACACCCTCTCCAGCATTTATTGTTTGTAGGTTTTTTGATGATGGCCATTCTGACCGGTGTGAAGTGATAACTGATTGTAGTTTTTATTTGTATTTCTCTAATAATTAGTGATGTTGAGTATCTTTTCATGTGTCTCTAGACCATCTCTATATTTTCTTTGGAGAAATGTCTATTTAGGTCTTCTGCCCATTTTTTGATTGGGTTGTTTGGGGTTTTTTATTTTTTGGTATTGAGCTGCATGAGCTGTTTACATATTTTGGAGATTAATCCTTTATCAGTTGCTTCATTTGCAAATATTTTCTCCCATTCTGAGAGTTGTCTTTTTGTCTTTTTTATGGTTTCCTTTGTTGTGCAAAAAATTTTACGTTTAAAAGCTTAGATCCCATTTGTTTAGTTTTGTTTTTATTTTCAATACTCTAGCAGGCGGGTCAAAATACATCTTGCTATTAGGTCATCTTGCAATTTATGTCAAAGAGTCTTCTACCTATGTTTTCTTTTAAGAGATTTATAGTGTCTGACCTTACATTTAGGTCTTTAATACATTTTGAGTTTATTTTTGTGTATGGTGTTAGGGTGTGTTCTAATTTCATTCTTTTACAGGCAGCTGTCCAGTTTTCCCAACACAACTTATATATATGACAAACCCACACCAAACATTATACTCAATGGTGGAAAACTGAAAGCATTTCCTCTAATATCAGGAACAAGACAAGGATTCCACTCTCACCATTATTATTCAACATAGTTTTGGAATTCCTAGCCATGGCAATCAGAGAATAAAAAGAAATAAAATGAATACAGATTGGAAAAGAAGAAGTAAAACTGTCACTGTTTGCAGATGGCATGACACTATACATAGAAAATCCTAAAGATTGCATCAGAAAACTACTAGAGCTAATGAATGAATTTGGTACAGTTGCAGGATACAAAATTAATACACAGAACTCTCTTGCATTCCTATACACTAACAACAAAAGATCAGAAAGAGAAATTAAGGAAACAATCCCATTCACCATTGCAACAAAAAGAATAAAATACCTAGGTTTAAACCTACCCAAGGAGGCAAAAGACCTGTATGCAGAAAACTACAAGGCACTGATGAAAGAAATCAAAGACAGAACACAAACAGATGGAGAGATATACCATGTTCTTGGACTGGAAGAATTAATATTGTGCAAATGACTATACTACCCAAAGCAATCTACAGATTCAATTCAATCCCTAAAAATTTACCAATGGCATTTTTCAGAGAACTAGAACAAAAAACTTTACAATTTGTATGGAAACACAAAAGACCATAAATAGCCAAAGCAATTTTGAGAAAGAAAAATGGAACTAGAGGAATCAGGCTCCCTGACATCAGAGTACACTACAAAGCTACAGTAATCAAGACAGTATGGTATTGCTCACTCCCCAGAGTAAGGGTCCACCCATGCAGACCTTCTCTTTCTTACAGATCCCTCCCAGGAGCTCAGGTTCCAACCTGATACCTTTTTTTCTGTCCTACTCATTTATGTGGAGATATTTCTTGAAGCTTTGGTTGTATAGAAGTTCTGCCAGTTTTCAGTTAATCTCCCATGAGAATTGTTCCACATGTAGATGTATTTTTGATGTGTTTGTGGGGCAGAGGTAAGCTTCACATTCTCCTGCACCATCATTTGTGATCCCCTCTCTCCTATTATTTTTTTCTTTTCTAATTCTATTTCCATTTTTATTTTATCCAGTAGTATCTACTTTAACATACTCAGTCCTTTTGCATGGACTAAGGGTCCAAAGAAATATACCAAGGCTCTTGTTTAGACCTGACCACAAGCATCCCTTTGAAATAATATTTCTAAGGTTAAAGTGATAGTGGTACTCTCTCCAGAGGTTACTGTACAACTTCTAATCCCAGGATTAAGGAAAAACATCAGCTGCCAAAATTAAAAAGCACATGCTATTTTTGGACAACTGAAATTTTATGCAAGATGACTTAGAAAAATTCATGACAAACATGAGATGTTTTTTTAATATATGAATTCATAATCACTGTAAGCCTCATTGTAGCTGGCCTCATGGAATTTAAGTGTGACAATGTGTAACATTTAAGGACACATAATCCAAAGCAAAAGAGAATCTACAGAGGACTCAGTTTTTAGTGTTGGGCAAGTAGAATATTCCAAGAGTCCAGTTTATAACCCCACCACTAGCAACATTCCTCATGCTTCATTCTAGAGAACCCTACCTCAGAACATTTCAGTCAATAGCTCCTTTCTCCAAATAACTCACATTGCTCTGAAATGTTAATTACAAAACTGATTTTTGATAAATCATTCTCCTCCTCCTGCTTACACTGATCTTTCTTTCTTTGTATCATAAAAGTTAGCACCAGGTTGACAAATGACTCTACTGGGAGAGGAATTGAACAGAAAATTGGGCTGAGCCATTCTGGGGCCTTGCCCTGCCTACCTGCAGACTGGAAGTCAATGTACAAGGCAGGACCTGGAAGCAAAGCAAGTTGGGAGCTAGATCTGCCTATCAGCATGCCCACAGTAATTGGCTCCACCACAACAGAGGTCTTATGCAGCTCACATAGGAGGCATTCCTAGATAATATAGCTCTGTCATGAGAGGGAATTGTGCTGGGTGCCTCATAAGATGTCTCCTACATATGTGGCTTCTCCAAGGTTACAAAACATAATCAACCTACCTAATACATGGACATAAACACAGAGAATTAGGCAAAATGAAGAGACAGGATGAAGGAAGGAATATTCCAAATGAAAGAATAAGACAAAAACTTCAGGAAAAGAATAAGCACCTTGGAAATAAACAGTTTACACATAAATGTTCAAGGTAATCATGATTAAAATGCTCAACAAACTTGAGAGAAGAATGGATGAATACAGTAAGAGTTTAACAGTTAGCAATAATAAAGAAGAACCGAGCAGAATTGAAGTATGCAAACTGAAAATTTAAAAAAATACATTAGAAAAAAATCAACAGTAGATTAGATGATACAGAGAAATGGATCAGTGAGCTTGAAGACAAGGTAGTGAAAATCACTGAAACTGAACAGAAAAAAGTAAAAAAAAAGAATGTTTAAAAAAGAGGATAGTTAAAGAGACCTCTGGAACAACATCAAATATACTAACATTTGCATTATAGGGGTCCCAGAAGGAAAACGGTGAAAGAATTGGGCAGAGAACTAATTTGAAGAAATAATAGCTGAAAACTCCCTTAATTTGGGAAAGGAAATAGGCATCCAGGTTCAGGAAGCAGTCCCAAACAAGAGTCCCAAACAAGATGGACCCTAAGAGGGCCATACAAAAACACATTACAATTAAAATGGCAAAAAAATTAAAGATAAGGAGAGAATATTAAAAGCTGCAAGGGAAAAGCAAATAATTACCTACATGGGAACTCCCAAAAGACTGTCAACTGACTTTTTAACAGAAAATTTGCAGGCCAGAATGGAGTGGCATGATATATTCAGAGTGATGAAAGGGAAAAATCCTACAACCCAGGGATACTCTACTGGCATGGTTATCATTCAGATTTGAAGGCACAATACAGAGTTTTTCAGACAAGTGAAAGCTGAAAGAGTTCAGCATCAAGGAACTGGCTTTACAAGAAATGTTAAAGGGACTTCTCTAAGCAGAAAAGAAAAGGGCATAACTAGATACATAAAAATTATGAAAAGAAAAAATATCACTGGTAAAGGAAAACATAGAGTAAAATAATAGATCAATCACTTATAAAGCTAGTATAAGGTTAAATGATAAAAGTAGTAAAAACCATCTTCATTCACAATAAGTAGTTAATGGTTACACAAAACAAACAGACGTAAACTATAATGTCAAAAACATTAAACCTGAGGTGGGGGAGTATACATATAAGTTGGTTAGAAGGTGTTTGAACTTTAGAAATTATCAACTTAAAATAATCCCATATATAGGTTGCTATACAAGAACTTGATGGTGACCACACACCAACACCCAATAATAGAAATGCACACACAAAAGAAAAAGGATGATACTAAAGATAGTCATGAAATCACAAGAGAAGAGAGCAAACAAAGAAGAAAAGAACAATAACTACAAAAAATAGTTCAAAAATAATTAACAAAATGGCAATAAGTACATACTTATCAATAATTACTTTATGTTTATTTTATTTTACTTTTTTATTTTGTTTTGTTTTGTTTTTGGTAGTGTTGGGTTTTTGCTGCTGCACATGGGCTTTGTCTAGTTGTGTTGAGCAGGGGCTACTCTTCATTGCAGTGCATGGGCTTCTCATTATGGTGGCTTCTCTTGTTGCAGAGCATGAGCTCTAGGCATGCAGACTTCAGTAGTTGGAGCATGCAGGCCCTAGAGTGTATGGGCTTCAGTAGTTGCAGCACATAGGCTCAGTAGTTATGGCTCATGCACTCTAGGGCATGTGGGTTTCAGTAGTTGTGGTGTGCAGGCTCAGTAGCTGTGGCTCGCAGGCTCTAGAGCACAGGCTCAGTAGTTGTGGTGCATGGGCTTAGTTGATCTGCAGCATGTGGGATTTTCTCAGACCAGGGATTGAACCTGTTTCCTCTGCATTGGCAGGTGGATTCTTACCCACTGCACCACCAGGGAAGTCCCCTCAATAACTACTTTAAATGTAAATGGACTAAATCCTTCAACCAAAAGACATAGAGGGGCTAAATGGATAAATATCAAGACACATATATATGTTGCCTACAAGAGACTCACTTCAGATCTAATGACACACAGAGACTGAAAGTGAGGGGATCAAAAAAATTACTCCATGTAAATGGAAATGAAGAGAAAACTGTGTGCAATACTTATATCAAGTAAAATAGACTTTAAAACAGGACTGTAGTAAAAGACAAAGAAGGACTTTACATAATGATAAAGGGATCAATCTAAGAAGTAAATATCACAATTATAAATATATATATATATATGTATATATATATATATATATATATATATATATACATATATATATATATATATATATCTCCAACATAGGAGTACCTAAATACATATAGCAAATATTAACAGACATAAAGGGATAAGTTGACAGTAACACAATAATGGTAAGGGACTTTAATACTCCACTTACATCAATGGACAGATCATTCAGACAGAAATTCAATAAGGAAACATTGGCCTTAAATGACATATTAGACCAGATAGACTGAATAGATATATATGCAACATTGCATCCAAAAGCAACAGAGTACACATTCTTTTCAAGTGCACATGGAACATTCTCCAGGATATATCACACGCTAAGCCAAAAACGAGTCTCAATAAATTTAAGATAAAAATCTTATAAAGCACCTTTTCCGAACACAGCAAAATGAGATTAGAAATCAACTACTAGAAAAAATTGCAAAAACACACACAAGTGGAGGGTAAGCCATAGGCTACTAAACAATGTTTTCCTGAAAAATCAAAGAGGAAATTAAAAATTACCTGGAGACAAACAAAAATGGAAACACAGCAATCCAAAATCTATTGGATGCAGCAAAAGTTGTTCTAAGAAAGAAGTTTATAGTAACACATGCTTACCCCAAAAAACAAGAAATATCTCAAATAAACAATCTAACCTCACACCTAAGGAAACTAGAAAAAGAAGAACAAACAAAACCCAAAGTTAGTAGAAGAAAGTAAATTATAAAGGTCAGAGCAAAAATAAATGAACTAGAGTATAAAAAAAAATAGAAAATGTAAGTGAAACTAAGATCTGACTTTTAGAAAAGTAAACAAAATTGATAAACCATTAGCCAGATTCATCAAGAAAAAAGGAGATAGGGCACAAATAAATAAAATCAGAAATAAAAGAGAAGTTACAACTGACACCACAAAAATATGAATAATCAAAAGAGATCACTATGAACAATTAATTATAAACCAATATAAAGGACAACCTACAAGAAATGGTTAAATTCCTAGAAATGTACAATCTCCCAACTATAAATCAGAAAGAAATAGAAAATATGAACAGACCAATGACCAGTAATGAAATAATATCAGTAATTAAAATACTCCCAAAATAGAAATCCAGTAATCTTCACAGGTGAATTATACCAAACATTTAGAGAAGAGTTAACATTTATACTTGTCAAACTATTCTAAAGAATTTAAAAGGAAGGAACATTTCCAAACTTATCCTATGAGGCCAACATGAACCTGATATCCAAGTTAGACAAAAACAGCACAAGAAGAGAAAATCACAGGCCAATATCACTGATGAAAAATATATGAAAAAATTTCAACAACATTTTAGCAAATAAAAGTCAACAATACATTAAAAGGATCATACACTATAATCAAGAGGTATTTATTCTAGGGATACAGGGATAGTTCAATATTCACAAATCAATCAACATGATACACCACATTACCAAACTGAAGAATGAAAACCATGTGATAATCTCACTAGATACAGAAAAACTTTAGACAAAATTCAACATCTATTTATGAAAAAACTCTAAGAAATTGGGTATAGAGGGAATATGACTCTACATATTAAAGACCCATATACAACAAACCTGTAGCCAAAATCACACTCAATAATGAAAAGCTGAAAACGTTTCCTCTAAGATCAGGAACAAGACAAGGATTCCCACTCTATCTACTTTTATTCAACATTGTATTAGAAGTGCTAACCACAGCAATCAGACAAGAAAAAGAAATAAAAGTTGGATTATCCAATTTCATAATTGGAAAGGAAGATGTAAAACTGTCACTATTTTCAGATGACATACTATATATAGAAATCCCTAAAAACTTCACCAAAACTCTATTAGAATCAATGAAAACAGTAAATTTGCAGAATACAAAATTAATATACAGAAATCTGTTGCTTAGCTACACACTAATAAAACACTATCAAAAAGAGAATTTAAGAAAACTATCCCAGTTACAATTGCATCAAAAATAATAAAATGCCTAGAAATAAATCTCACCAAGGAGGTAAAAGTCTTGTTCTCAAAAGCCTATAAGACATTGATAAAAAAAGATTGAAGATGACACAAACAAAGGGAAAGAAGTACTGCTTTGATGGATTAGAAGAATTAATATTTTTAAAATCACCATATTATTGAAGGCAATCTACAGGTTCAATGCAATCTCTATCAAAATACAAATGGCATTTTTCACAGAACTAGAACAAATAATTCTAAAATTTTATAGAAACACAGAAGACCCCTAATAGCCAAAGTGATCTTGAGGGGAAAAAAAGCTGGAGATATCACATTTTCTGAGTTCTAAATATACTACAAATCTACAGTAATCAAAACAGTGTGGGACTGGCACAAAAACAGATACATGGATCAACGGAATCAAATAGAAAGCCCAGACATATTCCCACAATTATATGGTCAATTAATCTATGACAAAGGAAGCAAGAATGTACAATGTGGACAAGACAGCTTCTTCAATAAATGGTGTTGGGAAAACTGAACAGCTACATGAAAAAGAATCCAACTAGACTTTTCTCTCACCACATACAAAAAAAAAAAAAACCCCAAAACCCTCAAAATAGATTAAAGATTTAAATGTAAGGCCTGCAACCATTAAAACTCTTAGAAGAAAACATAGGCAGTATGTTCTTTGAGATTGGTGTTAGCAATATTGTTTTTGAAAATATCTCCTCAGGCTGGGAAACAAAAGCAAAAATAAACAAATGTGACTACTTCAAACTAAAAAGCTTTTGCATGGCAAAGGAAACCACTAACAAAATGAAAAGGCAACTTAATTAATGAGAGAAGATATTTTCAAATGATACATCCAATAAGGGGGCGATATCCAAAATATATAAAGAATCCATACAACTCAACATCAAAAAAACAAACAACATGATTACAAAACAGGAAAAGTATCTAAGTAGACATTTTTCCATAGAAGACATACAGATGGACAACAGACACATGAAAAGAAGCTCAACATCACTAATCATCAGGTAAATGCAAATCAAAAACACAATAGGATATCACCTTACACCTGGGAACCCTTGTGCACTGTTGCTGGGATTGTAAATTGGTGCAGCCACTATGGTAAACAATATAGAGTTTTCTTAACTTAAAAATAGAATTACCATATGATCCCACAATTTCACCTCTATTTACCTGAGGTGAAGTTAGGGTTAAGGTTAAGGTTAGGGTTAAGGTAAACTTTAACATATATCAAAAAGATATATGCACTACAATGTTCATTGCAGCATTGCATACAATAGCCAAGATATGAAAGCAACCTAAGTGTCCATCTATAGATATATGGATAAAGAAGATGTGGCATATATATACGTAGAATATTACTCAGCCATAAAAAAGAAATCTTTCAACTTACAAAAACATGGATTGATCTTGAGGGTATTATGCTAAGAGAAATAAGTCAGAGAAAGACAAATACTGCTTGATCTCACTTATATGTGGAATCTTAAAAAGAAAACAAACACACAAAACAAAATGAAAACAGAGCCATAGATACAGAGAACGAATCAGAGGATGCCAGAAAGAGGGGTGTGGGAGGCTGAGTGAAATATGTGAAGGGGATTAAGAGGTTCAAACTTCCAATTACATAATAAATAAGTCATGGGGATAAAATATACAGCATAAGGAATACGGTCAATATTATTGTATTAATTTTGTGTGGAGACATGATCACCAGACTCTTATCATGGTGTTAATTTCATAATGCATGGGAAAGTTAAATCATATAGTACATCTGAAAGTAACATAACATTGTACTTCAACTATATTAAAAATTAAGCAGGGCTTCCCTGGTGGCGCAGTGGTTGAGAGTCCGCCTGCCGATGCAGGGGACGCGGGTTCGTGCCCCAGTCTGGGAGGATCCCACATGCCGCGGAGCGGCTGGGCCCGTGAGCCATGGCCGCTGAGCCTGCGCGTCGGGAGCCTGTGCTCCGCAACGGGAGAGCCCACAACAGTGAGAGGCCCGTGTACTGCAAAAAAAAAAAAAAAAAAAAAAAAATTAAGCAAAGAGAGAGAGATTTAGGCTGAAGTAGGAGAATTCTTGGCTCAAACCAATGTATACATGTGTATGTGTGTGTGTGTCCTTGGGTTTTTCAGTCCTGCTTGTAGTAAAGTTGTAAGAACCTTCAGGTGGAACTTTGAATCCCCCCAAGCATTTGCATTTTCAAAGCATTTATATGTAAGATCCAAGAGGCTTCTCCAAATTTCTGTGTTTATGAATGTTTTCTACTGAATAAAGTGTTTTTCTTTGTTCTACATTATACTCCTGATTTCAAGTTTGCCTCAAGCTACTTCCTATTAGTGTGATATCCTCTTAGCTGTGGAATACTAAATAGACTTGGAATCATTTTGAAAAATCGTATTTCATCACTCATTATTTTAATTATAATTTTCTGCACAATTTCTATTTAGTATTTTATCAAATATAAGCAAATCTTGACATAGAATTTTACCTATCCCTTGTAATTAGATTCAAGTTCCCTGCTCTTCAATAAACCTTCCTCTATTACAGCCTACAATGAGTTATCACCTTCCTAAATATGAAGGAACTTATTCCTTGTGACCTTCCATGCTTCCAGTCATATATTCATTTCTTAGCAACATGTATTGAGCATTTATGATATGTAAAATCTTGTGTGTAAAGAATTATTTGCTAGACCTGGAGACACAGGGAGGACTAAGTTGAAAAAATTTGCCTTCAAAGAGCTCCAAGTCTAGTGAGAAATAGAAACAAGACTATCCATAATCATAACCTCCCAAACTAAGTCAATGAGTATTAAGTTAGAGATATTCTCTATTTTATTACGTTCTTTTACAAATACCTTAGAACAGCGTTGCTTATATTATAAGGTCTCCAAACTAAGTGCACTAAAACAGCAAGTGGATCGAGTGGTTACCCACTAGAATTGTGCATATTTATATCTGACTTATTTCTATGAGTTAGAAGCAGAAATTGTTTCCACAAAATTTAAATAAATTACTTTTTACTGGGTGTTTTCTTTCAATCTTTACATATACATCAGCAATATTTAAATGCTGTCTTGGTAACTAATTATTTGTTTTATAAATATGTAGTGCTTTTGTGGTTATAGATAAGAAACAGAAATTATAAGGGGCAAGCACTTCACACTTATTTTAAATATACTGCATTAAACTATGCTGTTCTGACTCTAAGCACACTTTTCTAACAGCACTTTTGCCTTTACAGCTTTTCTAGTTCTCCCTTAAGTACCAATTCCTCTCCCCTCTGTGCCCTTCCATTCCCACCCAAAGGCAGTCACTGCTTATCCAGTATGCCAGCTGTTGCTTCTTTCCTGTGACTGCCCACATTTAATTCACATTTATCCTCCAACCTATTTACCCAGATACTGGTTCTCTCACTATTCAGGGCTGTATTTGCCATTTAGAATTTGAGGTCATGGAGTCCTGAATGTATCTTATGAAAACCATGGATTCTCTCCATTGTCAACAATGCCTTAACATGTACAATGTTTTCATTTTAGCTTTATCAGGTTCACAGACTTACTCAAGTCCATTTGAACCCCTCCTCAAAACAGAGCTTCTCGGCTTAATTGTTGAGAGCAACAATCTCACTCACTGACCAGAGATTGGAAAGAGGCTCTTCACTGTGTCACCTCTCTCAACCTCTCTACTCCCATTCAAACTCACACATTAAGGGTTCTTCAGCACCATGGCACATCAAGTTTTAATGACAACTACTTCATGTAATAATTTTTCAGGTAACATATTTGTATCTTAATAAAACTTTAGCTAATTTACTAAGCAATCACAACTCATAAGAGTCAGTGTAAGAAAGTTTTCTTTTTCCCCATAATTACTGCGAATAGTGCTTTTCAAGCCCTCTTTCCATCTTGTCAGAGCACTCCCTTAACACGTCAGTCTGATTCCATGGTATTTCACATATTGTCTACAATAATCTCACTTTAGTTTGGATTTTAATTCTGTACATTTAAAACTTCTATCTCCATTTGATTCAAAAATTTTTTGTTTCCCCAAGCATAAGTTAGACACACCACACTTGTTACTGTGTCAGTATGTGTTAGGAGGTCTGGAGGGAAGCTGGTAAAGGGATCTGCTTTCACATGACCTCCCTGTTCCTCTTTCCAGCACATACCACTCTAGTCTAGTGTTAGTGTAGTGAAGAAGAAAAGTGAGGTATGTTCTTCCATATATGATTATCCACAGTGAAGTTGCTATTGAGTCTTTGGTTAGTTTGACCCAGCTTGGCCCCCTTGTCTATGGGGCCTGTTGGAATTCATATTGGCCCATATCTGGCCTACATGGACACAAACAAGATTCAAACTCTAGGGTCTCAGGCAAATAAAAGCTCATTTTTCTGAACCAATTGATTATGAAACCTAGAAAAGCAGTTTCTGTCACATTTTCCTTGGCCATATCTCCAAGTATTCTTTCTTCTGCTCCACTGGCACAGATGCAGGTGAGCAAGCCCAACAGCAAAGCAACTATAACATCTGAGAATGAAATGTTCATTTTTCCTCACTCATACACTTTCTTCCTTGGTTTACTGAAACCAGAATTTGATCACACACAATATGGCTCCAGAGCTCCTAATGTGCAACTACAGTAGTATGTTCTAAAGGTAGAAATAATGAGTTTCTTAAAAAGATTATTGTTTTTGATATTTGCTATTTATTATATTTTATTTTAAAATAGCTTTATTGAGGAATAATTGACAGACAATAAACTATATGTGTTTAAGTGTATAATTTGATATTTTGACATATGTATATACCAGTAGTAGTATCATCAACACAATCAAGATAAGGAACATATCCATCGTTTGGAAAATTTACTCTTATATCTTCTAATTTCTTCATTCCATTCCTTGCTGACCCCCATCCAGGTCCCATGTAACCATTGATCTACTTTCTGTCACCTTAGCTTACTTTGCATTTTCTAGCATTTAATACAAACAGAATTATATATTACATACTCTTTTGTCTAGCTACTTACAAGAAAATTTTGGAATTATTTTGAGATTCATCTGTGTTATCAGGTGTATTAATAGTTCAATCCTTGTAACTGTGTGTATCATTATTTACTATGTGCACGAATAGTTCATTTCTTTTATTACTCAGTATCATTCCATTGTATGGATATAATAATTTATTTTTCTGTTGACTCTCATTTGGGTCATTTCCTATTGTTAGATATTACAAATAAAGCTTTATATGGAACTATGCTTTCATTTCTTTTGAATAAATATCTGGCAGTATAATGGCTGGATCTTATGGTGTTCTATATTTAAATTTTGAGATAGTTTCAAACTTTTCCCAAGTAATTGTACTATTTTATATTCTCACAGTGATTGAGAGTTTCTTGATAACGCTCGATATGTTTACCCTTTTACTTTTAGCCATCCATTATATATATATATAATGGAATATTATTTAGTCCTAAAAAAGAAGAAAATCCTGCCATTTCCATCCAACATGGATGAACCTGGAGGGCATTATGTTAATGTCCTAAGCCAGATGCAGAAGGACAAATACTACATGATACCACTTATTTGAGGAATCTAAAATAGTCAGACACATGGAAGCAGAGAGTAGAATGGTGGTTGATAGAGGCTAAGGGGAGGGGGAAGCAGGGACTTATTAGTCAAAGGGTAAAATGTTTCATTTATACAAAATGAATAAGTCCCAGAGACTTACTGTATAGCATAGTGCCTATAGTTAAAAACACTGCATTTTATATTAAAACTTTTGCTGATAGGATAAATCTTATGTAAAGTATTCTCATCACAAAATGTAATAATAAACACACAGAGTGGGAGGAAACTTTTGGAGGTAATGGATAAGTTTATGGCATAAAATGTTAGTGATGTTTTCATGAATATATATCTATCTCCAAATTCATCAAGTTGTACACATTAAATATGTATATATTTCTGTATTTGGCAATCATACCTCAATAAAATGGTTTCTAAAAAGTTTGGAAACTGTTTGTTCATTATTTCTTCAAATATCTTCTCCCCTTCCTTGGGCACTCAAGGTCACAAGTATTAGACCACATAAATTTGTTCCACTGCTCATTGATGCTTTGTTCCTTATTTTTTGAGGGTTTATTTTTTCTGTTTCATTTTGGATAGTTTCTTTTGTTGTGTCTTCAAGCTCCGTAGTCTTTTCTTCTGCAATATCTAATCTGCTGTTTGTCAGTTGTAGTGTATTTGTCCCCTCCGACACTAGTTTTTATCTTCAGATAATCTATATTCATGTATGTGTGCATACATATATTCCATATCTCTTATTAACAGGTTTATTCTTTCCTCTAGTTATTTTTAACATATGGAATACAACTATAATAAATGTTTCATTGTTTTTCTGTTAATTCCATAATCTTTGATTGGTTTTCTTCTCCCCAGTAATGGTTTTTTAGTTCTTTTTGTGCTTGATTATTTTTAAGTTGATACCAGACATTTAAAAGTTTACCCTGCTGGGAGCTGGATAATTCTGTACCTCTGTTAATTTCCTGATTTTTGTTTTGGGACAGAGTTAATTTACTTTGACTAGTTTGATCCTTTCCATTCTTACTTTTATTTTTATTTTTTTTTGATTTTTTATTTTATTATTATTATTATTATTTTTGGTGGTACGTGGGCCTCTCACTGTTGTGGCCTCTCCCGTTGTGGAGCACAGGCTCCAGACGCACAGGCTCAGCGGCCATGGCTCACGGGCCCACCCGCTCCGTGACATGTGGGATCTTCCCGGATGGGAGCATGAAACTGTGTCCCCTGCATCGGCAGGCAGACTCTCAACCACTGCGCCACCAGGGAAGCCCCATTCTTACTTTTAAAATTTATTATTGGAAACTGAGTATCATTTAGTGTAGGGAAGTGATTCTCAACCAGCCATGATTTTGGACTTCAGAAGACATTTGACAATTTCTGGAGAACTTTTTGATAGCCACAATTGGGGGTAGGGTGCTCTGGCATCTAATGGGTAGGTGTCAGGTATGCTGTTAAACATCCTACAAAGCACAGAACAGCCCCCAGTGACAAAGAGTTATCCAGGTAAAAATGTCAATGATGCCAATTGAGAATCCCTGATGTCTAGTGAATGATGTTTTCAGTCATAGGTGCTTCTCAGAAACCAACATATTTTTGTAAACAATTTCAATTGATTTTCTTCTTTGAATCTACTCCAGTGTGTCCTTCACTCAGAATATAAAAACATCTGAATATTTTTTATTCCACTGTAGAATTTTAAGTTAGAACAACCACATGAAAGAGGATTCTGTTCTACCATACTTTATTTAGAAGAGTCAAATTGAGCTAATCAAAACCACACACCATTCCTCTTGCCACTCATTTTATCTCCCCATTACAGAGCCTCAGCACACTGCTGGCTGCTCTCTTACACAAGAAAACAAGCCTTCACCACATAGAATTTCAAGCTATTTATGAAAAGCTGGTGAAAACATAAAATATAAATTGGGAAGTTGACAGTTCAGAGGAAGAGTATTCTGTTTTTAGTCAATTGTAGAAACCCAGAGAATGGCAGTCAATGGCCATATTGTTTCATGTCATTGGAACTTCCTGACAACAAAATCAAAATTAAACAGTAATAGTCCAATTGAAGCCAAAAACTATAATGAAGTGAAGATACAATTTGACAAGTGCTTTATTCTTTAACAATGTAACCAAAGCTGTACTATTTTTTGTTGTCTTTTTGTTTGTTTATATACTGATATATAAATACATACCATTTTAAAATTTGTCTTTCCTCAATAATAAATTTCTCTATAAATGCAAAACCATTTCATGAGTAATGTAAGATTTGTTTAACTGAACCTCTATTAGATTAAATAAAAATCTTTAGGCCCCGGAGGAAGATGGCGGAAGAGTAAGACGCGGAGATCACCTTCCTCCCCACAGATACATCAGAAATTCATCTACATGTGGAACAACTCCTACAGAACACCTACTGAACGCTGACAGAAGACCTCAGACCCCCCAAAAGGCAAGAAGCTCCCCACATACCTGGGTAGGGCAAAAGAAAAAAAGAATAAACAGAGACAATAGGATAGGGACGGGACCTGCACCAGTGGGAGGGAGCCGTGAAGGGGGGAAGGTTTCTACACACTACAAGCCCCTTCGCGGGCGGAGACTGCAGGTGGCGGAGGGGGAAAGCTTCGGAGTAGCGGAGGAGAGCACAGCAACAGGGGTGCGGAGGGCAAAGCGGAGAGATTCTGGCACAGAGGACCGGTGCCCTCAGGCACACACCAGCCCGAGAGGCTTGTCTGCTCGGCCGCCGTGGCGGGCGGGGCTGGGAGCTGAGGCTCGGGTATCGGCTTTCAGTCGGAGCGCAGGGAGAGGACTGGGGCTGGCGGCAGGAAGAGAGACTGAAGGGGTTAGTGCACCACGGCTAGCCCGGAGGGAGTCCGGGGAAAGGCTCTGGAGCTGCTGAAGAGGCAAGAGACTTTTTTCTCTTTTGTTTCCTGGTGCGCGAGGAGAGGGCATTAAGAGGGCTGCTTGGGGAGGCGCCGGAGACAGGCACGAGCCGCGGGTAAGGCGCGGACCTCGGAGACGGGCGTGGGCCGCCGCCACCGCCGCCGCCGCCCGCCGCAGCCCGCCGCCGCGGCCCGCCGCTGCCACCGCCGCCGCCGCCGCCGCTGCCGCCGCCGCCGCGGGGCCTGTGTGCGAGCGCGGGTCACTGTCCGCCCCGCCTTCTGGGGGGCCTGTGCACCCTGCCACTGCCGGGGTCCCGAGACCTGGGGACGGCTTTCCCGGGAAAGCGCACGGAGCGCCACGGGCTGCTGCAACGTCACGCCGGCCTCTGCCGCCGCAGGCCCGCCCCACACTGCGCGCCCCTCCCTCCCCTCTGCCTGAGTGAGCCAGAGCCCCCGAATCAGCGGCTCCTTTAAACCCGTCCTGTCTGAGCGAAGAACGGACGCCCTCCGGCGACCTACGCGCAGAGGCGGGGCCAGGTCCAAGGCTGAGACCCGGGAGCTGTGAGAGCAGAGACAGGGAAATCTCTCTGTGCAGCCTCGGAGGCAGCGGATTAAAGCTCCACGGTCCATTTGATGTGCCCTGCGTCTGTGGAGTGCATGAATGGACAGCGAATCATCCCAAATTGAGGAAGTGGACTTTGAGGACAAGATTTAAGACTTTCCCCCCTTTTCCTCTTTTTACAACGAATTACTCCAAATTAAGGAGGTGGACTTAGCAAGATTTCAGACTTCTCGCCCTTTTCCTCTTTTTACAACGAATTATCCCAAATTGAAGAGGTGGACTTGGAGAGCAAGATTTTTGATTTTTCCCCCTGCTCTCTTTTTGTGAATGTGTATGTGTAATCTTCTGTGTAAGATTCTCTCTGTATAGCTTTGCTTCCACCATATGTCCCAGGGTTCTATCGGTCCGTTTTTTTTTTCAATAATTACTTTTTAATTTTAATAACGCTACTATATTTCATACTTTATTCTATTTTACTTTACCTGCTCTTTGTTTTTTTCCTACCTTCCCTTCCTCCCTCGCTCCCTCCGCTCCTCCTTTCCTTCTTTCTTTTTCTTTCCTCCCTCCCTCCCTCCCACCCTTCTTCTTTCCACTTTCTTTTTCTTTCCTTCCTCCCTCCCTCCCTCCAGTCTTTCTTTCTTTCCTTCCTTCCTCCCTCCCTCCCTCCCTTCTTCCATTCACTCTTCCTTTTATTTTCATTCCTCCCTCCCTCCCTCCTTTCTTTCCTTCTTTCTTTCCATCCTTCCTCCTTCCCACCCTCCTTTCTTTCTTTCTTCCGTCCTTCCTTCCTTTCTTCCCTTCTTCCTTTCTTTCCCTCTCTCTTTCTTTCTTCTACTAATTCTTTCTTTCTACTTTTTCTCCCTGTTATTCTGAGCTGGGTGGATGAAAGGCTCTTGGTGCTGCAGCCAGGAGTCAGTGCTGTGCCTCTGAAGTGGGAGAGCCAACTTCAGGACACGGGTCCACAAGAGACCTCCCAGCTCCACATAATATCAAGCAGCGAAAATCTCCCAGAGATCTCCATCTCAACACCAGCACCCAGCTTCAGTCAACGACCAGCAAGCTACAGTGCGGGTCACCCTATGCCAAGCAACTAGCAAGGCAGGAACACAACCCCACCCATGAGCAGAGAGGCTACCTAAAAACATAATAAGGCCACAGGCACCCCAAAACACACCACCAGACGTGGACAAGATCGAGCCTCAACCACCAGAACACAGGCATTAGTCCCCCCCACCAGGAAGCCTACACAACCTACTGAAACAACCTTGGCCACTGGGGACAGACACCAAAAACAACGGGAACAACGAATATGCAGCCTGCAAAAAGGAGACCCCAAACACAGTAACATAAGCAAAATGAGAAGACAGAAAAACACACAGCAGGTGAAGGAGCAAGATAAAAACCTACCAGACCTAACAAATGAAGAGGTAATAGGCAGTCTACCTGAAAAAGAATTCAGAATAATGATAGTAAAGCTGATCCAAGATCCATAATCTTGGAAATAGAATAGACAACATGCAAGAAACAGTTAACAAGGACCTAGAAGAACTAAAGATGAATCAAGCATCACTTAAAAACACAATAAATGAAATGAAAAATACTCTAGATGGGATCAATAGCAGAATAACTGAGGCAGAAGAACGGATAAGTGAGGTGGAAGATAAAATAGTGGAAATAACTGATGCAGAGCAAAATAAAGAAAAAAGAATGAAAAGAACAGAGGACAGTCTCAGAGACCTCTGGGACAACATTAAACGCACCAACATTCGAATTATAGGGGTTCCAGAAGAAGAAGAGAAAAAGAAAGGGACTGAGAAAATATTTGAAGAGATTATAGTTGAAAACTTCCCCAATATGGGAAAGGAAATAGTTAATCAAGTCCAGGAGGCACAGAGAGTCCCATACAGAATAAATCCAAGGAGAAATACACCAAGACACATATTAACCAAACTGTCAAAAACTAAACACAAAGAAATCATATTAAAAGCAGCAAGGCAAAAACAACAAATAACACACAAGGGAATCCCCATCAGGTTAACAGCTGAACTCTCAGCAGAAACCCTACAAGCCAGAAGGGAGTGGCAGGACATAATTAAAGTGATGAAGGAGAGAAACTTGCAACCAAGATTACTCTACCCAGCAAGGATCTCATTCAGATTTGATGGAGAAATTAAAACGTTTACAGACAAGCAAAAGCTGAGAGAGTTCAGCACCACCAAACCAGCTTTACAACAAATGCTAAAGGAACTTCTCTAGGCAAGAAACACAACAGAAGGAATATACCTACAATAACGAACCCAAAGCAATTAAGGAAATGGGAATAGGAACATACATATCAATAATTACCTTAAATGTAAATGGACTAAATGCTCCCACCAAAAGACACAGAGTGGCTGAATGGATACAAAAACAAGACCCATATATATGCTGTCTACAAGAGACACACTTCAGACCTAGAGACACATACAGATTGAAAGTAAAGGGATGGAAAAAGATATTCCATGCAAATGGAAATCAAAAGAAAGCTGGAGTAGCAATTCTTATATCAGACAAAATAGACTTTAAAATAAAGACTATTAGAAGAGACAAGGAAGGACACTACATAATAAAGGGATCGATCCAAGAAGAAGATATAACAATTGTAAATATTTATGCACCCAACATAGGAGCACCTCAATACATAAGGCAAATACTAACAGCCATAAAAGGGGAAATCGACAGTAACACATTCATAGTAGGGGACTTTAACACCCCACTTTTACCAATGGACAGATCATCCAAAATGAAAATAAATAAGGAAACACAAGCTTTAAATGATACGTTAAACGAGATTGACTTAGTTGATATTTATAGGACATTCCATCCAAAAACAATAGAATACACATTTTTCTCAAGTGCTCATGGAACATTCTCCAGGATAGATCATATCTTGGGTCACAAATCAAGCCTCGGTAAATTTAAGAAAATTGAAAGTGTATCAAGTATCTTCTCCGACCACAATGCTATGAGACTAGACATCAATTACAGGAAAAGATGTGTAAAAAATACAAACACATGGAGGCTAAACAATACACTACTCAAAAACGAAGTGATCACTGAAGAAATCAAAGAGGAAATTAAAAAATACCTAGAAACAAATGACAATGGAGACACGACGACCCAAAACCTATGGGACGCAGCAAAAGCAGTTCTAAGGGGGAAGTTTATAGCAATACAATCCCACCTTAAGAAACAGGAAGCATTTCGAGTAAACAACCTGACCCTGCACCTAAAGCAATTAGAGAAAGAAGAACAAAAATACCCCAAAGCTAGCAGAAGGAAAGAAATCATAAAGATCAGATCAGAAATAAATGAAAAAGAAACGAAGGAAACGATAGCAAAGATCAACCAAACTAAAAGCTGGTTCTTTGAGAAGATAAACAAAATTGACAAACCATTAGCCAGACTCATCAAGAAAAAAAGGGAGAAGACTCAAATCAATAGAATTAGAAATGAAAAAGGAGAAGTAACAACTGACACTGCAGAAATACAAAAGATCATGAGAGATTACTATAAGCAACTCTATGCCAATAAAATGGACAACCTGGAAGAAATGGACAAATTCTTAGAAATGCACAACCTGCCAAGACTGACTCAGGAAGAAATAGAAAATATGAATAGACCAATCACAAGCACTGAAATTGAAACTGTGATTAAAAATCTTCCATCAAACAAAAGCCCAGGACCAGATGGCTTCACAGGTGAATTCTATCAAACATTTAGAGAAGAGCTAACACCTATCCTTCTCAAACTCTTCCAAAATATAGCAGAGGGAGGAACACTCCCAAACTCATTCTACGAGGCTGACATCACCTTGATACCAAAACCAGGCAAGGATGTCACAAAGAAAGAAAACTACAGGCCAATATCACTGATGAACATAGATGCAAAAATCCTCAACAAAATACTAGCAAACAGAATGCAACAGCACATTAAAAGGATCATACACCATGATCAAGTGGGGTTTATTCCAGGAATGCAAGGATTCTTCAATATACACAAATCAATCAATGTAATACACCATATTAACAAGTTGAAGGAGAAAAACCATATGATCATCTCAATAGATGCAGAAAAGCTTTTGACAAAATTCAACACCCATTTATGATAAAAACCCTGCAGAAAGTAGGTATAGAGGGATCTTTCCTCATCATAATAAAGGCCATATATGACAAACCCACAGCCAACATTGTCCTCAATGGTGAAAAACTGAAACCATTTCCACTAAGATCAGGAACAAGACAAGGCTGCCCACTCTCACCACTCTTATTCAACATAGTTTTGGAAGATTTAGCCACAGCAATCAGAGAAGAAAAGGAAATAAAAGGAATCCAAATTGGAAAAGAAGAAGTAAAGCTGTCACTGTTTGCAGATGACATGATACTATACAAAGAATCCTAAAGATGCTACCGAAAAACTACTAGAGCTAATCAATGAATTTGGTAAAGTAGCAGGATATAAAATTAATGTACAGAAATCTCTGGCATTCCTGTACACTAATGATGAAAAATCTGAAAATGAAATCAAGAAAACGCTCCCATTTTCCATCGCAACAAAAAGAATAAAATATCTAGGAATAAACCTACCTAAGGAGACAAAAGACCTGTATGCAGAAAATTATAAGACACTGATGAAAGAAATTAAAGATGATACAAATAGATGGAGAGATATACCATGCTCCTGGATTGGAAGAATCAATATTGTGAAAATGACTCTACTACCCAAAGCAATCTACAGATTCAATGCAATCCCTATGAAACTACCAATGGCATTTTTCACAGAACTAGAACAAAAAATTTCAAAATTTGTTTGGAAAAACAAAAGGCCCCGAATAGCTAAAGCAATCTTGAGAACGAAAAACGGAGCTGGAGGAATCAGGCTCCCTGACTTCAGACTATACTACAAAGCTACAGTAATTAAGACAGTGTGGTACTGGCCTAAAAACAGAAAGATAGATCAGTGGATCAGGATAGAAAGCCCAGAGATAAACCCACACACATATGGCCAACTTATCTTTGATAAAGGAGGCAGGAATGTACAGTGGAGAAAGGACAGCCTCTTCAATAAGTGGTGCTGGGAAAACTGGACAGGGACATGTAAAAGTTTGAGATTAGATCATTCCCTAGCACCGTACACAAAAATAAGCTCAAAATGGATTAAAGACTTAAATGTAAGGCCAGAAACTATCAAACTCTTAGAGGAAAACATAGGTAGAACACTCTATGACATAAATCACAGCAAGATCCTTTTGGACCCACCTCCTAGAGAACTGGAAATAAAAACAAAGATAAACAAATGGGACCTAATGAAACTTCAAAGCTTTTGCACAGCAAAGGAAACCATAAAGAAGACCAAAGGACAACCCTCAGAATGGGAGAAAATATTTGCAAATGAAGCAACTGACAAAGGATTAATCTCCAAAATTTATAAACAGCTCATGCAGCTCAATAGCAAAAAAACACACAACCCAATCCAAAAATGGGCAGAAGACTTAAATAGGCATTTCTCCAAAGAAGATATACAGACTGCCAACAAACACATGAAAGAACGCTCAACATCATTAATCATTAGAGAAATGCAAATCAAAACTACAATGAGATATCATCTCACACCAGTCAGAATGGCCATCATCAAGAAATCTAGAAACAATAAATGCTGGAGAGGGTGTGGAGAAAAGGGAACACTCTTGCACTGCTGGTGGGAATGTGAATTGGTACAGCCACTATGGAGAACGGTATGGAGGTTCCTTAAAAAACTACAAATAGAACTACCATATGACCCAGCAATCCCACTACTGGGCATATACCCTGAGAAAACCATAATTCAAAAAGAGACATGTACCAAAATGTTCATTGCAGCTCTATTCACAATAGCCCGGAGCTGAAAACAACCTAAGTGTCCATCATCGGATGAATGGATAAAGAATATGTGGCACATATATACAATGGAATATTACTCAGCCATAAAAAGAAACGAAACTGAGCTATTTGTAATGAGGTGGATAGACCTAGAGTCTGTCATACAGAGTGAAGTTAGTCAGAAAGAGAAAGACAAATACCGTATGCTAACACATATATACGGAATTAAAAAAAAAAATGTCATGAAGAACCTAGGGGCAAAACGGGAATAAAGACACAGACCTACTTGAGAATGGACTTGAGGATATGGGGAGGGGGAAGGGTAAGCTGTGACAAAGCGAAAGAGAGGCATGGACATATATACACTACCAAACGTAAGGTAGATAGATAGTGGGAAGCAGCCGCAGAGCAGAGGGAGATCAGCTCGGTGCTTTGTGACCGCCTGGAGGGGTGGGATGGGGAGTGTGGGAGGGAGGGAGATGCATGAGGGAAGGGATGTGGGAACAGATGTATATGTATGACTGATTCACTTTGTTATAAAGCAGAAACTAATTACAAAAAATCTTTAGCTCTTATGAAACAGTGTTTTCTTTTTTTTAATTTTAGAACTTTATTTTTTTATACAGCAGGTTCTTATTAGTTAGACAAGTGCCTTATTCTTTAAGAATGTAGCCAAACCTGTACTATTTTTAATTGCCAAATGTCTATCATTTCAAACATGTTTAAAATTTACTGTTAATTTTTTCTAAATTTTATTTTCAAATTAATTGAAATAAGTTTTTACATTCAATACTTATCTTACATAAACATATGAGGAAGAAACGCAATTTGTGGGCTATATATTACATATTGTCTAAAGGTAGAATGTAGGTGAGAGTTCAAGCCACCATTTTAAAATACCAATGCTCCTAATTATACCATAATAAATTGACAGCTCATTTGATGTTACATAATTCCTTTCATTTCGTTCTAAGTTTCCATCTGGTAGTTAAAATGAATTTTATGTAACATATAGGTACTCGATATGAACTAGATGAATACCAATTCTGTTGGCATTGTTTGTGTTCCTGACTTCCAATCAAATAATCTGTTGAATTTTATATTTATCATACACAAAAAGAGATAAAAATTAGTTTCAGAATACATGCATATATATTTTTTTACTTGTATTCTTTTTTTTTTAGTTGCTGCTTTATAACAAAGTGAATCAGTTATACATATACTCTGTTCCCATATCCCTTCCCTCTTGCGTCTCCCTCCCTCCCACCCTCCCTATCCCTCCACTCTAGGTGGTCACAAAGCACCGAGCTCATCTCCCTGTGCTATGCGGCTGCTTCCCACTAGATATCTACCTTATGTTTGGTAGCGTATATATGTCCATGCCTCTCTCTCGCTTTGTCACAGCTTACCCTTGCCCCTCCCCATATCCTCAAGTCCATTCTCAAGTAGGTCTGTGTCTTTATTCCTGTTTTACCCCTAGGTTCTTCATGACATTTTTTTTCTTAAATTCCATATATGTGTGTTAGCATATGGTATTTCTCTTTCTCCTTCTGAATTACTTCACTCTGTATGACAGACTCTAGGTCTATCCACCTCATTACGAATAGCTCAGTTTTGTTTCTTTTTATGACTGAGTAATATTCCATTGTATATATGTGCCACATCTTCTTTATCCATTAATCTGATGATGGACACTTAGGTTGTTTCCATCTCTGAGCTATTGTAAATAGAGCTGCATTGAACATTTTGGTACATGACCATTTTTGAATTATGGTTTTCTCAGGGTATATGCCCAGTAGTGGGATTGCTGGGTCATATGGTAGTTCTATTTGTAGTTTTTTAAGGAACCTCTATACTGTTCTCCATAGTGGCTGTACCAATTCACATTCCCACCAGCAGTGCAAGAGTGTTCCCTTTTCTCCACACCCTCTCCAGCATTTATTGTTTCTAGGTTTTTTGATGATGGTCACTCTGACTGGTTTGAGGTGATATCTCATTGTAGTTTTGACTTGCATTTCTCTAATGATTAATGATGTTGAGCATTCCATCATGTGTTTGTTGGACACTACATAATGATCAAGTGATCGATCCAAGAAGAAGATATAACAATTGTAAATATTTATGCACCCAACATAGGAGCACCTCAATACATAAGGCAAGTACTAACAGCCATAAAAGGGGAAATCACCAGAAACACATTCACATTAAGGGACTTTAACACCCTACTTTCACCAATGGACAGATCATCCAAAATAAAAATAAATAAGGAAACACAAGCTTTAAATGATACATTAAACAAGATGTACTTAACTGATATTTATAGGACATTCCATCCAAGAACAACAGAATACACATTTTTCTCAAGTGCTCATGGAACATTCTCCAGGATAGATCATATCTTGGGTCAGAAATCAAGCCTTGGTAAATTTAAGAAAATTGAAATTGTATCAAGTATCTTTTCCGACCACAATGCTATGAGACTAGATATCAACTATCGGAAAAGATCTGTAAAAAATACAAACACATCGAGGCTAAACAATACACTACTTAATAACGAAGTGATAACTGAAGAAATCAAAGAGAAAATTAAAAAATACCTAGAAACAAATGACAATGGAGACACGATGACCCAAATCCTATGGGATACAGCAAAAGCCGTTCTAAGAGGGAAGTTTATAGCAATACAATCCCACCTTAAGAAACAGGAAACATCTCGAGTAAACAACCTGACCTTGCACCTAAAGTAATTAGACAAAGAACAAAAAACCCCCAAAGTGAGCAGAAGGAAAGAAATCATAAAGATCAGATCAGAAATAAATGAAAAACAAATGAAGGAAACGATAGCAAAGATCAATAAAACTAAAAGCTGGTTCTTTGAGAAGATAAACAAAATTGATAAACCATTAGCCAGACTCATCAAGAAAAAAAGGGATAAGACTCAAATCAATAGAATTAGAAATGAAAAAGGAGAAGTAACAACAGACACTGCAGAAATACAAAACATCATGAGAGATTACTACAAGCAACTCTATGCCAATAAAATGGACAACCTGGAAGAAATGGACAAATTCTTAGAAATGCACAACCTGCCAAGACTGAATCAGGAAGAAATAGAAAATATGAACAGACCAATCACAAGCACTGAAATTGAAACTGTGATTAAAAATCTTCCAACAAACCAAAGCCCAGGAACAGATGGCTTCACAGGCGAATTCTATCAAACATTTAGAGAAGAGGTAACATCTATCCTTCTCAAACTCTTCCAAAATATAGCAGAGGGAGGAGCACTCCCAAACTCATTCTACGAGGCCACCATCACCTTGATACCAAAACCAGACAAGGATGTCATGCATATATCTTTGAACTATAAATTTAAAGTTTGTTTTCAAATTTTATAAAATGGTTTGTAGTGCAACTAGTCTTCTAGGTCTTGCTCTTCTTACTCAAGATGTTTTCTAAGACTTTTATAGATGGTTTTACATATTTTCCTCATTCATTCTCCCTGTTATATCTCATGTATCTATCCTTTCCTTGATGTATGGATATCTGTGTTGTTTTCAATAATTTCAGAAAAATAACTATTGCTCTGAACATTATTTGAAAGTCTCATTTACCTCTGAAATGAATTATTGGGTCTTAAGGTAGGTTTGTATCTATATTTATAAGAATTTTTTTCTCCAAAATGATGATACCAATTTATATTTCCACCAACAGTGTTTAAGGATTATATTATTCAACATTCTAGCCAATATTTAGAATTGACAGATGTAATTTCTGCATATGTAATTGGCCTAAAATATTACATTATTATGGTCTGAGTTTCCATATTTTCACATACCACTGAAGTTAAACATTCATATTTATTCTTTTATTAATCACTGTTTCTTTGCATATTTTATGTTGCTAATGTCTTTTTATTCCAATATAGGTATTCGATGGTTTCAGCACCTCTCATTGCCCAGCCTTTCCATTCCTCAGTGATATCCAATGCTATCATATATCATCTATCAAGTTTCCATGTATGGATGGTTGTTTCTGGGCTATCAAATCTATTCTTTGAGTCAAATTGTCTATTACAAAGTCACTATCATACTAAATTAATGTCTAAAGCTTTAAGTTAAGGCTTAATATCTAGTAAGGAAAGTCTTCCTATCTTTTTACTCCTTTTTACATGGAGTCATGACTATGCTTGAAATTTTATTTTTCCATATACATTTAAAATTTTGTATGTAATGTTATTTATAAAACTCTGTTGTAATTTGGAATCTTAAAATTCATAGGTAAACCTACAAAATCAACATTCTTATGCTATATTTTTCTGTGTATGAACCTAGTAAAACATGTCCATTTATTTAGGACTTAAAAAGTTTTTTAAAGTGTTTTATAATTTATTCAGTAAATATTTACACATTGTGATACTTATTACTAAACATATTGTATTTAAACATATTTCTATCTGTATTTACTTTTGTATAAAAATAAATATGGCTTTGTACAGTAATTCTGTATTCAGACTATTTATTTTATGCTATGTATATTTCTAAAGATTCATTTAATTATTCAACATAGCTTTGGAAGTCCTAGCCACAGCAATCAGGGAAGAAAAAGAAATAGAAGGAATAAAAATTGGAGAAGAAGAAGTAAAACTGTCACTGTTTGCAGATGGCATGACACTATACATAACAAATCCTAAAGATGCCACCAGAAAACTATGAGAGCTAATCAATGAGTTTGGTAAAGCTGTAGGATACAAAATTAATGCACAGAAATCTCTTACATTCCTAAACACTAACAATGAAAGATTAGAAAGAGAAATTAAGGAAACACTGCCATTCACCATTGCAAAAAAAAAGAGAATAAAATACCTAGGAATAAACGTACCTAAGGTGGTAAAAACCTGTACTCAGAAAACTATAAGATACTGATGAAAGAAATCAAAGATGACACAAACAGATGGAGAGATATACCATGTTCTTGGATTGGAAGAATGAATAATGTGAAAATGACTATACTCCCCAAAGCAATCTACAGCTTCAATGTAATCCTTATCAAATTACCAATGACATTTTTCACAGAACTAGAACCAAATATCTTAAAATTTGTATGGAGACACAAAAGACCCTGAATAGCCAAAGCAATCTTGAGAAAAAAAAAATTGGAGCTGGAGGAGTCAGACTCCTTGATTTCAGACTATACTACAAAGCAGCAGTAATCAAGACAGTATCATGTTGGCACCAAAACAGAAATATAGATCAATGGAACAGCATAGAAAACCCAGAGGTAAACCTACACACCTATTGTCAACTAATCTATGACAAAGGAGACAAGGATATACAATGGAAAAAAGACAGTCTCTTCAATAAGTGATGTTGGGAAAACTGGACAGCTACATGTAAAATAATGAAAGTAGAACACTCCCTAACACCATACACAAAAATAAACTCAAAATGGATTAAAGACCTAAATGTAAGAGCAGACACTATAAAACTCTTACAGGAAAATATAGGAGAATACTCTTAAGCATAAATCACAGCAAGATCTTTTCTGACCCACCTCCTAGAGTAATGGAAATAAAAACAAAAATAAACAAATGGGATCTAATGAAATTGAAAAGCTTTTGCACAGCAAAGGAAACCATAAACAAGATGAAGAGACAACACTCAGAATGGGAGAAATTATTTGCAAATGAAGCAACTGACAAAGGATTAATCTCCAAAGTTTACAAGCAGCTCATGCAGCTCAATATCAAAAAAAAAAACAAACAGCTCAATCCAAACATGGGCAGAAGACCTAAATAAACATTTCTGCATAGAAGATATACAGATTGCCAACAAACACATGAAAGGATGCTCAACATCACTAATCATTAGAGAAATGCAAATCAAACTACAAGGAGGTATCACCTCACACCTGTCAGAATGACCATCATCAAAAAACCTACAAACAACAAATGCTGGAGAGGGTGTGGAGAAAAGGAAACCCTCTTGCACTGTTGGTGGGAATGTAAATTGATACAGCTACTATGGAGAACAGTACAGAAGTTTCTTATAAAACTAAAAATAGAATTACCATAAAACCCAGCAATCCCACTCCTGGGCATATACCCATAATTCAAAAAGCCACTTGCACCCCACTGTTCATTGCAACACTATTTATAATAGCCAGTTCATTGAAGTAAGCTAAATGTCCATTGATAGATGAATGGACAAAGAAGATGTGGTACATATATACAATGGAGTATTGCTCAGCCATAAAAAGGAACATAATTGGGTCATTTGTAGAGACGTGGATGTACCTAGACACTGTCATACAGAGTGAAGTAAGTCAGAAAGAGAAAAACAAATATCGTGTATTAACACATATATGTGGAATCTGGAAAAATGGTACAGATGAACTGGTTTGCAAGGCTGAAATAGAGACACAGATGTAGAGAATAAATGTATGGGCACCCAGGGAGGAAAGGGGGCGTGGCATGAATTGTGAGATTGGGACTAACATATATACACTAATATGTATAAAATATATAACTAATGAGAACCTGCTCTATAGCACAGGGAACTCCACTCTGCTGTACAGTAGAAACTAACACAACATTGTAAACAATTATACCCCAATTAAAAAAGAAAAGAAGATTCATTTAAAAATTCTTAGATTTTTAAAAGTTAATAATTTTATCATCTCTAAATTTTATTTTTGTTTATTTCTTTCTCATCACAAAACTTTCGTTTCCTTTCCCTGTCTTATTACAATGATTAGGCACTACACTATAGTGCTGAATAAGAGTCATGACAATAGATTTCCTTGATTTTTCTCTGGATTAAAGTCAAACTTTTCTCAGTGTTTCATAATAAAAAGTAATTTTTGTAGTTATAAGTTACATTTATAACATAAAGACATTTCAATCAAGTTTTAGTTTTCTGAGAATTTTATTTAAATTTCTTCTTTTAAATGTATGAATGATTATTGAAATTTAATAAAAATTGTTATTACAGCTATTGAGGTAAATACTGATTCTTTCTATATTTCTCGTATAAAGCAAATCATGAATTCCTGGCATAAATTCAACCTACCAATGATTTGATTTTTAATATTATTTTTCTAAAAATTGTGTTTGTTGTATTCATAAGTGAGATTAATTTGTAATTGTTCCTTTTATGTACATCACTGTTATGATTTCGATGTCTATGTATTGAATTAATTGGTTTATTTTACCCCCTCTATTTTCTGGAAGAGTATGTATAAGGTTTGAATGATCCATTCTTGAAACTTAGGTAGAAATCACTTATTAAAAACATTTGCACTTAGTATTTTCCTTGTGGGTTTTAAATTTTGGTCTGATATGTTATCTTTAATTGTTTAGGACTTTTGTTTTTCTACTTCTTCTTGAGATAGTTTTGAAAACTTTTTTTAAGTATCTATTTAATCTGAGATTTCAAATATGTTGGCATAAATGAGATTTCAAATATGTTGTATTCTCTTTTCAAAATTCACCACAATTTATTATTTCTCTCTTTTATTTGTACATTCTCTCTTTTTTTACTGGATTAGTTTTGTTAGAGATTTATTAGCATTTTCCAAGAGTAAACTTTTGGAGTTACTTATGTTGTCTTTTAAATGTTTTTCTATTTCAGTGGATTTGCTGTTATACTTATTACCTACTTTCCTCTAATTTCTTAGATATATTCTGTTGTCATTTACTAAGTTTTTCAGTTAGGTGGTAGCTCATTACTTTTCAATTTTTCTAATGTAAGTATTAAAGGCTAAACATTTCCCTTTAAGTACTTCTTTAACTTCCTCCTGCTAACTTTGACATGTGATTTAATTACTTAACATGTCATAATTTTGTAATTTTAAGTTCTCATGCTCAGGGCCCAATCCTGGGACCAATGCTTAGTCTTAATCTTAGTTTTTAAATAATATATGCCCTCAGATTTCAATTTAATTTAATGTTCACTCTGTTCTTCCCCTTATGATTTTAGAATTTTCTTAAATTGGATATTTCTTTTGTTCAGAAGTGGCTTTAAGACTACTGTACATTTTATTGACTATTTAGTTATATGACATAGTTATATGGTAACAGAGTGAGCTTTTTTTGTGTGTGTGTGGTACGCGGGCCTCTCACTGTTGTGGCCTCTCCTGTTGTGGAGCACAGGCTCCGGACACGCAGGCTTAGTGGCCATGTCTCACTGGCCCAGCCACTCCGTGGCATGTGGGATTTTCCTGGACTGGGGCACGAACCCATGTCCCCGTCATCGGGAGGCAGACTCTCAGCCACTGCACCACCAGGGAAGCCCACAGACTGCTTTTAAAAAATGTTATTTGCCCTCTGCTAAAAACTCCTTAGTTGATGTGACTTTTTCCATTTTTTATTTTTAATTCAGTAGGGGTATAATGGGAGCACAGATCAGAATGTGAGTAATCCACTGTCAAGAGGGGGATAGTGCCACAAATTTTTAAAATGAGTTGACTTCAAAACTTGAGTATAGGATTTCACCCAGAGAACTCTGGGAAAATACATATTCTATATAGAAAGAACAATATAAGTATTTAGTATGTAGAGAGTTGAAGAGATTGAAAAAGAGTAGACAGAAATAAGAAGAATAAATAAATAAATAAATAAATAAATAAATAAATAAATAAAGCCCATAAGTTGGAGGTGGATAAAAAAAGAAAAGTTAGAAGAGAAGAGTGTCACAGAAGGTAAGGAAATAAAATTTCAGAAGACATGACCAAAAGTATTAGATATTACAGAAAAATGAAATAGGCTGTGTGATGAAGAAAGGCCATTATAAACAGCAGTTGGAAATTAGGATGGCAGGCCAGTGTGACAAGATGAAAAATTTCAGCAGCATGATGAGAGTAGAAAACATGTGTAGTAAGATTTAGAAATGAGGGAAAGGTTAAAAATCCAAGCAGAATTTATCTTTCAAAAAATATTGTCTAAAAATGAATGGAGAGAAATGGGGGTCAGAGCCAGAAAAGGAAAGAAGATTAATGGAAAGGTATTTAAGGACTGTGAAGACTTGAACCTTTTTGTAAATGGAGTTTAAAAACTTGCAATAAAAAAAAAAGATTAAAGATGCAGAAGAAGGAAAGGGCAATTGATGAAGAAAAATCTTTGTGATAGAGGTGGGAAACAGAGTCAGGAGATGGGGGATAGGGTCAAGAACACAAGAAGAGTCACCTTAGCAGGCACCTGAAGACTATTTGGAAGTGTCAAGATGGGGTGGGAAGTTGAAGGAGTATTATGGTATTTATTTCCTCAGGTAAGCATGGAGTAAAATCATCTGCTGAATGTGAAGACAGTAGGAGTGGGCTGGAGTTTGTAGTATGGGAAGGTGATCAGTGACTAGGACAGAATAGGAAGGAAGCTGGTGACAAAAAGGAAAAAAAAGATTAGAGACCACTATTGAGATTAGCTGTTCATAGCTGTTAGCAGAAAACAACTGAGTAAATCTCAGTTTTTGGATCCACTTTTGTTTACAAGTAAAGTAAATTTAGACACTCTTAATTTTTTTCTTGATAACATAAATGAAAACATGATGTTTTAAATATTTAAAACAACTTGATTTTCCACTTGACAAAACAGGTTTTATAGCTTAATTACACTAGAGAAAAGTAATATTCTACCAATAATACATTTCAGTTGTCCGCCTTTAAAATTTATTATTCAAGGCAATTTAAATGAAAATATGGAAATATATTTAAACATATTTAGATTAATACCTGGAGAAAATTTAACAAATTTCTTTTATTAAGTTTTGGTTCAAATAATTGTCCTGGAAGTAAAATTTTAGCAATCTGGATGTTCAATGTTTTTTTTATATTTCTAACTCAAATGTTATGATTTTCTTCACCTTTGATAGATCACTACAATACAATTACCCACCTCAGGATCATTTTCCCATTGGCTGGTATTATAATCATCTCTTTTTTTGTGGTGAAGGGAATTATTTTATTTTTTTGTTTGTTTTAGGGAAAAATGAAGACAAATTTGACAAAAGCCTTCATAAACCTCTTATTTGGAAATAAATTAATAAATTTTAAAACAAATTCAACACTGCATAGCTACTCAACTTTTCACATCATTTTTCTACTCTGGTCCTAGGCCAACACAGAGAAAAATATAATTTGAACTTTGCTCCCAGTTGACTTGTGCTCTGTGCCTTCTTGCTACCTGGTGGGTCAGAGAACACTTAGCAGAGAAATGGAACTAGGTCTTACTGCATATCTCTACTTCCTTCGCAACTCTTGCTTATTTTTGTCCTCTCTTGTTTTCCCCTTCCTCTCTTTTACATTCTTCCTTTACCTCTACTTTCCCCTCCTTCTAAAAATTCTAGTGTTGTTCTTTGATCCAGTTAAATTTAACAGTTTTAAAACAAATTCTACTGACAAAAATATATTTAATAAATAAAAATAAATAATTGCAGCCTTACACGTGTGTTAAGTATTTTAAGAAAAATTTAATTTTGAAAAATTTACATAATTATATAATAAACTTTACATTCTTTAAAACTTGGCAATTCATTTGTTTCTTTGGCAATAAATGACAGCTTTATGTAAAATAGTAATTCTCTAAACTACAGAACAGATTCCTAGTAAATGTCAAAACAATTGAATTATGTGAGCACATCATTGATTCATTTATTCAAGCAACTTGATACAAGATAGATAAGGACTATGCTTTCTGAGAGCTTGCATTCTAGTACAGATTGGTAAGTGTAATAAACAAATTAATTAATTTGAAAATACTAACTAGGTAGTGATGATTTATTATATTATGTTGCCAAATAAGAATCACACTTTTACAGGGGACTATAGAACACAGTACCACCGACCATTATTCCAGTTATTCCTTCACCCCAACACATTCTTGCTTCCAGCACAAATTCAGGAGCTTCCCAAACATACTCCCGCTATGGCTTATGGGTATCTTGGACCATTATATCGACACAGAATAGTCAGATGTGGATCATGCAAAGTATGCATCTTGCTTGAGAGACAACAACTGGGGTCTGATGTAGATGAAGTAAGATTTTTCTAGCCTCTCTAGCTCTGAAACTGACAGAGATTATTATGATAGTTAACGAGTATGTCAAACTTAATATGTACTAAACTGAGCTCCTTTCAAATTTTCCCTGTCTATAATCTTCTCAATCCTTATTAATGGATTTCAATCCAGAAACCATGGATTTATGCTGACTCCTCTATTTCTCTCACATTCATTCACATCTGCAACTACAGCTCTGCTTTAAAACATATCTAGACTTTGATCACTTCTTACCATCTCCTATGTTACCATCCTGGCCCAAGACATTCTCAGTTCTTAATTTGTTTTTATAATGGTTTCTTTGTTTCCACCCTTCCCTCACTTCCATCTCTAACCAATAAAGCAGGCTGAGAGATCTTATTAAAATGTGTCATATCACATCACTTTTCTGTTCAAAACACTGTAACTGCTATTCATCTAACTCAGAGTAAAAGTCAAGTCATTTCTTTATCTTGCAAATCTCTTCATAATCTCTCACACATTTTACACAGTTACCTGTCTGCTCCCTTCTCCTATTCTTGTGCTTCCAATACAAATGTTCCCCTAATAGTTCAAGCACCTCTCACCTGAGGCTTTTGCACCATCTGTGCCCATGGTGTAATACACTTTTCTCAGATATTCAGAGGGCTTTGTCCCTCATTTCCTTCCTGTCCTTACTCACATGTCATATTTTTAGTGAGGGCTTCCTTAACCAATCTAAAATGTTAGTGCCTACCCCTTTCCCTTTTTTTTTCTCTTGATGATCATCATTATTTTTCATGTATATATTTTACTTATTTATCCTATTCATTGTCTCTCTTTTTCTCTATAACATGTGCTCTTGTAATAGATGTGCCTTTTCTATTTTGCTTTTATTTATCATCATTGCCTAAAACAGTGCCTGGCACATACTACATATTCAATAAATGGCAAACGCTGGTTTAGAATAGGCCCTGGTTGCAGTAGGTGGACAAAGCCTTTTACATGTGTAATGTAGCAAAGGAAGAAAAACAAAACAGTTCATTTTCCTTATTAAACAGAATAAGAATGATCACATATAGTTTAATTAAGACACTTGGGTGCTTAGTAAGTCTCATTTTGATGAGAAAACAATTTTTGAAAATGAGGCGTTTGTTGCCTTAAAAATATGGCCCTACTCAGCATTTTGGAATCATGAGAGATTCCCCCAGTTATACGAAATTGAACTTTAATGCCCATGAATTGCTCTTATTTTTACTCTTAATCATGTTTGACTCATTTACACAGTGATTTTAGTTCTTACATATTTTTTTCCTCTCTTGGGCACACTTTTCCCTTAGAACTTCAAATCATATTTGGCTCTGGCCTTCAGTACCAGGTCTCTCTCTTGGTCTTCTGTGGCACATCCCACCAATAGTGACCCTCCATAGCCTGAACGGTGGTACTGAATCAGAACATGGGTCATGCATAGGGAAACACTTCAATACTTGTCCATTTACATGTCTTAGAACAGGAAATCAAAGTATCCTTTTAAAGGCATACCTTAATATGCAGGTAGACTGCATCTGTGGAAAAGTGAAAATTTGTACTTATTACACAACTGAAGTTTCAGAAAAGAAACCAGTATTTTGTTTTTTTACTTACACACACTGACATAAAAGATTAAGTCAACAAACACCATTCATCTGTTTGCTGACCTCATAAATTTTGATTGATGTGAGATTTCTACAGCTCCTGCTGTCTTCTATTGCCAACAGCCTTGATCTTGTGCTACATGAACTTCCTATCCTGTGCCAGGGCACCAATTACCTCTCTGTCACTGTGGCTCTGACTTACAATCTTGTTAGCCACTAAAAAAATAAAACTCCAAATGAGTCAATGAAATGATATTCTTGACATATGTGAAGAAATGCATATTTATCCTCAAAGTTCTTATGAATGAATTTTCCACATGGAAAACTTTAGCCATAATTCATATCATTACCCTTTGGATTTTCCAGTATTTTTTCACATAGCATTTTTGTGTTTTTCTGTACTTGACTGTTATCAATTAAGAGAAAATAAACTCAGTTTTTAAAAAGGCCTAATATTTAACAATTCTAAGGACTATGGAGCTATTATTCGTTGGTGTCTGATGATATTTGCCACCAAATCTTACAAGTAAGCTATTTATAGGGGTGACCATATAATTTATCATCCTGTCTGACACCTCTTGAAAGTGAAAAGTTGCTATTAATCAGTAAGCTAAGGCAACAGGAAGAATTGGAACTGTCTGGGAAAGTCAAAGCATGTGATTGTCCTAACCATTTCACGAGGTCTTTCACCAATAAGAAGCAAGACAGTCTGTGTTTACCATGAGCTTAACAAAATGCTTTTGGAAGAATACATGATATAATTAGGTTTGCGGGCCTTAAAAGAGACACAATTTAGAAACTATATCCCATTGCTGAGAATGGATATCAACAGTTTCAACGTTACTTATAAAAATTTGTGTCACACGTGATGAACTTTTAGAAATTTGTATTAATGAAATATTCTCTTTTCTAAATCTGATGTTTACTTTCATTATATACTAAGAATAAAAATATCTTATTTGTCATTTTGAGTGTCAGGAAACAGATAAATTTTATATTCAATAATTCAATCTATTTAGTATATGTTTTCTTCATTCTCTTCTTTCTAGTTAATTCAATTAAAATGATATTTTTTTAGATTGAGTTTCCTCTGCCTCATTTTGGAAATCAGCAGGGTATAAATTACAAGTATGTGTTAAAATTTGAGTAGTTTCTATGCACTTTATATCCTGGGGTAAAGTTTAGGAATCACATAGGACACACAAAACAATTCTGATGCCAAGCTCTGGTTTATAAGTTTACATACTATATCAGAATCTGTTTAACATAAAGGAAAATGCCAAGTTTCCACAAAATTGTTTCTGTACCAATGGGTAGATATGTGAAGGTAGAAGTTGTCAATTAAACAGAAGGACACACACTCACACACACACACACACACACACAATTTCCTTTCAGGTTTCAAGGCTTTTCTGAAAATATCTTAGATTTACATCAAATAATATATGGCAATATTGTTAAGTCAATCTATCTTGGGACAGCCCTAGCAGAAATATCAAATGAATCAAAGGTCTCATCTGGGGTAAATGAGTTTTCTTCCTTTCTACTCATGTACTTCCAGTCTCGTTTTTCTCCTTGTCATCCTTGACACAAAATTTCTTCTATCCCTCTGATTACCATGTAAATTATTGCCTTGGATTTGCCAGTTTAGGAGTCTGTTCTCCTGTTTTAATGTCTTAACATGTCCCATTTTAGCCATTTTAATGGGTGTGTAGTGTTATCCCATTGTGGTTTTAATTTCCATTTCCCTAATTACTAATCATGTTGAATATTTTTGTATGTGCCCATTTACTAGCGGTACATTTTCTTTGGTGAAGTGTTGCTTCAAATCAATCTGACTTTTTTGTTTGTTTTTATTGGGTTGTTTTCTTATTATTGCATGTTGAGTGTTTTGTATGTATACTACATACATGTTCTTCATCAATATAACTTGCAAATATGTTCCCTGCATCTTTGGCTTTTATTTTCAATTTCTTGACTCTATCTTTTGAAGAGAAGAGTGTTTAATTTTGATGAAGTACAATTCATCAGTTCTTCTATAGTTTAACTTTGTTGTCATAGCTAAAAAATCTTTTACTAATAAGAGGTCACAAAGATTCCTTTTTTATATTCTTCTAGAGTTTTTATAGATTTAGATTTTACCATTAGATCTATGATCCATTTTTATTAACTTTTTAAATATAGTGTTTGATATGGATAGAGGTTCTTTTCTTTTTTTTTGCATATAGACTTTCAATTGTTTCAACATCATTTGTTTAAAAGTCTATCCTTTACATTTTATTGCCTTTGCACTGTTCAAAATCAGTTGACCATATATGTGAAGTCATGTTATTAGGCTTTCTATTCTGTACCAGTTATCTATTTCTCAATTTCACATCAATGCAATGCTATCTGTATTACTGAAGTTTCATAATAATTTTTAAATTAGGTAATGCAACTCCTTCAAAATTATTCCTGTTTCTCAAAGTTGTTTTAGCTATTCTAGGTACTTTGTATTTTCATACACATTGTGAAATCAGTATGTTAATTTTAAAAACCCACTGGATTTCCATTTATTATGCTCTGAATCTGCAGAAAAATTGGAGGATAAATGACAGTCTTAACAATATTAAGTCCTCTGATCCATGAATGTGGTATATCTCTCCATTTATTTCCCCTTGTTTAATTTCTTTCAGCAATGGTTTGTAGTTGTCAGTGTATAGGTCTTCTACATTTTTCATCAAATTTGTAGCTAAAAATTTCATGTATTTTATGATATTGGAGATCTTATTTTGCTAGTTGCAAATTCCAATTCTTCATTGTAGGTACATAGAAGTACCAAGTTTTCCCCCTACTATATTGACTTGCAAACTTACCAAACTCACCTCTTAGCCTTAGTAGCTTTTGTAGATTCTGAAAGACTTTCTACAATACATGATCATATCTAGAACAAATAGATAGTTTTATTCATTATTTTTCAGTCTTGATGTTTTTTACCTCATTTTATTACTTTAGTGCACTGGTTAGAATATTCAGTATAAGGTTAAATAAAAGTGACAAGATCAGACATCCTCATCAGGTATAAGACGTTTACTTCTATTCCAAGTTTACTGAGAGTTTTTATCAGAAATGGAGTTTAGATTTTGCAGAAATGGAATTTGGATTCTTCACTTAATTATATGTTCTTTTTTTTTCTTTTTAGTCTATTATTGTGGTGAATTATATCAATGAATTTTGAATATTAATCTACCTTGCATTTCTGGGATACACTCCAGCTGGTCATAATATATTTACTTTTAATATAATTTTAGATTTAATTTTTGAAAATATATTGATTTTAAAAATAAAAAATAAATTAGGAAAAGTATAATGATTTTTTTCAAGCTGTTATCTTTCTTCCCTACCCACCACCTACATATGTGATATTTTATTGTGTTATAATTTAGAAGAGATTGATAGCAAGGAAGACATCATTTGACTTGTTTGTTTTGGGGGTCAAGTTGATATTTGTTTCTTTGTTTGTATGTTTTAAGCATATCTTTCTTCAGTTCTGAGCCAATGCTTGTCTAATTTGCTAACTAATTTAAATATGGTTTATGATCTGTTGCTAAATGTTTAGAAGTAGTGAAGCTATTTCTTTTTAGTATGTCCTATATCAAAGAGTATAATCTAGAAGTATTAATACCTCAAATAAATAATCTGGAATGGTGAATTTTCCAAGAAGAAAGGATTTAAAATCAGGCAGACCTCTGTTATGGAATGCTGTAATACATAATGCCAAATTTTAGGCAGTATGATGGGATGCCAACATTTAAATGTTTCATATTAAACTAGATAATGCCTTATAATTCAAAGATCTGTGATTTCATTAGAAAAAAACAGCTAAATTTTTATGTTAATATAACAGGACATTTACTGTCTCTCTACATGACAAAATGGTAATTAGGTAATGATTAAAAAGAAACTGTTCATTACATCATAATTTTCAGGATTTCCTTAACCCCCATGCATAGAATTTTATTCATACTACACCTGTATTCACTGTCTTTTTGCAATGTAAGTTTATATAGTCAGAACCAGTACTGTAAGGAAACAGATTGTTACTTAGTAGATGGTCCAACCTTAATGTCTATGGTTACTTTATTTCCTTGATTTCATATTCTTTAATTTAATTTTGCTCCTCCTTCATATTCAAACATGGAACAATGTATGAAACACTAACTAGAGTCCAAAATGATACCAATTGAAATTCATCAGATACAGCAATATAGAGCGGTGCATGCATCACAAGGGAATTCCTGTCAAGAATAAAAGACACAGGAGACCTTCAAGATGGTGGAGAAGGAAAATGTAGAGCTCACCTTCTTCCTCATAAATACATCAAAAATACATCTACATGTGGAACAACTCCTACAGAACACCTACTGCACACTGGCAGAAGACCTCAGACTTCCCAAAAGGCAAGAAACTCCCCATGTACCTGGGTAGGGCAAAAGAAAAAAGAAAAAACAGAGACAAAATAGTAGGGATGGGACCTGCATCTCTGAGAAGGAGCTGTGAGGAAGAAAAGTTTTAACACACTAGGAAGTCCCTTCACTGGAGGGGAATGAGGGGAGGACAGTGAGAAAGCTTTAGAGCCACAGAGGAGAGCGCAGCAACAGGGCTGTAGAGAGCAAAGTGGACAGATTCCTGCACAAAGGATCAGTGCTGACCAGACCTCACCAACCTGAGATGCTTGTCTGCTCACCCACTGTGGCAGCTGGTGGATGGGAGCTGAGGCTCAGGCTTCGGAGATCAAATCCCAGGGAAAGGACTGGCACTGGCTGTGTGAAGACAGCCTGAAGGGGGCTAGTGTGCCACAGCTAGCTGGAAGGGAGTCTGGGAAAAGCTCTCGACCTGCTAAAGAGGTAAGAGACCATTGTTTCAGGGTGCATGAGGAGAGGGGATTCCTTCCCTGTGTGCCCACAGAAGGCAGAGCACTGCCTAAGCAAGTTCCAGAGATGGGCATGAGCCATAGCTATCAGCTTGGACTTCAGAGATGGGCATGAAACAGTAACGTTGCTGCTGCTGCCACCAAGAATCCTGTGTGCAAGTGCAGGTCACTACCCACAACATCACAAGAGCCTGTGCAGCACACCACTGCCAGAGTCCCAACATCCAGGGACAAATTCTCCAAGAGAACACACGGAAATCCTCAAGCTGTTGCAATGTCATGCTGGCCTCCGCTGCTGCAGGCTAAACCTGCTTTCCAATTATGACTACCATACCCCTCTCCCACTTAGCCTGAGTAAGCAACAGTGCCCAAATCAGCTGCTGCTTTAACCTCCTCCTGTCTGGGTGCGGGACAGACTCTTGAGTGTGGCTTATACTCAGGGGTGGGGCCAAAACCAAAACTGAACCCCAGGAGATGTGCAAACAAATAACAGAAAGGGAAAGTTCTCTGTGCAGCGACAGGAGCAGTGGATTAAATCACCACAATCAACTTGATAAACTGTGCATCTGAAGAATACCTGAATAGAAAACAAATGTTCCCAAAACTGAGGCAGTGGACTTTGGGAGCAAATGTAGATTTGGGATTTGCCTTCTGTATATAATGTGTTTCTGATTTTATGTTTATCATAGTTTAGTTTTTAGTGTTTATTTTCATTGGTGGATTTGTTTATTAGTTTGGTTGCACTCTTTCTTTTTTCTTTTATTTTTTTAGTTTTTATTTTTAAAAAATTAAAAATATTTTTTCATTTTTCTCTTTTTCTGAGTGTCCAACAAATGAAGAGGAAATAGACAATCTACCTGAAAAACATTTCAGAGTAATGATAGTAAAGATTCCATAATCCCTAAAAGAGAATGGAGAAAATATAAGAAACATTTAAGATGGAACTAGAACAACTAAAGAGAAAAGAAACAATGAGAAACAACACAATAAATGAAATAAAAAATACTCTGGAAGGAATCAATAGCAGAATAACTGAGGCAAAAGAATGGATAAATGACCTGGAAGACAAAATAGTGGAAATAACAGAGGAGAATAAAGAACAAAGAATGAAAAGAATTGAGGACAGTCTCAAAGATCTCTGTGACAACATTAAAAACACCAACATTTGAATTATAGGGGTCCAAGAAGAAGAAGAAAGAAAAAGGGTCTGAGAAAATATTTGAAGAGATAATAGTTGAAAACTTCCCTAATGTGGGAAAGGAAATAATCAAGTCTAGGAAGAGCAGAGAGTCCCATACAGGATAAACCCAAGGTGAAACACACCAAGACAAATATTAATCAAACTATCAAAGATTAAATTCAAAGAAAAAATATTAAAAGCAGCAAGGGAAAAGCAACAAATAACATACAAGGGAAACCCCATTATGTTAACAGCTGATCTTTTGGCAGAAGCTCTGCAAGACAGAAGGGACTGGCAGGACATATTTAAAGTGATGAAAGGGAAAAACCTACAACCAAGATTACTCTAACCAGCAAGAATCTCATTCAGATTCAATGGAGAAATTAAGAACTTTACAGACAAGCAAAAATTAAGAGAATTCAGCACCACCAAACCTGCTTTACAACAAATGCTACAGGAACTTCTCTAGGGAGGAAACACAAGAGAAAGAAAAGAACTACAATAACCAAACAGAAACAATTAAGAAAATGGTAATAGGAACATATATATTGATAATTACCTTAAATGTAAATGGATTAGATGCTCCAACCAAAAGACACACACTGGCTGAATGGATACAAAAACAAGACACATATATATGCTGTCTACAAGAGACACACATCAGACCTAGGGACACATATAGACTGAAAGTGAGGGGGTGGAAAAAGATATTCCATGCAAATGGAAATCAATACTCATATCAGAAAAAGTAGACTTTAAAATAAACATTATTACAAGAGACAAGGAAGGACACTACATAATGATCAAGGGATCAGTCCAAAAAGAAGATATAACAATTGTAAATATTGATGCATCCAACATGGGAGCACTTCAATACATAAGACAAATGCTAACAGTCATAAAAGGAGAAATCTACAGTAACACAATCATAGTAGGGGACTTTAACACCCCACTTTCACCAATGGACAGATCATCCAAAATGAAAATAAATAAGGAAACACAAGCTTTAAATGATACATTAAACAAGATGGACTTAATTGATATTTATAGGACATTCCATCTAAAAACAACAGAATACAGTTTCCTCTCAAGTGCTAATGGAACATTCTCCAGGATAGATCATATCTTGGGTCACAAATCAAGCCTTGGTAAATTTAAGAAAATTGAAATCATATTAATTATCTTTTCTGACCCCAACGCTATGAGACTAGATATCATTATAGGAAAAAAACTGTAAAAAAATACAAACACATGGAGGCTAAACAATATGCTACTAAATAACCAAGAGATCACTGAAGAAATCAAAGAGGAAATCACAAAATACTTAGAAACAAATGACAATGAAAACATGACGACTCAAAACCTATGGTATGCTGCAAAAGCAGTTCTAAGAGGAAAGTTTATAGCAATACAATCCTACTTCAAGAAACAAGAAAAATCTCAAATAAACAACCTAACATTACACCTAAAGCAATTAGGGAAAGAAAAAGAAGAAGAACAACAACAACAAAAACCCCAAAGTTAGCAGATGGAAAGAAATCATCAAGAACAGTCAGTAATAAATGAAAAAGAAATGAAAGACACAATAACAAAATTCAGTAAAACTAAAAGTTTGTTCTTTGAGAAAATAAAAAAATTGATAAACCATTAGCCAGACTCATGAGGAAAAAAAGGGAGAAGACTCAAATCAACAGAATTAGGAATTAAAAAGGAGAAGTAACAACTGACAGTGCAGAAATACAAAGATCATCACAGACTACTAAAAGATACTATATGCCAATAAAATGGACAACCTGGAAGAAATGGACAAATTCTTAGAAAAGTACAACCTTCTAAGACTGAACCAGGAGGAAATAGAAAATATGAACAGACCAATCACAAGCACTGAAATTGAAACTGTGAATAAAAATCTTCCAACAAACAAAAACCCAGGAACAGATAGTTTCACAGGCAAATTCTATCAAACATTTAGAGAAGAGCTAACACCTATCCTTCTCAAACTCTTCCAAAATGTAGCAGAGGGAGGAACAATCCAAAACTCATTCTGCGAGTCCACCATCATCCTGATACCAAAACCAGACAATGTTGTCACAAAAAGAGAAAACTACAGGCCAATATCACTGATGAACATAGTTGCAAAAATCCTCAACAAAATACTAGCAAACAGAATCCAACAGCACATTAAAAGGATCATATACCATAATCACGTAGGGTTTATCCCATGAATGCAAGGATTCTCTAATATATGCAAATCAATAAATGAGAGACAGCATATTAACAAACAGAAGGATAAGAAACATGATCATCTCAATAGATGCAGAGAAAGCTTTCAACAAAATTCAACACCCATTTATGATTTTAAAAAAACTCTCAAGAATGTGGGCATAGAGGGAACCTACCTCAACATAATACAGGCCATATATTACAAACCCCAAGGCAACATCGTTCTCAATGGTGAAAATCTGAAACTGTTTCCTATAAGATAAGGAGCAAGACAAGGTTGCCCACTCTCACCACTATTATTCAACATAATTTTGGAAGTTTGAGACACGGCAATCAGAGAAGAAAAAGAAATAAAGGAACCCAAATCAGAAAAGAAGTAAATTGTCAGTGTTTGCAGATGACATGATACTACACATAAAGAATCCTAAAGATGCTACCAGAAAACTACTAGAGCTAATCAATGAATTTGCTAAAGTAGCAGGATACAAAATTAATGCACAGAAATCTCTTGCATTCCTATAAACTAATGATGTAGAGAATGGACTTGAGGACATGGGGGTGGGAGAAGGGTAATTTGGGACGAAGTGAGAGAGTAGCAATGACACATATACACTACCAAATGTAAAATAGTTATCTAGTGGGTAGCAGCTGCATAGCACAGGGAGATCAGTTTGGTTCTTTGTGACTGCCTGGAGGGGTGGTATAATGAGGGTGAGAGGGAGGTGCAAGAGGGAGGGGATAAGAGTATATATATATATACATATAGCTGATTCACTTTTTTATACAGCAGAAACTAACACAGCATTGTAAAGCAATTATACTCCAATAAAGATGTTTAAAAAAATCAAAGACACAATGGTAATTTGCACTGGAAATAGAGAATACAACACACAAGGAGACTATAAGGGGTTTTCTTTGTTTTTTAAGTCACAGAATGAAAATTACAAAAAATAATTAAGGGTGGATAGCTTTTAGTCTTGAAAATTTGTCTCTTTTGGCCCACTTTCTGCACTGATGCTGGATGCATTTTTTGTTGTTGTTGTTGTTATTTTCATGTTTAGTATTAAGTACAGATATTTGAACCTCTGCAGTGCCAAAACAAAAAATCTCTACAGGCGATCTGAAATGACTATACCCTGGCGTATAATATTAATTTGAAGTCATTATACTGGTCGTACAGTTATATGTTTAGCGCATTTTTTGAATACCTTTATTGCAGTATAATTGCATTACAATGATGTGTTAGTTTCTGCTTTATAACAAAGTGAATCAGCTATACATATACATGTATCCCCATATCTCCTGCCTCCTGCATCTCCCTCCCATGTTCCCTATCCCACCACTCTAGTTGGTCACAAAGCACCTAGCTGATCTCATTGTGCTATGTGGCTGCTTCCCAATAGCTATCTATTTTACATTTGGTAGTGTATATACGTCCATGCCACACTCTCACTTCATCCCAGCTTACACTTGCCCCTCCCCGTGTCCTCAAGTCCATCCTCTATGTCTGAGTCTTTATACCTGTCCTGCCCCTAGGTTCTTCAGAATAGTTTTTTTTCTTTTTAGATTCCATATATATATGTTAACATACAGTATTTGTTTTCCACTTTCTGACTTACTTCACTCTGTATGACAGACTCTAGGTCCATCCACATCATTAAAATAACTCAATTTCATTTCTTTTTATGGCTAAGTAATATTCTACTGTATATATGTGTGACATCTTTATCTACTCATCTGTCGATGGACACATAGGTTGCTTCCATGTTCTGGCTATTGTAAAAAGAGCTGCAATGAATATTGTGGTACATGACTCTGTTTGAATTATGATTTTCTCAGGGTATATGCCCAATAGTGGGATTGCTGAGTCATATGGTAGTTCTTTTTTAGCCTATTAAGGGACCTCCATACTGTTCTCCATAGTGGCTGTATCAATTTACATTCCCACTAACAGTGCAACAGGGTTCCTTTTCTCCACACCCTCTGTGGAATTTGTTTGTAGATTTTTTGATGTAGGCCATTCTGACTGGTGTGAGGTGATACCTCATTATAGTTTTGATTTGCATTTCTCTAATGATTAGTGATGTTGAGCATCCTTTCGTGTGTTTCTTGGCAATCTGTATATCTTTTTTGAAGAAATGTCTATTTAGGCCTTCTGCCCATTTATGGATTGGGTTGTTTGATTTTTTTAATATTGAGCTGCATGAGCTGCTTGTAAATTTTGGAGATTAATCCTTTGTCAGGGACTTCATTTGAAAATATATTTTCCATTTCTGAGGGTTGTCTTTTCATCTTGTTTACGGTTTCCTGTGCTGTGCAAAAGCTTTTAAGTTTCATTAAGTCCCATTTGTTTATTTTTGTTTATATTTCCATTTCTCTAAGAGGTGGGTCAAAAAGGATCCTGCTGTGATTTATGTCATAGACTGTTCTGTCTATGTTTTCCTCTAAGAGTTTTATAGTGTCTGGCCTTGCATTTAGGTCTTTAATCCATTTTGAGTTTATTTTTGTGTATGGTGTTGGGGAGTGTTCTAATTTCATTCTTTTACACGTAGCTTGCCCAGTTTTCCCAGCACCACTTATTGAAGAGGCTGTCTTTTCTCCATTGTATATTCTTGCCTCCTTTATCAAACATAAGGTTACCGTATGTGGGTGGGTTTATCTCTGGGGTTTCTATCCTGTTCTATTGATCTATATTTCTGTTTTTGTGCCAGTACCATACTCTCTTGATTAGTGTATCTTTGTGATATAGTCTGATGTCCGGGAGCCTGATTCCTCCAGCTCTGCTTTGCTTTCTCAAGATTGCTTTGGTTATTCAGGGGGTTTTGTGTTTCCATACAAATTGTGGAATTTTTGTTCTAGTTCTGTGGAAAATGCCATTGGTACTTTGATAGGGATCGCATTGAATCTGTAGATTGCTTTGGGTAGTAGAGTCATTTTCACAATGTTGATTCTTCCAATCCAAGAACATGGTATATCTCTCCATCTGTCTGTAGCATCTTTAATGTCTTTCATCAGTGCCTTATAGTTTTCTGCTTACAGGTCTTTTGTCTCCTTTAGTAGGTTTATTCCTAGGTATTTTGTTCTTTTTGTTGCAGTGATAAATGGGAGTGTTTCCTTAATTTCCCTTGCAGATTTTTCAGCATTAGTGTATAGGAATGCAAGAGATTTCTGTGCATTCATTTTGTATGTTGTACTTTACCAAATTCATTGATTAGCTCTAGTAGTTTTCTGGTAGCATCTTTAGGATTCTTTATGTATAGTATCATGTCATTTGCACATGGTGTCAGCTTTACGTCTTATTTTCCAATTTGGATTCCTTTTATTTCTTTTTCTTCTCTGATTGCTGTGGCTAAAACTTCCAAAACGATGTTGAATAATAGAAGGGAGAGTGTACAATCTTGTCTTGTTCCTGATCTCAGAGGAAATGGTTTCACTTTTTCACCATTGGGAATGATGTTGGCTGTGGGTTTGTCATATATAGTGGTTCTTATGCTGAGGTAAGTTCCTGCTATGCCTACTTTCTGGAGGGATTTTTCTTTTTTTTTTTTTTTTTTTTGCTGTAATGGGCCTCTCACTGTTGTGGCCTCTCCTGTTGCGGAGTGCAGGCTCCGGACGCACAGGCTCAGCGGCCATAGCTCACGGGGCCAGCCACTCCACGGCATGTGGGATTCTCCCAGACCGGGGCACGAACCCATGTCCCCTGCATCGGCAGGCGGACTCCCAACCACTGCGCCACCAGGGAAGCCCTGGAGGGATTTTTCATAAATCCATGTTGAATTTTGTCAAAAGCTTTTTCTGCACCTATTGATATGATCATATGGTTTTCCTCCTTCAATTTTTTAATAAGATGTATCATATTGATTGATTTGCATATATTGAAGAATTCTTGTATTTCTGGGATAAACCCCACTTGATCATGGTGTATGATCCTTTTAATGTGCTGTTGGATTCTGTTTGCTAGTATTTTGTTGAGGATTTTTGCATCTATGTTCATCAGTGATATTGGCCTGTAATTTTCTTTCATTGTGACATCTTTGTCTGGTTTTGTTATAAGGGGGATGGTAGCCTCATAGGATGAGTTTGGAGTGTTCTGCCCTCTGCTATATTTTGAAGAGTTTGAGAAGGATAGGTGTTAGCTCTTCTCTAAATGTTTAATAGAATTCTCCTGTGAAGCCATCTGGTCCTAGGCTTTTGTTTGTTGGAAGATTTTTAATCACAGTTTCAATTTCGTTGCTTGTGATTGGCCTGTTTATATTTTGTATTTCTTCTTGGTTCAGTCTTGGAAGGTTGTAGTTTCCTAAGATTTCTCTGTTTCTTCCTTGTAGTCCATTTTATTGGCATATAGTTGCTTGTAGTAATCGCTCATGATCCTTTTTACTTCTGCAGTGTCTGTTGTTACTTCTCCTTTTTAATTTCTAATTTTATTGATTTCAGACTTCTCCCTTTTTTTCTTGATGAGTATGGCTAATCATTTATCAGTTTTGTTTATCTTCTCAAAGAACATGCTTTGAGTTTTATTGATCTTTGCTATTGTTTCCTTCATTTCTTTTTCATTTATTTCTGACCCGATCTTGATGGTTTCTTACCGTCTCCTAGCTTTGGGTTTCTTTGTTCTTCTTTGTGTACTTGCTTAAGGTGTAAGGTTATGTTTTTATTTGAGATGTTTTTTGTTTCTTAAGGTAAGATTGTCTTGCTATAAACATCCCTCTTAGAACTGCTTTTGCTGCATCCCATAGGATTTGGGTCATTGTGTTTTCATTGTCATTTGTTTTTAGGTATATTTGGATTTCCTTTTTGATTTCTTCAGTGATCTCTTGGTTATTTGGTAGTGTATTGTTTAGCCTCCATGTATTTGTATTTTTTACAGATTTTTTTCCTGTAATTGATATGTAATCTCAGAACACTGTTGTTGGAAAAGATACTTGATATGATTGCAATTTTCTTAAATTTACCAAGGCTTCATTTATGACCCAAGATATTATCTATCCTGAAGAATGCTCCATTAACATTTGAGAAGAAAGAGTATTCTGTTATTTTGGATGTAGTATCTTATAAATATCAATTAAGTCCATATTGTTTAATGTATCATTTAAAGCTTATGTTTCCTTATTTGCTTCCATTTTGCATGATCTGTCCATTGGTGAATGTGGGGTGTTAATGTCCCCTACTATTATTGTGTTACTGTCAATTTCCCCTTTTACGGTTGTTAGCATTTGCCTTATGTATTGAGGTGCTCCTATATTGGGTGCATAAATATCTACAATTGTTCTATCTTCTTCTTGGATTGATCCCTTGATCATTATGTGGTGTTCTTCTTTGTCTCTTGCAATAATCTTTATTTTAAAATCTATTTTTTTCTGATATGAGAAGTGCTACTCCAGATTTCTTCTGATTTCCATTTGCATGGAATATCTTTTTCCATCCCCTCACTTTCAATCTCTATATATTCTTAGGTCAGAAGTGGGTTCCTTGTAGGCAGCATATATATGGATCTTGTTTTTGTATCTATTCAGCCAGTCTATGTCTTTTGGTGGGAGCATTTAATCCATTTACATTTAAGGTAGTTAGCAATATGCATGTTCCTATTACCATTTTCTTAATTATTTTGGGTTTGTTATTGTAGGTCTTTTCCTTCTCTTGTGTTTCCTGCCTAGAGAAGTTCTTTTAGCATTTGTCGTAAAGCTGATTTAGTGGTGCTGAATTCTCTTAGCTTTTGCTTGTCTTTAAAGGTTTTAATTTCTCTGTCAGATCTGAATGAGATCCTTACTGTGTAAAGTAAGCTTGGTTTTAGGTTTTTCCCTTTCATCACTCTAAATATGTCCTGCCACTCCCTTCTGACTTACAGAGTTTCTGCTGAAAGATTAGTTTTTAACCTTATGGGGATTCCCTTTTACGTTATTTGTTTTCTTTTTCCCTTGCTGCTTTTAATATTTGTTCTTTGTATTTAATTTTTTAAAGTTTGATTAATATGTGTCTTGGCATGTTTCTCCTTGTATTTATCCTGTATGGGACTCTCAGTGTTTCCTGGACTTGATTGACTGTTTCCTTTCCCATATTAGGGAAGTTTTCAACTATAATCTCTTCAAATATTTTCTTAGTCCCTTTCTTTTTCTCTTCTCCTTCTGGGACCCCTATAATTCAATGTTGGTGTGTTTAATGTTGTCCTAGAGGTCTCTGAGACTGTCCTCAGTTCTTTTCATTCTTTTTCCTTTTTCTGCTCTGTGGTAGTTATTTCCACTATTTTATATTCCAGGTCACATATCTGTTTTTCTGCCTCAGTTATTCTTTTCACTATATGAGGGCAGTGACCATCTGAACAAGAAAAAGGGTCCTCACCTGACACTGAATCCACTGGTGCTTTGGTCTTGGACTTATTAGTCTCCAGGAAGATGAGAAATAAATTTGTGTTTATAAGCCTCCCAGTCTCCGGAATTTTGTTATAGCAGCTTAAACAGAACAGACTAAGACATTATTATAAGCATGAAATATTTTATATAAAGCACTTAACATAGTTACTGATATATAATAGAAACTCTAAAAATTCAAGCTGTTATACAGATGCTTTGTATAATAAGGTTAGTGAATGGAGATGTAAATGGGGTATTCAGTAATAAGAGAAAAAGAGAAAGCAAAATACCAGTCCTAAAAGGTAAAGTTTCTGTGTCTCAGAATAAAAATTAAGTCTGAGATACCTGACAAGTCAAACAAAAGGGAGCCAAGAAGCAATATAATCATTCTTATTATACAAAAAGTGGAAAAATGCCAGTTTATCAGCAAAAAAGATAATTATTTTTGATATCATATTCTAAAAAAGTCTCAAGATTTCATATTATTGATATTAAGTAGCATAATGGATAGTTTCATTACCAAGTCCAAAGTTCTAATGCTCACCACGCGACAACACGACAGGCCAATACATCGAGAGACAAGTTGTTAAGGCAAGGAATAGTGACTTTATTCAGAAAGCCAGCAGGCTGAGAAGATTGCAACTAGAGTTCCAACGAAACATTTTGCCCAAGTTTGGGTGTGAGATTCTTTTACAGAACAAAGAGGGAGAGGTGAGGATGTCAAGTAAAAAATGGTGATAATTTCTTGCAAATATTTCCTGGTTCCTGCTTTATTCTGGAGGTGATATGTTAATTTCTTCTTTCCTGAAGAAGCCATTCACAGATGGGCCTAGTCCAGATGTTTTCTGTGAGCTAAACAAAGGTATTTTAGCTCAGGCATGGGAAGCAGGGTTCTAGGAGATAGGCCATCATGTATACTTTAATCTACAGGCAACATCCCTTTAGTGATTAACTTGTAGCAAAGGCAGTAGAATACAAAGTTTAAAGTAAAAGTAACAGATATGGAGTCTGATTTGTTCTTTCCTATTACATTTTTACTCTGAATGTAGAAGTAGATTTCATATGATTGTTCTAGAGGGATAATTTCATTGTAGTTGAAGACATGACAGGACAGAAAAGAGGATGTTCTGAAGAGCTGGACAATTGTGTTTCAAATACAAAGACTAACAAGATAGAATTTGTTAAATCTAGAGAAGTGTTCTTAAAGGTATGCTCTCAAATCTGACTGATCATCAGTTTCACCTGGGGAACATTAAATAGAAGAGTTTCCCAGGTCCATCAAAGAGATATTCTAATTTTATAGATGGTGAGTGAGGCCCAGGAATTGGTTTTTTAAAAACTTGCCAGATGGGGCTCATAATCACCTCATTTTGGAACTGTAGTTTTCCTAAATTTTATTCTAAATATTATGTCTTTTAGCTAGGCTTTTGCTAGGCTTTAAAAAGCAGACATAAGATCTTACTTTCTGGTTGTTTACATCTTATGTTGCTGATTTAGGAAACATTGTTATATTGTGGGAACCACATGACCATGGGCAGTGTTGATTTTCCAATATGGTGGCTGTGTAGCCTGGATCATGTTTTCTGGTGGATTTCATCTGCACATGGCATCTTCCTTTCTTGGTAATGTAGGCAAAAACAAGATTATTTTCACAAAGGAGATCTGAAACTTCTTCAATACCTAGAAAAGTGATTGATTGAGATCCCAAAATTATACCGCTCTGAATACATCAGATTTTATGATGTCTTAGCAAAAAAAATCAGAGAAGGTGCTGCATGTAACTTGCCAACACCACAAAAATATAAACCTCTGATTCTACCTTGCAGAACCTTCTGAGGAGCCTGCCAGGATGATTTAGATTCTAAATGTAGTTAGCCAAAGGAGTTAACTAAAAGAGTTAGGAATAATTTTTTACCATGTGTGAGGGTGTTACTGAGGCCAAGTTCATACTGCTCATGAGAGATCAGGTGTTGGGGCAAGGAATAGGAACTTTATTTGGAAAACCAGCAGACTGAGAAGATGGCAGACTAGAGTCCCAAAGAATGATCTTACCAGAGTTAGAATTCAGGCTTCTTTTATATTAAAAGGAGAGGGGATGTGGCTGGTGGTTGTGAACTTCTTGGTGCCGGTCAAACCTCACAGGGGATGTGATAATCATTTGTTCTTGTAGCTGTCCACATAGGTCTAGTCAAGATGTTCCTGTAAACCTCCAACAAGACAAATGTTATTCTCTGTTCTGCAACTTTTTATCTCTATATGAAGGAATGCATTATACCTTTAAAGGTCAAGCCTGGGAGTCAGAGCCTTGAAAATGGGTTATCATGTATTTTTAGACTATAGGCAACATTCTTTTGACAAAGTGCTGAGCCAGCATGACTAAGCACAGACAACAGAGCACAAAGGCTTTGTGCTTATCTGTAATATAAGTTTACAGATTATATTAACATTGTATTATTTTAAAATAGCACACAGATGATAGCCTGTAGCTGAGTCAAATGTTAATTCTTTATTATGTTTCCTATGCCATTTTGAGACAGGCTGGGACCTGGGACATGGACCACTTTGCTGCAGTGCTTGCACCTGGATAAACATCTCCAACAGAATACAACAGAATACAAAGAAACTATAAGGGACTAAACATAACTGTGCACATGCACAGTTGGGGCAAATTATGGAGAGCAAGATACAAAAAGACCAAAAACCCAACTGTCACTTCTGAAGAGCCGGGAGCAAAAACAGGGTACCGAGAGCAAAAGTAGCATAGTGTGCATGCCTCCTGCACCCAACACCACCAAAGGGGTGGGCAGACCACCTAACCCACCCCTCTGGCCCAACCCCTGGATCCACCTCTACCCTCACCCCATATGAGGAGCCAGCTTGCCCCCGCACTCAGGGAACAAGCAAGGAAATATTTTACTTGTTCTCACTGTCTCCTGCTGCAGTAGGAGCCCCATTAAAGCCTTGCCTGAATTTCTTGTCTGGCCTCTCATCAATTTCTATTGATTAAGGAAGGCCAAAAACCCTGGTCAGTAAAAATTTGACTGTCAGAGACCACCTTGTTTTGTACTTAAAATATCTGTTTGAGACCAAAAGTTGAAAGTTGGAAATAAAGTTCGGGAGGAATATATTGTTTTATTGAAATTCAATTTATCTCTTAGATGTCCTTCTATTTAAAGCATTCCTCAGAAAACAGAGTTTTTACCTGTCAGTATGCTTAGTTTATTCTCAGAGTTACAGCATTTTGTATCTGAAAGGGCATGGTTATTTTGGAAACTTGGTGAAGTGGAAAGAGCTTGGAAGTCATATTGAATGGGATTGAAAACCCCATTCTGACACTTACCAGGTATGTAACATTTCCTGAACATCTAAAAACTTAAGGAAAATGACACAAGCTTTTGTTGTTGCTGTGAATATTAAATAAATTGATGTAGGTAAAATACCTATAATATTGTGAGTGATTAATCAATTGTTTTCTTTCCTTTGGTAATGTTTCTTTTCATGGAACAATTTCAGAAGGATCTCCAGCGGCAATTTTAATTCAAACAATACTAAAATCTTATCTAGTACCTATTTAATATTCTGTGTAGCTTTTTTCCTACTTTTAACATGTTTAATATTCACAGACATTTTTTTAAATTTTAGACAATCTCTCCTAATTAAAGAACATAAAATACATTCTATTAAAACTAATTTATTTTCTGAAAACCCAATTTATTTATTAAAAATTTTTTATTCAACTATAATTTATTTACAATATTATGTTTATTTCATGTGTACAGCATAGAAATTCAGTATATTTACAGATTAAACTCAATTAAAGGTTGTTATAAGATAATGTCTATAATTCCCTGTGCCACATAATATACACTTGCTGCTTATCTATTTTATATATAGTAGTTTGTATCTCTTAATCCCATATCCATAATTTATGCCTCACCCTTTACCTCTCTCCTCTGGTAACCATTAGTTTGTTTTATATCTATGAGTCTGTTTGTTTTGCATATACATTTATTTGTATTTTTTTAATTCTGCATATAAGAGATATCATACTGTATTTGTCTTTCTCTGACTTATTTCATTAAACACAATATTCTCTAGGTCCATGAACATTGCTGCAAGTGGCAGAATTTTATTATTTTTTATGGCTGAGTAATATTCCATACAATATTACTGACTGGCTTACTGCTATAGATAAAGCAGATGTAGTATATGTGTACATATACTACAACTGCTTTATCCATTCATCTGCTGATGGACATTTGGGTTGCTTCTCTATATTGGCTATTGTAAATAGTGCTGCTATGAACATTGGAGTTCATGTATCTTTTCTAATTAGTGTTTTCATTTTCTTTGGATATATACCCAGGAGTGGAATTACTGGATCATATGGTTATTCTATTTTTAGTTTAGTTTTGTTTTTTTTTGCAGTACGCGGGCCTCTCACTATTGTGGCCTCTCCCGTTGTGGAGCATAGGCTCCAGATGCGCAGGCTCAGCGGCCATGGCTCACTGCGGCATGTGGGATCTTCCCGGACCGGGGCATGAACCCGTGTCCCCTGCATCGGCAGGCGGACTCTCAACCACTGTGCCACCAGGGAAGCCCCTATATTTGATTTTTTAAAGATATAATAATCAATTTTTCTTTCCTACAGTATTATTTCTATCATTGGTAAATTCAAAGGAGACCATAGGTGACTTTACTGATTATTTATGTCAGATGGTTGGCATTTGAAACATGAAAGTCTTTATAACTGATTAGAAATAAACTTTTAATCAGTTCACTGAAGCATAGACATTTACTGAGCCACTTCTATATGTTCAGAACTATGCTAAGTGTTTAGCAAGTGAAAAAAATGCTAAGAACCTTGTATTTTATGGCCATAGATGTTTATATTAAGTTTCTACATACTAAGATATTTTCATGTTACTTAGTTCTTAATTGCCAGTTCCAATCAATACGTTTCTATACTCATGTAAAAATCCCCCCCTCCTTTGAGATTTGGCCCTACATGGTCATGCTGTACTATCAATTTTACACATTGCTAACATTGCTAAGTCTATAATTTTCTTTTCATGTAATGTCTTTGCCAGGGATTGGTGTCAGTACCTCACTGGCATCACATAATGAATTGAGAATGTGTATTATTTCTCTATTTTCTGATTGTGTGTATAAATTTTGTATTATTTCCTTTTAAAATATTTGATAGAATTTACTAATAAGGCTGTATGTGCCTCATAGTTTCTTTGTGTGGAGGGTTTGAAAACAAATACAATTTCCTTGAAAACTCTAGGGTAACATATATTTATCAGTTTTGCTAAGCAGTGTTTTTAAAGGAATTTATCCAGTTCATCTAAGTTGCTGTATTTATTGGTATTTGTAATATAGTCTTATTATTCTTTTGATAGCTGTGGGATATGTATGGACACTTACTCTTTTTCCTGATATTAGGAATCTGCTTCTTTTATTTCAGAGCAATTAATTTTATTATTATTATTATTATTATTTGAAAAAACTTTAAAGTTTTCTTTAAATTCTTAAAAAAAGAATTCTTAATTTGTGGACATTTCATTGATTTCTGCTTTTGATTACTTCTAAGTATTTAATTTGCTCATTTTTTGGTAGCTTTAAAAATGGAAACTTAAATCATTAAATCTAAGCTTGTCTTCATTTTTAATGTAAACATTTAAAGCTATAAGTTTTCCTCTAAATAATGCTTTAACTGAATTTTATACATTTTAATATTTTGCATTCTCCTTATCATTTTGTTTGAAGCATTTTCTGGTTTCACTTGTGACTTATTCTTTGATACATGTTTTATTTAAAAGTGTATTCCCAATATTTGTGGTTTGCCTATCTATCTTATTGGTTTTTAATTTAATTTCTTTTTTTCAGAGAGCATTCTTAGTATGATTTCAATCTTGGGAAATTTGTTGAGACTTGTTTTATGGTCCAGTGAATAGTCTATCTTGTAGACATTTTCACGTGCCATGGGACTCCTTCACCTTAATTCTTGACTTCTCTGCCAGCCCTGAGCTCTTTCCTAATAGACCACAAGTAAGTAAAGCTATGACTTTTCTGCCACCTCTTAGTGTGAGTAAATTGATGAGTGACCTAAAGCAAAAAGCTGCACACTCTTAAATCTCCCCAAGCACAATTCCTGACTTTTAAAGATAGATGCATGTATTAGGGTTCTCCAGAGAAACAACCAGAAGGACAAAGATATAGATAAAGATATAGATAGATATATGAATTGACTTACACAATTATGGAGGCTGAGAAGTCCCACAATCTGCCATCTGCAAATTGGAGAACCAGGAATGTTGGTGGTGTAATTCAGTCCTAGTCTGATGCCTGAAAACCTGTTTGAATCTGAATCTAAGAAGTAGGAGCACCCATGTCCTAGGGCAGAAGAAGTTGATGTCCCAGGTCAAGCAACAAGAACAAATTAGTCCTTTCTTCACCATTTTGTTCCTTAATGCTTTTAGCAGATTGAATGTTGTCCACCCTTCATTGGTGAGGGTGATCTTTTTACTCATCTACAAATTCAGATATTAATCTCATAAATTAGGAGATTGGGATTGACATATACACACAACTATACAGAAAATAGATAACTAATAAGGACCTACCATATAGCACAGGGAACTCTACTCAATGCTCTGTAATAATCTATATGGGAAAAGAATCTAAAAAAGAGTGGATATGTGTATATGTATAACTGATTCACTTTGCTGTACAGCGGAAACTAACACAACATTATAAATCAATTTACTCCAATAAAAATTTTTTAAAAACCAACAAATGCTAATCTCTTCAAGAAACTCCTTTATAGACACCCCCAGAAATAATTTTTTACCAGCTATCTGGGAATCCCAAGTTGACACATAAAACTAATCATCACAATGTTTTTACAGATTTTGCTTGATTTTGTTCACTTTTCATTACCTTCAAATAGTGGTTTAGTTTTGTATATTTTGCCCATATTTTATAATTCTATTCTGTGGGAGGATAATTCCAATCAAACTACTCCACCATTACCTTAGTTGGTCTAATTTTCTTATTTCAGATATAAGGTTTTTTCTATTTCTAGTATTTCCATTTGTTCATTTTGTCCTTTTCAAAAAAGTTTTCTCACTACACACCTGTTAAAAAATGTCTAAAACCCAAAACATTAACAAAATTAAATACTGACAAGGATGTAGGAAAACAAATTCTTGTTCATTGCTGATGGGAATGAAAAATGGTAATTCCACTTTGGAATAGAGTTTGGCATTTTTTTACAAAACTAAACATATTTTTTACTATGTGATCTAGCAATTATACTCATTGGTATTGTCAAGTTAAAAAAATGCACAAAGTTAGAGTTGCAAGTTAAGTTTTATTTGGGGCAAAATGAGGACTGCAGCCTGGGAGACCGCATCCCAGATAGCTCTGAGAAAGTGCTTCGAGGAGGCAGGGGGGAATGTCAGTATATATGAGATTTTAGTGAAGGGGGGATACTTGCAATCAAGCACATATTTTTTGCAGAAGGTTTCTGCTAGTCTTGTGAAGGTTACTGCTAGTCACAAGGGGCAGTGGTCATCATGAAGGATTTTAGTGTTTTTTCTAAATATGAGGAGATACAAGAATTGGGCTCATAAAGTTGGCTCCTGAAAATATCTAACTATCTGAAGACCTGTTCTGCCATTTTTTTCCCAGAGCACAGAGTGCCTCATTTCTGCTCTCCACCCTGAACTCCTTTCAGGGCTGTTGAAAGTCAGCAGCTGCAGCAGCACATGACTTAACCCTTGTAGAGGTAGATCGCAAGTGCCAATGGAAAATGCCAATTTGTAGTTGACAGAGCCCCCTCATGGTCATAAATTCAACCATGCTTTGGGAGGTATTTCATGACCATTTCATCCCATGGTGCTAGGAAGGCTCATTCCTAGGTCTGGCAAAGATTTCACTGATAGGCCACTCAATGTGTTATTACTGGGCTGGGTCTTATCAACAAAGGTCTCTGGACCACGTGTATTCCTAGTCTGTTAAGGTCCAGGAAAAAAGTCTCTCTTGTTGCATTTTCCCATATCTAGAGTTACATTATTACAATCATTGATCTCATATAAAACTAGGTGTTTTTTTTTGGAGGCTCAGTCACACATTTGGTAATGCAAGAAACAACAATCTTGCAAAACAGGCAAACTACAAATAACATAGCTAGCAGCATTACTAAAGTCATAAGTGAGAATTAAGCCAGGAACTTCCATTAGGTGCAGCCCAGTATATCCTCAAGTCGTGTGACTTAGTCTGTTCTGTTCCAATCTTTACCTTTCAGGGAAATTATACTTCGACACTGTCCATAAATTAAATACCTGACAGTATTTGTCCCAGCCCAATTTCCTAGTGTTACTAGGCTGGTTATCCTTAGTATAAAATTAATTGTTTCTAAGATAAAAGGAGGTGTTAAAATGTAAAAGACCACAGACTGTTGTTAACCACATAAATCCATCCCATAATTGTGGGAGGTTTTATTCCTTGGCTGAAATTTTGCTTGTTGCTCTGATTGAGCTTGAGTAACTTTAGAGGGAAATTCATTTTTTTATGGCCAGTGTCAGAGCAGGTATTATTAATTGTCTAGGTGAAGGGATCCCCTGAACAGGACTATAATTTCTTTCTTCTAAAATAAATTTCTAAGGGCCACCCAATTAAAGCCTTGGAGTGGAGGAGTCCACCAGGGCAATCCAGAAGTATTAGACACAGGTAATTGGCCACAAACCCAACAACTGGATTGATTTTTAAAACTAGCATAGGATCGTGTCCATGATATAAAAACATTTGCTTTATATGCAAAGATCCAAGAAGTCAAGAAAACATTATAAATGATCAAAAGAGTCAGGTCCAGCACCTTGGGTAAGCTGTCTACTTCTGATGTCGTCTTCTCATCCCGGTGTAAGAGTAGTTTCCTCTGTTTGAGCATCATTTTAGGGTGAGTTTGAGGTCAGCAGTCCTCTCTATACACCAGTCCAGTGCAGGGGCCCTTTTTAAGTGGGAAATATGAATCCAAGAGTGAATTCCCTTTAGTTTTGCTACACATGAGCTAGTTACGAGTATCTGGTGAGGGCCTTTCCATGTGGGTTGTAGTGAATCCTTTAAATGATGTCTTTTCCAATATACATAGTTCCCTGGCTGCAGGTCGTGGGACATCTGATCTTCATCCTAAGATAGATTACTGAGATACACTTTAGGAACAAACTTAGAGTGTCCTTTTAATAATTCAATTTAACTTTACATTAATATAATGTAACAGCAAGGGACTGTCCGGGAAGTTAGTAAATATAGACGTCCATTAACAAAACTGGGATTCAACATTCATTGAAACATTTTCTCTCTAAAATTACCCTCATTGCTACCAAATATAACCAAATTAAGACTAATTTGTTTGCAAAATAAATCTGGTCTCAATAAACTTGTTGATGATTTATATAACTATAATTGATCATGTAGGTTTTTTGCTGACTGAAACTTTATAAGGAGTCTCAGATTGGACTTTGAAAAGACTTCTCAGGGCTAGGAAAGTCATGCCAAGGGCTTATCACAGATTTCACCTAACAAATTTAGGCGAATTCCTCCCTTTGCAAGGTCCCCAAAATGCCTTAAGTTTTCTAAACCTGTTAGTGAGGTAACATTCCTAATTTATCTAATAAAGCTGCTGGGAACCTAAGAGCTTCCAACCTCTGGAGGGAGCAGATAGAGATAAAAATAAGTGTTTCAATCCTGCTTACAAAGCATAATTTATCAAATTACTGTAAGTCATAATTAGTTTGAGAGGAAGGTTTTCCTTACACCTGGAAAACACAGATTTAAACCAGTAATTTTTCAGATAGAAACCATAAAATGTATAACCATGTTCACCAGTTCACTCAGTCTTATGTAACTAACTCTTTCTGTTAACAGTTCATGAAGCCATCAGGTTTCTCATTAGGATTCTTAATGTCTTATCCGGTTCAGTATTATGGTCTGAAAGTCAGAAACTTACATTTATCCAAGAGTCCTTTTTATAAATCTTGAAGAGGACGCATTTTTGCAAAAGCATTAGAATGAAACTGTTAAGTTTCTCTAATGACAAAAGGCTTAAGAAGGCACATTCAGAATATAATTACAATGCAACTGACAAAGAAACTTGGTTACTGCTGTAACATACAACCCTTTACGATAATAACTAGAATTATGACTGATAACATTTTACCAGAACATATCAGAATTTTAGGAACTCCATATAATTTCTAGAATATCTATATTAATAACATTTACCATGCACTAAAACCTAAGAAGATTTATTACTCATTTGACAATACTTCCCATGTAACTTAATGTACAAAATTAACCTAGTATATATCTCTCTTTGGGATGTTTCAGGGGCCCTTTGAAGCATTCCAAAGTTAGCTAGAGGTAAAAAGGACTTCATTAGAATTAGGAAGTTTTGTCAAAAAATATCAAAAAGGGTTTAGAACACTCAGATAGGATCACAGGTTACTGTGAAAAAAAAACAGTTATTAACTTAACCAAAGTAACAATAAAAGATTTCAAAAGCAAATACAGAACAGATCACTTAAAAGGTAAAGGAACTTGAAATCTGTTATCAAAGGCAGTTCAACATTTTAAGAAATCTTGTCCTCTTAAGAGAGAGAGAAGCCAAATTCAAGTTTTACACTTGCTTACTTTTAAAGTTCATTTACTCAATTAAATTTATTTTAAACTTAGTCAATCCTAGCCACGCACAAAACTCTTTTCTTGGAGTCTACTTTCGACAAACCCTTTTGTCACTTCCTGTATCCATCACAGCCACCTGTAAGTCAGACCTACTTCCTTTTCCCTTAATAAAATGCAACTCTATTACTCATTCCTTCTCTACTGAAAACACACATCCTACTTTCCTTAAGCAACCATGAACTGTCCTTTATATTAGCATTCTGTAGATTGGTGAACATAAATACCAGTGATAATTTGTAAAAACGTGTGCTTACTTTAGAGAGTATGGCACCAAACATTCTCATTAATAGTCCAAACTATCTTCAGTTTCTCTGTAAGAGGAAGCCAGTGTTCAGTAATTAATGTTTCAGTATCTTATTTTATTTGGTAATGACCTAGCTATTCAATAAGCTTCCACCACTTTACTTAATTTAACACAACTCTAGAATTTCAAGTTACCAGAATCTGGAGAGACTATTTTGGATAGACATTCCTAAAGCATAATTATTCTTAATACAGTTTATCTAATAGCTCTTATCTCATTTATATTTTCTTTCCTTAAAAGTTTCTTCACATCAAGTTACTTTCCTTGCTGACAAATTTGTAACAGATATAACAAGATTTTATTTAGCTTATACTACACCTAGGCACAATAAAAGTATTATACTTAATGTTGATGACTCTAAAATAATGTCTATATTAATTAGATCAACAAACATTAATACCAGATATTAATTTAATTCTGAATATTTCAGGTTCACGTGAACCTGAAATTTATTTAGCTTAATTTCTCTTGTATTTAGAATTGTTTAATTTGTAAGTGCTTATTTTTTAAGCCAATTAAATAAAGCTCATTTACAAATTAACCATAGCAATATTATCCAAAGACAAAAACAACACATACTGAGGCATACATGTATCCAGACAGACACAATAAGAAATCTAGCTGCATTTTCTAAACTTAGTCATGAATCAGATATAATATAAACTCACTAGTTTATAAATAACAGTTGGAATAAGAAACAATTTTAAAGGCTTCTTCCAGTTTTTTTTTTTTCTTCTTTTTCTCAATCTCAGGAATTAGAGATGGTCTAGATAAGATAAGTGTCCCTGAGAGCTCTGGTCTCAAGGCACAGGGAGAGAAAATCAGGTTCTCCTAGTAGGGCTTATTCCCTTAGGGTCAGAATTCTGAAGAGAATTTTTTTTTCCTTCAAGCTATCTTTCTACTGGTTGGCAATTAAATGGTGTCGGTTAACCTTCGACTGACATTGTGTATTTAGTTGGCACAATTGAAGCTTCATAATTTTTGTAGATACCCCCTTTTCTTTCTTTTTAATGTTTTTCAAAAGTTGGTCTGATATAGTTTCAAGTAATTAATTATTGGTTTCCTGCAAAGAAGTTACTCTATCATTTCCTCTTTTAGAAGTTTCTAGATACCAATCAAAGTATGCATTCCATTCAGTCTGACCTTACAGCAGGCTGTTTTTTTCTAACTGTGCGTGCAAAAATATTAATTTTGGAATATAAAAGAACCTCAGTTTGGTCATTTTAGGTTGTGATCTCCTTTAGTATAATTTCCCCAATTAAGTAGGTACTTGCAAGTATGAGTGTTTGTATGTACATAATCCTGGCTGAGGTGTTAGTCAGAGACTGGCTTTCTGAAGTCCTTTGTTTCTGTGCTTGAGAGGCTCTATTTCCCATTTTAAGGTTGAATTTGTCAGGGATAAAACTTACTAGTGAAATTGTGTTGCGGGCCAGTGTACTGCTTGTGAGTTTATCTCCTCTAGGCATCGCCCCAGAGTCGTTTCAGCCATCTTACATGTCTCAGTTTCTCCCTTTGGCGCTCTAAGACCACCATGGGTGCTCTGATAGCTGAATGGCCAATTCTTATCCAGGACCCCTGGACGAGCAAGCCTTTTTAATTAATGAGTGGTTTTCCCTATGGGACCACTGCACAGTATGAGGACTCTGTCTCCACCACTCCTGTAAATTTCTCAGTCACCTGAGAAAACCGTAATCGGCCAGGAGGAGTCTTGTCCCTTTTCTTCAGAGCAAAGTTTTCATGGAATATCTTCACTTTTATCCTGACAAATTCTATTAAGGCAGCCGAATTGAGGAAAAACATCAGATCAGCCTCTTACCTAATCACTCAGCACAGACCACTCAGTCTCCTACAACTGAGCAAACCCTGGTATTTCAACCAGGGCCCCCGCAGTATCTTTCACCTGGTTGGGTATTCCCCGGTATCTTTCAACCAAGCCCCACCCAGTATCTTTCCACTGGGAGAGTATTTCCCTGGTACCTTTCAACTAGGCCCCCTCCCCCAGTACCTTTCAACTGGGAGGAGTCAGGTACCTGCTACACCACCAAATAAAACTCAGGATCATCAACCAATATGGGAGATGGAGAACCAGGAGAGACTTACCCAAATTCGTCTGGACTCTCTGAAGAGGCGGATGGGCACAAGGGGTCTCTGCTAGTACCAAGGCTCTGGTTCCTTATAGAGTTCAGGTAAAGGAGAGAAGTCCACTCTGGGTCCCTTATTCTTGGTCACCATAAGTGTCAAAAAAAATGCACAACGTGAGAGTTGCGAGTTAAGTTTTATTTGGGGTAAAATGAGGACTGCAGCCCAGGAAACATCCTCCCAGATAGCTCTGAGAAACTACTCCTAGGAGACAAGGGGGAAGGTCAGTATATATGTGATTTTGGTGACGGGGGAGTACATACACTCAAGCATATATTTTTTGGAGAAAGTTTCTGCTAGTCTCATGAAGGTTACTGCTACTCACAAGGGGCAGTGGTCATCATGAAGGATTTTAGTGCTTTTCTAAATATGAGGAGATACAAGAATTGGGCTCATAAAATTGGCTCCTGAAAATATCTAACTATCTGAAGACCCCTTCTGTCAGTTTTTCCCAGAGCACAGAGTGTTTCATTTCTGCTCTCCCCCGGAACTCTTTTCAAGGGGTATTGAAAGTCAGCAGCTGTAGCAGCGCATGATTTAATCCTTGTAGAGGTAGATCGTAAGTGCCAGTGGAAAATGCCAATTTGTAGTTGACAGTATTTACCCATATGTCCACACAAAGGCCTGCACATGGATGTTTATTGCAGTTTTATTCATAATGGCTGAAACTTGGAGGCAACCAAGGTGTCCTTCAGTAGGAATATGGGTAAATAAGCTGTGGTTCATTCAGACAATGGAATATTATTTAGCACTAAAAAGAAACGAAGTGGACTTCCCTGGTGATGCAGTGGTTAAGAATCCGCCAGCCAATGCAGGGGACATAGGTTAGAGCCCTGGTCCGGGAAGATCCTACCTGCCATGGAGCAGCTAAGGCTGTGTGCCACCACTACTGAGCTTGTGCACCTAGAGCCCGTGATCGGCAACAAAAGAAGCCACCGCAATGAGAAGCCCACGCACCACAACAAAGAGTAGCCCCTGCTCGCCACAACTAGAGAAAGCCTGCTTGCAGCAACGAAGACCTAACACAGCCAAAAATAAAATAAATAAATAAATAAATAAATAAAATGCCATGAAAAGATATGGAGGAAACTTAATTGCATATTACTAAATGAAAAAGCCAATTTGAAAAGGCTACATATTGTATGATTTCAGCTACATTACATTCTGGAAAAGAGAAAACTATGGAGACAGTAAAAAGATCAGTGGTTGCCAAGCATTTGAAAGGAGAAAGGGGTAAATAGGTGGACAGGGGATTTTTGGAGCAGTGAAACTACTTTGTCTGATACTGTAAATGCAGGTACTACATTTGTCCAAACCCACAGAATGTACAACAGCAATAATGACCCTAACGAGAACTATGAAATTTGGGTGATTATGACCTGTCAATGTAGGTTCATTTTAGCAAATGTACTGCTTTGGTGAAGAATTCTGATAGTGGGTAAGGCTATGCATATGTGTAGGCAAGGGATACATGGAACTCTGTTCTTTACATTTAATTTTGTTGTGAACTTAAAACTGCTGTAAAAGAATTAATTCTATTTTTTAAAGTTTCCACTTCTTTCTTTAAATTTGACATATCTTAATGCATTATATCCATCTTCTTTTATAGACTCTTTAATACAGTTGACCCTTGAACCATGTGGCAGGGTGGAGGTGGGGGAGCAGTTTAGAGGCCTCCAGCATGCACGGTCAAAAATTCCACGTATAGTTGGCTTTTTGTATACATAGTTCCTCCGGATCTGGATGGATCTGTGGATTCAACCAACCACAGATTACGTAGTACTATAGGATGTGTTTATTGAATAAAGTTTGCATATAAGTGGATTCGTGCAGTTCAAACCCATGCCATTCAAGGGTTAACTGTGTATTTATCATAGCTGGTTTAAAGCCCTCCTCATACAATAACAATATCTTGATCATTTTGGAGTCTGTTACTATTGACAATACTTTCTCTTTAACAATGGGTCACATTTTTCCTGTTTTTCTGCATGCTTAGCAATTTTTTAAGTTATATATGGATATTGTAAAACATATATTTAGCAAGTTATTAAGTTGCTAGCAGATGACCTTGATCATATGAAGACTTGGATTTTGACTCTTCTAGCATATATCTGTATCTATATATCTATATATCTATATCTATAGCTATATATATCCCTATTGTATAGTCACTACTTCTGGTACTTGGACATGAGTGTGGCCCTTCCAGATTTCAATGGAAATCTGAGTTGTTAACCAATCCCCTATACCTTAGCAGGAACTGAACTACAAACTTTGGTTACTGCTGAAATATCTGTTCAATTCTTTTTAGTCTTCTCACTATTTCTTTCTGCTGGAGTCCTTTAAGTCTTATGCATTACATGTGTAGTTCAAGAGTCAGCCAAGGAATTAAAGAGAGTTAGTACCCAGATTGTCTCCCTTTCTGCAATTTCCCTTCAATTTCCAGCCTCTTTGGCAGTAAATATCATATCATCAGCTCAGTAAATATGGTGCTTTTTGTTGGAGCTCTATTATACATTAACTGCTATCTTGGTGTGCCCTCAGTGGAAAAGGTAGAATAATATGGATTTCACACAGTTTGGTTCTTTTTCAGTAATCATATTCCTTCTAGTTCTTGCCTTCTATTGGGTGTTGTCCAGTGTCTTTAAACAGAATTTTAAACAGAGATAAATGTGTGTGTGTATGTGTGTGTGTCTGCATGTTTTGACCACTTTATAACTGCTATTATTGAAAAAGTTGGTCTGAAATTTACATTGTCATAAGCGGAAGCTGGAAGTCTAAAGAACAGGTTGATTTGAGGCAGTGTTTATGCTCCCTTTGGGTAACTGGTTTACAGAATATGAACTCTCAAAACTCACCATTTATTAGGAAAATAATTATGGATATGACAAGATTCGTTTTGAAATGATTATATATATTGTTTGAAAATCCCTGAGTAGTAGATACACACAGTGTTTGTCAGAAATTTCAGGAATAAGAGAAGGTGATTGTAGTTTTATTAGTATTTCTTAAAGAAATTCCTAAAATAATATTGATTTCTCTGTAATTCTTAAGTGAATAGAGAGAAATGGCAAGCCATAGAGAATTATTTTAAGCTACCTATCTTGAACCCTGAATTTTTTAAAATGTCCTTGAAAATGAAGGGACATAAAATGGTTTCCAGAGGGCCTGAAATAATAATAATAATAAATTGTTCCAAACCTGCCCAAGACTTTTATGTAAAACCTGGATTAACTCTTTGGGAGAGGTAATAAGGAATCTTTCAGTAATTTCTCAACAGTTCAGCTTGTAATCATTGGCATGCTCAAGGGCCTTAGTCTTTGAAATTCTTTACTTTTCTATCCAGTCTCTCTCTCTCTCTCTCTCTCTCTCTCTCTCTCTCTCTCTCTCTATATATATATATATATATATATATATATATATATACACACACAGATAGATAGATATAGTCATCCCATGTCTTATATATACATATATATAATCATCCCATGTCTTTAAATAATAATAATGTGCCAAAGCCACACACATCTCTTTACCCAAAAATCTCCCATGAACTGCTTACTTCTCACTTATTTTTCAATGTTTAATAAGTATTTCAAACTCGATGTTCCTCTAAAAGAATTCTTGATTCAACCTTTTCACCCAAAATTGCTTGTTTTCCATTCTTCTCTATCTCAGAAAAGGTTAACTCCTGCATCCGAGCTGCTTAGCCTCAGTACCTTGCTGTCACTCTTGGCTCCTCTCTCCTTCTTCACACTGCATATCTAGTCTGTCAGCAGATCTTTTAACTTTACCTTCAACATATACACAGAATCAAACTAATTTTCACCATCTCTACTGCTATCACTCTGGTCCAAGCAACAATTTGTTCTCAACTATTTTATTGCAATAACATTTTTCTTCATGTCTTTCCTCCTACCCTTGCACATCTATGTTCTTGTATCCATGAGGCAGCCAATTTAATTTAGATGATGTAATTTCTCCGCTAAAACCAGTCTCACTCACAGCAAGATCAAAATCCTAACAAAGATTAACAGAACTCAGGATCTGGCCCCCTATTGTGTCTTTGACTTCACTTCCTAAGGGTACCCCTTTGCTCTTTTTGTTTTAGCCACACTGACTTTCTTGCTTTTTCCATACCCACCAGCCAGGTGTCCTCCTGCTGTTCTCTTTAATTCGATAAAGCTTGAAACTTGTCTTTGTTTCATCTCACATTTGTGGCTTCAAGAATGTAAACCCTCTGAAGTTCTTCATCTGTATTTTCTATTTGTCCAAAACTTCTCAGAGACTTGCATATCTTCAGATTTCTCCTGAATTTAAAACTTCACATATTTTCTCTCTTCTTTACTTTATTTCTTGCCTCTCCTTTAATATAATTCAGTTTTCCTCTGAATTCCATCTCTTATCAGTTCTGCTCTTATAACTTACCAGCTCTTTTCTATAATTTCCCTGTTTTTGATCTTTAACAAATGTTCCCTTTAATTATCAGCAGGTAGTATTACATTTTTGAGCTTTAACTTTAAAGAAGAGTACACTGAAGACTTTAAATAAATGGTTATTTATTTATTTTGCTTTCTCATGATTTAAAAACATGACTTCGTGTATCTTGGATTATAAATTTTTCTCCTCAAAAATCTAGACATATACTTTCATTGTGTTCTGATGATTAAGATTTCTGTGGCCAGAATAATTTTTAATTTAATTTAAAATTTTTATGTAATCTTGTTTTTCCTGCTTTGAAACTAAAATTATTTGCAGTTATGCTTACTTTTTGAAAAAGGAAAAACCTCTAGTATATATCTTAATATAGAAGTTCTTTCTTTCACTTTTTCTAAACTTCCCTCCAATTCATGTCTTTGACGATCACAAACTGTCAACATTTTCCTCAGGTCCCCTTTCCTTCATGATTATTAACATATGTCTTCATTTTTATTTAATGAAGAAAAAAATATCATTTTTCAAAACTTTCAAAAATTCTTGCCAGACTTATCTTCAAAAAACTAAAATTCAGTATACAGAGAAGCAAACATTTATGTTCTTCTAAACCTAATTAATCAAATCTTCATTAACACAGTTCTCAGATGAGTTGAGAATTCTACTGGGATGCTGAAATCCTGTGATATACAAACAAAACGACTATTGGTGATAAAAGAATAGATAAAAGAAGAATAAAATCATATAAAAAGTATATATATGTGTGTGTGTGTGTGTGTATATATATACTTTCCTATGTTTAGAAGAACATGTCATTCTTTGATATGCTTTGATGCAATGCATTCAGTTATAATATATGATCTCTTAGAAAACATTAATTACATTTAAACAATCATATTTTATTATACAAGCTAATCATATTTTATTATACAAGCTATATATTTTGGAGTGTGGTTAGCTTTACTGTAAAAAAAAGAAAAACCCACTGGATAATAAAAAAAAGGAACAAGATATCAACTCCCAGAAAAAACTGGAATTATATAAGAATGGCTAATAGCCGGTAGTTAAATCTCTAATTCCAGCTACTGATGTAACAGAATTAAATCATTCACTCATACATTAGTCATTCATTCATTTACCCATTTAGAGAATAATAGTAATATCTCTGTAAGCTACATGGCATTCTTTTTCTTTTCCTTTCCATGTCCTTGATGTTTTATGTCTATATACATTTATTGTTTGCTTAACAACTTGTCATATTTCTTTAGAAGGACTTAAGACATTAAAATATTCATTTAAAATATAAAGTATGATGTCCATTAATCTAAAATTCAATTATAAAATATCAGAATTTCATACAAGCTTTTGCAAAGTACTCTGGAAGAGATAGAAAAGTAGAAGTCATGGAACCTATCTTTAGTGAGCTTATACTATTGTAAAAGTAAAATCCTCAAATTGTTAAAAACAGTTCTCGCATGCATAGTGAGTACATGTCACTCTTTTATTGTAATCATTAAGGCAACAATCAGCAGAATAGGAGATGATTGAAATGGATTTTACAAACTGGGATTACAAAACTAATGGAAAAAATGTCAAAATAACATTTCTAAATTACATATAAAACTAGATTATGTTCTATAGGATATTAAGACCCTGGGTTTTTTTGGGTTTTGTTTTGTTTTGTTTTGTTTTGTTGAGTATTGTCTCTATTAGATATCGAAAACTGTGAAGTGCCTTATATATTACCCTACATCCACTCTAACACATTAGCCTGTCATTCATTCATGGATGTTGACTAAAGATACAAGACTCCCAGGTCAGAGGGAAAGAAGCTTATTACCATGACACAATGGGCAGCTTAAGTATTAGCATATTTTCATCAGTTCTCCATGTCCCCAAATATCAGAAGGCCAATACACATGGGTCCAGATGGATGCTGGGCAAACAATGGGTTATGTTATAGGACAAGAACTCCAAGCTCAGGGAAACCAGATCTTTTATAATGGGTAGTAAGAAGACCTGTCATTTTACCCCAGAGGGAAAAATTATCTTTACTACACTACAGAGTAAGCATGTCCCTAGTATAATTTTTGCTCTGGATAGAGAAACCATCTTTATCTTCCAAGTCTGTAAGCTTGCTGAGGAGGGTGAAATTATCTTCTGAGGCTGTTCATCATACAAACACCCTTGAAGAGATAGTCCAGAAAAAAGGAGAGGCAGTACATCACTAGCAAGTTATGTGGAAATGTGAGAGACAAAGAGGGGTATTGTTTCCTAATAATATACACCCTTCTTTTCTATATTATCTTGGCTTCCAGCAAATTTTCCATCAAGTATGCCACTCTGTTCATAACTCTGATTAATCTGACAGAGGCTGGGATTAAATCTGTTTAATTAGTCTCCTAAAGCATTTAATTAAGGCTACTACCAATTCAAGCAAGAGATGTTGGCTTTCTGTGTTGAGCTCAACCCTGCCTCCCAAGGTCCCAGACCCAGCCGCAGAACAAAACTCGTAAACCATTAGAGTCTATCTTAGAATGTCAGATATCTTTTGCTTTCAGTTTCTTTCTTTTTTTTTTTTTTTTGCGGTAAGCGGGCCCCTCACTGTTGTGGCCTCTCCCGTTGCGGAGCACAGGCTCCAGACGCACAGGCTCAGTGACCATGGCTTACCGGCCCAGCAGCTCCGCAGCATGTGGGATCTTCCCGGACCGGGGCACGAACCCGTGTCCCCTGCATCGGCAGGTGGACTCTCAACCACTGTGCCACTATGGAAACCCTGCTTTCAGTTTCTGTATTGATCTCTCTAATTGGTCCGAGATACTAATCCAAGTATAGAAGAGTATAGCAATTGCACAGACTCTGCCTTGGTCTGCAAATATCTATCCATAACAGTGAATTGAGCTGACCTGATAGTTTCCATGACTGAAACGGTGTCATTGACCACCTTTGCTAAAGTCAGGAATGAATTTCATACCAACTTCTCTAATTAGGTGACCACACTGTAGGGATAACTGTCCACATAGTTTGCATAAATAACAAAGTCTATTATCCCTCCAGGTAGCTTCTCCAATTAACTAATGGTAACTCATTTTTCAGAGGCCCTCACAGTCATCTGAGAGCTATGTAATCTACTAGCGGTGTTTCCTTAAACACTTAAATGTCTCATCTGACCACTCCTAAGGTACAAGTCATGGTGTTTTTGAGAGGAAAACAAGTTAACACCTGTCTTCCACACAAAAAGTAAAGTCCCAAGGATGCACATGGTGTCTCTGGAAAGAAAGTTTTGTCTGTAATTGCTGGGGACCCCCCAGGTGGAAACTACATCAGTAGCGGTGGAGTTTGACTGTGTCTCCAATGTGGCCTCCTGGCCAGTTGGTAGAACTTAAGATTCCTAATTCAGTTTGAATAATTGACTTTAGTTCTGGTTTTTAGACAGACTTTCTGAAGGAAGTCATTCCAACCTATCCCATTTATCCATGCCACCACAGGGGTGACATTTGTCCAACCCATGAGTAGTGAGTAAAGGTCATAGGAATGGAGATAAGGAAAAGTTGAGTGATGGATCTTGAGATGAAAACTATTCATTTGTAATACAGTATGTAACTCTAAAATCTTGAGAAAAATTTAAACAAGATAAAATATTGTATAACATTCATATCAGTCCTTATTTTGAACATTAAGTACAAACTTTTTATTAATATTTCCCTGCATCTACCTAATACGTGAAATATGTGTATGTAAATCATGTGGGCTTAAAGGAGAACCAAATGATTAAAGGAGGACCAAATGCAGGACAATTACAAGTCTCCGTCTAGCTAAGAAAACTTTTTGTAATACTCTGTAAAATGCTTATTTTCTGCTTTAGTTATATTCTCAGAAGAATTGTACCCAACTGTTTTAATCTGACCACTCTGAGTCCTATGTTAGTATGCTGATTTCTATAACTGTGTGGTCATAGAAGAAATGTTTTATGATACTTTTAGCACTAAGATTCTTTTCTGATTAATCAGAAATATGGACACCAAAACATTTCCTATGTAACATCATTTAAAAAACCTTTCCCTTCTCCCAAAGTAGATCAAAGGTATTATTATTTAAGTACTTCAGGCCATGTGCCACTGAAAGTCTCTACACATTGCACAGTGAAGGGAGTTTCATATTATTAAATTATTTTACCAATGTAGAAAACAAAACAGATACTAGGTGACCTGTTGCATCTTAAGTAACTGAAGTTCAAACTTAACATAATTTATAAATTCCCCCATATAATAAAACGTATTGAGCTTTATGAATAGTGCTAAACTCTTCATTGCATCAGTAGAGAAACAACTTTAAACATGGTATGAGCACTGATATACTTGATTTAACATATTTGAAAGTATATGTGAATTATGGATTGTGGCTACACACCCTCTTTTTCAGACTCATAAATTTGGCTTATATAAGTGATATCATAATTCAGTTGCCGAGAGCTACTCAAAATTTCAGCATAATGGCTTTAAGTATTATACAAAATTTTCAGTGTTTTTCATACAATCTTGAACTTAATTAGTGATACCTAAAATCTTATTTAGAATGTTAAATATTACCAGATTTGAGAAATACTATGGTTCAATGAAATAAAATCATACTCTACTGAAGTCATCAATGCCTACTTGTATACCACACAGAGCGTAACATAGAATCTTATTCTTTGTGTGTTGCAATTTATCATTCCTTCTCTCTTCACTCAAATTTAGAATTCCTTCTGTTATTAAAATTACCTTTAATAATTGAAAATAATATATAATTTACATTATATATACAGACATTAAGAATGACAGCAATTTTACTTGCTATTTTACTTTGCTTATAATGAATTCTCAATGATAACACTCTTCTTCAAAAATCTTACTAAAAATACTTTCAAAACATAAACTTTCATATGATAGTTAAGCAAAATTGGTGAAGACATGTATTCCCTAGGATAAAGGAGTAATTAAAATTGATTCTGCAGGTAGCTACCTGACCAGCCCATTCTCCTATGTGGTTCTGTGCAGAACAAATGAAAAATTAAGCTGAACAAGTGCATAGCCAAAGACTGAGAATAAGATTCATGTTAGAAGAAAATGATTTTTCAGAAGCAGCCATATTGGGGCAAGAATGACCTGGGAAATTTAGAAGCTCAGACTCATTTAATGAAATAGAAAGAATTCATGTTAGATCAGACAGAGAATTTTTTCTCTAACAAAATTCTATATTAAGGTGCATTACTTGTCTTCTCTCATTTAATCCCTACTTCAATCCTGAATTTATGCAAATACAGCTAAAGCTCAGTGAGACCATGTAACTTTCATCAGGTTATATAGCCAGTGAATAACAGAACTTGTATTCAAATCTTCATCTCTGCCTTCAAAGACTGTGCTCTTAATCACTATGCTATCTTACTTTTCTAGATTCCAGAAAATTCCATTAACTGAAGCATTTTGACTATAAAATCTGGTGAAGTATTTTCAGTAAAATTAGTTGAGACAGTAAATGTTAGTTAAGCCAGAAACTGATCATGACCCATGGTAACCACTGGAGACTTATAGTCTCCAACTATACGTAAGGCCCATTTTATAACCTTTCCTTTGGGGGATTTTGGATTATATTTTATTTGTTTCAGAGTTATTTATGGGTAACATTTAAAAGGGCCTGGGTTGACCTCCATGACTTCATAGATTTTATCTCCTGAATATCCTAATCTCTTTCTCATCACAGGGCCTTTGCATATGCTTTTATATCTTCCTGGAAGAATCTTCTTCTACAGTTTGACTGGTTAATAATTTGTCATCCTTCAGGTCTCAGTGGTATACCATCCCTTTAAAGATGTTTTTTCCTCACAAGGATATCTGAAGTTACTTTCCATCACATACTGTTTGTTTTCTGTATATCATTAATTACAGTTAAGAATAAAAATATTTATTTGTCTACTTATGATCTGAATCTTCCACTAGCACATCATTTCCATGGGAGAAGGGATTATATCTATAGCTCAGTACTCTACTTTCAAAGCCCATGACAGTTCCATATGCTCAAAAAATGACTTTTTAATAAACTAATAAGTTATAGACAAGAAAAGTACCTCTTTGAACTTTAATTTCTTCGTTAATAATTTGGAATGATGACCTCTGCTCTTTGGGGGTGATGATATTGCCTACATTTCTTACAATGTGGCTATGGATGTAATATGATACACTGTATGTAACAGCACATTATAAATTGCAAGTTATAATACTAATGCTGAATAAAACTAAGTGAAATCTTAGATATGGTCCCATCACCTGTTTGGGAATATTCTCTTGATTCAGTGTCTTCTCCTTGAAGCACCATGTATCCAAGTTCCTTCATGTTACTTCCTGACTGAGCAAGGCCCCACTCTAGTGCTGTCACAACTGACTTTGTCTTTGTGATTGTGGACTAACTTTTTGGAATATTTTGGCCTGACTCTCTCATAAAAAACTCACTCATATATTCATTTTCCCATTCTCACAACGCATTGTAAACTGACACATTATTTGATTTGATACATTTTATGAAAATATGTTAGCAATAAATTTTTATTATCCTTTTTCCAGAATTGCTTTTAGTGACTTTTGTGGACATTGCAAGTCCTGCCAGCTTAAGCTAGTAATATACTTGTGGCTGGTTTATAATTGTGGGTAAATGTGACACAGGTAAATGAAGGACTACTTGTCTTGTGAGGATGATTGAAATTAGGTCCACCTAAGTTGTCATCTGTTTACCCACCGCTTCAAAATGGAACACTAACGTAAATGTACAGGTTTTTTTTTTATGAAGGAATGAAGAATTCCTTATTATAACAACAGATTTTTTTTATGATTCAATCAATCAACATGGTTTTCTTGTGTTGGCAAGAAACATAATATATAAGGGGCTATGTGTGATGAAGAATCAAGTCTGTACTTGGGAGGTAGGCATGAATGTCACATTGAAATAGGAAAGGGGTAAGAGGTTTAATTCTAATAAAAATGCCTAGACCTGTGTGAGACACCCTTTGCTTCTCTGTAATAAAACATTTTCTAAAATGGCAATGTAGCTTATCCCGCCTGACTTGCACATGGGCCGTGCATGCCCCCTGCAGAGGACCATCCACTTTATTCTCACAGCAAAGCGCCAGCTCCTCAACCTGGTCTAGGTCTCTGCTCACTGACTGGGTTTACCTGTTGCCCCTTCACTCAGCTACACAGCAACTAAGAGTTGCCCGAAGAGCTCCTGACGAGACTTCCGGGGAAGATGACAGAAGAGTAAGACACGGAGATCACCTTCCTCCCCACAGATACGCCAGAAATATATCTACAAGCGGAACAACTCCTACAGAACACCTACTGAACATTGGCAGAAAACCTCAGACCTCCCAAAAGGCAAGAAACTCCCCACGTACCTGGGTAGGGCAAAATAAAAAAGAATAAACAGAGACAAAAGGATAGGGATGGGACCTGCACCAGTGAGAGGGAGCCGTGAAGGAGGAAAGGTTTCCACACACTAGGAAGCCCCTTCATGGGCGGAGACAGCGGATGGCGGAGGGGGAAGCTTCAGAGCCGCGGAAGAGAGCACAGCAACAGGGGTGCGGAGGGCAAAGTGGAGAGATTCCCGCACAGAGGATCAGTGCCGACCGGCACTCACCAGCCGGAGAGGCTTATCTGCTCGCCCGCCGGGGTGGGCGGGGCTGGGAGCTGAGGCTCGGGCTTCGGTCGGAGCGCAGGGAGAGGACTGGGGCTGGCGGCGAGAACTCAGCCTGAAGGGGGCTAATGTGCCACAGCTAGCCGGGAGGGAGTCCGGGAAAACTCTGGAGCTGCCGAAGAGGCAAGAGACTTTTTCTTCCCTCTTGGTTTCCTGATGCGCGAGGAGAGGGGATTAAGAGCGCTGCTTAAAGGAGCTCCACAGACGGTCGCGAGTCGCGGCTGAAAGCACGGAGCCCAGAGACGGGCGTGGGACGCTGGGGCTGCTTATGCCGCCACCAAGAGGCCTGTGTGCGAATGTAGGTCACTGTCCATGACCCCCTTCCGGTGAGCCTGTGCAGCCCGCAACTGCCAGGGCCCTGGGATCCAGGGACGGCTTCCCCGGGAGAGCGCACGGCACGCCTTGGGCTGGTGCAACGTCACGCTGGCCTCTGCCACCACAGTTGCCCCGCACTCTGTACCCCTCCCTTCCCCCGGTCTGAGTGAGCTGGAGACCCCAAAACGACTGCCCCTTTAACCCCGTCCTGTGAGAGCGAAGAACAGATGCCCTTTGGCAATCTACACGCAGAGGTGGGGCCAAATCCCAAGCTGAGACCCGGGAGCTGTGAGAACAAAGAAGAGAAAGGGAAATCTCTCCCAGCAGCCTCAGAAGCAGTGGATTACATCTCCACAATCAACTTGATGTACCTGCATCTGTGGAATACACGAATAGACAACGAATCATCCCAAATTGAGGAGGTGGACTTTAACAGCAAGATTTATGATTTTTTCCCCATTTCCACTTTTGTGAGTGTGTATGTGTATGCTTCTGTGTGAGATTTTGTCTGTACAGCTTTGCTTCCACCATTTGTCTCAGGGTTCTATCTGTCCGTTTTTTTTTTCTTAATAATTATTTTTTATTTTAATAATTTTATGTTATTTTATCTTACTTTATTTTATTTTACTTTATCTTCTTTCTTTCTTTCTTTCCTCCCTTCCCTCCTTTAGACAATGAATCATCCCAAATTAAGGAGGTGGACTTTGAGAGCAAGATTTATGATTTTTTCCCCTTTTCTGCTTTTTTGTGAGTGTGTATGTGTATGCTTCTGTGTGAGATTTTGTCTCTATAGCTTTGCTTCCACCATTTGTCCCAGGGTTCTATCCATCCGGTTTTTTTGTTTGTTTGTTTGTTTTGTTTTGTTTGTTTTTTCCTAATAATTATTTTTTATTTTAATAACTTTATTATATTTTAACATACTTTATTTTATTTTACTTTATCTTCTTTGTTTCTTTTTTCCTTCCTTCCCTCCTTCCTTCCCTCCTCCCTGCCTCCCTCCATTCTTTCTTTCTTTCCTTCTTTCTTTCTTTCCTTCTTCTTTCTTTCTTTCTTTCTTTCTTCTTCTACTAATTCTTTCTTTCTATTTTTTCTACTTTTTATTCTGAGCTGTGTGTAAGAAAGGATCTTGGTGCTGCAGCCAGGAGTCAGTGCTATGCCTCTGAGGTGGGAGAGCCAATTTCAGGACACTGGTACACAAGAGACCTTCCAGCTCCACATAATATCAAATGGAGAAAATCTCCCAGATATCTCCATCTCAACACCAGCACCCAGCTTCACTCAACGACCAGCAAGTTACAGTGTTGGACACCTTATGCAAACACCTAGCAAGACAAGAAAACAACCCCACCCATTAGCAGAGACGCTGTCTAAAATCATATTAAGTGTCCAAGACACACCAAAACACACCAACAGATGTGGACTTATCCACCAGAAAGACAAGATCCAGCCTCATCCACCAGAACACAGGCATTAGTCCCCTCTACCAGGAAGCCTACACAACCCACTGAACCAACCTTAGCCACTGGGGACAGACACCAAAAACAATGGGAACTACGAACCTGCAGCCTGCAAAAAGGAGACCACAAACACAGTAAGATGAGCAAAATGAGAAGACAGAAAAACACATAGCAGGTGAAGGAGCAACATAAAAACCCACCAGACCTAACAAATGAAGACAAAATAGGCAGTCTACCTGAAAAAGAATTCAGAATAATGATAGTAAAGATGATCCAAAATCTTGGAAATAGAATAGACAAAATTCAAGAAACAGTTAACAAGGAACTAGAAGAACTAAAGATGAAACAAGCAATGATGCACAACACAATAAATGAAATGAAAAATACTCTAGATGGGATCAATAGCAGAATAACTGAGACAGAAGAATGGATAAGTGACATGGAAGATAAAATAGTGGAAATAACTACTGCAGAGCAGAATAAAGAAAAAAGAATGAAAAGAACTGAGGGCAGTCTCAGAGACCTCTGGGACAACATTAAATGCACCAACATTCGAATTATAGGGGTTCCAGAAGAAAAAGAGAAAAAGAAAGGGACTGAGAAAATATTTGAAGAGATTATAGTTGAAAACTTCCCTAATATGGGAAAGGAAATAGTTAATCAAGTCCAGGAGGCACAGAGAGTCCCACACACAATAAATCCAAGAAGAAATACACCAAGACACATATTAATCAAACTGTCAAAAATTAAATACAAGGAAAACATATTAAAATCAGCAAGGGAAAAACAACAAATACCACACAAGGGAATCCCCATAAGGGTAACAGCTGATCTTTTAGCAGACACTCTGCAAGCCAGAAGGGACTGACAGGACATATTTAAAGTCATGAAGGAGAAAAACCTGCAACCAAGATTATTCTACCCAGCAAGGATCTCATTCAGATTTGATGGAGAAATTAAAACCTTTACAGACAAGCAAAAGCTGAGAGAGTTCAGCACCACCAAACCAGCTTTACAACAAATGCTAAAGGAACTTCTCTAGGCAAGAAACACAAGAGAAGGAAAAGACCTACAATAACAAACCAAAAACAATTAAGAAAATGGGAATAGGAACATACATATCCATAATTACCTTAAATGTAAATGGACTAAATGCTCCCACCAAAAGACACAGATTGGCTGAATGGATACAAAAAAAAGACCCATATATATGCTGTCTACAAGAAACCCACTTCAGACCTAGAGACACATACAGACTGAAAGTAAGGGGATGGAAAAAGATATTCAATGCAAATGGAAACCAAAAGAAACCTGGAGTAACAATTCTCATATCACACAAAATAGACTTTAAAATAAAGACTATTAAAAGAGACAGGGAAGGACACTACATAATGATCAAGGGACTGATGCAAGAAGAAATATAACAATTGTAAATATTTATGTACCCAGGGGGCTTTCCTGGTGGCACAGTGCTTGAGTCCTCCTGCCGATGTGGGGGACACGGGTTCATGCCCCAGTCTGGGAGGATCCCACATGCCGTGGAGCAGCTAGGTCCATGAGCCATGGCTGCTGAGCCTGCGCACCCAGAGCCTGTGCTCCACAACAGGAGAGACCACAAGAGTGAGAGGCCAGCGTACCAAAAAAAAAAAAAAAAATTTATGCACCCAACATAGGACCACCTCAATACATAAGGCAAATACTAACAGTCATAAAAGGGGAAATCGACAGTAACACATTCATAGTAGGGGACTTTAACGCCCCACTTTCACCAATGGACAGATCATCCAAAATGAAAATAAATAAGGAAACACAAGCTTTAAATGATACATTAAACAAGATGGACTCAATTGATATTTATAGGACATTCCATCCAAAAACAACAGAATACACATTTTTTTCAAGTGCTCATGGAACGTTCTCCAGGATAGATCATATCTTGGGTCACAAATCAAGCCTTGGTAAATTTAAGAAAATTGAAATTGTATCAAGTATCTTTTCTGACCACAACGCTATGAGACTAGATATCAATTACAGAAATAGATCTGTAAAAAATACAAATACATGGAGGCTAAACAATACACTACTTAATAACGAAGTGATAACTGAAAAAGCAAAGAGGAAATTAAAAAATAACTAGAAACAAATGACAATGGAGACACGACAACCAAAAACCTATGGGATGTAGTAAAAGCAGTTGTAAGAGGGAAGTTTATAGCAATACAATCCTACCTTAAGCAACAGGAAACATCTCGAATAAACAACCCGACCTTGCACCTAAAGCAATTAGAGAAAGAAGAACAAAAAATCCCAAAAGGAGCAGAAGGAAAGAAATCATAAAAATCAGGTCAGAAAGAAATGAAAAAGAAATGAAAGAAATGATAACAAAGATCAATAAAACTAAAAGCTGGTTCTTTGAGATGATAAACAAAATTGATAAACCATTAGCCAGACTCATCAAGAAAAAAAAGGAGAAGACTCAGATCAATAGAATTAGCAATGAAAAAGGAGAAGTAACATGGACAAACTGGAAGAAATGGACAAATTCTTAGAAATGCACAACCTGCCAAGACTGAATCAGGAGGAAATAGAAGATACGAACAGACCAATCAGAAGCATTGAAATTGAAACTGTGATTTAAAATCTTCCAACAAACAAAAGCCCAGGACCAGATGGCTTCACAGGCGAATTCTATCCAATATTTAGAGAAGAGCTAACACCTATCCTTCTCAAACTCTTCTAAAATATAGCAGAGGAAGGAACACTCCCAAACTCATTCTACAAGTCCACCATCACCCTGATACCAAAACCAGACAAGGGTGTCACAAAGAAAGAAAACTACAAGCCAATGTCACTGATGAATATAGATGCAAAAATCCTCAACAAAATACTAGAAAACAGAATCCAACAGCACATTAAAAGGATCATACACCATGATCAAGTGGGGTTTATTCCAGGAATGAAAGGATTCTTCAATATACGCAAATCAATCTACGTGATACACCATATTAACAAATTGAAGGAGAAAAACCATATGATCATCTTAATAGATGCAGAGGAAGCTTTTGACAAAATTCAACACCCATTTATGATAAAAACCCTGCAGAAAGTAGGCATAAAGGGGACTTTCCTCAACATAATAAAGGCCATATATGACAAACCCACAGCCAAATTCATCCTCAATGGTGAAAAACTGAAAGCATTTCCACTAAGATCAGGAACAAGACAAGGTTGCCCACTCTCACCACTCTTATTCAACATAGTTTTGGAAGTTTTAGCCACAGCAATCAGAGAAGAAGAGGAAATAAAAGGAATCCAAATTGGAAAAGAAGTAAAGCTGTCACTGTTTGCAGATGACATGATACTATACATAGAGAATCCTAAAGATGCTACCAGAAAATTAGCAGAGCTAATCAATGAATTTGGTAAAGTAGCAAGATACAAAATTAATGCACAGAAATTTCTGGCGTTCCTATACACTAAAGATGAAAAATCTGAAAGTGAAATCAAGAAAACACTCCCATTTACCACTGCAACAAAAAGAATAAAGTATCTAGTAATAAACCTACCTAAGGAGACAAAAGACCTGTATGCAGAAAATTATAAGACACTGATGAAAGAAATTAAAGATGATACAAATAGATGGAGAGATATACCATGCTCCTGGATTGGAAGAATCAATATTGTGAAAATGACTCTAATACCCAAAGCAATCTACAGATTCAATGCAATCCCTATCAAACTACCACTGGCATTTTTCACAGAACTAGAACAAAAAAATTCACAATTTGTATGGAAAAACAAAAGATCCTGAATAGCCAAAGCCATCTTGAGAACGAAAAGTGGAGCTGGAGGAATCAGGCTCCCTGACTTCAGACTATACTACAAAGCTACAGTAATCAAGACAATATGGTACTGGCACAAAAACAGAAATATAGATCAATGGAACAGGATAGAAAGCCCAGAGATAAACCCACGCACATATGGTCAACTTATCTTTGACAAAGGAGGCAGGAATGTACAGTGGAGAAAGGACAGCCTCTTCATGAAGTGGTGCTGGGAAAACTTGGTAGGGATATGTAAAAGTATGGATCACCCCCTAACACCATATATGAAAATAAGCTCAAAATGGATTTAAGACCTAAATGTAAGGACAGAAACTCTCAAATTTTTAGAGGAAAACAGCAGCAGAACACTCTATGACATAAATCGCAGCAAGATCCTTTTTGACCCACCTCCTACAGAAATGGAAATAAAAACAAAAATAAACAAATGGGACCTAATGAAACTTCAAAGCTTTTGCACAGCAAAGGACACCATAAACAAGACCAAAAGATAACCCTCAGGATGGGAGAAAATATTTGCAAATGAAGCAACTGAAAAAGGATTAATCTCCAAAATTTATAAGCAGCTCAATAACAAAAAAACATACAACCCAATCCAAAAATGGGCAGAAGACCTAAATAGACATTTCTCCAAAGAAGATATACAGACTGCCAACAAACACATGAAATAATGCTCAACATCATTAATCATTAGAGAAACGCAAAGCCAAACTACAATGAGATATAATCTCACACCAGTCATAATGGCCATCATCAAAAAATCTAGAAACATTAAATGCTGGAGAGGGTGTGGAGAAAAGGGAACACTCTTGCACTGCTGGTGGGAATGTGAATTGGTACAGCCACTATGGAGAACGGTATGGAGGTTCCTTAAAAAACTACAAATAGACGTACCATATGACCCAGCAATCCCACTACTGGGCATATACCCTGAGAAAACCATAATTCAAAAAGAGTCATGTACCAAAATGTTCATTGCAGCTCTATTTAAAATAGCCCGGAGATGGAAACAACCTAAGTGTCCATCATCCGATGAATGGATAAAGAAGACGTGGCATATATATACAATGGAATATTACTCAGCCATAAAAATAAATGAAATTGAGCTATTTGTAATGAGGTAGATAGACCTAGAGTCTGTCATACAGAGTGAAGTAAGTCAGAAAGAGAAAGACAAATACCATATGCTAACACATATATATTGAATTTTAAAAAATGTCATGAAGAACCTAGGGGTAAAACAGGAATAAAGACACAGACCTACTTGAGAATGGACTTGAGCCAATGGGGAGGGGGAAGGATAAGCTGTGACAAAGCACGGGAGAGGCATGGACATATATACACTACCAAACATAAGGTAGATAGCTAGTGGGAAGCAGCCGCATAGCACAGGGAGATCAGATCGGTGCTTTGTGACTGCCTGGAGGGGTGGGATAGGGAGGGTGGGAGGGAGGGAGATGCAAGAGTGAAGGGATATGGGAACAAATGTATATGTATAACTGATTCACTTTGTTATGGGGCAAAAACTAACATACCATTGCGAAGCAATTATACTCCAATAAAGTTGTAAAAAAATAATAAATAAAAATAAAAATAAAATGGCAATGTAACTCCCTCCCCCCTTACCTGCGACAAACAGAATGAATACCTCTCCAACTAAATAGACCGTCCAATAGAGAGCTATTTGATACTATATTACTTTAAAGTCTAGATAATGACCTGGGAGAAGGGAGGGGCATGTGTTGCCATTCTTAAATGTTATGGAGCAGTTTAGAATTGTATAGCAAGCTTACCCTGAAGTTTTTCTAGTCCTCTTTTCTGTACTTAGACTGTGGAAGAATTGTTCTCTGCTGGAACAATAGAGAAACCTGACTCAAACTGAGCAAGGGCACAGAAAAGGACAGCTCTCTGAAAGGAGTTATTAAACGGCTCTTGAATCTTGCTCCAGAGTTGTAAGAAGAGAATATTCTATTAACATTTCTTTCACACAGGTTCATTAACTGAAGATGAACAAATCCAATAAAATTTCACTTTGAAATATCGCCTTTTTCTTGATGCTACTTAAACATTAATTTACAAAATTCATAATAGAAAATAATTCAGCATCTTCAAGAATAATTTGATGAAAAGTTGTAGATAATGAGATAGATAGTTTTCTACCCTTAAATTATTACTTCAAATTAGGTCAGCAGTAACCTGCAGACAATTCAAGTCTTTATAAAATGAGTCTTCTATCCAATTTTCCTTCAAGTCTTCAGTTTTCTGTCAAAGCTAGTGTTTCTTCTTAGTTCCTCCAGAAAGAAAATAATGAGAATGAATGATGATTATTGTGGAATTTTACAAACATCAACATATCACCTTCTCCTTAATGAATCTGAGTTTTACTGGCAGGCATTCTTGGAGATTTGAATTTAAAACAGAACATCCTTAGAGTTCTACTATTTTAAACTCAATTTTTCAAGGGAGTTGTTAGGCTAGGATAGATAAGGCTTGCTGTGTGACCCCCTTGTTTTTGCATAATTGCTGTGTTTTGCTGAAACTACAGGTCTTTTTGTCAGACTTTCATTTGCTTTGGCCTATATACCTGTACCCTTGTCTCCTTCTAGACTTATCCAAGGCTATCACTCTATACTGAGTTCCTTCAGAAGCTTTTCCTGCTCTCGGGCTGTTTCATAACTCTGGTAGTAGTGATGTAGAACAATTTTATCTATATATTTTAGGGTCCTTCTGAGGTAATTGGAATATTTGATAGCTTCTGTAGTGACATAATTTTTTTCCAGGATAACTGGGATCAGCATAGGATAAGATTTTTAGACATCTAAGTTACTGCTGAACTTGACTATGCAATCCTAACCCAAGGAACAGAAATATTATATAATTAAGATCCAAAGAAATATGAAGTAGGTCCTGATCTCAAGCAGCTTGTGAACTGGTCAGAAAGAAATGTAACAAATGCATGAACATATAAGAAAAAAAAAGAGAGACATGAAATGAGTAACAAAATAAAATAAAAAGGTTATTAGAATTAGTATTAGGGGTTTAGTACTAACCTGTTTAACAGTGAACAAGACAGGCATAATACTAGCCTTTATTGAGTATACAGTTTAGGAGAGAATTAGATATTAAGTGGTACAACTGAATCTAAATAATTTATATAAATAAGATTTCAAGTCAGCATTCAGCAAATGTTTATTGAGCCCCTGCACTGAGGCAAACTTTATTTTATGTGCTTGAAATATATCAATAAAAAAAGATAAAAACCTTTTCCTTCATGGAGCTTATATTATACTATGGGAATGGGGATAGAGAATAAAATAAAATATATTTTACTGTTATATATTTTTTATATATGTATATATTTTACTGTATACTAGAAGTTGGTAAATGCTATGGGGGAAAAATAGCTAAAGCAGAGTGAAAGGGCTTAGGAATGAACAGGAGTGGTAAGCTAGTGGAAGTGAGCTACTCTTTTCAACATAATCATATACATCTCATTGACAAAGTGACATTTGAGAAAGAGATGAGGAATTATGTGTGTGGATATCTGAGGGAAGACTGTTCCAGGCAGAGGAAAATAACAATGCGAAGTCTGTACGTGATGTGTTTACTTGAATATTTGAGAAAAAGCAAAGAGGTTGCTGTGGCTGGAGTAGGATAAATGAGGAGAAATTGGTCAGAGAGGTAAAGCAAGGAAGAGATGATGTCAGAGAGGTGAAGTGGAAGCAGATGATGTAAGTCTTAGTAGGCCGGTGTATGGGGAGCCACTGGAAGGTTTTAAGCAAAAGAGAGACATGATCTGAGTGCTGAAAACTGACCTACTTAGTAAAAGGACCCTCTGTCTGCTGTGCTCTGCCTTAACCTAGGGGGTTGAACATGTTAGCAAGAAGTTCTGTTAGGAGACCTATTGCAATCATCCAAATAATAAATGACAGTGGATCAGAGTAGTGTAGTAATAGTAATTATGGATGGAGTGGCCATCAGTGGTGATCAAAGAGCCTGTAAGAGGCCAGGTTGGGACAGAGGAGTGGTCGAGGGGAGCATCAGGGGTTCAGTTTTGATTTTGCTGAGTTTGAGATATATTTAGACATCCAAGTGGAGATGCCCCTGGGCAGTTCAGTAAACAAATCTTAAGTATTAAACAGAGTTCTGGACTGGAGATTCGAAATAGATGGCATTTAAATCCACAAGACTGAATGAGGTCACCCACAGAGTAAGCACAGCTAGAGAAGAGAAAAAAAATCAAAGAAAGCACTTTGGCCTATTCCAACATTATAAGTCAGGGAGAAGAGGGTGAAGGAAATGAATAAAGAACACTGGATGAAGTAGGAAGCAAACCAAGTGATTGATAATACTGATTAACTGGTATAATTTATCATTAAGATAAAATGAGCATTCCCTTAAGGGAGCCCTTTTAAATGGATCCCATTTAGAACAGTGAAAATGTTTGTAGTTTCTGGTTTTTATGTGCTACCTTGTACCACGCATATTCACTTTTACTAACACTAATGGACCCTCCCTGCAAAAGATCTACACAGAGAACACTTGCCCCTCTCTGCCACAGAATAATGCCAGGAGGCAGACCTAGCTATATTGGCCTCCCATCAAACTCCTAGAAGCCTGTGGATTAATGTTGGAACCTACTCCTCCTTCTGTCCATAGAACACTAAATTTTGCAAAGGCTTTGATTAATTTTAATCTGATGGTCTTAGGGTGCTTTTATACTAAAACCTTGGAAAAGTATGGAAAAGTTGAAACCACCAAGATCACATTTACAGTTTATTTTTTAAACTTTTGAGCTTTTAAAATTCAATATGTTTTCTTCCCACCAGACAGAGCAAACTTTGTAATGATGATTAACAAGAACTCCGTGGCATTTACATGGACCTGGTAAAGGATAGAAAACACCTCTTTTCTCAAGGTACAACAATCTAAACAAATGAAAGTTTAAGAGCTCATGAATTTGTGACCAAGTGGATTTATTCCTTTCAATTTATTGAAAAGGACAGGAAATATACCTTGATATGTGCATAAGCCTTTCTTTATTCACTTTGCAGAAAAGAATGAGGTGAAATATGACCAAGAGGTCCACATGTCTCTCAGCTGTAATCTTTTCCTTCTTCTCATTTCCCTGTTGTCTTTGAGGGGTCTGATCAAGTACAATGATCTCATTCTCTCATGGAGACTCTAGGTTCACCTCCTTTCATGGGCACACCAAAATTACAACAATTTACAGAGCAACTATTGATGAGAGAAACTAGAACACTAGCAGAAAAGATATTCTACGACTAAAGATATAAAGAAGGCTGAGGATGTGGAGAAAAGGAACTGTTGTACATTGTTGCTGGGAATGTAAATTGGTGCAGCCACTGTGGAACAGTACAGCAGTTCCTCGAAAAACTAAAAATAGAACTACCATGTAATCCAGCAATACCAGTCCTGTGCACATATCCAAAGAAAATGAAAACACAAATCAAAAAGATACATGCCTCATAAGTGTCCATCAACAAATGAGTGGATAAAGAAAAATATGATTTTATATATATACATATATATGTATATATATATATATATGTATGTATACACACATACACACACACAATGGAATACTACTCAGCCATAAAAATGAATAAAATTTTGCCACTTGCAAAAACATAGATGACCTTGGAGGGTATTATGTTCAGTGAAATAAGTCAGACAGAGAAAGACAAATACTGTATGTTATTGCTTATATGTGGAGTCTCAAAAAATAAACAAACTAGTGACTATAACAAAAAAAGAAATGTATTCACAGATACAGAGAACAAACTAGTGGTTACCAGTGGGCAGAGAGAAGTGGGGAGGGACAAGATGGGGTAAGGGATTAAGAGGTATAACTTACTATGTATAAAATAAATAAGCCACAGGGATATATTGTACAGCACAGGAAATATATCCAGTATTTTACAACAACCATAAATGGAGTAAAATCGTTTAAAATTATGAATGTTGTACACCTGAAAGTTATATAATATTGTCAATCAACTATAGCTCAATACAGAGGGAAGGAAGGAAGGAAGGAAGGAAGGAAGGAAGGAAGGAAGAAAGAAAGAAAGAAAGAAAGATAGAAAGAAAGAAAGAGAGAAAGAAAGGTATGAAAAAGCACCACAACAAGATGGTTAGGAGCGGCAGAGATGCAGCATAGTCAAGACTCACGTTCCTAGGTGGGTGACACACAGATAGGAGGATAATGACAATTGCAGAAGTTCTCCCAAGGAGCAGTGGGGGGGGGGCGGTGGAAGGTAGTTGAGCACACACTGGGCTCCCCAGTCTGGGCATCCTGTGCTGGAAAGACGAGTCCTCAGAATGTTTGGCTTTGAATGCCAGTGGGCCTTACTTTCAGGACAGCCAAAAGGCTGAGAGAAATAAAGAGTCCACTTTTAAAGGATGCATACACAATTTCACATCCTTTGGGACCCAGAGAAGAAGCAGTAATTTGAAAGGACCCTGGGTCAGCCCCACCTGCTGATTTTGCAGGAGGCAACTGGAGATAACTTTAGAGACATAGACATTGGCAACAGCCATTTTGGGGACTCATTCTACCACGAGGACTTAGTGCTGGCAAGCAACATTTTTGAATCCTCTGTGTAGCTTATTAGTTCCAGGATGCAACCTCACCCACCAATGGGCTGATATCAGGCTTGGGACTCCTGGGTCCTGAAGCCAGAGATCCCAGGACCTAGATCTACCCACCATATCGGGCTGCCACTAGTCGACGGGCTCTGTCTCACCCACCAGTGGACAGGAACCAGACCTGAGATCTGTGGACCCCAGTCTTAACCACCAGTAGCAGATACCAGACCCAGGACCACTGCAGCCCAACCAGCCTGCCATATCAGTACACAGCCTACCCACGAGCTGGCCAACACCAGCTCTAGGACCCCAAGAATATTGCAGCCAGAGACCCAGGAACAAACTTCCATTTGCCAGTGAGCCAGCACTAGCCCTGGGAAGCTCTGGGCCCCAGCACCACCCTTCAGTAGGCCAATACCAGTTCCAAGACACATTGGACCCCCAGCGAGCTGTCTCAGGATCCAGCCCCATGCACCAGTGGGCCAACACCGATTTTGAGACACTGTGGACCCCACAGCCAGTCACGTCAGGAACCAGTTTCACCCACCAGGACACTGACACTAGATCTGGGATCCCCAGCGCCACAATCACCCACTCCAGAACCTGGCTCCACCCACCAGTGAGCCAGCACTAACTCCAGGACAACCCTGGGCCCCTGTAGCCTTCAGCCTTGTGACTTGGCCCTGCCAACCAGCAACCACCAACCCCACACAAGGTAGGGCCTAGTGACCAACCAGATCAGAGGCCAACCATGCCTATCTGACCACCCACAGTAGTCAGCCCACCACAACAAAAGGACTCAAGCAGCCCAAACTGAGGGTATAAAGAGTATAAAGCTTTGGTGGCCAGTGTGTTATGCACTGGTGGGACACATAGGATATAACCTGTAAAAGGCCACTTGTCCCAGGCTGAGAAACATAACCAATTTACCAAATACATAGACATAAAAATGACAAATTAGGCAAAATGAGTACACTGAGGAATATGTTCCAAATAAAGGAACAAGATAAATCCCCAGAAGAACTAAGTGGAGATAGGCAATCTACCCCATAAAGAGTTCAATGTAATGACTTAAAGATGTTCAAAGAACTTGGGGTCACAATCTCTTCTTGTTCATGGTTCTTCTGCCATTGCTTGTTGCTGGAACTGCAGTGGCCATGAGGATGGCATCTACCAGCCATTTGGATGCTCTTCCAATTGTCACAAGTCCAAACCATCCAGATGCAATCCTAGCGGAGGACTACAGAGCTGGTGATATGATCTGTCCTAAATGTGGCCTGGTTGTAGTTGACTGGGTTATCAATGTGGGATCTGAGTGGAGAACTTTCAGCAATGATAAAGCAACAAAAGATCCATCTCAAGTTGGGGATTCTCAGAATCCTCTTTTGAGTGGTGCAGATTTGTCTACTTTAAAAAACAAAAACACACTTAGAGATTAGATGAACAGAGTAAGAAGTTGGAAGTTTTCAACAAAGTGCCAGAAAGTACAAAGAAAAATCAAACAGAGATGAAGGATACAATAACTGAAATAAAAAAATGCAGGAAACTATATTTACTACCTTGTAATAACCTATTTTGGAAAAGAATCTGAATCAGTTTCACTGATTCACATTGCTGTACACCAGAAGCTAACACAACATTGTAAATCAAGTATACTTCAATTTAAAAAATAATAATAATAGCAAATGAAAATACCTAGAAGGAATCAACAATAGATTAGATGATACAGAGGAACAGATCAGAGAGCTGGAAGACAGAGTAGTGGAAATCACTGAAACTGAACAGAAAAAAAGAAAAAAGAAAAAAAAGAAATGAGGACCATTTAAGAGACCCTAGGAAAATATCAAGCCTACTACCATTCACATTATAGGAATCTCAGGAGAAGAGAGAGAGAAAGGGGCAGGAAACATATTTGAAGAAAGAATAGCTGAAAACTTCCCTAACCTGGGAAAGGAAACAGACATCCAGGTCCAGAAATCACAGAGTCCTGAACTGGATTAACCCAAAGAGGGCCAGACCAAGGCATGTTATAATTAAAAAGGCAAAAATTAAGGATAAAGAGAGAGTATTGAAAGCAGAATGGGAAAAGAAACAAGTTACATAGAAGGGAACTCCCATAAGGCTATCAGCTAACTTTTCAGCAGAAAAACTGCAGGCACAACATACTTAAAGCAATGAAAGGGAAAAACCTACAACCAAGATACTCTATATGGCAAAGCTTTCTTTCAGATTTGATAGAGAGATCAAATGTTTTACAGACAAGCAAAAGGTAAAAGAGTTAAAAAACACCAAATCTACTTTACAAGAAATGTTACAGGGACTTCTCTAAGTGAAAAATAAAAGGCCACAACTAGAAATGTGAAAATTATGGAAGGAAAAATCTAATCAGTAAAAAAATATATACAATAAAAGCATAAATCAATTGCATATAAAGCTAGTAAGAAGGTTAAAAGACAAAAGTAGTAAAATTATCTATATGTAGGTAAGGGATATGCAAAACAAAATGATGTCAGTAAATCAGTAAATGTTTGGTAGAGGAGTAAAAATTCAGTGTTGTCAAAATGCATTTGGACTTAAGAGATTAGCAAATATATGCACCCCTGTGTTCATTGCGGCATTATTTACAAGAGTCAAGATATGGAAGCAATTCAAGTGCCCATTGATAGATAAATGAATAAAGAAGATGTGATTTTATATATATATATATATATATATATATATATATATATATATATATATATATAACTATATATATTTATGCCTGAATATTACTCAGGCATAGAAAGAATAAAATCTTTCCATTTGCAACAACATAGATGGACCTAGAGGATATTATACTAAGTGAAATAAGTCAGATAGAGAAAAATACCACGTGGTTTCACTTATATTTGGAATCTAGAAAACAAAACAAGTGAACAAACAATAAAACACACAGAAACAAAGTTATAGATACAGAGAACAAACAGGTGGTTGCCATAGGGGAGGGGAGGTCGCAGAAGAAAGTAAATAGGTGAGGGAGATTAAGAGGTATTAATATAAACTTCCAGTTACAAAATAAATGAGTCATGGGTATGAAATATATAGTGTACGGAAAATAGCCAATATTTATGTAATATCTGTATGCTGATGTATCGTAACTAGACTTACTGTGTTGGCCATCTGAAATGTATAGAAATATGGAAGTGTTGTGTTGTATACCAGGAACTAACACAATCAATTATACTTCAAAAACAAACAGACTCAGAAAAAGAGAACAGATTTTTGGCTAACAGAGGTGGAGTGTGGGGGAATGGAAAATTGGATGAAGACAGTCAAAAGTACAAACTTCCAGTTATAAGAGAAATGAGTACTAGGGATGTAATGTACAACATGATAAATATAATTAACACCGCTGTATGTTATTTATGAAAATTGTTAAGAGAATAAATCCTGAATTCTCATCGCAAGAAAAAAAAATTCTATTTCTTTAATTTTGTATTTATATGAGATGATGGATATTCACTAAACCTATTGTGAATCATTTCATGATGTATGTAAGTCAAATCATTATGCTATAGACCTTAAACTTACACAGTGCTGTACGTAAATTATATCAATAAAACTGGAAGAAAAAACTAGTAAGTTGTGTGCTGGAGTAAATATACTGATAAGAGATCAGACCTATCAATCTATCCATCTATATTATATATATATATATCTTTTGTTTATCAAACTTTACATTAATGTATTAAAGATTAGTAATTTTCACATTAGCTCATTCCACCATGTTTATTATAAATAATGCTAAAGTTAGAAAGTCTGCCCTTTTGTGTAACTGAGTTAACATCTCCACACTCCACTCTTATTTGTGACATCGTATCTTACATTATTTTTAAAAGGGACTATAGACTATACAAGAAATCACTATGCAAATTTGAAAGAAAATAAAATTTTAATTATTAGTATGCTATGAATTATGACCATCAATTATTAGTTTAGGATTATTTTGATTTATTATTCTCAATGAATGGGCACTGTCACAATAACAAACTTCTCGAAACCTAGGACAGTATCAAGGGTTCGAAACATGTTTTTTACTAATGTGGCTGTCTTTGTATAACTACTATCCTTATCAAGTCAATGTATTTTAAAAAGTTATATACAAATTGAAATTTTAAAAATTGAAGGCTTCTTTAATTAAGCTAAGGTATTTGTTATATAAAGAAACTCTAACACTGTTTTATTGTTGTAGTTGTTTTCTTTTCACAGAGTGAAATCATTATGTAATTTGAAAAGTTATCCCTATGTTGTTGTGTTGTAAATTTATGTTTTTTTAATGTTTATTCTTAAGACTATATCAACAACAGTCTAAACATTTCACCTTTATTTTATTGTATAAGCTTCACATGTTGGCCTTTAGAAATCCTCCTGTGATAGAAACAACTGGTAGATTATTGGTGCCCTTGCTGGAAAAGTGAAATTAGTTTATCAACGATGAAATAAATGCATGTATCCTACTAAAGTAGGGAAATTTATGGAAAATATTTTATTATTTGACTGATTTACAAAAATTACAGATTTTATTGGAAGTCTCATGAATGTGCCTTGTGAAACATAATGAAATACTTTTATTTCTCTTGAGAATAATCTTATATAATACATTTGTGTTCCTCTGAATTTGAGGGGAACAGCCCAACGCTGTGTGCTATCAAAATGCAAATGTAACACCATATTGCCAGGAACCTACTCTCCCCAGCAGGAAATATAGAACACAGTAATTTAATTCATGCTGGAAAATGATGTTTTCCATTAGCACAGATTTACTTACAAAAACAAAATAAAGTGTTGACTTGGAAGTAATCAGTCCTCTTCTTTTAGAAGTTTCCATTTTTCTTATTTAGGGGGCAAGTTCTTCCAAAATGTGTATAAGAAATGGGTATATTTCTGTTAACTATATCAATTTTCCCCAGATACATTTTGATGTAAATTACCTTGAAAGATCAGTAAAGTGGGCATGACTGTGAACAACAAAACATGGAATATATAAACACTTTTGAGAACCAATGACTCTTAAAGAGCTGGTATGCCTCTCACTCGTCTTGGGCCTGGACTAATGTTGATGTCCTTGCAGAAAGTGATATATTAAAGCAGATTTCTGGTCACCATGGGAATTTAAATGGCCTATAATTAATTAATAAACAAACAAATAAATAAATATAATTATATTTCTCTATAGTCTTCTTCTGAAAATAGAATTTAAATGTACTGCTTCAAAATTCATGCTCTCATACATACTTTCATACATACTTTCTCACAAGCTGCTATATCTAAATGGAATATTCTCCCTCCTCCCACACCCTTTGTTTTTGACATCTAACTAAACTATATTGTTCTTTATTTTAAGCCTGAGCACCTTTTGGGAAGCTCTCTCTAACACTAGGAATAAATGATCCTACACACTAAGCTATTAGTGTTCCCATTTTCACAATGTGTTTTCAGATTTGTTCTTATACATTAATAAATCTCTCAAAGCAGAGATGTAATTATACTTTCTAAATAAGGCAATAAACTTGTGGTCATACTTAAAACTGTCATAAATAACTAAAGCTAAATTTTATTCTTCAAAATAAATGAATAATGTAAATTTGTGTGGCTGTGCCCTTGATTTAGTAGCAAGGAATTTTTAAATCACTCATTTGCTAATCAAAGATGTATTATAATCTTTGACAGAGTATCCCTGCATTCATTATTTTAATGACAGGATATATTTTAATGAAATATTAAGATGGCTTTGCAATCAACAGATTGTTATTAAATATATACTGGGAGCATGTCAAACACAAGACCTATTACTCAAGCTTTGCCAAACTACTTGTTTTCTAGACTGAATTAGTTATAGATTCTTGGGCAAATGTTCTTGCACAGAGTTGAGCAAATGACTTCACAACGTTTCCTAGAACACAGTCTATTCCCATCACTTCAAGTAGTCCCTGATAACTTTATTTATTTATTTTTGACTGGGTACTGTGCACTTTATTGATGGCAAGTGATAAGGTAGAGTTTCCTAAGTCCTTCCTCTTCTTCAGGGGTCTAGGATGGAAACTGTGTCAAGAACTGGAGATCCTCAGTGTGTTGGGGAATTGAGTTGGGACAAAGACTCCCCAGCAGTAAGCACCTCTTTATTCCTCTCCTGTCCTCACTGGGGCTGATGTTCCAGGGGACTGACTCCTTAGAGGTCATGTGGACCATCAGGTCCACCATTTTATTGCTGTAGCCAAACACATTGTCATAAAATGAGCTTGACGAAGTGGTCATTTAAGGCAATACCAGTCCCAACAACAAAGGTGGGAGAGTAGGTGTCACCTTTAAAGTCGCAGGAAACAACCTAGTCCTCAGTGTAGCCCAGGATATCCTTTAGGGGTTCCTCCAATGCCTGCTTCACCACCTTCTTGATGTCATCATATTTAGCAGCTTTCTGCACACTGCAGAGCAGATCCAGCACTGAAACATTAGGGGAAGGGACACAGAAGGCCATGCCAGTGAGCTTCCCAGTCAGCTCAGGAAGACCTTTCCCACAACCTCAGCAGCACCAATAGAAGCAAGGGCTTCTATTGTTCTGGGCTTCCTCATGGTCATGATGCCACAGTTTCTCAGAGGTACCATCTACATTCTTCTGGGAAGCAATGATGGCAAGGACTGTGACCATGCATCCCTCCACAATGCCAAAGTTGTCATAAATGACTTTGACCAAGAGGGCCAAGGAGTTTGTGTTGCAGGGGGCATTGCTGACAATCTTGAGAGAGCTGTCATACTTCTCATGGTTCATGCCCATCACAAACATGGGGGCATTAGCAGAAGAAGCAGAGGTGATGACCCTTAGGTTCAACGTGAGCCCCAGTCTTCTTCAAGCTAGTGAAGACACCAGTGGACTCTACAACATAATCAGCACCAGAATCACTTCATTTGATGTTGGCAGAATCTTGCTCTTGGAAGATGGAGGTTATCTTTCCATTGAAGACATGCTTCCAGTTCTCAACCTTGACTCTACCACTGAAATTGCCATGGGTGGAATCATACTGGAACATGTAGAATGTGTAATTGAGGTAATGAAGGGGCCACGGATGGCAAACAATATTCACTTTGCCAGAGTTAAAAGTGCCCTGGTGACCAGGTGCCCTATTGGTCAAATCCATTTACTCCAACCTTCATCATTGTGTCTCAAGGTCATGGCTTGACATGCAGAAAGATGTGGCTGCCTGTTGAAAAGAACAGCACATAAAGCCTCAATCACTTTAACTACTTTTCTCCTTCTCAAACAAACTTAAGTGATATTATATCCGATGATAAAGCCCAGTTATCTTTTATTTATTCATTCATCCATTCACAGAACATGTTACCTGCTATCTAGTATTTACATGATAATTTTTCACTGATAAATAATTTTAGCAACACAGTAAGTGCACTATATTACATAGCTTTACATCAATAACAACCTCAAACAACATTTATTTTTCATTCATATTACCTGTAAGTAGTTGTGGTTTGGCTACTATGACTCTCATTATTCTCATTATTCCCAGTAGTTACAGTCTACAAAGTCACCATGAAATCTGAGTTAGCACTTACTGAACTATTGTTTCAAGGGGACCTGCAAGCCTCTGGTCACAGCATTTTTGACAACCAAAATGCCATTTGAGTTATGTATGTTTGCCAAAATCGTTGTAAAATAAGTCAGCATCACCATCATTGGAAATCTGCTCTTCCACATAGCCTTCTCCTATACAAGAGTTAGCAGGTATTTTTTTACAGTTTTTGCACATCCTCCTGACCTGCAGAAACTTCGTCATCTGCAAGATTATTTTTCATGCTGTATCTCCTTTTGAAAAGTATGAGCCATAATATCTATTTTTAGAGGCAAGAGCCCTTTCCTTCTGAATAAAAAATACCCAGAGATTCGGTGACTTAGAGAAACTTGTTCTCTAAAACAGAACTGTAATTGAGAGGTTTAATGAATTGATGAATTATTCGTGCCCTTAAACTATCTCTCAATAGATTCACTGTCCTAGGGTAGCATAGTTATAGAGGTCTTACTGGGACGGAGGGAAGAATAGATGAGTTTATGTTATCTCAGGCTATAAATAGTAGCTGGGACTTCCCCGGCAGTCCAGTGGTTAAGACTCCACATTTCCACTGCAGGGGTGAAGGTTCGACCCCTGGTCGGAGAACTAAGATCCCACATGCCATGTGTTTTTGTCAAAAACTTTTTTAAAATAACTAATTTTAGTTGAAACGATACCATTGGTGTTCATGGGATATTTAGGTTTTCAGTAAACCCTGCACTGGTGATCTATTTATTGTTGATATCACTGTTATAAACTTTTTTTGATATCTTAATACAAGCCAATAGTAAGCTGAAAGCCATTAGGTTTATTACTGATTGCTTATACCAGGGATTGTCAAATTATTGTCAACTGAAATAAAAGCACACAACATGAGAGCTGTGAGTTTCAGTTTTATGTGAGGACTTCCTTAGGACTATAGTCCAGGAGACAGTCTCTCAGACAGCTCTGAGGAATCTCTCTGAAGGGGTGAAAGGGGAGGTAAGCATATATGTGACTTTGGAGAAGACGTATGTGCAATAAAGCACACATTTTTTGTAGAAGGTCACGAGGCACAGATACCTTAGTTAATAATTATAAGATGCAAGAAATTGGTTCATAAAATTTTCTCCTGAAAACATGTATCTGAAGGCCTGTTCTACAAGTTTTCCCAGAGCACAGAGTGCCTCATTGCTGATCTCCACTCTGAACTCCTTCAGGGTGTATTGAAGGTCAGCAACTGTGGTGGCTAGTGACATAATTCTTGCAGAACCGGATGGCAAGCGACATTCTTTGTTAGCTGTGCCCCCCTCATGGTAAAAAACTCAACAATGGTTTGAAAGATATTACATGACCATTTGTCCCATTGTACTAGGAATGCTCATTCTTAGGCCAGGATTTTGTTGATAGGCTACTCAATGTGCTATTAGCAGAGAAGGCCCTATTAATTGATAGCAAAATTTCCTGAACCACCTGTCTTACTAGTCTGTTATGGTCGAGGAGAAGATTCCCTCTGGTTGCTTCTTCCCATACCTAGACTTACACTGTTACAATCATTGATCTCATTTGGAACTATATATTTGGTCAATCATTTCAAGCCACATAATCACAATTATTTTTTTTATTAGTTTCTGCTTTATAACAAAGTGAATCAGTCATACATATACATCTGTTCCCACATCCCTTCCCTCATGCATCTCCCTCCCTCCCACCCTCCCCATCCCACCCCTCCAGGCGGTCACAAAGCACCGAGCTGATCTCCCTCTGCTCTGCGGCTGTTTCCCACTATCTATCTACCTTACGTTTGGTAGTGTATAAATGTCCATGCCTCTCTTTCGCTTTGTCACAGCTTACCCTTCCCCCTCCCCATATCCTCAAGTCCATTCTTAAGTAGGTCTGTGTCTTTATTCCCGTTTTACCCCTAGGTTCTTCATGACATTTTTTTTTAACTCCGTATATATGTGCTAGCATACAGTATTTGTCTTTCTCTTTCTGACTTACTTCACTCTGTATGACAGACTCTAGGTCTATCCACCTCATTACAAATAGCTCAGTTTCGTTATTTTTATGGCTGAGTAATATTCCATTGTATATATGTGCCACATCTTCTTTATCCATTCATCCGATGATGGACACTTAGGTTGTTTCCAGCTCCGGGCTATTGTGAATAGAGCTGCAATGAACACTTTGGTACATGTCTCTTTTTGAATTGTGGTTTTCTCAGGGTATATTCCTAGTAGTGGGATTGCTGGGTCATATGGTAGTTCTATTTTTAGTTTTTTAAGGAACCTCCATACTGTTCTCCATAGTGGCTGTACCAATTCACATTCCCACCAGCAGTGCAAGAGTGTTCCCTTTTCTCCACACCCTCTCCAGCATTTATTGTTTCTAGATTTCTTGATGATGGCCATTCTGACTGGTGTGAGATGATATCTCATTGTAGTTTTGATTTGCATTTCTCTAATGATTAATGATGTTGAGCATTCTTTCATGTGTTTGTTGGCAGTCTGTATATCTTCTTTGGAGAAATGCCTATTTAAGTCTTCTGCCCATTTTTGGATTGGGTTGTGTGTTTTTTTGCTATTGAGCTGCATGAGCTGTTTATAAATTTTGGAGATTAATCCTTTGTCAGTTGCTTCATTTGCAAATATTTTCTCCCATTCTGAGGGCTGTCTTTTGGTCTTGTTTATGGTTTCCTTTGCTGTGCAAAAGCTTTGAAGTTTCATTAGGTCCCATTTGTTTATCTTTGTTTTTATTTCCATTTCTCTAGGAGGTGGGTCCAAAAGGATCTTGCTGTGATTTATGTCATAGAGTGTTCTACCTATGTTTTCCTCTAAGAGTTTGATAGTTTCTGGCCTTACATTTAAGTCTTTAATCCATTTTGAGCTTATTTTTGTGTATGGTGTTAGGGAATGATCTAATCTCAAACTTTTACATGTCCCTGTCCAGTTTTCCCAGCACCACTTATTGAAGAGGCTGTCCTTTCTCCACTGTACATTCCTGCCTCCTTTATCAAAGATAAGTTGGCCATATGTGCGTGGGTTTACCTCTGGGCTTTCTATCCTGATCCACTGATCTATCTTTCTGTTTTTATGCCAGTACCACACTGTCTTAATTACTGTAGCTTTGTAGTATAGTCTGAAGTCAGGGGGCCTGATTGCTCCAGCTCCGTTTTTCGTTCTCAAGATTGCTTTGGCTATTCACGGTCTTTTGTTTTTCCAAACAAATTTTGAAATTTTTTGTTCTAGTTCTGTGAAAAATGCCAGTGGTAGTTTGATAGGGATTGCATTGAATCTGTAGATTGCTTTGGGTATTAGAGTCATTTTCACAATATTGATTCTTCCAATCCAGGCGCATGATATATATCTCCATCTATTTGTATCATCTTTAATTTCTTTCATCAGTGTCTTATAATTTTCTGCATACAGGTCTTTTGTCTCCTTAGGTAGGTTTATTCCTAGATATTTTATTCTTTTTGTTGCAATGGTAAATGGGAGCGTTTTCTTGATTTCATTTTCAGATTTTTCATCATTAGTGTACAGGAATGCCAGAGATTTCTGTACATTAATTTTGTATCCTGCTACTTTACCAAATTCATTGATTAGCTCTAGTAGTTTTTCGGTAGCATCTTTAGGATTCTCTATATATAGTATCATGTCATCTGCAAACAGTGACAGCTTTACTTCTTCTTTTCCAATTTGGATTCCTTTTATTTCCTTTTCTTCTCTGATTGCTGTGGCTAAATCTTCCAAAACTATGTTGAATAAGAGTGGTGAGAGTGGGCAGCCTTGTCTTGTTCCTGATCTTAGCGGAAATGGTTTCAGCTTTTCACCATTGAGGACAATGTTGGCTGTGGGTTTGTCATATATGGCCTTTATGATGTTGAGGAAAGTTCCCTCTATGCCTACTTTCTCCAGGGTTTTTATCATAAATGGGTGTTGAATTTTGTCGAAAGCTTTCTCTGCATCTATTGAGATGATCATATGGTTTTTCTCCTTCAACTTGTTAATATGGTGTATCACATTGATTGATTTGTGTATATTGAAGAATCCTTGCATTCCTGGAATAAACCCCACTTGATCATGGTGTATGATCCTTTAAATGTGCTGTTGGAGTCTGTTTGATAGTATTTTGTTGAGGATTTTTGCATCTATGTTCATCAGTGATATTGGCCTGTAATTTTCTTTCTTTGTGACATCCTTGCCTAGTTTTGGTATCAAGGTGATGGTGGCCTCGTAGAATGAGTTTGGGAGTGTTCCTTCCTCTGATATTGTTTGGAAGAGTTTGAGAAGGATGGGTGTTAGCTCTTCTCTAAATGTTTGATAGAATTCGCCTGTGAAGCCATCTGGTCCTGGGCTTTTGTTTCATGGAAGATTTTTAATCACAGTTTCAATTTCAGTGCTTGTGATTGGTCTATTCATATTTTCTATTTCTTCCTGAGTCAGTCTTGGCAGGTTGTGCATTTCTAAGAATTTGTCCATTTCTTCCAGGTTGTCCATTTTATTGGCATAGAGTTGCTTATAGTAATCTCTCATGATCTTTTGTATTTCTGCAGTGTCAGTTGTTACTTCTCCTTTTTCATTTCTAATTCTATTGATTTGAGTCTTATCCCTTTTTTTCTTGATGAGTCTGGCTAAAGGTTTGTCAATTTTGTTTATGTTCTCAAAGAACCAGCTTTTAGTTTGGTTGATCTTTGCTATCGTTCCCTTCCTTTCTTTTTCATTTATTTCTGATCTGATCTTTATGATTTCTTTCCTTCTGCTAACTTTGGGGGTTTTTTGTTCTTCTTTCTCTAATTGCTTTAGGTGCAGGGTCAGGTTGTTTACTCGAAATGTTTCCTGTTTCTTAAGGTGGGATTGTATTGCTATAAACTTCCCCCTTAGAACTGCTTTTGCTGCATCCCATAGGTTTTGGGTCGTCGTGTCTCCATTGTCATTTGTTTCTAGGTATTCTTAAATTTCCTCTTTGATTTCTTCAGTGATCACTTCGTTATTGAGCAGTGTATTGTTTAGCTTCCATGTGTTTGTATTTTTTACAGATCTTTTCCTGTAATTGATACCTAGTCTCATAGCATTGTGGTCGGAACAGATTCTTGATACAATTTCAATTTCCTTAAATTTACCAAGGCTTGATTTGTGACCCAAGATATGATCTATCCTGGAGAATGTTCCATGAGCACTTGAGAAAAATGTGTATTCTGTTGTTTTTGGATGGAATGTCCTATCAATATCAATTAAGTCCATCTTGTTTAATGTATCATTTAAAGCTTGTGTTTCCTTATTTATTTTCATTTTGGATGATCTGTCCATTGGTGAAAGTGGGGTTTTAAAGTCCCCTACTATGATTGTGTTACTGTCGATTTCTCCTTTTATGGCTGTTAGTATTTGCCTTATGTATTGAGGTGCTCCTATGTTGGGTGCATAAATATTTACAATTGTTATATCTTCTTGGATCGATCCCTTTATCGTTATGTAGTGTCCTTCTTTGTCTCTTCTAATAGTCTCTATTTTAAAGTCTATTTTGTCTGATATAAGAATTGCTACTCCAGCTTTCTTTTGATTTCCATTTGCATGGAATATCTTTTTCCATCCCCTTACTTTCAATCTGTATGTGTCTCTAGGTCTGAAGTGGGGCTCTTGTAGACAGCATATATATGGGTCTTGTTTTTGTATCCATTCAGCCACTCTGTGTCTTTTGGTGGGAGCATTTAGTCCATTTACATTTAAGGTAATTATGGATATGTATGTTCCTATTCCCATTTCCTTAATTGCTTTGGGTTCGTTATTGTAGGTATATTCCTTCTGTTGTGTTTCTTGCCTAGAGAAGTTCCTTTAGCATTTGTTGTAAAGCTGGTTTGGTGGTGCTGAACTCTCTCAGCTTTTGCTTGTCTGTAAACGTTTTAATTTCTCCATCAAATCTGAATGAGATCCTTGCTGGGTAGAGTAATCTTGGTTGCAGGTTTCTCTCCTTCATCACTTTAATTATGTCCTGCCACTCCCTTCTGGCTTGTAGGGTTTCTGCTGAGAGATCAGCTGTTAACCTGATGGGGATTCCCTTGTGTGTTATTTGTTGTTTTTGCCTTGCTGCTTTTAATATGATTTGTTTGTGTTTAATTTTTGACAGTTTGATTAATATGTGTCTTGGTGTATTTCTCCTTGGATTTATTCTGTATGGGACTCTCTGTGCCTCCTGGACTTGATTAACTATTTCCTTTCCCATATTGGGGAAGTTTTCAACTATAATCTCTTCAAATATTTTCTCAGTCCCTTTCTTTTTCTCTTCTTCTTCTGGAACCCCTATAATTCGAATGTTGGTGCGTTTAATGTTGTCCCAGAGGTCTCTGAGACTGTCCTCTGTTCTTTTCATTCTTTTTTCTTTATTTTGCTCTGCATCAGTTATTTCCACTATTTTATCTTCCACCTCACTTATCCGTTCTTCTGCCTCAGTTATTCTGCTATTGATCCCATCTAGAGTATTTTTCATTTCATTTATTGTGTTTTTAAGTGATGCTTGATTCATCTTTAGTTCTTCTAGGTCCTTGTTAACTGTTTCTTGCATGTTGTCTATTCTATTTCCAAGATTATGGATCTTGGATCAGCTTTACTATCATTATTCTGAATTCTTTTTCAGGTAGACTGCCTATTACCTCTTCATTTGTTAGGTCTGGTAGGTTTTTATCTTGCTCCTTCACCTGCTGTGTGTTTTTCTGTCTTCTCATTTTGCTTATGTTACTGTGTTTGGGGTCTCCTTTTTGCAGGCTGCATATTCGTTGTTCCCGTTGTTTTTGGTGTCTGTCCCCAGTGGCCAAGGTTGTTTCAGTAGGTTGTGTAGGCTTCCTGGTGGGGGGGACTAATGCCTGTGTTCTGGTGGTTGAGGCTCGATCTTGTCCACGTCTGGTGGTGTGTTTTGGGGTGCCTGTGGCCTTATTATGTTTTTAGGTAGCCTCTCTGCTCATGGGTGGGGTTGTGTTCCTGCCTTGCTAGTTGCTTGGCATAGGGTGACCCGCACTGTAGCTTGCTGGTCGTTGACTGAAGCTGGGTGCTGGTGTTGAGATGGAGATCTCTGGGAGATTTTCGCTGCTTGATATTATGTGGAGCTGGGAGGTCTCTTGTGGACCCGTGTCCTGAAGTTGGCTCTCCCACTTCAGAGGCACAGCACTGACTCCTGGCTGCAGCACCAAGAGCCTTTCATCCACCCAGCTCAGAATAACAGGGAGAAAAAGTAGAAAGAAAGAATTAGTAGAAGAAAGAAAGAGAGAGGGAAAGAAAGGAAGAAGGGAAGAAAGGAAGGAAGGATGGAAGAAAGAAAGAAAGGAGGGTGGGAAGGAGGAAGGATGGAAAGAAAGAAGGAAAGAAAGGAGGGAGGGAGGGAGGAATGAAAATAAAAGGAAGAGTGAATGGAAGAAGGGAGGGAGGGAGGGAGGAAGGAAGGAAAGAAAGAAAGACTGGAGGGAGGGAGGGAGGAAGGAAAGAAAAAGAAAGTGGAAAGAAGAAGGGTGGGAGGGAGGGAGGGAGGAAAGAAAAAGAAAGAAGGAAAGGAGGAGCGGAGGGAGCGAGGGAGGAAGGGAAGGTAGGAAAAAAACAAAGAGCAGGTAAAGTAAAATAGAATAAAGTATGAAATATAGTAGCGTTATTAAAATTAAAAAGTAATTATTGAAAAAAAAAACGGACCGATAGAACCCTGGGACATATGGTGGAAGCAAAGCTATACAGAGAGAATCTTACACAGAAGATTACACATACACATTCACAAAAAGAGAGCAGGGGGAAAAATCAAAAATCTTGCTCTCCAAGTCCACCTCCTCAATTTGGGATAATTCGTTGTAAAAAGAGGAAAAGGGCGAGAAGTCTGAAATCTTGCTAAGTCCACCTCCTTAATTTGGAGTAATTCGTTGTAAAAAGAGGAAAAGGGGGGAAAGTCTTAAATCTTGTCCTCAAAGTCCACTTCCTCAATTTGGGATGATTCGCTGTCCATTCATGCACTCCACAGACGCAGGGCACATCAAATGGACCGTGGAGCTTTAATCCGCTGCCTCCGAGGCTGCACAGAGAGATTTCCCTGTCTCTGCTCTCACAGCTCCCGGGTCTCAGCCTTGGACCTGGCCCCGCCTCTGCGCGTAGGTCGCCGGAGGGCGTCCGTTCTTCGCTCAGACAGGACGGGTTTAAAGGAGCCGCTGATTCGGGGGCTCTGGCTCACTCAGGCAGAGGGGAGGGAGGGGCGCGCAGTGTGGGGCGGGCCTGCGGCGGCAGAGGCCGGCGTGACGTTGCAGCAGGCCGAGGCGCTCCGTGCGCTTTCCCGGGAAAGCCGTCCCCGGGTCCCGGAACCCCGGCAGTGGTGGGGTGCACAGGCCCCCCGGAAGGCGGGGCGGACAGTGACCCGCGCTCTCACACAGGCCCCACGGCGGCGGCGGCAGCAGCAGCCCCAGCGTCCCACGCCCGTCTCCAAGGTCCGCGCCTGTCTCCGGCGCTTCCCCAAGCAGCCCTATTAATGCCCTCTCCTCGCGCACCAGGAAACAAAAGGGAAAAAAGTCTCTTGCCTCTTCGGCAGCTCCAGACCCTTTCCCCGGACTCCCTCCGGGCTAGCCGTGGTGCACTAACCCCTTCAGTCTCTCTTCCTGCCGCCAGCCCCAGTCCTCTCCCTGCGCTCCGCTCCGACTGAAAGGCGATACCCGAGCCTCAGCTCCCAGCCCCGCCCGCCACGGCGGCCGAGCAGACAAGCCTCTCGGGCTGGTGTGTGCCTGAGGGCACCGGTCCTCTGTGCCCGAATCTCTCCGCTTTGCCCTCCACACCCCTGTTGCTGTGCTCTCCTCCGCTACTCCGAAGCTTTCCCCCTCCGCCACCTGCAGTCTCCGCCCGCGAAGGGGCTTGTAGTGTGTAGAAACCTTCCCTCCTTCACGGCTCCCTCCCACTGGTGCAGGTCCCGTCCTTATCCTATTGTCTCTGTTTATTCTTTTTTTCTTTTGCCCTACCCAGGTATGTGGGGAGTTTCTTGCCTTTTGGGGGGTCTGAGGTCTTCTGTCAGCATTCAGTAGGTGTTCTGTAGGAGTTGTTCCACGTGTAGATGAATTTCTGATGTATCTGTGGGGAGGAAGGTGATCTCTGCGTCTTACTCTTCCGCCATCTTCCTCCGGGGGTCCACACTCCTTTCTTTTACTTCCATATTGTTTGATGAGTTTTTATTGTACTGTGTAGCACAGGGAACTCTACTCAATATTCTCTGATAACCAACATCAGAAAAGAATCTGCTAGTGTTGGAGGGTCTCCTGCAGAGTTGGGGGGTGTCTCTGTCTCACTGTGAGGACAAGGACACTGGCAGCAGAAGTTCTGGGAAGTACCCACAATTATTTTTATTGGCAGCCCAGTCACATGTTTGGCACCTCAAGAAAAAACAATCTTGCAAAATAGGCAGAATATAAGTACTATAGCTAGCATTAATAATAGTATTATAAGTAAATATTTAAGCCAAGAATTTCTATTAGTTATGGCCGAGTATACCTCAAACTCATCTGGCCTTGTCTTATCACTATCTTAAAGGTAATTATATATTGCTATTGTTCATAAGGCACCCAGCCCAATTTCTTAGTGTTATTACGTTGAACTTCTTAATGTTATTAGGTTGATTATCCTTAGTATGATTTAATTGTTCCCAACATAAGGGCCTTTAAACTTAAATGACCTGGTACTAGCCATATGAATCCAACCCCAAGTTGAAGGAAGTTATATTCTTTAACCAAAATTTAGCTCATTGTTCTGATTGAGCTTGAGTAACTTTAAAAGAAAATTCATATTTATGGCATGGTCAGAGCAAGTATGATTCATTGGCTAAGTGAGGGGGTCTCATCTAGTAATATCAGTAGTGGCCTAAACAGAACTGTAACTTCTTTAGTCTAGGATAAATTTCCTAAGACCATCCAGTTAGAGTCTTAAAGAGGAGAAATCCACAAAGGTAGAGAGGTAATGACCATAAATCCAACTACTGAATTAATTTTTAAACTCTGCATAGAATTTGTGCCCATGATAGAAAAACATTGATTTTCTTGCAAGAGTCCAAGATATTAAAAAGACATTAATAATCATACAGTTCAGTTCCGGCATCTTGGCAGGTCTGTTTACTTCTGATGTTTTCTTCTTCTTGTCCTGGTGTGGGTGTAGTTTCTCCTCTGAGCATTGTTTTAAGGGGAGTTTGAGGTCAGCAGTCCTCTCTATAGACCAGTCCAGTGCAGCACCCTATCTAAGTGGTAAATATGAATCTAAAAGTCAATTTCCTTCAGTTCTTCTGTGCGTGAGCTGGTTAAGAGTACCTGATAAGTTTCCTTACATCTATGTTGAAGATAGTCCTTTAAATGATGCTTTTTCCAGTATGCATAATATCCTAATTGTAGGTCATGGGGCATCTGATCTTCATTCAAGGTAGATTACTGTGATAAGCTTCAGAAACAAACTCAAGAGTGTCCTTTTAATAATTCAATTAACATTTACAATAATGTAATGTAATAACAAGGAGCTATCTAAGAAGTGAGTTTTAGGCAGTAAATACAGACCTCAGTTAACAACTAGAATTTAATATCCACTGAAACATAATTTTTCTCTCTAAAATTACCTTCATTTCTATCAAATACAGCCAAATTAAGATTAATTTGTTTGCAGAAATAAATGTGGCTTCAATAAACTTGGCCAGATTATTTACATAAGTGTAATTGAACATATAAGATTTTTTTAATTGGCTTTGCTGGAAATTTTATAAGGAATCTCAGACTGAATTTTTAAAAGGCCTCTCAAGGCCAGAAGGCCACAGCAAGGACTTGCCATCAGATCCCACCTGTGATATCTAAAGATTTAGGTGAGTTCCTCTCTTCTCTAGGTCCAAAAGTATCTTTAGATTCCTGCACCTGTTAGGAGTCTGCTTTCTGGTAACCTGAAAGTTTCCAATTTCTCTTCCAATTAGATAGAGAGAAAAGTTAAATATTTCAGTTCTGCTAACCAAATTGCTGTGTGCCATAATTAGCTTCAGGGAGAAGGTTTCCTTACATCTGGAAAACACAGATTAAAAGCCAGTAATATTTCAAACCAAAAAAGAAAAGAAAACATAAAATTTGTAAGCAAATTCATCAGTTCACTCAGTCCTATGTAACTAATACTTGAACTTTTGTTAACAGTTGTATGAAGCCACCAAGATTCTATTAGAATTCTTTAATTTCTTACCCAGTTTAATGGTATGACCTGAAATTTATCAGAAACCTGTACTTGTCAAAAAGTTCTGTCTATAAACCTTCTTGAAGATAAAGCATTTTTTCAAAGGCATCGGAGTAAAACAATAACTGTCTATGAATGACAAAAGACTTAAAATGACTTAAAAGGTAAAGAAAGTTTACAACCTGTAAAAAAAGCAAATCAATATTCTAGGAAAACTTTGTCCTCTTAACAGGGAGAAAACCCAATTCAGGTTTTGCACCACTTTACTTTTAATGTTGAAATTAATTTGCTCAAATGTATTTTAATATTAGTCCTGACCACACACAGAATTCCTCTCTAAAGATTTTTTTTTCTCACAAATCTTCGACAACATTCTATATCCATATTAATTTGTCCCTTATTTTCTTTCCCATTTAGAAATAACTTGCTTTAGGACAAAATTACCTTCTTTATCCTTAACAAAATGCATTTCTATTTCTTATACCTTCTTTTTTTCTTGAATATAAAAATATTTTGCTTATTAGCTTAGTAGCTTTAATTACATATATTAGTTAGAACTCTCAGCTCTTTAAAAAAACATAACTCCTAGCAACAACTAAGAAGTAAGCAATTATGACCTGTCTCTTACATTAGCATTCTGTAGATTGGCAAACTTATAAATACTACTTATAATTTCTAAAAAGCATGCACTTTCTTAAAGAAAATGGCTTGATGTGGCACCAAACGTATTTATTAATAGTCCTAAATATCTTTAGTTTCCCTGTAAAAGGAAACCTATGTTCAGTAATTAATGTTCCCTATCTTATTTTATTTGGGAATGAACTAGATATTTAATAAACTGCCATCATTTAACTTAATTTAACAAAACTCTAAAGTTTCAAGTTACCAAATATCTGGAGAGACTATTTTTTAAGTAGACATTCCTAAAACATAATTATTCCTAAAGAGTTTACCTAAAAGCCATATCTCAACTACATTTAATTTGCTTATAAAATTTTTATCATTCCAAGTTATTTTTCTTGCTGACAAATTTTACAACTTCTTATTTGACTTCTAGTAAACCTAGGTACAATTAAAGTATTATACTTAATGTTGATGACTTTAAAGACATGTCTGTATTAATTAAACCAACAAACTTAAACTAACTTTCATACCAAATGATAATTTAATACTATATATTTCCCAGATCATTTGAACTTGAAATTCATTTGGGTTCATTTCTTTCATATTTCTGAGTACTTATATAAACACTTGATTTCTTTTAAGTCAATTAAATAGAACTCATTTACAAGTTAATTTTGGTAATACCATCCAGAGGTTGAGATATATCATATCTATAAAGTACACACAGATATATAGACAGACACAACTAGAGATCTCATAGCTTCATTTTTAAAACCTAGTCATGAATCAGGTATTACAATACAGAACTCACTAGTTTATAAATAACAGTTAGAATAAGCTAAGAGTAAAATGATCTCTTTTCCTTTTTTTTTCTCTCAGTCTAAGGAATTGGAGATGGTCTAGATAAGAGTAAGATAAACTCCTGAGAGTCCTGATAGAACACTTACACCTCAAAGATACATGGAGATAAAAGCAAGCTCCTCCTAAGAGGACCTTTTGGGTCAGAATTATGAAAACATTTTTTATCAAGCCAGCTTTCTCTAACTTAAGTGTGTATGCAATAAAAGATCCCCATCTCAGCTAATTTCAGGAGGATATTTCCTTTAATTCCCAAGTAAGTACTTATAAGTATAATTTTTGTACATACATAAATGGGCTTGGGTGTTAGTTGGAGGGTGGCTTTCCCATGCCCCTCATTTAGAAAAGACATAAACCAGCCTCCCACCTAATAACCCAGTCCAGACCTCTCAGTGCCTTTCAACTGAGCAAATCCCAGTGTCTTTCAACTAGGATTCTCCCAGTATCTTTCAACTGTGGGAGTCAGGTACATGTTATACACTGCCAAATAAAACTCAGAATCATCACCAATAATCAGGAAATACAAGAACCAGGAGAGGCTTAATAAAATTCTTCTGGACTCATGAGTAGGCAGATGGGCATAAGGGGCCCTGCTGTTACCAAGGCTCCAGATCCTCGTAGAATTCAGGTGAAGGAGAATAGTCTGCTCTGGGTCCATTCATGGTTTCCAGAAATGTCAGTCAACTGAAATAAAAACACACAAAGTGAGAGCTGTGAGTTTCAATTTTATTTGGGGACTTACTGAAAACTAATAGCCCAGGAGACAGACTCTCAGATAGCTCTGAGGAATTGCTCTGAAGAGGTAAGGGGGAAAGTCAGCATATATGTGATTTTGGAGAAGAAGTATGTGCAATCAAGCACACATCTCCATAGAAGGCTACTGCTGTCACAAGTCACAGATATCTTAGTTCATGCTTTTAATGCTTTTCTAAGTATGGGAAGATGCAAGAAATTGGTTCATAAAATTTTCTTCTGAAAACATCTAACTATCTGAAGGCCTGTTCTGCCAGTTTTCCCAGAGCACAGAGTGCCTCATTCTAGATCTCCACTCTGAATTTCTTTCAGGGTGTGTTCAAGGTCAACAACTGCAGTGGCTATTGACTTAATTCTTGTAGAACCAGATGGTCAGTGACATTCTTTGGTTGGCATTATAATCTGTGAAACAAATGCTGCCTGACACTTGTTTTATAGATAAATTTTTACTGAATATAGCCATGCTTTTTTCTTTAAGTATTGTCTGTGTCTGCTCTCACACTACAATGGCAGAGTTGAGTAGTTACAAAAGAGAGCATATGTCCCACAACATTGAAAATAGTTACTATCTGGATCTTCAAAAAATGTCTGTCTGTCAACCTCTGCCTTATACTCATGGAAGACATGTCAGATAAAAAAGGACAACTAATAGTGAAACTAAGAACAACCAGGTTGGAAAACTAATATCCTTCCACAAAAATTCTCATATTTCCAGAGCTTCTTGTTTAGCTCAGTGGCACTGAATGTAAACTGATTACAAAGTTGCACAAGCAATTGGCACAAACACATTTGTGATAGTTGAACATTTTACATTATGGAAAAAGTGTAATACTTAATAACAATGTTATATTTTATATAAGATTGAGAAATAATATGTTTATGAATATGTTAAGCTGAAGCAAAATATTTTGATCAAACATTTAGCATGTTAATTATCTTTAATTCAACTATCTGAGTTTGGCCAATTAACCAAAGTGACTATTTGGCTATGAAGTGGCTATCTGGGAGACAAGCACGTATGCTCATAAAGGATTATGCATAGACCTATACACTTAAAAGGAGTGAATTTCATTGTGCATAAATTATATCTCAATAAACCTGATTTATTTTCAAAAAAGGATTCTATATTTGCATAAGATTTTTAGATTGTAGTAATTAATGTTAAGTCTTACAAAACAGTTCATTGATTGCCAGTATTATTGTTGTTAAATTAAGTGAATAGTTGGGACTGACATAACTGGTCCCATGGCATTAGAAGTCCAGAATAATGATCCATTAAAAAAAAAATCCTGCCTAACGCACTGGTTACAAGTTTTGCCCATTGTATTGTAAGAATAGCACCATATCTGCTTGTGAATCAGACATGCATGAAAGTGCTGGCCAGGATACCAAATGTCAGAGAGAAGGAACTCCTTCAATCTGCAAACAGATTTTATGGCTGCTTCTGCCTCATTAGAGCTAGTAGATGTGCATTTTCTGAGAAATTTGGTCAGAGTTTGCTTTCAGTGCAATGAACCATCTGATGATGAGTTTGCAGAGGTGGAGAACTAGAACTCTCACCAGCCTCTCCCTACAACTGCAGAGTACCTATATACATGACAGAAAAAAATTCTGCTACTCACCGAAAAGCCAAATTAGTTTAGGCTAGGTTTATAAATAACCTTTTACTCACAGAGCACTAAATTATCAGAAATAAAAGAAAGGGAAAATTTTAGACTGATTGTTGAACATTATATTAAATGATGTTGGACAGATGGAAACACTGTATTTAGATATCTATTACATTAAATTTCTTGATTTACTAGGTTGAAAACAAGTCACCTTATGTATCTTCTGGACATAGCACAAAATTTTTGGTTTTTTAAATTTTTGAGTTAAATAATGATCTGTCAAAATGTAATAGAGTGTTTCTCAAACTACATATGATAAAAATCTGTTTTTAAAAGAATCCCAATCCATCATGAATTGATAATTTTATAACATACAATAAAAATGAAGAACTAGAAAAATGAAATGAAAGAAAAAAAGACATATGTCTTCTTTTTCAGTACTAAATTCCACAGACATACAATTACTCTGTGACACTGCTATAAAATTTCTAAAAATTTATTTCTATTTCTGTACTTATCTGGTCATAATCCAGTTGTATGGGGATCCAGACAGGCATCAGTTGATAGACCACATTTTTAAGTACAAAGAGTTTTTCAAAATAAAATAAATTCAAAGGCTTATAAATTTTCCTTAAAAATGGGCACTATCCTTACCAGCCTGATTCCTGTTCCTCTGATTTAACCATCTTCCACTCTTCAAGCTGCTCCTTTTGACATTTAGCTCTATAAACTGAAATAAAATGCTTATATTACTACTTCTTGATTTTTCAATATTAGACATTCTCAGTTGACTTGATACTATGAAATATGAGGATATAGTTTACTTGCATCCTTCACTTATATATTCTTCCCACATCCTCTAAGTAGAGACCTATCAAGAATTTTTGTTTAAATTTATGGAACTGTTTAAAAACAAGACTCTGAATGATGTACTGAAAAGAGGATGACAACAAATATCAAAAACTAAAAGTGTAATGAAATACTTAACACAGTAAAAATGTCAATTCTTTCCCCAAAATAGCTGAATAGATTCAATACAATACTGATTAAAACAGCAGCTGGCGTTTAAAAATATTTATTTATTTGTTTGTTTGTTTGTTTATTTTTCACTGCGTTGGGTCTTCATTGCTGCGCATGGGCTACTCTTCCTTGCAGTGCACGGGATTCTCATTGCGGTGGTTTCTCTTGTTGCAGAGCACGGGTTCTAGGCATGTGGGTTTCAGTTGTTGTGGCACGTGAGCTCAGTAGCTGTGGCTCGTGAGCTCTAGAGCACAGGCTCAGTAGTTGTGGTGCACAGGCTTAGCTGCTCTGCAGCATGTTGGATCTTTCCAGGTCAGGGCTCTAACCCATGTCCCCTGCATTGGCAGGTGGATTCTTAACCACTGCACCACGAGGGAAGTCCCGAGCAACTAGCTTTTTGTGGGAATTAATAAAATATAAATGGATATGTAATATCCAAGAGTATTCAAAATACTCTCAAAAAAGAAGAACATAGTGGGAAAAAAATACTCTACCAGTTACTAAGATATATTTTAAAGATGTAGTAAAATAGTGTAATATGGGCTTCCGTGGTGGCGCAGTGGTTGAGAGTCCGCCTGCCGATGCAGGGGACACGGGTTCGTGCCCCGGTCTGGGAAGATCCCACATGCCGCGGAGCGGCTGGGCCCGTGAGCCATGGCCACTGAGCCTGCGCGTCCGGAGCCTGTGCTCCGCAATGGGAGAGGCCACTACAGTGAGAGGCCCGCGTACCGCAAAAAAAAAAAAAAAAAAAAAATAGTGTAATATTATAATGACAGACAAATACAGCAATGGAATAGAGTTTAGAAAGAGACACATGCAAATACAGACCTTTCTTTTCTTCATTTGACATAAGTGTCAGTGTAGAGAAGTGGCAATAAAATGGCCTTTTATTTTTATTTACTTATTAACATATTTATTGGAGTATAATTGCTTTACAATGTTGTATTAGTTTCTGCTGTATAACAAAGTGAATCAGCTATATGTATACATATGTCCCCATATCTCCTCCCTCTTGCGTCTCCCTCCCACCCTCCCTATCCCATCCCTCTAGGTGGTCACAAAACATTGAACTGATCTCCCTGTGCTGTGTGGCTGCTTCCCACTAGCTATCTATTTTACATAAAATAGCCTTTTTAAAATGTTGCTAACACAATTTTTTATTATTATGGAAACCAACTAGGTTCACATCTTGCATAATGCACTAGAATCCATTATAGGTGGATTGTAGATCTAAGTTTGAAAGGCAAATAATTGAGATTCTATAAAATATTATAGAAGACCTGACCTCAGAGTATATGGAAACTGCGTAAATGGAAATTACTTTAAAGGAAAAGACTGCTAAATCTGAATACATAATTTAGTAGTTTTGGGACTTCCCTGGTGGTGCAGTGGTTAACACTCAATGCTCCCAATGCAGGGACCCCAAGTTTGATCCCTGGTCAGGGAACTAGATCCCACATGCCACAACTAAGGGTTCTCATGCCACAACTAAGACCTGGTGCAACCAAATAAATAAACAAATAAAGTATTTTTTTCTAATTTAGTAGTTTTCACTATTTTTATAAGCAGTGAAAAAAGTCACAGAAAGTGAGAAAAGACATTTTCAAACCATACAAAGAACAAAGGGTTCACTATAAGTAAAAAATTAAAAGATACACAACTTAGAAAAATGGACAATTGACTTGAGTAAATCTTCATAAATAAGAATATTCAAATGACCAATAAACATATGAAAACATACTCACTTTCATTAGTCATTAGGGAAATGCAAATTTAAACTGCAATGAGATACCATTACATATGCATCACTTGGTAAAATTTTAAAAATACCAAGTTTTGACAAGACTATGAAATAAGAAAAGCTCTTAAATACTGCTTAAAGAAGTATAAATTGGTATGACTACTTTAGAAAACACTTTTTCAATATTTAAACTATAAAATATGCAGATTTATGAACCAACAATTACAATCCTAGTAGAGGTCTGCTTTTACCTTGTGCTAAGTATTGGACCATGGGTGTCAAAGGTTTTCTCTCAATATTCCTGCTCTACCCTCAACTTTCAGCAGTCTTTGCAAACCTGCACTTCAGAGGCTTCTCTCTCCATGCCTTTGCCCCATTGCAGCAGCAGACTGCTTTGTCACTCAGTGCTAGTCTCATGGGGGAAGTGAGGAGGTAAGTTCAGTGTTCCCGATCCATCTTCAGTGTTAAGCAGGCCCTGTATAGCCTTATGGGTGAGCTTTCACATTGTTCCTGTTCCTCCATGTTATGGTAGCCTTGAATCTGTGGTAGCTCTTGAGGGGAGGAGAGTTTCCTGCCTCTCCCTTAGTGGCAACAGACCTCTTCTTTGAATTAGTGAAGGATATTGGTCCCAAAGTCCTTCTTTCCCCTCCATCAGTAACAGGTTTTTCCTTTTCTCCCTTTCCCAGAAGCAAGGGAGCTTTGCCTGGGTTCAGGAATGCAAAAAGCTCCTCACCTTCCCCCCCCACCCCCACCCCAGGACTAAGGCTTTCACTTCACTCGATTGAAGCGCCCAGGAAAGTGTGTGATTTTTTTTGTTTGTCCCCAAGTGGCAGCCAATCAACCTCTGCACACATGCATTTCTGTCAAGCTCTCTCCAGTCTCTCACTTGCCCCCAATATTTCTTGCATGATATGATTATTGTAAGATATCTTCAAAACAAAAATAATAGTAATGAATTAGTATTGAAAATAATGAACTTTAAAAACTACAGACACAGCCGTCCTGAGTGACAGTTTTGTTAGGCATATATTTGAGTGCTAATCAATAAAGAAGGCTAAAACATTACTGGAATCAATTTAGGAAAGGTAACAAATTGGTCCTGATTTTGCTGAAGTTGTCAGCACCCTCTAGTGGAAAGAAGACGTTGAAAAACCACTTCCTTATTGAAATAGGCTTACCTCAAATATGTTTGCACAGATGCATTATCAGTCATCAAAATGTGGCAGTTACAGAAACTAAAATTTTGAGACAGTAATAAACAATGTAGTATTTCATTTTAATGTATTAAATAATTATAAATCCTTTAATATAGTTTTTTGTCTCATTCAGAAAAGCAATACAAAACAAAACAAGAACCAAAAACAAAAAAACAAAAAACCCTGAAAGCAGAACTGGGACCACAGAACAGGAACTACCCCTACCTACAATATCTCTGCTTTTCGTAGTAAAAATGAATTAAATGAGCATTTCTGTATTTAAATTTTCTTAATGAAATTTCAGATTTTTCTATTCTCACTAAATTAATATTATGCAAATAATTGAGGAATAATATATTGAACATATGCCAAACTACCAATTGGTGAAGGGCATCAAATGGTCAGCATAAGGGTGCCCTCATGCCTTTCTCTCGCTCTAATCTAAAACCAATAAACAAAGTGAAACCCTCTTCAATATTTCGCATTAACTTGGATGAGCATCTCTTCAGTAACTACAATTGTATCATAAATCTCAGTCCAAACTCTGAAATTTTAAAATTAGTAAGATCATATTATTGTGTTTATTAAAAGTTTAATATTGGGCTTTACTGGTGGCGCAGTGGTTGAGAGTCCGCCTGCCGATGCAGGGGACATGGGTTCGTGCCCCGGTCCGGGAAGATCCTACATGCCGCGGAGCTGCTAGGCCCGTGAGCCATGGCCGCTGAGCCTGCGTGTTCGGAGCCTGTGCTCCCCAACGGGAGAGGCCACAGAAGTGAGAGGCCCGCGTACCGCCAAAAAAAAAAAAAAAAGTATAATATTATAAATTAAGTGAATGTCTCCCTTTCTAACTTTTCACTTTGGTTGATTTAATGGTACTGCAATTTTATTGATATAATAACCCAATTTCTTTAATAATTAATTTATGATGACCTTAAATTTTATATTTTATGGGCAAAGGCCTTTGTGAAATTTCTTTTCCTTGGAATGTTTCTCATTTAACTGGCATCCAGTTACTCATTTTTTCACAAGAGACAGTTCCTCTTCACATAGAGATTTTTAAAAATAAAAACTAGATGTTTCTGAGTATGAATATATATGATAGAAAAATATTAAATTGTAAATATTTAAATTTATTCACTCCAACTGCTGAGGAGTAAGGAGTCTCTATGTTGCTTGGCAATGAACATTGTGTTTTTCGTAGGGGGAATCCTGGACGTGAAGTATTGGAGAGGCCAAAATTTTCTCCATGAGAAAAAAGGGATGAAAAAATACAAAGAAAAAATCCTAGAGAGGGGATGATGCAGTATGGGTGGACAGAAAAGCAAGGACAATGTAGAGGAGAGGACTGCAGTGTTCTCAAACTTTAATGTGCATCAAGTTCACCTGGGAATTTAAGAGAATCATAAAATGATTATTAAATTAATATTAAAACACAGATTATCTGGCTCCACTCCCCAGAGCTTCTGTTTAAGTAGTCTAAGACAGGTCTTAATAATTTGCACTTCTAACAGGTTCCCAGGTGATGCTATGCTGCTGGTCCAGAGACCACACTTTAAGAACCAGTATTATAAGGAATATTTAGGAAGTTTTGCTTTGGGTTGTGTGGTATAACTTTCCAGATGATGACTCAAACCTGTTTGTCTGAGACCAAAGGATGTCCCGTAACTTGCAAAGCTAAAACTGGGAAATCTCCAGCAAGCCAGGAAGATTGGTCACCTTACAACTTATCTTCAAGATATTTTCAGTAAAGAGCTAAAATACTGGCTAAAGCTTTAGTACCAAAATTTTGTGTGTGTTTTCTTTTTAATTAATTGATGAATTAATTGATGAATTTTAAACATTTTTAAAAATTGGAATGTTGAGATTGACCTCAAGGATACTTGCATTTTGGAGGTTATCATCTATGATTTTGGCCCAAGGTACAGCTATAGCTAGAAAACATTGGCACCAAAAAGTGAGTAAACCATCACTGTGACTATCAAGTGGTCAGTATTTTAGTTCAGTAGAAAGTGGAAAAGTACTATCCTTCTCAATAAGAAGAAGGATAGTCCTTGGACTATCACATCAAAGTGATAGGTACTTACACAAATTTCTCAGTTATCAGAATTACAACATTTGGGGAAACTCACTGTTAGGGAATTTTTATGGCAGTAATAAATGCAAAATCTTAATAGCTTAAACCAACAAAGATTTATTTCTTGTACACTCTACCTATCCTTAGAACTCCAAAAGAAATTGCCCGTTTTGCCATAACTTGTTATATCATAATTCAAGACAAGGACAAAATAAAAGTTTAATTGAGGATCTATGATGATAGGACCACACATTCTAATGATGACTCTTTTCACAAAATAAAGACCTATGGAAAATGGAGAACATAAGGTGAATGTTAATGGTGATCAGTTTTAAAATGTAGATCTACTAAAACATAACTTACTTCATTAAAATCCCTAGAAATGGCTATGTTAATGTGAGGTCTTGATTTAGTGGCAGACCTTGGAAAAGCATTAATAGGTTATGAGAGATGTCATAATCCCAAAGTAGACAAGTGACAACAACTTCATCAATTTGCAGACAGTAAAAGTAATTCACCAACAAACTAGTGGAGTATTCTATGAAGACCTCTATTGGGCCTTTAGTGTTTCTTAGCATTCTTAAGTAATATGTTTTTCACTGATGATTATTATGTGAAAATTATTATTTAGTGGTGTGAGATAGTACCCTGGAATCTAGTTTTTCACAAAGCTCCTCAGCAGATTTTGATGCAATTAGTCTTCACCATGGAAAATTTTTAAAAAATGAAACCTGTATTTTTGACTTGGTGAATGGAAACACAAAGGAATAGAATGTAAATAAAAGGTTATTGGGATCAATGAAACATTCAGTTCAGTAAAAATTGAAGATTATTTTAAGCCATAAGTCTATGATGTTATTTTATTACTTTTGGTCTGATGTTCTAATTTCATGGCTCTGCCACTAACTTCCTACATGATTTCAGTTAAACCACTTATTTTAATTTCAGCTTCTGTTAAATGAAGGCAAGTAAATTATTAATGAAACTAACACTTCTAAAACCCCTTATTTCCTTAAAACTTTCCAATTATCTTAAAGGGATGTGTGGGATATGTATAGGGATCAGATATTTAATGTAAGATCTTGGTGGCAATCATTACAGAGAGAAACGCATGGCATGAATGGCTGGCCTTGTTCTACTACCTTCAAAAACTGTCCACTGTTTCAGGGGAAGGTCAGTAGTCTTTCAGGTATTGACAGGGGATCAGGACACGCTAGTCGAAAATGTGGCACTTTGGCATATTGAATATTTCAAGTGTAAGGAATTTGAGAAATAGATGTGCAGGAAGGACTATCTGACCTTCCAATGAAGCAGATAAAACCTAGGAAGGACATTCTTACCTGCCCCTGAAATAAGTCATAAAACTCTCACATGAGAGGTGACCTTCCTATACCCAGAAGAAAGAAGCATCGTTATTTCTGAAGACGAAGGTGAAACTGCAGAAATGTACCTCGGGGGGCTCTGAGGAACTCCAGTTCTTTATGTCTCAGCACAGAAAGAATTCAGCAAGAGGCAAAGTGATAAATAAGAAGTGATTTATTAGAATAGGACGCTTGTGAGGCTTACAAGTGGGCAGGGGAGAGGGTGCCACGCCCCAAGAACTTAGTGAACTACAGTTTTGTAATCAAAGGAAAAGTGAGGTGGGGGAAAGGACCACGTTCTTTCTCATTCTTGAGTAGGCGTCATGCTTCCATCATCAGTTCCTTCTCCACGTCAGGTGGGGGAGTTTTCTTGTCCCTACATGGTCAAGCCAGGACTGTCCTGGCACAATGGAAATGAACAAAAAGGCAGTAATATACACTAAAAATGGTAAATCATCTCAGGTTTCAGTATAATGTCACCCTTTCCTTATATTTTTGTTTCTAGTTTGCCCGGAGGAGCATGTACTAGGAATCATTAACTTACTGAACTCACTGGGCAGAATATAAGTCTAATGCCACCATTGTTTTATTATTTGGGGGCATGTCTCATGCTTCTGTTGCATGGTTTTGTTGCTAAGCAAGCCTGCTTGGTTTTGTGGTTAAGCAAACCTGCTTTCTCGAGTGATCATTAACTTACAGGGGTATCCCATACTTTTTTCTCTACTTATGATCCTCTAGTGGGATTAACTATTTAATCACCCACTTTGTCCCTTTAGTCTGTCCCTATCAAAGGGATACAGAGGAATCTGAATGAGTTGGCATTGCTGTTTCCTTCAGCTTAATACACTTACTTCATATTTTTTGCCCTATCATATCCTTCCATGATGTTCTGCTCTCCATCAAGTCTAGCACAAAAATGTTCAGATTTAAACTATTCCTTGAGATCTTCACTTCCTTATGAAGGCTCCCATATCACATAAAACTTATATTAAATAAATTTGTATGCTTTTTTCTTCTCAATCTGTCTTGTGTTACAGATGTCCCAGTTGAGAACTTAGAAGAGTGTAAGCAGCTTTTGGCAGGAAGGAGCTCTCTGCAGGAGGCCCCTTTTGTCTTGACACTAACTATAAAGCAGGCACCCCCATGTTTTACTCATCTCTGGCCCTAGCACACCTTTCAAATCTTTTGATCACACAATACCTTGCTAAGATGTTGGTTCTTTCCATAGATCAAAGAAGTGGAAATGAAGAATAAGTAATTAACAGATGACCAGCTCTCTTCCCTAGCTTCCCCTTTAGTAAACTCGTGAACAAACTGTGTGAACAAGATAGCACTTAAAGAAAAATCACAAGAAGTCGACAAGCCTGCACCTTAACCTGCACACAGCGGGGGATGGCGATGACTCTGACCCCCTATCTCAATGATAAATGAGTTTACTTCCTTTTTTCCCTCTAAAAACTTTAATGGCCAAGCAGAATCTTTGGAGATTCTTTTGGGGGGACACTGAGGCCACCATCTCCCCAGACTGCCACCATTCTGATTGAAAACAGCGTTCCTTTCTACCAGCATTTGTCTCTCTCTCAAGTATTGATTTGGGGGCTGCAAGCAGCCAGACCTGAGGTCAGTAACAAGAGTAGAGGAAAAAGATATTTTTCTGCCCCTACAGTAAAGTCATAGGTTCTGGAGTCAGTTACTTGTAGATCACATCAACCTCTTGAAGCCTAGATCATCTGAACATGATTTCAAATAAATTAAGTACAGCATGGACTAAATAATAAAATGGGAGAGAATAGGGGAAACAAAACTATGTATCACAGTAGGATCCTGACATGATTTATTCCAGTGGTTTATACTCGTTCTTATCCCACCACATATTCACTTCATACCCCTCTTATTAATAAGGAAATTGCAGAGACTGAATAGAGAGGCAGTCAGCTTAATTTGAGAAAGTTGCTTAAATTGGAGAGTGTGAATTAGCTTTAACCCAGAGAAACAGTTGAACTGAAAACCCTGAGGTTTGCAGCTCTAAAAATACCCTGACTCATTTTTTTATTCCCACCAAAGACAACAGTGACTGAGGTTATCCAAGAGATCATTTTTCTACAAAACATTGCCTGCTAGCACAAGGTAAAATTACAAAACCTAATTTATCTCCAGCATTCTTCAAATACTTTCTCTCACCTCCAGCCTCCAACCCCCAATACTGGAATTGTGTGAAGTCAACGCAAACTATAAAAGTCTTCGAATTTAAGTGTCTAATATGTGAAAGCCATTCTGGGGACTACAAATATAAACGATACATAGTGCCACCCATTAAGATGCTCATGCTTATTATTTAGTAGGAAAGACAGAACGCTGCAATAGAGATGTTAAGAACAATCAAACTTACAGGCACGGAGACGCCTTCCTTAAATAAAACACCCCAATTTCTAAAATACTGCTTTCCCCAACTCCCGTAGAGTACTGTGATCTGCCTATCCGAATGCACTATGAGTGATGATGTAAATAAATCCTCGTTCAGAGTACCGACATTTTGAAAGAGCTCTCTTTTAATCTAAAAATGACTTAGTAAAGTTCATTCAGCAGTAAAGGGTCTCTCTGGACCTTCAAGTTTTAATCTGAAACTTCCACAACCAACACTCCCCCTCCCACCCTCCAAAGTTGATGAAATCAAATGCCTTGGAACTGAATGTTTTAGTAATTCAGATCACTTGAGAGAAAAAAATAACCTGGGCGGGGGAATGTGCAAATTTTTAGAGCTTGGGGATTGCAAACGTGGGGAAATGGCGCCACCTTCTGGTGAGAAGTGGGAACAGCAGGAAAAAAGCCAACAAAGACCTTCAGGATAAGCCCCTGCTTTCATTTCAAAGCAACAAGCTGCGCAACTCCAGCACCCTCAGATCCCCCGAGGTCTGCCCCTTCCGGCTGCTCTGACCACTCAGTGCGCTCTGCGCAACGTGATTGACAGGGCAACGGTCCGGTGCGTTACCTAAACTCCTCGCTCGGAAAACAGTGACCCGACCCTTCCGGAAGCTCAGGGTCCGCTCTTCCCAGCATCCTTTGCCTTCCGGCTATGCTCAGTTCCCTCCGGCCAGTCCCTCCTTGCGCGGCCGTTTCGAGCCCGAATGTGAAGCTCGACTTTGGGGACCTGAGAATCCCGCACATATTTTCCAGGACTAGATTATTGACTATGCGGGCAGGAATGGCGCAGCTAGAGGGTTACTATTTCTCGGCAGCCCTGAGCTGTACCTTTTTAGTGTCCTGCCTCCTTTTCTCTGCTTTCAGCCGGGCGCTGCGAGAGCCCTACATGGACGAGATCTTCCACCTGCCGCAGGCACAGCGCTACTGTGAGGGCCATTTCTCCCTCTCGCAGGTGGGGTCCCCAACCTGTCTGCACCCTCGGACAGGCTAGAAAGGGAAGGGCTGGCCCCAGTTCTAATTTCTCCTACCTTTATCCTTAGCTCCCTCCACTCCAAACAGGAAAGGAACTGGGTAATCTTTTGTTCCTGTCTCTAAGATCTGTAAAATATTTGCTAAATGAATGAATAAACAGCAGATCTGTCTCCTAGCAAGAAAAGCTCTGGGAGATTAACTAATGGGGAACTGAGTTACTGCCCCTCTTTTTGGCTAATGATGAAAGCTGTCCTAGTTTTTCTTTGCCAATCCCGGGATTAGAGGCATTGGATTGCTCCTAGGAAATGTCAGAAAATTTCACTTTAGCTCACCTGACAAGCATCTCACTGTGTATTTTGGGAGTCTGATAGGAGGGGGAGGGGGGAATCTTCAGCTACTAAGAAGTGACAAGTTACATTAATTCCATCCTTGGTGTTTTTAGCAACCTTCTGTTAACTGGATAAACTGGCAGCCAGTGAAGTGCCAGCATGTTTGAGTATATATTTGGCTACATAGTTGTGTAGATATGGACAAAAACAGACATATTATCCTTCTCTTCTGGTGAAGTCATTGTAGAGTAGTGGTTAGAAATATAAAGTCTATAGTTAGAGAAAGACCTGATTTTAAATCTTGGCACTGTTATTTACTAGTCATGTCGCTTGGAAATTTTCTGAGTTTCAGGTTACTCATCTGAAAATGATAGTAAAATAGTATCTACTATAGGGCTTGTTGCAGGATTATATACAGAGGATTTGGCACAATTCATGGCTCTCTACATTGTAGTTGTCATTATGGATCCTGTGCTTTAATCTCTTTAAACATTTTTTTCTCTAAATCCATCCGAGTTCCAGCGGATGATTCCAGGCTTTTTAAAACTGGAGCATTTGCAATTCAATCACCAAATTACAGGCCCTCCAAAGAGTGTATCTTGGAAAATAGAAACTGAGTTTAAGTTGTTGTTTACTGGTTGCTTGTACCTTAACAATCACAAAGCAGGTACAGGGACAAAACATAAGATAAACTTTTCTTTAGAGGAGGCATCTGATTTGCTCATTTAACTGTGACTTAGGATAACTTAGCAAAATGCCTGATTTTTGGTAAAGATGACATCTCTGTGTCAGTCCTATCAGTCAGTCCTATCCTCTTGCTTTTGCTTCATTGTTGACCTTTTTTTTAAAGTGGGACCCCATGATTACTACATTACCTGGCTTATACCTGCTGTCAGTTGGAGTGGTCAAACCTGCCAGCTGGATCTTTGGATGGTCGGAACACGTTGTCTGCTCCATTGGAATGCTCAGATTTGTTAATCTTCTCTTCAGTGTTGGCAACTTCTATTTACTATATTTGCTTCTCCGCAAGGTGCAACCCAGGCACAAGGTTTGTTTTCAAAATAATTTATTATATTTAAGTTTATGTACAGTCAAGTCCACAATTATGGTGAATTTGTTTTATGAAATTTGGTGAAAAATGTATTTAACATTTAATATTTGTGTATCTTTTGTAAAGATAAAGCAAGTCCCCTACCCCCATTTTCGAAGATATTTGTGTTTAAATACTTCAGTTACTCTTACTTATTTATAAAATCTATAAATTTTCATGAATTAAATCAGTTCAGTAAATATCTCAGTATGCTAAGCACTGAGATTACAGAGGTAAATGACACAGTCTTTTTCTTATAAAACTTATATCTTCATTAGGAGAAACAGACGTTACCAAGCAATTTTTTTTTTTTTTTTTTTTTTTTTTTTTTTGCGGTACGCGGGCCTCTCACTGTTGTGGCCTCTCCCGTCGCGGAGCACAGGCTCCGGACGCGCAGGCTCAGCGGCCATGGCTCACGGGCCCAGCCGCTCCACGGCATGTGGGATCTTCCCGGACCGGGGCCTGAACACGTGTCCCCTGCATTGGCAGGCGGACTGTCAACCACTGCGCCACCAGGGAAGCCCCCACGCAATTTTTTATGATTTAAGAATGCAGACCTTGGTGGTGGATTACCTGGGTTTGAATTCTATCCACTTACTGATTGTGTTACTTTGCAGGTTACCCCTTAGTGACTCCTTGTTTTCGTCTGTTAAATGGGAAAAATATAGACTCTACCTCATAGGACTGTTCTGAAGAGTAGAAGAGCTTAATAAATGGAAGGTGCTTAGAATATTGCCTGGTATATAGTAAGGAATCAATAAATATTCATTATAATAGGTACTTTTAGCTTAAAGAGATGATTTCAATAGTGTAAATTATGAGAAAGCAATAGCTATAAAACGCTATGAGGATACAGAGAAAGAGCAGAGGAGCACTTGTTGCACCCTGACTGGGAGGGAGAGGTGTGGGTAGCATTGGATACGGCTTCACAGAGAAGATGGTACCTGAGCTGAATCTTGATGACAAATAGGACTGTAGGATGGAAATGAATCCTGACAGGATTAACAGCATAAGCAAAAGTAGAAAGGCATTAAACAACAAGACACAGGGAATTGCTATTTGGAATTATAAGATTTTGAAGTACAGGGACTTGAGGCTGCAGAAGGCTGTAGAAGAAGGTAGGGGAGAAGTCACGAATATATTTTTATGTCATGGAAAGCATTTGAAACTTCATCTAATGGGTGATGGACAACCCTTAATTTTAATCAAGGTATGGTCTGTCTTGGTGGTTTAGATTAACTGGATGATAGGATTCAAGGAGATAAGAATACTTTCAAATTCTGCCTGAGACTATCAGCCCAAAAGAAGATGTTTAAAACTTTATAGACTAGGCCCACTATTTTCAGGAAGATCCCTGTAATTTCATCATAAAATACTAAGATCATTGTGTAGGGTGGTATAAATGTTATATATATATTTATATTCTCTCTACTGCACAGTTTTGAAGGGATATCTTTAAAAGAAATTGGTGATGATGGCTAAGTGAATGCTTATGGAAGGCACGAAGATAAGCTCACTGAAATGGAACCACCTGCACTGTGTCCCATTTGTCTCCGTGTTCCCCATAGAACTGAGGTCATTGTCTTGCACACAATAACTCCTTAACTATTTGTTGAGTGATTCAAAGTATTGTAGGCTTTGACACACACATGTATTGTCTTACTAGTTTCCAAACTGCTAGGTGTAACTAAAAAGTATCAGAAAGTGCCCTTATAAATACATACTGTGTTTTTGCAAAGCCAGAAATAACATTAGTGTTGAATAATTTTTTAAAGTAAGTTAACTCAGGCAGTTTTTTGTTTTCTAGTTCGTTAGCTCAGCAGAAACAGCCTATTTGTTTTATTGTGAACTGTGTTTTCTCTTCTTGTAGGCTGCCTCAAGTATCCAGAGAATCTTGTCAACATTAACATTAGCAGTATTTCCCACACTCTATTTTTTTAACTTCCTTTATTATACAGAAGCAGGATCCATGTTTTTTACTCTTTTTGCCTACTTGATGTGTCTTTATGGAAATCATAAAACTTCAGCCTTGCTTGGATTTTGTGGCTTCATGTTTCGTCAAACAAATATCATCTGGGCTATCTTCTGCGCAGGAAACGTCATTGCACAAAAGTTGACTGAAGCTTGGAAAACTGAGCTACTAAAGAAGAAAGAAGAGAGGCTTCCCTCTATTAAAGGACCATTTTCAGAATTCAGGAAAATTCTTCAGTTCCTTTTGGCTTATTCCATGTCCTTTAAGAACTTGAGTATGCTTTTCCTTTTGACTTGGCCCTACATCCTTTTAATGTTTCTGTTTTGTGCTTTTGTGGTAGTTAATGGTGGAATTGTTATTGGTGATCGTAGTAGTCATGAAGCCTGCCTACACTTTCCTCAGCTATTCTACTTTTTCTCTTTTACTCTCTTTTTTTCCTTTCCTCACCTACTGTCTCTTAAGAAAATCAGGTCTTTTCTTTGCTTAGTTTGGAAACGGAGAATTCAGTTTTTTGTGATTACTTTAGTCTCCATATTTTTAGTTTGGAAATTTACTTATGCTCATAAGTACTTGCTAGCAGATAATAGACATTATACATTCTATGTGTGGAAAAGAGTTTTTCAAAGATATGAAATTATGAAATATTTGTTAGTTCCAGTTTATATATTTGCTGGTTGGAGTATCGCTGACTCATTGAAATCAAAGTCCATATTCTGGAATTTAATGTTTTTCATATGCTTATTCACCGTTATAGTACCTCAGAAACTGCTAGAATTTCGTTACTTCATTTTACCCTATGTTATTTATAGGCTTAACATACCTCTGCCACCTACATCCAGACTTGTTTGTGAGCTGGGTTGCTATGCAGTTGTGAATTTCCTAACTTTTTATATCTTTCTGAATAAGACTTTTCAGTGGCCAAATAGTCAGGACATTCAGAGGTTTATGTGGTAATATCAGAAACATCTTGAACTCTAAAAATAGACATTATTTAGACTATTTCCATAATGAAAACTAAGTAGAAATTTTTACATTTCTTTTAGGCACCATGGTGATACACAGATCACATCAGATTTTTTGTGCTTTAAATATCAGAAATATGTATTTTAATATATATATATATGTGAAATATGTATATATATATATATATATACATATATGTATATGTCTATCTATCTATCTATCTATCTATGACCCAAGGAAGTTAAATGGTAAAGAACTGAGAAAAGTTTAAGACTTGCTCCATAAGCCTGAATAATGATGGGAAATTAAAATTATTCATAGCTATCTCATGATATTTCTTTGATACTGTTGGCCACTCAAAAAGCTTGGAAACTTTTTTGTATACAAGTTTATTTATTAATTCTCATCAGAAAAAGTAGCAAAGTCTTTGAAAAATATTTACAAATGATTAGGTTATATTATTGATTGAAAAGTTGTTTAACATTTTAGTAAATATAATTTCAATCATAAGGTAAAATAGACTCACATAGATAGTAAATGTTATAAAATAGAGGCTCTTCTGTGTTTATCTAAGAATCAAGTTGTTGATTTTTGTTAAAAATCTAGAAATGATGAAGTCCTTTCCCTGTTCCTAATATGAAATATATCATGGGCAAAGATAAATTGTGTTGATGATAATACCTTTTAAAAGGGGTTTTCTTTCTGAAATACACTACTCTATCAGTTTCCTTTGGCTGCCGTAACAAATTACCACAAATTTGGCGGCTTAAAAAAAATTTCAGGGCTTCCCTGGTGGCGCAGTGGTTGAGAGTCCGCTTGCCGATGCAGGGGACACGGGTTCGTGTCCTGGTCCGGGAAGATCCCACATGCCGCGGAGCGGCTGGGCCCATGAACCATGGCCGCTGAGCCTGCGCGTCTGGAGCCTGTGCTCCGCAAGGGAGAGGCCACAACAGTGAGAGGCCCGCGTACCGCAAAAAAAAAAAAAAAAAATTTCAGAATTATGGAGGCTAGAAGCCTAAAATTAAGATATCAGCAGTGTTAGTTGCTTTTGGAGGCTGTAAAAGAGAATCCATTCCATGTTTCTCTCCTACCTTCTGCAGTCCATGGTGTTCCTTGGTTTATAGATGTATCACTCCAGTATCTGCCTTTGTCTTCACATGGCCTTCCTCTCATCTTCTTTCTCTTACAAGGACAATGTCTGTGGATTTAGGGCCCACCCTAATCCAGGATAATTGTGTGTCCAGATCTTTAACTTAATTATGTCTACAAAGACTCTTTTTCCATATAAGGTCATATTTACAGGTTCCAAGTTGACCTATCTTTTTGTGGGGCACTTTCTAACCCACCAAAGTTACCAAAGGAGATTTTACAATAAATTTCATAAAACTTGTAGGAAATAAATTTTTGCTGAGATATTTTAAATAAAATTGCATCTTTTCAGAGAGGTTAAAAACAAGTGACTTGCAGGGTCACATAATTATAAAACTAAAAGTAACTGGTATTTGATTCCATTATCCAAAAAATGTTAGAATTTAAAGGAAGTTTAGAAATTATTTGATCTAGTCTTATTTTGTAGATTAGGGAACAAATGCTTGGGTAGGATTTGGGGGGATTAATTTTGGATTTTGTGTTTGCTATTTGGAGTACATTCATTGGGTTGTCATTCCCTTACTGAGAAGTATTATTTGGATATGCTAACATTGACATGTGAACTTAGAACTGTGAGTAGAATTCATTTTTTAATCCAGTTTTACATTTGTAAATTTTTCAATAACTGTGTGAACTGTCTTAAGTGTTGGATTATGCTTTCTCTGGATTTCCAATAATGAGTGGATTTGGAAGGTACTGTTCATTTGCAAATATAAAATTATGCACAGGTAAAAATACAAGTGTAGTCTTGAGTAGTAAATGTAAAGTCTTTGGTTTTACACACTCTTTGGGGCCAAGCTGTACTCTATTTAGTGCTTAGAAAGTAGATTGACTCTTTAGTTATAACAGTGACTGTAGGACAAATGTTTTTACCGAAACTTTTTTTTAATTAGACAAGAAAGCACACTCAAATAGTTATTTTATAATGGAGATATGAAGTCAAAATTCTCCCCAAAATGTGCAATTTAGGAAAAACAAATTTCTTGTCTGATACCATTGGTGCAAGGCTTTTGTTTTTTAGGCATATTTCTGAGACAAAAAAAAAAACCTTTTTCTCTCTAGTCTGACAAGAAGGAGGAAACTATTCTACTCCATGTATTAAAGGAATCATTGTTCTAATTCATTTTTAAGTGTTGAGTCCCTGCCCTTTTAAGAGATCTTTTGGAATGCTGTGAATTAAAAGGTGCTCTACAGAGCTGCTTTTAGAAACATCCTGAAGTTATATATGTTTTGAATATTTTTCAAGAGTTACCAAATAGATATGTTTGATATTATTTTTTAAAAAATTAGACTTAAATGAATCTTGATTAGAAGGTAATTCTTAAAAAAAAAAAAAAAAACAAGTATTGATAAGCTAGAGGCCCTGTGGGGCCTTGCAGTTATTGTTATTAAAGTCTGTAAATGGTTTTTTGTTTTTTGGGTTTTTTTGCGGTACGCGGGCCTTTCACTGTTGTGGCCTCTCCCGTTGCGGAGCACAGGCTCCGGACGCGCAGGCTCAGCAGCCATGGCTCACGGGCCTAGCCGCTTCGTGGCATGTGGGATCTTCCCGAACCAGGGCACGAACCTGTGTCCCCTGCATCGGCAGGCGGACTCTCAACCACTGCGCCACCAGGGAAGCCCTAAATGGGGTTATTTTAAAGAATATCATAAAAAGATTTGGTCCATAAGTTTTTTAGGCCCAGTAATACATCTTTTTGAACTTTTTCTACCTTGTATGAAATTCTGTAGATACAGAGTATTATCTTTATATAGCATTAGGAAGGTTCCAATGTGTTGTGTTTCCTCACATATTATTTATATTTTTCTTTTAGTGGATACCTAGAAATCTTTTCTAATGTATCTATGTATGTAAATTATATGGAAATATTGATACAGTCATTCCTTAGTTTAAGCATAGCATGTCATTTTGGCAAGGGAAATTGTGTTAGCTTTCTGGTCTCTTCCTCCTTCTTCTTAAAGTTATTTCAGGAATGTGCTTAGCCTGTCACAACGTACCTTAATAAAAATGGCTTAATTCCGTTTATTTCTAATAAATAATGTAGTGTATTTCTAGTTTGAATTCAACCACCACTGGGCTTGACATTTTTTTTTTCTTTATAATTGTCTGATGACCAGAAAAGGAAGAAAAGAGATACTCAATTTTTATCTGTACCCTCTAAATAGTGGACTATTACTTTAGGCTCACTTTCAAGTAAAATATTTCTATAAAGAAATCAATTCAAGTTCATTAGGTTAGAGAGCATTTATTATTTTAAAAATAATTAGAATTTCATTAAAAAGTAAAACAAGAAAGAAGCATCATGCAAGTAATATGAATAAGTTTTTTTTTAGTGGAAATTTAAATATGACTTAAGAACCATGGACTAGAAAAAGCATAGGAGTTCTGTATTTGATTGTGGTTTTGGAATCGATAAGGCAAGTGATTTAATCTTTGGTCCTCCCTTCAAATGAGAATAGTATTTGTCTTAAGTCAGTGCTGTCTAGCCTTATTTCAAAAAGAGTTCAACCCCTGCTGTATATCCATAAAGTTCATAAATATGTCATATAATAAATATTGAGTAAATGTATGCTGAATGAAGTTTTTTTAGTATGGAATGAAGTGAACATCCTAGAAGCAGTATGATATATAACCATAAACTAATTTCAGGAAATAAATCACATATTTGATAATGAGACATTCTAACCCTTTTGTGCCTAAGTTTCCTGACCTAGTTTTAAATTTTTTAATTTACTCTAGTGTTTAATACTTACACACGTATTTACTTGAAAATATGTGTTGTTTTTATAATAGGATGTGATTTCAAAACTATTGCTGTTTATTTAAAATAAGAAAAATAACTTACTATCGACCATTATAATAGCAGCAGAATTCTTGATCATTATCAAACTTTTAAGGGCAAAGAGTTTTCAACCAATTATGAATAGTTTATGTTGTTTTACTTCTGGTGAATTTTGCTACTTTAGGGATAACTGTTATTTAGGGTACTTTTTAATGTATTTAAATGTTGACAACAAGACAACATTTCCAATATACTAAAACCTGTATAGCTGAGAAAATTATAAAAAATGGATAAATGGAGGATATATTTGTTAACACGTATTCCTAAATCCAACACTAAATTCTGTACTATTTGGAAATTATTTCTATGATAAGAAATTTTGTCACAGTGAAGTAATCCAAAATATCCTTATATTGTGCTTTGAAAAAAATGAGCATTTGATGAATTTAATATTACTTTATTTGAACTCTGCACCACCATCAGACCAATAGAGATACTGTATTTTTCTGATGAGAAAAATATTATACATTGCATTGATTTTCCACTGAAACTTAAGTCATTTCAGTTCAGTTGAACCATATATGTGTGTGTGTGGCATATGCAAAATGAAGAAGAGGGAGGAAAAATAATAATAATAATTGCTATTATTTATTGAGCACCTATAGTGTGCTAGGCATTATACTGGCTGATTTACAAATACTGTCTTATTTGATCTTATTTATACGAGGCGGATGTTGATTTCTGTTTGACTGCTGGAGAAACTAAAAGTCAAACACATCAGGTAACTTGCATCAGTCAACTACTTAAGAACATAGATTGGTCTGACTTCCGAGCCTGTGAGTTTTTAGCTGCTACTCTGCCTCACCATGAAAGTTTTTCCTTAAAAGAAGTAGAATATGGAGAGAGAGGTGGTAATCTGTCCTTGCTCTGCATTAGCCAGACCACTCATGGCATATTATTTTTTATGTTGGATGCAGTCATTTTTAGAAATGATAGAATTGTTTAAAGGAGCATGAACAGATGATGAGTGTTTATAGTTCTGTTGAAGAGAAATAGCTAAAAGAATATACAGGATGTTTAACTTGGAAGAGCAGAGATTCCATGACTTCATAAGATCTCATAGTTGAGGAATAATTCTTTGGAAGGATTGGACTATTCACACCTGTAAACCAAAGGCCAACAGATTTCAACTCATGAAAAACATACATTTTCTAACTGTTTAGTCTCTGCAGGGGAATGGACCGAGAAAAACAATAAGTTTACCTATACTCTCTGGAGCCAAGATTCTATTTATCAAGGATGCTTCAGAAGAGATTCAGGTAGCAAGTAGATAGAATAAAATGGCTTTTTAAGGTAACTTACAACACTGTGATTTGAAATTCCTAAGTTTTTTATGGGTAATATTTTGTGCATTAATTGCTAAGTCATGGTGAAGTATATCTGGTGGCTTGTATGGTGACTTTGACATTTTAAATTTCTGAAAAAAGAATCTACTTCTAACTCTGTTCCCTTGTTTTAGAAACAAATTCGAGATACAGACCTAGTAGGCGGTATTTTAGCTATAGTGCTGGACAGTACTGCTATTAAAATGATTTATTTTCTATTTTGTAATCCCCATTACATTCGTGAAGAGAATGTGCTTTTATTTGAAAAGCTTTTCGCCTTACAAATAAGTAGGGCAAGCACCATCTGTAAGATTTTTTAATGCAGTATCCACTAGGTGGTGATGCTGTGCTACATTTCCAGGTGTTTTTGTACTTAAACTTATTGTCTGAGTTAACTTTTCTCTATAGTTTGAAGTTTTGGTCCACAAAGTATTTTATAGCATCCATGTCTGTTTATTAAAATATTTTTTTAAATGTTTCCTGAATTGTATGAAGCTAAGGTAAATGTTTAAAAAGTCATTTTTGTGTTTTGTACTCATATATTTGGTGATTTAACCTAATATATCTTCCCATATGACATTCTTTTCTTCATATGGCATAGTCATGATCTCTTCCCATAAGCAGTGAATGATGGTGATGACAAATTTGAAAACTCATGTACTCATGTATCAGTCACTGTTTTAAGTGCTTTACCCACATTATCTTATTTATGCCTCATAACAACTCTGTGGATCAGTACTGTTGTTAATATCCCCACTCTACACATTAGGAAACTGAGTAGAGTTTAAGTATTTTGTCCAAGATCACAAAATAACTGGCTGAGCTGGGACTCAAACCTAGGCAAGCCGACTCCAGAATCCATGTTAATTACTATCAATTGGTGGGGGGATGTAGGGGACGGGAGGAAGGGCACAAAGTCTGCCTTCAAATATGTAGCATTTTAGAAAGAGAAATAATCATGGAGAATGTGGTTATACTCCTTTATAGATCAGGAAAATGAAGTCTACGTTAATTTTGGCTCTTCCAGAGGTAGATAATCTTCCATCTGCTGTTGTGTCTTCCATTTCTGTTTTTGATGGTGCTTCAAAGTGATATGTATGTATACTAGTGAATTTAATGGAGAAAAAAGAAAACAACTCAGGATTGGCGTCTTTAGCCATATTAATTTACATTGAGGTAAAGATCTTTGTTTTAATCAGAATGATTCCAGCAACCAAATAGGGGAGCATAGTTGTTTGAAAATTGATACTTAGTTTCTCCAAGGAGACTCCTATTTGGAAGCAAACTGTTGGTTAAACATGACATACTTCGGAATTTTTCAGAACAATTTGACTGGAAAAGTTTGATCTTTTAAAAAAATCTATAAGGGGTCCTCCCTGGTGGCGCAGTGGTTGAGAGTCCGCCTGCCGATGCAGGGGATACGGGTTCGTGCCCCGGTCTGGGAGGATCCCATATGCCGCGGAGCGGCTGGGCCCGTAAGCCATGGCCGCTGGGCCTGCGCATCCGGACCCTGTGCTCCGCAACGGGAGAGGCCACAGCAGTGAGAGGCCCGCATACCGCAAAAAGAAAAAAAAAATCTATAAGGGCTTCCCTGGTGGCGCAGTGGTTGAGAATCCGCCTGCCGATGCAGGGGACATGGGTTCGTGCCCCGGTCCGGGAAGATCCCACATGCCACGGAGCGGCTGGGCCCGTGAGCCATGGCCGCTGAGCCTGCGTGTCCGGAGCCTGTGATCCGTAACGGGAGAGGCCCCAACAGTGAGAGGCCCGCGTACCGCCAAAAAAAAAAAAAAGTCTATAAATATATATTCTAGATGCTTTTAAGTTTTGTTTTTGTCAGATACCATTATGTAAAATGTTTTTTACTTCTAAAATTATGTTGTGGTTCATGTCATTTAAAACTGATTTTTAAGTAATCCTGTTCTTTATAAGAATGAAAGATAGACCTTTTCAAAAAGTTTGTTCAAATATTATAGTTTCATTTTGTTTCTAAATAAATTCATGTTTTATAATATTTTATAACTTATTATGTCTGTTTAACACATTCTCTTATTCTAGACTGGGTACCAGTGGCTTTTTTCTTTCATTCACTCTGTGCTAGTAGCCATTTTACCCTGTCTACCACCTACCAATTCTACGCTTTATAAGTCTTCTTTTTTTTTTTTAATTGTATTGGTGTATATTTGATTTACCATGTTGTGTTAGTTTCAGGTGTACAGCAAAACGATTCAGTTATACATATATTCATTCTTTTTTAGATTCTTTTCACACTTTATAAGTCTTCTTGAGATAATAGAACTGAATAATATTTTTAAGTATCTATAATAAGTGCCCATCATTAACCTGGATGACTATCTTCATTTTATTCTAATAATAGTGGAAGGCAGTTAAATTACTGGCTGATCATCTTGAACATGTGGAGGCTTGTGTTTCTTCTAGTCCAGGTCTGTAGAAAGCTCAAAGTGTTTGCCAAACACTTTTAACTTGGCAGGACTGAAATCCCAAATTTTGATCCCTTCTGTTAAGGAGAAGAGATCCCTGCTCTGTTTTCAGACTTCCAGCTCTTGCTTTCCACTGGGCTTCTTGGAGTTTCCGCTGCTTATATGCATTGCAGAGATCAGCCGAGGACTTACACACAGATTTGGGAGTTTCTCCTCTTTGACTCCCTCCTTCTTGGGATTTCCCTTCTTAATTTATAACTACTCTAACAGCCCTAAACTGCATTCTCTCACACCTCAAATCAATGATATTGCAGTTTTCTGACTAGGGTGTGTCCTCAGGGGAAAAGTCATTATAAATGTGGATCGCACCAAGTGAGATCTTTCAGTGATCAAATCCTGTCCAGTTCTTGACTCCTTTTGTTTTTTCTTCAGTGCCTTTAAATAGTTTTTTTTTTCTTTTTAAGTTAAACAATCTGTGGAACAGTTAATATCATAAAAGTTCCTCTGCCATTACCTGCCTAGGAATCATCTTGATTATAGATGTATAGTCTCTCTGTTTATGTATAGGAAGTTGGGGTTGTTACTTTTGAAGAGCTAAAAAAGCTTTCCTAAAATAAGTTTAGGTGGGGGCAGTAAGTTTTTAGAATATTGACTTCTAATATGGTCCTCTAATACAGTAAATCACAGTATTTGTAATTAAATCCAATGACCTTTTAAAGGTCTCTTATGTGAAAATTTTATCAAGAAATACAAAAGAAACAGACTTCAGGCAAGAAGAGCTCACCTTCCAACTGAGAAGGCTTTGGGAAAAAAAGCTTTCCCACGTCAATTGGAATGACGGATGGTTGCTCTGTGTTCAACGGCCAAGTAGGAGGGAATGGCCTGTCAGAGTGCATGGAAAGGCTGCTTTCCCTTTTAGGAAATGAAAGTGTTTATCACAAGATGGATGAGAGCACAGGGTTGTTTCCATGTCTGGGACTTAACCCAAGGACCTGAAGCAGGTCGTGGTTCACTTCACAGACTAGAACCACTAGAGTTGGGGTAGGCTACATTGAGTCTTTTTTCAAGAATGAGTCGCTAATGGAGAGTCGTAGCAAAGTCCTCATTAAAATGTATACAACGAGGGGGCTTCCCTGGTGGCACAGTGGTTGAGAGTCCGCCTGCCGATGCAGGGGACACAGGTTCGTGCCCCGGTCCGGGAAGATCCCACATGCCGCGGAGTGGCTAGGCCCGTGAGCCATGACTGCTGAGCCTGCACGTCTGGAGCCTGTGCTCCGCAACGGGAGAGGCCCCAACAGTGAGAAGCCCGCGTACCGCAAAAAAAAAAAAAAAAAAAAAAAAAAAAAAATGTATACAACGAGGGACTTCCCTGGCAGTCCGGTGGTTAAGACTTTGTCTTACAATGCAGGGGGTACAGATTCAATCCCTGGATGGGGAGCTAAGATCTCGCATGCCTCACAGCCAAAAACCCAAAACATAAAAAACAGAAGCAATATTGTAACAAATTCAATAAAGACTTTAAAAATGGTCCACATCAAAAAAAAAAAAAATGTATACAACAGTTTCCCCTTAGTCAGCAGAAGATCTTTCAACATACCACCAACACGAAGTTTCTCTAATAGTGTTCCTTTTGTGAAGGGAATTTAAACATTTTCTATGATGTATGAAGTGATTTGATCCCAAAAGCTGTAAATCTAACACTTGTACTACCAGTGTGCTGTTGAGCTAAATAACGTGAGCCAACAACCACTGGAAGTGGTTTGTTTTATAATATAAATAATATGTTTTATATTATTAATATGTTTAATAATAATAACATTAATTTAACATTAAATTAATAATTTAATAATAATTAATATATTAATAATATTAATATATTACTATGTCTATATAATATAATAATATGTCTTAAAAAATCTTTATAAAAGATTTGTAGGTGGTATTGCTAAGCATGCGTCTCCTGTAAGGAATGTGGCCCTTTGTTTCTTATGGTACATAAGAAAAAACTACTCCACAGTATGTTCATTCACTAAGTGGAAGGTGTCCATGAAGTGTGAAGCAAGAAGTATTACAATATCTTTAAGAGATCTCTGATACTGCATTTTGTAGATGCATTTGAAAGCTAAGTGAAGCTTTGTGTTTGAAAGGTGAATTGGATGTGAAAGCCTTTCAAATACAGGTTAAGGCTTTTTTTCACATAGAGAAAATGTATGTGTGTCCTACAAGCCAGAGGAACAAAGTTTCAAAGAGATTGGGCTTTCAGGGCATGGAACTTGTCACATACCAAAGAGGTGAAGGAGCTCATTAAATGGGGGAGAGACCCACACCCTTACCATTGTATACATTACCAGTAGCTCTGTGGAGCTCTCTCTGGGTTGGAGGATGGAGAGAAGTGAAAGCCTTATCAGAGGACATGGAAAGTCTGGTATCACGTTTAGAAAATGGTTCTGTTTCTCACAAGCTGGGATGAGACAACTTTTAGGCATGGGGTTGTTTCCCTGTCTGGAATGTCTCCCTGTCTTCACCCCGAGCATCTAAGTGGCCCAATAACCATTTCACAGACTAGTACCACTAGTGCTGGCATAGGCTGCTTTGAAACCTGTTGGAGAAACAACCACATGAGAATGGAAGCAATCAGGCCTCTGTCACCTGTATACCATGAAGATTGTCCACATGCACCAGAAGATCTTTTCAACAAGTCACCAGCACACAGCCTTTCGAACAGTGTTCTTTGTGTGACAGGAAGTTCTCACTTGAGTGTCATCTATATAGAGGTAGCGTGACCTGTCCATTAACTTGTAAATCAAGCATGAACCATCCCATGTGGTGTTGAGCTAAACGAGGTGCGCTCCCTTCAACTCGAAGGGAAAGCCTTTGCAATGGCATGGTTAAACGTGTTTCAAGATAAGTAATGGACACCGTTGTTGCTTACCTCAGGAAACGACTCTTATGGCCTGATTTCGCTCAGGGGAAGATGTGCTGGAAGTGACAGCATGGGGTATATTGTTGAGGAGCTCTGACATAGTGCTCTTTCCAGAGGGTCCTGATGGTAGGTTAGCCCCTGTCTTCTAAAGGTGAAAGGGATTCCTGGTCTTTCAGCTAACGATGAGACTTCCTTCCCTGACAGCAAATGTATGTGCTTCTTGCAAGGTAGAGGGATGTGGGTTTCTAGGGACTGATTGTTTGTGCAGCTGGGGAACTTGTCCCGAGGGGTTAGGAGTATCTAGGGTAATGGGGGAGGGACAGGCAAAAGGAATCTTTCTGACAGTTCATGGAAAGTACTCCTGTAGCACTGTGTGCCAAAGCTCAAGATTAGTAAAGCCTCTCAGAGTGTATGGGAAGGCTTGTTTCCCATTTAGGAAACACACGTATCTCACAAGCTACATGGGGGCACTTTTCTCTACAGCAAAGTTGCAATGCCCTGGACTTCACCCTCTGTCTGAACCCCCTAGGGTTTTATTTCTTAGGCTAGTAACACGAGTGTTTGTACAGGTGCCTCTGCGTCGCTCTTCCAAACAGGTACACACGAGTGAATCCAAGCAACGTACTCAGTAATCCCTACAAAATGACGAGTTTCCCCTTTGCCATCAGATCTCTTTGCCACGAAGTAACTGACACACGAGGTTTCTAACAGGGTTCTCTCTGTGAAGGGAAAGGAGGACTGGTGTGTGAACCATAGTCAGTAGCAATGTGTACGGCAAAATTTTAAACCTAGCTCTGGCCGCTCTTACGTGATGGTGACCTTATGCCGAAGGTACTCCGTGGAATTGGGTGGCGAAGGCTTTGAGAGGGCCCATTGAAACATGTTTCTCACCTACGAAATTTAGCCAGTTGTTTATTCACATAAGATAGGACAACGATGGAATCTGTTCTTTCACTGAGTGGAAGAGGTAGGTAGGTACATGAAGGGTGAAGCTTGTGGTATCTTGTTTTAGAGCTCTGTCATACTGCTGTTTCTAGATGTACTTTCCAGGGACGTTAAGCTCTGAGTTGTAAAAGTGAAGCAGATTGAAAGCATTTCAGATACAGGCTAAGGCTTCTTTCCCATAAGGAAAAAGTACATGTTCCTTCTATGCTGGATGAGTCACCTCCCTGATGCTGTCAGGGAATGGGATATTGACAGAGGATTTAGAGTACCTCATGCAGTGTGAGAGAGCCATGAACAAATAAGAGTTCTCATGTCGAGTGGAATGATGGATGGAGGCTCTGTGTTCCACAGCCAAATAGGAGGGAATGGCCGGCCCGACTGCATGGAAAGGCTGGGCTCCCATTTAGGAAATGGTTGTGTTGCTCACAAGCTGGGTGAGAGCACAGGGTGGTTCCCATGCCTGGAACTTAACCGAAGTGCCTGAAGCACGGTGGGGTTTGCTTCACAGACTAGAACCGCTAGACTTGGAGTAGGTGGTGTTGAGTCTTTCTTCAAGAATGCATCCCTCATGGAGAATAGTAGTGTAACAGGGAAGAGCCAAATCTGACTACATGTAGGATCTGTTTATTTTACTTTAAGCTTTGCTTCCCACTGCTGTTGTTCACTAAAAAGACACTGTTTATACATAATGGCCTGCCTTGGGGAACACTGCCCCTCTGCCTGAATGTTAAACCAAAGTGCCTATGTTCAGGTAGACATCCGGACCCTGTCCACCTGTGGATGGCTACAAGAAAGAAATTAACACATCCCCTCCCGGAGGCTGGCCATTCCAGGGGATATTTGCAAAACTTAAGGCCTTTTTACTTTACTTCCTCATTTCCTCCCCCTCTCTGTGCTATAAAAGAAACTGGAATCCAAACCCTGATGAGATGGTTACTTTGAGACATTAGTCTGCAAGCTTCTCACTCTGCCAGCTTTCTGAATAAAGTCGTATTCCTTGCCTCAACGCCTCGTCTACAATTTATTGGCATGTCAGTGCGGTGAGCAAAGCGAGCTTGGACTCTGTAACAGTAGCAAAGTCCTCCCTAAACGTATACAAGGAAAAGTATCCCCTTAGTCAGCAGGCGATCGTTCGCACCAGCACAAATTTTCTCTAACAGTGTTCCTTCTGGGGAGGGAATTTATTCTTTTTGTGTGCCGTATGTAGTGATTGGCTCCCAACACATGTTAATCTAGCCTTTGTATTTCCCATGTTCTGTGAAGCTAAACCAGGTGTGCCCAAATCCATTGGAAGGCAAAGACATGAGGATGGCATCGTTAAGCATGTTTTCTCACGTGAGGAATGTGGCCCATTATTTCTTGCCGTACTCACGAAAGAGCAACTCCACGCTGAGTCCTTTCACTCGGTGGAAGGTATCCTTGAAGTGCAAAGCAGGGAGTATCACTGTGTGTGTAAGAGACCTGTGAGACTGCTCTTTGGGGAGGTATTTTGAAAGCTAAGCAAAGCTCTGTGTTCCAACGGCATACCTGTTGTGAAGGCCTTTCAAATCCAGGTGAAGTTTTCTTTCCCATACAGAAAGTGAATATGAGTCCTACACACCAGAGGAACAAAGTTTCTTAAAGACTGGGCTTTCAGCATATGAGCCCAGAGATAAACCCACGCACATATGGTCACCTTATCTTTGATAAAGGAGGCAAGAATATACAGTGGAGAAAAGACAGCCTCTTCAATAAGTGGTGCTGGGAAAACTGGAAAGCTACATGTAAAAGAATGAAATTAGAACACTCCCTAACACCATACACAAAAATAAACTCAAAATGGATTAAAGACCTAAATGTAAGGCCAGATACTATCAAACTCTTAGAGGAAAACATAGGCAGAACACTCTATGACATAAATCACAGCAAGATCCTTTTTGACCCACCTCCTACAGAAATGGAAATAAAAACAGAAATAAATGGGACCTAATGAAACTTAAAAGCTTTTGAACAGCAAAGGAAACCATAAAGAAGACCAAAAGACAATCCTCAGAATGGGAGAAAATATTTGCAAATGAAGCAACTGACAAAGTACTAATCTCCAAAATTTACAAGCAGCTCATGCAGCTCAATAACAAAAAAAAACAAACAACCCAATCCAAAAATGGGCAGAAGACATAAATAAACATTTCTCCAAAGAAGATATACAGATTGCCAACAAACACAAGAAAGAATGCTCAACATCATTAATCATTAGAGAAATGCAAATCAAAACTACAATGAGATATCATCTCACAGCAGTCAGAATGGCCATCATCAAAAAATCTAGAAACAATAAATGCTGGAGAGGGTGTGGAGAAAAGGGAACCCTCTTGCACTGTTGTTGGGAATGTAAATTGATACAGCCACTATGGAGAACAGTAGGGAAGTTCCTTAAAAACTACAAATAGAACTACCATACGACCCAGCAATCCCACTACTGGGCATATACCCTGAGAAAACCATAATTCAAAAAGAGTCATGTGCCAAAATGTTCATTGCAGCTCTATTTACAATAGCCAGGACATGGAAGCAACCTAAGTGTCCATCAACAGATGAATGGATAAAGAAGATATGGCACATATATACAATGGAATATTACTCAGCCATAAAATGAAATTGAGTTATTTGTAGTGAGGTGGATGGACCTAGAGTCTGTCATACAGAGTGAAGTAAGTCAGAAAGAGAAAAACAAATACCATATGCTAACACATATATATATGGAATCTAAGAAAAAAAAAAGGTCATGAAGAACGTAGGGGTAAGACGGGAATAAAGACACAGACGTACTAGAGCATAGACTTGAGGATATGGGGAGGGGGAAGGGTAAGCTGTGACAAAGTGAGAGAGTGGCATGGACATATATACACCACCAAACGTAAAATAGATAGCTAGTGGGAAGCAGCCGCATAGCACAGGGAGATCAGCTCAGTGCTTTGTGACCACCTGGAAGGGTGGGATAGGCAGGGTGGGAGGGAGAGAGATGCAAGAAGGAAGAGATATGGGAACATATGTATATGTATAACTGATTCACTTTGTTATAAAGCAGAAACTAACACACCATTGTAAAGCAATTATACTCCAATAAAGATGTTAAAATAATCCCCAAAAAATAATTTAAAAGACTGGGCTTTCAGCATATGGAACTTGTCTAATAAAAGAGCTAGTGAAATGGGGGAGAGATAGGCACACCTACCACAGGAAAAGTTACTGGCTTGCTGCATGAAGCTCTCTCAGGCTTGGAGGCAAGATTGGAGAGACAGTCGCCGATCGGAGCAAAACGAAATTCTGGACTCCCATTTAGGAAGTGGATGTGTTTCCTGCAAGCTAGGATAGGAGAACTCTTAGGCAAGGGGTTATTTCCCTGTCTGGAACATCTCCCTGTCTTCAACTGGAGCGGTTGAAAAGGCTCAATAACCATTTCACAGACTAGAACAACTAGTGCTGGCATAAGCTGTTTGAGATATTTTGGAGAAACAACTAAATGTAAAGTTTCTTCATGGAAGGGTCTGGTGTGTCCCATGTGTCTATTTAGATAGTCAAACACTACAGGTAAATATGCTGTGGGATCAAGTTTGAAATTGGGGACTGATGGGAAACCCCCATTTTCCCCATTTGAAGGCTACTTTGTTGCGGCTTCAAAGCTGCCTGCAAGACAGGAATAAAGACACAGATGTAGAGAATGGACTTGAGGACACGGGGAGGGGGAAGGGTAATCTGGGACAAAGTGAGAGAGTGGCATGCACATATATATGCATTACCAAAAGTAAAATAGATAGCTAGTGGGAAGCAGCTGCATAGCACAGGGAGATAAGCTCGGTGCTTTTCACCACCTAGAGGGGTGGGATAAGGAGAATGGGAGGGAGATGCAAGAAGGAGGAGATATATGTATATGTATAGCTGATCCACTTTGTTATAAAGCAGAAGCTAACACAATTGTAAAGCAATTATACTCCAATAAAGATGTTTAAAAAAATAAAAGCTGCCCACAAAACACTGATGTTGCCCATCTTCTATTCACTGCAGGAATGATTCTGTGAAGAAAAGCAAGTTTATTTGAGAGAAACCAAGTGCTTGCAATTCTGTGCTAAGAGCTCATCGAACAACACTCTTAAGCTAATGTACAAATGAAACATGACCTGTAACCTCAAGGTAAGGTGCAGTATTTACCATCAACAAAGTTAGGTGTGCAGCAGTGTCCATGAAGCATTAGGCAATGCAGTGCTTTAGATCTCATATGCCTCTATGGACTCATAAGAGACTCGCGTAGACACTAATTTCCCTGGAACAACACTATGTACTGAAGTTACTTCTGTGGCTTCTGAGCAACATCAAGTGAAATAAACTCTTGGGATCAACTCTTTGTGTGCAGAATGAAGGGCCATGAACTGCTTTCTTCATTAGATAACTCACTTTCTACAGCTCAAAAACAGCCTCAGGAAACCAGTTCTAGCCAGTCTTACATTCAATGCGGGTTTACCTCTGTGATGAAATCTAAGCTGCACCGAATAAAACAATGTGCCTATAATTAATTCTGGGAATTCTTACCTGATTTATCTATAACACAGTCAGAAACCAGACTTTAGGTCCAGCCTGAAAGAAAGTACAGATTTACCCTTAACACTGCTGGGCATTTGGAATATCCAAAGTCACCTAGGCCTACCTAGGGCATTGAGATGGTTAGGCAATTCAACAATGCAGAACTCGCTGCGTCCAAAAGTTTTTTCATGGACGGGCACTGTGTGTACCAAATGTCTCTTTTAGCTAGTCAGGAACTACAGGTAAACAGGCTGCATGAACAGGTTTGAAATTGGGGACTACTGGCAACCAGTATTGTCTCCTTTGGAAAGCCAGTTAGTGGCTACCCAAAGCTGCCTGAAAAAACACTGATGTTGTCCATCTTCTATTCACTGCAGGAATGCCTCTGTGAAGAAAAGTGTGTTTTCTCATAAGAAACAGGGTGGTCTCAATTCCTTGCTAGTAGCTCCTCCCAAAGCACACTTTAGCTAATGGGCAAACTAAACGTGACCTCTACCCTCAAGGTAAGGTCCAGGTTTTCCAATCAGCAAAGTTTGGTGTACAGCTGTTTCCATGAACCCTGAGTCAATGGAGTGCTTTAGTTCTAGTATGCCTCTCAGGACTAAAGACTCTCACCTATTCACTAATTACCATGGAAGAACAGTGTGGACTGGAAGTCGCTTCTGTGGCTTTGCAGCAGCATCAAGTGAAATAGATTGTTGGGAACACTGATATGTAGACTGAAGGGCCATGAACTGCTTTCTTCATTGGATACCTAGTGTTCCACAGCTTTATAACAGCCTCAAGAACACAGTTCTCGCCATTCCTTCCTACAATGTGGGTTTGCCACAGTGAGGAAAACTGAGCAGCACTGAACAAAACAGTGTGCATACAATTCATTCTGGAAACTCATACCTGACGTATCTCTAAGTCAGTTGGAAACTAGTCTTGAGGTCCAGCCTGAATTAATGTACAGATTTACCCTTAACATTGCTAGGCATTTTGAGGATCCAAGTCACCTATGCCTACCTACGACATTGAGACAGTTATCAAATTCACCCCATGCAGAACACCCTGCGTCCAAAAGTTTATTCTTGGAAGGAAACAATGTGTCCCAAGTGTCACTTTTAGCTAGTCAAAAACTACAGATAAATATGCTGGGTGATCCAGTTCGAAATTAGCACCTGCTGGGAAAACCACAATTTTCCCCATTTGAGAGCTAGATAGTTGCGGCCTCCAAGCTACCTGAAAACGCTGAAGTTGCCCATCTTTTATTCAGTGCAAGAATGCCTCTATGACGAAAAGTGAGTTTTCTTGTAAGAAACTGGGTGGCCTCAATTTCTTGCCAGTAGCTCCTCCCTCTGCACTCTTTAGCTAATGGGAAACTAAACGTGATCTATCCTCCAGGTAAGGTCCAGTTTTTCCCATCTGCAAACTTTAGTGTGCAGCTGTTTCCAGGAAGTCTTAGTCAATGGAGTGCTTTAACTCTAGTATGCCTTTCAGGACATATAAGACACTCTCTTATGCACTAATTTCCATGGAAGTGCACTATGTACCAAGAGTCACTTCGGTGGCTTCTGAGCATCAGCAAGCAAAGTAGAAAGTTGGGGTCAACTCTTTATATGAGGAGAGAATGGCAATAAATGGTTTTCTTCAGTGGATAGCTGGATTTCTACAGCCATAAAACAGCCTAAGGAAAACACTTCAAGCCAGTCTTATTCACTGCAGGTTACCATATGAGTGGAACTCTGAGCTGCACTGAAAAAATTCAGTGTACCTAAAAACCAGTCTAGGAACTCATACCTGACATCTATCACTACAAGCGAAAAAACTAGACTTGAGGTCCAGCCCGAAAAAAAGTACAGTTTACCGTTAACATTGCTGAGCATTTGGAAGATCCAAAGTGACCTCTGATTAACTAGGGCATTACGTGGGTAATGAAATTCACCACATACAGAAGTCCCTGCATCAAATGTTTCCTCATGGAAGGGTGCAGTGTGCCGTATGTGTCTCTTTTAGCTAGTCCAAAACTACAGTTATCTATGCTTTGTGATCCAGTTTAAAATGGGGAATGCTAGGAAAACCAGTATTTTCCCCATTTGACAGCTAGATAGTTGTAGCTTCCAAGCTGCCTGAAAAATACTGACGTTGCCCATCTTCTAATCTCTGCAGGAACGCCTCTGCGAAGAAAAGTGGCTATTCTCTTAAGAAACTAGTAGTCTCAATTCCTTGCTAGTAGCTCCTCCCACCACATTCTTTAGATAATGGGCAAAAAATACATGACCTCTAGCTCAAGATAAGGTAAAGTTTTTCCCATCAGCAAAGTTTGGTGTACAGCTCTTTCCGTGAAGCATTAGGCAATGGAGTGCTTTAATTCTAGTCTCAGGACTCAAAAAAACACTTGCATGTGCACTAACTTCCCTGGAAGAAGACTGTGTACCATGAGTCTTTTCTGTGCCTTCTGAGCAACCTCAAGCCCAGTAGAAAGTTGTGGTCAACTCTTTATTTGCAGACCAAAGGGCAAGTACTTGCTATCTTGGTTGGATAGCTCACTTTCTACAGATTTAAAACAGCCTCAGGAACTCAGTTCAAGTCAGTCTTACCTATACGGCAGGTCACCCTCTGTGCAGAGTCTGAGCTGCATTGAAAACAACACTATGCCTAAAATGCAATCTGCATACTCACACCTAACGTCTCCCTACCGCAAGAGAAAACTAGACTTCAGGTCCAGCCCGAAAAAAGTACAGTTATACGGTCAATGTTACTGGTTAACTAGAAGGTCCAAAGTCAACTAGGACTAACTAGGGGTAATTACCTAGTTAGCAATTACTTAATTACCAGGAATTGCATTACCTGGGTAATGCAATTCACCACATGCAGAAATCCCTGGCTCCAAAAGTTTCTTCATGGAAGCGTCCAGTTTGTCCCATGTGTCTATTTAGCTATTCAGGAACTGCAGCCAACTATGCTGTGTGATCAAGTTTGAAACTGGGGACAGTTGGGAAAACCCAGCATTTTCCCCACTTGAAAACTACATGGTTGCAGCTTAAAAGTTGCCTGAAAAACACTGAAGTTGCCCATCTTCTATACACTGCGAGAATGCCTCTGTGAGGAAAAGTTGAGTTTTCTCGAAAGAAACAAGTTGCTTGCAATTCCATGCTGGGAGCTCATCCCACTGCACTCTTTAGCTAAGATGTAAATTAAACATGATCTCTAGCTTCCAGGTAAGGTGCAGTTTTTACATCCACAAAGGTAGGTGGGCAGAAATTTCCATTAAGCCTGAGTCAATGGAGTACTTTAGCTCTAGTAGGGCTCTCAGGACTCAGGACTCTCGTGTATTCACTAATTTCCATGGAAGAACATTGAGAACTGGAAGTCTCTTCTGTGGCTTCAGAGCAACATCAAGCAACATAGATTGTTGGGGACAATAATTATGTAGATTGAAGGGCCATGAACTGTTTTCTTTGTTGAATACCTAGCATTCCACAGCTTTACAACGGCCTCAGGAACACAGTTCTCGACATTCTTTCCTACAAAGCAGGTGTGCCACAGTGAGGACACTTGAGCAGCACTGAACAAAACAGTGTGCTTGCAATTCATTCTGGGAACTCATACCTGATGTATCTCTAACTCAATTGGAAAGTAGACTTCAGGTTCAGCCTTAACTAATGTACAGATTTACCCTTAGCACTACTAGTCATTTTGAGGCTCCAAGTCACCTATGCCTACAAAGGGCATGGAGATAGTTATCCAATGCACTCCATGCAAAACACCATGCAGGGCTTCCCTGGTGGCGCAGTGGTTAAGAGTCCGCCTGCCGATGCAGGGGACACGGGTTCGTGCCCCTGTCTGGGAAGATCCCACATGCCGCGGAGCGGCTGGGCCCGTGAGCCATGGCCGCTGAGCCTGCGCATCCGGAGCCTGTGCTCCACAACGGGAGAGGCCACAACAGTGAGAGGCCCGCGTACCGCAAAAAAAAAAAAACAAAAACAAAAAAACAAAACACCATGCATCCAAAAGTTTCTTCTTGGAAGGGCACAGTGTGACCCATGTGTCCCTTTTAACTACTCAGAAACTACAGATAAATATTCTGGGTGATCCAGTTTCAAATTGGCACCTGCAGGAAACCTAATTTTCCCCATTTGAAAGCTAGATAGTTGCGGCCTCCAAGCAACCTGAAAAACACTGAAGTTGCCCATCTTCTATACACTGAAAGAAAACCTCTGTGAGGAAAAGTGAGTTCTCTCATAAGAAACTGGGTGGCCTCAATTCCTTGCTAGTAGATTCTCCCATTGCCCTCTTTAGCTAATGAGCAAACTAAACGTGATCTAGCCTCAAGGTAAGGTACAGTTATTCCCATCAGCAAAGTTTGGTGTGCAGCTGTTTCCATGAAGCCTTAGTCAATGGAGTGCTTTAACTCTAGTATGCCTTTCAGGACATATAAGACACTCTCCTGTGCACTAATTTCCGTGGAAGATCACTGTGTACCAGGAGTCACTTCTGTGGCTTCTGAGCATCATCAAGTGAAGCAGAAAGTTAGGGTCAACTCTTTATATGCAGAGCAAAGGACAATGAAAACATTCTTGATTGGACAGCTCACTTTCTACAGCCATAAAACATCCTCAGGAAAACACTTCAGACCAGTCTTACATTCACTGAAGGTCATGGTCTGAGCGGAAATCTGAGCTGCACAGAAAAAATTCAGTGTGCCTAAAAAGCAATCTAGGAACTCATTCCTGGCATCTATCACCTCAAGCAAAAACTAGACTTGAGGCCCAGCCTCCAAAAAAGTAGAGTTTACCATTAAAATTGCTGGGTATTTGGAAGATCAATGTAATCTCGGCCTAAATAGGGCATTACATTGGTAATGCAGTTCACCACATGCAGAAATCCCTGCATCAAATGTTTCTTCATGGGAGGGTTCAATGTGTCCCACATTTCTCTTTAGTCCAAAACTACAGGTAACTATGCTCTGTGATTCTATTTAAAATTGGGGTATGCTGGGAAAACAAGTATTTTCCCCATTGGACATCTAGATAGTTGTAGCTTCCAAGCTGCCTAAAAATATTGATGTTATCCAGCCTCTGATCTCTGCAGGAATGCCTTTATGAAGACAGTGACTATACTCATAAGAAACCAGGTGGTCTCAACTCCTTGTTAGTATCCCTTTTCACTGCATTCTTTAGCTAATGGGAAAACTAAATGTGACCTCTAACTCAAAGTAAGGTCCAGTTTTTCCCATCAGAAAAGTTTGCTGTGTGGCTGTTTCCATGAAGCCTTAGTCAGTGCAGTGCTTTAACTCTAGTATGCCTTTTAGGACTCAAAGAATCACTTGCATATGCAATAATTTCCCTGGAAGAAGACTGTGTACTATGAGTCTTTTTTGTGGCCTCTGAGCCACATCAAGCACATTAGAAAGTTGTGGTCAACTCTTTATATGGACCGAAGGACAAGGATTTGCTATCTTCGTTGGATACCTCTCTTTCCTCATATTTAAAACAGCCTCAGGAAAACAGTTCAAGCCAGTCTTACCTTCACTGCAGCTCACCCTCTGTGCGGAATCTGAGCTACATTGAAGAAAATCACTATACCAAAATGTAATCTGCGTACTCATACCTGACGTCTATCTACAGCAAGTGAAAACAAGACTTCAGGTCCAGGCCAAAAAAACCTAGAGTAATACTGTTAATATTACACATCAGCTAGAAGATCCAAAGTCACGTAGGCCAAACTAGGGCATTATCTGGGTAATGAAATTCACCACATGCAGAAATCCCTGCATCAAAATGTTTCTTCACTGAAAAGCCCAGTGGGTCCATGTGTTTATTTAGCTAGTCAGAAACTGCAGCCAACTATATTGTGTGATCATGTTTGAAATTGAGGACTGCTGGGAAGATCCAGCATTTTCCCCATTTGAAAGCTACATTGTTGCTGCTTCCAAGCTGCCTAAGAAACACACTGCCCATCTACTATTCACTCCACAAATGCTACTGTGTTTCTTTTGCACAAAAGGAACCAGATGCCTGCAATTCCTTTCTGGGAGCTTACCCCACAGCATTGTGTAGCTAAAATGCCAACTAAATATGACCTCTAGTCTCGAGGTAAGGTGCACGTTAACTCGTAACCAAAGATAGGGGTGCTACAGTCTCCAGGAAGCCTTAGTCAATGGATGGTATTAGCTCTAGTATCCCTCACAGTACTCAGGACACTCGTGTCGGCACTTTGTTTGGTTCAAGTACACTGTGTACCAAAAGCCTTCTGAGCACCATCAAGGGAAACACAGCTCTAGGAACAACCCTTTCTATGCAGTTGGAAGGGCCAGGAACTGCTTGCTTCTTTGAATGGCTAGCATTCCACAGCTTTGAAACAGACTCAGGAACACGGTTCTTGGCAGGCTTTCTTTCCATGCGGGTCTGCCACGTTGAGGAAACCTAAGCTGCCCTGAAAAACACCACCGGGGCTCCAATTCATTTTGTGGACTCCTGCTCGACATCGCTCTAATTGATACGGAAACTAGACTTTAGGTCCAGCCCGAAATAAAGTAGAGATTTGCCCTGGGCATTGCTAGGCATTTGGAACATCCAAAGTCACCTAGGCCTACTGAGGGCATTTAGAGGATTATGCCATTCAGCACATGCAGAACACACTGCATCCCAAAGTTTCATCGCAGAAGGCCGCATTGTGTTCCAAGGGTCTCCTTTAGCTTGTCAGAGAAGATAGGTATATGTGCTGTGTGGTCCAGTTTGTAATTGAGAAGCCTGGAAAAAGGCAGTATTTTCCCCATTTGAAAAGTAGATAGTGGCGGCCTCAAGGCTGACTGAAAGACAGTGCTGTTACCTGTCTTCTAGTCACTGCTAGGAATGCCTCAGTGAAGAAAGTGAGTTTTCTCCTACGAATCCAGGTGGTCGCCAGTGCCTTGCTAGGAGCTCATCCCACGGCTTGCCCTAGCTAAAGTGCGAAGTAAACATGACCCCTAGCCTCAAGGTAAGCATGAGTGTTTCCTATCAGCAAAGTTTGGTGTGCAGCCTTCTCCATGAACTGAGTCAATAAAGTGCTCTAACTCCTTTATGGCTCTCCGTAGTCCTAAGAGAGCTGTGTTCACTTCCGAGGGAAGTGACTCACTTCCTGTGAGTCCCTTGTGTGTCTTACAAGGAAGATAACAGGAAACAGGTTGTTGGGATCAACTCTTTCTTTGCAGACGGAAGGGCAATGAAATGCTTTCTTGTTTGCATAGCTTGATTTCTACAGCTTTAAAACAGCTCCCAGGACACAGTCCTAGCCAGTCTTATGTTCAACATGGCTCTCCCTCTGTGAGGGCCTCTGAGCTGTACTAAGAAAAATCCCTGTAGGTGCTTCCCTGGTGGTGCAGTGGTTGAGAGTCCGCCTGCCTATGCAGGGGACACGGGTTCGTGTCCTGCTCCGGGAAGATCCCACATGCCGCCGAGCGGCTGGGCCCGTGAGCCATGGCTGCTGAGCCTGTGCATCCAGAAGTCTGTGCTCCACAACGGGAGAAACCACAACAGTGAGAGACCCACGTACCACAAACATACACACAGAGACACACAAAAAAATCCCTGTGGATAAAGTGCATTCTGGGAACTCTTACGTGTCATCTCTCTACCGCGACTGAAAAGTAGACTTTAGGTCCAGGCTGAAAGAAACTACCGAAATGCCTTGCAAGGCCTTTGGATGATCCAAAGTTACCTGGGCCTAACTACGTCATTAAATGGGTAATGCTATTAACTGCAGGCAGAACTCCTCGCGTCCAAAGTGTCACCTTGGAAGGGTCCGGTATGTCACAAAAGTCTAAAGTAGTCAGTCAGAGACTGCCTGTAAATGCACTGTGGGGTCAAGCTGATAATTGGAGGATGCGGGAAAGCCCGTATTTCCCCATTTTGAAAGTGACTGGTTGCAGCTTCCAAACTGCCTGAAAAACACACCACGAGGATACTATTCACGCCACAGATGCCTCTGAGGAGCAGTGAGTTTTTCCAAAAAAACAAGGTGTTTGCGATTCCTTGCTGGGAACTCATCCCAGAGCATTCTGAAGCTAAAGTGCCAACTAAATGTGACCTCTGGTCTCCAGGTAAGGTGCACTTTTTCCCGTCACAGAAGATAAAGGTGCAGCAGGTACTAGTAGGCCTTGTCAATCGACTGCTTTAGCTCTAGTATTCCTCACAGAGCTAAAGACGCTGGCATGTGCACTATTTCCATACAAGTACACTGTGTACCACAATCCTTCAGAGCACCATCAAAGGAAACACAGCTCTCGGAAAATCCCTCACTATGCACGGGAAAGGGCCGGGAACTAATTTGTTCTCCATGGCTAGCATTCCACAGCTTTGAAACACACCCAGGAACACGGTTCTTGGGCAGGCTTTCTTTCCATGCGGGTCTGCCACGTGGAGGAAACCTAAGCTGCCCTGAAAGCAACCACCGGGGCTCCAAATCACTTTGGGGACTCGTGCTCGACGTCTCTCTAAGAGATGTGAAAATTAGACTTTAGGTCCAGCCCGAAATAAAGGAGAGATTTACCCTGAGCCTACCTAGGCATTTGGAACATGCAAAGTCACCTAGGCCTCCTGAGGGCATTTAGAGGATTATGCCATTCAGCACATGCAGAACACACTGCATCCCAAAGTTTCATCGCAGAAGGCCGAATTGTGTTGCAAGGGCCTCCTTTGGCTTGTCAGAGAAGAGAGGTATATGTGCTGGGTGATCTGGTGTGTAATTGAGAAGCCTGAAGAAAGGCAGTATTTCCCCCCATTTGAAAGGCAGATAGTGGCGGCCTCAAGGCTGACTGAAAGGCAGTGCTGTTACCCGTCTTCTAGTCACTGCTAGGAATGCCTCAGTGAAGAAAGGGAGTTTTCTCCTACGAATCCAGGTGGTCACCAGTGCCTTGCTAGGAGCTCATCCCACGGCTTACCCTAGCTAAAGTGCGAAGTAAAAGTGACCCCAGGCCTCAAGATAAGCACGAGTGTTTGCTATCAGCAAAGTTTGCTGTGCAGCCATCTCCATGAACCCTTACTCAATAGAGTGCTTTTACTCCTCTACGGCTTTCCAGAGGCCTCAGAGAGTCGCGTATGAATTCCCTTCTGAGGGAGAGCATGTGTGCCGTGAGACCCCTTTTTGTTTTCTGAGCAACACAACACAGAACAGACTGTTGGGGTCAACCCTTTCTATGCAGAGGGAAGGGCAATGAACTGATCCTCGCTTGCATAGCTTGATTTCTACCATGGTAAAGCAGCCCCAAAACGACGTTTTTGTCAGTATTACATTCACAGTGGCTCTACTTCTGTGGAGGCCCTCTGAACTGCACTGAAAGAATCCCTGAGCCTAAAGTGCCTCCTGGCAACTCTTACCTGTCATCTCTCTATTGTGACACAAGGTACACTGTAGGTCCAGCCTGACAGAAAGAACAGAAAAACCGGTAAAATTGTGAGACATTTGGACGATCCAAAGTCACCTAAGCCTGACTAAGTCATTAAGCGCGTAATGCTATTCACGGCATGCAAAACACCTCGTATCCAACGAAGTGTGATCATAGAAAGGCCCTGTGGCCGAAAGTCTCCAGTAGTCAGTCAGAGAGGGCCGGTAAATGCGCTGTGGGGTCAAGTACGAAACTGGAGAATGTGGGAGAAGCCCGACTCTCCCCCTTTGGAAATGAACTTCGTTGCAGCTTCCAAGCTGCCTGAACATGACACCACCAGGACACTATTCACTCCACAGATGCCTCTGAGGAGCAGTGAGCTTTTCCAAAACAACCCGGGTGATTGCGGTTCCTTCAGGCATGTGCTGAATGGCATAATCCTCTAAATGCCCTCAGGAGGCCTAGGTGACTTTGCATGTTCCAAATGCCTAGCAAGGCTCAGGGTAAATCTCTACTTTATTTCGGGATGGACCTAAAGTCTACTTTCCGCCTCACTTAGAGAGACGTCGAGCACGAGTCCCGAAAGTGGATTGGAGCCCCGGTGGTTTCTTTCAGGGCAGCTTAGGTGTCCTCCACGTGGCACACCCGCATGGAAAGAAAGCCTGCCCAAGAACCGTGCTCCTGGGTCTGTTTCAAAGCTGTGGAACGCTAGCCATAGAGAACAGATTAGTTCCCGGCCCTTTCACCTGCATAGTGAGGGATGGTCCCAGAGCCGTGTATCCGTTGATTGTGCTCAGAAGGCTTTTGGTACACGGTGCACATCCTCGGAAAGAAGTGCACCCGTGATAGGCTTCAGTGCTGTGAGGCATACTAAAGCTAAAGCCGTCCATTGACTGAGACTTCCTGGAAACTGGTGCACCCCTGCCTCTGCTAATGGGAAAATGTGCACCTTATTTCGTGACTAGAGGTCACATTTAGTTGGCACTTTAGCTACAGTATGCTCTGGGCTGAGCTCCCAGGAAGGAACCGCAAGCACCCGGTTCCTTTTGCAAAAGCTCACTGCTCCTCAGAGGCATGTGTGGAGTGAACAGTGTCCTGGTGGTGTGGTGTTCAGGCAGCTTGGAAGCTGCACCGTAGTTGGTTTCCAAAGGGGGAGAGTCGGGCTTCTCCCCCATGCTCCAGTTTCCAACTTGACCCAACAGCGCTTTTACCGGCAGTCTCTGACTGACTACTGGAGACTTTTGGCCACATGGGGCCTTTCTCTGATCACACTTCGTTGCAGGCGGGGTCTTTTGCATGCCGTGCATAGCATTACCCGCTTAATGACTTAGTCAGGCCTAGGTGACTTTGGATCGTGCAAATGTCTCACAACTTGACCGGTTTTTCTGTTCTTTCTGTCAGGCTGGACCTACAGTGTACCTTGTGTCACAATAGAGAGATGACAGGTAAGAGTCGCCAGGGGGCTCTGTAGGCTCAGGGATTCTTTCAGTGCAGCTCAGAGAGCCTCCACAGAGGGAGAGCCACGTTGATTGTAATACTGGCAAAAACGTTGTCCTGGGGCTGCTTTACAGCGGTAGAAATCAAGCTATGCAAGCGAGGAGCAGTTCATTGCCCTTCCCTCTGCATAGAAAGGGTTGACCCCAACAGCCTGTTCTGCGCTGTGTTGCTCGGAAAACAAACAGGGGACTCACGGCGCACACGCTCTCCCTCAGAAGGGAATTCATACGCGACTCTCTGAGGCCTCCGGAGAGCCGTAGAGGAGTTAAAGCACTCTATCGAGTCAGGGTTCATGGAGATGGCTGCACAGCAAACTTTGCTGATAGGAAACACTCGTGCTCACCTTGAGGCCTGGGGTCACGTTTACTTCGCACTTTAGCTAGGGCAAGCCGTGGGATGAGCTCCTGGCAAGGCACTGGCGACCACCTGGATTCGTAGGAGAAAACTCCCTTTCTTCACTGAGGCATTCCTAGCAGTGACTAGAAGACGGGTAACAGCACTGCCTTTCAGTCAGCCTTGAGGCCGCCACTATCTGCCTTTCAAAAGGGGGGAAATACTGCCTTTCGCCAGGCTTCTCAATTACACACCAGATCACCCAGCACATATACCTCTCTTCTCTGACAAGCCAAAGGAGGCCCTTGGAACACAATTCGGCCTTCTGCGATGAAACTTTGGGATGCAGTGTGTTCTGCATGTGCTGAGTGGCATAATCCTCTAAATGCCCTCAGGAGGCCTAGGTGACTTTGCATGTTCCAAATGCCTAGCAAGGCTCAGGGTAAATCTCTATTTTCTTTCGGGCTGGACCTAAAGTCTACTTTCCGCCTCACTTAGAGAGACGTCGAGCATGAGTCCCCAAAGTGGATTGGAGCCCCGGTGGTTTCTTTCAGAGCAGCTTAGGTGTCCTCCACGTGGCACACCCGCATGGAAAGAAAGCCTGCCCAAGAACCGTGCTCCTGGGTCTGTTTCAAAGCTGTGGAACGCTAGCCATAGAGAACAGATTAGTTCCCGGCCCTTTCACCTGCATAGTGAGGGATGGTCCCAGAGCCGTGTATCCCTTGTTTGTGCTCAGAAGGCTTTTGCTACACGGTGCACATCCTCGGAAAGAAGTGCCCCCGTGAGAGGCTTGAGCGCTGTGAGGCATACTAAAGCTAAAGCCGTCCATTGACTGAGACTTCCTGGAAAATGGTGCACCCCTGCCTCTGCTAATGGGAAAATGTGCACCTTACTTCGTGACTAGAGGTCACCTTTAGTTGGCACTTTAGCTACAGTATGCTCTGGGCTGAGCTCCCAGGAAGGAACCGCAAGCGCCCGGTTTCTTTTGCAAAAGCTCACTGCTCCTCAGAGGCATCTGTGGAGTGAACAGTGTCCTGGTGGTGTGGTGTTCAGGCAGCTTGGAAGCTGCACCGTAGTTGCTTTCCAAAGGGGGAGAGTCGGGCTTCTCCCCCATGCTCCAGTTTCCAACTTGACCCCACAGCGCATTTACCGGCACTCTCTGACTGACTACTGGAGACTTTTGGCCACACGGGGCCTTTCTCTGATCACACTTCGTTGCCGGCAGGGTCTTTTGCATGCCGTGCATAGCATTACCCGCTTAATGACTTAGTCAGGCCTAGGTGACTTTGGATCGTCCAAATGTCTCACAACTTGACCGGTTTTTCTCTTCTTTCTGTCAGGCTGGACCTACAGTGTACCTTGTGTCACAATAGAGAGATGACAGGTAAGAGTCGCCAGGGGGCTCTGTAGGCTCAGGGATTCTTTCATTGCGGCTCAGAGGGCCTCCACAGAGGGAGAGCCACGTTGATTGTAATACTGGCAAAAACGTCGTCCTGGGGCTGCTTTACAGCGGTAGAAATCAAGCTATGCAAGCGAGGAGCAGTTCATTGCCCTTCCCTCTGCATAGAAAGGGTTGACCCCAACAGCCTGTTCTGCGCTGTGTTGCTCGGAAAACAAACAGGGGACTCACGGCACACACGCTCTCCCTCAGAAGGGAATTCATACGCGACTCTCTGAGGCCTCCGGAGAGCCGTAGAGGAGTTAAAGCACTCTATCGAGTCAGGGTTCATGGAGATGGCTGCACAGCAAACTTTGCTGATAGGAAACACTCGTGCTCACCTTGAGGCCTGGGGTCACGTTTACTTCGCACTTTAGCTAGGGCAAGCCGTGGGATGAGCTCCTGGCAAGGCACTGGCGACCACCTGGATTCGTAGGAGAAAACTCCCTTTCTTCACTGAGGCATTCCTAGCAGTGACTAGAAGACGGGTAACAGCACTGCCTTTCAGTCAGCCTTGAGGCCGCCTCTATCTGCCTTTCAAATGGGGGGAAATACTGCCTTTCGCCAGGCTTCTCAATTACACACCGGATCACCCAGCACATATACCTCTCTTCTCTGACAAGCCAAAGGAGGCCCTTGCAACACAATTCGGCCTTCTGCGATGAAACTTTGGGATGCAGTGTGTTCTGCATGTGCTGAGTGGCATAATCCTCTAAATGCCCTCAGGAGGCCTAGGTGACTTTGCATGTTCCAAATGCCTAGCAAGGCTCAGGGTAAATCTCTACTTTCTTTCGGTCTGGACCTAAAGTCTACTTTCCGCCTCACTTAGAGAGACGTCGAGCACGAGTCCCCAAAGTGGATTGGAGCCCCGGTGGTTTCTTTCAGGGCAGCTTAGGTGTCCTCCACGTGGCACACCCGCATGGAAAGAAAGCCTGCCCAAGAACCGTGCTCCTGGGTCTGTTTCAAAGCTGTGGAACGCTAGCCATAGAGAACAGATTAGTTCCCGGCCCTTTCACCTGCATAGTGAGGGATGGTCCCAGAGCCGTGTATCCCTTGTTTGTGCTCAGAAGGCTTTTGCTACACGGTGCACATCCTCGGAAAGAAGTGCCCCCGTGAGAGGCTTGAGCGCTGTGAGGCATACTAAAGCTAAAGCCGTCCATTGACTGAGACTTCCTGGAAACTGGTGCACCCCTGCCTCTGCTAATGGGAAAATGTGCACCTTACTTCGTGACTAGAGGTCACCTTTAGTTGGCACTTTAGCTACAGTATGCTCTGGGCTGAGCTCCCAGGAAGGAACCGCAAGCGCCCGGTTTCTTTTGCAAAAGCTCACTGCTCCTCAGAGGCATCTGTGGAGTGAACAGTGTCCTGGTGGTGTGGTGTTCAGGCAGCTTGGAAGCTGCACCGTAGTTGCTTTCCAAAGGGGGAGAGTCGGGCTTCTCCCCCATGGTCCAGGTTCCAACTTGACCCCACAGCGCATTTACCGGCACTCTCTGACTGACTACTGGAGACTTTTGGCCACACGGGGCCTTTCTCTGATCACACTTCGTTGCAGGCGGGGTCTTTTGCATGCCGTGCATAGCATTACCCGCTTAATGACTTAGTCAGGCCTAGGTGACTTTGGATCGTCCAAATGTCTCACAAGTTGACCGTTTTTTCTCTTCTTTCTGTCAGGCTGGACCTACAGTGTACCTTGTGTCACAATAGAGAGATGACAGGTAAGAGTCGCCAGGGGGCTCTGTAGGCTCAGGGATTCTTTCAGTGCGGCTCAGAGGGCCTCCACAGAGGGAGAGCCACGTTGATTGTAATACTGGCAAAAACGTTGTCCTGGGGCTGCTTTACAGCGGTAGAAATCAAGCTATGCAAGCGAGGAGCAGTTCATTGCCCTTCCCTCTGCATAGAAAGGGTTGACCCCAACAGCCTGTTCTGCGCTGTGTTGCTCGGAAAACAAACAGGGGACTCACGGCACACACGCTCTCCCTCAGAAGGGAATTCATACGCGACTCTCTGAGGCCTCCGGAGAGCCGTAGAGGAGGTAAAGCACTCTATCGAGTCAGGGTTCATGGAGATGGCTGCACAGCAAACTTTGCTGATAGGAAACACTCGTGCTCACCTTGAGGCCTGGGGTCACGTTTACTTCGCACTTTAGCTAGGGCAAGCCGTGGGATGAGCTCCTGGCAAGGCACTGGCGACCACCTGGATTCGTAGGAGAAAACTCCCTTTCTTCACTGAGGCATTCCTAGCAGTGACTAGAAGACGGGTAACAGCACTGCCTTTCAGTCAGCCTTGAGGCCGCCACTATCTGCCTTTCAAATGGGGGGAATTACTGCCTTTCTCCAGGCTTCTCAATTACACACCGGATCACCCAGCACATATACCTCTCTTCTCTGACAAGCCAAAGGAGGCCCTTGGAACACAATTCGGCCTTCTGCGATGAAACTTTGGGATGCAGTGTGTTCTGCATGTGCTGAGTGGCATAATCCTCTAAATGCCCTCAGGAGGCCTAGGTGACTTTGCATGTTCCAAATGCCTAGCAAGGCTCAGGGTAAATCTCTACTTTCTTTCGGGCTGGACCTAAAGTCTACTTTCCGCCTCACTTAGAGAGACGTCGAGCACGAGTCCCGAAAGTGGATTGGAGCCCCGGTGGTTTCTTTCAGGGCAGCTTAGGTGTCCTCCACGTGGCACACCCGCATGGAAAGAAAGCCTGCCCAAGAACCGTGCTCCTGGGTCTGTTTCAAAGCTGTGGAACGCTAGCCGTAGAGAACAGATTAGTTCCCGGCCCTTTCACCTGCATAGTGAGGGATGGTCCCAGAGCCGTGTATCCCTTGTTTGTGCTCAGAAGGCTTTTGCTACACGGTGCACATCCTCGGAAAGAAGTGCCCCCGTGAGAGGCTTGAGCGCTGTGAGGCATACTAAAGCTAAAGCCGTCCATTGACTGAGACTTCCTGGAAACTGGTGCACCCCTGCCTCTGCTAATGGGAAAATGTGCACCTTACTTCGTGACTAGAGGTCACCTTTAGTTGGCACTTTAGCTACAGTATGCTCTGGGCTGAGCTCCCAGGAAGGAACCGCAAGCGCCCGGTTTCTTTTGCAAAAGCTCACTGCTCCTCAGAGGCATCTGTGGAGTGAACAGTGTCCTGGTGGTGTGGTGTTCAGGCAGCTTGGAAGCTGCACCGTAGTTGCTTTCCAAAGGGGGAGAGTCGGGCTTCTCCCCCATGCTCCAGTTTCCAACTTGACCCCACAGCGCATTTACCGGCACTCTCTGACTGACTACTGGAGACTTTCGGCCACACGGGGCCTTTCTCTGATCACACTTCGTTGCAGGCGGGGTCTTTTGCATGCCGTGCATAGCATTACCCGCTTAATGACTTAGTCAGGCCTAGGTGACTTTGGATCGTCCAAATGTCTCACAAGTTGACCGTTTTTTCTCTTCTTTCTGTCAGGCTGGACCTACAGTGTACCTTGTGTCACAATAGAGAGATGACAGGTAAGAGTCGCCAGGGGGCTCTGTAGGCTCAGGGATTCTTTCAGTGCGGCTCAGAGGGCCTCCACAGAGGGAGAGCCACGTTGATTGTAATACTGGCAAAAACGTTGTCCTGGGGCTGCTTTACAGCGGTAGAACTCAAGCTATGCAAGCGAGGAGCAGTTCATTGCCCTTCCCTCTGCATAGAAAGGGTTGACCCCAACAGCCTGTTCTGCGCTGTGTTGCTCGGAAAACAAACAGGGGACTCACGGCACACACGCTCTCCCTCAGAAGGGAATTCATACGCGACTCTCTGAGGCCTCCGGAGAGCCGTAGAGGAGTTAAAGCACTCTATCGAGTCAGGGTTCATGGAGATGGCTGCACAGCAAACTTTGCTGATAGGAAACACTCGTGCTCACCTTGAGGCCTGGGGTCACGTTTACTTCGCACTTTAGCTAGGGCAAGCCGTGGCATGAGCTCCTGGCAAGGCACTGGCGACCACCTGGATTCGTAGGAGAAAACTCCCTTTCTTCACTGAGGCATTCCTAGCAGTGACTAGAAGACGGGTAACAGCACTGCCTTTCAGTCAGCCTTGAGGCCGCCACTATCTGCCTTTCAAATGGGGGGAAATACTGCCTTTCGCCAGGCTTCTCAATTACACACCGGATCACCCAGCACATATACCTCTCTTCTCTGACAAGCCAAAGGAGGCCCTTGGAACGCAATTCGGCCTTCTGCGATGAAACTTTGGGATGCAGTGTGTTCTGCATGTGCTGAGTGGCATAATCCTCTAAATGCCCTCAGGAGGCCTAGGTGACTTTGCATGTTCCAAATGCCTAGCAAGGCTCAGGGTAAATCTCTACTTTCTTTCGGGCTGGACCTAAAGTCTACTTTCCGCCTCACTTAGAGAGACGTCGAGCACGAGTCCCCAAATTGGATTGGAGCCCCGGTGGTTTCTTTCAGGGCAGCTTAGGTGTCCCCAACGTGGCAGACCCGCATGGAAAGAAAGCCTGCCCAAGAACCGTGCTCCTGGGTCTGTTTCAAAGCTGTGGAACGCTAGCCATAGAGAACAGATTAGTTCCCGGCCCTTTCACCTGCATAGTGAGGGATGGTCCCAGAGCCGTGTATCCCTTGTTTGTGCTCAGAAGGCTTTTGCTACACGGTGCACATCCTCGGAAAGAAGTGCCCCCGTGAGAGGCTTGAGCGCTGTGAGGCATACTAAAGCTAAAGCCGTCCATTGACTGAGACTTCCTGGAAACTGGTGCACCCCTGCCTCTGCTAATGGGAAAATGTGCACCTTACTTCGTGACTAGAGGTCACCTTTAGTTGGCACTTTAGCTACAGTATGCTCTGGGCTGAGCTCCCAGGAAGGAACCGCAAGCGCCCGGTTTCTTTTGCAAAAGCTCACTGCTCCTCAGAGGCATCTGTGGAGTGAACAGTGTCCTGGTGGTGTGGTGTTCAGGCAGCTTGGAAGCTGCACCGTAGTTGCTTTCCAAAGGGGGAGAGTCGGGCTTCTCCCCCATGCTCCAGTTTCCAACTTGACCCCACAGCGCATTTACCGGCACTCTCTGACTGACTACTGGAGACTTTTGGCCACACGGGGCCTTTTTCTGATCACACTTCGTTGCAGGCGGGGTCTTTTGCATGCCGTGCATAGCATTACCCGCTTAATGACTTAGTCAGGCCTAGGTGACTTTGGATCGTCCAAATGTCTCACAAGTTGACCGTTTTTTCTCTTCTTTCTGTCAGGCTGGACCTACAGTGTACCTTGTGTCACAATAGAGAGATGACAGGTAAGAGTCGCCAGGGGGCTCTGTAGGCTCAGGGATTCTTTCAGTGCGGCTCAGAGGGCCTGCACAGAGGGAGAGCCACGTTGATTGTAATACTGGCAAAAACGTTGTCCTGGGGCTGCTTTACAGCGGTAGAACTCAAGCTATGCAAGCGAGGAGCAGTTCATTGCCCTTCCCTCTGCATAGAAAGGGTTGACCCCAACAGCCTGTTCTGCGCTGTGTTGCTCGGAAAACAAACAGGGGCCTCACGGCACACACGCTCTCCCTCAGAAGGGAATTCATACGCGACTCTCTGAGGCCTCCGGAGATCCGTAGAGGAGTTAAAGCACTCTATCGAGTCAGGGTTCATGGAGATGGCTGCACAGCAAACTTTGCTGATAGGAAACACTCGTGCTCACCTTGAGGCCTGGGGTCACGTTTACTTCGCACTTTAGCTAGGGCAAGCCGTGGGATGAGCTCCTAGCAAGGCACTGGCGACCACCTGGATTCGTAGGAGAAAACTCCCTTTCTTCACTGAGGCATTCCTAGCAGTGACTAGAAGACGGGTAACAGCACTGCCTTTCAGTCAGCCTTGAGGCCGCCACTATCTGCCTTTCAAATGGGGGGAAATACTGCCTTTCTCCAGGCTTCTCAATTACACACCGGATCACCCAGCACATATACCTCTCTTCTCTGACAAGCCAAAGGAGGCCCTTGCAACACAATTCGGCCTTCTGCGATGAAACTTTGGGATGCAGTGTGTTCTGCATGTGCTGAGTGGCATAATCCTCTAAATGCCCTCAGGAGGCCTAGGTGACTTTGCATGTTCCAAAGGCCTAGCAAGGCTCAGGGTAAATCTCTACTTTCTTTCGGTCTGGACCTAAAGTCTACTTTCCGCCTCACTTAGAGAGACGTCGAGCACGAGTCCCGAAAGTGGATTGGAGCCCCGGTGGTTTCTTTCAGGGCAGCTTAGGTGTCCTCCACGTGGCACACCCGCATGGAAAGAAAGCCTGCCCAAGAACCGTGCTCCTGGGTCTGTTTCAAAGCTGTGGAACGCTAGCCGTAGAGAACAGATTAGTTCCCGGCCCTTTCACCTGCATAGTGAGGGATGGTCCCAGAGCCGTGTATCCCTTGTTTGTGCTCAGAAGGCTTTTGCTACACGGTGCACATCCTCGGAAAGAAGTGCCCCCGTGAGAGGCTTGAGCGCTGTGAGGCATACTAAAGCTAAAGCCGTCCATTGACTGAGACTTCCTGGAAACTGGTGCACCCCTGCCTCTGCTAATGGGAAAATGTGCACCTTACTTCGTGACTAGAGGTCACCTTTAGTTGGCACTTTAGCTACAGTATGCTCTGGGCTGAGCTCCCAGGAAGGAACCGCAAGCGCCCGGTTTCTTTTGCAAAAGCTCACTGCTCCTCAGAGGCATCTGTGGAGTGAACAGTGTCCTGGTGGTGTGGTGTTCAGGCAGCTTGGAAGCTGCACCGTAGTTGCTTTCCAAAGGGGGAGAGTCGGGCTTCTCCCCCATGCTCCAGTTTCCAACTTGACCCCACAGCGCATTTACCGGCACTCTCTGACTGACTACTGGAGACTTTTGGCCACACGGGGCCTTTCTCTGATCACACTTCGTTGCAGGCGGGGTCTTTTGCATGCCGTGCATAGCATTACCCGCTTAATGACTTAGTCAGGCCTAGGTGACTTTGGATCGTCCAAATGTCTCACAACTTGACCGGTTTTTCTGTTCTTTCTGTCAGGCTGGACCTACAGTGTACCTTGTGTCACAATAGAGAGATGACAGGTAAGAGTCGCCAGGGGGCTCTGTAGGCTCAGGGATTCTTTCAGTGCAGCTCAGAGGGCCTCCACAGAGGGAGAGCCACGTTGATTGTAATACTGGCAAAAACGTTGTCCTGGGGCTGCTTTACAGCGGTAGAACTCAAGCTATGCAAGCGAGGAGCAGTTCATTGCCCTTCCCTCTGCATAGAAAGGGTTGACCCCAACAGCCTGTTCTGCGCTGTGTTGCTCGGAAAACAAACAGGGGCCTCACGGCGCACACGCTCTCCCTCAGAAGGGAATTCATACGCGACTCTCTGAGGCCTCCGGAGAGCCGTAGAGGAGTTAAAGCACTCTATCGAGTCAGGGATCATGGAGATGGCTGCACAGCAAACTTTGCTGATAGGAAACACTCGTGCTCACCTTGAGGCCTGGGGTCACGTTTACTTCGCACTTTAGCTAGGGCAAGCCGTGGGATGAGCTCCTAGCAAGGCACTGGCGACCACCTGGATTCGTAGGAGAAAACTCCCTTTCTTCACTGAGGCATTCCTAGCAGTGACTAGAAGACGGGTAACAACACTGCCTTTCAGTCAGCCTTGAGGCCGCCACTATCTGCCTTTCAAAAGGGGGGAAATACTGCCTTTCGCCAGGCTTCTCAATTACACACCAGATCACCCAGCACATATACCTCTCTTCTCTGACAAGCCAAAGGAGGCCCTTGCAACACAATTCGGCCTTCTGCGATGAAACTTTGGGATGCAGTGTGTTCTGCATGTGCTGAGTGGCATAATCCTCTAAATGCCCTCAGGAGGCCTAGGTGACTTTGCATGTTCCAAATGCCTAGCAAGGCTCAGGGTAAATCTCTACTTTCTTTCGGGCTGGACCTAAAGTCTACTTTCCGCCTCACTTAGAGAGACGTCGAGCACGAGTCCCGAAAGTGGATTGGAGCCCCGGTGGTTTCTTTCAGGGCAGCTTAGGTGTCCTCCACGTGGCACACCCGCATGGAAAGAAAGCCTGCCCAAGAACCGTGCTCCTGGGTCTGTTTCAAAGCTGTGGAACGCTAGCCGTAGAGAACAGATTAGTTCCCGGCCCTTTCACCTGCATAGTGAGGGATGGTCCCAGAGCCGTGTATCCCTTGTTTGTGCTCAGAAGGCTTTTGCTACACGGTGCACATCCTCGGAAAGAAGTGCCCCCGTGAGAGGCTTGAGCGCTGTGAGGCATACTAAAGCTAAAGCCGTCCATTGACTGAGACTTCCTGGAAACTGGTGCACCCCTGCCTCTGCTAATGGGAAAATGTGCACCTTACTTCGTGACTAGAGGTCACCTTTAGTTGGCACTTTAGCTACAGTATGCTCTGGGCTGAGCTCCCAGGAAGGAACCGCAAGCGCCCGGTTTCTTTTGCAAAAGCTCACTGCTCCTCAGAGGCATCTGTGGAGTGAACAGTGTCCTGGTGGTGTGGTGTTCAGGCAGCTTGGAAGCTGCACCGTAGTTGCTTTCCAAAGGGGGAGAGTCGGGCTTCTCCCCCATGCTCCAGTTTCCAACTTGACCCCACAGCGCATTTACCGGCACTCTCTGACTGACTACTGGAGACTTTTGGCCACACGGGGCCTTTCTCTGATCACACTTCGTTGCAGGCGGGGTCTTTTGCATGCCGTGCATAGCATTACCCGCTTAATGACTTAGTCAGGCCTAGGTGACTTTGGATCGTCCAAATGTCTCACAAGTTGACCGTTTTTTCTCTTCTTTCTGTCAGGCTGGACCTACAGTGTACCTTGTGTCACAATAGAGAGATGACAGGTAAGAGTCGCCAGGGGGCTCTGTAGGCTCAGGGATTCTTTCAGTGCGGCTCAGAGGGCCTCCACAGAGGGAGAGCCACGTTGATTGTAATACTGGCAAAAACGTTGTCCTGGGGCTGCTTTACAGCGGTAGAAATCAAGCTATGCAAGCGAGGAGCAGTTCATTGCCCTTCCCTCTGCATAGAAAGGGTTGACCCCAACAGCCTGTTCTGCGCTGTGTTGCTCGGAAAACAAACAGGGGACTCACGGCACACACGCTCTCCCTCAGAAGGGAATTCATACGCGACTCTCTGAGGCCTCCGGAGAGCCGTAGAGGAGTTAAAGCACTCTATCGAGTCAGGGTTCATGGAGATGGCTGCACAGCAAACTTTGCTGATAGGAAACACTCGTGCTCACCTTGAGGCCTGGGGTCACGTTTACTTCGCACTTTAGCTAGGGCAAGCCGTGGGATGAGCTCCTGGCAAGGCACTGGCGACCACCTGGATTCGTAGGAGAAAACTCCCTTTCTTCACTGAGGCATTCCTAGCAGTGACTAGAAGACGGGTAACAGCACTGCCTTTCAGTCAGCCTTGAGGCCGCCACTATCTGCCTTTCAAATGGGGGGAAATACTGCCTTTCGCCAGGCTTCTCAATTACACACCGGATCACCCAGCACATATACCTCTCTTCTCTGACAAGCCAAAGGAGGCCCTTGCAACGCAATTCGGCCTTCTGCGATGAAACTTTGGGATGCAGTGTGTTCTGCATGTGCTGAGTGGCATAATCCTCTAAATGCCCTCAGGAGGCCTAGGTGACTTTGCATGTTCCAAATGCCTAGCAAGGCTCAGGGTAAATCTCTACTTTCTTTCGGGCTGGACCTAAAGTCTACTTTCCGCCTCACTTAGAGAGACGTCGAGCACGAGTCCCCAAAGTGGATTGGAGCCCCGGTGGTTTCTTTCAGGGCAGCTTAGGTGTCCCCAACGTGGCAGACCCGCATGGAAAGAAAGCCTGCCCAAGAACCGTGCTCCTGGGTCTGTTTCAAAGCTGTGGAACGCTAGCCATAGAGAACAGATTAGTTCCCGGCCCTTTCACCTGCATAGTGAGGGATGGTCCCAGAGCCGTGTATCCCTTGTTTGTGCTCAGAAGGCTTTTGCTACACGGTGCACATCCTCGGAAAGAAGTGCCCCCGTGAGAGGCTTGAGCGCTGTGAGGCATACTAAAGCTAAAGCCGTCCATTGACTGAGACTTCCTGGAAACTGGTGCACCCCTGCCTCTGCTAATGGGAAAATGTGCACCTTACTTCGTGACTAGAGGTCACCTTTAGTTGGCACTTTAGCTACAGTATGCTCTGGGCTGAGCTCCCAGGAAGGAACCGCAAGCGCCCGGTTTCTTTTGCAAAAGCTCACTGCTCCTCAGAGGCATCTGTGGAGTGAACAGTGTCCTGGTGGTGTGGTGTTCAGGCAGCTTGGAAGCTGCACCGTAGTTGCTTTCCAAAGGGGGAGAGTCGGGCTTCTCCCCCATGCTCCAGTTTCCAACTTGACCCCACAGCGCATTTACCGGCACTCTCTGACTGACTACTGGAGACTTTTGGCCACACGGGGCCTTTCTCTGATCACACTTCGTTGCAGGCGGGGTCTTTTGCATGCCGTGCATAGCATTACCCGCTTAATGACTTAGTCAGGCCTAGGTGACTTTGGATCGTCCAAATGTCTCACAAGTTGACCGTTTTTTCTCTTCTTTCTGTCAGGCTGGACCTACAGTGTACCTTGTGTCACAATAGAGAGATGACAGGTAAGAGTCGCCAGGGGGCTCTGTAGGCTCAGGGATTCTTTCAGTGCGGCTCAGAGGGCCTGCACAGAGGGAGAGCCACGTTGATTGTAATACTGGCAAAAACGTTGTCCTGGGGCTGCTTTACAGCGGTAGAACTCAAGCTATGCAAGCGAGGAGCAGTTCATTGCCCTTCCCTCTGCATAGAAAGGGTTGACCCCAACAGCCTGTTCTGCGCTGTGTTGCTCGGAAAACAAACAGGGGCCTCACGGCACACACGCTCTCCCTCAGAAGGGAATTCATACGCGACTCTCTGAGGCCTCCGGAGAGCCGTAGAGGAGTTAAAGCACTCTATCGAGTCAGGGTTCATGGAGATGGCTGCACAGCAAACTTTGCTGATAGGAAACACTCGTGCTCACCTTGAGGCCTGGGGTCACGTTTACTTCGCACTTTAGCTAGGGCAAGCCGTGGGATGAGCTCCTGGCAAGGCACTGGCGACCACCTGGATTCGTAGGAGAAAACTCCCTTTCTTCACTGAGGCATTCCTAGCAGTGACTAGAAGACGGGTAACAGCACTGCCTTTCAGTCAGCCTTGAGGCCGCCACTATCTGCCTTTCAAATGGGGGGAAATACTGCCTTTCGCCAGGCTTCTCAATTACACACCGGATCACCCAGCACATATACCTCTCTTCTCTGACAAGCCAAAGGAGGCCCTTGGAACGCAATTCGGCCTTCTGCGATGAAACTTTGGGATGCAGTGTGTTCTGCATGTGCTGAGTGGCATAATCCTCTAAATGCCCTCAGGAGGCCTAGGTGACTTTGCATGTTCCAAAGGCCTAGCAAGGCTCAGGGTAAATCTCTACTTTCTTTCGGTCTGGGCCTAAAGTCTACTTTCCGCCTCACTTAGAGAGACGTCGAGCACGAGTCCCGAAAGTGGATTGGAGCCCCGGTGGTTTCTTTCAGGGCAGCTTAGGTGTCCTCCACGTGGCACACCCGCATGGAAAGAAAGCCTGCCCAAGAACCGTGCTCCTGGGTCTGTTTCAAAGCTGTGGAACGCTAGCCGTAGAGAACAGATTAGTTCCCGGCCCTTTCACCTGCATAGTGAGGGATGGTCCCAGAGCCGTGTATCCCTTGTTTGTGCTCAGAAGGCTTTTGCTACACGGTGCACATCCTCGGAAAGAAGTGCCCCCGTGAGAGGCTTGAGCGCTGTGAGGCATACTAAAGCTAAAGCCGTCCATTGACTGAGACTTCCTGGAAACTGGTGCACCCCTGCCTCTGCTAATGGGAAAATGTGCACCTTACTTCGTGACTAGAGGTCACCTTTAGTTGGCACTTTAGCTACAGTATGCTCTGGGCTGAGCTCCCAGGAAGGAACCGCAAGCGCCCGGTTTCTTTTGCAAAAGCTCACTGCTCCTCAGAGGCATCTGTGGAGTGAACAGTGTCCTGGTGGTGTGGTGTTCAGGCAGCTTGGAAGCTGCACCGTAGTTGCTTTCCAAAGGGGGAGAGTCGGGCTTCTCCCCCATGCTCCAGTTTCCAACTTGACCCCACAGCGCATTTACCGGCACTCTCTGACTGACTACTGGAGACTTTTGGCCACACGGGGCCTTTCTCTGATCACACTTCGTTGCAGGCGGGGTCTTTTGCATGCCGTGCATAGCATTACCCGCTTAATGACTTAGTCAGGCCTAGGTGACTTTGGATCGTCCAAATGTCTCACAACTTGACCGGTTTTTCTGTTCTTTCTGTCAGGCTGGACCTACAGTGTACCTTGTGTCACAATAGAGAGATGACAGGTAAGAGTCGCCAGGGGGCTCTGTAGGCTCAGGGATTCTTTCAGTGCGGCTCAGAGGGCCTCCACAGAGGGAGAGCCACGTTGATTGTAATACTGGCAAAAACGTTGTCCTGGGGCTGCTTTACAGCGGTAGAAATCAAGCTATGCAAGCGAGGAGCAGTTCATTGCCCTTCCCTCTGCATAGAAAGGGTTGACCCCAACAGCCTGTTCTGCGCTGTGTTGCTCGGAAAACAAACAGGGGACTCACGGCACACACGCTCTCCCTCAGAAGGGAATTCATACGCGACTCTCTGAGGCCTCCGGAGAGCCGTAGAGGAGTTAAAGCACTCTATCGAGTCAGGGTTCATGGAGATGGCTGCACAGCAAACTTTGCTGATAGGAAACACTCGTGCTCACCTTGAGGCCTGGGGTCACGTTTACTTCGCACTTTAGCTAGGGCAAGCCGTGGGATGAGCTCCTGGCAAGGCACTGGCGACCACCTGGATTCGTAGGAGAAAACTCCCTTTCTTCACTGAGGCATTCCTAGCAGTGACTAGAAGACGGGTAACAGCACTGCCTTTCAGTCAGCCTTGAGGCCGCCACTATCTGCCTTTCAAATGGGGGGAAATACTGCCTTTCGCCAGGCTTCTCAATTACACACCGGATCACCCAGCACATATACCTCTCTTCTCTGACAAGCCAAAGGAGGCCCTTGCAACGCAATTCGGCCTTCTGCGATGAAACTTTGGGATGCAGTGTGTTCTGCATGTGCTGAGTGGCATAATCCTCTAAATGCCCTCAGGAGGCCTAGGTGACTTTGCATGTTCCAAATGCCTAGCAAGGCTCAGGGTAAATCTCTACTTTCTTTCGGGCTGGACCTAAAGTCTACTTTCCGCCTCACTTAGAGAGACGTCGAGCACGAGTCCCCAAATTGGATTGGAGCCCCGGTGGTTTCTTTCAGGGCAGCTTAGGTGTCCCCAACGTGGCAGACCCGCATGGAAAGAAAGCCTGCCCAAGAACCGTGCTCCTGGGTCTGTTTCAAAGCTGTGGAACGCTAGCCATAGAGAACAGATTAGTTCCCGGCCCTTTCACCTGCATAGTGAGGGATGGTCCCAGAGCCGTGTATCCCTTGTTTGTGCTCAGAAGGCTTTTGCTACACGGTGCACATCCTCGGAAAGAAGTGCCCCCGTGAGAGGCTTGAGCGCTGTGAGGCATACTAAAGCTAAAGCCGTCCATTGACTGAGACTTCCTGGAAACTGGTGCACCCCTGCCTCTGCTAATGGGAAAATGTGCACCTTACTTCGTGACTAGAGGTCACCTTTAGTTGGCACTTTAGCTACAGTATGCTCTGGGCTGAGCTCCCAGGAAGGAACCGCAAGCGCCCGGTTTCTTTTGCAAAAGCTCACTGCTCCTCAGAGGCATCTGTGGAGTGAACAGTGTCCTGGTGGTGTGGTGTTCAGGCAGCTTGGAAGCTGCACCGTAGTTGCTTTCCAAAGGGGGAGAGTCGGGCTTCTCCCCCATGCTCCAGTTTCCAACTTGACCCCACAGCGCATTTACCGGCACTCTCTGACTGACTACTGGAGACTTTTGGCCACACGGGGCCTTTCTCTGATCACACTTCGTTGCAGGCGGGGTCTTTTGCATGCCGTGCATAGCATTACCCGCTTAATGACTTAGTCAGGCCTAGGTGACTTTGGATCGTCCAAATGTCTCACAACTTGACCGGTTTTTCTCTTCTTTCTGTCAGGCTGGACCTACAGTGTACCTTGTGTCACAATAGAGAGATGACAGGTAAGAGTCGCCAGGGGGCTCTGTAGGCTCAGGGATTCTTTCAGTGCGGCTCAGAGGGCCTGCACAGAGGGAGAGCCACGTTGATTGTAATACTGGCAAAAACGTTGTCCTGGGGCTGCTTTACAGCGGTAGAACTCAAGCTATGCAAGCGAGGAGCAGTTCATTGCCCTTCCCTCTGCATAGAAAGGGTTGACCCCAACAGCCTGTTCTGCGCTGTGTTGCTCGGAAAACAAACAGGGGCCTCACGGCACACACGCTCTCCCTCAGAAGGGAATTCATACGCGACTCTCTGAGGCCTCCGGAGATCCGTAGAGGAGTTAAAGCACTCTATCGAGTCAGGGTTCATGGAGATGGCTGCACAGCAAACTTTGCTGATAGGAAACACTCGTGCTCACCTTGAGGCCTGGGGTCACGTTTACTTCGCACTTTAGCTAGGGCAAGCCGTGGGATGAGCTCCTGGCAAGGCACTGGCGACCACCTGGATTCGTAGGAGAAAACTCCCTTTCTTCACTGAGGCATTCCTAGCAGTGACTAGAAGACGGGTAACAGCACTGCCTTTCAGTCAGCCTTGAGGCCGCCACTATCTGCCTTTCAAATGGGGGGAAATACTGCCTTTCGCCAGGCTTCTCAATTACACACCGGATCACCCAGCACATATACCTCTCTTCTCTGACAAGCCAAAGGAGGCCCTTGGAACGCAATTCGGCCTTCTGCGATGAAACTTTGGGATGCAGTGTGTTCTGCATGTGCTGAGTGGCATAATCCTCTAAATGCCCTCAGGAGGCCTAGGTGACTTTGCATGTTCCAAAGGCCTAGCAAGGCTCAGGGTAAATCTCTACTTTCTTTCGGTCTGGGCCTAAAGTCTACTTTCCGCCTCACTTAGAGAGACGTCGAGCACGAGTCCCGAAAGTGGATTGGAGCCCCGGTGGTTTCTTTCAGGGCAGCTTAGGTGTCCTCCACGTGGCACACCCGCATGGAAAGAAAGCCTGCCCAAGAACCGTGCTCCTGGGTCTGTTTCAAAGCTGTGGAACGCTAGCCGTAGAGAACAGATTAGTTCCCGGCCCTTTCACCTGCATAGTGAGGGATGGTCCCAGAGCCGTGTATCCCTTGTTTGTGCTCAGAAGGCTTTTGCTACACGGTGCACATCCTCGGAAAGAAGTGCCCCCGTGAGAGGCTTGAGCGCTGTGAGGCATACTAAAGCTAAAGCCGTCCATTGACTGAGACTTCCTGGAAACTGGTGCACCCCTGCCTCTGCTAATGGGAAAATGTGCACCTTACTTCGTGACTAGAGGTCACCTTTAGTTGGCACTTTAGCTACAGTATGCTCTGGGCTGAGCTCCCAGGAAGGAACCGCAAGCGCCCGGTTTCTTTTGCAAAAGCTCACTGCTCCTCAGAGGCATCTGTGGAGTGAACAGTGTCCTGGTGGTGTGGTGTTCAGGCAGCTTGGAAGCTGCACCGTAGTTGCTTTCCAAAGGGGGAGAGTCGGGCTTCTCCCCCATGCTCCAGTTTCCAACTTGACCCCACAGCGCATTTACCGGCACTCTCTGACTGACTACTGGAGACTTTTGGCCACACGGGGCCTTTCTCTGATCACACTTCGTTGCAGGCGGGGTCTTTTGCATGCCGTGCATAGCATTACCCGCTTAATGACTTAGTCAGGCCTAGGTGACTTTGGATCGTCCAAATGTCTCACAACTTGACCGGTTTTTCTGTTCTTTCTGTCAGGCTGGACCTACAGTGTACCTTGTGTCACAATAGAGAGATGACAGGTAAGAGTCGCCAGGGGGCTCTGTAGGCTCAGGGATTCTTTCAGTGCGGCTCAGAGGGCCTCCACAGAGGGAGAGCCACGTTGATTGTAATACTGGCAAAAACGTTGTCCTGGGGCTGCTTTACAGCGGTAGAAATCAAGCTATGCAAGCGAGGAGCAGTTCATTGCCCTTCCCTCTGCATAGAAAGGGTTGACCCCAACAGCCTGTTCTGCGCTGTGTTGCTCGGAAAACAAACAGGGGCCTCACGGCGCACACGCTCTCCCTCAGAAGGGAATTCATACGCGACTCTCTGAGGCCTCCGGAGAGCCGTAGAGGAGTTAAAGCACTCTATCGAGTCAGGGATCATGGAGATGGCTGCACAGCAAACTTTGCTGATAGGAAACACTCGTGCTCACCTTGAGGCCTGGGGTCACGTTTACTTCGCACTTTAGCTAGGGCAAGCCGTGGGATGAGCTCCTGGCAAGGCACTGGCGACCACCTGGATTCGTAGGAGAAAACTCCCTTTCTTCACTGAGGCATTCCTAGCAGTGACTAGAAGACGGGTAACAGCACTGCCTTTCAGTCAGCCTTGAGGCCGCCACTATCTGCCTTTCAAATGGGGGGAAATACTGCCTTTCTCCAGGCTTCTCAATTACACACCGAATCACCCAGCACATATACCTCTCTTCTCTGACAAGCCAAAGGAGGCCCTTGGAACACAATTCGGCCTTCTGCGATGAAACTTTGGGATGCAGTGTGTTCTGCATGTGCTGAGTGGCATAATCCTCTAAATGCCCTCAGGAGGCCTAGGTGACTTTGCATGCTCCAAATGCCTAGCAAGGCTCAGGGTAAATCTCTACTTTCTTTCGGGCTGGACCTAAAGTCTACTTTCCGCCTCACTTAGAGAGACGTCGAGCACGAGTCCCCAAAGTGGATTGGAGCCCCGGTGGTTTCTTTCAGGGCAGCTTAGGTGTCCCCAACGTGGCAGACCCGCATGGAAAGAAAGCCTGCCCAAGAACCGTGCTCCTGGGTCTGTTTCAAAGCTGTGGAACGCTAGCCATAGAGAACAGATTAGTTCCCGGCCCTTTCACCTGCATAGTGAGGGATGGTCCCAGAGCCGTGTATCCCTTGTTTGTGCTCAGAAGGCTTTTGCTACACGGTGCACATCCTCGGAAAGAAGTGCCCCCGTGAGAGGCTTGAGCGCTGTGAGGCATACTAAAGCTAAAGCCGTCCATTGACTGAGACTTCCTGGAAACTGGTGCACCCCTGCCTCTGCTAATGGGAAAATGTGCACCTTACTTCGTGACTAGAGGTCACCTTTAGTTGGCACTTTAGCTACAGTATGCTCTGGGCTGAGCTCCCAGGAAGGAACCGCAAGCGCCCGGTTTCTTTTGCAAAAGCTCACTGCTCCTCAGAGGCATCTGTGGAGTGAACAGTGTCCTGGTGGTGTGGTGTTCAGGCAGCTTGGAAGCTGCACCGTAGTTGCTTTCCAAAGGGGGAGAGTCGGGCTTCTCCCCCATGGTCCAGTTTCCAACTTGACCCCACAGCGCATTTACCGGCACTCTCTGACTGACTACTGGAGACTTTTGGCCACACGGGGCCTTTCTCTGATCACACTTCGTTGCAGGCAGGGTCTTTTGCATGCCGTGCATAGCATTACCCGCTTAATGACTTAGTCAGCCCTAGGTGACTTTGGATCGTCCAAATGTCTCACAACTTGACCGGTTTTTCTCTTCTTTCTGTCAGGCTGGACCTACAGTGTACCTTGTGTCACAATAGAGAGATGACAGGTAAGAGTCGCCAGGGGGCTCTGTAGGCTCAGGGATTCTTTCATTGCGGCTCAGAGGGCCTCCACAGAGGGAGAGCCACGTTGATTGTAATACTGGCAAAAACGTCGTCCTGGGGCTGCTTTACAGCGGTAGAAATCAAGCTATGCAAGCGAGGAGCAGTTCATTGCCCTTCCCTCTGCATAGAAAGGGTTGACCCCAACAGCCTGTTCTGCGCTGTGTTGCTCGGAAAACAAACAGGGGACTCACGGCACACACGCTCTCCCTCAGAAGGGAATTCATACGCGACTCTCTGAGGCCTCCGGAGAGCCGTAGAGGAGTTAAAGCACTCTATCGAGTCAGGGTTCATGGAGATGGCTGCACAGCAAACTTTGCTGATAGGAAACACTCGTGCTCACCTTGAGGCCTGGGGTCACGTTTACTTCGCACTTTAGCTAGGGCAAGCCGTGGCATGAGCTCCTGGCAAGGCACTGGCGACCACCTGGATTCGTAGGAGAAAACTCCCTTTCTTCACTGAGGCATTCCTAGCAGTGACTAGAAGACGGGTAACAGCACTGCCTTTCAGTCAGCCTTGAGGCCGCCTCTATCTGCCTTTCAAATGGGGGGAAATACTGCCTTTCGCCAGGCTTCTCAATTACACACCGGATCACCCAGCACATATACCTCTCTTCTCTGACAAGCCAAAGGAGGCCCTTGGAACGCAATTCGGCCTTCTGCGATGAAACTTTGGGATGCAGTGTGTTCTGCATGTGCTGAGTGGCATAATCCTCTAAATGCCCTCAGGAGGCCTAGGTGACTTTGCATGTTCCAAATGCCTAGCAAGGCTCAGGGTAAATCTCTACTTTCTTTCGGTCTGGACCTAAAGTCTACTTTCCGCCTCACTTAGAGAGACGTCGAGCACGAGTCCCGAAAGTGGATTGGAGCCCCGGTGGATTCTTTCAGGGCAGCTTAGGTGTCCCCAACGTGGCAGACCCGCATGGAAAGAAAGCCTGCCCAAGAACCGTGCTCCTGGGTCTGTTTCAAAGCTGTGGAACGCTAGCCATAGAGAACAGATTAGTTCCCGGCCCTTTCACCTGCATAGTGAGGGATGGTCCCAGAGCCGTGTATCCCTTGTTTGTGCTCAGAAGGCTTTTGCTACACGGTGCACATCCTCGGAAAGAAGTGCCCCCGTGAGAGGCTTGAGCGCTGTGAGGCATACTAAAGCTAAAGCCGTCCATTGACTGAGACTTCCTGGAAACTGGTGCACCCCTGCCTCTGCTAATGGGAAAATGTGCACCTTACTTCGTGACTAGAGGTCACCTTTAGTTGGCACTTTAGCTACAGTATGCTCTGGGCTGAGCTCCCAGGAAGGAACCGCAAGCGCCCGGTTTCTTTTGCAAAAGCTCACTGCTCCTCAGAGGCATCTGTGGAGTGAACAGTGTCCTGGTGGTGTGGTGTTCAGGCAGCTTGGAAGCTGCACCGTAGTTGCTTTCCAAAGGGGGAGAGTCGGGCTTCTCCCCCATGCTCCAGTTTCCAACTTGACCCCACAGCGCATTTACCGGCACTCTCTGACTGACTACTGGAGACTTTTGGCCACACGGGGCCTTTCTCTGATCACACTTCGTTGCAGGCGGGGTCTTTTGCATGCCGTGCATAGCATTACCCGCTTAATGACTTAGTCAGCCCTAGGTGACTTTGGATCCTCCAAATGTCTCACAAGTTGACCGTTTTTTCTCTTCTTTCTGTCAGGCTGGACCTACAGTGTACCTTGTGTCACAATAGAGAGATGACAGGTAAGAGTCGCCAGGGGGCTCTGTAGGCTCAGGGATTCTTTCAGTGCAGCTCAGAGGGCCTCCACAGAGGGAGAGCCACGTTGATTGTAATACTGGCAAAAACGTTGTCCTGGGGCTGCTTTACAGCGGTAGAAATCAAGCTATGCAAGCGAGGAGCAGTTCATTGCCCTTCCCTCTGCATAGAAAGGGTTGACCCCAACAGCCTGTTCTGCGCTGTGTTGCTCGGAAAACAAACAGGGGACTCACGGCACACACGCTCTCCCTCAGAAGGGAATTCATACGCGACTCTCTGAGGCCTCCGGAGAGCCGTAGAGGAGTTAAAGCACTCTATCGAGTCAGGGTTCATGGAGATGGCTGCACAGCAAACTTTGCTGATAGGAAACACTCGTGCTCACCTTGAGGCCTGGGGTCACGTTTACTTCGCACTTTAGCTAGGGCAAGCCGTTGCATGACCTCCTAGCAAGGCACTGGCGACCACCTGGATTCGTAGGAGAAAACTCCCTTTCTTCACTGAGGCATTCCTAGCAGTGACTAGAAGACGGGTAACAGCACTGCCTTTCAGTCAGCCTTGAGGCCGCCACTATCTGCCTTTCAAATGGGGGGAAATACTGCCTTTCTCCAGGCTTCTCAATTACACACCGGATCACCCAGCACATATACCTCTCTTCTCTGACAAGCCAAAGGAGGCCCTTGGAACGCAATTCGGCCTTCTGCGATGAAACTTTAGGATGCAGTGTGTTCTGCATGTGCTGAGTGGCATAATCCTCTAAATGCCCTCAGGAGGCCTAGGTGACTTTGCATGTTCCAAATGCCTAGCAAGGCTCAGGGTAAATCTCTACTTTCTTTCGGTCTGGACCTAAAGTCTACTTTCCGCCTCACTTAGAGAGACGTCGAGCACGAGTCCCCAAAGTGGATTGGAGCCCCGGTGGTTTCTTTCAGGGCACCTTAGATGTCCCCAATGTGGCAGACCCGCATGGAAAGAAAGCCTGCCCAAGAACCGTGCTCCTGTGTCTGTTTCAAAGCTGTGGAACGCTAGCCATAGAGAACAGATTAGTTCCCGGCCCTTTCACCTGCATAGTGAGGGATGGTCCCAGAGCCGTGTATCCCTTGTTTGTGCTCAGAAGGCTTTTGCTACACGGTGCACATCCTCGGAAAGAAGTGCCCCCGTGAGAGGCTTGTGCGCTGTGAGGCATACTAAAGCTAAAGCCGTCCATTGACTGAGACTTCCTGGAAACTGGTGCACCCCTGCCTCTGCTAATGGGAAAATGTGCACCTTACTTCGTGACTAGAGGTCACCTTTAGTTGGCACTTTAGCTACAGTATGCTCTGGGCTGAGCTCCCAGGAAGGAACCGCAAGCGCCCGGTTTCTTTTGCAAAAGCTCACTGCTCCTCAGAGGCATCTGTGGAGTGAACAGTGTCCTGGTGGTGTGGTGTTCAGGCAGCTTGGAAGCTGCACCGTAGTTGCTTTCCAAAGGGGGAGAGTCGGGCTTCTCCCCCATGCTCCAGTTTCCAACTTGACCCCACAGCGCATTTACCGGCACTCTCTGACTGACTACTGGAGACTTTTGGCCACACGGGGCCTTTCTCTAATCACACTTCGTTGCAGGCGGGGTCTTTTGCATGCCGTGCATAGCATTACCCGCTTAATGACTTAGTCAGGCCTAGGTGACTTTGGATCGTCCAAATATCTCACAAGTTGACCGTTTTTTCTCTTCTTTCTGTCAGGCTGGACGTACAGTGTACCTTGTGTCACAATAGAGAGATGACAGGTAAGAGTCGCCAGGGGGCTCTGTAGGCTCAGGGATTCTTTCAGTGCGGCTCAGAGGGCCTCCACAGAGGGAGAGCCACGTTGATTGTAATACTGGCAAAAACGTTGTCCTGGGGCTGCTTTACAGCGGTAGAAATCAAGCTATGCAAGCGAGGAGCAGTTCATTGCCCTTCCCTCTGCATAGAAAGGGTTGACCCCAACAGCCTGTTCTGCGCTGTGTTGCTCGGAAAACAAACAGGGGACTCACGGCACACACGCTCTCCCTCAGAAGGGAATTCATACGCGACTCTCTGAGGCCTCCGGAGAGCCGTAGAGGAGTTAAAGCACTCTATCGAGTCAGGGTTCATGGAGATGGCTGCACAGCAAACTTTGCTGATAGGAAACACTCGTGCTCACCTTGAGGCCTGGGGTCACGTTTACTTCGCACTTTAGCTAGGGCAAGCCGTGGGATGAGCTCCTGGCAAGGCACTGGCGACCACCTGGATTCGTAGGAGAAAACTCCCTTTCTTCACTGAGGCATTCCTAGCAGTGACTAGAAGACGGGTAACAACACTGCCTTTCAGTCAGCCTTGAGGCCGCCACTATCTGCCTTTCAAATGGGGGGAAATACTGCCTTTCGCCAGGCTTCTCAATTACACACCGGATCACCCAGCACATATACCTCTCTTCTCTGACAAGCCAAAGGAGGCCCTTGGAACGCAATTCGGCCTTCTGCGATGAAACTTTGGGATGCAGTGTGTTCTGCATGTGCTGAGTGGCATAATCCTCTAAATGCCCTCAGGAGGCCTAGGTGACTTTGCATGTTCCAAATGCCTAGCAAGGCTCAGGGTAAATCTCTACTTTCTTTCGGTCTGGACCTAAAGTCTACTTTCCGCCTCACTTAGAGAGACGTCGAGCACGAGTCCCGAAAGTGGATTGGAGCCCCGGTGGTTTCTTTCAGGGCAGCTTAGGTGTCCCCAACGTGGCAGACCCGCATGGAAAGAAAGCCTGCCCAAGAACCGTGCTCCTGGGTCTGTTTCAAAGCTGTGGAACGCTAGCCATAGAGAACAGATTAGTTCCCGGCCCTTTCACCTGCATAGTGAGGGATGGTCCCAGAGCCGTGTATCCCTTGTTTGTGCTCAGAAGGCTTTTGCTACACGGTGCACATCCTCGGAAAGAAGTGCCCCCGTGAGAGGCTTGAGCGCTGTGAGGCATACTAAAGCTAAAGCCGTCCATTGACTGAGACTTCCTGGAAACTGGTGCACCCCTGCCTCTGCTAATGGGAAAATGTGCACCTTACTTCGTGACTAGAGGTCACCTTTAGTTGGCACTTTAGCTACAGTATGCTCTGGGCTGAGCTCCCAGGAAGGAACCGCAAGCGCCCGGTTTCTTTTGCAAAAGCTCACTGCTCCTCAGAGGCATCTGTGGAGTGAACAGTGTCCTGGTGGTGTGGTGTTCAGGCAGCTTGGAAGCTGCACCGTAGTTGCTTTCCAAAGGGGGAGAGTCGGGCTTCTCCCCCATGCTCCAGTTTCCAACTTGACCCCACAGCGCATTTACCGGCACTCTCTGACTGACTACTGGAGACTTTTGGCCACACGGGGCCTTTCTCTGATCACACTTCGTTGCAGGCGGGGTCTTTTGCATGCCGTGCATAGCATTACCCGCTTAATGACTTAGTCAGCCCTAGGTGACTTTGGATCATCCAAATGTCTCACAAGTTGACCGTTTTTTCTCTTCTTTCTGTCAGGCTGGACCTACAGTGTACCTTGTGTCACAATAGAGAGATGACAGGTAAGAGTCGCCAGGGGGCTCTGTAGGCTCAGGGATTCTTTCAGTGCAGCTCAGAGGGCCTCCACAGAGGGAGAGCCACGTTGATTGTAATACTGGCAAAAACGTTGTCCTGGGGCTGCTTTACAGCGGTAGAAATCAAGCTATGCAAGCGAGGAGCAGTTCATTGCCCTTCCCTCTGCATAGAAAGGGTTGACCCCAACAGCCTGTTCTGCGCTGTGTTGCTCGGAAAACAAACAGGGGACTCACGGCACACACGCTCTCCCTCAGAAGGGAATTCATACGCGACTCTCTGAGGCCTCCGGAGAGCCGTAGAGGAGTTAAAGCACTCTATCGAGTCAGGGTTCATGGAGATGGCTGCACAGCAAACTTTGCTGATAGGAAACACTCGTGCTCACCTTGAGGCCTGGGGTCACGTTTACTTCGCACTTTAGCTAGGGCAAGCCGTTGCATGAGCTCCTAGCAAGGCACTGGCGACCACCTGGATTCGTAGGAGAAAACTCCCTTTCTTCACTGAGGCATTCCTAGCAGTGACTAGAAGACGGGTAACAGCACTGCCTTTCAGTCAGCCTTGAGGCCGCCACTATCTGCCTTTCAAATGGGGGGAAATACTGCCTTTCGCCAGGCTTCTCAATTACACACCGGATCACCCAGCACATATACCTCTCTTCTCTGACAAGCCAAAGGAGGCCCTTGGAACGCAATTCGGCCTTCTGCGATGAAACTTTAGGATGCAGTGTGTTCTGCATGTGCTGAGTGGCATAATCCTCTAAATGCCCTCAGGAGGCCTAGGTGACTTTGCATGTTCCAAATGCCTAGCAAGGCTCAGGGTAAATCTCTACTTTCTTTCGGTCTGGACCTAAAGTCTACTTTCCGCCTCACTTAGAGAGACGTCGAGCACGAGTCCCCAAAGTGGATTGGAGCCCCGGTGGTTTCTTTCAGGGCACCTTAGATGTCCCCAATGTGGCAGACCCGCATGGAAAGAAAGCCTGCCCAAGAACCGTGCTCCTGGGTCTGTTTCAAAGCTGTGGAACGCTAGCCATAGAGAACAGATTAGTTCCCGGCCCTTTCACCTGCATAGTGAGGGATGGTCCCAGAGCCGTGTATCCCTTGTTTGTGCTCAGAAGGCTTTTGCTACACGGTGCACATCCTCGGAAAGAAGTGCCCCCGTGAGAGGCTTGAGCGCTGTGAGGCATACTAAAGCTAAAGCCGTCCATTGACTGAGACTTCCTGGAAACTGGTGCACCCCTGCCTCTGCTAATGGGAAAATGTGCACCTTACTTCGTGACTAGAGGTCACCTTTAGTTGGCACTTTAGCTACAGTATGCTCTGGGCTGAGCTCCCAGGAAGGAACCGCAAGCGCCCGGTTTCTTTTGCAAAAGCTCACTGCTCCTCAGAGGCATCTGTGGAGTGAACAGTGTCCTGGTGGTGTGGTGTTCAGGCAGCTTGGAAGCTGCACCGTAGTTGCTTTCCAAAGGGGGAGAGTCGGGCTTCTCCCCCATGCTCCAGTTTCCAACTTGACCCCACAGCGCATTTACCGGCACTCTCTGACTGACTACTGGAGACTTTTGGCCACACGGGGCCTTTCTCTAATCACACTTCGTTGCAGGCGGGGTCTTTTGCATGCCGTGCATAGCATTACCCGCTTAATGACTTAGTCAGGCCTAGGTGACTTTGGATCGTCCAAATATCTCACAAGTTGACCGTTTTTTCTCTTCTTTCTGTCAGGCTGGACGTACAGTGTACCTTGTGTCACAATAGAGAGATGACAGGTAAGAGTCGCCAGGGGGCTCTGTAGGCTCAGGGATTCTTTCAGTGCAGCTCAGAGGGCCTCCACAGAGGGAGAGCCACGTTGATTGTAATACTGGCAAAAACGTTGTCCTGGGGCTGCTTTACAGCGGTAGAAATCAAGCTATGCAAGCGAGGAGCAGTTCATTGCCCTTCCCTCTGCATAGAAAGGGTTGACCCCAACAGCCTGTTCTGCGCTGTGTTGCTCGGAAAACAAACAGGGGACTCACGGCACACACGCTCTCCCTCAGAAGGGAATTCATACGCGACTCTCTGAGGCCTCCGGAGAGCCGTAGAGGAGTTAAAGCACTCTATCGAGTCAGGGTTCATGGAGATGGCTGCACAGCAAACTTTGCTGATAGGAAACACTCGTGCTTACCTTGAGGACTCGGGTCACGTTTACTTCGCACTTTAGCTAGGGCAAGCCGTGGGATGAGCTCCTAGCAAGGTACTGGCGACCACCTGGATTCGTAGGAGAAAACTCCCTTTCTTCACTGAGGCATTCCTAGCAGTGACTAGAAGACGGGTAACAGCACTGCCTTTCAGTCAGCCTTGAGGCCGCCACTATCTGCCTTTCAAATGGGGGGAAATACTGCCTTTCTCCAGGCTTCTCAATTACACACCGGATCACCCAGCACATATACCTCTCTTCTCTGACAAGCCAAAGGAGGCCCTTGGAACGCAATTCGGCCTTCTGCGATGAAACTTTAGGATGCAGTGTGTTCTGCATGTGCTGAGTGGCATAATCCTCTAAATGCCCTCAGGAGGCCTAGGTGACTTTGCATGTTCCAAATGCCTAGCAAGGCTCAGGGTAAATCTCTACTTTCTTTCGTTCTGGACCTAAAGTCTACTTTCCGCCTCACTTAGAGAGACGTCGAGCACGAGTCCCCAAAGTGGATTGGAGCCCCGGTGGTTTCTTTCAGGGCACCTTAGATGTCCCCAATGTGGCAGACCCGCATGGAAAGAAAGCCTGCCCAAGAACCGTGCTCCTGGGTCTGTTTCAAAGCTGTGGAACGCTAGCCATAGAGAACAGATTAGTTCCCGGCCCTTTCACCTGCATAGTGAGGGATGGTCCCAGAGCCGTGTATCCCTTGTTTGTGCTCTGAAGGCTTTTGCTACACGGTGCACATCCTCGGAAAGAAGTGCCCCCGTGAGAGGCTTGAGCGCTGTGAGGCATACTAAAGCTAAAGCCGTCCATTGACTGAGACTTCCTGGAAACTGGTGCACCCCTGCCTCTGCTAATGGGAAAATGTGCACCTTACTTCGTGACTAGAGGTCACCTTTAGTTGGCACTTTAGCTACAGTATGCTCTGGGCTGAGCTCCCAGGAAGGAACCGCAAGCGCCCGGTTTCTTTTGCAAAAGCTCACTGCTCCTCAGAGGCATCTGTGGAGTGAACAGTGTCCTGGTGGTGTGGTGTTCAGGCAGCTTGGAAGCTGCACCGTAGTTGCTTTCCAAAGGGGGAGAGTCGGGCTTCTCCCCCATGCTCCAGTTTCCAACTTGACCCCACAGCGCATTTACCGGCACTCTCTGACTGACTACTGGAGACTTTTGGCCACACGGGGCCTTTCTCTGATCACACTTCGTTGCAGGCGGGGTCTTTTGCATGCCGTGCATAGCATTACCCGCTTAATGACTTAGTCAGGCCTAGGTGACTTTGGATCGTCCAAATATCTCACAAGTTGACCGTTTTTTCTCTTCTTTCTGTCAGGCTGGACGTACAGTGTACCTTGTGTCACAATAGAGAGATGACAGGTAAGAGTCGCCAGGGGGCTCTGTAGGCTCAGGGATTCTTTCAGTGCAGCTCAGAGGGCCTCCACAGAGGGAGAGCCACGTTGATTGTAATACTGGCAAAAACGTTGTCCTGGGGCTGCTTTACAGCGGTAGAAATCAAACTATGCAAGCGAGGAGCAGTTCATTGCCCTTCCCTCTGCATAGAAAGGGTTGACCCCAACAGCCTGTTCTGCGCTGTGTTGCTCGGAAAACAAACAGGGGACTCACGGCACACACGCTCTCCCTCAGAAGGGAATTCATACGCGACTCTCTGAGGCCTCCGGAGAGCCGTAGAGGAGTTAAAGCACTCTATCGAGTCAGGGTTCATGGAGATGGCTGCACAGCAAACTTTGCTGATAGGAAACACTCGTGCTCACCTTGAGGCCTGGGGTCACGTTTACTTCGCACTTTAGCTAGGGCAAGCCGTGGGATGAGCTCCTGGCAAGGCACTGGCGACCACCTGGATTCGTAGGAGAAAACTCCCTTTCTTCACTGAGGCATTCCTAGCAGTGACTAGAAGACGGGTAACAACACTGCCTTTCAGTCAGCCTTGAGGCCGCCACTATCTGCCTTTCAAATGGGGGGAAATACTGCCTTTCGCCAGGCTTCTCAATTACACACCGGATCACCCAGCACATATACCTCTCTTCTCTGACAAGCCAAAGGAGGCCCTTGGAACGCAATTCGGCCTTCTGCGATGAAACTTTGGGATGCAGTGTGTTCTGCATGTGCTGAGTGGCATAATCCTCTAAATGCCCTCAGGAGGCCTAGGTGACTTTGCATGTTCCAAATGCCTAGCAAGGCTCAGGGTAAATCTCTACTTTCTTTCGGTCTGGACCTAAAGTCTACTTTCCGCCTCACTTAGAGAGACGTCGAGCACGAGTCCCCAAAGTGGATTGGAGCCCCGGTGGTTTCTTTCAGGGCACCTTAGATGTCCCCAATGTGGCAGACCCGCATGGAAAGAAAGCCTGCCCAAGAACCGTGCTCCTGGGTCTGTTTCAAAGCTGTGGAACGCTAGCCATAGAGAACAGATTAGTTCCCGGCCCTTTCACCTGCATAGTGAGGGATGGTCCCAGAGCCGTGTATCCCTTGTTTGTGCTCAGAAGGCTTTTGCTACACGGTGCACATCCTCGGAAAGAAGTGCCCCCGTGAGAGGCTTGAGCGCTGTGAGGCATACTAAAGCTAAAGCCGTCCATTGACTGAGACTTCCTGGAAACTGGTGCACCCCTGCCTCTGCTAATGGGAAAATGTGCACCTTACTTCGTGACTAGAGGTCACCTTTAGTTGGCACTTTAGCTACAGTATGCTCTGGGCTGAGCTCCCAGGAAGGAACCGCAAGCGCCCGGTTTCTTTTGCAAAAGCTCACTGCTCCTCAGAGGCATCTGTGGAGTGAACAGTGTCCTGGTGGTGTGGTGTTCAGGCAGCTTGGAAGATGCACCGTAGTTGCTTTCCAAAGGGGGAGAGTCGGGCTTCTCCCCCATGCTCCAGTTTCCAACTTGACCCCACAGCGCATTTACCGGCACTCTCTGACTGACTACTGGAGACTTTTGGCCACACGGGGCCTTTCTCTGATCACACTTCGTTGCAGGCGGGGTCTTTTGCATGCCGTGCATAGCATTACCCGCTTAATGACTTAGTCAGGCCTAGGTGACTTTGGATCGTCCAAATATCTCACAAGTTGACCGTTTTTTCTCTTCTTTCTGTCAGGCTGGACGTACAGTGTACCTTGTGTCACAATAGAGAGATGACAGGTAAGAGTCGCCAGGGGGCTCTGTAGGCTCAGGGATTCTTTCAGTGCAGCTCAGAGGGCCTCCACAGAGGGAGAGCCACGTTGATTGTAATACTGGCAAAAACGTTGTCCTGGGGCTGCTTTACAGCGGTAGAAATCAAGCTATGCAAGCGAGGAGCAGTTCATTGCCCTTCCCTCTGCATAGAAAGGGTTGACCCCAACAGCCTGTTCTGCGCTGTGTTGCTCGGAAAACAAACAGGGGACTCACGGCACACACGCTCTCCCTCAGAAGGGAATTCATACGCGACTCTCTGAGGCCTCCGGAGATCCGTAGAGGAGTTAAAGCACTCTATCGAGTCAGGGTTCATGGAGATGGCTGCACAGCAAACTTTGCTGATAGGAAACACTCGTGCTCACCTTGAGGCCTGGGGTCACGTTTACTTCGCACTTTAGCTAGGGCAAGCCGTGGGATGAGCTCCTGGCAAGGCACTGGCGACCACCTGGATTCGTAGGAGAAAACTCCCTTTCTTCACTGAGGCATTCCTAGCAGTGACTAGAAGACGGGTAACAGCACTGCCTTTCAGTCAGCCTTGAGGCCGCCACTATCTGCCTTTCAAATGGGGGGAAATACTGCCTTTCTCCAGGCTTCTCAATTACACACCGGATCACCCAGCACATATACCTCTCTTCTCTGACAAGCCAAAGGAGGCCCTTGCAACACAATTCGGCCTTCTGCGATGAAACTTTGGGATGCAGTGTGTTCTGCATGTGCTGAGTGGCATAATCCTCTAAATGCCCTCAGGAGGCCTAGGTGACTTTGCATGTTCCAAATGCCTAGCAAGGCTCAGGGTAAATCTCTACTTTCTTTCGGTCTGGACCTAAAGTCTACTTTCCGCCTCACTTAGAGAGACGTCGAGCACGAGTCCCGAAAGTGGATTGGAGCCCCGGTGGTTTCTTTCAGGGCAGCTTAGGTGTCCTCCACGTGGCACACCCGCATGGAAAGAAAGCCTGCCCAAGAACCGTGCTCCTGGGTCTGTTTCAAAGCTGTGGAACGCTAGCCGTAGAGAACAGATTAGTTCCCGGCCCTTTCACCTGCATAGTGAGGGATGGTCCCAGAGCCGTGTATCCCTTGTTTGTGCTCAGAAGGCTTTTGCTACACGGTGCACATCCTCGGAAAGAAGTGCCCCCGTGAGAGGCTTGAGCGCTGTGAGGCATACTAAAGCTAAAGCCGTCCATTGACTGAGACTTCCTGGAAACTGGTGCACCCCTGCCTCTGCTAATGGGAAAATGTGCACCTTACTTCGTGACTAGAGGTCACCTTTAGTTGGCACTTTAGCTACAGTATGCTCTGGGCTGAGCTCCCAGGAAGGAACCGCAAGCGCCCGGTTTCTTTTGCAAAAGCTCACTGCTCCTCAGAGGCATCTGTGGAGTGAACAGTGTCCTGGTGGTGTGGTGTTCAGGCAGCTTGGAAGCTGCACCGTAGTTGCTTTCCAAAGGGGGAGAGTCGGGCTTCTCCCCCATGGTCCAGTTTCCAACTTGACCCCACAGCGCATTTACCGGCACTCTCTGACTGACTACTGGAGACTTTTGGCCACACGGGGCCTTTCTCTGATCACACTTCGTTGCAGGCGGGGTCTTTTGCATGCCGTGCATAGCATTACCCGCTTAATGACTTAGGCCTAGGTGACTTTGGATCGTCCAAATGTCTCACAAGTTGACCGGTTTTTCTGTTCTTTCTGTCAGGCTGGACCTACAGTGTACCTTGTGTCACAATAGAGAGATGACAGGTAAGAGTCGCCAGGGGGCTCTGTAGGCTCAGGGATTCTTTCAGTGCAGCTCAGAGGGCCTCCACAGAGGGAGAGCCACGTTGATTGTAATACTGGCAAAAACGTTGTCCTGGGGCTGCTTTACAGCGGTAGAAATCAAGCTATGCAAGCGAGGAGCAGTTCATTGCCCTTCCCTCTGCATAGAAAGGGTTGACCCCAACAGCCTGTTCTGCGCTGTGTTGCTCGGAAAACAAACAGGGGACTCACGGCACACACGCTCTCCCTCAGAAGGGAATTCATACGCGACTCTCTGAGGCCTCCGGAGAGCCGTAGAGGAGTTAAAGCACTCTATCGAGTCAGGGTTCATGGAGATGGCTGCACAGCAAACTTTGCTGATAGGAAACACTCGTGCTCACCTTGAGGCCTGGGGTCACGTTTACTTCGCACTTTAGCTAGGGCAAGCCGTGGGATGAGCTCCTGGCAAGGCACTGGCGACCACCTGGATTCGTAGGAGAAAACTCCCTTTCTTCACTGAGGCATTCCTAGCAGTGACTAGAAGACGGGTAACAGCACTGCCTTTCAGTCAGCCTTGAGGCCGCCACTATCTGCCTTTCAAATGGGGGGAAATACTGCCTTTCTCCAGGCTTCTCAATTACACACCGGATCACCCAGCACATATACCTCTCTTCTCTGACAAGCCAAAGGAGGCCCTTGCAACACAATTCGGCCTTCTGCGATGAAACTTTGGGATGCAGTGTGTTCTGCATGTGCTGAGTGGCATAATCCTCTAAATGCCCTCAGGAGGCCTAGGTGACTTTGCATGTTCCAAATGCCTAGCAAGGCTCAGGGTAAATCTCTACTTTCTTTCGGTCTGGACCTAAAGTCTACTTTCCGCCTCACTTAGAGAGACGTCGAGCACGAGTCCCGAAAGTGGTTGGAGCCCCGGTGGTTTCTTTCAGGGCAGCTTAGGTGTCCTCCACGTGGCACACCCGCATGGAAAGAAAGCCTGCCCAAGAACCGTGCTCCTGGGTCTGTTTCAAAGCTGTGGAACGCTAGCCGTAGAGAACAGATTAGTTCCCGGCCCTTTCACCTGCATAGTGAGGGATGGTCCCAGAGCCGTGTATCCCTTGTTTGTGCTCAGAAGGCTTTTGCTACACGGTGCACATCCTCGGAAAGAAGTGCCCCCGTGAGAGGCTTGAGCGCTGTGAGGCATACTAAAGCTAAAGCCGTCCATTGACTGAGACTTCCTGGAAACTGGTGCACCCCTGCCTCTGCTAATGGGAAAATGTGCACCTTACTTCGTGACTAGAGGTCACCTTTAGTTGGCACTTGAGCTACAGTATGCTCTGGGCTGAGCTCCCAGGAAGGAACCGCAAGCGCCCGGTTTCTTTTGCAAAAGCTCACTGCTCCTCAGAGGCATCTGTGGAGTGAACAGTGTCCTGGTGGTGTGGTGTTCAGGCAGCTTGGAAGCTGCACCGTAGTTGCTTTCCAAAGGGGGAGAGTCGGGCTTCTCCCCCATGGTCCAGTTTCCAACTTGACCCCACAGCGCATTTACCGGCACTCTCTGACTGACTACTGGAGACTTTTGGCCACACGGGGCCTTTCTCTGATCACACTTCGTTGCAGGCGGGGTCTTTTGCATGCCGTGCATAGCATTACCCGCTTAATGACTTAGGCCTAGGTGACTTTGGATCGTCCAAATGTCTCACAAGTTGACCGGTTTTTCTGTTCTTTCTGTCAGGCTGGACCTACAGTGTACCTTGTGTCACAATAGAGAGATGACAGGTAAGAGTCGCCAGGGGGCTCTGTAGGCTCAGGGATTCTTTCAGTGCAGCTCAGAGGGCCTCCACCGAGGGAGAGCCACGTTGATTGTAATACTGGCAAAAACGTTGTCCTGGGGCTGCTTTACAGCGGTAGAAATCAAGCTATGCAAGCGAGGAGCAGTTCATTGCCCTTCCCTCTGCATAGAAAGGGTTGACCCCAACAGCCTGTTCTGCGCTGTGTTGCTCGGAAAACAAACAGGGGACTCACGGCACACACGCTCTCCCTCAGAAGGGAATTCATACGCGACTCTCTGAGGCCTCCGGAGAGCCGTAGAGGAGTTAAAGCACTCTATCGAGTCAGGGTTCATGGAGATGGCTGCACAGCAAACTTTGCTGATAGGAAACACTCGTGCTCACCTTGAGGCCTGGGGTCACGTTTACTTCGCACTTTAGCTAGGGCAAGCCGTGGGATGAGCTCCTGGCAAGGCACTGGCGACCACCTGGATTCGTAGGAGAAAACTCCCTTTCTTCACTGAGGCATTCCTAGCAGTGACTAGAAGACGGGTAACAGCACTGCCTTTCAGTCAGCCTTGAGGCCGCCACTATCTGCCTTTCAAATGGGGGGAAATACTGCCTTTCTCCAGGCTTCTCAATTACACACCGGATCACCCAGCACATATACCTCTCTTCTCTGACAAGCCAAAGGAGGCCCTTGCAACACAATTCGGCCTTCTGCGATGAAACTTTGGGATGCAGTGTGTTCTGCATGTGCTGAGTGGCATAATCCTCTAAATGCCCTCAGGAGGCCTAGGTGACTTTGCATGTTCCAAATGCCTAGCAAGGCTCAGGGTAAATCTCTACTTTCTTTCGGTCTGGACCTAAAGTCTACTTTCCGCCTCACTTAGAGAGACGTCGAGCACGAGTCCCGAAAGTGGATTGGAGCCCCGGTGGTTTCTTTCAGGGCAGCTTAGGTGTCCTCCACGTGGCACACCCGCATGGAAAGAAAGCCTGCCCAAGAACCGTGCTCCTGGGTCTGTTTCAAAGCTGTGGAACGCTAGCCGTAGAGAACAGATTAGTTCCCGGCCCTTTCACCTGCATAGTGAGGGATGGTCCCAGAGCCGTGTATCCCTTGTTTGTGCTCAGAAGGCTTTTGCTACACGGTGCACATCCTCGGAAAGAAGTGCCCCCGTGAGAGGCTTGTGCGCTGTGAGGCATACTAAAGCTAAAGCCGTCCATTGACTGAGACTTCCTGGAAACTGGTGCACCCCTGCCTCTGCTAATGGGAAAATGTGCACCTTACTTCGTGACTAGAGGTCACCTTTAGTTGGCACTTTAGCTACAGTATGCTCTGGGCTGAGCTCCCAGGAAGGAACCGCAAGCGCCCGGTTTCTTTTGCAAAAGCTCACTGCTCCTCAGAGGCATCTGTGGAGTGAACAGTGTCCTGGTGGTGTGGTGTTCAGGCAGCTTGGAAGCTGCACCGTAGTTGCTTTCCAAAGGGGGAGAGTCGGGCTTCTCCCCCATGCTCCAGTTTCCAACTTGACCCCACAGCGCATTTACCGGCACTCTCTGACTGACTACTGGAGACTTTTGGCCACACGGGGCCTTTTTCTGATCACACTTCGTTGCAGGCGGGGTCTTTTGCATGCCGTGCATAGCATTACCCGCTTAATGACTTAGTCAGGCCTAGGTGACTTTGGATCGTCCAAATGTCTCACAAGTTGACCGTTTTTTCTCTTCTTTCTGTCAGGCTGGACCTACAGTGTACCTTGTGTCACAATAGAGAGATGACAGGTAAGAGTCGCCAGGGGGCTCTGTAGGCTCAGGGATTCTTTCAGTGCGGCTCAGAGGGCCTCCACAGAGGGAGAGCCACGTTGATTGTAATACTGGCAAAAACGTTGTCCTGGGGCTGCTTTACAGCGGTAGAAATCAAGCTATGCAAGCGAGGAGCAGTTCATTGCCCTTCCCTCTGCATAGAAAGGGTTGACCCCAACAGCCTGTTCTGCGCTGTGTTGCTCGGAAAACAAACAGGGGACTCACGGCACACACGCTCTCCCTCAGAAGGGAATTCATACGCGACTCTCTGAGGCCTCCGGAGAGCCGTAAAGGAGTTAAAGCACTCTATCGAGTCAGGGTTCATGGAGATGGCTGCACAGCAAACTTTGCTGATAGGAAACACTCGTGCTCACCTTGAGGCCTGGGGTCACGTTTACTTCGCACTTTAGCTAGGGCAAGCCGTTGCATGAGCTCCTAGCAAGGCACTGGCGACCACCTGGATTCGTAGGAGAAAACTCCCTTTCTTCACTGAGGCATTCCTAGCAGTGACTAGAAGACGGGTAACAGCACTGCCTTTCAGTCAGCCTTGAGGCCGCCACTATCTGCCTTTCAAATGGGGGGAAATACTGCCTTTCGCCAGGCTTCTCAATTACACACCGGATCACCCAGCACATATACCTCTCTTCTCTGACAAGCCAAAGGAGGCCCTTGGAACGCAATTCGGCCTTCTGCGATGAAACTTTAGGATGCAGTGTGTTCTGCATGTGCTGAGTGGCATAATCCTCTAAATGCCCTCAGGAGGCCTAGGTGACTTTGCATGTTCCAAATGCCTAGCAAGGCTCAGGGTAAATCTCTACTTTCTTTCGGGCTGGACCTAAAGTCTACTTTCCGCCTCACTTAGAGAGACGTCGAGCACGAGTCCCCAAAGTTGATTGGAGCCCCGGTGGTTTCTTTCAGGGCAGCTTAGATGTCCCCAACGTGGCAGACCCGCATGGAAAGAAAGCCTGCCCAAGAACCGTGCTCCTGGGGCTGTTACAAAGCTGTGGAACGCTAGCCATAGAGAACAGATTAGTTCCCGGCCCTTTCACCTGCATAGTGAGGGATGGTCCCAGAGCCGTGTATCCCTTGTTTGTGCTCAGAAGGCTTTTGCTACACGGTGCACATCCTCGGAAAGAAGTGCCCCCGTGAGAGGCTTGAGCGCTGTGAGGCATACTAAAGCTAAAGCCGTCCATTGACTGAGACTTCCTGGAAACTGGTGCACCCCTGCCTCTGCTAATGGGAAAATGTGCACCTTACTTCGTGACTAGAGGTCACCTTTAGTTGGCACTTTAGCTACAGTATGCTCTGGGCTGAGCTCCCAGGAAGGAACCGCAAGCGCCCGGTTTCTTTTGCAAAAGCTCACTGCTCCTCAGAGGCATCTGTGGAGTGAACAGTGTCCTGGTGGTGTGGTGTTCAGGCAGCTTGGAAGCTGCACCGTAGTTGCTTTCCAAAGGGGGAGAGTCGGGCTTCTCCCCCATGCTCCAGTTTCCAACTTGACCCCACAGCGCATTTACCGGCACTCTCTGACTGACTACTGGAGACTTTTGGCCACACGGGGCCTTCCTCTGATCACACTTCGTTGCAGGCGGGGTCTTTTGCATGCCGTGCATAGCATTACCCGCTTAATGACTTAGTCAGGCCTAGGTGACTTTGGATCGTCCAAATGTCTCACAAGTTGACCGTTTTTTCTCTTCTTTCTGTCAGGCTGGACCTACAGTGTACCTTGTGTCACAATAGAGAGATGACAGGTAAGAGTCGCCAGGGGGCTCTGTAGGCTCAGGGATTCTTTCAGTGCAGCTCAGAGGGCCTCCACAGAGGGAGAGCCACGTTGATTGTAGTACTGGCAAAAACGTTGTCCTGGGGCTGCTTTACAGCGGTAGAACTCAAGCTATGCAAGCGAGGAGCAGTTCATTGCCCTTCCCTCTGCATAGAAAGGGTTGACCCCAACAGCCTGTTCTGCGCTGTGTTGCTCGGAAAACAAACAGGGGACTCACGGCACACACGCTCTCCCTCAGAAGGGAATTCATACGCGACTCTCTGAGGCCTCCGGAGAGCCGTAGAGGAGTTAAAGCACTCTATCGAGTCAGGGTTCATGGAGATGGCTGCACAGCAAACTTTGCTGATAGGAAACACTCGTGCTCACCTTGAGGCCTGGGGTCACGTTTACTTCGCACTTTAGCTAGGGCAAGCCGTGGGATGAGCTCCTGGCAAGGCACTGGCGACCACCTGGATTCGTAGGAGAAAACTCCCTTTCTTCACTGAGGCATTCCTAGCAGTGACTAGAAGACGGGTAACAACACTGCCTTTCAGTCAGCCTTGAGGCCGCCACTATCTGCCTTTCAAATGGGGGGAAATACTGCCTTTCGCCAGGCTTCTCAATTACACACCGAATCACCCAGCACATATACCTCTCTTCTCTGACAAGCCAAAGGAGGCCCTTGGAACGCAATTCGGCCTTCTGCGATGAAACTTTGGGATGCAGTGTGTTCTGCATGTGCTGAGTGGCATAATCCTCTAAATGCCCTCAGGAGGCCTAGGTGACTTTGCATGTTCCAAATGCCTAGCAAGGCTCAGGGTAAATCTCTACTTTCTTTCGGTCTGGACCTAAAGTCTACTTTCCACCTCACTTAGAGAGACGTCGAGCACGAGTCCCGAAAGTGGATTGGAGCCCCGGTGGTTTCTTTCAGGGCAGCTTAGGTGTCCCCAACGTGGCAGACCCGCATGGAAAGAAAGCCTGCCCAAGAACCGTGCTCCTGGGTCTGTTTCAAAGCTGTGGAACGCTAGCCATAGAGAACAGATTAGTTCCCGGCCCTTTCACCTGCATAGTGAGGGATGGTCCCAGAGCCGTGTATCCCTTGTTTGTGCTCAGAAGGCTTTTGCTACACGGTGCACATCCTCGGAAAGAAGTGCCCCCGTGAGAGGCTTGAGCGCTGTGAGGCATACTAAAGCTAAAGCCGTCCAATGACTGAGACTTCCTGGAAACTGGTGCACCCCTGCCTCTGCTAATGGGAAAATGTGCACCTTACTTCGTGACTAGAGGTCACCTTTAGTTGGCACTTTAGCTACAGTATGCTCTGGGCTGAGCTCCCAGGAAGGAACCGCAAGCGCCCGGTTTCTTTTGCAAAAGCTCACTGCTCCTCAGAGGCATCTGTGGAGTGAACAGTGTCCTGGTGGTGTGGTGTTCAGGCAGCTTGGAAGCTGCACCGTAGTTGCTTTCCAAAGGGGGAGAGTCGGGCTTCTCCCCCATGCTCCAGTTTCCAACTTGACCCCTCAGCGCATTTACCGGCACTCTCTGACTGACTACTGGAGACTTTTGGCCACACGGGGCCTTTCTCTGATCACACTTCGTTGCAGGCGGGGTCTTTTGCATGCCGTGCATAGCATTACCCGCTTAATGACTTAGTCAGCCCTAGGTGACTTTGGATCGTCCAAATGTCTCACAAGTTGACCGTTTTTTCTCTTCTTTCTGTCAGGCTGGACCTACAGTGTACCTTGTGTCACAATAGAGAGATGACAGGTAAGAGTCGCCAGGGGGCTCTGTAGGCTCAGGGATTCTTTCAGTGCAGCTCAGAGGGCCTCCACAGAGGGAGAGCCACGTTGATTGTAATACTGGCAAAAACGTTGTCCTGGGGCTGCTTTACAGCGGTAGAAATCAAGCTATGCAAGCGAGGAGCAGTTCATTGCCCTTCCCTCTGCATAGAAAGGGTTGACCCCAACAGCCTGTTCTGCGCTGTGTTGCTCGGAAAACAAACAGGGGACTCACGGCACACACGCTCTCCCTCAGAAGGGAATTCATACGCGACTCTCTGAGGCCTCCGGAGAGCCGTAGAGGAGTTAAAGCACTCTATCGAGTCAGGGTTCATGGAGATGGCTGCACAGCAAACTTTGCTGATAGGAAACACTCGTGCTCACCTTGAGGCCTGGGGTCACGTTTACTTCGCACTTTAGCTAGGGCAAGCCGTTGCATGAGCTCCTAGCAAGGCACTGGCGACCACCTGGATTCGTAGGAGAAAACTCCCTTTCTTCACTGAGGCATTCCTAGCAGTGACTAGAAGACGGGTAACAGCACTGCCTTTCAGTCAGCCTTGAGGCCGCCACTATCTGCCTTTCAAATGGGGGGAAATACTGCCTTTCGCCAGGCTTCTCAATTACACACCGGATCACCCAGCACATATACCTCTCTTCTCTGACAAGCCAAAGGAGGCCCTTGGAACGCAATTCGGCCTTCTGCGATGAAACTTTGGGATGCAGTGTGTTCTGCATGTGCTGAGTGGCATAATCCTCTAAATGCCCTCAGGAGGCCTAGGTGACTTTGCATGTTCCAAATGCCTAGCAAGGCTCAGGGTAAATCTCTACTTTCTTTCGGGCTGGACCTAAAGTCTACTTTCCGCCTCACTTAGAGAGACGTCGAGCACGAGTCCCCAAAGTGGATTGGAGCCCCGGTGGTTTCTTTCAGGGCAGCTTAGGTGTCCCCAACGTGGCAGACCCGCATGGAAAGAAAGCCTGCCCAAGAACCGTGCTCCTGGGTCTGTTTCAAAGCTGTGGAACGCTAGCCATAGAGAACAGATTAGTTCCCGGCCCTTTCACCTGCATAGTGAGGGATGGTCCCAGAGCCGTGTATCCCTTGTTTGTGCTCAGAAGGCTTTTGCTACACGGTGCACATCCTCGGAAAGAAGTGCCCCCGTGAGAGGCTTGAGCGCTGTGAGGCATACTAAAGCTAAAGCCGTCCATTGACTGAGACTTCCTGGAAACTGGTGCACCCGTGCCTCTGCTAATGGGAAAATGTGCACCTTACTTCGTGACTAGAGGTCACCTTTAGTTGGCACTTTAGCTACAGTATGCTCTGGGCTGAGCTCCCAGGAAGGAACCGCAAGCGCCCGGTTTCTTTTGCAAAAGCTCACTGCTCCTCAGAGGCATCTGTGGAGTGAACAGTGTCCTGGTGGTGTGGTGTTCAGGCAGCTTGGAAGCTGCACCGTAGTTGCTTTCCAAAGGGGGAGAGTCGGGCTTCTCCCCCATGCTCCAGTTTCCAACTTGACCCCACAGCGCATTTACCGGCACTCTCTGACTGACTACTGGAGACTTTTGGCCACACGGGGCCTTTCTCTGATCACACTTCGTTGCAGGCGGGGTCTTTTGCATGCCGTGCATAGCATTACCCGCTTAATGACTTAGTCAGCCCTAGGTGACTTTGGATCATCCAAATGTCTCACAAGTTGACCGTTTTTTCTCTTCTTTCTGTCAGGCTGGACCTACAGTGTACCTTGTGTCACAATAGAGAGATGACAGGTAAGAGTCGCCAGGGGGCTCTGTAGGCTCAGGGATTCTTTCAGTGCAGCTCAGAGGGCCTCCACAGAGGGAGAGCCACGTTGATTGTAATACTGGCAAAAACGTTGTCCTGGGGCTGCTTTACAGCGGTAGAAATCAAGCTATGCAAGCGAGGAGCAGTTCATTGCCCTTCCCTCTGCATAGAAAGGGTTGACCCCAACAGCCTGTTCTGCGCTGTGTTGCTCGGAAAACAAACAGGGGACTCACGGCACACACGCTCTCCCTCAGAAGGGAATTCATACGCGACTCTCTGAGGCCTCCGGAGAGCCGTAGAGGAGTTAAAGCACTCTATCGAGTCAGGGTTCATGGAGATGGCTGCACAGCAAACTTTGCTGATAGGAAACACTCGTGCTCACCTTGAGGCCTGGGGTCACGTTTACTTCGCACTTTAGCTAGGGCAAGCCGTTGCATGAGCTCCTAGCAAGGCACTGGCGACCACCTGGATTCGTAGGAGAAAACTCCCTTTCTTCACTGAGGCATTCCTAGCAGTGACTAGAAGACGGGTAACAGCACTGCCTTTCAGTCAGCCTTGAGGCCGCCACTATCTGCCTTTCAAATGGGGGGAAATACTGCCTTTCGCCAGGCTTCTCAATTACACACCGGATCACCCAGCACATATACCTCTCTTCTCTGACAAGCCAAAGGAGGCCCTTGGAACGCAATTCGGCCTTCTGCGATGAAACTTTAGGATGCAGTGTGTTCTGCATGTGCTGAGTGGCATAATCCTCTAAATGCCCTCAGGAGGCCTAGGTGACTTTGCATGTTCCAAATGCCTAGCAAGGCTCAGGGTAAATCTCTACTTTCTTTCGGTCTGGACCTAAAGTCTACTTTCCGCCTCACTTAGAGAGACGTCGAGCACGAGTCCCCAAAGTGGATTGGAGCCCCGGTGGTTTCTTTCAGGGCACCTTAGATGTCCCCAATGTGGCAGACCCGCATGGAAAGAAAGCCTGCCCAAGAACCGTGCTCCTGGGTCTGTTTCAAAGCTGTGGAACGCTAGCCATAGAGAACAGATTAGTTCCCGGCCCTTTCACCTGCATAGTGAGGGATGGTCCCAGAGCCGTGTATCCCTTGTTTGTGCTCAGAAGGCTTTTGCTACACGGTGCACATCCTCGGAAAGAAGTGCCCCCGTGAGAGGCTTGAGCGCTGTGAGGCATACTAAAGCTAAAGCCGTCCATTGACTGAGACTTCCTGGAAACTGGTGCACCCCTGCCTCTGCTAATGGGAAAATGTGCACCTTACTTCGTGACTAGAGGTCACCTTTAGTTGGCACTTGAGCTACAGTATGCTCTGGGCTGAGCTCCCAGGAAGGAACCGCAAGCGCCCGGTTTCTTTTGCAAAAGCTCACTGCTCCTCAGAGGCATCTGTGGAGTGAACAGTGTCCTGGTGGTGTGGTGTTCAGGCAGCTTGGAAGCTGCACCGTAGTTGCTTTCCAAAGGGGGAGAGTCGGGCTTCTCCCCCATGCTCCAGTTTCCAACTTGACCCCTCAGCGCATTTACCGGCACTCTCTGACTGACTACTGGAGACTTTTGGCCACACGGGGCCTTTCTCTGATCACACTTCGTTGCAGGCGGGGTCTTTTGCATGCCGTGCATAGCATTACCCGCTTAATGACTTAATCAGGCCTAGGTGACTTTGGATCGTCCAAATGTCTCACAAGTTGACCGTTTTTTCTCTTCTTTCTGTCAGGCTGGACCTACAGTGTACCTTGTGTCACAATAGAGAGATGACAGGTAAGAGTCGCCAGGGGGCTCTGTAGGCTCAGGGATTCTTTCAGTGCAGCTCAGAGGGCCTCCACAGAGGGAGAGCCACGTTGATTGTAATACTGGCAAAAACGTTGTCCTGGGGCTGCTTTACAGCGGTAGAAATCAAGCTATGCAAGCGAGGAGCAGTTCATTGCCCTTCCCTCTGCATAGAAAGGGTTGACCCCAACAGCCTGTTCTGCGCTGTGTTGCTCGGAAAACAAACAGGGGACTCACGGCACACACGCTCTCCCTCAGAAGGGAATTCATACGCGACTCTCTGAGGCCTCCGGAGAGCCGTAGAGGAGTTAAAGCACTCTATCGAGTCAGGGTTCATGGAGATGGCTGCACAGCAAACTTTGCTGATAGGAAACACTCGTGCTCACCTTGAGGCCTGGGGTCACGTTTACTTCGCACTTTAGCTAGGGCAAGCCGTTGCATGAGCTCCTAGCAAGGCACTGGCGACCACCTGGATTCGTAGGAGAAAACTCCCTTTCTTCACTGAGGCATTCCTAGCAGTGACTAGAAGACGGGTAACAGCACTGCCTTTCAGTCAGCCTTGAGGCCGCCACTATCTGCCTTTCAAATGGGGGGAAATACTGCCTTTCTCCAGGCTTCTCAATTACACACCGGATCACCCAGCACATATACCTCTCTTCTCTGACAAGCCAAAGGAGGCCCTTGGAACGCAATTCGGCCTTCTGCGATGAAACTTTGGGATGCAGTGTGTTCTGCATGTGCTGAGTGGCATAATCCTCTAAATGCCCTCAGGAGGCCTAGGTGACTTTGCATGTTCCAAATGCCTAGCAAGGCTCAGGGTAAATCTCTACTTTCTTTCGGTCTGGACCTAAAGTCTACTTTCCGCCTCACTTAGAGAGACGTCGAGCACGAGTCCCGAAAGTGGATTGGAGCCCCGGTGGTTTCTTTCAGGGCAGCTTAGGTGTCCCCAACGTGGCAGACCCGCATGGAAAGAAAGCCTGCCCAAGAACCGTGCTCCTGGGTCTGTTTCAAAGCTGTGGAACGCTAGCCATAGAGAACAGATTAGTTCCCGGCCCTTTCACCTGCATAGTGAGGGATGGTCCCAGAGCCGTGTATCCCTTGTTTGTGCTCAGAAGGCTTTTGCTACACGGTGCACATCCTCGGAAAGAAGTGCCCCCGTGAGAGGCTTGAGCGCTGTGAGGCATACTAAAGCTAAAGCCGTCTATTGACTGAGACTTCCTGGAAACTGGTGCACCCCTGCCTCTGCTAATGGGAAAATGTGCACCTTACTTCGTGACTAGAGGTCACCTTTAGTTGGCACTTTAGCTACAGTATGCTCTGGGCTGAGCTCCCAGGAAGGAACCGCAAGCGCCCGGTTTCTTTTGCAAAAGCTCACTGCTCCTCAGAGGCATCTGTGGAGTGAACAGTGTCCTGGTGGTGTGGTGTTCAGGCAGCTTGGAAGCTGCACCGTAGTTGCTTTCCAAAGGGGGAGAGTCGGGCTTCTCCCCCATGCTCCAGTTTCCAACTTGACCCCACAGCGCATTTACCGGCACTCTCTGAATGACTACTGGAGACTTTTGGCCACACGGGGCCTTTCTCTGATCACACTTCGTTGCAGGCGGGGTCTTTTGCATGCCGTGCATAGCATTACCCGCTTAATGACTTAGTCAGCCCTAGGTGACTTTGGATCATCCAAATGTCTCACAAGTTGACCGTTTTTTCTCTTCTTTCTGTCAGGCTGGACCTACAGTGTACCTTGTGTCACAATAGAGAGATGACAGGTAAGAGTCGCCAGGGGGCTCTGTAGGCTCAGGGATTCTTTCAGTGCGGCTCAGAGGGCCTCCACAGAGGGAGAGCCACGTTGATTGTAATACTGGCAAAAACGTTGTCCTGGGGCTGCTTTACAGCGGTAGAAATCAAGCTATGCAAGCGAGGAGCAGTTCATTGCCCTTCCCTCTGCATAGAAAGGGTTGACCCCAACAGCCTGTTCTGCGCTGTGTTGCTCGGAAAACAAACAGGGGACTCACGGCACACACGCTCTCCCTCAGAAGGGAATTCATACGCGACTCTCTGAGGCCTCCGGAGAGCCGTAGAGGAGTTAAAGCACTCTATCGAGTCAGGGTTCATGGAGATGGCTGCACAGCAAACTTTGCTGATAGGAAACACTCGTGCTCACCTTGAGGCCTGGGGTCACGTTTACTTCGCACTTTAGCTAGGGCAAGCCGTTGCATGAGCTCCTAGCAAGGCACTGGCGACCACCTGGATTCGTAGGAGAAAACTCCCTTTCTTCACTGAGGCATTCCTAGCAGTGACTAGAAGACGGGTAACAGCACTGCCTTTCAGTCAGCCTTGAGGCCGCCACTATCTGCCTTTCAAATGGGGGGAAATACTGCCTTTCTCCAGGCTTCTCAATTACACACCGGATCACCCAGCACATATACCTCTCTTCTCTGACAAGCCAAAGGAGGCCCTTGGAACGCAATTCGGCCTTCTGCGATGAAACTTTGGGATGCAGTGTGTTCTGCATGTGCTGAGTGGCATAATCCTCTAAATGCCCTCAGGAGGCCTAGGTGACTTTGCATGTTCCAAATGCCTAGCAAGGCTCAGGGTAAATCTCTACTTTCTTTCGGTCTGGACCTAAAGTCTACTTTCCGCCTCACTTAGAGAGACGTCGAGCACGAGTCCCCAAAGTGGATTGGAGCCCCGGTGGTTTCTTTCAGGGCACCTTAGATGTCCCCAATGTGGCAGACCCGCATGGAAAGAAAGCCTGCCCAAGAACCGTGCTCCTGGGTCTGTTTCAAAGCTGTGGAACGCTAGCCATAGAGAACAGATTAGTTCCCGGCCCTTTCACCTGCATAGTGAGGGATGGTCCCAGAGCCGTGTATCCCTTGTTTGTGCTCAGAAGGCTTTTGCTACACGGTGCACATCCTCGGAAAGAAGTGCCCCCGTGAGAGGCTTGAGCGCTGTGAGGCATACTAAAGCTAAAGCCGTCCATTGACTGAGACTTCCTGGAAACTGGTGCACCCCTGCCTCTGCTAATGGGAAAATGTGCACCTTACTTCGTGACTAGAGGTCACCTTTAGTTGGCACTTTAGCTACAGTATGCTCTGGGCTGAGCTCCCAGGAAGGAACCGCAAGCGCCCGGTTTCTTTTGCAAAAGCTCACTGCTCCTCAGAGGCATCTGTGGAGTGAACAGTGTCCTGGTGGTGTGGTGTTCAGGCAGCTTGGAAGCTGCACCGTAGTTGCTTTCCAAAGGGGGAGAGTCGGGCTTCTCCCCCACGCTCCAGTTTCCAACTTGACCCCACAGCGCATTTACCGGCACTCTCTGACTGACTACTGGAGACTTTTGGCCACACGGGGCCTTTCTCTAATCACACTTCGTTGCAGGCGGGGTCTTTTGCATGCCGTGCATAGCATTACCCGCTTAATGACTTAGTCAGGCCTAGGTGACTTTGGATCGTCCAAATATCTCACAAGTTGACCGTTTTTTCTCTTCTTTCTGTCAGGCTGGACGTACAGTGTACCTTGTGTCACAATAGAGAGATGACAGGTAAGAGTCGCCAGGGGGCTCTGTAGGCTCAGGGATTCTTTCAGTGCAGCTCAGAGGGCCTCCACAGAGGGAGAGCCACGTTGATTGTAATACTGGCAAAAACGTTGTCCTGGGGCTGCTTTACAGCGGTAGAAATCAAGCTATGCAAGCGAGGAGCAGTTCATTGCCCTTCCCTCTGCATAGAAAGGGTTGACCCCAACAGCCTGTTCTGCGCTGTGTTGCTCGGAAAACAAACAGGGGACTCACGGCACACACGCTCTCCCTCAGAAGGGAATTCATACGCGACTCTCTGAGGCCTCCGGAGAGCCGTAGAGGAGTTAAAGCACTCTATCGAGTCAGGGTTCATGGAGATGGCTGCACAGCAAACTTTGCTGATAGGAAACACTCGTGCTCACCTTGAGGCCTGGGGTCACGTTTACTTCGCACTTTAGCTAGGGCAAGCCGTGGGATGAGCTCCTGGCAAGGCACTGGCGACCACCTGGATTCGTAGGAGAAAACTCCCTTTCTTCACTGAGGCATTCCTAGCAGTGACTAGAAGACGGGTAACAGCACTGCCTTTCAGTCAGCCTTGAGGCCGCCACTATCTGCCTTTCAAATGGGGGGAAATACTGCCTTTCTCCAGGCTTCTCAATTACACACCGGATCACCCAGCACATATACCTCTCTTCTCTGACAAGCCAAAGGAGGCCCTTGCAACACAATTCGGCCTTCTGCGATGAAACTTTGGGATGCAGTGTGTTCTGCATGTGCTGAGTGGCATAATCCTCTAAATGCCCTCAGGAGGCCTAGGTGACTTTGCATGTTCCAAATGCCTAGCAAGGCTCAGGGTAAATCTCTACTTTCTTTCGGTCTGGACCTAAAGTCTACTTTCCGCCTCACTTAGAGAGACGTCGAGCACGAGTCCCGAAAGTGGATTGGAGCCCCGGTGGTTTCTTTCAGGGCAGCTTAGGTGTCCTCCACGTGGCACACCCGCATGGAAAGAAAGCCTGCCCAAGAACCGTGCTCCTGGGTCTGTTTCAAAGCTGTGGAACGCTAGCCGTAGAGAACAGATTAGTTCCCGGCCCTTTCACCTGCATAGTGAGGGATGGTCCCAGAGCCGTGTATCCCTTGTTTGTGCTCAGAAGGCTTTTGCTACACGGTGCACATCCTCGGAAAGAAGTGCCCCCGTGAGAGGCTTGTGCGCTGTGAGGCATACTAAAGCTAAAGCCGTCCATTGACTGAGACTTCCTGGAAACTGGTGCACCCCTGCCTCTGCTAATGGGAAAATGTGCACCTTACTTCGTGACTAGAGGTCACCTTTAGTTGGCACTTGAGCTACAGTATGCTCTGGGCTGAGCTCCCAGGAAGGAACCGCAAGCGCCCGGTTTCTTTTGCAAAAGCTCACTGCTCCTCAGAGGCATCTGTGGAGTGAACAGTGTCCTGGTGGTGTGGTGTTCAGGCAGCTTGGAAGCTGCACCGTAGTTGCTTTCCAAAGGGGGAGAGTCGGGCTTCTCCCCCATGCTCCAGTTTCCAACTTGACCCCACAGCGCATTTACCGGCACTCTCTGACTGACTACTGGAGACTTTTGGCCACACGGGGCCTTTTTCTGATCACACTTCGTTGCAGGCGGGGTCTTTTGCATGCCGTGCATAGCATTACCCGCTTAATGACTTAGTCAGGCCTAGGTGACTTTGGATCGTCCAAATGTCTCACAAGTTGACCGTTTTTTCTCTTCTTTCTGTCAGGCTGGACCTACAGTGTACCTTGTGTCACAATAGAGAGATGACAGGTAAGAGTCGCCAGGGGGCTCTGTAGGCTCAGGGATTCTTTCAGTGCGGCTCAGAGGGCCTCCACAGAGGGAGAGCCACGTTGATTGTAATACTGGCAAAAACGTTGTCCTGGGGCTGCTTTACAGCGGTAGAAATCAAGCTATGCAAGCGAGGAGCAGTTCATTGCCCTTCCCTCTGCATAGAAAGGGTTGACCCCAACAGCCTGTTCTGCGCTGTGTTGCTCGGAAAACAAACAGGGGACTCACGGCACACACGCTCTCCCTCAGAAGGGAATTCATACGCGACTCTCTGAGGCCTCCGGAGAGCCGTAAAGGAGTTAAAGCACTCTATCGAGTCAGGGTTCATGGAGATGGCTGCACAGCAAACTTTGCTGATAGGAAACACTCGTGCTCACCTTGAGGCCTGGGGTCACGTTTACTTCGCACTTTAGCTAGGGCAAGCCGTTGCATGAGCTCCTAGCAAGGCACTGGCGACCACCTGGATTCGTAGGAGAAAACTCCCTTTCTTCACTGAGGCATTCCTAGCAGTGACTAGAAGACGGGTAACAGCACTGCCTTTCAGTCAGCCTTGAGGCCGCCACTATCTGCCTTTCAAATGGGGGGAAATACTGCCTTTCGCCAGGCTTCTCAATTACACACCGGATCACCCAGCACATATACCTCTCTTCTCTGACAAGCCAAAGGAGGCCCTTGGAACGCAATTCGGCCTTCTGCGATGAAACTTTGGGATGCAGTGTGTTCTGCATGTGCTGAGTGGCATAATCCTCTAAATGCCCTCAGGAGGCCTAGGTGACTTTGCATGTTCCAAATGCCTAGCAAGGCTCAGGGTAAATCTCTACTTTCTTTCGGGCTGGACCTAAAGTCTACTTTCCGCCTCACTTAGAGAGACGTCGAGCACGAGTCCCCAAAGTGGATTGGAGCCCCGGTGGTTTCTTTCAGGGCAGCTTAGGTGTCCTCCACGTGGCACACCCGCATGGAAAGAAAGCCTGCCCAAGAACCGTGCTCCTGGGTCTGTTTCAAAGCTGTGGAACGCTAGCCGTAGAGAACAGATTAGTTCCCGGCCCTTTCACCTGCATAGTGAGGGATGGTCCCAGAGCCGTGTATCCCTTGTTTGTGCTCAGAAGGCTTTTGCTACACGGTGCACATCCTCGGAAAGAAGTGCCCCCGTGAGAGGCTTGAGCGCTGTGAGGCATACTAAAGCTAAAGCCGTCCATTGACTGAGACTTCCTGGAAACTGGTGCACCCCTGCCTCTGCTAATGGGAAAATGTGCACCTTACTTCGTGACTAGAGGTCACCTTTAGTTGGCACTTTAGCTACAGTATGCTCTGGGCTGAGCTCCCAGGAAGGAACCGCAAGCGCCCGGTTTCTTTTGCAAAAGCTCACTGCTCCTCAGAGGCATCTGTGGAGTGAACAGTGTCCTGGTGGTGTGGTGTTCAGGCAGCTTGGAAGCTGCACCGTAGTTGCTTTCCAAAGGGGGAGAGTCGGGCTTCTCCCCCATGCTCCAGTTTCCAACTTGACCCCACAGCGCATTTACCGGCACTCTCTGACTGACTACTGGAGACTTTTGGCCACACGGGGCCTTTCTCTGATCACACTTCGTTGCAGGCGGGGTCTTTTGCATGCCGTGCATAGCATTACCCGCTTAATGACTTAGTCAGGCCTAGGTGACTTTGGATCGTCCAAATGTCTCACAAGTTGACCGTTTTTTCTCTTCTTTCTGTCAGGCTGGACCTACAGTGTACCTTGTGTCACAATAGAGAGATGACAGGTAAGAGTCGCCAGGGGGCTCTGTAGGCTCAGGGATTCTTTCAGTGCAGCTCAGAGGGCCTCCACAGAGGGAGAGCCACGTTGATTGTAATACTGGCAAAAACGTCCTGGGGCTGCTTTACAGCGGTAGAAATCAAGCTATGCAAGCGAGGAGCAGTTCATTGCCCTTCCCTCTGCATAGAAAGGGTTGACCCCAACAGCCTGTTCTGCGCTGTGTTGCTCGGAAAACAAACAGGGGCCTCACGGCGCACACGCTCTCCCTCAGAAGGGAATTCATACGCGACTCTCTGAGGCCTCCGGAGAGCCGTAGAGGAGTTAAAGCACTCTATCGAGTCAGGGTTCATGGAGATGGCTGCACAGCAAACTTTGCTGATAGGAAACACTCGTGCTCACCTTGAGGCCTGGGGTCACGTTTACTTCGCACTTTAGCTAGGGCAAGCCGTGGGATGAGCTCCTGGCAAGGCACTGGCGACCACCTGGATTCGTAGGAGAAAACTCCCTTTCTTCACTGAGGCATTCCTAGCAGTGACTAGAAGACGGGTAACAGCACTGCCTTTCAGTCAGCCTTGAGGCCGCCACTATCTGCCTTTCAAATGGGGGGAAATACTGCCTTTCTCCAGGCTTCTCAATTACACACCGGATCACCCAGCACATATACCTCTCTTCTCTGACAAGCCAAAGGAGGCCCTTGCAACACAATTCGGCCTTCTGCGATGAAACTTTGGGATGCAGTGTGTTCTGCATGTGCTGAGTGGCATAATCCTCTAAATGCCCTCAGGAGGCCTAGGTGACTTTGCATGTTCCAAATGCCTAGCAAGGCTCAGGGTAAATCTCTACTTTCTTTCGGTCTGGACCTAAAGTCTACTTTCCGCCTCACTTAGAGAGACGTCGAGCACGAGTCCCCAAAGTGGATTGGAGCCCCGGTGGTTTCTTTCAGGGCAGCTTAGGTGTCCTCCACGTGGCACACCCGCATGGAAAGAAAGCCTGCCCAAGAACCGTGCTCCTGGGTCTGTTTCAAAGCTGTGGAACGCTAGCCGTAGAGAACAGATTAGTTCCCGGCCCTTTCACCTGCATAGTGAGGGATGGTCCCAGAGCCGTGTATCCCTTGTTTGTGCTCAGAAGGCTTTTGCTACACGGTGCACATCCTCGGAAAGAAGTGCCCCCGTGAGAGGCTTGAGCGCTGTGAGGCATACTAAAGCTAAAGCCGTCCATTGACTGAGACTTCCTGGAAACTGGTGCACCCCTGCCTCTGCTAATGGGAAAATGTGCACCTTACTTCGTGACTAGAGGTCACCTTTAGTTGGCACTTTAGCTACAGTATGCTCTGGGCTGAGCTCCCAGGAAGGAACCGCAAGCGCCCGGTTTCTTTTGCAAAAGCTCACTGCTCCTCAGAGGCATCTGTGGAGTGAACAGTGTCCTGGTGGTGTGGTGTTCAGGCAGCTTGGAAGCTGCACCGTAGTTGCTTTCCAAAGGGGGAGAGTCGGGCTTCTCCCCCATGCTCCAGTTTCCAACTTGACCCCACAGCGCATTTACCGGCACTCTCTGACTGACTACTGGAGACTTTTGGCCACACGGGGCCTTTCTCTGATCACACTTCGTTGCAGGCGGGGTCTTTTGCATGCCGTGCATAGCATTACCCGCTTAATGACTTAGTCAGGCCTAGGTGACTTTGGATCGTCCAAATGTCTCACAAGTTGACCGTTTTTTCTCTTCTTTCTGTCAGGCTGGACCTACAGTGTACCTTGTGTCACAATAGAGAGATGACAGGTAAGAGTCGCCAGGGGGCTCTGTAGGCTCAGGGATTCTTTCAGTGCAGCTCAGAGGGCCTCCACAGAGGGAGAGCCACGTTGATTGTAATACTGGCAAAAACGTCCTGGGGCTGCTTTACAGCGGTAGAAATCAAGCTATGCAAGCGAGGAGCAGTTCATTGCCCTTCCCTCTGCATAGAAAGGGTTGACCCCAACAGCCTGTTCTGCGCTGTGTTGCTCGGAAAACAAACAGGGGCCTCACGGCGCACACGCTCTCCCTCAGAAGGGAATTCATACGCGACTCTCTGAGGCCTCCGGAGAGCCGTAGAGGAGTTAAAGCACTCTATCGAGTCAGGGTTCATGGAGATGGCTGCACAGCAAACTTTGCTGATAGGAAACACTCGTGCTCACCTTGAGGCCTGGGGTCACGTTTACTTCGCACTTTAGCTAGGGCAAGCCGTGGGATGAGCTCCTGGCAAGGCACTGGCGACCACCTAGATTCGTAGGAGAAAACTCCCTTTCTTCACTGAGGCATTCCTAGCAGTGACTAGAAGACGGGTAACAGCACTGCCTTTCAGTCAGCCTTGAGGCCGCCACTATCTGCCTTTCAAATGGGGGGAAATACTGCCTTTCTCCAGGCTTCTCAATTACACACCGGATCACCCAGCACATATACCTCTCTTCTCTGACAAGCCAAAGGAGGCCCTTGCAACACAATTCGGCCTTCTGCGATGAAACTTTGGGATGCAGTGTGTTCTGCATGTGCTGAGTGGCATAATCCTCTAAATGCCCTCAGGAGGCCTAGGTGACTTTGCATGTTCCAAATGCCTAGCAAGGCTCAGGGTAAATCTCTACTTTCTTTCGGTCTGGACCTAAAGTCTACTTTCCGCCTCACTTAGAGAGACGTCGAGCACGAGTCCCCAAAGTGGATTGGAGCCCCGGTGGTTTCTTTCAGGGCAGCTTAGGTGTCCTCCACGTGGCACACCCGCATGGAAAGAAAGCCTGCCCAAGAACCGTGCTCCTGGGTCTGTTTCAAAGCTGTGGAACGCTAGCCGTAGAGAACAGATTAGTTCCCGGCCCTTTCACCTGCATAGTGAGGGATGGTCCCAGAGCCGTGTATCCCTTGTTTGTGCTCAGAAGGCTTTTGCTACACGGTGCACATCCTCGGAAAGAAGTGCCCCCGTGAGAGGCTTGAGCGCTGTGAGGCATACTAAAGCTAAAGCCGTCCATTGACTGAGACTTCCTGGAAACTGGTGCACCCCTGCCTCTGCTAATGGGAAAATGTGCACCTTACTTCGTGACTAGAGGTCACCTTTAGTTGGCACTTTAGCTACAGTATGCTCTGGGCTGAGCTCCCAGGAAGGAACCGCAAGCGCCCGGTTTCTTTTGCAAAAGCTCACTGCTCCTCAGAGGCATCTGTGGAGTGAACAGTGTCCTGGTGGTGTGGTGTTCAGGCAGCTTGGAAGCTGCACCGTAGTTGCTTTCCAAAGGGGGAGAGTCGGGCTTCTCCCCCATGCTCCAGTTTCCAACTTGACCCCACAGCGCATTTACCGGCACTCTCTGACTGACTACTGGAGACTTTTGGCCACACGGGGCCTTTCTCTGATCACACTTCGTTGCAGGCGGGGTCTTTTGCATGCCGTGCATAGCATTACCCGCTTAATGACTTAGTCAGGCCTAGGTGACTTTGGATCGTCCAAATGTCTCACAAGTTGACCGTTTTTTCTCTTCTTTCTGTCAGGCTGGACCTACAGTGTACCTTGTGTCACAATAGAGAGATGACAGGTAAGAGTCGCCAGGGGGCTCTGTAGGCTCAGGGATTCTTTCAGTGCAGCTCAGAGGGCCTCCACAGAGGGAGAGCCACGTTGATTGTAATACTGGCAAAAACGTCCTGGGGCTGCTTTACAGCGGTAGAAATCAAGCTATGCAAGCGAGGAGCAGTTCATTGCCCTTCCCTCTGCATAGAAAGGGTTGACCCCAACAGCCTGTTCTGCGCTGTGTTGCTCGGAAAACAAACAGGGGCCTCACGGCGCACACGCTCTCCCTCAGAAGGGAATTCATACGCGACTCTCTGAGGCCTCCGGAGAGCCGTAGAGGAGTTAAAGCACTCTATCGAGTCAGGGTTCATGGAGATGGCTGCACAGCAAACTTTGCTGATAGGAAACACTCGTGCTCACCTTGAGGCCTGGGGTCACGTTTACTTCGCACTTTAGCTAGGGCAAGCCGTGGGATGAGCTCCTGGCAAGGCACTGGCGACCACCTGGATTCGTAGGAGAAAACTCCCTTTCTTCACTGAGGCATTCCTAGCAGTGACTAGAAGACGGGTAACAGCACTGCCTTTCAGTCAGCCTTGAGGCCGCCACTATCTGCCTTTCAAATGGGGGGAAATACTGCCTTTCTCCAGGCTTCTCAATTACACACCGGATCACCCAGCACATATACCTCTCTTCTCTGACAAGCCAAAGGAGGCCCTTGCAACACAATTCGGCCTTCTGCGATGAAACTTTGGGATGCAGTGTGTTCTGCATGTGCTGAGTGGCATAATCCTCTAAATGCCCTCAGGAGGCCTAGGTGACTTTGCATGTTCCAAATGCCTAGCAAGGCTCAGGGTAAATCTCTACTTTCTTTCGGTCTGGACCTAAAGTCTACTTTACGCCTCACTTAGAGAGACGTCGAGCACGAGTCCCCAAAGTGGATTGGAGCCCCGGTGGTTTCTTTCAGGGCAGCTTAGGTGTCCTCCACGTGGCACACCCGCATGGAAAGAAAGCCTGCCCAAGAACCGTGCTCCTGGGTCTGTTTCAAAGCTGTGGAACGCTAGCCGTAGAGAACAGATTAGTTCCCGGCCCTTTCACCTGCATAGTGAGGGATGGTCCCAGAGCCGTGTATCCCTTGTTTGTGCTCAGAAGGCTTTTGCTACACGGTGCACATCCTCGGAAAGAAGTGCCCCCGTGAGAGGCTTGAGCGCTGTGAGGCATACTAAAGCTAAAGCCGTCCATTGACTGAGACTTCCTGGAAACTGGTGCACCCCTGCCTCTGCTAATGGGAAAATGTGCACCTTACTTCGTGACTAGAGGTCACCTTTAGTTGGCACTTTAGCTACAGTATGCTCTGGGCTGAGCTCCCAGGAAGGAACCGCAAGCGCCCGGTTTCTTTTGCAAAAGCTCACTGCTCCTCAGAGGCATCTGTGGAGTGAACAGTGTCCTGGTGGTGTGGTGTTCAGGCAGCTTGGAAGCTGCACCGTAGTTGCTTTCCAAAGGGGGAGAGTCGGGCTTCTCCCCCATGCTCCAGTTTCCAACTTGACCCCACAGCGCATTTACCGGCACTCTCTGACTGACTACTGGAGACTTTTGGCCACACGGGGCCTTTCTCTGATCACACTTCGTTGCAGGCGGGGTCTTTTGCATGCCGTGCATAGCATTACCCGCTTAATGACTTAGTCAGGCCTAGGTGACTTTGGATCGTCCAAATGTCTCACAAGTTGACCGTTTTTTCTCTTCTTTCTGTCAGGCTGGACCTACAGTGTACCTTGTGTCACAATAGAGAGATGACAGGTAAGAGTCGCCAGGGGGCTCTGTAGGCTCAGGGATTCTTTCAGTGCAGCTCAGAGGGCCTCCACAGAGGGAGAGCCACGTTGATTGTAATACTGGCAAAAACGTCCTGGGGCTGCTTTACAGCGGTAGAAATCAAGCTATGCAAGCGAGGAGCAGTTCATTGCCCTTCCCTCTGCATAGAAAGGGTTGACCCCAACAGCCTGTTCTGCGCTGTGTTGCTCGGAAAACAAACAGGGGCCTCACGGCGCACACGCTCTCCCTCAGAAGGGAATTCATACGCGACTCTCTGAGGCCTCCGGAGAGCCGTAGAGGAGTTAAAGCACTCTATCGAGTCAGGGTTCATGGAGATGGCTGCACAGCAAACTTTGCTGATAGGAAACACTCGTGCTCACCTTGAGGCCTGGGGTCACGTTTACTTCGCACTTTAGCTAGGGCAAGCCGTGGGATGAGCTCCTGGCAAGGCACTGGCGACCACCTGGATTCGTAGGAGAAAACTCCCTTTCTTCACTGAGGCATTCCTAGCAGTGACTAGAAGACGGGTAACAGCACTGCCTTTCAGTCAGCCTTGAGGCCGCCACTATCTGCCTTTCAAATGGGGGGAAATACTGCCTTTCTCCAGGCTTCTCAATTACACACCGGATCACCCAGCACATATACCTCTCTTCTCTGACAAGCCAAAGGAGGCCCTTGCAACACAATTCGGCCTTCTGCGATGAAACTTTGGGATGCAGTGTGTTCTGCATGTGCTGAGTGGCATAATCCTCTAAATGCCCTCAGGAGGCCTAGGTGACTTTGCATGTTCCAAATGCCTAGCAAGGCTCAGGGTAAATCTCTACTTTCTTTCGGTCTGGACCTAAAGTCTACTTTCCGCCTCACTTAGAGAGACGTCGAGCACGAGTCCCCAAAGTGGATTGGAGCCCCGGTGGTTTCTTTCAGGGCAGCTTAGGTGTCCTCCACGTGGCACACCCGCATGGAAAGAAAGCCTGCCCAAGAACCGTGCTCCTGGGTCTGTTTCAAAGCTGTGGAACGCTAGCCGTAGAGAACAGATTAGTTCCCGGCCCTTTCACCTGCATAGTGAGGGATGGTCCCAGAGCCGTGTATCCCTTGTTTGTGCTCAGAAGGCTTTTGCTACACGGTGCACATCCTCGGAAAGAAGTGCCCCCGTGAGAGGCTTGAGCGCTGTGAGGCATACTAAAGCTAAAGCCGTCCATTGACTGAGACTTCCTGGAAACTGGTGCACCCCTGCCTCTGCTAATGGGAAAATGTGCACCTTACTTCGTGACTAGAGGTCACCTTTAGTTGGCACTTTAGCTACAGTATGCTCTGGGCTGAGCTCCCAGGAAGGAACCGCAAGCGCCCGGTTTCTTTTGCAAAAGCTCACTGCTCCTCAGAGGCATCTGTGGAGTGAACAGTGTCCTGGTGGTGTGGTGTTCAGGCAGCTTGGAAGCTGCACCGTAGTTGCTTTCCAAAGGGGGAGAGTCGGGCTTCTCCCCCATGCTCCAGTTTCCAACTTGACCCCACAGCGCATTTACCGGCACTCTCTGACTGACTACTGGAGACTTTTGGCCACACGGGGCCTTTCTCTGATCACACTTCGTTGCAGGCGGGGTCTTTTGCATGCCGTGCATAGCATTACCCGCTTAATGACTTAGTCAGGCCTAGGTGACTTTGGATCGTCCAAATGTCTCACAAGTTGACCGTTTTTTCTCTTCTTTCTGTCAGGCTGGACCTACAGTGTACCTTGTGTCACAATAGAGAGATGACAGGTAAGAGTCGCCAGGGGGCTCTGTAGGCTCAGGGATTCTTTCAGTGCAGCTCAGAGGGCCTCCACAGAGGGAGAGCCACGTTGATTGTAATACTGGCAAAAACGTCCTGGGGCTGCTTTACAGCGGTAGAAATCAAGCTATGCAAGCGAGGAGCAGTTCATTGCCCTTCCCTCTGCATAGAAAGGGTTGACCCCAACAGCCTGTTCTGCGCTGTGTTGCTCGGAAAACAAACAGGGGCCTCACGGCGCACACGCTCTCCCTCAGAAGGGAATTCATACGCGACTCTCTGAGGCCTCCGGAGAGCCGTAGAGGAGTTAAAGCACTCTATCGAGTCAGGGTTCATGGAGATGGCTGCACAGCAAACTTTGCTGATAGGAAACACTCGTGCTCACCTTGAGGCCTGGGGTCACGTTTACTTCGCACTTTAGCTAGGGCAAGCCGTGGGATGAGCTCCTGGCAAGGCACTGGCGACCACCTGGATTCGTAGGAGAAAACTCCCTTTCTTCACTGAGGCATTCCTAGCAGTGACTAGAAGACGGGTAACAGCACTGCCTTTCAGTCAGCCTTGAGGCCGCCACTATCTGCCTTTCAAATGGGGGGAAATACTGCCTTTCTCCAGGCTTCTCAATTACACACCGGATCACCCAGCACATATACCTCTCTTCTCTGACAAGCCAAAGGAGGCCCTTGCAACACAATTCGGCCTTCTGCGATGAAACTTTGGGATGCAGTGTGTTCTGCATGTGCTGAGTGGCATAATCCTCTAAATGCCCTCAGGAGGCCTAGGTGACTTTGCATGTTCCAAATGCCTAGCAAGGCTCAGGGTAAATCTCTACTTTCTTTTGGTCTGGACCTAAAGTCTACTTTCCGCCTCACTTAGAGAGACGTCGAGCACGAGTCCCCAAAGTGGATTGGAGCCCCGGTGGTTTCTTTCAGGGCAGCTTAGGTGTCCTCCACGTGGCAAACCCGCATGGAAAGAAAGCCTGCCCAAGAACCGTGCTCCTGGGTCTGTTTCAAAGCTGTGGAACGCTAGCCGTAGAGAACAGATTAGTTCCCGGCCCTTTCACCTGCATAGTGAGGGATGGTCCCAGAGCCGTGTATCCCTTGTTTGTGCTCAGAAGGCTTTTGCTACACGGTGCACATCCTCGGAAAGAAGTGCCCCCGTGAGAGGCTTGAGCGCTGTGAGGCATACTAAAGCTAAAGCCGTCCATTGACTGAGACTTCCTGGAAACCGGTGCACCCCTGCCTCTGCTAATGGGAAAATGTGCACCTTACTTCGTGACTAGAGGTCACCTTTAGTTGGCACTTTAGCTACAGTATGCTCTGGGCTGAGCTCCCAGGAAGGAACCGCAAGCGCCCGGTTTCTTTTGCAAAAGCTCACTGCTCCTCAGAGGCATCTGTGGAGTGAACAGTGTCCTGGTGGTGTGGTGTTCAGGCAGCTTGGAAGCTGCACCGTAGTTGCTTTCCAAAGGGGGAGAGTCGGGCTTCTCCCCCATGCTCCAGTTTCCAACTTGACCCCACAGCGCATTTACCGGCACTCTCTGACTGACTACTGGAGACTTTTGGCCACACGGGGCCTTCCTCTGATCATACTTCGTTGCAGGCGGGGTCTTTTGCATGCCGTGCATAGCATTACCCGCTTAATGACTTAGTCAGGCCTAGGTGACTTTGGATCGTCCAAATGTCTCACAAGTTGACCGTTTTTTCTCTTCTTTCTGTCAGGCTGGACCTACAGTGTACCTTGTGTCACAATAGAGAGATGACAGGTAAGAGTCGCCAGGGGGCTCTGTAGGCTCAGGGATTCTTTCAGTGCAGCTCAGAGGGCCTCCACAGAGGGAGAGCCACGTTGATTGTAATACTGGCAAAAACGTTGTCCTGGGGCTGCTTTACAGCGGTAGAACTCAAGCTATGCAAGCGAGGAGCAGTTCATTGCCCTTCCCTCTGCATAGAAAGGGTTGACCCCAACAGCCTGTTCTGCGCTGTGTTGCTCAGAAAACAAACAGGGGACTCACGGCACACACGCTCTCCCTCAGAAGGGAATTCATACGCGACTCTCTGAGGCCTCCGGAGAGCCGTAGAGGAGTTAAAGCACTCTATCGAGTCAGGGTTCATGGAGATGGCTGCACAGCAAACTTTGCTGATAGGAAACACTCGTGCTCAACTTGAGGCCTGGGGTCACGTTTACTTCGCACTTTAGCTAGGGCAAGCCGTGGGATGAGCTCCTGTCAAGGCACTGGCGACCACCTGGATTCGTAGGAGAAAACTCCCTTTCTTCACTGAGGCATTCCTAGCAGTGACTAGAAGACGGGTAACAACACTGCCTTTCAGTCAGCCTTGAGGCCGCCACTATCTGCCTTTCAAATGGGGGGAAATACTGCCTTTCGCCAGGCTTCTCAATTACACACCGAATCACCCAGCACATATACCTCTCTTCTCTGACAAGCCAAAGGAGGCCCTTGGAACGCAATTCGGCCTTCTGCGATGAAACTTTGGGATGCAGTGTGTTCTGCATGTGCTGAGTGGCATAATCCTCTAAATGCCCTCAGGAGGCCTAGGTGACTTTGCATGTTCCAAATGCCTAGCAAGGCTCAGGGTAAATCTCTACTTTCTTTCGGTCTGGACCTAAAGTCTACTTTCCGCCTCACTTAGAGAGACGTCGAGCACGAGTCCCGAAAGTGGATTGGAGCCCCGGTGGTTTCTTTCAGGGCAGCTTAGGTGTCCCCAACGTGGCAGACCCGCATGGAAAGAAAGCCTGCCCAAGAACCGTGCTCCTGGGTCTGTTTCAAAGCTGTGGAACGCTAGCCATAGAGAACAGATTAGTTCCCGGCCCTTTCACCTGCATAGTGAGGGATGGTCCCAGAGCCGTGTATCCCTTGTTTGTGCTCAGAAGGCTTTTGCTACACGGTGCACATCCTCGGAAAGAAGTGCCCCCGTGAGAGGCTTGAGCGCTGTGAGGCATACTAAAGCTAAAGCCGTCCATTGACTGAGACTTCCTGGAAACTGGTGCACCCCTGCCTCTGCTAATGGGAAAATGTGCACCTTACTTCGTGACTAGAGGTCACCTTTAGTTGGCACTTTAGCTACAGTATGCTCTGGGCTGAGCTCCCAGGAAGGAACCGCAAGCGCCCGGTTTCTTTTGCAAAAGCTCACTGCTCCTCAGAGGCATCTGTGGAGTGAACAGTGTCCTGGTGGTGTGGTGTTCAGGCAGCTTGGAAGCTGCACCGTAGTTGCTTTCCAAAGGGGGAGAGTCGGGCTTCTCCCCCATGCTCCAGTTTCCAACTTGACCCCACAGCGCATTTACCGGCACTCTCTGACTGACTACTGGAGACTTTTGGCCACACGGGGCCTTTCTCTGATCACAGTTCGTTGCAGGCGGGGTCTTTTGCATGCCGTGCATAGCATTACCCGCTTAATGACTTAGTCAGCCCTAGGTGACTTTGGATCGTCCAAATGTCTCACAAGTTGACCGTTTTTTCTCTTCTTTCTGTCAGGCTGGACCTACAGTGTACCTTGTGTCACAATAGAGAGATGACAGGTAAGAGTCGCCAGGGGGCTCTGTAGGCTCAGGGATTCTTTCAGTGCAGCTCAGAGGGCCTCCACAGAGGGAGAGCCACGTTGATTGTAATACTGGCAAAAACGTTGTCCTGGGGCTGCTTTACAGCGGTAGAACTCAAGCTATGCAAGCGAGGAGCAGTTCATTGCCCTTCCCTCTGCATAGAAAGGGTTGACCCCAACAGCCTGTTCTGCGCTGTGTTGCTCGGAAAACAAACAGGGGCCTCACGGCACACACGCTCTCCCTCAGAAGGGAATTCATACGCGACTCTCTGAGGCCTCCGGAGAGCCGTAGAGGAGTTAAAGCACTCTATCGAGTCAGGGTTCATGGAGATGGCTGCACAGCAAACTTTGCTGATAGGAAACACTCGTGCTCACCTTGAGGCCTGGGGTCACGTTTACTTCGCACTTTAGCTAGGGCAAGCCGTGGGATGAGCTCCTGGCAAGGCACTGGCGACCACCTGGATTCGTAGGAGAAAACTCCCTTTCTTCACTGAGGCATTCCTAGCAGTGACTAGAAGACGGGTAACAACACTGCCTTTCAGTCAGCCTTGAGGCCGCCACTATCTGCCTTTCAAATGGGGGGAAATACTGCCTTTCTCCAGGCTTCTCAATTACACACCGGATCACCCAGCACATATACCTCTCTTCTCTGACAAGCCAAAGGAGGCCCTTGCAACGCAATTCGGCCTTCTGCGATGAAACTTTGGGATGCAGTGTGTTCTGCATGTGCTGAGTGGCATAATCCTCTAAATGCCCTCAGGAGGCCTAGGTGACTTTGCATGTTCCAAATGCCTAGCAAGGCTCAGGGTAAATCTCTACTTTCTTTCGGTCTGGACCTAAAGTCTACTTTCCGCCTCACTTAGAGAGACGTCGAGCACGAGTCCCCAAAGTGGATTGGAGCCCCGGTGGTTTCTTTCAGGGCAGCTTAGGTGTCCTCCACGTGGCACACCCGCATGGAAAGAAAGCCTGCCCAAGAACCGTGCTCCTGGGTCTGTTTCAAAGCTGTGGAACGCTAGCCGTAGAGAACAGATTAGTTCCCGGCCCTTTCACCTGCATAGTGAGGGATGGTCCCAGAGCCGTGTATCCCTTGTTTGTGCTCAGAAGGCTTTTGCTACACGGTGCACATCCTCGGAAAGAAGTGCCCCCGTGAGAGGCTTGAGCGCTGTGAGGCATACTAAAGCTAAAGCCGTCCATTGACTGAGACTTCCTGGAAACTGGTGCACCCCTGCCTCTGCTAATGGGAAAATGTGCACCTTACTTCGTGACTAGAGGTCACCTTTAGTTGGCACTTTAGCTACAGTATGCTCTGGGCTGAGCTCCCAGGAAGGAACCGCAAGCGCCCGGTTTCTTTTGCAAAAGCTCACTGCTCCTCAGAGGCATCTGTGGAGTGAACAGTGTCCTGGTGGTGTGGTGTTCAGGCAGCTTGGAAGCTGCACCGTAGTTGCTTTCCAAAGGGGGAGAGTCGGGCTTCTCCCCCATGCTCCAGTTTCCAACTTGACCCCACAGCGCATTTACCGGCACTCTCTGACTGACTACTGGAGACTTTTGGCCACACGGGGCCTTCCTCTGATCATACTTCGTTGCAGGCGGGGTCTTTTGCATGCCGTGCATAGCATTACCCGCTTAATGACTTAGTCAGCCCTAGGTGACTTTGGATCGTCCAAATGTCTCACAAGTTGACCGTTTTTTCTCTTCTTTCTGTCAGGCTGGACCTACAGTGTACCTTGTGTCACAATAGAGAGATGACAGGTAAGAGTCGCCAGGGGGCTCTGTAGGCTCAGGGATTCTTTCAGTGCAGCTCAGAGGGCCTCCACAGAGGGAGAGCCACGTTGATTGTAATACTGGCAAAAACGTTGTCCTGGGGCTGCTTTACAGCGGTAGAACTCAAGCTATGCAAGCGAGGAGCAGTTCATTGCCCTTCCCTCTGCATAGAAAGGGTTGACCCCAACAGCCTGTTCTGCGCTGTGTTGCTCGGAAAACAAACAGGGGACTCACGGCACACACGCTCTCCCTCAGAAGGGAATTCATACGCGACTCTCTGAGGCCTCCGGAGAGCCGTAGAGGAGTTAAAGCACTCTATCGAGTCAGGGTTCATGGAGATGGCTGCACAGCAAACTTTGCTGATAGGAAACACTCGTGCTCACCTTGAGGCCTGGGGTCACGTTTACTTCGCACTTTAGCTAGGGCAAGCCGTGGGATGAGCTCCTGTCAAGGCACTGGCGACCACCTGGATTCGTAGGAGAAAACTCCCTTTCTTCACTGAGGCATTCCTAGCAGTGACTAGAAGACGGGTAACAACACTGCCTTTCAGTCAGCCTTGAGGCCGCCACTATCTGCCTTTCAAATGGGGGGAAATACTGCCTTTCGCCAGGCTTCTCAATTACACACCGAATCACCCAGCACATATACCTCTCTTCTCTGACAAGCCAAAGGAGGCCCTTGCAACACAATTCGGCCTTCTGCGATGAAACTTTGGGATGCAGTGTGTTCTGCATGTGCTGAGTGGCATAATCCTCTAAATGCCCTCAGGAGGCCTAGGTGACTTTGCATGTTCCAAATGCCTAGCAAGGCTCAGGGTAAATCTCTACTTTCTTTCGGGCTGGACCTAAAGTCTACTTTCCGCCTCACTTAGAGAGACGTCGAGCACGAGTCCCCAAAGTGGATTGGAGCCCCGGTGGTTTCTTTCAGGGCAGCTTAGGTGTCCCCAACGTGGCAGACCCGCATGGAAAGAAAGCCTGCCCAAGAACCGTGCTCCTGGGTCTGTTTCAAAGCTGTGGAACGCTAGCCATAGAGAACAGATTAGTTCCCGGCCCTTTCACCTGCATAGTGAGGGATGGTCCCAGAGCCGTGTATCCCTTGTTTGTGCTCAGAAGGCTTTTGCTACACGGTGCACATCCTCGGAAAGAAGTGCCCCCGTGAGAGGCTTGAGCGCTGTGAGGCAAACTAAAGCTAAAGCCGTCCATTGACTGAGACTTCCTGGAAACTGGTGCACCCCTGCCTCTGCTAATGGGAAAATGTGCACCTTACTTCATGACTAGAGGTCACCTTTAGTTGGCACTTTAGCTACAGTATGCTCTGGGCTGAGCTCCCAGGAAGGAACCGCAAGCGCCCGGTTTCTTTTGCAAAAGCTCACTGCTCCTCAGAGGCATCTGTGGAGTGAACAGTGTCCTGGTGGTGTGGTGTTCAGGCAGCTTGGAAGCTGCACCGTAGTTGCTTTCCAAAGGGGGAGAGTCGGGCTTCTCCCCCATGCTCCAGTTTCCAACTTGACCCCACAGCGCATTTACCGGCACTCTCTGACTGACTACAGGAGACTTTTGGCCACACGGGGCCTTTCTCTGATCACACTTCGTTGCAGGCGGGGTCTTTTGCATGCCGTGCATAGCATTACCCGCTTAATGACTTAGTCAGCCCTAGGTGACTTTGGATCGTCCAAATGTCTCACAAGTTGACCGTTTTTTCTCTTCTTTCTGTCAGGCTGGACCTACAGTGTACCTTGTGTCACAATAGAGAGATGACAGGTAAGAGTCGCCAGGGGGCTCTGTAGGCTCAGGGATTCTTTCAGTGCAGCTCAGAGGGCCTCCACAGAGGGAGAGCCACGTTGATTGTAATACTGGCAAAAACGTTGTCCTGGGGCTGCTTTACAGCGGTAGAACTCAAGCTATGCAAGCGAGGAGCAGTTCATTGCCCTTCCCTCTGCATAGAAAGGGTTGACCCCAACAGCCTGTTCTGCGCTGTGTTGCTCGGAAAACAAACAGGGGACTCACGGCACACACGCTCTCCCTCAGAAGGGAATTCATACGCGACTCTCTGAGGCCTCCGGAGAGCCGTAGAGGAGTTAAAGCACTCTATCGAGTCAGGGTTCATGGAGATGGCTGCACAGCAAACTTTGCTGATAGGAAACACTCGTGCTCACCTTGAGGCCTGGGGTCACGTTTACTTCGCACTTTAGCTAGGGCAAGCCGTTGCATGAGCTCCTAGCAAGGCACTGGCGACCACCTGGATTCGTAGGAGAAAACTCCCTTTCTTCACTGAGGCATTCCTAGCAGTGACTAGAAGACGGGTAACAGCACTGCCTTTCAGTCAGCCTTGAGGCCGCCACTATCTGCCTTTCAAATGGGGGGAAATACTGCCTTTCGCCAGGCTTCTCAATTACACACCGGATCACCCAGCACATATACCTCTCTTCTCTGACAAGCCAAAGGAGGCCCTTGGAACGCAATTCGGCCTTCTGCGATGAAACTTTGGGATGCAGTGTGTTCTGCATGTGCTGAGTGGCATAATCCTCTAAATGCCCTCAGGAGGCCTAGGTGACTTTGCATGTTCCAAATGCCTAGCAAGGCTCAGGGTAAATCTCTACTTTCTTTCGGGCTGGACCTAAAGTCTACTTTCCGCCTCACTTAGAGAGACGTCGAGCACGAGTCCCCAAAGTGGATTGGAGCCCCGGTGGTTTCTTTCAGGGCAGCTTAGGTGTCCTCCACGTGGCACACCCGCATGGAAAGAAAGCCTGCCCAAGAACCGTGCTCCTGGGTCTGTTTCAAAGCTGTGGAACGCTAGCCGTAGAGAACAGATTAGTTCCCGGCCCTTTCACCTGCATAGTGAGGGATGGTCCCAGAGCCGTGTATCCCTTGTTTGTGCTCAGAAGGCTTTTGCTACACGGTGCACATCCTCGGAAAGATGTGCCCCCGTGAGAGGCTTGAGCGCTGTGAGGCATACTAAAGCTAAAGCCGTCCATTGACTGAGACTTCCTGGAAACTGGTGCACCCCTGCCTCTGCTAATGGGAAAATGTGCACCTTACTTCGTGACTAGAGGTCACCTTTAGTTGGCACTTTAGCTACAGTATGCTCTGGGCTGAGCTCCCAGGAAGGAACCGCAAGCGCCCGGTTTCTTTTGCAAAAGCTCACTGCTCCTCAGAGGCATCTGTGGAGTGAACAGTGTCCTGGTGGTGTGGTGTTCAGGCAGCTTGGAAGCTGCACCGTAGTTGCTTTCCAAAGGGGGAGAGTCGGGCTTCTCCCCCATGCTCCAGTTTCCAACTTGACCCCACAGCGCATTTACCGGCACTCTCTGACTGACTACTGGAGACTTTTGGCCACACGGGGCCTTTCTCTGATCACACTTCGTTGCAGGCGGGGTCTTTTGCATGCCGTGCATAGCATTACCCGCTTAATGACTTAGTCAGGCCTAGGTGACTTTGGATCGTCCAAATGTCTCACAAGTTGACCGTTTTTTCTCTTCTTTCTGTCAGGCTGGACCTACAGTGTACCTTGTGTCACAATAGAGAGATGACAGGTAAGAGTCGCCAGGGGGCTCTGTAGGCTCAGGGATTCTTTCAGTGCAGCTCAGAGGGCCTCCACAGAGGGAGAGCCACGTTGATTGTAATACTGGCAAAAACGTTGTCCTGGGGCTGCTTTACAGCGGTAGAACTCAAGCTATGCAAGCGAGGAGCAGTTCATTGCCCTTCCCTCTGCATAGAAAGGGTTGACCCCAACAGCCTGTTCTGCGCTGTGTTGCTCGGAAAACAAACAGGGGCCTCACGGCACACACGCTCTCCCTCAGAAGGGAATTCATACGCGACTCTCTGAGGCCTCCGGAGAGCCGTAGAGGAGTTAAAGCACTCTATCGAGTCAGGGTTCATGGAGATGGCTGCACAGCAAACTTTGCTGATAGGAAACACTCGTGCTCACCTTGAGGCCTGGGGTCACGTTTACTTCGCACTTTAGCTAGGGCAAGCCGTGGGATGAGCTCCTGGCAAGGCACTGGCGACCACCTGGATTCGTAGGAGAAAACTCCCTTTCTTCACTGAGGCATTCCTAGCAGTGACTAGAAGACGGGTAACAACACTGCCTTTCAGTCAGCCTTGAGGCCGCCACTATCTGCCTTTCAAATGGGGGGAAATACTGCCTTTCTCCAGGCTTCTCAATTACACACCGGATCACCCAGCACATATACCTCTCTTCTCTGACAAGCCAAAGGAGGCCCTTGGAACGCAATTCGGCCTTCTGCGATGAAACTTTGGGATGCAGTGTGTTCTGCATGTGCTGAGTGGCATAATCCTCTAAATGCCCTCAGGAGGCCTAGGTGACTTTGCATGTTCCAAATGCCTAGCAAGGCTCAGGGTAAATCTCTACTTTCTTTCGGGCTGGACCTAAAGTCTACTTTCCGCCTCACTTAGAGAGACGTCGAGCACGAGTCCCGAAAGTGGATTGGAGCCCCGGTGGTTTCTTTCAGGGCAGCTTAGGTGTCCCCAACGTGGCAGACCCGCATGGAAAGAAAGCCTGCCCAAGAACCGTGCTCCTGGGTCTGTTTCAAAGCTGTGGAACGCTAGCCATAGAGAACAGATTAGTTCCCGGCCCTTTCACCTGCATAGTGAGGGATGGTCCCAGAGCCGTGTATCCCTTGTTTGTGCTCAGAAGGCTTTTGCTACACGGTGCACATCCTCGGAAAGAAGTGCCCCCGTGAGAGGCTTGAGCGCTGTGAGGCATACTAAAGCTAAAGCCGTCCATTGACTGAGACTTCCTGGAAACTGGTGCACCCCTGCCTCTGCTAATGGGAAAATGTGCACCTTACTTCGTGACTAGAGGTCACCTTTAGTTGGCACTTTAGCTACAGTATGCTCTGGGCTGAGCTCCCAGGAAGGAACCGCAAGCGCCCGGTTTCTTTTGCAAAAGCTCACTGCTCCTCAGAGGCATCTGTGGAGTGAACAGTGTCCTGGTGGTGTGGTGTTCAGGCAGCTTGGAAGCTGCACCGTAGTTGCTTTCCAAAGGGGGAGAGTCGGGCTTCTCCCCCATGCTCCAGTTTCCAACTTGACCCCACAGCGCATTTACCGGCACTCTCTGACTGACTACTGGAGACTTTTGGCCACACGGGGCCTTTCTCTGATCACACTTCGTTGCAGGCGGGGTCTTTTGCATGCCGTGCATAGCATTACCCGCTTAATGACTTAGTCAGGCCTAGGTGACTTTGGATCGTCCAAATGTCTCACAAGTTGACCGTTTTTTCTCTTCTTTCTGTCAGGCTGGACCTACAGTGTACCTTGTGTCACAATAGAGAGATGACAGGTAAGAGTCGCCAGGGGGCTCTGTAGGCTCAGGGATTCTTTCAGTGCAGCTCAGAGGGCCTCCACAGAGGGAGAGCCACGTTGATTGTAATACTGGCAAAAACGTTGTCCTGGGGCTGCTTTACAGCGGTAGAAATCAAGCTATGCAAGCGAGGAGCAGTTCATTGCCCTTCCCTCTGCATAGAAAGGGTTGACCCCAACAGCCTGTTCTGCGCTGTGTTGCTCGGAAAACAAACAGGGGACTCACGGCACACACGCTCTCCCTCAGAAGGGAATTCATACGCGACTCTCTGAGGCCTCCGGAGAGCCGTAGAGGAGTTAAAGCACTCTATCGAGTCAGGGTTCATGGAGATGGCTGCACAGCAAACTTTGCTGATAGGAAACACTCGTGCTCACCTTGAGGCCTGGGGTCACGTTTACTTCGCACTTTAGCTAGGGCAAGCCGTTGCATGAGCTCCTAGCAAGGCACTGGCGACCACCTGGATTCGTAGGAGAAAACTCCCTTTCTTCACTGAGGCATTCCTAGCAGTGACTAGAAGACGGGTAACAGCACTGCCTTTCAGTCAGCCTTGAGGCCGCCACTATCTGCCTTTCAAATGGGGGGAAATACTGCCTTTCTCCAGGCTTCTCAATTACACACCGGATCACCCAGCACATATACCTCTCTTCTCTGACAAGCCAAAGGAGGCCCTTGGAACGCAATTCGGCCTTCTGCGATGAAACTTTGGGATGCAGTGTGTTCTGCATGTGCTGAGTGGCATAATCCTCTAAATGCCCTCAGGAGGCCTAGGTGACTTTGCATGTTCCAAATGCCTAGCAAGGCTCAGGGTAAATCTCTACTTTCTTTCGGGCTGGACCTAAAGTCTACTTTCCGCCTCACTTAGAGAGACGTCGAGCACGAGTCCCCAAAGTGGATTGGAGCCCCGGTGGTTTCTTTCAGGGCAGCTTAGGTGTCCCCAACGTGGCAGACCCGCATGAAAAGAAAGCCGGCCCAAGAACCGTGCTCCTGGGTCTGTTTCAAAGCTGTGGAACGCTAGCCATAGAGAACAGATTAGTTCCCGGCCCTTTCACCTGCATAGTGAGGGATGGTCCCAGAGCCGTGTATCCCTTGTTTGTGCTCAGAAGGCTTTTGCTACACGGTGCACATCCTCGGAAAGAAGTGCCCCCGTGAGAGGCTTGAGCGCTGTGAGGCATACTAAAGCTAAAGCCGTCCATTGACTGAGACTTCCTGGAAACTGGTGCACCCCTGCCTCTGCTAATGGGAAAATGTGCACCTTACTTCGTGACTAGAGGTCACCTTTAGTTGGCACTTTAGCTACAGTATGCTCTGGGCTGAGCTCTCAGGAAGGAACCGCAAGCGCCCGGTTTCTTTTGCAAAAGCTCACTGCTCCTCAGAGGCATCTGTGGAGTGAACAGTGTCCTGGTGGTGTGGTGTTCAGGCAGCTTGGAAGCTGCACCGTAGTTGCTTTCCAAAGGGGGAGAGTCGGGCTTCTCCCCCATGCTCCAGTTTCCAACTTGACCCCACAGCGCATTTACCGGCACTCTCTGACTGACTACTGGAGACTTTTGGCCACACGGGGCCTTTCTCTGATCACACTTCGTTGCAGGCGGGGTCTTTTGCATGCCGTGCATAGCATTACCCGCTTAATGACTTAGTCAGGCCTAGGTGACTTTGGATCGTCCAAATGTCTCACAAGTTGACCGTTTTTTCTCTTCTTTCTGTCAGGCTGGACCTACAGTGTACCTTGTGTCACAATAGAGAGATGACAGGTAAGAGTCGCCAGGGGGCTCTGTAGGCTCAGGGATTCTTTCAGTGCAGCTCAGAGGGCCTCCACAGAGGGAGAGCCACGTTGATTGTAATACTGGCAAAAACGTTGTCCTGGGGCTGCTTTACAGCGGTAGAAATCAAGCTATGCAAGCGAGGAGCAGTTCATTGCCCTTCCCTCTGCATAGAAAGGGTTGACCCCAACAGCCTGTTCTGCGCTGTGTTGCTCGGAAAACAAACAGGGGACTCACGGCACACACGCTCTCCCTCAGAAGGGAATTCATACGCGACTCTCTGAGGCCTCCGGAGAGCCGTAGAGGAGTTAAAGCACTCTATCGAGTCAGGGTTCATGGAGATGGCTGCACAGCAAACTTTGCTGATAGGAAACACTCGTGCTTACCTTGAGGACTCGGGTCACGTTTACTTCGCACTTTAGCTAGGGCAAGCCGTGGGATGAGCTCCTAGCAAGGTACTGGCGACCACCTGGATTCGTAGGAGAAAACTCCCTTTCTTCACTGAGGCATTCCTAGCAGTGACTAGAAGACGGGTAACAGCACTGCCTTTCAGTCAGCCTTGAGGCCGCCACTATCTGCCTTTCAAATCGGGGGAAATACTGCCTTTCGCCAGGCTTCTCAATTACACACCAGATCACCCAGCACATATACCTCTCTTCTCTGACAAGCCAAAGGAGGCCCTTGCAACACAATTCGGCCTTCTGCGATGAAACTTTGGGATGCAGAGTGTTCTGCATGTGCTGAGTGGCATAATCCTCTAAATGCCCTCAGGAGGCCTAGGTGACTTTGCATGTTCCAAATGCCTAGCAAGGCTCAGGGTAAATCTCTACTTTCTTTCGGGCTGGACCTAAAGTCTACTTTCCGCCTCACTTAGAGAGACGTCGAGCACGAGTCCCCAAAGTGGATTGGAGCCCCGGTGGTTTCTTTCAGGGCAGCTTAGGTGTCCCCAACGTGGCAGACCCGCATGGAAAGAAAGCCTGCCCAAGAACCGTGCCCCTGGGTCTGTTTCAAAGCTGTGGAACGCTAGCCGTAGAGAACAGATTAGTTCCCGGCCCTTTCACCTGCATAGTGAGGGATGGTCCCAGAGCCGTGTATCCCTTGTTTGTGCTCAGAAGGCTTTTGCTACACGGTGCACATCCTCGGAAAGAAGTGCCCCCGTGAGAGGCTTGAGCGCTGTGAGGCATACTAAAGCTAAAGCCGTCCATTGACTGAGACTTCCTGGAAACTGGTGCACCCCTGCCTCTGCTAATGGGAAAATGTGCACCTTACTTCGTGACTAGAGGTCACCTTTAGTTGGCACTTTAGCTACAGTATGCTCTGGGCTGAGCTCCCAGGAAGGAACCGCAAGCGCCCGGTTTCTTTTGCAAAAGCTCACTGCTCCTCAGAGGCATCTGTGGAGTGAACAGTGTCCTGGTGGTGTGGTGTTCAGGCAGCTTGGAAGCTGCACCGTAGTTGCTTTCCAAAGGGGGAGAGTCGGGCTTCTCCCCCATGCTCCAGTTTCCAACTTGACCCCACAGCGCATTTACCGGCACTCTCTGACTGACTACTGGAGACTTTTGGCCACACGGGGCCTTTCTCTGATCACACTTCGTTGCAGGCGGGGTCTTTTGCATGCCGTGCATAGCATTACCCGCTTAATGACTTAGTCAGGCCTAGGTGACTTTGGATCGTCCAAATGTCTCACAACTTGACCGGTTTTTCTGTTCTTTCTGTCAGGCTGGACCTACAGTGTACCTTGCGTCACAATAGAGAGATGACAGGTAAGAGTCGCCAGGGGGCTCTGTAGGCTCAGGGATTCTTTCAGTGCAGCTCAGAGGGCCTCCACAGAGGGAGAGCCACGTTGATTGTAATACTGGCAAAAACGTTGTCCTGGGGCTGCTTTACAGCGGTAGAACTCAAGCTATGCAAGTGAGGAGCAGTTCATTGCCCATCCCTCTGCATAGAAAGGGTTGACCCCAACAGCCTGTTCTGCGCTGTGTTGCTCGGAAAACAAACAGGGGACTCACGGCACACACGCTCTCCCTCAGAAGGGAATTCATACGCGACTCTCTGAGGCCTCCGGAGAGCCATAGAGGAGTTAAAGCACTCTATCGAGTCAGGGTTCATGGAGATGGCTGCACAGCAAACTTTGCTGATAGGAAACACTCGTGCTCACCTTGAGGCCTGGGGTCACGTTTACTTCGCACTTTAGCTAGGGCAAGCCGTGGGATGAGCTCCTGGCAAGGCACTGGCGACCACCTGGATTCGTAGGAGAAAACTCCCTTTCTTCACTGAGGCATTCCTAGCAGTGACTAGAAGACGGGTAACAGCACTGCCTTTCAGTCAGCCTTGAGGCCGCCACTATCTGCCTTTCAAATGGGGGGAAATACTGCCTTTCTCCAGGCTTCTCAATTACACACCGGATCACCCAGCACATATACCTCTCTTCTCTGACAAGCCAAAGGAGGCCCTTGGAACACAATTCGGCCTTCTGCGATGAAACTTTGGGATGCAGTGTGTTCTGCATGTGCTGAGTGGCATAATCCTCTAAATGCCCTCAGGAGGCCTAGGTGACTTTGCATGTTCCAAATGCCTAGCAAGGCTCAGGGTAAATCTCTACTTTCTTTCGGGCTGGACCTAAAGTCTACTTTCCGCCTCACTTAGAGAGACGTCGAGCACGAGTCCCCAAAGTGGATTGGAGCCCCGGTGGTTTCTTTCAGGGCAGCTTAGGTGTCCCCAACGTGGCAGACCCGCATGGAAAGAAAGCCTGCCCAAGAACTGTGCTCCTGGGGCTGTTTCAAAGCTGTGGAACGCTAGCCGTAGAGAACAGATTAGTTCCCGGCCCTTTCACCTGCATAGTGAGGGATGGTCCCAGAGCCGTGTATCCCTTGTTTGTGCTCAGAAGGCTTTTGCTACACGGTGCACATCCTCGGAAAGAAGTGCCCCCGTGAGAGGCTTGAGCGCTGTGAGCCATACTAAAGCTAAAGCCGTCCAATGACTGAGACTTCCTGGAAACTGGTGCACCCCTGCCTCTGCTAATGGGAAAATGTGCACCTTACTTCGTGACTAGAGGTCACCTTTAGTTGGCACTTTAGCTACAGTATGCTCTGGGCTGAGCTCCCAGGAAGGAACCGCAAGCGCCCGGTTTCTTTTGCAAAAGCTCACTGCTCCTCAGAGGCATCTGTGGAGTGAACAGTGTCCTGGTGGTGTGGTGTTCAGGCAGCTTGGAAGCTGCACCGTAGTTGCTTTCCAAAGGGGGAGAGTCGGGCTTCTCCCCCATGCTCCAGTTTCCAACTTGACCCCACAGCGCATTTACCGGCACTCTCTGACTGACTACTGGAGACTTTTGGCCACACGGGGCCTTCCTCTGATCACACTTCGTTGCAGGCGGGGTCTTTTGCATGCCGTGCATAGCATTACCCGCTTAATGACTTAGGCCTAGGTGACTTTGGATCGTCCAAATGTCTCACAAGTTGACCGGTTTTTCTGTTCTTTCTGTCAGGCTGGACCTACAGTGTACCTTGTGTCACAATAGAGAGATGACAGGTAAGAGTCGCCAGGGGGCTCTGTAGGCTCAGGGATTCTTTCAGTGCAGCTCAGAGGGCCTCCACAGAGGGAGAGCCACGTTGATTGTAATACTGGCAAAAACGTTGTCCTGGGGCTGCTTTACAGCGGTAGAAATCAAGCTATGCAAGCGAGGAGCAGTTCATTGCCCTTCCCTCTGCATAGAAAGGGTTGACCCCAACAGCCTGTTCTGCGCTGTGTTGCTCGGAAAACAAACAGGGGACTCACGGCACACACGCTCTCCCTCAGAAGGGAATTCATACGCGACTCTCTGAGGCCTCCGGAGAGCCGTAGAGGAGTTAAAGCACTCTATCGAGTCAGGGTTCATGGAGATGGCTGCACAGCAAACTTTGCTGATAGGAAACACTCGTGCTCACCTTGAGGCCTGGGGTCACGTTTACTTCGCACTTTAGCTAGGGCAAGCCGTGGGATGAGCTCCTGGCAAGGCACTGGCGACCACCTGGATTCGTAGGAGAAAACTCCCTTTCTTCACTGAGGCATTCCTAGCAGTGACTAGAAGACGGGTAACAGCACTGCCTTTCAGTCAGCCTTGAGGCCGCCACTATCTGCCTTTCAAATGGGGGGAAATACTGCCTTTCTCCAGGCTTCTCAATTACACACCGGATCACCCAGCACATATACCTCTCTTCTCTGACAAGCCAAAGGAGGCCCTTGGAACACAATTCGGCCTTCTGCGATGAAACTTTGGGATGCAGTGTGTTCTGCATGTGCTGAGTGGCATAATCCTCTAAATGCCCTCAGGAGGCCTAGGTGACTTTGCATGTTCCAAATGCCTAGCAAGGCTCAGGGTAAATCTCTACTTTCTTTCGGGCTGGACCTAAAGTCTACTTTCCGCCTCACTTAGAGAGACGTCGAGCACGAGTCCCCAAAGTGGATTGGAGCCCCGGTGGTTTCTTTCAGGGCAGCTTAGGTGTCCTCCACGTGGCACACCCGCATGGAAAGAAAGCCTGCCCAAGAACCGTGCTCCTGGGTCTGTTTCAAAGCTGTGGAACGCTAGCCGTAGAGAACAGATTAGTTCCCGGCCCTTTCACCTGCATAGTGAGGGATGGTCCCAGAGCCGTGTATCCCTTGTTTGTGCTCAGAAGGCTTTTGCTACACGGTGCACATCCTCGGAAAGAAGTGTCCCCGTGAGAGGCTTGAGCGCTGTGAGGCATACTAAAGCTAAAGCCGTCCATTGACTGAGACTTCCTGGAAACTGGTGCACCCCTGCCTCTGCTAATGGGAAAATGTGCACCTTACTTCGTGACTAGAGGTCACCTTTAGTTGGCACTTTAGCTACAGTATGCTCTGGGCTGAGCTCCCAGGAAGGAACCGCAAGCACCCGGTTTCTTTTGCAAAAGCTCACTGCTCCTCAGAGGCATCTGTGGAGTGAACAGTGTCCTGGTGGTGTGGTGTTCAGGCAGCTTGGAAGCTGCACCGTAGTTGCTTTCCAAAGGGGGAGAGTCGGGCTTCTCCCCCATGCTCCAGTTTCCAACTTGACCCCACAGCGCATTTACCGGCACTCTCTGACTGACTACTGGAGACTTTTGGCCACACGGGGCCTTTCTCTGATCACACTTCGTTGCAGGCGGGGTCTTTTGCATGCCGTGCATAGCATTACCCGCTTAATGACTTAGGCCTAGGTGACTTTGGATCGTCCAAATGTCTCACAAGTTGACCGGTTTTTCTGTTCTTTCTGTCAGGCTGGACCTACAGTGTACCCTGTGTCACAATAGAGAGATGACAGGTAAGAGTCGCCAGGGGGCTCTGTAGGCTCAGGGATTCTTTCAGTGCAGCTCAGAGGGCCTCCACAGAGGGAGAGCCACGTTGATTGTAATACTGGCAAAAACGTTGTCCTGGGGCTGCTTTACAGCGGTAGAAATCAAGCTATGCAAGCGAGGAGCAGTTCATTGCCCTTCCCTCTGCATAGAAAGGGTTGACCCCAACAGCCTGTTCTGCGCTGTGTTGCTCGGAAAACAAACAGGGGACTCACGGCACACACGCTCTCCCTCAGAAGGGAATTCATACGCGACTCTCTGAGGCCTCCGGAGAGCCGTAGAGGAGTTAAAGCACTCTATCGAGTCAGGGTTCATGGAGATGGCTGCACAGCAAACTTTGCTGATAGGAAACACTCGTGCTCACCTTGAGGCCTGGGGTCACGTTTACTTCGCACTTTAGCTAGGGCAAGCCGTGGGATGAGCTCCTGGCAAGGCACTGGCGACCACCTGGATTCGTAGGAGAAAACTCCCTTTCTTCACTGAGGCATTCCTAGCAGTGACTAGAAGACGGGTAACAGCACTGCCTTTCAGTCAGCCTTGAGGCCGCCACTATCTGCCTTTCAAATGGGGGGAAATACTGCCTTTCGCCAGGCTTCTCAATTACACACCAGATCACCCAGCACATATAACTCTCTTCTCTGACAAGCCAAAGTAGGCCCTTGGAACGCAATTCGGCCTTCTGCGATGAAACTTTAGGATGCAGTGTGTTCTGCATGTGCTGAGTGGCATAATCCTCTAAATGCCCTCAGGAGGCCTAGGTGACTTTGCATGTTCCAAATGCCTAGCAAGGCTCAGGGTAAATCTCTACTTTCTTTCGGGCTGGACCTAAAGTCTACTTTCTGCCTCACTTAGAGAGACGTCGAGCACGAGTCCCCAAAGTGGATTGGAGCCCCGGTGGTTTCTTTCAGGGCACCTTAGATGTCCCCAATGTGGCAGACCCGCATGGAAAGAAAGCCTGCCCAAGAACTGTGCTCCTGGGGCTGTTTCAAAGCTGTGGAACGCTAGCCATAGAGAACAGATTAGTTCCCGGCCCTTTCACCTGCATAGTGAGGGATGGTCCGAGAGCCGTGTATCCCTTGTTTGTGCTCAGAAGGCTTTTGCTACACGGTGCACATCCTCGGAAAGAAGTGCCCCCGTGAGAGGCTTGAGCGCTGTGAGGCATACTAAAGCTAAAGCCGTCCAATGACTGAGACTTCCTGGAAACTGGTGCACCCCTGCCTCTGCTAATGGGAAAATGTGCACCTTACTTCGTGACTAGAGGTCACCTTTAGTTGGCACTTTAGCTACAGTATGCTCTGGGCTGAGCTCCCAGGAAGGAACCGCAAGCGCCCGGTTTCTTTTGCAAAAGCTCACTGCTCCTCAGAGGCATCTGTGGAGTGAACAGTGTCCTGGTGGTGTGGTGTTCAGGCAGCTTGGAAGCTGCACCGTAGTTGCTTTCCAAAGGGGGAGAGTCGGGCTTCTCCCCCATGCTCCAGTTTCCAACTTGACCCCACAGCGCATTTACCGGCACTCTCTGACTGACTACTGGAGACTTTTGGCCACACGGGGCCTTTCTCTGATCACACTTCGTTGCAGGCAGGGTCTTTTGCATGCCGTGCATAGCATTACCCGCTTAATGACTTAGTCAGGCCTAGGTGACTTTGGATCGTCCAAATGTCTCACAAGTTGACCGTTTTTTCTCTTCTTTCTGTCAGGCTGGACCTACAGTGTACCCTGTGTCACAATAGAGAGATGACAGGTAAGAGTCGCCAGGGGGCTCTGTAGGCTCAGGGATTCTTTCAGTGCGGCTCAGAGGGCCTCCACAGAGGGAGAGCCACGTTGATTGTAATACTGGCAAAAACGTTGTCCTGGGGCTGCTTTACAGCGGTAGAAATCAAGCTATGCAAGCGAGGAGCAGTTCATTGCCCTTCCCTCTGCATAGAAAGGGTTGACCCCAACAGCCTGTTCTGCGCTGTGTTGCTCGGAAAACAAACAGGGGACTCACGGCACACACGCTCTCCCTCAGAAGGGAATTCATACGCGACTCTCTGAGGCCTCCGGAGAGCCGTAGAGGAGTTAAAGCACTCTATCGAGTCAGGGTTCATGGAGATGGCTGCACAGCAAACTTTGCTGATAGGAAACACTCGTGCTCACCTTGAGGCCTGGGGTCACGTTTACTTCGCACTTTAGCTAGGGCAAGCCGTGGGATGAGCTCCTGGCAAGGCACTGGCGACCACCTGGATTCGTAGGAGAAAACTCCCTTTCTTCACTGAGGCATTCCTAGCAGTGACTAGAAGACGGGTAACAACACTGCCTTTCAGTCAGCCTTGAGGCCGCCACTATCTGCCTTTCAAATGGGGGGAAATACTGCCTTTCGCCAGGCTTCTCAATTACACACCGGATCACCCAGCACATATACCTCTCTTCTCTGACAAGCCAAAGGAGGCCCTTGGAACGCAATTCGGCCTTCTGCGATGAAACTTTGGGATGCAGTGTGTTCTGCATGTGCTGAGTGGCATAATCCTCTAAATGCCCTCAGGAGGCCTAGGTGACTTTGCATGTTCCAAATGCCTAGCAAGGCTCAGGGTAAATCTCTACTTTCTTTCGGTCTGGACCTAAAGTCTACTTTCCGCCTCACTTAGAGAGACGTCGAGCACGAGTCCCGAAAGTGGATTGGAGCCCCGGTGGTTTCTTTCAGGGCAGCTTAGGTGTCCCCAACGTGGCAGACCCGCATGGAAAGAAAGCCTGCCCAGAACCGTGCTCCTGGGTCTGTTTCAAAGCTGTGGAACGCTAGCCGTAGAGAACAGATTAGTTCCCGGCCCTTTCACCTGCATAGTGAGGGATGGTCCCAGAGCCGTGTATCCCTTGTTTGTGCTCAGAAGGCTTTTGCTACACGGTGCACATCCTCGGAAAGAAGTGCCCCCGTGAGAGGCTTGAGCGCTGTGAGGCATACTAAAGCTAAAGCCGTCCATTGACTGAGACTTCCTGGAAACTGGTGCACCCCTGCCTCTGCTAATGGGAAAATGTGCACCTTACTTCGTGACTAGAGGTCACCTTTAGTTGGCACTTTAGCTACAGTATGCTCTGGGCTGAGCTCCCAGGAAGGAACCGCAAGCGCCCGGTTTCTTTTGCAAAAGCTCACTGCTCCTCAGAGGCATCTGTGGAGTGAACAGTGTCCTGGTGGTGTGGTGTTCAGGCAGCTTGGAAGCTGCACCGTAGTTGCTTTCCAAAGGGGGAGAGTCGGGCTTCTCCCCCATGGTCCAGTTTCCAACTTGACCCCACAGCGCATTTACCGGCACTCTCTGACTGACTACTGGAGACTTTTGGCCACACGGGGCCTTTCTCTGATCACACTTCGTTGCAGGCGGGGTCTTTTGCATGCCGTGCATAGCATTACCCGCTTAATGACTTAGTCAGGCCTAGGTGACTTTGGATCGTCCAAATGTCTCACAAGTTGACCGTTTTTTCTCTTCTTTCTGTCAGGCTGGACCTACAGTGTACCTTGTGTCACAATAGAGAGATGACAGGTAAGAGTCGCCAGGGGGCTCTGTAGGCTCAGGGATTCTTTCAGTGCGGCTCAGAGGGCCTCCACAGAGGGAGAGCCACGTTGATTGTAATACTGGCAAAAACGTTGTCCTGGGGCTGCTTTACAGCGGTAGAAATCAAGCTATGCAAGCGAGGAGCAGTTCATTGCCCTTCCCTCTGCATAGAAAGGGTTGACCCCAACAGCCTGTTCTGCGCTGTGTTGCTCGGAAAACAAACAGGGGACTCACGGCACACACGCTCTCCCTCAGAAGGGAATTCATACGCGACTCTCTGAGGCCTCCGGAGAGCCGTAGAGGAGTTAAAGCACTCTATCGAGTCAGGGTTCATGGAGATGGCTGCACAGCAAACTTTGCTGATAGGAAACACTCGTGCTTACCTTGAGGACTCGGGTCACGTTTACTTCGCACTTTAGCTAGAGCAAGCCGTGGGATGAGCTCCTAGCAAGGTACTGGCGACCACCTGGATTCGTAGGAGAAAACTCCCTTTCTTCACTGAGGCATTCCTAGCAGTGACTAGAAGACGGGTAACAGCACTGCCTTTCAGTCAGCCTTGAGGCCGCCACTATCTGCCTTTCAAATGGGGGGAAATACTGCCTTTCTCCAGGCTTCTCAATTACACACCGAATCACCCAGCACATATACCTCTCTTCTCTGACAAGCCAAAGGAGGCCCTTGCAACACAATTCGGCCTTCTGCGATGAAACTTTGGGATGCAGTGTGTTCTGCATGTGCTGAGTGGCATAATCCTCTAAATGCCCTCAGGAGGCCTAGGTGACTTTGCATGTTCCAAATGCCTAGCAAGGCTCAGGGTAAATCTCTACTTTCTTTCGGGCTGGACCTAAAGTCTACTTTCCGCCTCACTTAGAGAGACGTCGAGCACGAGTCCCCAAAGTGGATTGGAGCCCCGGTGGTTTCTTTCAGGGCAGCTTAGGTGTCCCCAACGTGGCAGACCCGCATGGAAAGAAAGCCTGCCCAAGAACCGTGCTCCTGGGTCTGTTTCAAAGCTGTGGAACGCTAGCCATAGAGAACAGATTAGTTCCCGGCCCTTTCACCTGCATAGTGAGGGATGGTCCCAGAGCCGTGTATCCCTTGTTTGTGCTCAGAAGGCTTTTGCTACACGGTGCACATCCTCGGAAAGAAGTGCCCCCGTGAGAGGCTTGAGCGCTGTGAGGCATACTAAAGCTAAAGCCGTCCATTGACTGAGACTTCCTGGAAACTGGTGCACCCCTGCCTCTGCTAATGGGAAAATGTGCACCTTACTTCGTGACTAGAGGTCACCTTTAGTTGGCACTTTAGCTACAGTATGCTCTGGGCTGAGCTCCCAGGAAGGAACCGCAAGCGCCCGGTTTCTTTTGCAAAAGCTCACTGCTCCTCAGAGGCATCTGTGGAGTGAACAGTGTCCTGGTGGTGTGGTGTTCAGGCAGCTTGGAAGCTGCACCGTAGTTGCTTTCCAAAGGGGGAGAGTCGGGCTTCTCCCCCATGGTCCAGTTTCCAACTTGACCCCACAGCGCATTTACCGGCACTCTCTGACTGACTACTGGAGACTTTTGGCCACACGGGGCCTTTCTCTGATCACACTTCGTTGCAGGCGGGGTCTTTTGCATGCCGTGCATAGCATTACCCGCTTAATGACTTAGTCAGGCCTAGGTGACTTTGGATCGTCCAAATGTCTCACAAGTTGACCGTTTTTTCTGTTCTTTCTGTCAGGCTGGACCTACAGTGTACCCTGTGTCACAATAGAGAGATGACAGGTAAGAGTCGCCAGGGGTCTCTGTAGGCTCAGGGATTCTTTCAGTGCGGCTCAGAGGGCCTCCACAGAGGGAGAGCCACATTGATTGTAATACTGGCAAAAACGTTGTCCTGGGGCTGCTTTACAGCGGTAGAAATCAAGCTATGCAAGCGAGGAGCAGTTCATTGCCCTTCCCTCTGCATAGAAAGGGTTGACCCCAACAGCCTGTTCTGCGCTGTGTTGCTCGGAAAACAAACCGGGGACTCACGGCACACACGCTCTCCCTCAGAAGGGAATTCATACGCGACTCTCTGAGGCCTCCGGAGAGCCGTAGAGGAGTTAAAGCACTCTATCGAGTCAGGGTTCATGGAGATGGCTGCACAGCAAACTTTGCTGATAGGAAACACTCGTGCTCACCTTGAGGCCTGGGGTCACGTTTACTTCGCACTTTAGCTAGGGCAAGCCGTGGGATGAGCTCCTGGCAAGGCACTGGCGACCACCTGGATTCGTAGGAGAAAACTCCCTTTCTTCACTGAGGCATTCCTAGCAGTGACTAGAAGACGGGTAACAGCACTGCCTTTCAGTCAGCCTTGAGGCCGCCACTATCTGCCTTTCAAATGGGGGGAAATACTGCCTTTCGCCAGGCTTCTCAATTACACACCAGATCACCCAGCACATATAACTCTCTTCTCTGACAAGCCAAAGTAGGCCCTTGGAACGCAATTCGGCCTTCTGCGATGAAACTTTAGGATGCAGTGTGTTCTGCATGTGCTGAGTGGCATAATCCTCTAAATGTCCTCAGGAGGCCTAGGTGACTTTGCATGTTCCAAATGCCTAGCAAGGCTCAGGGTAAATCTCTACTTTCTTTCGGGCTGGACCTAAAGTCTACTTTCCGCCTCACTTAGAGAGACGTCGAGCACGAGTCCCGAAAGTGGATTGGAGCCCCGGTGGTTTCTTTCAGGGCAGCTTAGGTGTCCCCAACGTGGCAGACCCGCATGGAAAGAAAGCCTGCCCAAGAACCGTGCTCCTGGGTCTGTTTCAAAGCTGTGGAACGCTAGCCATAGAGAACAGATTAGTTCCCGGCCCTTTCACCTGCATAGTGAGGGATGGTCCCAGAGCCGTGTATCCCTTGTTTGTGCTCAGAAGGCTTTTGCTACACGGTGCACATCCTCGGAAAGAAGTGCCCCCGTGAGAGGCTTGAGCGCTGTGAGGCATACTAAAGCTAAAGCCGTCCATTGACTGAGACTTCCTGGAAACTGGTGCACCCCTGCCTCTGCTAATGGGAAAATGTGCACCTTACTTCGTGACTAGAGGTCACCTTTAGTTGGCACTTTAGCTACAGTATGCTCTGGGCTGAGCTCCCAGGAAGGAACCGCAAGCGCCCGGTTTCTTTTGCAAAAGCTCACTGCTCCTCAGAGGCATCTGTGGAGTGAACAGTGTCCTGGTGGTGTGGTGTTCAGGCAGCTTGGAAGCTGCACCGTAGTTGCTTTCCAAAGGGGGAGAGTCGGGCTTCTCCCCCATGGTCCAGTTTCCAACTTGACCCCACAGCGCATTTACCGGCACTCTCTGACTGACTACTGGAGACTTTTGGCCACACGGGGCCTTTCTCTGATCACACTTCGTTGCAGGCGGGGTCTTTTGCATGCCGTGCATAGCATTACCCGCTTAATGACTTAGTCAGGCCTAGGTGACTTTGGATCGTCCAAATGTCTCACAAGTTGACCGTTTTTTCTGTTCTTTCTGTCAGGCTGGACCTACAGTGTACCCTGTGTCACAATAGAGAGATGACAGGTAAGAGTCGCCAGGGGGCTCTGTAGGCTCAGGGATTCTTTCAGTGCAGCTCAGAGGGCCTCCACAGAGGGAGAGCCACGTTGATTGTAATACTGGCAAAAACGTTGTCCTGGGGCTGCTTTACAGCGGTAGAAATCAAGCTATGCAAGCGAGGAGCAGTTCATTGCCCTTCCCTCTGCATAGAAAGGGTTGACCCCAACAGCCTGTTCTGCGCTGTGTTGCTCGGAAAACAAACAGGGGACTCACGGCACACACGCTCTCCCTCAGAAGGGAATTCATACGCGACTCTCTGAGGCCTCCGGAGAGCCGTAGAGGAGTTAAAGCACTCTATCGAGTCAGGGTTCATGGAGATGGCTGCACAGCAAACTTTGCTGATAGGAAACACTCGTGCTTACCTTGAGGACTCGGGTCACGTTTACTTCGCACTTTAGCTAGGGCAAGCCGTGGGATGAGCTCCTAGCAAGGTACTGGCGACCACCTGGATTCGTAGGAGAAAACTCCCTTTCTTCACTGAGGCATTCCTAGCAGTGACTAGAAGACGGGTAACAGCACTGCCTTTCAGTCAGCCTTGAGGCCGCCACTATCTGCCTTTCAAATGGGGGGAAATACTGCCTTTCGCCAGGCTTCTCAATTACACACCAGATCACCCAGCACAGATACCTCTCTTCTCTGACAAGCCAAAGGAGGCCCTTGCAACACAATTCGGCCTTCTGCGATGAAACTTTGGGATGCAGTGTGTTCTGCATGTGCTGAGTGGCATAATCCTCTAAATGCCCTCAGGAGGCCTAGGTGACTTTGCATGTTCCAAATGCCTAGCAAGGCTCAGGGTAAATCTCTACTTTCTTTCGGGCTGGACCTAAAGTCTACTTTCCGCCTCACTTAGAGAGACGTCGAGCACGAGTCCCCAAAGTGGATTGGAGCCCCGGTGGTTTCTTTCAGGGCAGCTTAGGTGTCCCCAACGTGGCAGACCCGCATGGAAAGAAAGCCTGCCCAAGAACCGTGCTCCTGGGTCTGTTTCAAAGCTGTGGAACGCTAGCCATAGAGAACAGATTAGTTCCCGGCCCTTTCACCTGCATAGTGAGGGATGGTCCCAGAGCCGTGTATCCCTTGTTTGTGCTCAGAAGGCTTTTGCTACACGGTGCACATCCTCGGAAAGAAGTGCCCCCGTGAGAGGCTTGAGCGCTGTGAGGCATACTAAAGCTAAAGCCGTCCATTGACTGAGACTTCCTGGAAACTGGTGCACCCCTGCCTCTGCTAATGGGAAAATGTGCACCTTACTTCGTGACTAGAGGTCACCTTTAGTTGGCACTTTAGCTACAGTATGCTCTGGGCTGAGCTCCCAGGAAGGAACCGCAAGCGCCCGGTTTCTTTTGCAAAAGCTCACTGCTCCTCAGAGGCATCTGTGGAGTGAACAGTGTCCTGGTGGTGTGGTGTTCAGGCAGCTTGGAAGCTGCACCGTAGTTGCTTTCCAAAGGGGGAGAGTCGGGCTTCTCCCCCATGCTCCAGTTTCCAACTTGACCCCACAGCGCATTTACCGGCACTCTCTGACTGACTACTGGAGACTTTTGGCCACACGGGGCCTTTTTCTGATCACACTTCGTTGCAGGCGGGGTCTTTTGCATGCCGTGCATAGCATTACCCGCTTAATGACTTAGTCAGTCCTAGGTGACTTTGGATCGTCCAAATGTCTCACAAGTTGACCGTTTTTTCTGTTCTTTCTGTCAGGCTGGACCTACAGTGTACCCTGTGTCACAATAGAGAGATGACAGGTAAGAGTAAACAGGGGGCTCTGTAGGCTCAGGGATTCTTTCAGTGCGGCTCAGAGGGCCTCCACAGAGGGAGAGCCACGTTGATTGTAATACTGGCAAAAACGTTGTCCTGGGGCTGCTTTACAGCGGTAGAACTCAAGCTATGCAAGCGAGGAGCAGTTCATTGCCCTTCCCTCTGCATAGAAAGGGTTGACCCCAACAGCCTGTTCTGCGCTGTGTTGCTCGGAAAACAAACAGGGGACTCACGGCACACACGCTCTCCCTCAGAAGGGAATGCATACGCGACTCTCTGAGGCCTCCGGAGAGCCGTAGAGGAGTTAAAGCACTCTATCGAGTCAGGGTTCATGGAGATGGCTGCACAGCAAACTTTGCTGATAGGAAACACTCGTGCTCACCTTGAGGCCTGGGGTCACGTTTACTTCGCACTTTAGCTAGGGCAAGCCGTGGGATGAGCTCCTGGCAAGGCACTGGCGACCACCTGGATTCGTAGGAGAAAACTCCCTTTCTTCACTGAGGCATTCCTAGCAGTGACTAGAAGACGGGTGACAGCACTGCCTTTCAGTCAGCCTTGAGGCCGCCACTATCTGCCTTTCAAATGGGGGGAAATACTGCCTTTCTCCAGGCTTCTCAATTACACACCGAATCACCCAGCACATATACCTCTCTTCTCTGACAAGCCAAAGGAGGCCCTTGGAACACAATTCGGCCTTCTGCGATGAAACTTTGGGATGCAGTGTGTTCTGCATGTGCTGAGTGGCATAATCCTCTAAATGCCCTCAGGAGGCCTAGGTGACTTTGCATGTTCCAAATGCCTAGCAAGGCTCAGGGTAAATCTCTACTTTCTTTCGGGCTGGACCTAAAGTCTACTATCCGCCTCACTTAGAGAGACGTCGAGCACGAGTCCCCAAAGTGGATTGGAGCCCCGGTGGTTTCTTTCAGGGCAGCTTAGGTGTCCCCAACGTGGCAGACCCGCATGGAAAGAAAGCCTGCCCAAGAACCGTGCTCCTGGGTCTGTTTCAAAGCTGTGGAACGCTAGCCATAGAGAACAGATTAGTTCCCGGCCCTTTCACCTGCATAGTGAGGGATGGTCCCAGAGCCGTGTGTCCCTTGTTTGTGCTCAGAAGGCTTTTGCTACACGGTGCACATCCTCGGAAAGAAGTGCCCCCGTGAGAGGCTTGAGCGCTGTGAGGCATACTAAAGCTAAAGCCGTCCATTGACTGAGACTTCCTGGAAACTGGTGCACCCCTGCCTCTGCTAATGGGAAAATGTGCACCTTACTTCGTGACTAGAGGTCACCTTTAGTTGGCACTTTAGCTACAGTATGCTCTGGGCTGAGCTCCCAGGAAGGAACCGCAAGCACCCGGTTTCTTTTGCAAAAGCTCACTGCTCCTCAGAGGCATCTGTGGAGTGAACAGTGTCCTGGTGGTGTGGTGTTCAGGCAGCTTGGAAGCTGCACCGTAGTTGCTTTCCAAAGGGGGAGAGTCGGGCTTCTCCCCCATGCTCCAGTTTCCAACTTGACCCCACAGCGCATTTACCGGCACTCTCTGACTGACTACTGGAGACTTTTGGCCACACGGGGCCTTTCTCTGATCACACTTCGTTGCAGGCGGGGTCTTTTGCATGCCGTGCATAGCATTACCCGCTTAATGACTTAGTCAGGCCTAGGTGACTTTGGATCGTCCAAATGTCTCACAAGTTGACCGTTTTTTCTCTTCTTTCTGTCAGGCTGGACCTACAGTGTACCTTGTGTCACAATAGAGAGATGACAGGTAAGAGTCGCCAGGGGGCTCTGTAGGCTCAGGGATTCTTTCAGTGCGGCTCAGAGGGCCTCCACAGAGGGAGAGCCACGTTGATTGTAATACTGGCAAAAACGTTGTCCTGGGGCTGCTTTACAGCGGTAGAACTCAAGCTATGCAAGCGAGGAGCAGTTCATTGCCCTTCCCTCTGCATAGAAAGGGTTGACCCCAACAGCCTGTTCTGCGCTGTGTTGCTCGGAAAACAAACAGGGGACTCACGGCACACACGCTCTCCCTCAGAAGGGAATTCATACGCGACTCTCTGAGGCCTCCGGAGAGCCGTAGAGGAGTTAAAGCAATCTATCGAGTCAGGGTTCATGGAGATGGCTGCACAGCAAACTTTGCTGATAGGAAACACTCGTGCTCACCTTGAGGCCTGGGGTCACGTTTACGTCGCACCTTAGCTAGGGCAAGCCGTGGGATGAGCTCCTAGCAAGGCACTGGCGACCACCTGGATTCGTAGGAGAAAACTCCCTTTCTTCACTGAGGCATTCCTAGCAGTGACTAGAAGACGGGTAACAGCACTGCCTTTCAGTCAGCCTTGAGGCCGCCACTATCTGCCTTTCAAATGGAGGGAAATACTGCCTTTCGCCAGGCTTCTCAATTACACACCGGATCACCCAGCACATATACCTCTCTTCTCTGACAAGCCAAAGGAGGCCCTTGGAACGCAATTCGGCCTTCTGCGATGAAACTTTGGGATGCAGTGTGTTCTGCATGTGCTGAGTGGCATAATCCTCTAAATGCCCTCTGGAGGCCTAGGTGACTTTGCATGTTCCAAATGCCTAGCAAGGCTCAGGGTAAATCTCTACTTTCTTTCGGTCTGGACCTAAAGTCTACTTTCCGCCTCACTTAGAGAGACGTCGAGCACGAGTCCCCAAAGTGGATTGGAGCCCCGGTGGTTTCTTTCAGGGCAGCTTAGATGTCCCCAACGTGGCAGACCCGCATGGAAAGAAAGCCTGCCCAAGAACCGTGCTCCTGGGTCTGTTTCAAAGCTGTGGAACGCTAGCCATAGAGAACAGATTAGTTCCCGGCCCTTTCACCTGCATAGTGAGGGATGGTCCCAGAGCCGTGTATCCCTTGTTTGTGCTCAGAAGGCTTTTGCTACACGGTGCACATCCTCGGAAAGAAGTGCCCCCGTGAGAGGCTTGAGCGCTGTGAGGCATACTAAAGCTAAAGCCGTCCAATGACTGAGACTTCCTGGAAACTGGTGCACCCCTGCCTCTGCTAATGGGAAAATGTGCACCTTACTTCGTGACTAGAGGTCACCTTTAGTTGGCACTTTAGCTACAGTATGCTCTGGGCTGAGCTCCCAGGAAGGAACCGCAAGCGCCCGGTTTCTTTTGCAAAAGCTCACTGCTCCTCAGAGGCATCTGTGGAGTGAATAGTGTCCTGGTGGTGTGGTGTTCAGGCAGCTTGGAAGCTGCACCGTAGTTCCTTTCCAAAGGGGGAGAGTCGGGCTTCTCCCCCATGCTCCAGTTTCCAACTTGACCCCACAGCGCATTTACCGGCACTCTCTGACTGACTACTGGAGACTTTTGGCCACACGGGGCCTTTCTCTGATCACACTTCGTTGCAGGCGGGGTCTTTTGCATGCCGTGCATAGCATTACCCGCTTAATGACTTAGTCAGGCCTAGGTGACTTTGGATCGTCCAAATGTCTCACAAGTTGACCGGTTTTTCTCTTCTTTCTGTCAGGCTGGACCTACAGTGTACCTTGTGTCACAATAGAGAGATGACAGGTAAGAGTCGCCAGGGGGCTCTGTAGGCTCAGGGATTCTTTCAGTGCGGCTCAGAGGGCCTCCACAGAGGGAGAGCCACGTTGATTGTAATACTGGCAAAAACGTTGTCCTGGGGCTGCTTTACAGCGGTACAAATCAAGCTATGCAAGTGAGGAGCAGTTCATTGCCCTTCCCTCTGCATAGAAAGGGTTGACCCCAACAGCCTGTTCTGCGCTGTGTTGCTCGGAAAACAAACAGGGGACTCACAGCACACACGCTCTCCCTCAGAAGGGAATTCATACGCGACTCTCTGAGGCCTCCGGAGAGCCGTAGAGGAGTTAAAGCACTCTATCGAGTCAGGGTTCATGGAGATGGCTGCACAGCAAACTTTGCTGATAGGAAACACTCGTGCTCACCTTGAGGCCTGGGGTCACGTTTACTTCGCACTTTAGCTAGGGCAAGCCGTGGGATGAGCTCCTGGCAAGGCACTGGCGACCACCTGGATTCGTAGGAGAAAACTCCCTTTCTTCACTGAGGCATTCCTAGCAGTGACTAGAAGACGGGTAACAGCACTGCCTTTCAGTCAGCCTTGAGGCCGCCACTATCTGCCTTTCAAATGGGGGGAAATACTGCCTTTCGCCAGGCTTCTCAATTACACACCGGATCACCCAGCACATATACCTCTCTTCTCTGACAAGCCAAAGGAGGCCCTTGGAACGCAATTCGGCCTTCTGCGATGAAACTTTAGGATGCAGTGTGTTCTGCATGTGCTGAGTGGCATAATCCTCTAAATGCCCTCAGGAGGCCTAGGTGACTTTGCATGTTCCAAATGCCTAGCAAGGCTCACGGTAAATCTCTACTCTTTCGGGCTGGACCTAAAGTCTACTTTCCGCCTCACTTAGAGAGACGTCGAGCACGAGTCCCCAAAGTGGATTGGAGCCCCGGTGGTTTCTTTCAGGGCAGCTTAGGTGTCCCCAACGTGGCAGACCCGCATGGAAAGAAAGCCTGCCCAAGAACCGTGCTCCTGGGGCTGTTTCAAAGCTGTGGAACGCTAGCCATAGAGAACAGATTAGTTCCCGGCCCTTTCACCTGCATAGTGAGGGATGGTCCCAGAGCCGTGTATCCCTTGTTTGTGCTCAGAAGGCTTTTGCTACACGGTGCACATCCTCGGAAAGAAGTGCCCCCGTGAGAGGCTTGAGCGCTGTGAGGCATACTAAAGCTAAAGCCGTCCATTGACTGAGACTTCCTGGAAACTGGTGCACCCCTGCCTCTGCTAATGGGAAAATGTGCACCTTACTTCGTGACTAGAGGTCACCTTTAGTTGGCACTTTAGCTACAGTATGCTCTGGGCTGAGCTCCCAGGAAGGAACCGCAAGCGCCCGGTTTCTTTTGCAAAAGCTCACTGCTCCTCAGAGGCATCTGTGGAGTGAACAGTGTCCTGGTGGTGTGGTGTTCAGGCAGCTTGGAAGCTGCACCGTAGTTGCTTTCCAAAGGGGGAGAGTCGGGCTTCTCCCCCATGCTCCAGTTTCCAACTTGACCCCACAGCGCATTTACCGGCACTCTCTGACTGACTACTGGAGACTTTTGGCCACACGGGGCCTTTCTCTGATCACACTTCGTTGCAGGCGGGGTCTTTTGCATGCCGTGCATAGCATTACCCGCTTAATGACTTAGTCAGGCCTAGGTGACTTTGGATCGTCCAAATGTCTCACAAGTTGACCGTTTTTTCTCTTCTTTCTGTCAGGCTGGACCTACAGTGTACCTTGTGTCACAATAGAGAGATGACAGGTAAGAGTCGCCAGGGGGCTCTGTAGGCTCAGGGATTCTTTCAGTGCGGCTCAGAGGGCCTCCACAGAGGGAGAGCCACGTTGATTGTAATACTGGCAAAAACGTTGTCCTGGGGCTGCTTTACAGCGGTAGAAATCAAGCTATGCAAGCGAGGAGCAGTTCATTGCCCTTCCCTCTGCATAGAAAGGGTTGACCCCAACAGCCTGTTCTGCGCTGTGTTGCTCGGAAAACAAACAGGGGACTCACGGCACACACGCTCTCCCTCAGAAGGGAATTCATACGCGACTCTCTGAGGCCTCCGGAGAGCCGTAGAGGAGTTAAAGCACTCTATCGAGTCAGGGTTCATGGAGATGGCTGCACAGCAAACTTTGCTGATAGGAAACACTCGTGCTCACCTTGAGGCCTGGGGTCACGTTTACGTCGCACCTTAGCTAGGGCAAGCCGTGGGATGAGCTCCTAGCAAGGCACTGGCGACCACCTGGATTCGTAGCAGAAAACTCCCTTTCTTCACTGAGGCATTCCTAGCAGTGACTAGAAGACGGGTAACAGCACTGCCTTTCAGTCAGCCTTGAGGCCGCCACTATCTGCCTTTCAAATGGAGGGAAATACTGCCTTTCGCCAGGCTTCTCAATTACACACCGGATCACCCAGCACATATACCTCTCTTCTCTGACAAGCCAAAGGAGGCCCTTGGAACGCAATTCGGCCTTCTGCGATGAAACTTTGGGATGCAGTGTGTTCTGCATGTGCTGAGTGGCATAATCCTCTAAATGCCCTCAGGAGGCCTAGGTGACTTTGCATGTTCCAAATGCCTAGCAAGGCTCAGGGTAAATCTCTACTTTCTTTCGGTCTGGACCTAAAGTCTACTTTCCGCCTCACTTAGAGAGACGTCGAGCACGAGTCCCGAAAGTGGATTGGAGCCCCGGTGGTTTCTTTCAGGGCAGCTTAGGTGTCCCCAACGTGGCAGACCCGCATGGAAAGAAAGCCTGCCCAAGAACCGTGCTCCTGGGTCTGTTTCAAAGCTGTGGAACGCTAGCCATAGAGAACAGATAAGTTCCCGGCCCTTTCACCTGCATAGTGAGGGATGGTCCCAGAGCCATGTATCCCTTGTTTGTGCTCAGAAGGCTTTTGCTACACGGTGCACATCCTCGGAAAGAAGTGCCCCCGTGAGAGGCTTGAGCGCTGTGAGGCATACTAAAGCTAAAGCCGTCCATTGACTGAGACTTCCTGGAAACTGGTGCACCCCTGCCTCTGCTAATGGGAAAATGTGCACCTTACTTCGTGACTAGAGGTCACCTTTAGTTGGCACTTTAGCTACAGTATGCTCTGGGCTGAGCTCCCAGGAAGGAACCGCAAGCGCCCGGTTTCTTTTGCAAAAGCTCACTGTTCCTCAGAGGCATCTGTGGAGTGAACAGTGTCCTGGTGGTGTGGTGTTCAGGCAGCTTGGAAGCTGCACCGTAGTTGCTTTCCAAAGGGGGAGAGTCGGGCTTCTCCCCCATGCTCCAGTTTCCAACTTGACCCCACAGCGCTTTTACCGGCACTCTCTGACTGACTACTGGAGACTTTTGGCCACACGGGGCCTTTCTCTGATCACACTTCGTTGCAGGCGGGGTCTTTTGCATGCCGTGCATAGCATTACCCGCTTAATGACTTAGTCAGGCCTAGGTGACTTTGGATCGTCCAAATGTCTCACAAGTTGACCGTTTTTTCTCTTCTTTCTGTCAGGCTGGACCTACAGTGTACCTTGTGTCACAATAGAGAGATGACAGGTAAGAGTCGCCAGGGGGCTCTGTAGGCTCAGGGATTCTTTCAGTGCAGCTCAGAGGGCCTCCACAGAGGGAGAGCCACGTTGATTGTAATACTGGCAAAAACGTTGTCCTGGGGCTGCTTTACAGCGGTAGAAATCAAGCTATGCAAGCGAGGAGCAGTTCATTGCCCTTCCCTCTGCATAGAAAGGGTTGACCCCAACAGCCTGTTCTGCGCTGTGTTGCTCGGAAAACAAACAGGGGACTCACGGCACACACGCTCTCCCTCAGAAGGGAATTCATACGCGACTCTCTGAGGCCTCCGGAGAGCGTAGAGGAGTTAAAGCACTCTATCGAGTCAGGGTTCATGGAGATGGCTGCACAGCAAACTTTGCTGATAGGAAACACTCGTGCTCACCTTGAGGCCTGGGGTCACGTTTACTTCGCACTTTAGCTAGGGCAAGCCGTTGCATGAGCTCCTAGCAAGGCACTGGCGACCACCTGGATTCGTAGGAGAAAACTCCCTTTCTTCACTGAGGCATTCCTAGCAGTGACTAGAAGACGGGTAACAGCACTGCCTTTCAGTCAGCCTTGAGGCCGCCACTATCTGCCTTTCAAATGGGGGGAAATACTGCCTTTCGCCAGGCTTCTCAATTACAAACCGGATCACCCAGCACATATACCTCTCTTCTCTGACAAGCCAAAGGAGGCCCTTTGAACGCAATTCGGCCTTCTGCGATGAAACTTTAGGATGCAGTGTGTTCTGCATGTGCTGAGTGGCATAATCCTCTAAATGCCCTCAGGAGGCCTAGGTGACTTTGCATGTTCCAAATGCCTAGCAAGGCTCAGGGTAAATCTCTACTTTCTTTCGGGCTGGACCTAAAGTCTACTTTCCGCCTCACTTAGAGAGACGTCGAGCACGAGTCCCCAAAGTGGATTGGAGCCCCGGTGGTTTCTTTCAGGGCAGCTTAGATGTCCCCAACGTGGCAGACCCGCATGGAAAGAAAGCCTGCCCAAGAACCGTGCTCCTGGGTCTGTTTCAAAGCTGTGGAACGCTAGCCATAGAGAACAGATTAGTTCCCGGCCCTTTCACCTGCATAGTGAGGGATGGTCCCAGAGCCGTGTATCCCTTGTTTGTGCTCAGAAGGCTTTTGCTACACGGTGCACATCCTCGGAAAGAAGTGCCCCCGTGAGAGGCTTGAGCGCTGTGAGGCATACTAAAGCTAAAGCCGTCCATTGACTGAGACTTCCTGGAAACTGGTGCACCCCTGCCTCTGCTAATGGGAAAATGTGCACCTTACTTCGTGACTAGAGGTCACCTTTAGTTGGCACTTTAGCTACAGTATGCTCTGGGCTGAGCTCCCAGGAAGGAACCGCAAGCACCCGGTTTCTTTTGCAAAAGCTCACTGCTCCTCAGAGGCATCTGTGGAGTGAACAGTGTCCTGGTGGTGTGGTGTTCAGGCAGCTTGGAAGCTGCACCGTAGTTGCTTTCCAAAGGGGGAGAGTCGGGCTTCTCCCCCATGCTCCAGTTTCCAACTTGACCCCACAGCGCATTTACCGGCACTCTCTGACTGACTACTGGAGACTTTTGGCCACACGGGGCCTTTCTCTGATCACACTTCGTTGCAGGCGGGGTCTTTTGCATGCCGTGCATAGCATTACCCGCTTAATGACTTAGTCAGGCCTAGGTGACTTTGGATCGTCCAAATGTCTCACAAGTTGACCGTTTTTTCTCTTCTTTCTGTCAGGCTGGACCTACAGTGTACCTTGTGTCACAATAGAGAGATGACAGGTAAGAGTCGCCAGGGGGCTCTGTAGGCTCAGGGATTCTTTCAGTGCGGCTCAGAGGGCCTCCACAGAGGGAGAGCCACGTTGATTGTAATACTGGCAAAAACGTTTTCCTGGGGCTGCTTTACAGCGGTAGAACTCAAGCTATGCAAGCGAGGAGCAGTTCATTGCCCTTCCCTCTGCATAGAAAGGGTTGACCCCAACAGCCTGTTCTGCGCTGTGTTGCTCGGAAAACAAACAGGGGACTCACGGCACACACGCTCTCCCTCAGAAGGGAATTCATACGCGACTCTCTGAGGCCTCCGGAGAGCCGTAGAGGAGTTAAAGCAATCTATCGAGTCAGGGTTCATGGAGATGGCTGCACAGCAAACTTTGCTGATAGGAAACACTCGTGCTCACCTTGAGGCCTGGGGTCACGTTTACGTCGCACCTTAGCTAGGGCAAGCCGTGGGATGAGCTCCTAGCAAGGCACTGGCGACCACCTGGATTCGTAGGAGAAAACTCCCTTTCTTCACTGAGGCATTCCTAGCAGTGACTAGAAGACGGGTAACAGCACTGCCTTTCAGTCAGCCTTGAGGCCGCCACTATCTGCCTTTCAAATGGAGGGAAATACTGCCTTTCGCCAGGCTTCTCAATTACACACCGGATCACCCAGCACATATACCTCTCTTCTCTGACAAGCCAAAGGAGGCCCTTGGAACGCAATTCGGCCTTCTGCGATGAAACTTTGGGATGCAGTGTGTTCTGCATGTGCTGAGTGGCATAATCCTCTAAATGCCCTCTGGAGGCCTAGGTGACTTTGCATGTTCCAAATGCCTAGCAAGGCTCAGGGTAAATCTCTACTTTCTTTCGGTCTGGACCTAAAGTCTACTTTCCGCCTCACTTAGAGAGACGTCGAGCACGAGTCCCCAAAGTGGATTGGAGCCCCGGTGGTTTCTTTCAGGGCAGCTTAGATGTCCCCAACGTGGCAGACCCGCATGGAAAGAAAGCCTGCCCAAGAACCGTGCTCCTGGGTCTGTTTCAAAGCTGTGGAACGCTAGCCATAGAGAACAGATTAGTTCCCGGCCCTTTCACCTGCATAGTGAGGGATGGTCCCAGAGCCGTGTATCCCTTGTTTGTGCTCAGAAGGCTTTTGCTACACGGTGCACATCCTCGGAAAGAAGTGCCCCCGTGAGAGGCTTGAGCGCTGTGAGGCATACTAAAGCTAAAGCCGTCCAATGACTGAGACTTCCTGGAAACTGGTGCACCCCTGCCTCTGCTAATGGGAAAATGTGCACCTTACTTCGTGACTAGAGGTCACCTTTAGTTGGCACTTTAGCTACAGTATGCTCTGGGCTGAGCTCCCAGGAAGGAACCGCAAGCGCCCGGTTTCTTTTGCAAAAGCTCACTGCTCCTCAGAGGCATCTGTGGAGTGAATAGTGTCCTGGTGGTGTGGTGTTCAGGCAGCTTGGAAGCTGCACCGTAGTTCCTTTCCAAAGGGGGAGAGTCGGGCTTCTCCCCCATGCTCCAGTTTCCAACTTGACCCCACAGCGCATTTACCGGCACTCTCTGACTGACTACTGGAGACTTTTGGCCACACGGGGCCTTTCTCTGATCACACTTCGTTGCAGGCGGGGTCTTTTGCATGCCGTGCATAGCATTACCCGCTTAATGACTTAGTCAGGCCTAGGTGACTTTGGATCGTCCAAATGTCTCACAAGTTGACCGGTTTTTCTCTTCTTTCTGTCAGGCTGGACCTACAGTGTACCTTGTGTCACAATAGAGAGATGACAGGTAAGAGTCGCCAGGGGGCTCTGTAGGCTCAGGGATTCTTTCAGTGCGGCTCAGAGGGCCTCCACAGAGGGAGAGCCACGTTGATTGTAATACTGGCAAAAACGTTGTCCTGGGGCTGCTTTACAGCGGTACAAATCAAGCTATGCAAGTGAGGAGCAGTTCATTGCCCTTCCCTCTGCATAGAAAGGGTTGACCCCAACAGCCTGTTCTGCGCTGTGTTGCTCGGAAAACAAACAGGGGACTCACAGCACACACGCTCTCCCTCAGAAGGGAATTCATACGCGACTCTCTGAGGCCTCCGGAGAGCCGTAGAGGAGTTAAAGCACTCTATCGAGTCAGGGTTCATGGAGATGGCTGCACAGCAAACTTTGCTGATAGGAAACACTCGTGCTCACCTTGAGGCCTGGGGTCACGTTTACTTCGCACTTTAGCTAGGGCAAGCCGTGGGATGAGCTCCTGGCAAGGCACTGGCGACCACCTGGATTCGTAGGAGAAAACTCCCTTTCTTCACTGAGGCATTCCTAGCAGTGACTAGAAGACGGGTAACAGCACTGCCTTTCAGTCAGCCTTGAGGCCGCCACTATCTGCCTTTCAAATGGGGGGAAATACTGCCTTTCGCCAGGCTTCTCAATTACACACCGGATCACCCAGCACATATACCTCTCTTCTCTGACAAGCCAAAGGAGGCCCTTGGAACGCAATTCGGCCTTCTGCGATGAAACTTTAGGATGCAGTGTGTTCTGCATGTGCTGAGTGGCATAATCCTCTAAATGCCCTCAGGAGGCCTAGGTGACTTTGCATGTTCCAAATGCCTAGCAAGGCTCACGGTAAATCTCTACTCTTTCGGGCTGGACCTAAAGTCTACTTTCCGCCTCACTTAGAGAGACGTCGAGCACGAGTCCCCAAAGTGGATTGGAGCCCCGGTGGTTTCTTTCAGGGCAGCTTAGGTGTCCCCAACGTGGCAGACCCGCATGGAAAGAAAGCCTGCCCAAGAACCGTGCTCCTGGGGCTGTTTCAAAGCTGTGGAACGCTAGCCATAGAGAACAGATTAGTTCCCGGCCCTTTCACCTGCATAGTGAGGGATGGTCCCAGAGCCGTGTATCCCTTGTTTGTGCTCAGAAGGCTTTTGCTACACGGTGCACATCCTCGGAAAGAAGTGCCCCCGTGAGAGGCTTGAGCGCTGTGAGGCATACTAAAGCTAAAGCCGTCCAATGACTGAGACTTCCTGGAAACTGTTGCACCCCTGCCTCTGCTAATGGGAAAATGTGCACCTTACTTCGTGACTAGAGGTCACCTTTAGTTGGCACTTTAGCTACAGTATGCTCTGGGCTGAGCTCCCAGGAAGGAACCGCAAGCGCCCGGTTTCTTTTGCAAAAGCTCACTGCTCCTCAGAGGCATCTGTGGAGTGAACAGTGTCCTGGTGGTGTGGTGTTCAGGCAGCTTGGAAGCTGCACCGTAGTTGCTTTCCAAAGGGGGAGAGTCGGGCTTCTCCCCCATGCTCCAGTTTCCAACTTGACCCCACAGCGCATTTACCGGCACTCTCTGACTGACTACTGGAGACTTTTGGCCACACGGGGCCTTTCTCTGATCACACTTCGTTGCAGGCGGGGTCTTTTGCAAGCCGTGCATAGCTTTACCCGCTTAATGACTTAGTCAGCCCTAGGTGACTTTGGATCGTCCAAATGTCTCACAAGTTGACCGTTTTTTCTCTTCTTTCTGTCAGGCTGGACCTACAGTGTACCTTGTGTCACAATAGAGAGATGACAGGTAAGAGTCGCCAGGGGGCTCTGTAGGCTCAGGGATTCTTTCAGTGCGGCTCAGAGGGCCTCCACAGAGGGAGAGCCACGTTGATTGTAATACTGGCAAAAACGTTGTCCTGGGGCTGCTTTACAGCGGTAGAAATCAAGCTATGCAAGCGAGGAGCAGTTCATTGCCCTTCCCTCTGCATAGAAAGGGTTGACCCCAACAGCCTGTTCTGCGCTGTGTTGCTCGGAAAACAAACAGGGGACTCACGGCACACACGCTCTCCCTCAGAAGGGAATTCATACGCGACTCTCTGAGGCCTCCGGAGAGCCGTAGAGGAGTTAAAGCACTCTATCGAGTCAGGGTTCATGGAGATGGCTGCACAGCAAACTTTGCTGATAGGAAACACTCGTGCTCACCTTGAGGCCTGGGGTCACGTTTACTTCGCACTTTAGCTAGGGCAAGCCGTGGGATGAGCTCCTGGCAAGGCACTGGCGACCACCTGGATTCGTAGGAGAAAACTCCCTTTCTTCACTGAGGCATTCCTAGCAGTGACTAGAAGACGGGTAACAGCACTGCCTTTCAGTCAGCCTTGAGGCCGCCACTATCTGCCTTTCAAATGGGGGGAAATACTGCCTTTCTCCAGGCTTCTCAATTACACACCGAATCACCCAGCACATATACCTCTCTTCTCTGACAAGCCAAAGGAGGCCCTTGCAACACAATTCGGCCTTCTGCGATGAAACTTTGGGATGCAGTGTGTTCTGCATGTGCTGAGTGGCATAATCCTCTAAATGCCCTTAGGAGGCCTAGGTGACTTTGCATGTTCCAAATGCCTAGCAAGGCTCAGGGTAAATCTCTACTTTCTTTCGGGCTGGACCTAAAGTCTACTTTCCGCCTCACTTAGAGAGACGTCGAGCACGAGTCCCCAAAGTGGATTGGAGCCCCGGTGGTTTCTTTCAGGGCAGCTTAGGTGTCCCCAACGTGGCAGACCCGCATGGAAAGAAAGCCTGCCCAAGAACCGTGCTCCTGGGTCTGTTTCAAAGCTGTGGAACGCTAGCCATAGAGAACAGATTAGTTCCCGGCCCTTTCACCTGCATAGTGAGGGATGGTCCCAGAGCCGTGTATCCCTTGTTTGTGCTCAGAAGGCTTTTGCTACACGGTGCACATCCTCGGAAAGAAGTGCCCCCGTGAGAGGCTTGAGCGCTGTGAGGCATACTAAAGCTAAAGCCGTCCATTGACTGAGACTTCCTGGAAACTGGTGCACCCCTGCCTCTGCTAATGGGAAAATGTGCACCTTACTTCGTGACTAGAGGTCACCTTTAGTTGGCACTTTAGCTACAGTATGCTCTGGGCTGAGCTCCCAGGAAGGAACCGCAAGCGCCCGGTTTCTTTTGCAAAAGCTCACTGCTCCTCAGAGGCATCTGTGGAGTGAACAGTGTCCTGGTGGTGTGGTGTTCAGGCAGCTTGGAAGCTGCACCGTAGTTGCTTTCCAAAGGGGGAGAGTCGGGCTTCTCCCCCATGCTCCAGTTTCCAACTTGACCCCACAGCGCATTTACCGGCACTCTCTGACTGACTACTGGAGACTTTTGGCCACACGGGGCCTTTCTCTGATCACACTTCGTTGCAGGCGGGGTCTTTTGCATGCCGTGCATAGCATTACCCGCTTAATGACTTAGTCAGGCCTAGGTGACTTTGGATCGTCCAAATGTCTCACAAGTTGACCGTTTTTTCTCTTCTTTCTGTCAGGCTGGACCTACAGTGTACCTTGTGTCACAATAGAGAGATGACAGGTAAGAGTCGCCAGGGGGCTCTGTAGGCTCAGGGATTCTTTCAGTGCGGCTCAGAGGGCCTCCACAGAGGGAGAGCCACGTTGATTGTAATACTGGCAAAAACGTTGTCCTGGGGCTGCTTTACAGCGGTAGAAATCAAGCTATGCAAGCGAGGAGCAGTTCATTGCCCTTCCCTCTGCATAGAAAGGGTTGACCCCAACAGCCTGTTCTGCGCTGTGTTGCTCGGAAAACAAACAGGGGACTCACGGCACACACGCTCTCCCTCAGAAGGGAATTCATACGCGACTCTCTGAGGCCTCCGGAGAGCCGTAGAGGAGTTAAAGCACTCTATCGAGTCAGGGTTCATGGAGATGGCTGCACAGCAAACTTTGCTGATAGGAAACACTCGTGCTCACCTTGAGGCCTGGGGTCACGTTTACGTCGCACCTTAGCTAGGGCAAGCCGTGGGATGAGCTCCTAGCAAGGCACTGGCGACCACCTGGATTCGTAGCAGAAAACTCCCTTTCTTCACTGAGGCATTCCTAGCAGTGACTAGAAGACGGGTAACAGCACTGCCTTTCAGTCAGCCTTGAGGCCGCCACTATCTGCCTTTCAAATGGAGGGAAATACTGCCTTTCGCCAGGCTTCTCAATTACACACCGGATCACCCAGCACATATACCTCTCTTCTCTGACAAGCCAAAGGAGGCCCTTGGAACGCAATTCGGCCTTCTGCGATGAAACTTTGGGATGCAGTGTGTTCTGCATGTGCTGAGTGGCATAATCCTCTAAATGCCCTCAGGAGGCCTAGGTGACTTTGCATGTTCCAAATGCCTAGCAAGGCTCAGGGTAAATCTCTACTTTCTTTCGGTCTGGACCTAAAGTCTACTTTCCGCCTCACTTAGAGAGACGTCGAGCACGAGTCCCGAAAGTGGATTGGAGCCCCGGTGGTTTCTTTCAGGGCAGCTTAGGTGTCCCCAACGTGGCAGACCCGCATGGAAAGAAAGCCTGCCCAAGAACCGTGCTCCTGGGTCTGTTTCAAAGCTGTGGAACGCTAGCCATAGAGAACAGATAAGTTCCCGGCCCTTTCACCTGCATAGTGAGGGATGGTCCCAGAGCCATGTATCCCTTGTTTGTGCTCAGAAGGCTTTTGCTACACGGTGCACATCCTCGGAAAGAAGTGCCCCCGTGAGAGGCTTGAGCGCTGTGAGGCATACTAAAGCTAAAGCCGTCCATTGACTGAGACTTCCTGGAAACTGGTGCACCCCTGCCTCTGCTAATGGGAAAATGTGCACCTTACTTCGTGACTAGAGGTCACCTTTAGTTGGCACTTTAGCTACAGTATGCTCTGGGCTGAGCTCCCAGGAAGGAACCGCAAGCGCCCGGTTTCTTTTGCAAAAGCTCACTGTTCCTCAGAGGCATCTGTGGAGTGAACAGTGTCCTGGTGGTGTGGTGTTCAGGCAGCTTGGAAGCTGCACCGTAGTTGCTTTCCAAAGGGGGAGAGTCGGGCTTCTCCCCCATGCTCCAGTTTCCAACTTGACCCCACAGCGCTTTTACCGGCACTCTCTGACTGACTACTGGAGACTTTTGGCCACACGGGGCCTTTCTCTGATCACACTTCGTTGCAGGCGGGGTCTTTTGCATGCCGTGCATAGCATTACCCGCTTAATGACTTAGTCAGGCCTAGGTGACTTTGGATCGTCCAAATGTCTCACAAGTTGACCGTTTTTTCTCTTCTTTCTGTCAGGCTGGACCTACAGTGTACCTTGTGTCACAATAGAGAGATGACAGGTAAGAGTCGCCAGGGGGCTCTGTAGGCTCAGGGATTCTTTCAGTGCAGCTCAGAGGGCCTCCACAGAGGGAGAGCCACGTTGATTGTAATACTGGCAAAAACGTTGTCCTGGGGCTGCTTTACAGCGGTAGAAATCAAGCTATGCAAGCGAGGAGCAGTTCATTGCCCTTCCCTCTGCATAGAAAGGGTTGACCCCAACAGCCTGTTCTGCGCTGTGTTGCTCGGAAAACAAACAGGGGACTCACGGCACACACGCTCTCCCTCAGAAGGGAATTCATACGCGACTCTCTGAGGCCTCCGGAGAGCCGTAGAGGAGTTAAAGCACTCTATCGAGTCAGGGTTCATGGAGATGGCTGCACAGCAAACTTTGCTGATAGGAAACACTCGTGCTCACCTTGAGGCCTGGGGTCACGTTTACTTCGCACTTTAGCTAGGGCAAGCCGTTGCATGAGCTCCTAGCAAGGCACTGGCGACCACCTGGATTCGTAGGAGAAAACTCCCTTTCTTCACTGAGGCATTCCTAGCAGTGACTAGAAGACGGGTAACAGCACTGCCTTTCAGTCAGCCTTGAGGCCGCCACTATCTGCCTTTCAAATGGGGGGAAATACTGCCTTTCGCCAGGCTTCTCAATTACAAACCGGATCACCCAGCACATATACCTCTCTTCTCTGACAAGCCAAAGGAGGCCCTTTGAACGCAATTCGGCCTTCTGCGATGAAACTTTAGGATGCAGTGTGTTCTGCATGTGCTGAGTGGCATAATCCTCTAAATGCCCTCAGGAGGCCTAGGTGACTTTGCATGTTCCAAATGCCTAGCAAGGCTCAGGGTAAATCTCTACTTTCTTTCGGGCTGGACCTAAAGTCTACTTTCCGCCTCACTTAGAGAGACGTCGAGCACGAGTCCCCAAAGTGGATTGGAGCCCCGGTGGTTTCTTTCAGGGCAGCTTAGATGTCCCCAACGTGGCAGACCCGCATGGAAAGAAAGCCTGCCCAAGAACCGTGCTCCTGGGTCTGTTTCAAAGCTGTGGAACGCTAGCCATAGAGAACAGATTAGTTCCCGGCCCTTTCACCTGCATAGTGAGGGATGGTCCCAGAGCCGTGTATCCCTTGTTTGTGCTCAGAAGGCTTTTGCTACACGGTGCACATCCTCGGAAAGAAGTGCCCCCGTGAGAGGCTTGAGCGCTGTGAGGCATACTAAAGCTAAAGCCGTCCAATGACTGAGACTTCCTGGAAACTGGTGCACCCCTGCCTCTGCTAATGGGAAAATGTGCACCTTACTTCGTGACTAGAGGTCACCTTTAGTTGGCACTTTAGCTACAGTATGCTCTGGGCTGAGCTCCCAGGAAGGAACCGCAAGCGCCCGGTTTCTTTTGCAAAAGCTCACTGCTCCTCAGAGGCATCTGTGGAGTGAATAGTGTCCTGGTGGTGTGGTGTTCAGGCAGCTTGGAAGCTGCACCGTAGTTCCTTTCCAAAGGGGGAGAGTCGGGCTTCTCCCCCATGCTCCAGTTTCCAACTTGACCCCACAGCGCATTTACCGGCACTCTCTGACTGACTACTGGAGACTTTTGGCCACACGGGGCCTTTCTCTGATCACACTTCGTTGCAGGCGGGGTCTTTTGCATGCCGTGCATAGCATTACCCGCTTAATGACTTAGTCAGGCCTAGGTGACTTTGGATCGTCCAAATGTCTCACAAGTTGACCGGTTTTTCTCTTCTTTCTGTCAGGCTGGACCTACAGTGTACCTTGTGTCACAATAGAGAGATGACAGGTAAGAGTCGCCAGGGGGCTCTGTAGGCTCAGGGATTCTTTCAGTGCGGCTCAGAGGGCCTCCACAGAGGGAGAGCCACGTTGATTGTAATACTGGCAAAAACGTTGTCCTGGGGCTGCTTTACAGCGGTACAAATCAAGCTATGCAAGTGAGGAGCAGTTCATTGCCCTTCCCTCTGCATAGAAAGGGTTGACCCCAACAGCCTGTTCTGCGCTGTGTTGCTCGGAAAACAAACAGGGGACTCACAGCACACACGCTCTCCCTCAGAAGGGAATTCATACGCGACTCTCTGAGGCCTCCGGAGAGCCGTAGAGGAGTTAAAGCACTCTATCGAGTCAGGGTTCATGGAGATGGCTGCACAGCAAACTTTGCTGATAGGAAACACTCGTGCTCACCTTGAGGCCTGGGGTCACGTTTACTTCGCACTTTAGCTAGGGCAAGCCGTGGGATGAGCTCCTGGCAAGGCACTGGCGACCACCTGGATTCGTAGGAGAAAACTCCCTTTCTTCACTGAGGCATTCCTAGCAGTGACTAGAAGACGGGTAACAGCACTGCCTTTCAGTCAGCCTTGAGGCCGCCACTATCTGCCTTTCAAATGGGGGGAAATACTGCCTTTCGCCAGGCTTCTCAATTACACACCGGATCACCCAGCACATATACCTCTCTTCTCTGACAAGCCAAAGGAGGCCCTTGGAACGCAATTCGGCCTTCTGCGATGAAACTTTAGGATGCAGTGTGTTCTGCATGTGCTGAGTGGCATAATCCTCTAAATGCCCTCAGGAGGCCTAGGTGACTTTGCATGTTCCAAATGCCTAGCAAGGCTCACGGTAAATCTCTACTCTTTCGGGCTGGACCTAAAGTCTACTTTCCGCCTCACTTAGAGAGACGTCGAGCACGAGTCCCCAAAGTGGATTGGAGCCCCGGTGGTTTCTTTCAGGGCAGCTTAGGTGTCCCCAACGTGGCAGACCCGCATGGAAAGAAAGCCTGCCCAAGAACCGTGCTCCTGGGGCTGTTTCAAAGCTGTGGAACGCTAGCCATAGAGAACAGATTAGTTCCCGGCCCTTTCACCTGCATAGTGAGGGATGGTCCCAGAGCCGTGTATCCCTTGTTTGTGCTCAGAAGGCTTTTGCTACACGGTGCACATCCTCGGAAAGAAGTGCCCCCGTGAGAGGCTTGAGCGCTGTGAGGCATACTAAAGCTAAAGCCGTCCAATGACTGAGACTTCCTGGAAACTGTTGCACCCCTGCCTCTGCTAATGGGAAAATGTGCACCTTACTTCGTGACTAGAGGTCACCTTTAGTTGGCACTTTAGCTACAGTATGCTCTGGGCTGAGCTCCCAGGAAGGAACCGCAAGCGCCCGGTTTCTTTTGCAAAAGCTCACTGCTCCTCAGAGGCATCTGTGGAGTGAACAGTGTCCTGGTGGTGTGGTGTTCAGGCAGCTTGGAAGCTGCACCGTAGTTGCTTTCCAAAGGGGGAGAGTCGGGCTTCTCCCCCATGCTCCAGTTTCCAACTTGACCCCACAGCGCATTTACCGGCACTCTCTGACTGACTACTGGAGACTTTTGGCCACACGGGGCCTTTCTCTGATCACACTTCGTTGCAGGCGGGGTCTTTTGCAAGCCGTGCATAGCTTTACCCGCTTAATGACTTAGTCAGCCCTAGGTGACTTTGGATCGTCCAAATGTCTCACAAGTTGACCGTTTTTTCTCTTCTTTCTGTCAGGCTGGACCTACAGTGTACCTTGTGTCACAATAGAGAGATGACAGGTAAGAGTCGCCAGGGGGCTCTGTAGGCTCAGGGATTCTTTCAGTGCGGCTCAGAGGGCCTCCACAGAGGGAGAGCCACGTTGATTGTAATACTGGCAAAAACGTTGTCCTGGGGCTGCTTTACAGCGGTAGAAATCAAGCTATGCAAGCGAGGAGCAGTTCATTGCCCTTCCCTCTGCATAGAAAGGGTTGACCCCAACAGCCTGTTCTGCGCTGTGTTGCTCGGAAAACAAACAGGGGACTCACGGCACACACGCTCTCCCTCAGAAGGGAATTCATACGCGACTCTCTGAGGCCTCCGGAGAGCCGTAGAGGAGTTAAAGCACTCTATCGAGTCAGGGTTCATGGAGATGGCTGCACAGCAAACTTTGCTGATAGGAAACACTCGTGCTCACCTTGAGGCCTGGGGTCACGTTTACTTCGCACTTTAGCTAGGGCAAGCCGTGGGATGAGCTCCTGGCAAGGCACTGGCGACCACCTGGATTCGTAGGAGAAAACTCCCTTTCTTCACTGAGGCATTCCTAGCAGTGACTAGAAGACGGGTAACAGCACTGCCTTTCAGTCAGCCTTGAGGCCGCCACTATCTGCCTTTCAAATGGGGGGAAATACTGCCTTTCTCCAGGCTTCTCAATTACACACCGAATCACCCAGCACATATACCTCTCTTCTCTGACAAGCCAAAGGAGGCCCTTGCAACACAATTCGGCCTTCTGCGATGAAACTTTGGGATGCAGTGTGTTCTGCATGTGCTGAGTGGCATAATCCTCTAAATGCCCTTAGGAGGCCTAGGTGACTTTGCATGTTCCAAATGCCTAGCAAGGCTCAGGGTAAATCTCTACTTTCTTTCGGGCTGGACCTAAAGTCTACTTTCCGCCTCACTTAGAGAGACGTCGAGCACGAGTCCCCAAAGTGGATTGGAGCCCCGGTGGTTTCTTTCAGGGCAGCTTAGGTGTCCCCAACGTGGCAGACCCGCATGGAAAGAAAGCCTGCCCAAGAACCGTGCTCCTGGGTCTGTTTCAAAGCTGTGGAACGCTAGCCATAGAGAACAGATTAGTTCCCGGCCCTTTCACCTGCATAGTGAGGGATGGTCCCAGAGCCGTGTATCCCTTGTTTGTGCTCAGAAGGCTTTTGCTACACGGTGCACATCCTCGGAAAGAAGTGCCCCCGTGAGAGGCTTGAGCGCTGTGAGGCATACTAAAGCTAAAGCCGTCCATTGACTGAGACTTCCTGGAAACTGGTGCACCCCTGCCTCTGCTAATGGGAAAATGTGCACCTTACTTCGTGACTAGAGGTCACCTTTAGTTGGCACTTTAGCTACAGTATGCTCTGGGCTGAGCTCCCAGGAAGGAACCGCAAGCGCCCGGTTTCTTTTGCAAAAGCTCACTGCTCCTCAGAGGCATCTGTGGAGTGAACAGTGTCCTGGTGGTGTGGTGTTCAGGCAGCTTGGAAGCTGCACCGTAGTTGCTTTCCAAAGGGGGAGAGTCGGGCTTCTCCCCCATGCTCCAGTTTCCAACTTGACCCCACAGCGCATTTACCGGCACTCTCTGACTGACTACTGGAGACTTTTGGCCACACGGGGCCTTTCTCTGATCACACTTCGTTGCAGGCGGGGTCTTTTGCATGCCGTGCATAGCATTACCCGCTTAATGACTTAGTCAGGCCTAGGTGACTTTGGATCGTCCAAATGTCTCACAAGTTGACCGTTTTTTCTCTTCTTTCTGTCAGGCTGGACCTACAGTGTACCTTGTGTCACAATAGAGAGATGACAGGTAAGAGTCGCCAGGGGGCTCTGTAGGCTCAGGGATTCTTTCAGTGCGGCTCAGAGGGCCTCCACAGAGGGAGAGCCACGTTGATTGTAATACTGGCAAAAACGTTGTCCTGGGGCTGCTTTACAGCGGTAGAAATCAAGCTATGCAAGCGAGGAGCAGTTCATTGCCCTTCCCTCTGCATAGAAAGGGTTGACCCCAACAGCCTGTTCTGCGCTGTGTTGCTCGGAAAACAAACAGGGGACTCACGGCACACACGCTCTCCCTCAGAAGGGAATTCATACGCGACTCTCTGAGGCCTCCGGAGAGCCGTAGAGGAGTTAAAGCACTCTATCGAGTCAGGGTTCATGGAGATGGCTGCACAGCAAACTTTGCTGATAGGAAACACTCGTGCTCACCTTGAGGCCTGGGGTCACGTTTACGTCGCACCTTAGCTAGGGCAAGCCGTGGGATGAGCTCCTAGCAAGGCACTGGCGACCACCTGGATTCGTAGCAGAAAACTCCCTTTCTTCACTGAGGCATTCCTAGCAGTGACTAGAAGACGGGTAACAGCACTGCCTTTCAGTCAGCCTTGAGGCCGCCACTATCTGCCTTTCAAATGGAGGGAAATACTGCCTTTCGCCAGGCTTCTCAATTACACACCGGATCACCCAGCACATATACCTCTCTTCTCTGACAAGCCAAAGGAGGCCCTTGGAACGCAATTCGGCCTTCTGCGATGAAACTTTGGGATGCAGTGTGTTCTGCATGTGCTGAGTGGCATAATCCTCTAAATGCCCTCAGGAGGCCTAGGTGACTTTGCATGTTCCAAATGCCTAGCAAGGCTCAGGGTAAATCTCTACTTTCTTTCGGTCTGGACCTAAAGTCTACTTTCCGCCTCACTTAGAGAGACGTCGAGCACGAGTCCCGAAAGTGGATTGGAGCCCCGGTGGTTTCTTTCAGGGCAGCTTAGGTGTCCCCAACGTGGCAGACCCGCATGGAAAGAAAGCCTGCCCAAGAACCGTGCTCCTGGGTCTGTTTCAAAGCTGTGGAACGCTAGCCATAGAGAACAGATAAGTTCCCGGCCCTTTCACCTGCATAGTGAGGGATGGTCCCAGAGCCATGTATCCCTTGTTTGTGCTCAGAAGGCTTTTGCTACACGGTGCACATCCTCGGAAAGAAGTGCCCCCGTGAGAGGCTTGAGCGCTGTGAGGCATACTAAAGCTAAAGCCGTCCATTGACTGAGACTTCCTGGAAACTGGTGCACCCCTGCCTCTGCTAATGGGAAAATGTGCACCTTACTTCGTGACTAGAGGTCACCTTTAGTTGGCACTTTAGCTACAGTATGCTCTGGGCTGAGCTCCCAGGAAGGAACCGCAAGCGCCCGGTTTCTTTTGCAAAAGCTCACTGTTCCTCAGAGGCATCTGTGGAGTGAACAGTGTCCTGGTGGTGTGGTGTTCAGGCAGCTTGGAAGCTGCACCGTAGTTGCTTTCCAAAGGGGGAGAGTCGGGCTTCTCCCCCATGCTCCAGTTTCCAACTTGACCCCACAGCGCTTTTACCGGCACTCTCTGACTGACTACTGGAGACTTTTGGCCACACGGGGCCTTTCTCTGATCACACTTCGTTGCAGGCGGGGTCTTTTGCATGCCGTGCATAGCATTACCCGCTTAATGACTTAGTCAGGCCTAGGTGACTTTGGATCGTCCAAATGTCTCACAAGTTGACCGTTTTTTCTCTTCTTTCTGTCAGGCTGGACCTACAGTGTACCTTGTGTCACAATAGAGAGATGACAGGTAAGAGTCGCCAGGGGGCTCTGTAGGCTCAGGGATTCTTTCAGTGCAGCTCAGAGGGCCTCCACAGAGGGAGAGCCACGTTGATTGTAATACTGGCAAAAACGTTGTCCTGGGGCTGCTTTACAGCGGTAGAAATCAAGCTATGCAAGCGAGGAGCAGTTCATTGCCCTTCCCTCTGCATAGAAAGGGTTGACCCCAACAGCCTGTTCTGCGCTGTGTTGCTCGGAAAACAAACAGGGGACTCACGGCACACACGCTCTCCCTCAGAAGGGAATTCATACGCGACTCTCTGAGGCCTCCGGAGAGCCGTAGAGGAGTTAAAGCACTCTATCGAGTCAGGGTTCATGGAGATGGCTGCACAGCAAACTTTGCTGATAGGAAACACTCGTGCTCACCTTGAGGCCTGGGGTCACGTTTACTTCGCACTTTAGCTAGGGCAAGCCGTTGCATGAGCTCCTAGCAAGGCACTGGCAACCACCTGGATTCGTAGGAGAAAACTCCCTTTCTTCACTGAGGCATTCCTAGCAGTGACTAGAAGACGGGTAACAGCACTGCCTTTCAGTCAGCCTTGAGGCCGCCACTATCTGCCTTTCAAATGGGGGGAAATACTGCCTTTCGCCAGGCTTCTCAATTACAAACCGGATCACCCAGCACATATACCTCTCTTCTCTGACAAGCCAAAGGAGGCCCTTTGAACGCAATTCGGCCTTCTGCGATGAAACTTTAGGATGCAGTGTGTTCTGCATGTGCTGAGTGGCATAATCCTCTAAATGCCCTCAGGAGGCCTAGGTGACTTTGCATGTTCCAAATGCCTAGCAAGGCTCAGGGTAAATCTCTACTTTCTTTCGGGCTGGACCTAAAGTCTACTTTCCGCCTCACTTAGAGAGACGTCGAGCACGAGTCCCCAAAGTGGATTGGAGCCCCGGTGGTTTCTTTCAGGGCAGCTTAGATGTCCCCAACGTGGCAGACCCGCATGGAAAGAAAGCCTGCCCAAGAACCGTGCTCCTGGGTCTGTTTCAAAGCTGTGGAACGCTAGCCATAGAGAACAGATTAGTTCCCGGCCCTTTCACCTGCATAGTGAGGGATGGTCCCAGAGCCGTGTATCCCTTGTTTGTGCTCAGAAGGCTTTTGCTACACGGTGCACATCCTCGGAAAGAAGTGCCCCCGTGAGAGGCTTGAGCGCTGTGAGGCATACTAAAGCTAAAGCCGTCCAATGACTGAGACTTCCTGGAAACTGGTGCACCCCTGCCTCTGCTAATGGGAAAATGTGCACCTTACTTCGTGACTAGAGGTCACCATTAGTTGGCACTTTAGCTACAGTATGCTCTGGGCTGAGCTCCCAGGAAGGAACCGCAAGCGCCCGGTTTCTTTTGCAAAAGCTCACTGCTCCTCAGAGGCATCTGTGGAGTGAACAGTGTCCTGGTGGTGTGGTGTTCAGGCAGCTTGGAAGCTGCACCGTAGTTCCTTTCCAAAGGGGGAGAGTCGGGCTTCTCCCCCATGCTCCAGTTTCCAACTTGACCCCACAGCGCATTTACCGGCACTCTCTGACTGACTACTGGAGACTTTTGGCCACACGGGGCCTTTCTCTGATCACACTTCGTTGCAGGCGGGGTCTTTTGCATGCCGTGCATAGCATTACCCGCTTAATGACTTAGTCAGGCCTAGGTGACTTTGGATCGTCCAAATGTCTCACAAGTTGACGGGTTTTTCTCTTCTTTCTGTCAGGCTGGACCTACAGTGTACCTTGTGTCACAATAGAGAGATGACAGGTAAGAGTCGCCAGGGGGCTCTGTAGGCTCAGGGATTCTTTCAGTGCGGCTCAGAGGGCCTCCACAGAGGGAGAGCCACGTTGATTGTAATACTGGCAAAAACGTTGTCCTGGGGCTGCTTTACAGCGGTAGAAATCAAGCTATGCAAGCGAGGAGCAGTTCATTGCCCTTCCCTCTGCATAGAAAGGGTTGACCCCAACAGCCTGTTCTGCGCTGTGTTGCTCGGAAAACAAACAGGGGACTCACGGCACACACGCTCTCCCTCAGAAGGGAATTCATACGCGACTCTCTGAGGCCTCCGGAGAGCCGTAGAGGAGTTAAAGCACTCTATCGAGTCAGGGTTCATGGAGATGGCTGCACAGCAAACTTTGCTGATAGGAAACACTCGTGCTCACCTTGAGGCCTGGGGTCACGTTTACTTCGCACTTTAGCTAGGGCAAGCCGTGGGATGAGCTCCTGGCAAGGCACTGGCGACCACCTGGATTCGTAGGAGAAAACTCCCTTTCTTCACTGAGGCATTCCTAGCAGTGACTAGAAGACGGGTAACAACACTGCCTTTCAGTCAGCCTTGAGGCCGCCACTATCTGCCTTTCAAATGGGGGGAAATACTGCCTTTCGCCAGGCTTCTCAATTACACACCGGATCACCCAGCACATATACCTCTCTTCTCTGACAAGCCAAAGGAGGCCCTTGGAACGCAATTCGGCCTTCTGCGATGAAACTTTGGGATGCAGTGTGTTCTGCATGTGCTGAGTGGCATAATCCTCTAAATGCCCTCAGGAGGCCTAGGTGACTTTGCATGTTCCAAATGCCTAGCAAGGCTCAGGGTAAATCTCTACTTTCTTTCGGGCTGGACCTAAAGTCTACTTTCCGCCTCACTTAGAGAGACGTCGAGCACGAGTCCCCAAAGTGGATTGGAGCCCCGGTGGTTTCTTTCAGGGCAGCTTAGGTGTCCCCAACGTGGCAGACCCGCATGGAAAGAAAGCCTGCCCAAGAACCGTGCTCCTGGGTCTGTTTCAAAGCTGTGGAACGCTAGCCGTAGAGAACAGATTAGTTCCCGGCCCTTTCACCTGCATAGTGAGGGATGGTCCCAGAGCCGTGTATCCCTTGTTTGTGCTCAGAAGGCTTTTGCTACACGGTGCACATCCTCGGAAAGAAGTGCCCCCGTGAGAGGCTTGAGCGCTGTGAGGCATACTAAAGCTAAAGCCGTCCATTGACTGAGACTTCCTGGAAACTGGTGCACCCCTGCCTCTGCTAATGGGAAAATGTGCACCTTACTTCGTGACTAGAGGTCACCTTTAGTTGGCACTTTAGCTACAGTATGCTCTGGGCTGAGCTCCCAGGAAGGAACCGCAAGCGCCCGGTTTCTTTTGCAAAAGCTCACTGCTCCTCAGAGGCATCTGTGGAGTGAACAGTGTCCTGGTGGTGTGGTGTTCAGGCAGCTTGGAAGCTGCACCGTAGTTGCTTTCCAAAGGGGGAGAGTCGGGCTTCTCCCCCATGCTCCAGTTTCCAACTTGACCCCACAGCGCATTTACCGGCACTCTCTGACTGACTACTGGAGACTTTTGGCCACACGGGGCCTTTCTCTGATCACACTTCGTTGCAGGCGGGGTCTTTTGCATGCCGTGCATAGCATTACCCGCTTAATGACTTAGTCAGGCCTAGGTGACTTTGGATCGTCCAAATGTCTCACAAGTTGACCGTTTTTTCTCTTCTTTCTGTCAGGCTGGACCTACAGTGTACCTTGTGTCACAATAGAGAGATGACAGGTAAGAGTCGCCAGGGGGCTCTGTAGGCTCAGGGATTCTTTCAGTGCGGCTCAGAGGGCCTCCACAGAGGGAGAGCCACGTTGATTGTAATACTGGCAAAAACGTTGTCCTGGGGCTGCTTTACAGCGGTAGAAATCAAGCTATGCAAGCGAGGAGCAGTTCATTGCCCTTCCCTCTGCATAGAAAGGGTTGACCCCAACAGCCTGTTCTGCGCTGTGTTGCTCGGAAAACAAACAGGGGACTCACGGCACACACGCTCTCCCTCAGAAGGGAATTCATACGCGACTCTCTGAGGCCTCCGGAGAGCCGTAGAGGAGTTAAAGCACTCTATCGAGTCAGGGTTCATGGAGATGGCTGCACAGCAAACTTTGCTGATAGGAAACACTCGTGCTCACCTTGAGGCCTGGGGTCACGTTTACTTCGCACTTTAGCTAGGGCAAGCCGTGGGATGAGCTCCTGGCAAGGCACTGGCGACCACCTGGATTCGTAGGAGAAAACTCCCTTTCTTCACTGAGGCATTCCTAGCAGTGACTAGAAGACGGGTAACAGCACTGCCTTTCAGTCAGCCTTGAGGCCGCCACTATCTGCCTTTCAAATGGGGGGAAATACTGCCTTTCGCCAGGCTTCTCAATTACACACCGGATCACCCAGCACATATACCTCTCTTCTCTGACAAGCCAAAGGAGGCCCTTGGAACGCAATTCGGCCTTCTGCGATGAAACTTTAGGATGCAGTGTGTTCTGCATGTGCTGAGTGGCATAATCCTCTAAATGCCCTCAGGAGGCCTAGGTGACTTTGCATGTTCCAAATGCCTAGCAAGGCTCACGGTAAATCTCTACTCTTTCGGGCTGGACCTAAAGTCTACTTTCCGCCTCACTTAGAGAGACGTCGAGCACGAGTCCCCAAAGTGGATTGGAGCCCCGGTGGTTTCTTTCAGGGCAGCTTAGGTGTCCCCAACGTGGCAGACGCGCATGGAAAGAAAGCCTGCCCAAGAACCGTGCTCCTGGGGCTGTTTCAAAGCTGTGGAACGCTAGCCATAGAGAACAGATTAGTTCCCGGCCCTTTCACCTGCATAGTGAGGGATGGTCCCAGAGCCGTGTATCCCTTGTTTGTGCTCAGAAGGCTTTTGCTACACGGTGCACATCCTCGGAAAGAAGTGCCCCCGTGAGAGGCTTGAGCGCTGTGAGGCATACTAAAGCTAAAGCCGTCCATTGACTGAGACTTCCTGGAAACTGGTGCACCCCTGCCTCTGCTAATGGGAAAATGTGCACCTTACTTCGTGACTAGAGGTCACCTTTAGTTGGCACTTTAGCTACAGTATGCTCTGGGCTGAGCTCCCAGGAAGGAACCGCAAGCACCCGGTTTCTTTTGCAAAAGCTCACTGCTCCTCAGAGGCATCTGTGGAGTGAACAGTGTCCTGGTGGTGTGGTGTTCAGGCAGCTTGGAAGCTGCACCGTAGTTGCTTTCCAAAGGGGGAGAGTCGGGCTTCTCCCCCATGCTCCAGTTTCCAACTTGACCCCACAGCGCATTTACCGGCACTCTCTGACTGACTACTGGAGACTTTTGGCCACACGGGGCCTTTCTCTGATCACACTTCGTTGCAGGCGGGGTCTTTTGCATGCCGTGCATAGCTTTACCCGCTTAATGACTTAGTCAGCCCTAGGTGACTTTGGATCGTCCAAATGTCTCACAAGTTGACCGTTTTTTCTCTTCTTTCTGTCAGGCTGGACCTACAGTGTACCTTGTGTCACAATAGAGAGATGACAGGTAAGAGTCGCCAGGGGGCTCTGTAGGCTCAGGGATTCTTTCAGTGCGGCTCAGAGGGCCTCCACAGAGGGAGAGCCACGTTGATTGTAATACTGGCAAAAACGTTGTCCTGGGGCTGCTTTACAGCGGTAGAAATCAAGCTATGCAAGCGAGGAGCAGTTCATTGCCCTTCCCTCTGCATAGAAAGGGTTGACCCCAACAGCCTGTTCTGCGCTGTGTTGCTCGGAAAACAAACAGGGGACTCACGGCACACACGCTCTCCCTCAGACGGGAATTCATACGCGACTCTCTGAGGCCTCCGGAGAGCCGTAGAGGAGTTAAAGCACTCTATCGAGTCAGGGTTCATGGAGATGGCTGCACAGCAAACTTTGCTGATAGGAAACACTCGTGCTCACCTTGAGGCCTGGGGTCACGTTTACTTCGCACTTTAGCTAGGGCAAGCCGTGGGATGAGCTCCTGGCAAGGCACTGGCGACCACCTGGATTCGTAGGAGAAAACTCCCTTTCTTCACTGAGGCATTCCTAGCAGTGACTAGAAGACGGGTAACAGCACTGCCTTTCAGTCAGCCTTGAGGCCGCCACTATCTGCCTTTCAAATGGGGGGAAATACTGCCTTTCTCCAGGCTTCTCAATTACACACCGAATCACCCAGCACATATACCTCTCTTCTCTGACAAGCCAAAGGAGGCCCTTGCAACACAATTCGGCCTTCTGCGATGAAACTTTGGGATGCAGTGTGTTCTGCATGTGCTGAGTGGCATAATCCTCTAAATGCCCTTAGGAGGCCTAGGTGACTTTGCATGTTCCAAATGCCTAGCAAGGCTCAGGGTAAATCTCTACTTTCTTTCGGGCTGGACCTAAAGTCTACTTTCCGCCTCACTTAGAGAGACGTCGAGCACGAGTCCCCAAAGTGGATTGGAGCCCCGGTGGTTTCTTTCAGGGCAGCTTAGGTGTCCCCAACGTGGCAGACCCGCATGGAAAGAAAGCCTGCCCAAGAACCGTGCTCCTGGGTCTGTTTCAAAGCTGTGGAACGCTAGCCATAGAGAACAGATTAGTTCCCGGCCCTTTCACCTGCATAGTGAGGGATGGTCCCAGAGCCGTGTATCCCTTGTTTGTGCTCAGAAGGCTTTTGCTACACGGTGCACATCCTCGGAAAGAAGTGCCCCCGTGAGAGGCTTGAGCGCTGTGAGGCATACTAAAGCTAAAGCCGTCCATTGACTGAGACTTCCTGGAAACTGGTGCACCCCTGCCTCTGCTAATGGGAAAATGTGCACCTTACTTCGTGACTAGAGGTCACCTTTAGTTGGCACTTTAGCTACAGTATGCTCTGGGCTGAGCTCCCAGGAAGGAACCGCAAGCGCCCGGTTTCTTTTGCAAAAGCTCACTGCTCCTCAGAGGCATCTGTGGAGTGAACAGTGTCCTGGTGGTGTGGTGTTCAGGCAGCTTGGAAGCTGCACCGTAGTTGCTTTCCAAAGGGGGAGAGTCGGGCTTCTCCCCCATGCTCCAGTTTCCAACTTGACCCCACAGCGCATTTACCGGCACTCTCTGACTGACTACTGGAGACTTTTGGCCACACGGGGCCTTTCTCTGATCACACTTCGTTGCAGGCGGGGTCTTTTGCATGCCGTGCATAGCATTACCCGCTTAATGACTTAGTCAGGCCTAGGTGACTTTGGATCGTCCAAATGTCTCACAAGTTGACCGTTTTTTCTCTTCTTTCTGTCAGGCTGGACCTACAGTGTACCTTGTGTCACAATAGAGAGATGACAGGTAAGAGTCGCCAGGGGGCTCTGTAGGCTCAGGGATTCTTTCAGTGCGGCTCAGAGGGCCTCCACAGAGGGAGAGCCACGTTGATTGTAATACTGGCAAAAACGTTGTCCTGGGGCTGCTTTACAGCGGTAGAAATCAAGCTATGCAAGCGAGGAGCAGTTCATTGCCCTTCCCTCTGCATAGAAAGGGTTGACCCCAACAGCCTGTTCTGCGCTGTGTTGCTCGGAAAACAAACAGGGGACTCACGGCACACACGCTCTCCCTCAGAAGGGAATTCATACGCGACTCTCTGAGGCCTCCGGAGAGCCGTAGAGGAGTTAAAGCACTCTATCGAGTCAGGGTTCATGGAGATGGCTGCACAGCAAACTTTGCTGATAGGAAACAGTCGTGCTCACCTTGAGGCCTGGGGTCACGTTTACTTCGCACTTTAGCTAGGGCAAGCCGTGGGATGAGCTCCTGGCAAGGCACTGGCGACCACCTGGATTCGTAGGAGAGAACTCCCTTTCTTCACTGAGGCATTCCTAGCAGTGACTAGAAGACGGGTAACAGCACTGCCTTTCAGTCAGCCTTGAGGCCGCCACTATCTGCCTTTCAAAAGGGGGGAAATACTGCCTTTCGCCAGGCTTCTCAATTACACACCAGATCACCCAGCACATATACCTCTCTTCTCTGACAAGGCAAAGGAGGCCCTTGGAACACAATTCGGCCTTCTGCGATGAAACTTTGGGATGCAGTGTGTTCTGCATGTGCTGAGTGGCATAATCCTCTAAATGCCCTCAGGAGGCCTAGGTGACTTTGCATGTTCCAAATGCCTAGCAAGGCTCAGGGTAAATCTCTACTTTCTTTCGGGCTGGACCTAAAGTCTACTTTCCGCCTCACTTAGAGAGACGTCGAGCACGAGTCCGCAAAGTGGATTGGAGCCCCGGTGGTTTCTTTCAGGGCAGCTTAGGTGTCCCCAACATGGCAGACCCGCATGGAAAGAAAGCCTGCCCAAGAACCGTGCTCCTGGGTCTGTTTCAAAGCTGTGGAACGCTAGCCATAGAGAACAGATTAGTTCCCGGCCCTTTCACCTGCATAGTGAGGGATGGTCCCAGAGCCGTGTATCCCTTGTTTGTGCTCAGAAGGCTTTTGCTACACGGTGCACATCCTCGGAAAGAAGTGCCCCCGTGAGAGGCTTGAGCGCTGTGAGGCATACTAAAGCTAAAGCCGTCCATTGACTGAGACTTCCTGGAAACTGGTGCACCCCTGCCTCTGCTAATGGGAAAATGTGCACCTTACTTCGTGACTAGAGGTCACCTTTAGTTGGCACTTTAGCTACAGTATGCTCTGGGCTGAGCTCCCAGGAAGGAACCGCAAGCGCCCGGTTTCTTTTGCAAAAGCTCACTGCTCCTCAGAGGCATCTGTGGAGTGAACAGTGATCTGGTGGTGTGGTGTTCAGGCAGCTTGGAAGCTGCACCGTAGTTCCTTTCCAAAGGGGGAGAGTCGGGCTTCTCCCCCATGCTCCAGTTTCCAACTTGACCCCACAGCGCATTTACCGGCACTCTGTGACTGACTACTGGAGACTTTTGGCCACACGGGGCCTTTCTCTGATCACACTTCGTTGCAGGCGGGGTCTTTTGCATGCCGTGCATAGCATTACCCGCTTAATGACTTAGTCAGGCCTAGGTGACTTTGGATCGTCCAAATGTCTCACAACTTGACCGGTTTTTCTCTTCTTTCTGTCAGGCTGGACCTACAGTGTACCTTGTGTCACAATAGAGAGATGACAGGTAAGAGTCGCCAGGGGGCTCTGTAGGCTCAGGGATTCTTTCAGTGCGGCTCAGAGGGCCTCCACAGAGGGAGAGCCACGTTGATTGTAATACTGGCAAAAACGTTGTCCTGGGGCTGCTTTACAGCGGTAGAAATCAAGCTATGCAAGCGAGGAGCAGTTCATTGCCCTTCCCTCTGCATAGAAAGGGTTGACCCCAACAGCCTGTTCTGCGCTGTGTTGCTCGGAAAACAAACAGGGGACTCACAGCACACACGCTCTCCCTCAGAAGGGAATTCATACGCGACTCTCTGAGGCCTCCGGAGAGCCGTAGAGGAGTTAAAGCACTCTATCGAGTCAGGGTTCATGGAGATGGCTGCACAGCAAACTTTGCTGATAGGAAACACTCGTGCTCACCTTGAGGCCTGGGGTCACGTTTACTTCGCACTTTAGCTAGGGCAAGCCGTGGGATGAGCTCCTGGCAAGGCACTGGCGACCACCTGGATTCGTAGGAGAAAACTCCCTTTCTTCACTGAGGCATTCCTATCAGTGACTAGAAGACGGGTAACAGCACTGCCTTTCAGTCAGCCTTGAGGCCGCCACTATCTGCCTTTCAAATGGGGGGAAATACTGCCTTTCGCCAGGCTTCTCAATTACACACCGGATCACCCAGCACATATACCTCTCTTCTCTGACAAGCCAAAGGAGGCCCTTGGAACGCAATTCGGCCTTCTGCGATGAAACTTTAGGATGCAGTGTGTTCTGCATGTGCTGAGTGGCATAATCCTCTAAATGCCCTCAGGAGGCCTAGGTGACTTTGCATGTTCCAAATGCCTAGCAAGGCTCACGGTAAATCTCTACTCTTTCGGGCTGGACCTAAAGTCTACTTTCCGCCTCACTTAGAGAGACGTCGAGCACGAGTCCCCAAAGTGGATTGGAGCCCCGGTGGTTTCTTTCAGGGCAGCTTAGGTGTCCCCAACGTGGCAGACCCGCATGGAAAGAAAGCCTGCCCAAGAACCGTGCTCCTGGGGCTGTTTCAAAGCTGTGGAACGCTAGCCATAGAGAACAGATTAGTTCCCGGCCCTTTCACCTGCATAGTGAGGGATGGTCCCAGAGCCGTGTATCCCTTGTTTGTGCTCAGAAGGCTTTTGCTACACGGTGCACATCCTCGGAAAGAAGTGCCCCCGTGAGAGGCTTGAGCGCTGTGAGGCATACTAAAGCTAAAGCCGTCCAATGACTGAGACTTCCTGGAAACTGGTGCACCCCTGCCTCTGCTAATGGGAAAATGTGCACCTTACTTCGTGACTAGAGGTCACCTTTAGTTGGCACTTTAGCTACAGTATGCTCTGGGCTGAGCTCCCAGGAAGTAACCGCAAGCGACCGGTTTCTTTTGCAAAAGCTCACTGCTCCTCAGAGGCATCTGTGGAGTGAACAGTGTCCTGGTGGTGTGGTGTTCAGGCAGCTTGGAAGCTGCACCGTAGTTGCTTTCCAAAGGGGGAGAGTCGGGCTTCTCCCCCATGCTCCAGTTTCCAACTTGACCCCACAGCGCATTTACCGGCACTCTCTGACTGACTACTGGAGACTTTTGGCCACACGGGGCCTTTCTCTGATCACACTTCGTTGCAGGCGGGGTCTTTTGCATGCCGTGCATAGCATTACCCGCTTAATGACTTAGTCAGTCCTAGGTGACTTTGGATCGTCCAAATGTCTCACAAGTTGACCGTTTTTTCTCTTCTTTCTGTCAGGCTGGACCTACAGTGTACCTTGTGTCACAATAGAGAGATGACAGGTAAGAGTCGCCAGGGGGCTCTGTAGGCTCAGGGATTCTTTCAGTGCGGCTCAGAGGGCCTCCACAGAGGGAGAGCCACGTTGATTGTAATACTGGCAAAAACGTTGTCCTGGGGCTGCTTTACAGCGGTAGAAATCAAGCTATGCAAGCGAGGAGCAGTTCATTGCCCTTCCCTCTGCATAGAAAGGGTTGACCCCAACAGCCTGTTCTGCGCTGTGTTGCTCGGAAAACAAACAGGGGACTCACGGCACACACGCTCTCCCTCAGACGGGAATTCATACGCGACTCTCTGAGGCCTCCGGAGAGCCGTAGAGGAGGTAAAGCACTCTATCGAGTCAGGGTTCATGGAGATGGCTGCACAGCAAACTTTGCTGATAGGAAACACTCGTGCTCACCTTGAGGCCTGGGGTCACGTTTACTTCGCACTTTAGCTAGGGCAAGCCGTGGGATGTGCTCCTAGCAAGGCAATGGCGACCACCTGGATTCGTAGGAGAAAACTCCCTTTCTTCACTGAGGCATTCCTAGCAGTGACTAGAAGACGGGTAACAGCACTGCCTTTCAGTCAGCCTTGAGGCCGCCTCTATCTGCCTTTCAAATGGGGGGAAATACTGCCTTTCTCCAGGCTTCTCAATTACACACCGGATCACCCAGCACATATACCTCTCTTCTCTGACAAGCCAAAGGAGGCCCTTGGAACACAATTCGGCCTTCTGCGATGAAACTTTGGGATGCAGTGTGTTCTGCATGTGCTGAGTGGCATAATCCTCTAAATGCCCTCAGGAGGCCTAGGTGACTTTGCATGTTCCAAATGCCTAGCAAGGCTCAGGGTAAATCTCTACTTTCTTTCGGGCTGGACCTAAAGTCTACTTTCCGCCTCACATAGAGAGACGTCGAGCACGAGTCCCGAAAGGGGATTGGAGCCCCGGTGGTTTCTTTCAGGGCAGCTTAGGTGTCCTCCACGTGGCACACCCGCATGGAAAGAAAGCCTGCCCAAGAACCGTGCTCCTGGGTCTGTTTCAAAGCTGTGGAACGCTAGCCGTAGAGAACAGATTAGTTCCCGGCCCTTTCACCTGCATAGTGAGGGATGGTCCCAGAGCCGTGTATCCCTTGTTTGTGCTCAGAAGGCTTTTGCTACACGGTGCACATCCTCGGAAAGAAGTGCCCCCGTGAGAGGCTTGAGCGCTGTGAGGCATACTAAAGCTAAAGCCGTCCATTGACTGAGACTTCCTGGAAACTGGTGCACCCCTGCCTCTGCTAATGGGAAAATGTGCACCTTACTTCGTGACTAGAGGTCACCTTTAGTTGGCACTTTAGCTACAGTATGCTCTGGGCTGAGCTCCCAGGAAGGAACCGCAAGCGCCCGGTTTCTTTTGCAAAAGCTCACTGCTCCTCAGAGGCATCTGTGGAGTGAACAGTGTCCTGGTGGTGTGGTGTTCAGGCAGCTTGGAAGCTGCACCGTAGTTGCTTTCCAAAGGGGGAGAGTCGGGCTTCTCCCCCATGCTCCAGTTTCCAACTTGACCCCACAGCGCATTTACCGGCACTCTCTGACTGACTACTGGAGACTTTTGGCCACACGGGGCCTTTCTCTGATCACACTTCGTTGCAGGCGGGGTCTTTTGCATGCCGTGCATAGCATTACCCGCTTAATGACTTAGTCAGGCCTAGGTGACTTTGGATCGTCCAAATGTCTCACAAGTTGACCGTTTTTTCTCTTCTTTCTGTCAGGCTGGACGTACAGTGTACGTTGTGTCACAATAGAGAGATGACAGGTAAGAGTCGCCAGGGGGCTCTGTAGGCTCAGGGATTCTTTCAGTGCAGCTCAGAGGGCCTCCACAGAGGGAGAGCCACGTTGATTGTAATACTGGCAAAAACGTTGTCCTGGGGCTGCTTTACAGCGGTAGAAATCAAGCTATGCAAGCGAGGAGCAGTTCATTGCCCTTCCCTCTGCATAGAAAGGGTTGACCCCAACAGCCTGTTCTGCGCTGTGTTGCTCGGAAAACAAACAGGGGACTCACGGCACACACGCTCTCCCTCAGAAGGGAATTCATACGCGACTCTCTGAGGCCTCCGGAGAGCCGTAGAGGAGTTAAAGCACTCTATCGAGTCAGGGTTCATGGAGATGGCTGCACAGCAAACTTTGCTGATAGGAAACACTCGTGCTTACCTTGAGGACTCGGGTCACGTTTACTTCGCACTTTAGCTAGGGCAAGCCGTGGGATGAGCTCCTAGCAAGGTACTGGCGACCACCTGGATTCGTAGGAGAAAACTCCCTTTCTTCACTGAGGCATTCCTAGCAGTGACTAGAAGACGGGTAACAGCACTGCCTTTCAGTCAGCCTTGAGGCCGCCACTATCTGCCTTTCAAATGGGGGGAAATACTGCCTTTCTCCAGGCTTCTCAATTACACACCGGATCACCCAGCACATATACCTCTCTTCTCTGACAAGCCAAAGGAGGCCCTTGCAACACAATTCGGCCTTCTGCGATGAAACTTTGGAATGCAGTGTGTTCTGCATGTGCTGAGTGGCATAATCCTCTAAATGCCCTCAGGAGGCCTAGGTGACTTTGCATGTTCCAAATGCCTAGCAAGGCTCAGGGTAAATCTCTACTTTCTTTCGGGCTGGACCTAAAGTCTACTTTCCGCCTCACTTAGAGAGACGTCGAGCACGAGTCCCCAAAGTGGATTGGAGCCCCGGTGGTTTCTTTCAGGGCAGCTTAGGTGTCCCCAACGTGGCAGACCCGCATGGAAAGAAAGCCTGCCCAAGAACCGTGCTCCTGGGGCTGTTTCAAAGCTGTGGAACGCTAGCCGTAGGGAACAGATTAGTTCCCGGCCCTTTCACCTGCATAGTGAGGGATGGTCCCAGAGCCGTGTATCCCTTGTTTGTGCTCAGAAGGCTTTTGCTACACGGTGCACATCCTCGGAAAGAAGTGCCCCCGTGAGAGGCTTGAGCGCTGTGAGGCATACTAAAGCTAAAGCCGTCCATTGACTGAGACTTCCTGGAAACTGGTGCACCCCTGCCTCTGCTAATGGGAAAATGTGCACCTTACTTCGTGACTAGAGGTCACCTTTAGTTGGCACTTTAGCTACAGTATGCTCTGGGCTGAGCTCCCAGGAAGGAACCGCAAGCGCCCGGTTTCTTTTGCAAAAGCTCACTGCTCCTCAGAGGCATCTGTGGAGTGAACAGTGTCCTGGTGGTGTGGTGTTCAGGCAGCTTGGAAGCTGCACCGTAGTTGCTTTCCAAAGGGGGAGAGTCGGGCTTCTCCCCCATGCTCCAGTTTCCAACTTGACCCCACAGCGCATTTACCGGCACTCTCTGACTGACTACTGGAGACTTTTGGCCACACGGGGCCTTCCTCTGATCACACTTCGTTGCAGGCGGGGTCTTTTGCATGCCGTGCATAGCATTACCCGCTTAATGACTTAGTCAGGCCTAGGTGACTTTGGATCGTCCAAATGTCTCACAAGTTGACCGTTTTTTCTCTTCTTTCTGTCAGGCTGGACGTACAGTGTACCTTGTGTCACAATAGAGAGATGACAGGTAAGAGTCGCCAGGGGGCTCTGTAGGCTCAGGGATTCTTTCAGTGCAGCTCAGAGGGCCTCCACAGAGGGAGAGCCACGTTGATTGTAATACTGGCAAAAACGTTGTCCTGGGGCTGCTTTACAGCGGTAGAAATCAAGCTATGCAAGCGAGGAGCAGTTCATTGCCCTTCCCTCTGCATAGAAAGGGTTGACCCCAACAGCCTGTTCTGCGCTGTGTTGCTCGGAAAACAAACAGGGGACTCACGGCACACACGCTCTCCCTCAGAAGGGAATTCATACGCGACTCTCTGAGGCCTCCGGAGAGCCGTAGAGGAGTTAAAGCACTCTATCGAGTCAGGGTTCATGGAGATGGCTGCACAGCAAACTTTGCTGATAGGAAACACTCGTGCTTACCTTGAGGACTCGGGTCACGTTTACTTCGCACTTTAGCTAGGGCAAGCCGTGGGATGAGCTCCTAGCAAGGTACTGGCGACGACCTGGATTCGTAGGAGAAAACTCCCTTTCTTCACTGAGGCATTCGTAGCAGTGACTAGAAGACGGGTAACAGCACTGCCTTTCAGTCAGCCTTGAGGCCGCCACTATCTGCCTTTCAAATGGGGGGAAATACTGCCTTTCGCCAGGCTTCTCAATTACACACCAGATCACCCAGCACAGATACCTCTCTTCTCTGACAAGCCAAAGGAGGCCCTTGCAACACAATTCGGCCTTCTGCGATGAAACTTTGGGATGCAGTGTGTTCTGCATGTGCTGAGTGGCATAATCCTCTAAAGACTTTGCATGTTCCAAATGCCTAGCAAGGCTCAGGGTAAATTTCTACTTTCTTTCGGGCTGGACCTAAAGTCTACTTTCCGCCTCACTTAGAGAGACGTCGAGCACGAGTCCCCAAAGTGGATTGGAGCCCCGGTGGTTTCTTTCAGGGCAGCTTAGGTGTCCTCCACGTGGCACACCCGCATGGAAAGAAAGCCTGCCCAAGAACCGTGCTCCTGGGTCTGTTTCAAAGCTGTGGAACGCTAGCCGTAGAGAACAGATTAGTTCCCGGCCCTTTCACCTGCATAGTGAGGGATGGTCCCAGAGCCGTGTATCCCTTGTTTGTGCTCAGAAGGCTTTTGCTACACGGTGCACATCCTCAGAAAGAAGTGCCCCCGTGAGAGGCTTGAGCGCTGTGAGGCATACTAAAGCTAAAGCCGTCCATTGACTGAGACTTCCTGGAAACTGGTGCACCCCTGCCTCTGCTAATGGGAAAATGTGCACCTTACTTCGTGACTAGAGGTCACCTTTAGTTGGCACTTTAGCTACAGTATGCTCTGGGCTGAGCTCCCAGGAAGGAACCGCAAGCGCCCGGTTTCTTTTGCAAAAGCTCACTGCTCCTCAGAGGCATCTGTGGAGTGAACAGTGTCCTGGTGGTGTGGTGTTCAGGCAGCTTGGAAGCTGCACCGTAGTTGCTTTCCAAAGGGGGAGAGTCGGGCTTCTCCCCCATGCTCCAGTTTCCAACTTGACCCCACAGCGCATTTACTGGCACTCTCTGACTGACTACTGGAGACTTTTGGCCACACGGGGCCTTTCTCTGATCACACTTCGTTGCAGGCGGGGTCTTTTGCATGCCGTGCATAGCATTACCCGCTTAATGACTTAGTCAGGCCTAGGTGACTTTGGATCGTCCAAATGTCTCACAAGTTGACCGTTTTTTCTCTTCTTTCTGTCAGGCTGGACGTACAGTGTACGTTGTGTCACAATAGAGAGATGACAGGTAAGAGTCGCCAGGGGGCTCTGTAGGCTCAGGGATTCTTTCAGTGCAGCTCAGAGGGCCTCCACAGAGGGAGAGCCACGTTGATTGTAATACTGGCAAAAACGTTGTCCTGGGGCTGCTTTACAGCGGTAGAAATCAAGCTATGCAAGCGAGGAGCAGTTCATTGCCCTTCCCTCTGCATAGAAAGGGTTGACCCCAACAGCCTGTTCTGCGCTGTGTTGCTCGGAAAACAAACAGGGGACTCACGGCACACACGCTCTCCCTCAGAAGGGAATTCATACGCGACTCTCTGAGGCCTCCGGAGAGCCGTAGAGGAGTTAAAGCACTCTATCGAGTCAGGGTTCATGGAGATGGCTGCACAGCAAACTTTGCTGATAGGAAACACTCGTGCTTACCTTGAGGACTCGGGTCACGTTTACTTCGCACTTTAGCTAGGGCAAGCCGTGGGATGAGCTCCTAGCAAGGTACTGGCGACCACCTGGATTCGTAGGAGAAAACTCCCTTTCTTCACTGAGGCATTCCTAGCAGTGACTAGAAGACGGGTAACAGCACTGCCTTTCAGTCAGCCTTGAGGCCGCCACTATCTGCCTTTCAAATGGGGGGAAATACTGCCTTTCGCCAGGCTTCTCAATTACACACCAGATCACCCAGCACAGATACCTCTCTTCTCTGACAAGCCAAAGGAGGCCCTTGCAACACAATTCGGCCTTCTGCGATGAAACTTTGGGATGCAGTGTGTTCTGCATGTGCTGAGTGGCATAATCCTCTAAATGCCCTCAGGAGGCCTAGGTGACTTTGCATGTTCCAAATGCCTAGCAAGGCTCAGGGTAAATCTCTACTTTCTTTCGGGCTGGACCTAAAGTCTACTTTCCGCCTCACTTAGAGAGACGTCGAGCACGAGTCCCCAAAGTGGATTGGAGCCCCGGTGGTTTCTTTCAGGGCAGCTTAGGTGTCCCCAACGTGGCAGACCCGCATGGAAAGAAAGCCTGCCCAAGAACCGTGCTCCTGGGTCTGTTTCAAAGCTGTGGAACGCTAGCCGTAGAGAACAGATTAGTTCCCGGCCCTTTCACCTGCATAGTGAGGGATGGTCCCAGAGCCGTGTATCCGTTGTTTGTGCTCAGAAGGCTTTTGCTACACGGTGCACATCCTCGGAAAGAAGTGCCCCCGTGAGAGGCTTGAGCGCTGTGAGGCATACTAAAGCTAAAGCCGTCCATTGACTGAGACTTCCTGGAAACTGGTGCACCCCTGCCTCTGCTAATGGGAAAATGTGCACCTTACTTCGTGACTAGAGGTCACCTTTAGTTGGCACTTTAGCTACAGTATGCTCTGGGCTGAGCTCCCAGGAAGGAACCGCAAGCGCCCGGTTTCTTTTGCAAAAGCTCACTGCTCCTCAGAGGCATCTGTGGAGTGAACAGTGTCCTGGTGGTGTGGTGTTCAGGCAGCTTGGAAGCTGCACCGTAGTTGCTTTCCAAAGGGGGAGAGTCGGGCTTCTCCCCCATGCTCCAGTTTCCAACTTGACCCCACAGCGCATTTACCGGCACTCTCTGACTGACTACTGGAGACTTTTGACCACACGGGGCCTTTCTCTGATCACACTTCGTTGCAGGCGCGGTCTTTTGCATGCCGTGCATAGCATTACCCGCTTAATGACTTAGTCAGGCCTAGGTGACTTTGGATCGTCCAAATGTCTCACAAGTTGACCGTTTTTCTCTTCTTTCTGTCAGGCTGGACCTACAGTGTACCTTGCGTCACAATAGAGAGATGACAGGTAAGAGTCGCCAGGGGGCTCTGTAGGCTCAGGGATTCTTTCAGTGCGGCTCAGAGGGCCTCCACAGAGGGAGAGCCACGTTGATTGTAATACTGGCAAAAACGTTGTCCTGGGGCTGCTTTACAGCGGTAGAACTCAAGCTATGCAAGCGAGGAGCAGTTCATTGCCCTTCCCTCTGCATAGAAAGGGTTGACCCCAACAGCCTGTTCTGCGCTGTGTTGCTCGGAAAACAAACAGGGGCCTCACGGCGCTCACGCTCTCCCTCAGAAGGGAATTCATACGCGACTCTCTGAGGCCTCCGGAGAGCCGTAGAGGAGTTAAAGCACTCTATCGAGTCAGGGTTCATGGAGATGGCTGCACAGCAAACTTTGCTGATAGGAAACACTCGTGCTCACCTTGAGGCCTGGGGTCACGTTTACTTCGCACTTTAGCTAGGGCAAGCCGTGGGATGAGCTCCTAGCAAGGCACTGGCGACCACCTGGATTCGTAGGAGAAAACTCCCTTTCTTCACTGAGGCATTCCTAGCAGTGACTCTAAGACGGGTAACAGCACTGCCTTTCAGTCAGCCTTGAGGCCGCCACTATCTGCCTTTCAAAAGGGGGGAAATACTGCCTTTCGCCAGGCTTCTCAATTACACACCGGATCACCCAGCACATATACCTCTCTTCTCTGACAAGCCAAAGGAGGCCCTTGCAACACAATTCGGCCTTCTGCGATGAAACTTTGTGATGCAGTGTGTTCTGCATGTGCTGAGTGGCATAATCCTCTAAATGCCCTCAGGAGGCCTAGGTGACTTTGCATGTTCCAAATGCCTAGCAAGGCTCAGGGTAAATCTCTACTTTCTTTCGGGCTGGACCTAAAGTCTACTTTCCGCCTCACTTAGAGAGACGTCGAGCACGAGTCCCCAAAGTGGATTGGAGCCCCGGTGGTTTCTTTCAGGGCAGCTTAGGTGTCCCCAACGTGGCAGACCCGCATGGAAAGAAAGCCTGCCCAAGAACCGTGCTCCTGGGTCTGTTTCAAAGCTGTGGAACGCTAGCCATAGAGAACAGATTAGTTCCCGGCCCTTTCACCTGCATAGTGAGGGATGGTCCCAGAGCCGTGTATCCCTTGTTTGTGCTCAGAAGGCTTTTGCTACACGGTGCACATCCTCGGAAAGAAGTGCCCCCGTGAGAGGCTTGAGCGCTGTGAGGCATACTAAAGCTAAAGCCGTCCATTGACTGAGACTTCCTGGAAACTGGTGCACCCCTGCCTCTGCTAATGGGAAAATGTGCACCTTACTTCGTGACTAGAGGTCACCTTTAGTTGGCACTTTAGCTACAGTATGCTCTGGGCTGAGCTCCCAGGAAGGAACCGCAAGCGCCCGGTTTCTTTTGCAAAAGCTCACTGCTCCTCAGAGGCATCTGTGGAGTGAACAGTGTCCTGGTGGTGTGGTGTTCAGGCAGCTTGGAAGCTGCACCGTAGTTGCTTTCCAAAGGGGGAGAGTCGGGCTTCTCCCCCATGCTCCAGTTTCCAACTTGACCCCACAGCGCATTTACCGGCACTCTCTGACTGACTACTGGAGACTTTTGGCCACACGGGGCCTTTCTCTGATCACACTTCGTTGCAGGCGGGGTCTTTTGCATGCCGTGCATAGCATTACCCGCTTAATGACTTAGTCAGGCCTAGGTGACTTTGGATCGTCCAAATGTCTCACAACTTGACCGGTTTTTCTGTTCTTTCTGTCAGGCTGGACCTACAGTGTACCTTGTGTCACAATAGAGAGATGACAGGTAAGAGTCGCCAGGGGGCTCTGTAGGCTCAGGGATTCTTTCAGTGCAGCTCAGAGGGCCTCCACAGAGGGAGAGCCACGTTGATTGTAATACTGGCAAAAACGTCCTGGGGCTGCTTTACAGCGGTAGAAATCAAGCTATGCAAGCGAGGAGCAGTTCATTGCCCTTCCCTCTGCATAGAAAGGGTTGACCCCAACAGCCTGTTCTGCGCTGTGTTGCTCGGAAAACAAACAGGGGCCTCACGGCGCACACGCTCTCCCTCAGAAGGGAATTCATACGCGACTCTCTGAGGCCTCCGGAGAGCCGTAGAGGAGTTAAAGCACTCTATCGAGTCAGGGTTCATGGAGATGGCTGCACAGCAAACTTTGCTGATAGGAAACACTCGTGCTCACCTTGAGGCCTGGGGTCACGTTTACTTCGCACTTTAGCTAGGGCAAGCCGTGGGATGAGCTCCTAGCAAGGCACTGGCGACCACCTGGATTCGTAGGAGAAAACTCCCTTTCTTCACTGAGGCATTCCTAGCAGTGACTAGAAGACGGGTAACAGCACTGCCTTTCAGTCAGCCTTGAGGCCGCCACTATCTGCCTTTCAAAAGGGGGGAAATACTGCCTTTCGCCAGGCTTCTCAATTACACACCAGATCACCCAGCACATATACCTCTCTTCTCTGACAAGGCAAAGGAGGCCCTTGGAACACAATTCGGCCTTCTGCGATGAAACTTTGGGATGCAGTGTGTTCTGCATGTGCTGAGTGGCATAATCCTCTAAATGCCCTCAGGAGGCCTAGGTGACTTTGCATGTTCCAAATGCCTAGCAAGGCTCAGGGTAAATCTCTACTTTCTTTCGGGCTGGACCTAAAGTCTACTTTCCGCCTCACTTAGAGAGACGTCGAGCACGAGTCCCCAAAGTGGATTGGAGCCCCGGTGGTTTCTTTCAGGGCAGCTTAGGTGTCCCCAACGTGGCAGACCCGCATGGAAAGAAAGCCTGCCCAAGAACCGTGCTCCTGGGTCTGTTTCAAAGCTGTGGAACGCTAGCCATAGAGAACAGATTAGTTCCCGGCCCTTTCACCTGCATAGTGAGGGATGGTCCCAGAGCCGTGTATCCCTTGTTTGTGCTCAGAAGGCTTTTGCTACACGGTGCACATCCTCGGAAAGAAGTGCCCCCGTGAGAGGCTTGAGCGCTGTGAGGCATACTAAAGCTAAAGCCGTCCTTTGACTGAGACTTCCTGGAAACTGGTGCACCCCTGCCTCTGCTAATGGGAAAATGTGCACCTTACTTCGTGACTAGAGGTCACCTTTAGTTGGCACTTTAGCTACAGTATGCTCTGGGCTGAGCTCCCAGGAAGGAACCGCAAGCGTCCGGTTTCTTTTGCAAAAGCTCACTGCTCCTCAGAGGCATCTGTGGAGTGAACAGTGTCCTGGTGGTGTGGTGTTCAGGCAGCTTGGAAGCTGCACCGTAGTTGCTTTCCAAAGGGGGAGAGTCGGGCTTCTCCCCCATGCTCCAGTTTCCAACTTGACCCCACAGCGCATTTACCGGCACTCTCTGACTGACTACTGGAGACTTTTGGCCACACGGGGCCTTTCTCTGATCACACTTCGTTGCAGGCGGGGTCTTTTGCATGCCGTGCATAGCATTACCCGCTTAATGACTTAGTCAGCCCTAGGTGACTTTGGATCGTCCAAATGTCTCACAAGTTGACCGTTTTTTCTCTTCTTTCTGTCAGGCTGGACCTACAGTGTACCTTGTGTCACAATAGAGAGATGACAGGTAAGAGTCGCCAGGGGGCTCTGTAGGCTCAGGGATTCTTTCAGTGCGGCTCAGAGCGCCTCCACAGAGGGAGAGCCACGTTGATTGTAATACTGGCAAAAACGTTGTCCTGGGGCTGCTTTACAGCGGTAGAAATCAAGCTATGCAAGCGAGGAGCAGTTCATTGCCCTTCCCTCTGCATAGAAAGGGTTGACCCCAACAGCCTGTTCTGCGCTGTGTTGCTCGGAAAACAAACAGGGGACTCTCGGCACACACGCTCTCCCTCAGAAGGGAATTCATACGCGACTCTCTGAGGCCTCCGGAGAGCCGTAGAGGAGTTAAAGCACTCTATCGAGTCAGGGTTCATGGAGATGGCTGCACAGCAAACTTTGCTGATAGGAAACACTCGTGCTCACCTTGAGGCCTGGGGTCACGTTTACTTCGCACTTTAGCTAGGGCAAGCCGTGGGATGTGCTCCTAGCAAGGCAATGGCGACCACCTGGATTCATAGGAGAAAACTCCCTTTCTTCACTGAGGCATTCCTAGCAGTGACTAGAAGACGGGTAACAGCACTGCCTTTCAGTCAGCCTTGAGGCCGCCTCTATCTGCCTTTCAAATGGGGGAAATACTGCCTTTCTCCAGGCTTCTCAATTACACACCGGATCACCCAGCACATATACCTCTCTTCTCTGACAAGCCAAAGGAGGCCCTTGGAACACAATTCGGCCTTCTGCGATGAAACTTTGGGATGCAGTGTGTTCTGCATGTGCTGAGTGGCATAATCCTCTAAATGCCCTCAGGAGGCCTAGGTGACTTTGCATATTCCAAATGCCTAGGAAGGCTCAGGGTAAATCTCTACTTTCTTTCGGGCTGGACCTAAAGTCTACTTTCCGCCTCACTTAGAGAGACGTCGAGCACGAGTCCCCAAAGTGGATTGGAGCCCCGGTGGTTTCTTTCAGGGCAGCTTAGGTGTCCCCAACGTGGCAGACCCGCATGGAAAGAAAGCCTGCCCAAGAACCGTGCTCCTGGGTCTGTTTCAAAGCTGTGGAACGCTAGCCATAGAGAACAGATTAGTTCCCGGCCCTTTCACCTGCATAGTGAGGGATGGTCCCAGAGCCGTGTATCCCTTGTTTGTGCTCAGAAGGCTTTTGCTACACGGTGCACATCCTCGGAAAGAAGTGCCCCCGTGAGAGGCTTGAGCGCTGTGAGGCATACTAAAGCTAAAGCCGTCCATTGACTGAGACTTCCTGGAAACTGGTGCACCCCTGCCTCTGCTAATGGGAAAATGTGCACCTTACTTCGTGACTAGAGGTCACCTTTAGTTGGCACTTTAGCTACAGTATGCTCTGGGCTGAGCTCCCAGGAAGGAACCGCAAGCGCCCGGTTTCTTTTGCAAAAGCTCACTGCTCCTCAGAGGCATCTGTGGAGTGAACAGTGTCCTGGTGGTGTGGTGTTCAGGCAGCTTGGAAGCTGCACCGTAGTTGCTTTCCAAAGGGGGAGAGTCGGGCTTCTCCCCCATGCTCCAGTTTCCAACTTGACCCCACAGCGCATTTACCGGCACTCTCTGACTGACTACTGGAGACTTTTGGCCACACGGGGCCTTTCTCTGATCACACTTCGTTGCAGGCGGGGTCTTTTGCATGCCGTGCATAGCATTACCCGCTTACTGACTTAGTCAGGCCTAGGTGACTTTGGATCGTCCAAATGTCTCACAAGTTGACCGTTTTTTCTCTTCTTTCTGTCAGGCTGGACCTACAGTGTACCTTGTGTCACAATAGAGAGATGACAGGTAAGAGTCGCCAGGGGGCTCTGTAGGCTCAGGGATTCTTTCAGTGCAGCTCAGAGGGCCTCCACAGAGGGAGAGCCACGTTGATTGTAATACTGGCAAAAACGTTGTCCTGGGGCTGCTTTACAGCGGTAGAAATCAAGCTATGCAAGCGAGGAGCAGTTCATTGCCCTTCCCTCTGCATAGAAAGGGTTGACCCCAACAGCCTGTTCTGCGCTGTGTTGCTCGGAAAACAAACAGGGGACTCACGGCACACACGCTCTCCCTCAGAAGGGAATTCATACGCGACTCTCTGAGGCCTCCGGAGAGCCGTAGAGGAGTTAAAGCACACTATCGAGTCAGGGTTCATGGAGATGGCTGCACAGAAAACTTTGCTGATAGGAAACACTCGTGCTCACCTTGAGGCCTGGGGTCACGTTTACTTCGCACTTTAGCTAGGGCAAGCCGTGGGATGTGCTCCTAGCAAGGCAATGGCGACCACCTGGATTCGTAGGAGAAAACTCCCTTTCTTCACTGAGGCATTCCTAGCAGTGACTAGAAGACGGGTAACAGCACTGCCTTTCAGTCAGCCTTGAGGCCGCCTCTATCTGCCTTTCAAATGGGGGGAAATACTGCCTTTCTCCAGGCTTCTCAATTACACACCGGATCACCCAGCACATATACCTCTCTTCTCTGACAAGCCAAAGGAGGCCCTTGGAACACAATTCGGCCTTCTGCGATGAAACTTTGGGATGCAGTGTGTTCTGCATGTGCTGAGTGGCATAATCCTCTAAATGCCCTCAGGAGGCCTAGGTGACTTTGCATGCTCCAAATGCCTAGCAAGGCTCAGGGTAAATCTCTACTTTCTTTCGGGCTGGACCTAAAGTCTACTTTCCGCCTCACTTAGAGAGACGTCGAGCACGAGTCCCGAAAGTGGATTGGAGCCCCGGTGGTTTCTTTCAGGGCAGCTTATGTGTCCTCCACGTGGCACACCCGCATGGAAAGAAAGCCTGCCCAAGAACCGTGCTCCTGGGTCGGTTTCAAAGCTGTGGAACGCTAGCCGTAGAGAACAGATTAGTTCCCGGCCCTTTCACCTGCATAGTGAGGGATGGTCCCAGAGCCGTGTATCCCTTGTTTGTGCTCAGAAGGCTCTTGCTACACGGTGCACATCCTCGGAAAGAAGTGCCCCCGTGAGAGGCTTGAGCGCTGTGAGGCATACTAAAGCTAAAGCCGTCCATTGACTGAGACTTCCTGGAAACTGGTGCACCCCTGCCTCTGCTAATGGGAAAATGTGCACCTTACTTCGTGACTAGAGGTCACCTTTAGTTGGCACTTTAGCTACAGTATGCTCTGGGCTGAGCTCCCAGGAAGGAACCGCAAGCGCCCGGTTTCTTTTGCAAAAGCTCACTGCTCCTCAGAGGCATCTGTGGAGTGAACAGTGTCCTGGTGGTGTGGTGTTCAGGCAGCTTGGAAGCTGCACCGTAGTTGCTTTCCAAAGGGGGAGAGTCGGGCTTCTCCCCCATGCTCCAGTTTCCAACTTGACCCCACAGCGCATTTACCGGCACTCTCTGACTGACTACTGGAGACTTTTGGCCACACGGGGCCTTTCTCTGATCACACTTCGTTGCAGGCGGGGTCTTTTGCATGCCGTGCATAGCATTACCTGCTTAATGACTTAGTCAGGCCTAGGTGACTTTGGATCGTCCAAATGTCTCACAACTTGACCGGTTTTTCTGTTCTTTCTGTCAGGCTGGACCTACAGTGTACCTTGTGTCACAATAGAGAGATGACAGGTAAGAGTCGCCAGGGGGCTCTGTAGGCTCAGGGATTCTTTCAGTGCAGCTCAGAGGGCCTCCACAGAGGGAGAGCCACGTTGATTGTAATACTGGCAAAAACGTTGTCCTGGGGCTGCTTTACAGTGGTAGAAATCAAGCTATGCAAGCGAGGAGCAGTTCATTGCCCTTCCCTCTGCATAGAAAGGGTTGACCCCAACAGCCTGTTCTGTGCTGTGTTGCTCGGAAAACAAACAGGGGCCTCACGGCGCACACGCTCTCCCTCAGAAGGGAATTCATACGCGACTCTCTGAGGCCTCCGGAGAGCCGTAGAGGAGTTAAAGCACTCTATCGAGTCAGGGTTCATGGAGATGGCTGCACAGCAAACTTTGCTGATAGGAAACACTCGTGCTCACCTTGAGGCCTGGGGTCACGTTTACTTCGCACTTTAGCTAGGGCAAGCCGTGGGATGAGCTCCTAGCAAGGCACTGGCGACCACCTGGATTCGTAGGAGAAAACTCCCTTTCTTCACTGAGGCATTCCTAGCAGTGACTAGAAGATGGGTAACAGCACTGCCTTTCAGTCAGCCTTGAGGCCGCCACTATCTGCCTTTCAAAAGGGGGGAAATACTGCCTTTCACCAGGCTTCTCAATTACACACCAGATCACCCAGCACAGATACCTCTCTTCTCTGACAAGCCAAAGGAGGCCCTTGGAACACAATTCGGCCTTCTGCGATGAAACTTTGGGATGCAGTGTGTTCTGCATGTGCTGAGTGGCATAATCCTCTAAATGCCCTCAGGAGGCCTAGGTGACTTTGCATGTTCCAAATGCCTAGCAAGGCTCAGGGTAAATCTCTACTTTCTTTCGGGCTGGACCTAAAGTCTACTTTCCGCCTCACTTAGAGAGACGTCGAGCACGAGTCCCCAAAGTGGATTGGAGCCCCGGTGGTTTCTTTCAGGGCAGCTTAGGTGTCCTCCACGTGGCACACCCGCATGGAAAGAAAGCCTGCCCAAGAACCGTGCTCCTGGGTCTGTTTCAAAGCTGTGGAACGCTAGCCGTAGAGAACAGATTAGTTCCCGGCCCTTTCACCTGCATAGTGAGGGATGGTCCCAGAGCCGTGTATCCCTTGTTTGTGCTCAGAAGGCTTTTGCTACACGGTGCACATCCTCGGAAAGAAGTGCCCCCGTGAGAGGCTTGAGCGCTGTGAGGCATACTAAAGCTAAAGCCGTCCATTGACTGAGACTTCCTGGAAAATGGTGCACCCCTGCCTCTGCTAATGGGAAAATGTGCACCTTACTTCGTGACTAGAGGTCACCTTTAGTTGGCACTTTAGCTACAGTATGCTCTGGGCTGAGCTCCCAGGAAGGAACCGCAAGCGCCCGGTTTCTTTTGCAAAAGCTCACTGCTCCTCAGAGGCATCTGTGGAGTGAACAGTGTCCTGGTGGTGTGGTGTTCAGGCAGCTTGGAAGCTGCACCGTAGTTGCTTTCCAAAGGGGGAGAGTCGGGCTTCTCCCCCATGCTCCAGTTTCCAACTTGACCCCACAGCGCATTTACCGGCACTCTCTGACTGACTACTGGAGACTTTTGGCCACACGGGGCCTTTCTCTGATCACACTTCGTTGCAGGCGGGGTCTTTTGCATGCCGTGCATAGCATTACCCGCTTAATGACTTAGTCAGTCCTAGGTGACTTTGGATCGTCCAAATGTCTCACAAGTTGACCGTTTTTTCTCTTCTTTCTGTCAGGCTGGACCTACAGTGTACCTTGTGTCACAATAGAGAGATGACAGGTAAGAGTCGCCAGGGGGCTCTGTAGGCTCAGGGATTCTTTCAGTGCGGCTCAGAGGGCCTCCACAGAGGGAGAGCCACGTTGATTGTAATACTGGCAAAAACGTTGTCCTGGGGCTGCTTTACAGCGGTAGAAATCAAGCTATGCAAGCGAGGAGCAGTTCATTGCCCTTCCCTCTGCATAGAAAGGGTTGACCCCAACAGCCTGTTCTGCGCTGTGTTGCTCGGAAAACAAACAGGGGACTCACGGCACACACGCTCTCCCTCAGACGGGAATTCATACGCGACTCTCTGAGGCCTCCGGAGAGCCGTAGAGGAGGTAAAGCACTCTATCGAGTCAGGGTTCATGGAGATGGCTGCACAGCAAACTTTGCTGATAGGAAACACTCGTGCTCACCTTGAGGCCTGGGGTCACGTTTACTTCGCACTTTAGCTAGGGCAAGCCGTGGGATGAGCTCCTGGCAAGGCACTGGCGACCACCTGGATTCGTAGGAGAAAACTCCCTTTCTTCACTGAGGCATTCCTAGCAGTGACTAGAAGACGGGTAACAGCACTGCCTTTCAGTCAGCCTTGAGGCCGCCACTATCTGCCTTTCAAATGGGGGGAAATACTGCCTTTCTCCAGGCTTCTCAATTACACACCGAATCACCCAGCACATATACCTCTCTTCTCTGACAAGCCAAAGGAGGCCCTTGCAACACAATTCGGCCTTCTGCGATGAAACTTTGGGATGCAGTGTGTTCTGCATGTGCTGAGTGGCATAATCCTCTAAATGCCCTCAGGAGGCCTAGGTGACTTTGCATGTTCCAAATGCCTAGCAAGGCTCAGGGTAAATCTCTACTTTCTTTCGGGCTGGACCTAAAGTCTACTTTCCGCCTCACTTAGAGAGACGTCGAGCACGAGTCCCCAAAGTGGATTGGAGCCCCGGTGGTTTCTTTCAGGGCAGCTTAGGTGTCCCCAACGTGGCAGACCCGCATGGAAAGAAAGCCTGCCCAAGAACCGTGCTCCTGGGTCTGTTTCAAAGCTGTGGAACGCTAGCCATAGAGAACAGATTAGTTCCCGGCCCTTTCACCTGCATAGTGAGGGATGGTCCCAGAGCCGTGTATCCCTTGTTTGTGCTCAGAAGGCTTTTGCTACACGGTGCACATCCTCGGAAAGAAGTGCCCCCGTGAGAGGCTTGAGCGCTGTGAGGCATACTAAAGCTAAAGCCGTCCATTGACTGAGACTTCCTGGAAACTGGTGCACCCCTGCCTCTGCTAATGGGAAAATGTGCACCTTACTTCGTGACTAGAGGTCACCTTTAGTTGGCACTTTAGCTACAGTATGCTCTGGGCTGAGCTCCCAGGAAGGAACCGCAAGCGCCCGGTTTCTTTTGCAAAAGCTCACTGCTCCTCAGAGGCATCTGTGGAGTGAACAGTGTCCTGGTGGTGTGGTGTTCAGGCAGCTTGGAAGCTGCACCGTAGTTGCTTTCCAAAGGGGGAGAGTCGGGCTTCTCCCCCATGCTCCAGTTTCCAACTTGACCCCACAGCGCATTTACCGGCACTCTCTGACTGACTACTGGAGACTTTTGGCCACACGGGGCCTTTCTCTGATCACACTTCGTTGCAGGCAGGGTCTTTTGCATGCCGTGCATAGCATTACCCGCTTAATGACTTAGTCAGCCCTAGGTGACTTTGGATCGTCCAAATGTCTCACAAGTTGACCGTTTTTTCTCTTCTTTCTGTCAGGCTGGACCTACAGTGTACCTTGTGTCACAATAGAGAGATGACAGGTAAGAGTCGCCAGGGGGCTCTGTAGGCTCAGGGATTCTTTCAGTGCGGCTCAGAGGGCCTCCACAGAGGGAGAGCCACGTTGATTGTAATACTGGCAAAAACGTTGTCCTGGGGCTGCTTTACAGCGGTAGAAATCAAGCTATGCAAGCAAGGAGCAGTTCATTGCCCTTCCCTCTGCATAGAAAGGGTTGACCCCAACAGCCTGTTCTGCGCTGTGTTGCTCGGAAAACAAACAGGGGACTCACGGCACACACGCTCTCCCTCAGAAGGGAATTCATACGCGACTCTCTGAGGCCTCCGGAGAGCCGTAGAGGAGTTAAAGCACTCTATCGAGTCAGGGTTCATGGAGATGGCTGCACAGCAAACTTTGCTGATAGGAAACACTCGTGCTCACCTTGAGGCCTGGGGTCACGTTTACTTCGCACTTTAGCTAGGGCAAGCCGTGGGATGTGCTCCTGGCAAGGCAATGGCGACCACCTGGATTCGTAGGAGAAAACTCCCTTTCTTCACTGAGGCATTCCTAGCAGTGACTAGAAGACGGGTAACAGCACTGCCTTTCAGTCAGCCTTGAGGCCGCCTCTATCTGCCTTTCAAATGGGGGGAAATACTGCCTTTCTCCAGGCTTCTCAATTACACACCGAATCACCCAGCACATATACCTCTCTTCTCTGACAAGCCAAAGGAGGCCCTTGCAACACAATTCGGCCTTCTGCGATGAAACTTTGGGATGCAGTGTGTTCTGCATGTGCTGAGTGGCATAATCCTCTAAATGCCCTCAGGAGGCCTAGGTGACTTTGCATGTTCCAAATGCCTAGCAAGGCTCAGGGTAAATCTCTACTTTCTTTCGGTCTGGACCTAAAGTCTACTTTCCGCCTCACTTAGAGAGACGTCGAGCACGAGTCCCCAAAGTGGATTGGAGCCCCGGTGGTTTCTTTCAGGGCAGCTTAGGTGTCCCCAACGTGGCAGACCCGCATGGAAAGAAAGCCTGCCCAAGAACCGTGCTCCTGGGTCTGTTTCAAAGCTGTGGAACGCTAGCCATAGAGAACAGATTAGTTCCCGGCCCTTTCACCTGCATAGTGAGGGATGGTCCCAGAGCCGTGTATCCCTTGTTTGTGCTCAGAAGGCTTTTGCTACACGGTGCACATCCTCGGAAAGAAGTGCCCCCGTGAGAGGCTTGAGCGCTGTGAGGCATACTAAAGCTAAAGCCGTCCATTGACTGAGACTTCCTGGAAACTGGTGCACCCCTGCCTCTGCTAATGGGAAAATGTGCACCTTACTTCGTGACTAGAGGTCACCTTTAGTTGGCACTTTAGCTACAGTATGCTCTGGGCTGAGCTCCCAGGAAGGAACCGCAAGCGCCCGGTTTCTTTTGCAAAAGCTCACTGCTCCTCAGAGGCATCTGTGGAGTGAACAGTGTCCTGGTGGTGTGGTGTTCAGGCAGCTTGGAAGCTGCACCGTAGTTGCTTTCCAAAGGGGGAGAGTCGGGCTTCTCCCCCATGCTCCAGTTTCCAACTTGACCCCACAGCGCATTTACCGGCACTCTCTGACTGACTACTGGAGACTTTTGGCCACACGGGGCCTTTCTCTGATCACACTTCGTTGCAGGCAGGGTCTTTTGCATGCCGTGCATAGCATTACCCGCTTAATGACTTAGTCAGCCCTAGGTGACTTTGGATCGTCCAAATGTCTCACAAGTTGACCGTTTTTTCTCTTCTTTCTGTCAGGCTGGACCTACAGTGTACCTTGTGTCACAATAGAGAGATGACAGGTAAGAGTCGCCAGGGGGCTCTGTAGGCTCAGGGATTCTTTCAGTGCGGCTCAGAGGGCCTCCACAGAGGGAGAGCCACGTTGATTGTAATACTGGCAAAAACGTTGTCCTGGGGCTGCTTTACAGCGGTAGAAATCAAGCTATGCAAGCGAGGAGCAGTTCATTGCCCTTCCCTCTGCATAGAAAGGGTTGACCCCAACAGCCTGTTCTGCGCTGTGTTGCTCGGAAAACAAACAGGGGACTCACGGCACACACGCTCTCCCTCAGAAGGGAATTCATACGCGACTCTCTGAGGCCTCCGGAGAGCCGTAGAGGAGTTAAAGCACTCTATCGAGTCAGGGTTCATGGAGATGGCTGCACAGCAAACTTTGCTGATAGGAAACACTCGTGCTCACCTTGAGGCCTGGGTTCACGTTTACTTCGCACTTTAGCTAGGGCAAGCCGTGGGATGTGCTCCTAGCAAGGCAATGGCGACCACCTGGATTCGTAGGAGAAAACTCCCTTTCTTCACTGAGGCATTCCTAGCAGTGACTAGAAGACGGGTAACAGCACTGCCTTTCAGTCAGCCTTGAGGCCGCCTCTATCTGCCTTTCAAATGGGGGGAAATACTGCCTTTCTCCAGGCTTCTCAATTACACACCGGATCACCCAGCACATATACCTCTCTTCTCTGACAAGCCAAAGGAGGCCCTTGGAACACAATTCGGCCTTCTGCGATGAAACTTTGGGATGCAGTGTGTTCTGCATGTGCTGAGTGGCATAATCCTCTAAATGCCCTCAGGAGGCCTAGGTGACTTTGCATGTTCCAAATGCCTAGCAAGGCTCAGGGTAAATCTCTACTTTCTTTCGGGCTGGACCTAAAGTCTACTTTCCGCCTCACTTAGAGAGACGTCGAGCACGAGTCCCGAAAGGGGATTGGAGCCCCGGTGGTTTCTTTCAGGGCAGCTTAGGTGTCCTCCACGTGGCACACCCGCATGGAAAGAAAGCCTGCCCAAGAACCGTGCTCCTGGGTCTGTTTCAAAGCTGTGGAACGCTAGCCGTAGAGAACAGATTAGTTCCCGGCCCTTTCACCTGCATAGTGAGGGATGGTCCCAGAGCCGTGTATCCCTTGTTTGTGCTCAGAAGGCTTTTGCTACACGGTGCACATCCTCGGAAAGAAGTGCCCCCGTGAGAGGCTTGAGCGCTGTGAGGCATACTAAAGCTAAAGCCGTCCATTGACTGAGACTTCCTGGAAACTGGTGCACCCCTGCCTCTGCTAATGGGAAAATGTGCACCTTACTTCGTGACTAGAGGTCACCTTTAGTTGGCACTTTAGCTACAGTATGCTCTGGGCTGAGCTCCCAGGAAGGAACCGCAAGCGCCCGGTTTCTTTTGCAAAAGCTCACTGCTCCTCAGAGGCATCTGTGGAGTGAACAGTGTCCTGGTGGTGTGGTGTTCAGGCAGCTTGGAAGCTGCACCGTAGTTGCTTTCCAAAGGGGGAGAGTCGGGCTTCTCCCCCATGCTCCAGTTTCCAACTTGACCCCACAGCGCATTTACCGGCACTCTCTGACTGACTACTGGAGACTTTTGGCCACACGGGGCCTTTCTCTGATCACACTTCGTTGCAGGCGGGGTCTTTTGCATGCCGTGCATAGCATTACCCGCTTAATGACTTAGTCAGGCCTAGGTGACTTTGGATCGTCCAAATGTCTCACAAGTTGACCGTTTTTTCTCTTCTTTCTGTCAGGCTGGACGTACAGTGTACGTTGTGTCACAATAGAGAGATGACAGGTAAGAGTCGCCAGGGGGCTCTGTAGGCTCAGGGATTCTTTCAGTGCAGCTCAGAGGGCCTCCACAGAGGGAGAGCCACGTTGATTGTAATACTGGCAAAAACGTTGTCCTGGGGCTGCTTTACAGCGGTAGAAATCAAGCTATGCAAGCGAGGAGCAGTTCATTGCCCTTCCCTCTGCATAGAAAGGGTTGACCCCAACAGCCTGTTCTGCGCTGTGTTGCTCGGAAAACAAACAGGGGACTCACGGCACACACGCTCTCCCTCAGAAGGGAATTCATACGCGACTCTCTGAGGCCTCCGGAGAGCCGTAGAGGAGTTAAAGCACTCTATCGAGTCAGGGTTCATGGAGATGGCTGCACAGCAAACTTTGCTGATAGGAAACACTCGTGCTTACCTTGAGGACTCGGGTCACGTTTACTTCGCACTTTAGCTAGGGCAAGCCGTGGGATGAGCTCCTAGCAAGGTACTGGCGACCACCTGGATTCGTAGGAGAAAACTCCCTTTCTTCACTGAGGCATTCCTAGCAGTGACTAGAAGACGGGTAACAGCACTGCCTTTCAGTCAGCCTTGAGGCCGCCACTATCTGCCTTTCAAATGGGGGGAAATACTGCCTTTCTCCAGGCTTCTCAATTACACACCGGATCACCCAGCACATATACCTCTCTTCTCTGACAAGCCAAAGGAGGCCCTTGCAACACAATTCGGCCTTCTGCGATGAAACTTTGGGATGCAGTGTGTTCTGCATGTGCTGAGTGGCATAATCCTCTAAATGCCCTCAGGAGGCCTAGGTGACTTTGCATGTTCCAAATGCCTAGCAAGGCTCAGGGTAAATCTCTACTTTCTTTCGGGCTGGACCTAAAGTCTACTTTCCGCCTCACTTAGAGAGACGTCGAGCACGAGTCCCCAAAGTGGATTGGAGCCCCGGTGGTTTGTTTCAGGGCAGCTTAGGTGTCCCCAACGTGGCAGACCCACATGGAAAGAAAGCCTGCCCAAGAACCGTGCTCCTGGGTCTGTTTCAAAGCTGTGGAACGCTAGCCGTAGAGAACAGATTAGTTCCCGGCCCTTTCACCTGCATAGTGAGGGATGGTCCCAGAGCCGTGTATCCCTTGTTTGTGCTCAGAAGGCTTTTGCTACACGGTGCACATCCTCGGAAAGAAGTGCCCCCGTGAGAGGCTTGAGCGCTGTGAGGCATACTAAAGCTAAAGCCGTCCATTGACTGAGACTTCCTGGAAACTGGTGCACCCCTGCCTCTGCTAATGGGAAAATGTGCACCTTACTTCGTGACTAGAGGTCACCTTTAGTTGGCACTTTAGCTACAGTATGCTCTGGGCTGAGCTCCCAGGAAGGAACCGCAAGCGCCCGGTTTCTTTTGCAAAAGCTCACTGCTCCTCAGAGGCATCTGTGGAGTGAACAGTGTCCTGGTGGTGTGGTGTTCAGGCAGCTTGGAAGCTGCACCGTAGTTGCTTTCCAAAGGGGGAGAGTCGGGCTTCTCCCCCATGCTCCAGTTTCCAACTTGACCCCACAGCGCATTTACCGGCACTCTCTGACTGACTACTGGAGACTTTTGGCCACACGGGGCCTTCCTCTGATCACACTTCGTTGCAGGCGGGGTCTTTTGCATGCCGTGCATAGCATTACCCGCTTAATGACTTAGTCAGGCCTAGGTGACTTTGGATCGTCCAAATGTCTCACAAGTTGACCGTTTTTTCTCTTCTTTCTGTCAGGCTGGACGTACAGTGTACCTTGTGTCACAATAGAGAGATGACAGGTAAGAGTCGCCAGGGGGCTCTGTAGGCTCAGGGATTCTTTCAGTGCAGCTCAGAGGGCCTCCACAGAGGGAGAGCCACGTTGATTGTAATACTGGCAAAAACGTTGTCCTGGGGCTGCTTTACAGCGGTAGAAATCAAGCTATGCAAGCGAGGAGCAGTTCATTGCCCTTCCCTCTGCATAGAAAGGGTTGACCCCAACAGCCTGTTCTGCGCTGTGTTGCTCGGAAAACAAACAGGGGACTCACGGCACACACGCTCTCCCTCAGAAGGGAATTCATACGCGACTCTCTGAGGCCTCCGGAGAGCCGTAGAGGAGTTAAAGCACTCGATCGAGTCAGGGTTCATGGAGATGGCTGCACAGCAAACTTTGCTGATAGGAAACACTCGTGCTTACCTTGAGGACTCGGGTCACGTTTACTTCGCACTTTAGCTAGGGCAAGCCGTGGGATGAGCTCCTAGCAAGGTACTGGCGACGACCTGGATTCGTAGGAGAAAACTCCCTTTCTTCACTGAGGCATTCCTAGCAGTGACTAGAAGACGGGTAACAGCACTGCCTTTCAGTCAGCCTTGAGGCCGCCACTATCTGCCTTTCAAATGGGGGGAAATACTGCCTTTCGCCAGGCTTCTCAATTACACACCAGATCACCCAGCACAGATACCTCTCTTCTCTGACAAGCCAAAGGAGGCGCTTGCAACACAATTCGGCCTTCTGCGATGAAACTTTGGGATGCAGTGTGTTCTGCATGTGCTGAGTGGCATAATCCTCTAAAGACTTTGCATGTTCCAAATGCCTAGCAAGGCTCAGGGTAAATCTCTACTTTCTTTCGGGCTGGACCTAAAGTCTACTTTCCGCCTCACTTAGAGAGACGTCGAGCACGAGTCCCCAAAGTGGATTGGAGCCCCGGTGGTTTCTTTCAGGGCAGCTTAGGTGTCCCCAACGTGGCAGACCCGCATGGAAAGAAAGCCTGCCCAAGAACCGTGCTCCTGGGTCTGTTTCAAAGCTGTGGAACGCTAGCCGTAGAGAACAGATTAGTTCCCGGCCCTTTCACCTGCATAGTGAGGGATGGTCCCAGAGCCGTGTATCCGTTGTTTGTGCTCAGAAGGCTTTTGCTACACGGTGCACATCCTCGGAAAGAAGTGCCCCCGTGAGAGGCTTGAGCGCTGTGAGGCATACTAAAGCTAAAGCCGTCCATTGACTGAGACTTCCTGGAAACTGGTGCACCCCTGCCTCTGCTAATGGGAAAATGTGCACCTTACTTCGTGACTAGAGGTCACCTTTAGTTGGCACTTTAGCTACAGTATGCTCTGGGCTGAGCTCCCAGGAAGGAACCGCAAGCGCCCGGTTTCTTTTGCAAAAGCTCACTGCTCCTCAGAGGCATCTGTGGAGTGAACAGTGTCCTGGTGGTGTGGTGTTCAGGCAGCTTGGAAGCTGCACCGTAGTTGCTTTCCAAAGGGGGAGAGTCGGGCTTCTCCCCCATGCTCCAGTTTCCAACTTGACCCCACAGCGCATTTACCGGCACTCTCTGACTGACTACTGGAGACTTTTGACCACACGGGGCCTTTCTCTGATCACACTTCGTTGCAGGCGGGGTCTTTTGCATGCCGTGCATAGCATTACCCGCTTAATGACTTAGTCAGGCCTAGGTGACTTTGGATCGTCCAAATGTCTCACAAGTTGACCGTTTTTTCTCTTCTTTCTGTCAGGCTGGACCTACAGTGTACCTTGCGTCACAATAGAGAGATGACAGGTAAGAGTCGCCAGGGGGCTCTGTAAGCTCAGGGATTCTTTCAGTGCGGCTCAGAGGGCCTCCACAGAGGGAGAGCCACGTTGATTGTAATACTGGCAAGAACGTTGTCCTGGGGCTGCTTTACAGCGGTAGAACTCAAGCTATGCAAGCGAGGAGCAGTTCATTGCCCTTCCCTCTGCATAGAAAGGGTTGACCCCAACAGCCTGTTCTGCGCTGTGTTGCTCGGAAAACAAACAGGGGACTCTCGGCACACACGCTCTCCTTCAGAAGGGAATTCATACGCGACTCTCTGAGGCCTCCGGAGAGCCGTAGAGGAGTTAAAGCACTCTATCGAGTCAGGGTTCATGGAGATGGCTGCACAGCAAACTTTGCTGATAGGAAACAGTCGTGCTCAACTTGAGGCCTGGGTTCACGTTTACTTCGCACTTTAGCTAGGGCAAGCCGTGGGATGTGCTCCTAGCAAGGCAATGGCGACCACCTGGATTCGTAGGAGAAAACTCCCTTTCTTCACTGAGGCATTCCTAGCAGTGACTAGAAGACGGGTAACAGCACTGCCTTTCAGTCAGCCTTGAGGCCGCCTCTATCTGCCTTTCAAATGGGGGGAAATACTGCCTTTCTCCAGGCTTCTCAATTACACACCGGATCACCCAGCACATATACCTCTCTTCTCTGACAAGCCAAAGGAGGCCCTTGGAACACAATTCGGCCTTCTGCGATGAAACTTTGGGATGCAGTGTGTTCTGCATGTGCTGAGTGGCATAATCCTCTAAATGCCCTCAGGAGGCCTAGGTGACTTTGCATGTTCCAAATGCCTAGCAAGGCTCAGGGTAAATCTCTACTTTCTTTCGGGCTGGACCTAAAGTCTACTTTCCGCCTCACTTAGAGAGACGTCGAGCACGAGTCCCGAAAGTGGATTGGAGCCCCGGTGGTTTCTTTCAGGGCAGCTTAGGTGTCCTCCACGTGGCACACCCGCATGGAAAGAAAGCCTGCCCAAGAACCGTGCTCCTGGGTCTGTTTCAAAGCTGTGGAACGCTAGCCGTAGAGAACAGATTAGTTCCCGGCCCTTTCACCTGCATAGTGAGGGATGGTCCCAGAGCCGTGTATCCCTTGTTTGTGCTCAGAAGGCTTTTGCTACACGGTGCACATCCTCGGAAAGAAGTGCCCCCGTGAGAGGCTTGAGCGCTGTGAGGCATACTAAAGCTAAAGCCGTCCATTGACTGAGACTTCCTGGAAACTGGTGCACCCCTGCCTCTGCTAATGGGAAAATGTGCACCTTACTTCGTGACTAGAGGTCACCTTTAGTTGGCACTTTAGCTACAGTATGCTCTGGGCTGAGCTCCCAGGAAGGAACCGCAAGCGCCCGGTTTCTTTTGCAAAAGCTCACTGCTCCTCAGAGGCATCTGTGGAGTGAACAGTGTCCTGGTGGTGTGGTGTTCAGGCAGCTTGGAAGCTGCACCGTAGTTGCTTTCCAAAGGGGGAGAGTCGGGCTTCTCCCCCATGCTCCAGTTTCCAACTTGACCCCACAGCGCATTTACCGGCACTCTCTGACTGACTACTGGAGACTTTTGGCCACACGGGGCCTTTCTCTGATCACACTTCGTTGCAGGCGGGGTCTTTTGCATGCCGTGCATAGCATTACCCGCTTAATGACTTAGTCAGCCCTAGGTGACTTTGGATCGTCCAAATGTCTCACAAGTTGACCGTTTTTTCTCTTCTTTCTGTCAGGCTGGACCTACAGTGTACCGTGTGTCACAATAGAGAGATGACAGGTAAGAGTCGCCAGGGGGCTCTGTAGGCTCAGGGATTCTTTCAGTGCGGCTCAGAGCGCCTCCACAGAGGGAGAGCCACGTTGATTGTAATACTGGCAAAAACGTTGTCCTGGGGCTGCCTTACAGCGGTAGAAATCAAGCTATGCAAGCGAGGAGCAGTTCATTGCCCTTCCCTCTGCATAGAAAGGGTTGACCCCAACAGCCTGTTCTGCGCTGTGTTGCTCGGAAAACAAACAGGGGACTCTCGGCACACACGCTCTCCCTCAGAAGGGAATTCATACGCGACTCTCTGAGGCCTCCGGAGAGCCGTAGAGGAGTTAAAGCACTCTATCGAGTCAGGGTTCATGGACATGGCTGCACAGCAAACTTTGCTGATAGAAAACAGTCGTGCTCACCTTGAGGCCTGGGTTCACGTTTACTTCGCACTTTAGCTAGGGCAAGCCGTGGGATGTGCTCCTAGCAAGGCAATGGCGACCACCTGGATTCGTAGGAGAAAACTCCCTTTCTTCACTGAGGCATTCCTAGCAGTGACTAGAAGACGGGTAACAGCACTGCCTTTCAGTCAGCCTTGAGGCCGCCTCTATTTGCCTTTCAAATGGGGGGAAATACTGCCTTTCTCCAGGCTTCTCAATTACACACCGGATCACCCAGCACATATACCTCTCTTCTCTGACAAGCCAAAGGAGGCCCTTGCAACACAATTCGGCCTTCTGCGATGAAACTTTGGGATGCAGTGTGTTCTGCATGTGCTGAGTGGCATAATCCTCTAAATGCCCTCAGGAGGCCTAGGTGACTTTGCATGTTCCAAATGCCTAGCAAGGCTCAGGGTAAATCTCTACTTTCTTTCGGGCTGGACCTAAAGTCTACTTTCCGCCTCACTTAGAGAGACGTCGAGCCCGAGTCCCCAAAGTGGATTGGAGCCCCGGTGGTTTCTTTCAGGGCAGCTTAGGTGTCCTCCACGTGGCACACCCGCATGGAAAGAAAGCCTGCCCAAGAACCGTGCTCCTGGGTCTGTTTCAAAGCTGTGGAACGCTAGCCGTAGAGAACAGATTAGTTCCCGGCCCTTTCACCTGCATAGTGAGGGATGGTCCCAGAGCCGTGTATCCCTTGTTTGTGCTCAGAAGGCTTTTGCTACACGGTGCACATCCTCAGAAAGAAGTGCCCCCGTGAGAGGCTTGAGCGCTGTGAGGCATACTAAAGCTAAAGCCGTCCATTGACTGAGACTTCCTGGAAACTGGTGCACCCCTGCCTCTGCTAATGGGAAAATGTGCACCTTACTTCGTGACTAGAGGTCACCTTTAGTTGGCACTTTAGCTACAGTATGCTCTGGGCTGAGCTCCCAGGAAGGAACCGCAAGCGCCCGGTTTCTTTTGCAAAAGCTCACTGCTCCTCAGAGGCATCTGTGGAGTGAACAGTGTCCTGGTGGTGTGGTGTTCAGGCAGCTTGGAAGCTGCACCGTAGTTGCTTTCCAAAGGGGGAGAGTCGGGCTTCTCCCCCATGCTCCAGTTTCCAACTTGACCCCACAGCGCATTTACCGGCACTCTCTGACTGACTACTGGAGACTTTTGGCCACACGGGGCCTTTCTCTGATCACACTTCGTTGCAGGCGGGGTCTTTTGCATGCCGTGCATAGCATTACCCGCTTAATGACTTAGTCAGGCCTAGGTGACTTTGGATCGTCCAAATGTCTCACAAGTTGACCGTTTTTTCTCTTCTTTCTGTCAGGCTGGACGTACAGTGTACGTTGTGTCACAATAGAGAGATGACAGGTAAGAGTCGCCAGGGGGCTCTGTAGGCTCAGGGATTCTTTCAGTGCAGCTCAGAGGGCCTCCACAGAGGGAGAGCCACGTTGATTGTAATACTGGCAAAAACGTTGTCCTGGGGCTGCTTTACAGCGGTAGAAATCAAGCTATGCAAGCGAGGAGCAGTTCATTGCCCTTCCCTCTGCATAGAAAGGGTTGACCCCAACAGCCTGTTCTGCGCTGTGTTGCTCGGAAAACAAACAGGGGACTCACGGCACACACGCTCTCCCTCAGAAGGGAATTCATACGCGACTCTCTGAGGCCTCCGGAGAGCCGTAGAGGAGTTAAAGCACTCTATCGAGTCAGGGTTCATGGAGATGGCTGCACAGCAAACTTTGCTGATAGGAAACACTCGTGCTTACCTTGAGGACTCGGGTCACGTTTACTTCGCACTTTAGCTAGGGCAAGCCGTGGGATGAGCTCCTAGCAAGGTACTGGCGACCACCTGGATTCGTAGGAGAAAACTCCCTTTCTTCACTGAGGCATTCCTAGCAGTGACTAGAAGACGGGTAACAGCACTGCCTTTCAGTCAGCCTTGAGGCCGCCACTATCTGCCTTTCAAATGGGGGGAAATACTGCCTTTCGCCAGGCTTCTCAATTACACACCAGATCACCCAGCACAGATACCTCTCTTCTCTGACAAGCCAAAGGAGGCCCTTGCAACACAATTCGGCCTTCTGCGATGAAACTTTGGGATGCAGTGTGTTCTGCATGTGCTGAGTGGCATAATCCTCTAAATGCCCTCAGGAGGCCTAGGTGACTTTGCATGTTCCAAATGCCTAGCAAGGCTCAGGGTAAATCTCTACTTTCTTTCGGGCTGGACCTAAAGTCTACTTTCCGCCTCACTTAGAGAGACGTCGAGCACGAGTCCCCAAAGTGGATTGGAGCCCCGGTGGTTTCTTTCAGGGCAGCTTAGGTGTCCCCAACGTGGCAGACCCGCATGGAAAGAAAGCCTGCCCAAGAACCGTGCTCCTGGGTCTGTTTCAAAGCTGTGGAACGCTAGCCGTAGAGAACAGATTAGTTCCCGGCCCTTTCACCTGCATAGTGAGGGATGGTCCCAGAGCCGTGTATCCGTTGTTTGTGCTCAGAAGGCTTTTGCTACACGGTGCACATCCTCGGAAAGAAGTGCCCCCGTGAGAGGCTTGAGCGCTGTGAGGCATACTAAAGCTAAAGCCGTCCATTGACTGAGACTTCCTGGAAACTGGTGCACCCCTGCCTCTGCTAATGGGAAAATGTGCACCTTACTTCGTGACTAGAGGTCACCTTTAGTTGGCACTTTAGCTACAGTATGCTCTGGGCTGAGCTCCCAGGAAGGAACCGCAAGCGCCCGGTTTCTTTTGCAAAAGCTCACTGCTCCTCAGAGGCATCTGTGGAGTGAACAGTGTCCTGGTGGTGTGGTGTTCAGGCAGCTTGGAAGCTGCACCGTAGTTGCTTTCCAAAGGGGGAGAGTCGGGCTTCTCCCCCATGCTCCAGTTTCCAACTTGACCCCACAGCGCATTTACCGGCACTCTCTGACTGACTACTGGAGACTTTTGACCACACGGGGCCTTTCTCTGATCACACTTCGTTGCAGGCGCGGTCTTTTGCATGCCGTGCATAGCATTACCCGCTTAATGACTTAGTCAGGCCTAGGTGACTTTGGATCGTCCAAATGTCTCACAAGTTGACCGTTTTTCTCTTCTTTCTGTCAGGCTGGACCTACAGTGTACCTTGCGTCACAATAGAGAGATGACAGGTAAGAGTCGCCAGGGGGCTCTGTAGGCTCAGGGATTCTTTCAGTGCGGCTCAGAGGGCCTCCACAGAGGGAGAGCCACGTTGATTGTAATACTGGCAAAAACGTTGTCCTGGGGCTGCTTTACAGCGGTAGAACTCAAGCTATGCAAGCGAGGGGCAGTTCATTGCCCTTCCCTCTGCATAGAAAGGGTTGACCCCAACAGCCTGTTCTGCGCTGTGTTGCTCGGAAAACAAACAGGGGACTCACAGCACACACGCTCTCCCTCAGAAGGGAATTCATACGCGACTCTCTGAGGCCTCCGGAGAGCCGTAGAGGAGTTAAAGCACTCTATCGAGTCAGGGTTCATGGAGATGGCTGCACAGCAAACTTTGCTGATAGGAAACACTCGTGCTCACCTTGAGGCCTGGGGTCACGTTTACTTCGCACTTTAGCTAGGGCAAGCCGTGGGATGAGCTCCTGGCAAGGCACTGGCGACCACCTGGATTCGTAGGAGAAAACTCCCTTTCTTCACTGAGGCATTCCTAGCAGTGACTAGAAGACGGGTAACAGCACTGCCTTTCAGTCAGCCTTGAGGCCGCCACTATCTGCCTTTCAAATGGGGGGAAATACTGCCTTTCTCCAGGCTTCTCAATTACACACCGAATCACCCAGCACATATACCTCTCTTCTCTGACAAGCCAAAGGAGGCCCTTGCAACACAATTCGGCCTTCTGCGATGAAACTTTGGGATGCAGTGTGTTCTGCATGTGCTGAGTGGCATAATCCTCTAAATGCCCTCAGGAGGCCTAGGTGACTTTGCATGTTCCAAATGCCTAGCAAGGCTCAGGGTAAATCTCTACTTTCTTTCGGGCTGGACCTAAAGTCTACTTTCCGCCTCACTTAGAGAGACGTCGAGCACGAGTCCCCAAAGTGGATTGGAGCCCCGGTGGTTTCTTTCAGGGCAGCTTAGGTGTCCCCAACGTGGCAGACCCGCATGGAAAGAAAGCCTGCCCAAGAACCGTGCTCCTGGGTCTGTTTCAAAGCTGTGGAACGCTAGCCATAGAGAACAGATTAGTTCCCGGCCCTTTCACCTGCATAGTGAGGGATGGTCCCAGAGCCGTGTATCCCTTGTTTGTGCTCAGAAGGCTTTTGCTACACGGTGCACATCCTCGGAAAGAAGTGCCCCCGTGAGAGGCTTGAGCGCTGTGAGGCATACTAAAGCTAAAGCCGTCCATTGACTGAGACTTCCTGGAAACTGGTGCACCCCTGCCTCTGCTAATGGGAAAATGTGCACCTTACTTCGTGACTAGAGGTCACCTTTAGTTGGCACTTTAGCTACAGTATGCTCTGGGCTGAGCTCCCAGGAAGGAACCGCAAGCGCCCGGTTTCTTTTGCAAAAGCTCACTGCTCCTCAGAGGCATCTGTGGAGTGAACAGTGTCCTGGTGGTGTGGTGTTCAGGCAGCTTGGAAGCTGCACCGTAGTTGCTTTCCAAAGGGGGAGAGTCGGGCTTCTCCCGCATGCTCCAGTTTCCAACTTGACCCCACAGCGCATTTACCGGCACTCTCTGACTGACTACTGGAGACTTTTGGCCACACGGGGCCTTTCTCTGATCACACTTCGTTGCAGGCGGGGTCTTTTGCATGCCGTGCATAGCATTACCCGCTTAATGACTTAGTCAGGCCTAGGTGACTTTGGATCGTCCAAATGTCTCACAACTTGACCGGTTTTTCTGTTCTTTCTGTCAGGCTGGACCTACAGTGTACCTTGTGTCACAATAGAGAGATGACAGGTAAGAGTCGCCAGGGGGCTCTGTAGGCTCAGGGATTCTTTCAGTGCAGCTCAGTGGGCCTCCACAGAGGGAGAGCCACGTTGATTGTAATACTGGCAAAAACGTCCTGGGGCTGCTTTACAGCGGTAGAAATCAAGCTATGCAAGCGAGGAGCAGTTCATTGCCCTTCCCTCTGCATAGAAAGGGTTGACCCCAACAGCCTGTTCTGCGCTGTGTTGCTCGGAAAACAAACAGGGGCCTCACGGCGCACACGCTCTCCCTCAGAAGGGAATTCATACGCGACTCTCTGAGGCCTCCGGAGAGCCGTAGAGGAGTTAAAGCACTCTATCGAGTCAGGGTTCATGGAGATGGCTGCACAGAAAACTTTGCTGATAGGAAACACTCGTGCTCACCTTGAGGCCTGGGGTCACGTTTACTTCGCACTTTAGCTAGGGCAAGCCGTGGGATGAGCTCCTAGCAAGGCACTGGCGACCACCTGGATTCGTAGGAGAAAACTCCCTTTCTTCACTGAGGCATTCCTAGCAGTGACTCTAAGACGGGTAACAGCACTGCCTTTCAGTCAGCCTTGAGGCCGCCACTATCTGCCTTTCAAAAGGGGGGAAATACTGCCTTTCGCCAGGCTTCTCAATTACACACCAGATCACCCAGCACATATACCTCTCTTCTCTGACAAGCCAAAGGAGGCCCTTGCAACACAATTCGGCCTTCTGCGATGAAACTTTGTGATGCAGTGTGTTCTGCATGTGCTGAGTGGCATAATCCTCTAAATGCCCTCAGGAGGCCTAGGTGACTTTGCATGTTCCAAATGCCTAGCAAGGCTCAGGGTAAATCTCTACTTTCTTTCGGGCTGGACCTAAAGTCTACTTTCCGCCTCACTTAGAGAGACGTCGAGCACGAGTCCCCAAAGTGGATTGGAGCCCCGGTGGTTTCTTTCAGGGCAGCTTAGGTGTCCCCAACGTGGCAGACCCGCATGGAAAGAAAGCCTGCCCAAGAACCGTGCTCCTGGGTCTGTTTCAAAGCTGTGGAACGCTAGCCATAGAGAACAGATTAGTTCCCGGCCCTTTCACCTGCATAGTGAGGGATGGTCCCAGAGCCGTGTATCCCTTGTTTGTGCTCAGAAGGCTTTTGCTACACGGTGCACATCCTCGGAAAGAAGTGCCCCCGTGAGAGGCTTGAGCGCTGTGAGGCATACTAAAGCTAAAGCCGTCCATTGACTGAGACTTCCTGGAAACTGGTGCACCCCTGCCTCTGCTAATGGGAAAATGTGCACCTTACTTCGTGACTAGAGGTCACCTTTAGTTGGCACTTTAGCTACAGTATGCTCTGGGCTGAGCTCCCAGGAAGGAACCGCAAGCGCCCGGTTTCTTTTGCAAAAGCTCACTGCTCCTCAGAGGCATCTGTGGAGTGAACAGTGTCCTGGTGGTGTGGTGTTCAGGCAGCTTGGAAGCTGCACCGTAGTTGCTTTCCAAAGGGGGAGAGTCGGGCTTCTCCCCCATGCTCCAGTTTCCAACTTGACCCCACAGCGCATTTACCGGCACTCTCTGACTGACTACTGGAGAGTTTTGGCCACACGGGGCCTTTCTCTGATCACACTTCGTTGCAGGCGGGGTCTTTTGCATGCCGTGCATAGCATTACCCGCTTAATGACTTAGTCAGGCCTAGGTGACTTTGGATCGTCCAAATGTCTCACAACTTGACCGGTTTTTCTGTTCTTTCTGTCAGGCTGGACCTACAGTGTACCTTGTGTCACAATAGAGAGATGACAGGTAAGAGTCGCCAGGGGGCTCTGTAGGCTCAGGGATTCTTTCAGTGCAGCTCAGAGGGCCTCCACAGAGGGAGAGCCACGTTGATTGTAATACTGGCAAAAACGTCCTGGGGCTGCTTTACAGCGGTAGAAATCAAGCTATGCAAGCGAGGAGCAGTTCATTGCCCTTCCCTCTGCATAGAAAGGGTTGACCCCAACAGCCTGTTCTGCGCTGTGTTGCTCGGAAAACAAACAGGGGCCTCACGGCGCACACGCTCTCCCTCAGAAGGGAATTCATACGCGACTCTCTGAGGCCTCCGGAGAGCCGTAGAGGAGTTAAAGCACTCTATCGAGTCAGGGTTCATGGAGATGGCTGCACAGCAAACTTTGCTGATAGGAAACACTCGTGCTCACCTTGAGGCCTGGGGTCACGTTTACTTCGCACTTTAGCTAGGGCAAGCCGTGGGATGAGCTCCTAGCAAGGCACTGGCGACCACCTGGATTCGTAGGAGAAAACTCCCTTTCTTCACTGAGGCATTCCTAGCAGTGACTCTAAGACGGGTAACAGCACTGCCTTTCAGTCAGCCTTGAGGCCGCCACTATCTGCCTTTCAAAAGGGGGGAAATACTGCCTTTCGCCAGGCTTCTCAATTACACACCAGATCACCCAGCACATATACCTCTCTTCTCTGACAAGCCAAAGGAGGCCCTTGCAACACAATTCGGCCTTCTGCGATGAAACTTTGTGATGCAGTGTGTTCTGCATGTGCTGAGTGGCATAATCCTCTAAATGCCCTCAGGAGGCCTAGGTGACTTTGCATGTTCCAAATGCCTAGCAAGGCTCAGGGTAAATCTCTACTTTCTTTCGGGCTGGACCTAAAGTCTACTTTCCGCCTCACTTAGAGAGACGTCGAGCACGAGTCCCCAAAGTGGATTGGAGCCCCGGTGGTTTCTTTCAGGGCAGCTTAGGTGTCCCCAACGTGGCAGACCCGCATGGAAAGAAAGCCTGCCCAAGAACCGTGCTCCTGGGTCTGTTTCAAAGCTGTGGAACGCTAGCCATAGAGAACAGATTAGTTCCCGGCCCTTTCACCTGCATAGTGAGGGATGGTCCCAGAGCCGTGTATCCCTTGTTTGTGCTCAGAAGGCTTTTGCTACACGGTGCACATCCTCGGAAAGAAGTGCCCCCGTGAGAGGCTTGAGCGCTGTGAGGCATACTAAAGCTAAAGCCGTCCATTGACTGAGACTTCCTGGAAACTGGTGCACCCCTGCCTCTGCTAATGGGAAAATGTGCACCTTACTTCGTGACTAGAGGTCACCTTTAGTTGGCACTTTAGCTACAGTATGCTCTAGGCTGAGCTCCCAGGAAGGAACCGCAAGCGCCCGGTTTCTTTTGCAAAAGCTCACTGCTCCTCAGAGGCATCTGTGGAGTGAACAGTGTCCTGGTGGTGTGGTGTTCAGGCAGCTTGGAAGCTGCACCGTAGTTGCTTTCCAAAGGGGGAGAGTCGGGCTTCTCCCCCATGCTCCAGTTTCCAACTTGACCCCACAGCGCATTTACCGGCACTCTCTGACTGACTACTGGAGACTTTTGGCCACACGGGGCCTTTCTCTGATCACACTTCGTTGCAGGCGGGGTCTTTTGCATGCCGTGCATAGCATTACCCGCTTAATGACTTAGTCAGGCCTAGGTGACTTTGGATCGTCCAAATGTCTCACAACTTGACCGGTTTTTCTGTTCTTTCTGTCAGGCTGGACCTACAGTGTACCTTGTGTCACAATAGAGAGATGACAGGTAAGAGTCGCCAGGGGGCTCTGTAGGCTCAGGGATTCTTTCAGTGCAGCTCAGAGGGCCTCCACAGAGGGAGAGCCACGTTGATTGTAATACTGGCAAAAACGTCCTGGGGCTGCTTTACAGCGGTAGAAATCAAGCTATGCAAGAGAGGAGCAGTTCATTGCCCTTCCCTCTGCATAGAAAGGGTTGACCCCAACAGCCTGTTCTGCGCTGTGTTGCTCGGAAAACAAACAGGGGCCTCACGGCGCACACGCTCTCCCTCAGAAGGGAATTCATACGCGACTCTCTGAGGCCTCCGGAGAGCCGTAGAGGAGTTAAAGCACTCTATCGAGTCAGGGTTCATGGAGATGGCTGCACAGCAAACTTTGCTGATAGGAAACACTCGTGCTCACCTTGAGGCCTGGGGTCACGTTTACTTCGCACTTTAGCTAGGGCAAGCCGTGGGATGAGCTCCTAGCAAGGCACTGGCGACCACCTGGATTCGTAGGAGAAAACTCCCTTTCTTCACTGAGGCATTCCTAGCAGTGACTAGAAGACGGGTAACAGCACTGCCTTTCAGTCAGCCTTGAGGCCGCCACTATCTGCCTTTCAAAAGGGGGGAAATACTGCCTTTCGCCAGGCTTCTCAATTACACACCAGATCACCCAGCACATATACCTCTCTTCTCTGACAAGCCAAAGGAGGCCCTTGGAACACAATTCGGCCTTCTGCGATGAAACTTTGGGATGCAGTGTGTTCTGCATGTGCTGAGTGGCATAATCCTCTAAATGCCCTCAGGAGGCCTAGGTGACTTTGCATGTTCCAAATGCCTAGCAAGGCTCAGGGTAAATCTCTACTTTCTTTCGGGCTAGACCTAAAGTCTACTTTCCGCCTCACTTAGAGAGACGTCGAGCACGAGTCCCCAAAGTGGATTGGAGCCCCGGTGGTTTCTTTCAGGGCAGCTTAGGTGTCCCCAACGTGGCAGACCCGCATGGAAAGAAAGCCTGCCCAAGAACCGTGCTCCTGGGTCTGTTTCAAAGCTGTGGAACGCTAGCCATAGAGAACAGATTAGTTCCCGGCCCTTTCACCTGCATAGTGAGGGATGGTCCCAGAGCCGTGTATCCCTTGTTTGTGCTCAGAAGGCTTTTGCTACACGGTGCACATCCTCGGAAAGAAGTGCCCCCGTGAGAGGCTTGAGCGCTGTGAGGCATACTAAAGCTAAAGCCGTCCATTGACTGAGACTTCCTGGAAACTGGTGCACCCCTGCCTCTGCTAATGGGAAAATGTGCACCTTACTTCGTGACTAGAGGTCACCTTTAGTTGGCACTTTAGCTACAGTATGCTCTGGGCTGAGCTCCCAGGAAGGAACCGCAAGCGTCCGGTTTCTTTTGCAAAAGCTCACTGCTCCTCAGAGGCATCTGTGGAGTGAACAGTGTCCTGGTGGTGTGGTGTTCAGGCAGCTTGGAAGCTGCACCGTAGTTGCTTTCCAAAGGGGGAGAGTCGGGCTTCTCCCCCTTGCTCCAGTTTCCAACTTGACCCCACAGCGCATTTACCGGCACTCTCTGACTGACTACTGGAGACTTTTGGCCACACGGGGCCTTTCTCTGATCACACTTCGTTGCAGGCGGGGTCTTTTGCATGCCGTGCATAGCATTACCCGCTTAATGACTTAGTCAGCCCTAGGTGACTTTGGATCGTCCAAATGTCTCACAAGTTGACCGTTTTTTCTCTTCTTTCTGTCAGGCTGGACCTACAGTGTACCTTGTGTCACAATAGAGAGATGACAGGTAAGAGTCGCCAGGGGGCTCTGTAGGCTCAGGGATTCTTTCAGTGCGGCTCAGAGGGCCTCCACAGAGGGAGAGCCACGTTGATTGTAATACTGGCAAAAACGTCCTGGGGCTGCTTTACAGCGGTAGAAATCAAGCTATGCAAGCGAGGAGCAGTTCATTGCCCTTCCCTCTGCATAGAAAGGGTTGACCCCAACAGCCTGTTCTGCGCTGTGTTGCTCGGAAAACAAACAGGGGCCTCACGGCGCACACGCTCTCCCTCAGAAGGGAATTCATACGCGACTCTCTGAGGCCTCCGGAGAGCCGTAGAGGAGTTAAAGCACTCTATCGAGTCAGGGTTCATGGAGATGGCTGCACAGAAAACTTTGCTGATAGGAAACACTCGTGCTCACCTTGAGGCCTGGGGTCACGTTTACTTCGCACTTTAGCTAGGGCAAGCCGTGGGATGAGCTCCTAGCAAGGCACTGGCGACCACCTGGATTCGTAGGAGAAAACTCCCTTTCTTCACTGAGGCATTCCTAGCAGTGACTAGAAGACGGGTAACAGCACTGCCTTTCAGTCAGCCTTGAGGCCGCCACTATCTGCCTTTCAAAAGGGGGGAAACACTGCCTTTCGCCAGGCTTCTCAATTACACACCAGATCACCCAGCACATATACCTCTCTTCTCTGACAAGGCAAAGGAGGCCCTTGGAACACAATTCGGCCTTCTGCGATGAAACTTTGGGATGCAGTGTGTTCTGCATGTGCTGAGTGGCATAATCCTCTAAATGCCCTCAGGAGGCCTAGGTGACTTTGCATGTTCCAAATGCCTAGCAAGGCTCAGGGTAAATCTCTACTTTCTTTCGGGCTGGACCTAAAGTCTACTTTCCGCCTCACTTAGAGAGACGTCGAGCACGAGTCCACAAAGTGGATTGGAGCCCCGGTGGTTTCTTTCAGGGCAGCTTAGGTGTCCCCAACGTGGCAGACCCGCATGGAAAGAAAGCCTGCCCAAGAACCGTGCTCCTGGGTCTGTTTCAAAGCTGTGGAACGCTAGCCATAGAGAACAGATTAGTTCCCGGCCCTTTCACCTGCATAGTGAGGGATGGTCCCAGAGCCGTGTATCCCTTGTTTGTGCTCAGAAGGCTTTTGCTACACGGTGCACATCCTCGGAAAGAAGTGCCCCCGTGAGAGGCTTGAGCGCTGTGAGGCATACTAAAGCTAAAGCCGTCCATTGACTGAGACTTCCTGGAAACTGGTGCACCCCTGCCTCTGCTAATGGGAAAATGTGCACCTTACTTCGTGACTAGAGGTCACCTTTAGTTGGCACTTTAGCTACAGTATGCTCTGGGCTGAGCTCCCAGGAAGGAACCGCAAGCGCCCGGTTTCTTTTGCAAAAGCTCACTGCTCCTCAGAGGCATCTGTGGAGTGAACAGTGTCCTGGTGGTGTGGTGTTCAGGCAGCTTGGAAGCTGCACCGTAGTTGCTTTCCAAAGGGGGAGAGTCGGGCTTCTCCCCCATGCTCCAGTTTCCAACTTGACCCCTCAGCGCATTTACAGGCACTCTCTGACTGACTACTGGAGACTTTTGGCCACACGGGGCCTTTCTCTGATCACACTTCGTTGCAGGCGGGGTCTTTTGCATGCCGTGCATAGCATTACCCGCTTAATGACTTAGTCAGCCCTAGGTGACTTTGGATCGTCCAAATGTCTCACAAGTTGACCGGTTTTTCTCTTCTTTCTGTCAGGCTGGACCTACAGTGTACCCTCTGTCACAATAGAGAGATGACAGGTAAGAGTCGCCAGGGGGCTCTGTAGGCTCAGGGATTCTTTCAGTGCGGCTCAGAGGGCCTCCACAGAGGGAGAGCCACGTTGATTGTAATACTGGCAAAAACGTTGTCCTGGGGCTGCTTTACAGCGGTAGAAATCAAGCTATGCAAGCGAGGAGCAGTTCATTGCCCTTCCCTCTGCATAGAAAGGGTTGACCCCAACAGCCTGTTCTGCGCTGTGTTGCTCGGAAAACAAACAGGGGACTCTCGGCACACACGCTCTCCCTCAGAAGGGAATTCATACGCGACTCTCTGAGGCCTCCGGAGAGCCGGAGAGGAGTTAAAGCACTCTATCGAGTCAGGGTTCATGGAGATGGCTGCACAGCAAACTTTGCTGATAGGAAACACTCGTGCTCACCTTGAGGCCTGGGGTCACGTTTACTTCGCACTTTAGCTAGGGCAAGCCGTGGGATGTGCTCCTAGCAAGGCAATGGCGACCACCTGGATTCGTAGGAGAAAACTCCCTTTCTTCACTGAGGCATTCCTAGCAGTGACTAGAAGACGGGTAACAGCACGGCCTTTCAGTCAGCCTTGAGGCCGCCTCTATCTGCCTTTCAAATGGGGGGAAATACTGCCTTTCTCCAGGCTTCTCAATTACACACCGGATCACCCAGCACATATACCTCTCTTCTCTGACAAGCCAAAGGAGGCCCTTGGAACACAATTCGGCCTTCTGCGATGAAACTTTGGGATGCAGTGTGTTCTGCATGTGCTGAGTGGCATAATCCTCTAAATGCCCTCAGGAGGCCTAGGTGACTTTGCATGCTCCAAATGCCTAGCAAGGCTCAGGGTAAATCTCTACTTTCTTTCGGGCTGGACCTAAAGTCTACTTTCCGCCTCACTTAGAGAGACGTCGAGCACGAGTCCCGAAAGTGGATTGGAGCCCCGGTGGTTTCTTTCAGGGCAGCTTATGTGTCCTCCACGTGGCACACCCGCATGGAAAGAAAGCCTGCCCAAGAACCGTGCTCCTGGGTCGGTTTCAAAGCTGTGGAACGCTAGCCGTAGAGAACAGATTAGTTCCCGGCCCTTTCACCTGCATAGTGAGGGATGGTCCCAGAGCCGTGTATCCCTTGTTTGTGCTCAGAAGGCTCTTGCTACACGGTGCACATCCTCGGAAAGAAGTGCCCCCGTGAGAGGCTTGAGCGCTGTGAGGCATACTAAAGCTAAAGCCGTCCATTGACTGAGACTTCCTGGAAACTGGTGCACCCCTGCCTCTGCTAATGGGAAAATGTGCACCTTACTTCGTGACTAGAGGTCACCTTTAGTTGGCACTTTAGCTACAGTATGCTCTGGGCTGAGCTCCCAGGAAGGAACCGCAAGCGCCCGGTTTCTTTTGCAAAAGCTCACTGCTCCTCAGAGGCATCTGTGGAGTGAACAGTGTCCTGGTGGTGTGGTGTTCAGGCAGCTTGGAAGCTGCACCGTAGTTGCTTTCCAAAGGGGGAGAGTCGGGCTTCTCCCCCATGCTCCAGTTTCCAACTTGACCCCACAGCGCATTTACCGGCACTCTCTGACTGACTACTGGAGACTTTTGGCCACACGGGGCCTTTCTCTGATCACACTTCGTTGCAGGCGGGGTCTTTTGCATGCCGTGCATAGCATTACCCGCTTAATGACTTAGTCAGGCCTAGGTGACTTTGGATCGTCCAAATGTCTCACAACTTGACCGGTTTTTCTGTTCTTTCTGTCAGGCTGGACCTACAGTGTACCTTGTGTCACAATAGAGAGATGACAGGTAAGAGTCGCCAGGGGGCTCTGTAGGCTCAGGGATTCTTTCAGTGCAGCTCAGAGGGCCTCCACAGAGGGAGAGCCATGTTGATTGTAATACTGGCAAAAACGTTGTCCTGGGGCTGCTTTACAGTGGTAGAAATCAAGCTATGCAAGCGAGGAGCAGTTCATTGCCCTTCCCTCTGCATAGAAAGGGTTGACCCCAACAGCCTGTTCTGTGCTGTGTTGCTCGGAAAACAAACAGGGGCCTCACGGCGCACACGCTCTCCCTCAGAAGGGAATTCATACGCGACTCTCTGAGGCCTCCGGAGAGCCGTAGAGGAGTTAAAGCACTCTATCGAGTCAGGGTTCATGGAGATGGCTGCACAGCAAACTTTGCTGATAGGAAACACTCGTGCTCACCTTGAGGCCTGGGGTCATGTTTACTTCGCACTTTAGCTAGGGCAAGCCGTGGGATGAGCTCCAAGCAAGGCACTGGCGACCACCTGGATTCGTAGGAGAAAACTCCCTTTCTTCACTGAGGCATTCCTAGCAGTGACTAGAAGATGGGTAACAGCACTGCCTTTCAGTCAGCCTTGAGGCCGCCACTATCTGCCTTTCAAAAGGGGGGAAATACTGCCTTTCGCCAGGCTTCTCAATTACACACCAGATCACCCAGCACAGATACCTCTCTTCTCTGACAAGCCAAAGGAGGCCCTTGGAACACAATTCGGCCTTCTGCGATGAATCTTTGGGATGCAGTGTGTTCTGCATGTGCTGAGTGGCATAATCCTCTAAATGCCCTCAGGAGGCCTAGGTGACTTTGCATGTTCCAAATGCCTAGCAAGGCTCAGGGTAAATCTCTACTTTCTTTCGGGCTGGACCTAAAGTCTACTTTCCGCCTCACTTAGAGAGACGTCGAGCACGAGTCCCCAAAGTGGATTGGAGCCCCGGTGGTTTCTTTCAGGGCAGCTTAGGTGTCCTCCACGTGGCACACCCGCATGGAAAGAAAGCCTGCCCAAGAACCGTGCTCCTGGGTCTGTTTCAAAGCTGTGGAACGCTAGCCGTAGAGAACAGATTAGTTCCCGGCCCTTTCACCTGCATAGTGAGGGATGGTCCCAGAGCCGTGTATCCCTTGTTTGTGCTCAGAAGGCTTTTGCTACACGGTGCACATCCTCGGAAAGAAGTGCCCCCGTGAGAGGCTTGAGCGCTGTGAGGCATACTAAAGCTAAAGCCGTCCATTGACTGAGACTTCCTGGAAACTGGTGCACCCCTGCCTCTGCTAATGGGAAAATGTGCACCTTACTTCGTGACTAGAGGTCACCTTTAGTTGGCACTTTAGCTACAGTATGCTCTGGGCTGAGCTCCCAGGAAGGAACCGCAAGCGCCCGGTTTCTTTTGCAAAAGCTCACTGCTCCTCAGAGGCATCTGTGGAGTGAACAGTGTCCTGGTGGTGTGGTGTTCAGGCAGCTTGGAAGCTGCACCGTAGTTGCTTTCCAAAGGGGGAGAGTCGGGCTTCTCCCCCATGCTCCAGTTTCCAACTTGACCCCACAGCGCATTTACCGGCACTCTCTGACTGACTACTGGAGACTTTTGGCCACACGGGGCCTTTCTCTGATCACACTTCGTTGCAGGCGGGGTCTTTTGCATGCCGTGCATAGCATTACCCGCTTAATGACTTAGTCAGGCCTAGGTGACTTTGGATCGTCCAAATGTCTCACAAGTTGACCGTTTTTTCTCTTCTTTCTGTCAGGCTGGACCTACAGTGTACCTTGTGTCACAATAGAGAGATGACAGGTAAGAGTCGCCAGGGGGCTCTGTAGGCTCAGGGATTCTTTCAGTGCGGCTCAGAGGGCCTCCACAGAGGGAGAGCCACGTTGATTGTAATACTGGCAAAAACGTTGTCCTGGGGCTGCTTTACAGCGGTAGAACTCAAGCTATGCAAGCGAGGAGCAGTTCATTGCCCTTCCCTCTGCATAGAAAGGGTTGACCCCAACAGCCTGTTCTGCGCTGTGTTGCTCGGAAAACAAAAAGGGGACTCACGGCACACACGCTCTCCCTCAGAAGGGAATTCATAAGCGACTCTCTGAGGCCTCCGGAGAGCCGTAGAGGAGTTAAAGCACTCTATCGAGTCAGGGTTCATGGAGATGGCTGCACAGCAAACTTTGCTGATAGGAAACACTCGTGCTCACCTTGAGGCCTGGGGTCACGTTTACTTCGCACTTTAGCTAGGGCAAGCCGTGGGATGAGCTCCTGGCAAGGCACTGGCGACCACCTGGATTCGTAGGAGAAAACTCCCTTTCTTCACTGAGGCATTCCTAGCAGTGACTAGAAGACGGGTAACAGCACTGCCTTTCAGTCAGCCTTGAGGCCGCCACTATCTGCCTTTCAAATGGGGGGAAATACTGCCTTTCTCCAGGCTTCTCAATTACACACCGGATCACCCAGCACATATAACTCTCTTCTCTGACAAGCCAAAGGAGGCCCTTGCAACACAATTCGGCCTTCTGCGATGAAACTTTGGGATGCAGTGTGTTCTGCATGTGCTGAGTGGCATAATCCTCTAAATGCCCTCAGGAGGCCTAGGTGACTTTGCATGTTCCAAATGCCTAGCAAGGCTCAGGGTAAATCTCTACTTTCTTTCGGGCTGGACCTAAAGTCTACTTTCCGCCTCACTTAGAGAGACGTCGAGCACGAGTCCCCAAAGTGGATTGGAGCCCCGGTGGTTTCTTTCAGGGCAGCTTAGGTGTCCCCAACGTGGCAGACCCGCATGGAAAGAAAGCCTGCCCAAGAACCGTGCTCCTGGGTCTGTTTCAAAGCTGTGGAACGCTAGCCATAGAGAACAGATTAGTTCCCGGCCCTTTCACCTGCATAGTGAGGGATGGTCCCAGAGCCGTGTATCCCTTGTTTGTGCTCAGAAGGCTTTTGCTACACGGTGCACATCCTCGGAAAGAAGTGCCCCCGTGAGAGGCTTGAGCGCTGTGAGGCATACTAAAGCTAAAGCCGTCCATTGACTGAGACTTCCTGGAAACTGGTGCACCCCTGCCTCTGCTAATGGGAAAATGTGCACCTTACTTCGTGACTAGAGGTCACCTTTAGTTGGCACTTTAGCTACAGTATGCTCTGGGCTGAGCTCCCAGGAAGGAACCGCAAGCGCCCGGTTTCTTTTGCAAAAGCTCACTGCTCCTCAGAGGCATCTGTGGAGTGAACAGTGTCCTGGTGGTGTGGTGTTCAGGCAGCTTGGAAGCTGCACCGTAGTTGCTTTCCAAAGGGGGAGAGTCGGGCTTCTCCCCCATGCTCCAGTTTCCAACTTGACCCCACAGCGCATTTACCGGCACTCTCTGACTGACTACTGGAGACTTTTGGCCACACGGGGCCTTTCTCTGATCACACTTCGTTGCAGGCGGGGTCTTTTGCATGCCGTGCATAGCATTACCCGCTTAATGACTTAGTCAGGCCTAGGTGACTTTGGATCGTCCAAATGTCTCACAAGTTGACCGTTTTTTCTCTTCTTTCTGTCAGGCTGGACCTACAGTGTACCTTGTGTCACAATAGAGAGATGACAGGTAAGTGTCGCCAGGGGGCTCTGTAGGCTCAGGGATTCTTTCAGTGCGGCTCAGAGGGCCTCCACAGAGGGAGAGCCCCGTTGATTGTAATACTGGCAAAAACGTTGTCCTGGGGCTGCTTTACAGCGGTAGAAATCAAGCTATGCAAGCGAGGAGCAGTTCATTGCCCTTCCCTCTGCATAGAAAGGGTTGACCCCAACAGCCTGTTCTGCGCTGTGTTGCTCGGAAAACAAACAGGGGACTCATGGCACACATGCTCTCCCTCAGAAGGGAATTCATACGCGACTCTCTGAGGCCTCCGGAGAGCCGTAGAGGAGTTAAAGCACTCTATCGAGTCAGGGTTCATGGAGATGGCTGCACAGCAAACTTTGCTGATAGGAAACACTCGTGCTCACCTTGAGGCCTGGGGTCACGTTTACTTCGCACTTTAGCTAGGGCAAGCCGTGGGATGAGCTCCTAGCAAGGCACTGGCGACCACCTGGATTCGTAGGAGAAAACTCCCTTTCTTCACTGAGGCATTCCTAGCAGTGACTAGAAGACGGGTAACAGCACTGCCTTTCAGTCAGCCTTGAGGCCGCCACTATCTGCCTTTCAAATGGGGGGAAATACTGCCTTTCGCCAGGCTTCTCAATTACACACCAGATCACCCAGCACATATACCTCTCTTCTCTGACAAGCCAAAGGAGGCCCTTGGAACACAATTCGGCCTTCTGCGATGAAACTTTGGGATTCTGTGTGTTCTGCATGTGCTGAGTGGCATAATCCTCTAAATGCCCTCAGGAGGCCTAGGTGACTTTGCATGTTCCAAATGCCTAGCAAGGCTCAGGGTAAATCTCTACTTTCTTTCGGGCTGGACCTAAAGTCTACTTTCCGCCTCACTTAGAGAGACGTCGAGCACGAGTCCCCAAAGTGGATTGGAGCCCCGGTGGTTTCTTTCAGGGCAGCTTAGGTGTCCCCAACGTGGCAGACCCGCATGGAAAGAAAGCCTGCCCAAGAACCGTGCTCCTGGGTCTGTTTCAAAGCTGTGGAACGCTAGCCATAGAGAACAGATTAGTTCCCGGCCCTTTCACCTGCATAGTGAGGGATGGTCCCAGAGCCGTGTATCCCTTGTTTGTGCTCAGAAGGCTTTTGCTACACGGTGCACATCCTCGGAAAGAAGTGCCCCCGTGAGAGGCTTGAGCGCTGTGAGGCATACTAAAGCTAAAGCCGTCCATTGACTGAGACTTCCTGGAAACTGGTGCACCCCTGCCTCTGCTAATGGGAAAATGTGCACCTTACTTCGTGACTAGAGGTCACCTTTAGTTGGCACTTTAGCTACAGTATGCTCTGGGCTGAGCTCCCAGGAAGGAACCGCAAGCGCCCGGTTTCTTTTGCAAAAGCTCACTGCTCCTCAGAGGCATCTGTGGAGTGAACAGTGTCCTGGTGGTGTGGTGTTCAGGCAGCTTGGAAGCTGCACCGTAGTTGCTTTCCAAAGGGGGAGAGTCGGGCTTCTCCCCCATGCTCCAGTTTCCAACTTGACCCCACAGCGCATTTACCGGCACTCTCTGACTGACTACTGGAGACTTTTGGCCACACGGGGCCTTTCTCTGATCACACTTCGTTGCAGGCGGGGTCTTTTGCATGCCGTGCATAGCATTACCCGCTTAATGACTTAGTCAGGCCTAGGTGACTTTGGATCGTCCAAATGTCTCACAACTTGACCGGTTTTTCTGTTCTTTCTGTCAGGCTGGACCTACAGTGTACCTTGTGTCACAATAGAGAGATGACAGGTAAGAGTCGCCAGGGGGCTCTGTAGGCTCAGGGATTCTTTCAGTGCAGCTCAGAGGGCCTCCACAGAGGGAGAGCCACGTTGATTGTAATACTGGCAAAAACGTTGTCCTGGGGCTGCTTTACAGTGGTAGAAATCAAGCTATGCAAGCGAGGAGCAGTTCATTGCCCTTCCCTCTGCATAGAAAGGGTTGACCCCAACAGCCTGTTCTGTGCTGTGTTGCTCGGAAAACAAACAGGGGCCTCACGGCGCACACGCTCTCCCTCAGAAGGGAATTCATACGCGACTCTCTGAGGCCTCCGGAGAGCCGTAGAGGAGTTAAAGCACTCTATCGAGTCAGGGTTCATGGAGATGGCTGCACAGCAAACTTTGCTGATAGGAAACACTCGTGCTCACCTTGAGGCCTGGGGTCATGTTTACTTCGCACTTTAGCTAGGGCAAGCCGTGGGATGAGCTCCAAGCAAGGCACTGGCGACCACCTGGATTCGTAGGAGAAAACTCCCTTTCTTCACTGAGGCATTCCTAGCAGTGAGTAGAAGATGGGTAACAGCACTGCCTTTCAGTCAGCCTTGAGGCCGCCACTATCTGCCTTTCAAAAGGGGGGAAATACTGCCTTTCGCCAGGCTTCTCAATTACACACCAGATCAACCAGCACAGATACCTCTCTTCTCTGACAAGCCAAAGGAGGCCCTTGGAACACAATTCGGCCTTCTGCGATGAATCTTTGGGATGCAGTGTGTTCTGCATGTGCTGAGTGGCATAATCCTCTAAATGCCCTCAGGAGGCCTAGGTGACTTTGCATGTTCCAAATGCCTAGCAAGGCTCAGGGTAAATCTCTACTTTCTTTCGGGCTGGACCTAAAGTCTACTTTCCGCCTCACTTAGAGAGACGTCGAGCACGAGTCCCCAAAGTGGATTGGAGCCCCGGTGGTTTCTTTCAGGGCAGCTTAGGTGTCCTCCACGTGGCACACCCGCATGGAAAGAAAGCCTGCCCAAGAACCGTGCTCCTGGGTCTGTTTCAAAGCTGTGGAACGCTAGCCGTAGAGAACAGATTAGTTCCCGGCCCTTTCACCTGCATAGTGAGGGATGGTCCCAGAGCCGTGTATCCCTTGTTTGTGCTCAGAAGGCTTTTGCTACACGGTGCACATCCTCGGAAAGAAGTGCCCCCGTGAGAGGCTTGAGCGCTGTGAGGCATACTAAAGCTAAAGCCGTCCATTGACTGAGACTTCCTGGAAACTGGTGCACCCCTGCCTCTGCTAATGGGAAAATGTGCACCTTACTTCGTGACTAGAGGTCACCTTTAGTTGGCACTTTAGCTACAGTATGCTCTGGGCTGAGCTCCCAGGAAGGAACCGCAAGCGCCCGGTTTCTTTTGCAAAAGCTCACTGCTCCTCAGAGGCATCTGTGGAGTGAACAGTGTCCTGGTGGTGTGGTGTTCAGGCAGCTTGGAAGCTGCACCGTAGTTGCTTTCCAAAGGGGGAGAGTCGGGCTTCTCCCCCATGCTCCAGTTTCCAACTTGACCCCACAGCGCATTTACCGGCACTCTCTGACTGACTACTGGAGACTTTTGGCCACACGGGGCCTTTCTCTGATCACACTTCGTTGCAGGCGGGGTCTTTTGCATGCCGTGCATAGCATTACCCGCTTAATGACTTAGTCAGGCCTAGGTGACTTTGGATCGTCCAAATGTCTCACAAGTTGACCGTTTTTTCTCTTCTTTCTGTCAGGCTGGACCTACAGTGTACCTTGTGTCACAATAGAGAGATGACAGGTAAGAGTCGCCAGGGGGCTCTGTAGGCTCAGGGATTCTTTCAGTGCGGCTCAGAGGGCCTCCACAGAGGGAGAGCCACGTTGATTGTAATACTGGCAAAAACGTTGTCCTGGGGCTGCTTTACAGCGGTAGAACTCAAGCTATGCAAGCGAGGAGCAGTTCATTGCCCTTCCCTCTGCATAGAAAGGGTTGACCCCAACAGCCTGTTCTGCGCTGTGTTGCTCGGAAAACAAACAGGGGACTCACGGCACACACGCTCTCCCTCAGAAGGGAATTCATAAGCGACTCTCTGAGGCCTCCGGAGAGCCGTAGAGGAGTTAAAGCACTCTATCGAGTCAGGGTTCATGGAGATGGCTGCACAGCAAACTTTGCTGATAGGAAACACTCGTGCTCACCTTGAGGCCTGGGGTCACGTTTACTTCGCACTTTAGCTAGGGCAAGCCGTGGGATGAGCTCCTGGCAAGGCACTGGCGACCACCTGGATTCGTAGGAGAAAACTCCCTTTCTTCACTGAGGCATTCCTAGCAGTGACTAGAAGACGGGTAACAGCACTGCCTTTCAGTCAGCCTTGAGGCCGCCACTATCTGCCTTTCAAATGGGGGGAAATACTGCCTTTCTCCAGGCTTCTCAATTACACACCGGATCACCCAGCACATATAACTCTCTTCTCTGACAAGCCAAAGGAGGCCCTTGCAACACAATTCGGCCTTCTGCGATGAAACTTTGGGATGCAGTGTGTTCTGCATGTGCTGAGTGGCATAATCCTCTAAATGCCCTCAGGAGGCCTAGGTGACTTTGCATGTTCCAAATGCCTAGCAAGGCTCAGGGTAAATCTCTACTTTCTTTCGGGCTGGACCTAAAGTCTACTTTCCGCCTCACTTAGAGAGACGTCGAGCACGAGTCCCCAAAGTGGATTGGAGCCCCGGTGGTTTCTTTCAGGGCAGCTTAGGTGTCCCCAACGTGGCAGACCCGCATGGAAAGAAAGCCTGCCCAAGAACCGTGCTCCTGGGTCTGTTTCAAAGCTGTGGAACGCTAGCCATAGAGAACAGATTAGTTCCCGGCCCTTTCACCTGCATAGTGAGGGATGGTCCCAGAGCCGTGTATCCCTTGTTTGTGCTCAGAAGGCTTTTGCTACACGGTGCACATCCTCGGAAAGAAGTGCCCCCGTGAGAGGCTTGAGCGCTGTGAGGCATACTAAAGCTAAAGCCGTCCATTGACTGAGACTTCCTGGAAACTGGTGCACCCCTGCCTCTGCTAATGGGAAAATGTGCACCTTACTTCGTGACTAGAGGTCACCTTTAGTTGGCACTTTAGCTACAGTATGCTCTGGGCTGAGCTCCCAGGAAGGAACCGCAAGCGCCCGGTTTCTTTTGCAAAAGCTCACTGCTCCTCAGAGGCATCTGTGGAGTGAACAGTGTCCTGGTGGTGTGGTGTTCAGGCAGCTTGGAAGCTGCACCGTAGTTGCTTTCCAAAGGGGGAGAGTCGGGCTTCTCCCCCATGCTCCAGTTTCCAACTTGACCCCACAGCGCATTTACCGGCACTCTCTGACTGACTACTGGAGACTTTTGGCCACACGGGGCCTTTCTCTGATCACACTTCGTTGCAGGCGGGGTCTTTTGCATGCCGTGCATAGCATTACCCGCTTAATGACTTAGTCAGGCCTAGGTGACTTTGGATCGTCCAAATGTCTCACAAGTTGACCGTTTTTTCTCTTCTTTCTGTCAGGCTGGACCTACAGTGTACCTTGTGTCACAATAGAGAGATGACAGGTAAGTGTCGCCAGGGGGCTCTGTAGGCTCAGGGATTCTTTCAGTGCGGCTCAGAGGGCCTCCACAGAGGGAGAGCCCCGTTGATTGTAATACTGGCAAAAACGTTGTCCTGGGGCTGCTTTACAGCGGTAGAAATCAAGCTATGCAAGCGAGGAGCAGTTCATTGCCCTTCCCTCTGCATAGAAAGGGTTGACCCCAACAGCCTGTTCTGCGCTGTGTTGCTCGGAAAACAAACAGGGGACTCATGGCACACATGCTCTCCCTCAGAAGGGAATTCATACGCGACTCTCTGAGGCCTCCGGAGAGCCGTAGAGGAGTTAAAGCACTCTATCGAGTCAGGGTTCATGGAGATGGCTGCACAGCAAACTTTGCTGATAGGAAACACTCGTGCTCACCTTGAGGCCTGGGGTCACGTTTACTTCGCACTTTAGCTAGGGCAAGCCGTGGGATGAGCTCCTAGCAAGGCACTGGCGACCACCTGGATTCGTAGGAGAAAACTCCCTTTCTTCACTGAGGCATTCCTAGCAGTGACTAGAAGACGGGTAACAGCACTGCCTTTCAGTCAGCCTTGAGGCCGCCACTATCTGCCTTTCAAATGGGGGGAAATACTGCCTTTCGCCAGGCTTCTCAATTACACACCAGATCACCCAGCACATATACCTCTCTTCTCTGACAAGCCAAAGGAGGCCCTTGGAACACAATTCGGCCTTCTGCGATGAAACTTTGGGATTCTGTGTGTTCTGCATGTGCTGAGTGGCATAATCCTCTAAATGCCCTCAGGAGGCCTAGGTGACTTTGCATGTTCCAAATGCCTAGCAAGGCTCAGGGTAAATCTCTACTTTCTTTCGGGCTGGACCTAAAGTCTACTTTCCGCCTCACTTAGAGAGACGTCGAGCACGAGTCCCCAAAGTGGATTGGAGCCCCGGTGGTTTCTTTCAGGGCAGCTTAGGTGTCCCCAACGTGGCAGACCCGCATGGAAAGAAAGCCTGCCCAAGAACCGTGCTCCTGGGTCTGTTTCAAAGCTGTGGAACGCTAGCCATAGAGAACAGATTAGTTCCCGGCCCTTTCACCTGCATAGTGAGGGATGGTCCCAGAGCCGTGTATCCCTTGTTTGTGCTCAGAAGGCTTTTGCTACACGGTGCACATCCTCGGAAAGAAGTGCCCCCGTGAGAGGCTTGAGCGCTGTGAGGCATACTAAAGCTAAAGCCGTCCATTGACTGAGACTTCCTGGAAACTGGTGCACCCCTGCCTCTGCTAATGGGAAAATGTGCACCTTACTTCGTGACTAGAGGTCACCTTTAGTTGGCACTTTAGCTACAGTATGCTCTGGGCTGAGCTCCCAGGAAGGAACCGCAAGCGCCCGGTTTCTTTTGCAAAAGCTCACTGCTCCTCAGAGGCATCTGTGGAGTGAACAGTGTCCTGGTGGTGTGGTGTTCAGGCAGCTTGGAAGCTGCACCGTAGTTGCTTTCCAAAGGGGGAGAGTCGGGCTTCTCCCCCATGCTCCAGTTTCCAACTTGACCCCACAGCGCATTTACCGGCACTCTCTGACTGACTACTGGAGACTTTTGGCCACACGGGGCCTTTCTCTGATCACACTTCGTTGCAGGCGGGGTCTTTTGCATGCCGTGCATAGCATTACCCGCTTAATGACTTAGTCAGGCCTAGGTGACTTTGGATCGTCCAAATGTCTCACAACTTGACCGGTTTTTCTGTTCTTTCTGTCAGGCTGGACCTACAGTGTACCTTGTGTCACAATAGAGAGATGACAGGTAAGAGTCGCCAGGGGGCTCTGTAGGCTCAGGGATTCTTTCAGTGCAGCTCAGAGGGCCTCCACAGAGGGAGAGCCACGTTGATTGTAATACTGGCAAAAACGTCCTGGGGCTGCTTTACAGCGGTAGAAATCAAGCTATGCAAGCGAGGAGCAGTTCATTGCCCTTCCCTCTGCATAGAAAGGGTTGACCCCAACAGCCTGTTCTGCGCTGTGTTGCTCGGAAAACAAACAGGGGCCTCACGGCGCACACGCTCTCCCTCAGAAGGGAATTCATACGCGACTCTCTGAGGCCTCCGGAGAGCCGTAGAGGAGTTAAAGCACTCTATCGAGTCAGGGTTCATGGAGATGGCTGCACAGCAAACTTTGCTGATAGGAAACACTCGTGCTCACCTTGAGGCCTGGGGTCACGTTTACTTCGCACTTTAGCTAGGGCAAGCCGTGGGATGAGCTCCTAGCAAGGCACTGGCGACCACCTGGATTCGTAGGAGAAAACTCCCTTTCTTCACTGAGGCATTCCTAGCAGTGACTAGAAGACGGGTAACAGCACTGCCTTTCAGTCAGCCTTGAGGCCGCCACTATCTGCCTTTCAAAAGGGGGGAAATACTGCCTTTCGCCAGGCTTCTCAATTACACACCAGATCACCCAGCACATATACCTCTCTTCTCTGACAAGGCAAAGGAGGCCCTTGGAACACAATTCGGCCTTCTGCGATGAAACTTTGGGATGCAGTGTGTTCTGCATGTGCTGAGTGGCATAATCCTCTAAATGCCCTCAGGAGGCCTAGGTGACTTTGCATGTTCCAAATGCCTAGCAAGGCTCAGGGTAAATCTCTACTTTCTTTCGGGCTGGACCTAAAGTCTACTTTCCGCCTCACTTAGAGAGACGTCGAGCACGAGTCCCCAAAGTGGATTGGAGCCCCGGTGGTTTCTTTCAGGGCAGCTTAGGTGTCCCCAACGTGGCAGACCCGCATGGAAAGAAAGCCTGCCCAAGAACCGTGCTCCTGGGTCTGTTTCAAAGCTGTGGAACGCTAGCCATAGAGAACAGATTAGTTCCCGGCCCTTTCACCTGCATAGTGAGGGATGGTCCCAGAGCCGTGTATCCCTTGTTTGTGCTCAGAAGGCTTTTGCTACACGGTGCACATCCTCGGAAAGAAGTGCCCCCGTGAGAGGCTTGAGCGCTGTGAGGCATACTAAAGCTAAAGCCGTCCATTGACTGAGACTTCCTGGAAACTGGTGCACCCCTGCCTCTGCTAATGGGAAAATGTGCACCTTACTTCGTGACTAGAGGTCACCTTTAGTTGGCACTTTAGCTACAGTATGCTCTGGGCTGAGCTCCCAGGAAGGAACCGCAAGCGCCCGGTTTCTTTTGCAAAAGCTCACTGCTCCTCAGAGGCATCTGTGGAGTGAACAGTGATCTGGTGGTGTGGTGTTCAGGCAGCTTGGAAGCTGCACCGTAGTTGCTTTCCAAAGGGGGAGAGTCGGGCTTCTCCCGCATGCTCCAGTTTCCAACTTGACCCCACAGCGCATTTACCGGCACTCTCTGACTGACTACTGGAGACTTTTGGCCACACGGGGCCTTTCTCTGATCACACTTCGTTGCAGGCGGGGTCTTTTGCATGCCGTGCATAGCATTACCCGCTTAATGACTTAGTCAGGCCTAGGTGACTTTGGATCGTCCAAATGTCTCACAACTTGACCGGTTTTTCTGTTCTTTCTGTCAGGCTGGACCTACAGTGTACCTTGTGTCACAATAGATAGATGACAGGTAAGAGTCGCCAGGGGGCTCTGTAGGCTCAGGGATTCTTTCAGTGCAGCTCAGAGGGCCTCCACAGAGGGAGAGCCACGTTGATTGTAATACTGGCAAAAACGTCCTGGGGCTGCTTTACAGCGGTAGAAATCAAGCTATGCAAGCGAGGAGCAGTTCATTGCCCTTCCCTCTGCATAGAAAGGGTTGACCCCAACAGCCTGTTCTGCGCTGTGTTGCTCGGAAAACAAACAGGGGCCTCACGGCGCACACGCTCTCCCTCAGAAGGGAATTCATACGCGACTCTCTGAGGCCTCCGGAGAGCCGTAGAGGAGTTAAAGCACTCTATCGAGTCAGGGTTCATGGAGATGGCTGCACAGCAAACTTTGCTGATAGGAAACACTCGTGCTCACCTTGAGGCCTGGGGTCACGTTTACTTCGCACTTTAGCTAGGGCAAGCCGTGGGATGAGCTCCTAGCAAGGCACTGGCGACCACCTGGATTCGTAGGAGAAAACTCCCTTTCTTCACTGAGGCATTCCTAGCAGTGACTAGAAGACGGGTAACAGCACTGCCTTTCAGTCAGCCTTGAGGCCGCCACTATCTGCCTTTCAAAAGGGGGGAAATACTGCCTTTCGCCAGGCTTCTCAATTACACACCAGATCACCCAGCACATATACCTCTCTTCTCTGACAAGCCAAAGGAGGCCCTTGGAACACAATTCGGCCTTCTGCGATGAAACTTTGGGATGCAGTGTGTTCTGCATGTGCTGAGTGGCATAATCCTCTAAATGCCCTCAGGAGGCCTAGGTGACTTTGCATGTTCCAAATGCCTAGCAAGGCTCAGGGTAAATCTCTACTTTCTTTCGGGCTGGACCTAAAGTCTACTTTCCGCCTCACTTAGAGAGACGTCGAGCACGAGTCCCCAAAGTGGATTGGAGCCCCGGTGGTTTCTTTCAGGGCAGCTTAGGTGTCCCCAACGTGGCAGACCCGCATGGAAAGAAAGCCTGCCCAAGAACCGTGCTCCTGGGTCTGTTTCAAAGCTGTGGAACGCTAGCCATAGAGAACAGATTAGTTCCCGGCCCTTTCACCTGCATAGTGAGGGATGGTCCCAGAGCCGTGTATCCCTTGTTTGTGCTCAGAAGGCTTTTGCTACACGGTGCACATCCTCGGAAAGAAGTGCCCCCGTGAGAGGCTTGAGCGCTGTGAGGCATACTAAAGCTAAAGCCGTCCATTGACTGAGACTTCCTGGAAACTGGTGCACCCCTGCCTCTGCTAATGGGAAAATGTGCACCTTACTTCGTGACTAGAGGTCACCTTTAGTTGGCACTTTAGCTACAGTATGCTCTGGGCTGAGCTCCCAGGAAGGAACCGCAAGCGCCCGGTTTCTTTTGCAAAAGCTCACTGCTCCTCAGAGGCATCTGTGGAGTGAACAGTGTCCTGGTGGTGTGGTGTTCAGGCAGCTTGGAAGCTGCACCGTAGTTGCTTTCCAAAGGGGGAGAGTCGGGCTTCTCCCCCATGCTCCAGTTTCCAACTTGACCCCACAGCGCATTTACCGGCACTCTCTGACTGACTGCTGGAGACTTTTGGCCACACGGGGCCTTTCTCTGATCACACTTCGTTGCAGGCGGGGTCTTTTGCATGCCGTGCATAGCATTACCCGCTTAATGACTTAGTCAGCCCTAGGTGACTTTGGATCGTCCAAATGTCTCACAAGTTGACCGTTTTTTCTCTTCTTTCTGTCAGGCTGGACCTACAGTGTACCTTGTGTCACAATAGAGAGATGACAGGTAAGAGTCGCCAGGGGGCTCTGTAGGCTCAGGGATTCTTTCAGTGCGGCTCAGAGCGCCTCCACAGAGGGAGAGCCCCGTTGATTGTAATACTGGCAAAAACGTTGTCCTGGGGCTGCTTTACAGCGGTAGAAATCAAGCTATGCAAGCGAGGAGCAGTTCATTGCCCTTCCCTCTGCATAGAAAGGGTTGACCCCAACAGCCTGTTCTGCGCTGTGTTGCTCGGAAAACAAACAGGGGACTCTCGGCACACACGCTCTCCCTCAGAAGGGAATTCATACGCGACTCTCTGAGGCCTCCGGAGAGCCGTAGAGGAGTTAAAGCACTCTATCGAGTCAGGGTTCATGGAGATGGCTGCACAGCAAACTTTGCTGATAGGAAACACTCGTGCTCACCTTGAGGCCTGGGGTCATGTTTACTTCGCACTTTAGCTAGGGCAAGCCGTGGGATGAGCTCCAAGCAAGGCACTGGCGACCACCTGGATTCGTAGGAGAAAACTCCCTTTCTTCACTGAGGCATTCCTAGCAGTGACTAGAAGATGGGTAACAGCACTGCCTTTCAGTCAGCCTTGAGGCCGCCACTATCTGCCTTTCAAAAGGGGGGAAATACTGCCTTTCGCCAGGCTTCTCAATTACACACCAGATCACCCAGCACAGATACCTCTCTTCTCTGACAAGCCAAAGGAGGCCCTTGGAACACAATTCGGCCTTCTGCGATGAATCTTTGGGATGCAGTGTGTTCTGCATGTGCTGAGTGGCATAATCCTCTAAATGCCCTCAGGAGGCCTAGGTGACTTTGCATGTTCCAAATGCCTAGCAAGGCTCAGGGTAAATCTCTACTTTCTTTCGGGCTGGACCTAAAGTCTACTTTCCGCCTCACTTAGAGAGACGTCGAGCACGAGTCCCCAAAGTGGATTGGAGCCCCGGTGGTTTCTTTCAGGGCAGCTTAGGTGTCCTCCACGTGGCACACCCGCATGGAAAGAAAGCCTGCCCAAGAACCGTGCTCCTGGGTCTGTTTCAAAGCTGTGGAACGCTAGCCGTAGAGAACAGATTAGTTCCCGGCCCTTTCACCTGCATAGTGAGGGATGGTCCCAGAGCCGTGTATCCCTTGTTTGTGCTGAGAAGGCTTTTGCTACACGGTGCACATCCTCGGAAAGAAGTGCCCCCGTGAGAGGCTTGAGCGCTGTGAGGCATACTAAAGCTAAAGCCGTCCATTGACTGAGACTTCCTGGAAACTGGTGCACCCCTGCCTCTGCTAATGGGAAAATGTGCACCTTACTTCGTGACTAGAGGTCACCTTTAGTTGGCACTTTAGCTACAGTATGCTCTGGGCTGAGCTCCCAGGAAGGAACCGCAAGCGCCCGGTTTCTTTTGCAAAAGCTCACTGCTCCTCAGAGGCATCTGTGGAGTGAACAGTGTCCTGGTGGTGTGGTGTTCAGGCAGCTTGGAAGCTGCACCGTAGTTGCTTTCCAAAGGGGGAGAGTCGGGCTTCTCCCCCATGCTCCAGTTTCCAACTTGACCCCACAGCGCATTTACCGGCACTCTCTGACTGACTACTGGAGACTTTTGGCCACACGGGGCCTTTCTCTGATCACACTTCGTTGCAGGCGGGGTCTTTTGCATGCCGTGCATAGCATTACCCGCTTAATGACTTAGTCAGGCCTAGGTGACTTTGGATCGTCCAAATGTCTCACAAGTTGACCGTTTTTTCTCTTCTTTCTGTCAGGCTGGACCTACAGTGTACCTTGTGTCACAATAGAGAGATGACAGGTAAGAGTCGCCAGGGGGCTCTGTAGGCTCAGGGATTCTTTCAGTGCGGCTCAGAGGGCCTCCACAGAGGGAGAGCCACGTTGATTGTAATACTGGCAAAAACGTTGTCCTGGGGCTGCTTTACAGCGGTAGAACTCAAGCTATGCAAGCGAGGAGCAGTTCATTGCCCTTCCCTCTGCATAGAAAGGGTTGACCCCAACAGCCTGTTCTGCGCTGTGTTGCTCGGAAAACAAACAGGGGACTCACGGCACACACGCTCTCCCTCAGAAGGGAATTCATAAGCGACTCTCTGAGGCCTCCGGAGAGCCGTAGAGGAGTTAAAGCACTCTATCGAGTCAGGGTTCATGGAGATGGCTGCACAGCAAACTTTGCTGATAGGAAACACTCGTGCTCACCTTGAGGCCTGGGGTCACGTTTACTTCGCACTTTAGCTAGGGCAAGCCGTGGGATGAGCTCCTGGCAAGGCACTGGCGACCACCTGGATTCGTAGGAGAAAACTCCCTTTCTTCACTGAGGCATTCCTAGCAGTGACTAGAAGACGGGTAACAGCACTGCCTTTCAGTCAGCCTTGAGGCCGCCACTATCTGCCTTTCAAATGGGGGGAAATACTGCCTTTCTCCAGGCTTCTCAATTACACACCGGATCACCCAGCACATATAACTCTCTTCTCTGACAAGCCAAAGGAGGCCCTTGCAACACAATTCGGCCTTCTGCGATGAAACTTTGGGATGCAGTGTGTTCTGCATGTGCTGAGTGGCATAATCCTCTAAATGCCCTCAGGAGGCCTAGGTGACTTTGCATGTTCCAAATGCCTAGCAAGGCTCAGGGTAAATCTCTACTTTCTTTCGGGCTGGACCTAAAGTCTACTTTCCGCCTCACTTAGAGAGACGTCGAGCACGAGTCCCCAAAGTGGATTGGAGCCCCGGTGGTTTCTTTCAGGGCAGCTTAGGTGTCCCCAACGTGGCAGACCCGCATGGAAAGAAAGCCTGCCCAAGAACCGTGCTCCTGGGTCTGTTTCAAAGCTGTGGAACGCTAGCCATAGAGAACAGATTAGTTCCCGGCCCTTTCACCTGCATAGTGAGGGATGGTCCCAGAGCCGTGTATCCCTTGTTTGTGCTCAGAAGGCTTTTGCTACACGGTGCACATCCTCGGAAAGAAGTGCCCCCGTGAGAGGCTTGAGCGCTGTGAGGCATACTAAAGCTAAAGCCGTCCATTGACTGAGACTTCCTGGAAACTGGTGCACCCCTGCCTCTGCTAATGGGAAAATGTGCACCTTACTTCGTGACTAGAGGTCACCTTTAGTTGGCACTTTAGCTACAGTATGCTCTGGGCTGAGCTCCCAGGAAGGAACCGCAAGCGCCCGGTTTCTTTTGCAAAAGCTCACTGCTCCTCAGAGGCATCTGTGGAGTGAACAGTGTCCTGGTGGTGTGGTGTTCAGGCAGCTTGGAAGCTGCACCGTAGTTGCTTTCCAAAGGGGGAGAGTCGGGCTTCTCCCCCATGCTCCAGTTTCCAACTTGACCCCACAGCGCATTTACCGGCACTCTCTGACTGACTACTGGAGACTTTTGGCCACACGGGGCCTTTCTCTGATCACACTTCGTTGCAGGCGGGGTCTTTTGCATGCCGTGCATAGCATTACCCGCTTAATGACTTAGTCAGGCCTAGGTGACTTTGGATCGTCCAAATGTCTCACAAGTTGACCGTTTTTTCTCTTCTTTCTGTCAGGCTGGACCTACAGTGTACCTTGTGTCACAATAGAGAGATGACAGGTAAGTGTCGCCAGGGGGCTCTGTAGGCTCAGGGATTCTTTCAGTGCGGCTCAGAGGGCCTCCACAGAGGGAGAGCCCCGTTGATTGTAATACTGGCAAAAACGTTGTCCTGGGGCTGCTTTACAGCGGTAGAAATCAAGCTATGCAAGCGAGGAGCAGTTCATTGCCCTTCCCTCTGCATAGAAAGGGTTGACCCCAACAGCCTGTTCTGCGCTGTGTTGCTCGGAAAACAAAGAGGGGACTCATGGCACACATGCTCTCCCTCAGAAGGGAATTCATACGCGACTCTCTGAGGCCTCCGGAGAGCCGTAGAGGAGTTAAAGCACTCTATCGAGTCAGGGTTCATGGAGATGGCTGCACAGCAAACTTTGCTGATAGGAAACACTCGTGCTCACCTTGAGGCCTGGGGTCACGTTTACTTCGCACTTTAGCTAGGGCAAGCCGTGGGATGAGCTCCTAGCAAGGCACTGGCGACCACCTGGATTCGTAGGAGAAAACTCCCTTTCTTCACTGAGGCATTCCTAGCAGTGACTAGAAGACGGGTAACAGCACTGCCTTTCAGTCAGCCTTGAGGCCGCCACTATCTGCCTTTCAAATGGGGGGAAATACTGCCTTTCGCCAGGCTTCTCAATTACACACCAGATCACCCAGCACATATACCTCTCTTCTCTGACAAGCCAAAGGAGGCCCTTGGAACACAATTCGGCCTTCTGCGATGAAACTTTGGGATTCTGTGTGTTCTGCATGTGCTGAGTGGCATAATCCTCTAAATGCCCTCAGGAGGCCTAGGTGACTTTGCATGTTCCAAATGCCTAGCAAGGCTCAGGGTAAATCTCTACTTTCTTTCGGGCTGGACCTAAAGTCTACTTTCCGCCTCACTTAGAGAGACGTCGAGCACGAGTCCCCAAAGTGGATTGGAGCCCCGGTGGTTTCTTTCAGGGCAGCTTAGGTGTCCCCAACGTGGCAGACCCGCATGGAAAGAAAGCCTGCCCAAGAACCGTGCTCCTGGGTCTGTTTCAAAGCTGTGGAACGCTAGCCATAGAGAACAGATTAGTTCCCGGCCCTTTCACCTGCATAGTGAGGGATGGTCCCAGAGCCGTGTATCCCTTGTTTGTGCTCAGAAGGCTTTTGCTACACGGTGCACATCCTCGGAAAGAAGTGCCCCCGTGAGAGGCTTGAGCGCTGTGAGGCATACTAAAGCTAAAGCCGTCCATTGACTGAGACTTCCTGGAAACTGGTGCACCCCTGCCTCTGCTAATGGGAAAATGTGCACCTTACTTCGTGACTAGAGGTCACCTTTAGTTGGCACTTTAGCTACAGTATGCTCTGGGCTGAGCTCCCAGGAAGGAACCGCAAGCGCCCGGTTTCTTTTGCAAAAGCTCACTGCTCCTCAGAGGCATCTGTGGAGTGAACAGTGTCCTGGTGGTGTGGTGTTCAGGCAGCTTGGAAGCTGCACCGTAGTTGCTTTCCAAAGGGGGAGAGTCGGGCTTCTCCCCCATGCTCCAGTTTCCAACTTGACCCCACAGCGCATTTACCGGCACTCTCTGACTGACTACTGGAGACTTTTGGCCACACGGGGCCTTTCTCTGATCACACTTCGTTGCAGGCGGGGTCTTTTGCATGCCGTGCATAGCATTACCCGCTTAATGACTTAGTCAGGCCTAGGTGACTTTGGATCGTCCAAATGTCTCACAACTTGACCGGTTTTTCTGTTCTTTCTGTCAGGCTGGACCTACAGTGTACCTTGTGTCACAATAGAGAGATGACAGGTAAGAGTCGCCAGGGGGCTCTGTAGGCTCAGGGATTCTTTCAGTGCAGCTCAGAGGGCCTCCACAGAGGGAGAGCCACGTTGATTGTAATACTGGCAAAAACGTCCTGGGGCTGCTTTACAGCGGTAGAAATCAAGCTATGCAAGCGAGGAGCAGTTCATTGCCCTTCCCTCTGCATAGAAAGGGTTGACCCCAACAGCCTGTTCTGCGCTGTGTTGCTCGGAAAACAAACAGGGGCCTCACGGCGCACACGCTCTCCCTCAGAAGGGAATTCATACGCGACTCTCTGAGGCCTCCGGAGAGCCGTAGAGGAGTTAAAGCACTCTATCGAGTCAGGGTTCATGGAGATGGCTGCACAGCAAACTTTGCTGATAGGAAACACTCGTGCTCACCTTGAGGCCTGGGGTCACGTTTACTTCGCACTTTAGCTAGGGCAAGCCGTGGGATGAGCTCCTAGCAAGGCACTGGCGACCACCTGGATTCGTAGGAGAAAACTCCCTTTCTTCACTGAGGCATTCCTAGCAGTGACTAGAAGACGGGTAACAGCACTGCCTTTCAGTCAGCCTTGAGGCCGCCACTATCTGCCTTTCAAAAGGGGGGAAATACTGCCTTTCGCCAGGCTTCTCAATTACACACCAGATCACCCAGCACATATACCTCTCTTCTCTGACAAGGCAAAGGAGGCCCTTGGAACACAATTCGGCCTTCTGCGATGAAACTTTGGGATGCAGTGTGTTCTGCATGTGCTGAGTGGCATAATCCTCTAAATGCCCTCAGGAGGCCTAGGTGACTTTGCATGTTCCAAATGCCTAGCAAGGCTCAGGGTAAATCTCTACTTTCTTTCGGGCTGGACCTAAAGTCTACTTTCCGCCTCACTTAGAGAGACGTCGAGCACGAGTCCCCAAAGTGGATTGGAGCCCCGGTGGTTTCTTTCAGGGCAGCTTAGGTGTCCCCAACGTGGCAGACCCGCATGGAAAGAAAGCCTGCCCAAGAACCGTGCTCCTGGGTCTGTTTCAAAGCTGTGGAACGCTAGCCATAGAGAACAGATTAGTTCCCGGCCCTTTCACCTGCATAGTGAGGGATGGTCCCAGAGCCGTGTATCCCTTGTTTGTGCTCAGAAGGCTTTTGCTACACGGTGCACATCCTCGGAAAGAAGTGCCCCCGTGAGAGGCTTGAGCGCTGTGAGGCATACTAAAGCTAAAGCCGTCCATTGACTGAGACTTCCTGGAAACTGGTGCACCCCTGCCTCTGCTAATGGGAAAATGTGCACCTTACTTCGTGACTAGAGGTCACCTTTAGTTGGCACTTTAGCTACAGTATGCTCTGGGCTGAGCTCCCAGGAAGGAACCGCAAGCGCCCGGTTTCTTTTGCAAAAGCTCACTGCTCCTCAGAGGCATCTGTGGAGTGAACAGTGATCTGGTGGTGTGGTGTTCAGGCAGCTTGGAAGCTGCACCGTAGTTGCTTTCCAAAGGGGGAGAGTCGGGCTTCTCCCCCATGCTCCAGTTTCCAACTTGACCCCACAGCGCATTTACCGGCACTCTCTGACTGACTACTGGAGACTTTTGGCCACACGGGGCCTTTCTCTGATCACACTTCGTTGCAGGCGGGGTCTTTTGCATGCCGTGCATAGCATTACCCGCTTAATGACTTAGTCAGGCCTAGGTGACTTTGGATCGTCCAAATGTCTCACAACTTGACCGGTTTTTCTGTTCTTTCTGTCAGGCTGGACCTACAGTGTACCTTGTGTCACAATAGATAGATGACAGGTAAGAGTCGCCAGGGGGCTCTGTAGGCTCAGGGATTCTTTCAGTGCAGCTCAGAGGGCCTCCACAGAGGGAGAGCCACGTTGATTGTAATACTGGCAAAAACGTCCTGGGGCTGCTTTACAGCGGTAGAAATCAAGCTATGCAAGCGAGGAGCAGTTCATTGCCCTTCCCTCTGCATAGAAAGGGTTGACCCCAACAGCCTGTTCTGCGCTGTGTTGCTCGGAAAACAAACAGGGGCCTCACGGCGCACACGCTCTCCCTCAGAAGGGAATTCATACGCGACTCTCTGAGGCCTCCGGAGAGCCGTAGAGGAGTTAAAGCACTCTATCGAGTCAGGGTTCATGGAGATGGCTGCACAGCAAACTTTGCTGATAGGAAACACTCGTGCTCACCTTGAGGCCTGGGGTCACGTTTACTTCGCACTTTAGCTAGGGCAAGCCGTGGGATGAGCTCCTAGCAAGGCACTGGCGACCACCTGGATTCGTAGGAGAAAACTCCCTTTCTTCACTGAGGCATTCCTAGCAGTGACTAGAAGACGGGTAACAGCACTGCCTTTCAGTCAGCCTTGAGGCCGCCACTATCTGCCTTTCAAAAGGGGGGAAATACTGCCTTTCGCCAGGCTTCTCAATTACACACCAGATCACCCAGCACATATACCTCTCTTCTCTGACAAGCCAAAGGAGGCCCTTGGAACACAATTCGGCCTTCTGCGATGAAACTTTGGGATGCAGTGTGTTCTGCATGTGCTGAGTGGCATAATCCTCTAAATGCCCTCAGGAGGCCTAGGTGACTTTGCATGTTCCAAATGCCTAGCAAGGCTCAGGGTAAATCTCTACTTTCTTTCGGGCTGGACCTAAAGTCTACTTTCCGCCTCACTTAGAGAGACGTCGAGCACGAGTCCCCAAAGTGGATTGGAGCCCCGGTGGTTTCTTTCAGGGCAGCTTAGGTGTCCCCAACGTGGCAGACCCGCATGGAAAGAAAGCCTGCCCAAGAACCGTGCTCCTGGGTCTGTTTCAAAGCTGTGGAACGCTAGCCATAGAGAACAGATTAGTTCCCGGCCCTTTCACCTGCATAGTGAGGGATGGTCCCAGAGCCGTGTATCCCTTGTTTGTGCTCAGAAGGCTTTTGCTACACGGTGCACATCCTCGGAAAGAAGTGCCCCCGTGAGAGGCTTGAGCGCTGTGAGGCATACTAAAGCTAAAGCCGTCCATTGACTGAGACTTCCTGGAAACTGGTGCACCCCTGCCTCTGCTAATGGGAAAATGTGCACCTTACTTCGTGACTAGAGGTCACCTTTAGTTGGCACTTTAGCTACAGTATGCTCTGGGCTGAGCTCCCAGGAAGGAACCGCAAGCGCCCGGTTTCTTTTGCAAAAGCTCACTGCTCCTCAGAGGCATCTGTGGAGTGAACAGTGTCCTGGTGGTGTGGTGTTCAGGCAGCTTGGAAGCTGCACCGTAGTTGCTTTCCAAAGGGGGAGAGTCGGGCTTCTCCCCCATGCTCCAGTTTCCAACTTGACCCCACAGCGCATTTACCGGCACTCTCTGACTGACTACTGGAGACTTTTGGCCACACGGGGCCTTTCTCTGATCACACTTCGTTGCAGGCGGGGTCTTTTGCATGCCGTGCATAGCATTACCCGCTTAATGACTTAGTCAGCCCTAGGTGACTTTGGATCGTCCAAATGTCTCACAAGTTGACCGTTTTTTCTCTTCTTTCTGTCAGGCTGGACCTACAGTGTACCTTGTGTCACAATAGAGAGATGACAGGTAAGAGTCGCCAGGGGGCTCTGTAGGCTCAGGGATTCTTTCAGTGCGGCTCAGAGCGCCTCCACAGAGGGAGAGCCCCGTTGATTGTAATACTGGCAAAAACGTTGTCCTGGGGCTGCTTTACAGCGGTAGAAATCAAGCTATGCAAGCGAGGAGCAGTTCATTGCCCTTCCCTCTGCATAGAAAGGGTTGACCCCAACAGCCTGTTCTGCGCTGTGTTGCTCGGAAAACAAACAGGGGACTCTCGGCACACACGCTCTCCCTCAGAAGGGAATTCATACGCGACTCTCTGAGGCCTCCGGAGAGCCGTAGAGGAGTTAAAGCACTCTATCGAGTCAGGGTTCATGGAGATGGCTGCACAGCAAACTTTGCTGATAGGAAACACTCGTGCTCACCTTGAGGCCTGGGGTCACGTTTACTTCGCACTTTAGCTAGGGCAAGCCGTGGGATGAGCTCCTAGCAAGGCACTGGCGACCACCTGGATTCGTAGGAGAAAACTCCCTTTCTTCACTGAGGCATTCCTAGCAGTGACTAGAAGACGGGTAACAGCACTGCCTTTCAGTCAGCCTTGAGGCCGCCACTATCTGCCTTTCAAATGGGGGGAAATACTGCCTTTCGCCAGGCTTCTCAATTACACACCAGATCACCCAGCACATATACCTCTCTTCTCTGACAAGCCAAAGGAGGCCCTTGGAACACAATTCGGCCTTCTGCGATGAAACTTTGGGATGCAGTGTGTTCTGCATGTGCTGAGTGGCATAATCCTCTAAATGCCCTCAGGAGGCCTAGGTGACTTTGCATGTTCCAAATGCCTAGCAAGGCTCAGGGTAAATCTCTACTTTCTTTCGGGCTGGACCTAAAGTCTACTTTCCGCCTCACTTAGAGAGACGTCGAGCACGAGTCCCCAAAGTGGATTGGAGCCCCGGTGGTTTCTTTCAGGGCAGCTTAGGTGTCCCCAACGTGGCAGACCCGCATGGAAAGAAAGCCTGCCCAAGAACCGTGCTCCTGGGTCTGTTTCAAAGCTGTGGAACGCTAGCCATAGAGAACAGATTAGTTCCCGGCCCTTTCACCTGCATAGTGAGGGATGGTCCCAGAGCCGTGTATCCCTTGTTTGTGCTCAGAAGGCTTTTGCTACACGGTGCACATCCTCGGAAAGAAGTGCCCCCGTGAGAGGCTTGAGCGCTGTGAGGCATACTAAAGCTAAAGCCGTCCATTGACTGAGACTTCCTGGAAACTGGTGCACCCCTGCCTCTGCTAATGGGAAAATGTGCACCTTACTTCGTGACTAGAGGTCACCTTTAGTTGGCACTTTAGCTACAGTATGCTCTGGGCTGAGCTCCCAGGAAGGAACCGCAAGCGCCCGGTTTCTTTTGCAAAAGCTCACTGCTCCTCAGAGGCATCTGTGGAGTGAACAGTGTCCTGGTGGTGTGGTGTTCAGGCAGCTTGGAAGCTGCACCGTAGTTGCTTTCCAAAGGGGGAGAGTCGGGCTTCTCCCCCATGCTCCAGTTTCCAACTTGACCCCACAGCGCATTTACCGGCACTCTCTGACTGACTACTGGAGACTTTTGGCCACACGGGGCCTTTCTCTGATCACACTTCGTTGCAGGCGGGGTCTTTTGCATGCCGTGCATAGCATTACCCGCTTAATGACTTAGTCAGGCCTAGGTGACTTTGGATCGTCCAAATGTCTCACAACTTGACCGGTTTTTCTGTTCTTTCTGTCAGGCTGGACCTACAGTGTACCTTGTGTCACAATAGAGAGATGACAGGTAAGAGTCGCCAGGGGGCTCTGTAGGCTCAGGGATTCTTTCAGTGCAGCTCAGAGGGCCTCCACAGAGGGAGAGCCACGTTGATTGTAATACTGGCAAAAACGTCCTGGGGCTGCTTTACAGCGGTAGAAATCAAGCTATGCAAGCGAGGAGCAGTTCATTGCCCTTCCCTCTGCATAGAAAGGGTTGACCCCAACAGCCTGTTCTGCGCTGTGTTGCTCGGAAAACAAACAGGGGCCTCACGGCGCACACGCTCTCCCTCAGAAGGGAATTCATACGCGACTCTCTGAGGCCTCCGGAGAGCCGTAGAGGAGTTAAAGCACTCTATCGAGTCAGGGTTCATGGAGATGGCTGCACAGCAAACTTTGCTGATAGGAAACACTCGTGCTCACCTTGAGGCCTGGGGTCACGTTTACTTCGCACTTTAGCTAGGGCAAGCCGTGGGATGAGCTCCTAGCAAGGCACTGGCGACCACCTGGATTCGTAGGAGAAAACTCCCTTTCTTCACTGAGGCATTCCTAGCAGTGACTAGAAGACGGGTAACAGCACTGCCTTTCAGTCAGCCTTGAGGCCGCCACTATCTGCCTTTCAAAAGGGGGGAAATACTGCCTTTCGCCAGGCTTCTCAATTACACACCAGATCACCCAGCACATATACCTCTCTTCTCTGACAAGGCAAAGGAGGCCCTTGGAACACAATTCGGCCTTCTGCGATGAAACTTTGGGATGCAGTGTGTTCTGCATGTGCTGAGTGGCATAATCCTCTAAATGCCCTCAGGAGGCCTAGGTGACTTTGCATGTTCCAAATGCCTAGCAAGGCTCAGGGTAAATCTCTACTTTCTTTCGGGCTGGACCTAAAGTCTACTTTCCGCCTCACTTAGAGAGACGTCGAGCACGAGTCCCCAAAGTGGATTGGAGCCCCGGTGGTTTCTTTCAGGGCAGCTTAGGTGTCCCCAACGTGGCAGACCCGCATGGAAAGAAAGCCTGCCCAAGAACCGTGCTCCTGGGTCTGTTTCAAAGCTGTGGAACGCTAGCCATAGAGAACAGATTAGTTCCCGGCCCTTTCACCTGCATAGTGAGGGATGGTCCCAGAGCCGTGTATCCCTTGTTTGTGCTCAGAAGGCTTTTGCTACACGGTGCACATCCTCGGAAAGAAGTGCCCCCGTGAGAGGCTTGAGCGCTGTGAGGCATACTAAAGCTAAAGCCGTCCATTGACTGAGACTTCCTGGAAACTGGTGCACCCCTGCCTCTGCTAATGGGAAAATGTGCACCTTACTTCGTGACTAGAGGTCACCTTTAGTTGGCACTTTAGCTACAGTATGCTCTGGGCTGAGCTCCCAGGAAGGAACCGCAAGCGCCCGGTTTCTTTTGCAAAAGCTCACTGCTCCTCAGAGGCATCTGTGGAGTGAACAGTGTCCTGGTGGTGTGGTGTTCAGGCAGCTTGGAAGCTGCACCGTAGTTGCTTTCCAAAGGGGGAGAGTCGGGCTTCTCCCCCATGCTCCAGTTTCCAACTTGACCCCACAGCGCATTTACCGGCACTCTCTGACTGACTACTGGAGACTTTTGGCCACACGGGGCCTTTCTCTGATCACACTTCGTTGCAGGCGGGGTCTTTTGCATGCCGTGCATAGCATTACCCGCTTAATGACTTAGTCAGGCCTAGGTGACTTTGGATCGTCCAAATGTCTCACAACTTGACCGGTTTTTCTGTTCTTTCTGTCAGGCTGGACCTACAGTGTACCTTGTGTCACAATAGATAGATGACAGGTAAGAGTCGCCAGGGGGCTCTGTAGGCTCAGGGATTCTTTCAGTGCAGCTCAGAGGGCCTCCACAGAGGGAGAGCCACGTTGATTGTAATACTGGCAAAAACGTCCTGGGGCTGCTTTACAGCGGTAGAAATCAAGCTATGCAAGCGAGGAGCAGTTCATTGCCCTTCCCTCTGCATAGAAAGGGTTGACCCCAACAGCCTGTTCTGCGCTGTGTTGCTCGGAAAACAAACAGGGGCCTCACGGCGCACACGCTCTCCCTCAGAAGGGAATTCATACGCGACTCTCTGAGGCCTCCGGAGAGCCGTAGAGGAGTTAAAGCACTCTATCGAGTCAGGGTTCATGGAGATGGCTGCACAGCAAACTTTGCTGATAGGAAACACTCGTGCTCACCTTGAGGCCTGGGGTCACGTTTACTTCGCACTTTAGCTAGGGCTAGCCGTGGGATGAGCTCCTAGCAAGGCACTGGCGACCACCTGGATTCGTAGGAGAAAACTCCCTTTCTTCACTGAGGCATTCCTAGCAGTGACTAGAAGACGGGTAACAGCACTGCCTTTCAGTCAGCCTTGAGGCCTCCACTATCTGCCTTTCAAAAGGGGGGAAATACTGCCTTTCGCCAGGCTTCTCAATTACACACCAGATCACCCAGCACATATACCTCTCTTCTCTGACAAGGCAAAGGAGGCCCTTGGAACACAATTCGGCCTTCTGCGATGAAACTTTGGGATGCAGTGTGTTCTGCATGTGCTGAGTGGCATAATCCTCTAAATGCCCTCAGGAGGCCTAGGTGACTTTGCATGTTCCAAATGCCTAGCAAGGCTCAGGGTAAATCTCTACTTTCTTTCGGGCTGGACCTAAAGTCTACTTTCCGCCTCACTTAGAGAGACGTCGAGCACGAGTCCCCAAAGTGGATTGGAGCCCCGGTGGTTTCTTTCAGGGCAGCTTAGGTGTCCCCAACGTGGCAGACCCGCATGGAAAGAAAGCCTGCCCAAGAACCGTGCTCCTGGGTCTGTTTCAAAGCTGTGGAACGCTAGCCATAGAGAACAGATTAGTTCCCGGCCCTTTCACCTGCATAGTGAGGGATGGTCCCAGAGCCGTGTATCCCTTGTTTGTGCTCAGAAGGCTTTTGCTACACGGTGCACATCCTCGGAAAGAAGTGCCCCCGTGAGAGGCTTGAGCGCTGTGAGGCATACTAAAGCTAAAGCCGTCCATTGACTGAGACTTCCTGGAAACTGGTGCACCCCTGCCTCTGCTAATGGGAAATTGTGCACCTTACTTCGTGACTAGAGGTCACCTTTAGTTGGCACTTTAGCTACAGTATGCTCTGGGCTGAGCTCCCAGGAAGGAACCGCAAGCGCCCGGTTTCTTTTGCAAAAGCTCACTGCTCCTCAGAGGCATCTGTGGAGTGAACAGTGTCCTGGTGGTGTGGTGTTCAGGCAGCTTGGAAGCTGCACCGTAGTTGCTTTCCAAAGGGGGAGAGTCGGGCTTCTCCCCCATGCTCCAGTTTCCAACTTGACCCCACAGCGCATTTACCGGCACTCTCTGACTGACTACTGGAGACTTTTGGCCACACGGGGCCTTTCTCTGATCACACTTCGTTGCAGGCGGGGTCTTTTGCATGCCGTGCATAGCATTACCCGCTTAATGACTTAGTCAGCCCTAGGTGACTTTGGATCGTCCAAATGTCTCACAAGTTGACCGTTTTTTCTCTTCTTTCTGTCAGGCTGGACCTACAGTGTACCTTGTGTCACAATAGAGAGATGACAGGTAAGAGTCGCCAGGGGGCTCTGTAGGCTCAGGGATTCTTTCAGTGCGGCTCAGAGGGCCTCCACAGAGGGAGAGCCACGTTGATTGTAATACTGGCAAAAACGTCCTGGGGCTGCTTTACAGCGGTAGAAATCAAGCTATGCAAGCGAGGAGCAGTTCATTGCCCTTCCCTCTGCATAGAAAGGGTTGACCCCAACAGCCTGTTCTGCGCTGTGTTGCTCGGAAAACAAACAGGGGCCTCACGGCGCACACGCTCTCCCTCAGAAGGGAATTCATACGCGACTCTCTGAGGCCTCCGGAGAGCCGTAGAGGAGTTAAAGCACTCTATCGAGTCAGGGTTCATGGAGATGGCTGCACAGCAAACTTTGCTGATAGGAAACACTCGTGCTCACCTTGAGGCCTGGGGTCACGTTTACTTCGCACTTTAGCTAGGGCAAGCCGTGGGATGAGCTCCTAGCAAGGCACTGGCGACCACCTGGATTCGTAGGAGAAAACTCCCTTTCTTCACTGAGGCATTCCTAGCAGTGACTAGAAGACGGGTAACAGCACTGCCTTTCAGTCAGCCTTGAGGCCGCCACTATCTGCCTTTCAAAAGGGGGGAAATACTGCCTTTCGCCAGGCTTCTCAATTACACACCAGATCACCCAGCACATATACCTCTCTTCTCTGACAAGCCAAAGGAGGCCCTTGCAACACAATTCGGCCTTCTGCGATGAAACTTTGGGATGCAGTGTGTTCTGCATGTGCTGAGTGGCATAATCCTCTAAATGCCCTCAGGAGGCCTAGGTGACTTTGCATGTTCCAAATGCCTAGCAAGGCTCAGGGTAAATCTCTACTTTCTTTCGGGCTGGACCTAAAGTCTACTTTCCGCCTCACTTAGAGAGACGTCGAGCACGAGTCCCCAAAGTGGATTGGAGCCCCGGTGGTTTCTTTCAGGGCAGCTTAGGTGTCCCCAACGTGGCAGACCCGCATGGAAAGAAAGCCTGCCCAAGAACCGTGCTCCTGGTTCTGTTTCAAAGCTGTGGAACGCTAGCCATAGAGAACAGATTAGTTCCCGGCCCTTTCACCTGCATAGTGAGGGATGGTCCCAGAGCCGTGTATCCCTTGTTTGTGCTCAGAAGGCTTTTGCTACACGGTGCACATCCTCGGAAAGAAGTGCCCCCGTGAGAGGCTTGAGCGCTGTGAGGCATACTAAAGCTAAAGCCGTCCATTGACTGAGACTTCCTGGAAACTGGTGCACCCCTGCCTCTGCTAATGGGAAAATGTGCACCTTACTTCGTGACTAGAGGTCACCTTTAGTTGGCACTTTAGCTACAGTATGCTCTGGGCTGAGCTCCCAGGAAGGAACCGCAAGCGCCCGGTTTCTTTTGCAAAAGCTCACTGCTCCTCAGAGGCATCTGTGGAGTGAACAGTGTCCTGGTGGTGTGGTGTTCAGGCAGCTTGGAAGCTGCACCGTAGTTGCTTTCCAAAGGGGGAGAGTCGGGCTTCTCCCCCATGCTCCAGTTTCCAACTTGACCCCACAGCGCATTTACCGGCACTCTCTGACTGACTACTGGAGACTTTTGGCCACACGGGGCCTTTCTCTGATCACACTTCGTTGCAGGCGGGGTCTTTTGCATGCCGTGCATAGCATTACCCGCTTAATGACTTAGTCAGCCCTAGGTGACTTTGGATCGTCCAAATGTCTCACAAGTTGACCGTTTTTTCTCTTCTTTCTGTCAGGCTGGACCTACAGTGTACCTTGTGTCACAATAGAGAGATGACAGGTAAGAGTCGCCAGGGGGCTCTGTAGGCTCAGGGATTCTTTCAGTGCGGCTCAGAGCGCCTCCACAGAGGGAGAGCCCCGTTGATTGTAATACTGGCAAAAACGTTGTCCTGGGGCTGCTTTACAGCGGTAGAAATCAAGCTATGCAAGCGAGGAGCAGTTCATTGCCCTTCCCTCTGCATAGAAAGGGTTGACCCCAACAGCCTGTTCTGCGCTGTGTTGCTCGGAAAACAAACAGGGGACTCTCGGCACACACGCTCTCCCTCAGAAGGGAATTCATACGCGACTCTCTGAGGCCTACGGAGAGCCGTAGAGGAGTTAAAGCACTCTATCGAGTCAGGGTTCATGGAGATGGCTGCACAGCAAACTTTGCTGATAGGAAACACTCGTGCTCACCTTGAGGCCTGGGGTCACGTTTACTTCGCACTTTAGCTAGGGCAAGCCGTGGGATGAGCTCCTAGCAAGGCACTGGCGACCACCTGGATTCGTAGGAGAAAACTCCCTTTCTTCACTGAGGCATTCCTAGCAGTGACTAGAAGACGGGTAACAGCACTGCCTTTCAGTCAGCCTTGAGGCCGCCACTATCTGCCTTTCAAATGGGGGGAAATACTGCCTTTCGCCAGGCTTCTCAATTACACACCAGATCACCCAGCACAGATACCTCTCTTCTCTGACAAGCCAAAGGAGGCCCTTGGAACACAATTCGGCCTTCTGCGATGAAACTTTGGGATTCTGTGTGTTCTGCATGTGCTGAGTGGCATAATCCTCTAAATGCCCTCAGGAGGCCTAGGTGACTTTGCATGTTCCAAATGCCTAGCAAGGCTCAGGGTAAATCTCTACTTTCTTTCGGGCTGGACCTAAAGTCTACTTTCCGCCTCACTTAGAGAGACGTCGAGCACGAGTCCCCAAAGTGGATTGGAGCCCCGGTGGTTTCTTTCAGGGCAGCTTAGGTGTCCCCAACGTGGCAGACCCGCATGGAAAGAAAGCCTGCCCAAGAACCGTGCTCCTGGGTCTGTTTCAAAGCTGTGGAACGCTAGCCATAGAGAACAGATTAGTTCCCGGCCCTTTCACCTGCATAGTGAGGGATGGTCCCAGAGCCGTGTATCCCTTGTTTGTGCTCAGAAGGCTTTTGCTACACGGTGCACATCCTCGGAAAGAAGTGCCCCCGTGAGAGGCTTGAGCGCTGTGAGGCATACTAAAGCTAAAGCCGTCCATTGACTGAGACTTCCTGGAAACTGGTGCACCCCTGCCTCTGCTAATGGGAAAATGTGCACCTTACTTCGTGACTAGAGGTCACCTTTAGTTGGCACTTTAGCTACAGTATGCTCTGGGCTGAGCTCCCAGGAAGGAACCGCAAGCGCCCGGTTTCTTTTGCAAAAGCTCACTGCTCCTCAGAGGCATCTGTGGAGTGAACAGTGTCCTGGTGGTGTGGTGTTCAGGCAGCTTGGAAGCTGCACCGTAGTTGCTTTCCAAAGGGGGAGAGTCGGGCTTCTCCCCCATGCTCCAGTTTCCAACTTGACCCCACAGCGCATTTACCGGCACTCTCTGACTGACTACTGGAGACTTTTGGCCACACGGGGCCTTTCTCTGATCACACTTCGTTGCAGGCGGGGTCTTTTGCATGCCGTGCATAGCATTACCCGCTTAAAGACTTAGTCAGCCCTAGGTGACTTTGGATCGTCCAAATGTCTCACAACTTGACCGGTTTTTCTGTTCTTTGTGTCAGGCTGGACCTACAGTGTACCTTGTGTCACAATAGAGAGATGACAGGTAAGAGTCGCCAGGGGGCTCTGTAGGCTCAGGGATTCTTTCAGTGCAGCTCAGAGGGCCTCCACAGAGGGAGAGCCACGTTGATTGTAATACTGGCAAAAACGTCCTGGGGCTGCTTTACAGCGGTAGAAATCAAGCTATGCAAGCGAGGAGCAGTTCATTGCCCTTCCCTCTGCATAGAAATGGTTGACCCCAACAGCCTGTTCTGCGCTGTGTTGCTCGGAAAACAAACAGGGGCCTCACGGCGCACACGCTCTCCCTCAGAAGGGAATTCATACGCGACTCTCTGAGGCCTCCGGAGAGCCGTAGAGGAGTTAAAGCACTCTATCGAGTCAGGGTTCATGGAGATGGCTGCACAGCAAACTTTGCTGATAGGAAACACTCGTGCTCACCTTGAGGCCTGGGGTCACGTTTACTTCGCACTTTAGCTAGGGCAAGCCGTGGGATGAGCTCCTAGCAAGGCACTGGCGACCACCTGGATTCGTAGGAGAAAACTCCCTTTCTTCACTGAGGCATTCCTAGCAGTGACTAGAAGACGGGTAACAGCACTGCCTTTCAGTCAGCCTTGAGGCCGCCACTATCTGCCTTTCAAATGGGGGGAAATACTGCCTTTCGAAAGGCTTCTCAATTACACACCAGATCACCCAGCACAGATACCTCTCTTCTCTGACAAGCCAAAGGAGGCCCTTGGAACACAATTCGGCCTTCTGCGATGAAACTTTGGGATTCTGTGTGTTCTGCATGTGCTGAGTGGCATAATCCTCTAAATGCCCTCAGGAGGCCTAGGTGACTTTGCATGTTCCAAATGCCTAGCAAGGCTCAGGGTAAATCTCTACTTTCTTTCGGGCTGGACCTAAAGTCTACTTTCCGCCTCACTTAGAGAGACGTCGAGCACGAGTCCCCAAAGTGGATTGGAGCCCCGGTGGTTTCTTTCAGGGCAGCTTAGGTGTCCCCAACGTGGCAGACCCGCATGGAAAGAAAGCCTGCCCAAGAACCGTGCTCCTGGGTCTGTTTCAAAGCTGTGGAACGCTAGCCATAGAGAACAGATTAGTTCCCGGCCCTTTCACCTGCATAGTGAGGGATGGTCCCAGAGCCGTGTATCCCTTGTTTGTGCTCAGAAGGCTTTTGCTACACGGTGCACATCCTCGGAAAGAAGTGCCCCCGTGAGAGGCTTGAGCGCTGTGAGGCATACTAAAGCTAAAGCCGTCCATTGACTGAGACTTCCTGGAAACTGGTGCACCCCTGCCTCTGCTAATGGGAAATTGTGCACCTTACTTCGTGACTAGAGGTCACCTTTAGTTGGCACTTTAGCTACAGTATGCTCTGGGCTGAGCTCCCAGGAAGGAACCGCAAGCGCCCGGTTTCTTTTGCAAAAGCTCACTGCTCCTCAGAGGCATCTGTGGAGTGAACAGTGTCCTGGTGGTGTGGTGTTCAGGCAGCTTGGAAGCTGCACCGTAGTTGCTTTCCAAAGGGGGAGAGTCGGGCTTCTCCCCCATGCTCCAGTTTCCAACTTGACCCCACAGCGCATTTACCGGCACTCTCTGACTGACTACTGGAGACTTTTGGCCACACGGGGCCTTTCTCTGATCACACTTCGTTGCAGGCGGGGTCTTTTGCATGCCGTGCATAGCATTACCCGCTTAATGACTTAGTCAGGCCTAGGTGACTTTGGATCGTCCAAATGTCTCACAAGTTGACCGTTTTTTCTCTTCTTTCTGTCAGGCTGGACCTACAGTGTACCTTGTGTCACAATAGAGAGATGACAGGTAAGAGTCGCCAGGGGGCTCTGTAGGCTCAGGGATTCTTTCAGTGCAGCTCAGAGGGCCTCCACAGAGGGAGAGCCACGTTGATTGTAATACTGGCAAAAACGTCCTGGGGCTGCTTTACAGCGGTAGAAATCAAGCTATGCAAGCGAGGAGCAGTTCATTGCCCTTCCCTCTGCATAGAAAGGGTTGACCCCAACAGCCTGTTCTGCGCTGTGTTGCTCGGAAAACAAACAGGGGCCTCACGGCGCACACGCTCTCCCTCAGAAGGGAATTCATACGCGACTCTCTGAGGCCTCCGGAGAGCCGTAGAGGAGTTAAAGCACTCTATCGAGTCAGGGTTCATGGAGATGGCTGCACAGCAAACTTTGCTGATAGGAAACACTCGTGCTCACCTTGAGGCCTGGGGTCACGTTTACTTCGCACTTTAGCTAGGGCAAGCCGTGGGATGAGCTCCTAGCAAGGCACTGGCGACCACCTGGATTCGTAGGAGAAAACTCCCTTTCTTCACTGAGGCATTCCTAGCAGTGACTAGAAGACGGGTAACAGCACTGCCTTTCAGTCAGCCTTGAGGCCGCCACTATCTGCCTTTCAAAAGGGGGGAAATACTGCCTTTCGCCAGGCTTCTCAATTACACACCAGATCACCCAGCACATATACCTCTCTTCTCTGACAAGCCAAAGGAGGCCCTTGCAACACAATTCGGCCTTCTGCGATGAAACTTTGGGATGCAGTGTGTTCTGCATGTGCTGAGTGGCATAATCCTCTAAATGCCCTCAGGAGGCCTAGGTGACTTTGCATGTTCCAAATGCCTAGCAAGGCTCAGGGTAAATCTCTACTTTCTTTCGGGCTGGACCTAAAGTCTACTTTCCGCCTCACTTAGAGAGACGTCGAGCACGAGTCCCCAAAGTGGATTGGAGCCCCGGTGGTTTCTTTCAGGGCAGCTTAGGTGTCCCCAACGTGGCAGACCCGCATGGAAAGAAAGCCTGCCCAAGAACCGTGCTCCTGGTTCTGTTTCAAAGCTGTGGAACGCTAGCCATAGAGAACAGATTAGTTCCCGGCCCTTTCACCTGCATAGTGAGGGATGGTCCCAGAGCCGTGTATCCCTTGTTTGTGCTCAGAAGGCTTTTGCTACACGGTGCACATCCTCGGAAAGAAGTGCCCCCGTGAGAGGCTTGAGCGCTGTGAGGCATACTAAAGCTAAAGCCGTCCATTGACTGAGACTTCCTGGAAACTGGTGCACCCCTGCCTCTGCTAATGGGAAAATGTGCACCTTACTTCGTGACTAGAGGTCACCTTTAGTTGGCACTTTAGCTACAGTATGCTCTGGGCTGAGCTCCCAGGAAGGAACCGCAAGCGCCCGGTTTCTTTTGCAAAAGCTCACTGCTCCTCAGAGGCATCTGTGGAGTGAACAGTGTCCTGGTGGTGTGGTGTTCAGGCAGCTTGGAAGCTGCACCGTAGTTGCTTTCCAAAGGGGGAGAGTCGGGCTTCTCCCCCATGCTCCAGTTTCCAACTTGACCCCACAGCGCATTTACCGGCACTCTCTGACTGACTACTGGAGACTTTTGGCCACACGGGGCCTTTCTCTGATCACACTTCGTTGCAGGCGGGGTCTTTTGCATGCCGTGCATAGCATTACCCGCTTAATGACTTAGTCAGCCCTAGGTGACTTTGGATCGTCCAAATGTCTCACAAGTTGACCGTTTTTTCTCTTCTTTCTGTCAGGCTGGACCTACAGTGTACCTTGTGTCACAATAGAGAGATGACAGGTAAGAGTCGCCAGGGGGCTCTGTAGGCTCAGGGATTCTTTCAGTGCGGCTCAGAGCGCCTCCACAGAGGGAGAGCCCCGTTGATTGTAATACTGGCAAAAACGTTGTCCTGGGGCTGCTTTACAGCGGTAGAAATCAAGCTATGCAAGCGAGGAGCAGTTCATTGCCCTTCCCTCTGCATAGAAAGGGTTGACCCCAACAGCCTGTTCTGCGCTGTGTTGCTCGGAAAACAAACAGGGGACTCTCGGCACACACGCTCTCCCTCAGAAGGGAATTCATACGCGACTCTCTGAGGCCTACGGAGAGCCGTAGAGGAGTTAAAGCACTCTATCGAGTCAGGGTTCATGGAGATGGCTGCACAGCAAACTTTGCTGATAGGAAACACTCGTGCTCACCTTGAGGCCTGGGGTCACGTTTACTTCGCACTTTAGCTAGGGCAAGCCGTGGGATGAGCTCCTAGCAAGGCACTGGCGACCACCTGGATTCGTAGGAGAAAACTCCCTTTCTTCACTGAGGCATTCCTAGCAGTGACTAGAAGACGGGTAACAGCACTGCCTTTCAGTCAGCCTTGAGGCCGCCACTATCTGCCTTTCAAATGGGGGGAAATACTGCCTTTCGCCAGGCTTCTCAATTACACACCAGATCACCCAGCACAGATACCTCTCTTCTCTGACAAGCCAAAGGAGGCCCTTGGAACACAATTCGGCCTTCTGCGATGAAACTTTGGGATTCTGTGTGTTCTGCATGTGCTGAGTGGCATAATCCTCTAAATGCCCTCAGGAGGCCTAGGTGACTTTGCATGTTCCAAATGCCTAGCAAGGCTCAGGGTAAATCTCTACTTTCTTTCGGGCTGGACCTAAAGTCTACTTTCCGCCTCACTTAGAGAGACGTCGAGCACGAGTCCCCAAAGTGGATTGGAGCCCCGGTGGTTTCTTTCAGGGCAGCTTAGGTGTCCCCAACGTGGCAGACCCGCATGGAAAGAAAGCCTGCCCAAGAACCGTGCTCCTGGGTCTGTTTCAAAGCTGTGGAACGCTAGCCATAGAGAACAGATTAGTTCCCGGCCCTTTCACCTGCATAGTGAGGGATGGTCCCAGAGCCGTGTATCCCTTGTTTGTGCTCAGAAGGCTTTTGCTACACGGTGCACATCCTCGGAAAGAAGTGCCCCCGTGAGAGGCTTGAGCGCTGTGAGGCATACTAAAGCTAAAGCCGTCCATTGACTGAGACTTCCTGGAAACTGGTGCACCCCTGCCTCTGCTAATGGGAAAATGTGCACCTTACTTCGTGACTAGAGGTCACCTTTAGTTGGCACTTTAGCTACAGTATGCTCTGGGCTGAGCTCCCAGGAAGGAACCGCAAGCGCCCGGTTTCTTTTGCAAAAGCTCACTGCTCCTCAGAGGCATCTGTGGAGTGAACAGTGTCCTGGTGGTGTGGTGTTCAGGCAGCTTGGAAGCTGCACCGTAGTTGCTTTCCAAAGGGGGAGAGTCGGGCTTCTCCCCCATGCTCCAGTTTCCAACTTGACCCCACAGCGCATTTACCGGCACTCTCTGACTGACTACTGGAGACTTTTGGCCACACGGGGCCTTTCTCTGATCACACTTCGTTGCAGGCGGGGTCTTTTGCATGCCGTGCATAGCATTACCCGCTTAAAGACTTAGTCAGCCCTAGGTGACTTTGGATCGTCCAAATGTCTCACAACTTGACCGGTTTTTCTGTTCTTTGTGTCAGGCTGGACCTACAGTGTACCTTGTGTCACAATAGAGAGATGACAGGTAAGAGTCGCCAGGGGGCTCTGTAGGCTCAGGGATTCTTTCAGTGCAGCTCAGAGGGCCTCCACAGAGGGAGAGCCACGTTGATTGTAATACTGGCAAAAACGTCCTGGGGCTGCTTTACAGCGGTAGAAATCAAGCTATGCAAGCGAGGAGCAGTTCATTGCCCTTCCCTCTGCATAGAAATGGTTGACCCCAACAGCCTGTTCTGCGCTGTGTTGCTCGGAAAACAAACAGGGGCCTCACGGCGCACACGCTCTCCCTCAGAAGGGAATTCATACGCGACTCTCTGAGGCCTCCGGAGAGCCGTAGAGGAGTTAAAGCACTCTATCGAGTCAGGGTTCATGGAGATGGCTGCACAGCAAACTTTGCTGATAGGAAACACTCGTGCTCACCTTGAGGCCTGGGGTCACGTTTACTTCGCACTTTAGCTAGGGCAAGCCGTGGGATGAGCTCCTAGCAAGGCACTGGCGACCACCTGGATTCGTAGGAGAAAACTCCCTTTCTTCACTGAGGCATTCCTAGCAGTGACTAGAAGACGGGTAACAGCACTGCCTTTCAGTCAGCCTTGAGGCCGCCACTATCTGCCTTTCAAATGGGGGGAAATACTGCCTTTCGAAAGGCTTCTCAATTACACACCAGATCACCCAGCACAGATACCTCTCTTCTCTGACAAGCCAAAGGAGGCCCTTGGAACACAATTCGGCCTTCTGCGATGAAACTTTGGGATTCTGTGTGTTCTGCATGTGCTGAGTGGCATAATCCTCTAAATGCCCTCAGGAGGCCTAGGTGACTTTGCATGTTCCAAATGCCTAGCAAGGCTCAGGGTAAATCTCTACTTTCTTTCGGGCTGGACCTAAAGTCTACTTTCCGCCTCACTTAGAGAGACGTCGAGCACGAGTCCCCAAAGTGGATTGGAGCCCCGGTGGTTTCTTTCAGGGCAGCTTAGGTGTCCCCAACGTGGCAGACCCGCATGGAAAGAAAGCCTGCCCAAGAACCGTGCTCCTGGGTCTGTTTCAAAGCTGTGGAACGCTAGCCATAGAGAACAGATTAGTTCCCGGCCCTTTCACCTGCATAGTGAGGGATGGTCCCAGAGCCGTGTATCCCTTGTTTGTGCTCAGAAGGCTTTTGCTACACGGTGCACATCCTCGGAAAGAAGTGCCCCCGTGAGAGGCTTGAGCGCTGTGAGGCATACTAAAGCTAAAGCCGTCCATTGACTGAGACTTCCTGGAAACTGGTGCACCCCTGCCTCTGCTAATGGGAAATTGTGCACCTTACTTCGTGACTAGAGGTCACCTTTAGTTGGCACTTTAGCTACAGTATGCTCTGGGCTGAGCTCCCAGGAAGGAACCGCAAGCGCCCGGTTTCTTTTGCAAAAGCTCACTGCTCCTCAGAGGCATCTGTGGAGTGAACAGTGTCCTGGTGGTGTGGTGTTCAGGCAGCTTGGAAGCTGCACCGTAGTTGCTTTCCAAAGGGGGAGAGTCGGGCTTCTCCCCCATGCTCCAGTTTCCAACTTGACCCCACAGCGCATTTACCGGCACTCTCTGACTGACTACTGGAGACTTTTGGCCACACGGGGCCTTTCTCTGATCACACTTCGTTGCAGGCGGGGTCTTTTGCATGCCGTGCATAGCATTACCCGCTTAATGACTTAGTCAGGCCTAGGTGACTTTGGATCGTCCAAATGTCTCACAAGTTGACCGTTTTTTCTCTTCTTTCTGTCAGGCTGGACCTACAGTGTACCTTGTGTCACAATAGAGAGATGACAGGTAAGAGTCGCCAGGGGGCTCTGTAGGCTCAGGGATTCTTTCAGTGCAGCTCAGAGGGCCTCCACAGAGGGAGAGCCACGTTGATTGTAATACTGGCAAAAACGTTGTCCTGGGGCTGCTTTACAGCGGTAGAAATCAAGCTATGCAAGCGAGGAGCAGTTCATTGCCCTTCCCTCTGCATAGAAAGGGTTGACCCCAACAGCCAGTTCTGCGCTGTGTTGCTCGGAAAACAAACAGGGGACTCACGGCACACACGCTCTCCCTCAGAAGGGAATACATACGCGACGCTCTGAGGCCTCCGGAGAGCCGTAGAGGAGTTAAAGCACTCTATCGAGTCAGGGTTCATGGAGATGGCTGCACAGCAAACTTTGCTGATAGGAAACACTCGTGCTCACCTTGAGGCCTGGGGTCACGTTTACTTCGCACTTTAGCTAGGGCAAGCCGTGGGATGAGCTCCTAGCAAGGCACTGGTGACCACCTGGATTCGTAGGAGAAAACTCCCTTTCTTCACTGAGGCATTCCTAGCAGTGACTAGAAGACGGGTAACAGCACTGCCTTTCAGTCAGCCTTGAGGCCGCCACTATCTGCCTTTCAAATGGGGGGAAATACTGCCTTTCGCCAGGCTTCTCAATTACACACCAGATCACCCAGCACATATACCTCTCTTCTCTGACAAGCCAAAGGAGGCCCTTGGAACACAATTCGGCCTTCTGCGATGAAACTTTGGGATGCAGTGTGTTCTGCATGTGCTGAGTGGCATAATCCTCTAAATGCCCTCAGGAGGCCTAGGTGACTTTGCATGTTCCAAATGCCTAGCAAGGCTCAGGGTAAATCTCTACTTTCTTTCGGGCTGGACCTAAAGTCTACTTTCCGCCTCACTTAGAGAGACGTCGAGCACGAGTCCCGAAAGTGGATTGGAGCCCCGGTGGTTTCTTTCAGGGCAGCTTAGGTGTCCTCCACGTGGCACACCCGCATGGAAGGAAAGCCTGCCCAAGAACCGTGCTCCTGGGTCTGTTTCAAAGCTGTGGAACGCTAGCCGTAGAGAACAGATTAGTTCCCGGCCCTTTCACCTGCATAGTGAGGGATGGTCCCAGAGCCGTGTATCCCTTGTTTGTGCTCAGAAGGCTTTTGCTACACGGTGCACATCCTCGGAAAGAAGTGCCCCCGTGAGAGGCTTGAGCGCTGTGAGGCATACTAAAGCTAAAGCCGTCCATTGACTGAGACTTCCTGGAAACTGGTGCACCCCTGCCTCTGCTAATGGGAAAATGTGCACCTTACTTCGTGACTAGAGGTCACCTTTAGTTGGCACTTTAGCTACAGTATGCTCTGGGCTGAGCTCCCAGGAAGGAACCGCAAGCGCCCGGTTTCTTTTGCAAAAGCTCACTGCTCCTCAGAGGCATCTGTGGAGTGAACAGTGTCCTGGTGGTGTGGTGTTCAGGCAGCTTGGAAGCTGCACCGTAGTTGCTTTCCAAAGGGGGAGAGTCGGGCTTCTCCCCCATGCTCCAGTTTCCAACTTGACCCCACAGCGCATTTACCGGCACTCTCTGACTGACTACTGGAGACTTTTGGCCACACGGGGCCTTTCTCTGATCACACTTCGTTGCAGGCGGGGTCTTTTGCATGCCGTGCATAGCATTACCCGCTTAATGACTTAGTCAGCCCTAGGTGACTTTGGATCGTCCAAATGTCTCACAAGTTGACCGTTTTTTCTCTTCTTTCTGTCAGGCTGGACCTACAGTGTACCCTCTGTCACAATAGAGAGATGACAGGTAAGAGTCGCCAGGGGGCTCTGTAGGCTCAGGGATTCTTTCAGTGCGGCTCAGAGGGCCTCCACAGAGGGAGAGCCACGTTGATTGTAATACTGGCAAAAACGTTGTCCTGGGGCTGCTTTACAGCGGTAGAAATCAAGCTATGCAAGCGAGGAGCAGTTCATTGCCCTTCCCTCTGCATAGAAAGGGTTGACCCCAACAGCCTGTTCTGCGCTGTGTTGCTCGGAAAACAAACAGGGGACTCACGGCACACACGCTCTCCCTCAGAAGGGAATTCATACGCGACTCTCTGAGGCCTCCGGAGAGCCGTAGAGGAGTTAAAGCACTCTATCGAGTCAGGGTTCATGGAGATGGCTGCACAGCAAACTTTGCTGATAGGAAACACTCGTGCTCACCTTGAGGCCTGGGGTCACGTTTACTTCGCACTTTAGCTAGGGCAAGCCGTGGGATGAGCTCCTGGCAAGGCACTGGCGACCACCTGGATTCGTAGGAGAAAACTCCCTTTCTTCACTGAGGCATTCCTAGCAGTGACTAGAAGACGGGTAACAGCACTGCCTTTCAGTCAGCCTTGAGGCCGCCACTATCTGCCTTTCAAATGGGGGGAAATACTGCCTTTCTCCAGGCTTCTCAATTACACACCGAATCACCCAGCACATATACCTCTCTTCTCTGACAAGCCAAAGGAGGCCCTTGCAACACAATTCGGCCTTCTGCGATGAAACTTTGGGATGCAGTGTGTTCTGCATGTGCTGAGTGGCATAATCCTCTAAATGCCCTCAGGAGGCCTAGGTGACTTTGCATGTTCCAAATGCCTAGCAAGGCTCAGGGTAAATCTCTACTTTCTTTCGGGCTGGACCTAAAGTCTACTTTCCGCCTCACTTAGAGAGACGTCGAGCACGAGTCCCCAAAGTGGATTGGAGCCCCGGTGGTTTCTTTCAGGGCAGCTTAGGTGTCCCCAACGTGGCAGACCCGCATGGAAAGAAAGCCTGCCCAAGAACCGTGCTCCTGGGTCTGTTTCAAAGCTGTGGAACGCTAGCCATAGAGAACAGATTAGTTCCCGGCCCTTTCACCTGCATAGTGAGGGATGGTCCCAGAGCCGTGTATCCCTTGTTTGTGCTCAGAAGGCTTTTGCTACACGGTGCACATCCTCGGAAAGAAGTGCCCCCGTGAGAGGCTTGAGCGCTGTGAGGCATACTAAAGCTAAAGCCGTCCATTGACTGAGACTTCCTGGAAACTGGTGCACCCCTGCCTCTGCTAATGGGAAAATGTGCACCTTACTTCGTGACTAGAGGTCACCTTTAGTTGGCACTTTAGCTACAGTATGCTCTGGGCTGAGCTCCCAGGAAGGAACCGCAAGCGCCCGGTTTCTTTTGCAAAAGCTCACTGCTCCTCAGAGGCATCTGTGGAGTGAACAGTGTCCTGGTGGTGTGGTGTTCAGGCAGCTTGGAAGCTGCACCGTAGTTGCTTTCCAAAGGGGGAGAGTCGGGCTTCTCCCCCATGCTCCAGTTTCCAACTTGACCCCACAGCGCATTTACCGGCACTCTCTGACTGACTACTGGAGACTTTTGGCCACACGGGGCCTTTCTCTGATCACACTTCGTTGCAGGCGGGGTCTTTTGCATGCCGTGCATAGCATTACCCGCTTAATGACTTAGTCAGCCCTAGGTGACTTTGGATCGTCCAAATGTCTCACAAGTTGACCGTTTTTTCTCTTCTTTCTGTCAGGCTGGACCTACAGTGTACCTTGTGTCACAATAGAGAGATGACAGGTAAGAGTCGCCAGGGGGCTCTGTAGGCTCAGGGATTCTTTCAGTGCGGCTCAGAGCGCCTCCACAGAGGGAGAGCCCCGTTGATTGTAATACTGGCAAAAACGTTGTCCTGGGGCTGCTTTACAGCGGTAGAAATCAAGCTATGCAAGCGAGGAGCAGTTCATTGCCCTTCCCTCTGCATAGAAAGGGTTGACCCCAACAGCCTGTTCTGCGCTGTGTTGCTCGGAAAACAAACAGGGGACTCTCGGCACACACGCTCTCCCTCAGAAGGGAATTCATACGCGACTCTCTGAGGCCTACGGAGAGCCGTAGAGGAGTTAAAGCACTCTATCGAGTCAGGGTTCATGGAGATGGCTGCACAGCAAACTTTGCTGATAGGAAACACTCGTGCTCACCTTGAGGCCTGGGGTCACGTTTACTTCGCACTTTAGCTAGGGCAAGCCGTGGGATGAGCTCCTAGCAAGGCACTGGCGACCACCTGGATTCGTAGGAGAAAACTCCCTTTCTTCACTGAGGCATTCCTAGCAGTGACTAGAAGACGGGTAACAGCACTGCCTTTCAGTCAGCCTTGAGGCCGCCACTATCTGCCTTTCAAATGGGGGGAAATACTGCCTTTCGCCAGGCTTCTCAATTACACACCAGATCACCCAGCACAGATACCTCTCTTCTCTGACAAGCCAAAGGAGGCCCTTGGAACACAATTCGGCCTTCTGCGATGAAACTTTGGGATTCTGTGTGTTCTGCATGTGCTGAGTGGCATAATCCTCTAAATGCCCTCAGGAGGCCTAGGTGACTTTGCATGTTCCAAATGCCTAGCAAGGCTCAGGGTAAATCTCTACTTTCTTTCGGGCTGGACCTAAAGTCTACTTTCCGCCTCACTTAGAGAGACGTCGAGCACGAGTCCCCAAAGTGGATTGGAGCCCCGGTGGTTTCTTTCAGGGCAGCTTAGGTGTCCCCAACGTGGCAGACCCGCATGGAAAGAAAGCCTGCCCAAGAACCGTGCTCCTGGGTCTGTTTCAAAGCTGTGGAACGCTAGCCATAGAGAACAGATTAGTTCCCGGCCCTTTCACCTGCATAGTGAGGGATGGTCCCAGAGCCGTGTATCCCTTGTTTGTGCTCAGAAGGCTTTTGCTACACGGTGCACATCCTCGGAAAGAAGTGCCCCCGTGAGAGGCTTGAGCGCTGTGAGGCATACTAAAGCTAAAGCCGTCCATTGACTGAGACTTCCTGGAAACTGGTGCACCCCTGCCTCTGCTAATGGGAAAATGTGCACCTTACTTCGTGACTAGAGGTCACCTTTAGTTGGCACTTTAGCTACAGTATGCTCTGGGCTGAGCTCCCAGGAAGGAACCGCAAGCGCCCGGTTTCTTTTGCAAAAGCTCACTGCTCCTCAGAGGCATCTGTGGAGTGAACAGTGTCCTGGTGGTGTGGTGTTCAGGCAGCTTGGAAGCTGCACCGTAGTTGCTTTCCAAAGGGGGAGAGTCGGGCTTCTCCCCCATGCTCCAGTTTCCAACTTGACCCCACAGCGCATTTACCGGCACTCTCTGACTGACTACTGGAGACTTTTGGCCACACGGGGCCTTTCTCTGATCACACTTCGTTGCAGGCGGGGTCTTTTGCATGCCGTGCATAGCATTACCCGCTTAAAGACTTAGTCAGCCCTAGGTGACTTTGGATCGTCCAAATGTCTCACAACTTGACCGGTTTTTCTGTTCTTTGTGTCAGGCTGGACCTACAGTGTACCTTGTGTCACAATAGAGAGATGACAGGTAAGAGTCGCCAGGGGGCTCTGTAGGCTCAGGGATTCTTTCAGTGCAGCTCAGAGGGCCTCCACAGAGGGAGAGCCACGTTGATTGTAATACTGGCAAAAACGTCCTGGGGCTGCTTTACAGCGGTAGAAATCAAGCTATGCAAGCGAGGAGCAGTTCATTGCCCTTCCCTCTGCATAGAAATGGTTGACCCCAACAGCCTGTTCTGCGCTGTGTTGCTCGGAAAACAAACAGGGGCCTCACGGCGCACACGCTCTCCCTCAGAAGGGAATTCATACGCGACTCTCTGAGGCCTCCGGAGAGCCGTAGAGGAGTTAAAGCACTCTATCGAGTCAGGGTTCATGGAGATGGCTGCACAGCAAACTTTGCTGATAGGAAACACTCGTGCTCACCTTGAGGCCTGGGGTCACGTTTACTTCGCACTTTAGCTAGGGCAAGCCGTGGGATGAGCTCCTAGCAAGGCACTGGCGACCACCTGGATTCGTAGGAGAAAACTCCCTTTCTTCACTGAGGCATTCCTAGCAGTGACTAGAAGACGGGTAACAGCACTGCCTTTCAGTCAGCCTTGAGGCCGCCACTATCTGCCTTTCAAATGGGGGGAAATACTGCCTTTCGCCAGGCTTCTCAATTACACACCAGATCACCCAGCACAGATACCTCTCTTCTCTGACAAGCCAAAGGAGGCCCTTGCAACACAATTCGGCCTTCTGCGATGAAACTTTGGGATTCTGTGTGTTCTGCATGTGCTGAGTGGCATAATCCTCTAAATGCCCTCAGGAGGCCTAGGTGACTTTGCATGTTCCAAATGCCTAGCAAGGCTCAGGGTAAATCTCTACTTTCTTTCGGGCTGGACCTAAAGTCTACTTTCCGCCTCACTTAGAGAGACGTCGAGCACGAGTCCCCAAAGTGGATTGGAGCCCCGGTGGTTTCTTTCAGGGCAGCTTAGGTGTCCCCAACGTGGCAGACCCGCATGGAAAGAAAGCCTGCCCAAGAACCGTGCTCCTGGGTCTGTTTCAAAGCTGTGGAACGCTAGCCATAGAGAACAGATTAGTTCCCGGCCCTTTCACCTGCATAGTGAGGGATGGTCCCAGAGCCGTGTATCCCTTGTTTGTGCTCAGAAGGCTTTTGCTACACGGTGCACATCCTCGGAAAGAAGTGCCCCCGTGAGAGGCTTGAGCGCTGTGAGGCATACTAAAGCTAAAGCCGTCCATTGACTGAGACTTCCTGGAAACTGGTGCACCCCTGCCTCTGCTAATGGGAAATTGTGCACCTTACTTCGTGACTAGAGGTCACCTTTAGTTGGCACTTTAGCTACAGTATGCTCTGGGCTGAGCTCCCAGGAAGGAACCGCAAGCGCCCGGTTTCTTTTGCAAAAGCTCACTGCTCCTCAGAGGCATCTGTGGAGTGAACAGTGTCCTGGTGGTGTGGTGTTCAGGCAGCTTGGAAGCTGCACCGTAGTTGCTTTCCAAAGGGGGAGAGTCGGGCTTCTCCCCCATGCTCCAGTTTCCAACTTGACCCCACAGCGCATTTACCGGCACTCTCTGACTGACTACTGGAGACTTTTGGCCACACGGGGCCTTTCTCTGATCACACTTCGTTGCAGGCGGGGTCTTTTGCATGCCGTGCATAGCATTACCCGCTTAATGACTTAGTCAGGCCTAGGTGACTTTGGATCGTCCAAATGTCTCACAAGTTGACCGTTTTTTCTCTTCTTTCTGTCAGGCTGGACCTACAGTGTACCTTGTGTCACAATAGAGAGATGACAGGTAAGAGTCGCCAGGGGGCTCTGTAGGCTCAGGGATTCTTTCAGTGCAGCTCAGAGGGCCTCCACAGAGGGAGAGCCACGTTGATTGTAATACTGGCAAAAACGTTGTCCTGGGGCTGCTTTACAGCGGTAGAAATCAAGCTATGCAAGCGAGGAGCAGTTCATTGCCCTTCCCTCTGCATAGAAAGGGTTGACCCCAACAGCCAGTTCTGCGCTGTGTTGCTCGGAAAACAAACAGGGGACTCACGGCACACACGCTCTCCCTCAGAAGGGAATACATACGCGACGCTCTGAGGCCTCCGGAGAGCCGTAGAGGAGTTAAAGCACTCTATCGAGTCAGGGTTCATGGAGATGGCTGCACAGCAAACTTTGCTGATAGGAAACACTCGTGCTCACCTTGAGGCCTGGGGTCACGTTTACTTCGCACTTTAGCTAGGGCAAGCCGTGGGATGAGCTCCTAGCAAGGCACTGGTGACCACCTGGATTCGTAGGAGAAAACTCCCTTTCTTCACTGAGGCATTCCTAGCAGTGACTAGAAGACGGGTAACAGCACTGCCTTTCAGTCAGCCTTGAGGCCGCCACTATCTGCCTTTCAAATGGGGGGAAATACTGCCTTTCGCCAGGCTTCTCAATTACACACCAGATCACCCAGCACATATACCTCTCTTCTCTGACAAGCCAAAGGAGGCCCTTGGAACACAATTCGGCCTTCTGCGATGAAACTTTGGGATGCAGTGTGTTCTGCATGTGCTGAGTGGCATAATCCTCTAAATGCCCTCAGGAGGCCTAGGTGACTTTGCATGTTCCAAATGCCTAGCAAGGCTCAGGGTAAATCTCTACTTTCTTTCGGGCTGGACCTAAAGTCTACTTTCCGCCTCACTTAGAGAGACGTCGAGCACGAGTCCCGAAAGTGGATTGGAGCCCCGGTGGTTTCTTTCAGGGCAGCTTAGGTGTCCTCCACGTGGCACACCCGCATGGAAGGAAAGCCTGCCCAAGAACCGTGCTCCTGGGTCTGTTTCAAAGCTGTGGAACGCTAGCCGTAGAGAACAGATTAGTTCCCGGCCCTTTCACCTGCATAGTGAGGGATGGTCCCAGAGCCGTGTATCCCTTGTTTGTGCTCAGAAGGCTTTTGCTACACGGTGCACATCCTCGGAAAGAAGTGCCCCCGTGAGAGGCTTGAGCGCTGTGAGGCATACTAAAGCTAAAGCCGTCCATTGACTGAGACTTCCTGGAAACTGGTGCACCCCTGCCTCTGCTAATGGGAAAATGTGCACCTTACTTCGTGACTAGAGGTCACCTTTAGTTGGCACTTTAGCTACAGTATGCTCTGGGCTGAGCTCCCAGGAAGGAACCGCAAGCGCCCGGTTTCTTTTGCAAAAGCTCACTGCTCCTCAGAGGCATCTGTGGAGTGAACAGTGTCCTGGTGGTGTGGTGTTCAGGCAGCTTGGAAGCTGCACCGTAGTTGCTTTCCAAAGGGGGAGAGTCGGGCTTCTCCCCCATGCTCCAGTTTCCAACTTGACCCCACAGCGCATTTACCGGCACTCTCTGACTGACTACTGGAGACTTTTGGCCACACGGGGCCTTTCTCTGATCACACTTCGTTGCAGGCGGGGTCTTTTGCATGCCGTGCATAGCATTACCCGCTTAATGACTTAGTCAGCCCTAGGTGACTTTGGATCGTCCAAATGTCTCACAAGTTGACCGTTTTTTCTCTTCTTTCTGTCAGGCTGGACCTACAGTGTACCCTCTGTCACAATAGAGAGATGACAGGTAAGAGTCGCCAGGGGGCTCTGTAGGCTCAGGGATTCTTTCAGTGCGGCTCAGAGGGCCTCCACAGAGGGAGAGCCACGTTGATTGTAATACTGGCAAAAACGTTGTCCTGGGGCTGCTTTACAGCGGTAGAAATCAAGCTATGCAAGCGAGGAGCAGTTCATTGCCCTTCCCTCTGCATAGAAAGGGTTGACCCCAACAGCCTGTTCTGCGCTGTGTTGCTCGGAAAACAAACAGGGGACTCACGGCACACACGCTCTCCCTCAGAAGGGAATTCATACGCGACTCTCTGAGGCCTCCGGAGAGCCGTAGAGGAGTTAAAGCACTCTATCGAGTCAGGGTTCATGGAGATGGCTGCACAGCAAACTTTGCTGATAGGAAACACTCGTGCTCACCTTGAGGCCTGGGGTCACGTTTACTTCGCACTTTAGCTAGGGCAAGCCGTGGGATGAGCTCCTGGCAAGGCACTGGCGACCACCTGGATTCGTAGGAGAAAACTCCCTTTCTTCACTGAGGCATTCCTAGCAGTGACTAGAAGACGGGTAACAGCACTGCCTTTCAGTCAGCCTTGAGGCCGCCACTATCTGCCTTTCAAATGGGGGGAAATACTGCCTTTCTCCAGGCTTCTCAATTACACACCGAATCACCCAGCACATATACCTCTCTTCTCTGACAAGCCAAAGGAGGCCCTTGCAACACAATTCGGCCTTCTGCGATGAAACTTTGGGATGCAGTGTGTTCTGCATGTGCTGAGTGGCATAATCCTCTAAATGCCCTCAGGAGGCCTAGGTGACTTTGCATGTTCCAAATGCCTAGCAAGGCTCAGGGTAAATCTCTACTTTCTTTCGGGCTGGACCTAAAGTCTACTTTCCGCCTCACTTAGAGAGACGTCGAGCACGAGTCCCCAAAGTGGATTGGAGCCCCGGTGGTTTCTTTCAGGGCAGCTTAGGTGTCCCCAACGTGGCAGACCCGCATGGAAAGAAAGCCTGCCCAAGAACCGTGCTCCTGGGTCTGTTTCAAAGCTGTGGAACGCTAGCCCTAGAGAACAGATTAGTTCCCGGCCCTTTCACCTGCATAGTGAGGGATGGTCCCAGAGCCGTGTATCCCTTGTTTGTGCTCAGAAGGCTTTTGCTACACGGTGCACATCCTCGGAAAGAAGTGCCCCCGTGAGAGGCTTGAGCGCTGTGAGGCATACTAAAGCTAAAGCCGTCCATTGACTGAGACTTCCTGGAAACTGGTGCACCCCTGCCTCTGCTAATGGGAAAATGTGCACCTTACTTCGTGACTAGAGGTCACCTTTAGTTGGCACTTTAGCTACAGTATGCTCTGGGCTGAGCTCCCAGGAAGGAACCGCAAGCGCCCGGTTTCTTTTGCAAAAGCTCACTGCTCCTCAGAGGCATCTGTGGAGTGAACAGTGTCCTGGTGGTGTGGTGTTCAGGCAGCTTGGAAGCTGCACCGTAGTTGCTTTCCAAAGGGGGAGAGTCGGGCTTCTCCCCCATGCTCCAGTTTCCAACTTGACCCCACAGCGCATTTACCGGCACTCTCTGACTGACTACTGGAGACTTTTGGCCACACGGGGCCTTTCTCTGATCACACTTCGTTGCAGGCGGGGTCTTTTGCATGCCGTGCATAGCATTACCCGCTTAAAGACTTAGTCAGCCCTAGGTGACTTTGGATCGTCCAAATGTCTCACAACTTGACCGGTTTTTCTGTTCTTTGTGTCAGGCTGGACCTACAGTGTACCTTGTGTCACAATAGAGAGATGACAGGTAAGAGTCGCCAGGGGGCTCTGTAGGCTCAGGGATTCTTTCAGTGCAGCTCAGAGGGCCTCCACAGAGGGAGAGCCACGTTGATTGTAATACTGGCAAAAACGTTGTCCTGGGGCTGCTTTACAGCGGTAGAAATCAAGCTATGCAAGCGAGGAGCAGTTCATTGCCCTTCCCTCTGCATAGAAAGGGTTGACCCCAACAGCCAGTTCTGCGCTGTGTTGCTCGGAAAACAAACAGGGGACTCACGGCACACACGCTCTCCCTCAGAAGGGAATACATACGCGACGCTCTGAGGCCTCCGGAGAGCCGTAGAGGAGTTAAAGCACTCTATCGAGTCAGGGTTCATGGAGATGGCTGCACAGCAAACTTTGCTGATAGGAAACACTCGTGCTCACCTTGAGGCCTGGGGTCACGTTTACTTCGCACTTTAGCTAGGGCAAGCCGTGGGATGAGCTCCTAGCAAGGCACTGGTGACCACCTGGATTCGTAGGAGAAAACTCCCTTTCTTCACTGAGGCATTCCTAGCAGTGACTAGAAGACGGGTAACAGCACTGCCTTTCAGTCAGCCTTGAGGCCGCCACTATCTGCCTTTCAAATGGGGGGAAATACTGCCTTTCGCCAGGCTTCTCAATTACACACCAGATCACCCAGCACATATACCTCTCTTCTCTGACAAGCCAAAGGAGGCCCTTGGAACACAATTCGGCCTTCTGCGATGAAACTTTGGGATGCAGTGTGTTCTGCATGTGCTGAGTGGCATAATCCTCTAAATGCCCTCAGGAGGCCTAGGTGACTTTGCATGTTCCAAATGCCTAGCAAGGCTCAGGGTAAATCTCTACTTTCTTTCGGGCTGGACCTAAAGTCTACTTTCCGCCTCACTTAGAGAGACGTCGAGCACGAGTACCGAAAGTGGATTGGAGCCCCGGTGGTTTCTTTCAGGGCAGCTTAGGTGTCCTCCACGTGGCACACCCGCATGGAAGGAAAGCCTGCCCAAGAACCGTGCTCCTGGGTCTGTTTCAAAGCTGTGGAACGCTAGCCGTAGAGAACAGATTAGTTCCCGGCCCTTTCACCTGCATAGTGAGGGATGGTCCCAGAGCCGTGTATCCCTTGTTTGTGCTCAGAAGGCTTTTGCTACACGGTGCACATCCTCGGAAAGAAGTGCCCCCGTGAGAGGCTTGAGCGCTGTGAGGCATACTAAAGCTAAAGCCGTCCATTGACTGAGACTTCCTGGAAACTGGTGCACCCCTGCCTCTGCTAATGGGAAAATGTGCACCTTACTTCGTGACTAGAGGTCACCTTTAGTTGGCACTTTAGCTACAGTATGCTCTGGGCTGAGCTCCCAGGAAGGAACCGCAAGCGCCCGGTTTCTTTTGCAAAAGCTCACTGCTCCTCAGAGGCATCTGTGGAGTGAACAGTGTCCTGGTGGTGTGGTGTTCAGGCAGCTTGGAAGCTGCACCGTAGTTGCTTTCCAAAGGGGGAGAGTCGGGCTTCTCCCCCATGCTCCAGTTTCCAACTTGACCCCACAGCGCATTTACCGGCACTCTCTGACTGACTACTGGAGACTTTTGGCCACACGGGGCCTTTCTCTGATCACACTTCGTTGCAGGCGGGGTCTTTTGCATGCCGTGCATAGCATTACCCGCTTAATGACTTAGTCAGCCCTAGGTGACTTTGGATCGTCCAAATGTCTCACAAGTTGACCGTTTTTTCTCTTCTTTCTGTCAGGCTGGACCTACAGTGTACCCTCTGTCACAATAGAGAGATGACAGGTAAGAGTCGCCAGGGGGCTCTGTAGGCTCAGGGATTCTTTCAGTGCGGCTCAGAGGGCCTCCACAGAGGGAGAGCCACGTTGATTGTAATACTGGCAAAAACGTTGTCCTGGGGCTGCTTTACAGCGGTAGAAATCAAGCTATGCAAGCGAGGAGCAGTTCATTGCCCTTCCCTCTGCATAGAAAGGGTTGACCCCAACAGCCTGTTCTGCGCTGTGTTGCTCGGAAAACAAACAGGGGACTCACGGCACACACGCTCTCCCTCAGAAGGGAATTCATACGCGACTCTCTGAGGCCTCCGGAGAGCCGTAGAGGAGTTAAAGCACTCTATCGAGTCAGGGTTCATGGAGATGGCTGCACAGCAAACTTTGCTGATAGGAAACACTCGTGCTCACCTTGAGGCCTGGGGTCACGTTTACTTCGCACTTTAGCTAGGGCAAGCCGTGGGATGAGCTCCTGGCAAGGCACTGGCGACCACCTGGATTCGTAGGAGAAAACTCCCTTTCTTCACTGAGGCATTCCTAGCAGTGACTAGAAGACGGGTAACAGCACTGCCTTTCAGTCAGCCTTGAGGCCGCCACTATCTGCCTTTCAAATGGGGGGAAATACTGCCTTTCTCCAGGCTTCTCAATTACACACCGAATCACCCAGCACATATACCTCTCTTCTCTGACAAGCCAAAGGAGGCCCTTGCAACACAATTCGGCCTTCTGCGATGAAACTTTGGGATGCAGTGTGTTCTGCATGTGCTGAGTGGCATAATCCTCTAAATGCCCTCAGGAGGCCTAGGTGACTTTGCATGTTCCAAATGCCTAGCAAGGCTCAGGGTAAATCTCTACTTTCTTTCGGGCTGGACCTAAAGTCTACTTTCCGCCTTACTTAGAGAGACGTCGAGCACGAGTCCCGAAAGTGGATTGGAGCCCCGGTGGTTTCTTTCAGGGCAGCTTAGGTGTCCTCCACGTGGCACACCCGCATGGAAGGAAAGCCTGCCCAAGAACCGTGCTCCTGGGTCTGTTTCAAAGCTGTGGAACGCTAGCCGTAGAGAACAGATTAGTTCCCGGCCCTTTCACCTGCATAGTGAGGGATGGTCCCAGAGCCGTGTATCCCTTGTTTGTGCTCAGAAGGCTTTTGCTACACGGTGCACATCCTCGGAAAGAAGTGCCCCCGTGAGAGGCTTGAGCGCTGTGAGGCATACTAAAGCTAAAGCCGTCCATTGACTGAGACTTCCTGGAAACTGGTGCACCCCTGCCTCTGCTAATGGGAAAATGTGCACCTTACTTCGTGACTAGAGGTCACCTTTAGTTGGCACTTTAGCTACAGTATGCTCTGGGCTGAGCTCCCAGGAAGGAACCGCAAGCGCCCGGTTTCTTTTGCAAAAGCTCACTGCTCCTCAGAGGCATCTGTGGAGTGAACAGTGTCCTGGTGGTGTGGTGTTCAGGCAGCTTGGAAGCTGCACCGTAGTTGCTTTCCAAAGGGGGAGAGTCGGGCTTCTCCCCCATGCTCCAGTTTCCAACTTGACCCCACAGCGCATTTACCGGCACTCTCTGACTGACTACTGGAGACTTTTGGCCACACGGGGCCTTTCTCTGATCACACTTCGTTGCAGGTGGGGTCTTTTGCATGCCGTGCATAGCATTACCCTCTTAATGACTTAGTCAGGCCTAGGTGACTTTGGATCGTCCAAATGTCTCACAAGTTGACCGTTTTTTCTCTTCTTTCTGTCAGGCTGGACCTACAGTGTACCCTCTGTCACAATAGAGAGATGACAGGTAAGAGTCGCCAGGGGGCTCTGTAGGCTCAGGGATTCATTCAGTGCGGCTCAGAGGGCCTCCACAGAGGGAGAGCCACGTTGATTGTAATACTGGCAAAAACGTTGTCCTGGGGCTGCTTTACAGCGGTAGAAATCAAGCTATGCAAGCGAGGAGCAGTTCATTGCCCTTCCCTCTGCATAGAAAGGGTTGACCCCAACAGCCTGTTCTGCGCTGTGTTGCTCGGAAAACAAACAGGGGACTCACGGCACACACGCTCTCCCTCAGAAGGGAATTCATACGCGACTCTCTGAGGCCTCCGGAGAGCCGTAGAGGAGTTAAAGCACTCTATCGAGTCAGGGTTCATGGAGATGGCTGCACAGCAAACTTTGCTGATAGGAAACACTCGTGCTTACCTTGAGGACTCGGGTCACGTTTACTTCGCACTTTAGCTAGGGCAAGCCGTGGGATGAGCTCCTAGCAAGGTACTGGCGACCACCTGGATTCGTAGGAGAAAACTCCCTTTCTTCACTGAGGCATTCCTAGCAGTGACTAGAAGACGGGTAACAGCACTGCCTTTCAGTCAGCCTTGAGGCCGCCACTATCTGCCTTTCAAATGGGGGGAAATACTGCCTTTCGCCAGGCTTCTCAATTACACACCAGATCACCCAGCACAGATACCTCTCTTCTCTGACAAGCCAAAGGAGGCCCTTGGAACACAATTCGGCCTTCTGCGATGAAACTTTGGGATGCAGTGTGTTCTGCATGTGCTGAGTGGCATAATCCTCTAAATGCGCTCAGGAGGCCTAGGTGACTTTGCATGTTCCAAATGCCTAACAAGGCTCAGGGTAAATCTCTACTTTCTTTCGGGCTGGACCTAAAGTCTACTTTCCGCCTCACTTAGAGAGACGTCGAGCACGAGTCCCCAAAGTGGATTGGAGCCCCGGTGGTTTCTTTCAGGGCAGCTTAGGTGTCCTCCACGTGGCAGACCCGCATGGAAAGAAAGCCTGCCCAAGAACCGTGCTCCTGGGGCTGTTTCAAAGCTGTGGAACGCTAGCCCTAGAGAACAGATTAGTTCCCGGCCCTTTCACCTGCATAGTGAGGAATGGTCCCAGAGCCGTGTATTCCTTGTTTGTGCTCAGAAGGCTTTTGCTACACGGTGCACATCCTCGGAAAGAAGTGCCCCCGTGAGAGGCTTGAGCGCTGTGAGGCATACTAAAGCTATAGCCGTCCATTGACTGAGACTTCCTGGAAACTGGTGCACCCCTGCCTCTGCTAATGGGAAAATGTGCACCTTACTTCGTGACTAGAGGTCACATTTAGTTGGCACTTTAGCTACAGTATGCTCTGGGCTGAGCTCCCAGGAAAGAACCGCAAGCGCCCCGTTTCTTTTGCAAAAGCTCACTGCTCCTCATAGGCATCTGTGGAGTGAACAGTGTCCTGGTGGTGTGGTGTTCAGGCAGCTTGGAAGCTGCACCGTAGTTGCTTTCCAAAGGGGGAGAGTCGGGCTTCTCCCCCATGCTCCAGTTTCCAACTTGACCCCACAGCGCATTTACCGGCACTCTCTGACTGACTACTGGAGACTTTTGGCCACACGGGGCCTTTCTCTGATCACACTTCGTTGCAGGCGGGGTCTTTTGCATGCCGTGCATAGCATTACCCGCTTACTGACTTAGTCAGGCCTAGGTGACTTTGGATCGTCCAAATGTCTCACAAGTTGACCGTTTTTTCTCTTCTTTCTGTCAGGCTGGACCTACAGTGTACCTTGTGTCACAATAGAGAGATGACAGGTAAGAGTCGCCAGGTGGCTCTGTAGGCTCAGGGATTCTTTCAGTGCGGCTCAGAGGGCCTCCACAGAGGGAGAGCCACGTTGATTGTAATACTGGCAAAAACGTTGTCCTGGGGCTGCTTTACAGCGGTAGAAATCAAGCTATGCAAGCGAGGAGCAGTTCATTGCCCTTCCCTCTGCATAGAAAGGGTTGACCCCAACAGCCTGTTCTGCGCTGTGTTGCTCGGAAAACAAACAGGGGACTCACGGCACACACGCTCTCCCTCAGAAGGGAATTCATACGCGACTCTCTGAGGCCTCCGGAGAGCCGTAGAGGAGTTAAAGCACTCTATCGAGTCAGGGTTCATGGAGATGGCTGCACAGCAAACTTTGCTGATAGGAAACACTCGTGCTCACCTTGAGGACTCGGGTCACGTTTACTTCGCACTTTAGCTAGGGCAAGCCGTGGGATGAGCTCCTGGCAAGGCACTGGCGACCACCTGGATTCGTAGGAGAACACTCCCTTTCTTCACTGAGGCATTCCTAGCAGTGACTAGAAGACGGGTAACAGCACTGCCTTTCAGTCAGCCTTGAGGCCGCCACTATCTGCCTTTCAAATGGGGGGAAATACTGCCTTTCTCCAGGCTTCTCAATTACACACCGGATCACCCAGCACATATACCTCTCTTCTCTGACAAGCCAATGGAGGCCCTTGCAACACAATTCGGCCTTCTGCGATGAAACTTTGGGATGCAGTGTGTTCTGCATGTGCTGAGTGGCATAATCCTCTAAATGCCCTCAGGAGGCCTAGGTGACTTTGCATTTTCCAAATGCCTAACAAGGCTCAGGGTAAATCTCTACTTTCTTTCGGGCTGGACCTAAAGTCTACTTTCCGCCTCACTTAGAGAGACGTCGAGCACGAGTCCCCAAAGTGGATTGGAGCCCCGGTGGTTTCTTTCAGGGCAGCTTAGGTGTCCTCCACGTGGCACACCCGCATGGAAAGAAAGCCTGCCTAAGAAACGTGCTCCTGGGGCTCTTTCAAAGCTGTGGAACGCTAGCCCTAGAGAACAGATTAGTTCCCTTCCCTTTCACCTGCATAGTGAGGGATGGTCCCAGAGCCGTGTATCCCTTGTTTGTGCTCAGAAGGCTGTGGCTACACGGTGCACATCCTCGGAAAGAAGTGCCCCCGTGAGAGGCTTGAGCGCTGTGAGGCATACTAAAGCTAAAGCCCTCCATTGACTGAGACTTCCTGGAAACTGGTGCACCCCTGCCTCTGCTAATGGGAAAATGTGCACCTTACTTCGTGACTAGAGGTCACATTTAGTTGGCACTTTAGCTACAGTATGCTCTGAGCTGAGCTCCCAGGAAGGAACCGCAAGCGCCCGGTTTCTTTTGCAAAAGCTCACTGCTCCTCAGAGGCATCTGTGGTGTGAACAGTGTCCTGGTGGTGTGGTGTTCAGGCAGCTTGGAAGCTGCACCCTAGTTGCTTTCCAAAGGGGGAGAGTCGGGCTTCTCCCCCATGCTCCAGTTTCCAACTTGACCCCACAGCGCATTTACCGGCACTCTCTGACTGACTACTGGAGACTTTTGGCCACACGGGGCCTTTCTCTGATCATACTTCGTTGCAGGCGGGGTCTTTTGCATGCCGTGCATAGCATTACCCGCTTACTGACTTAGTCAGGCCTAGGTGACTTTGGATCGTCCAAATGTCTCCCAAGTTGACCGTTTTTTCTCTTCTTTCTGTCAGGCTGGACCTACAGTGTACCTTGTGTCACAATAGAGAGATGACAGGTAAGAGTCGCCAGGGGGCTCTGTAGGCTCGGGGATTCTTTCAGTGCAGCTCAGAGGGCCTCCACAGAGGGAGAGCCACGTTGATTGTAATACTGGCAAAAACGTTGTCCTGGGGCTGCTTTACAGCGGTAGAAATCAAGCTATGCAAGCGAGGAGCAGTTCATTGCCCTTCCCTCTGCATAGAAAGGGTTGACCCCAACAGCCTGTTCTGCGCTGTGTTGCTCGGAAAACAAACAGGGGACTCACGGCACACACGCTCTCCCTCAGAAGGGAATTCATACGCGACGCTCTGAGGCCTCCGGAGAGCCGTAGAGGAGTTAAAGCACTCTATCGAGTCAGGGTTCATGGAGATGGCTGCACAGCAAACTTTGCTGATAGGAAACACTCGTGCTCACCTTGAGGCCTGGGGTCACGTTTACTTCGCACTTTAGCTAGGGCAAGCCGTGGGATGAGCTCCTGGCAAGGCACTGGCGACCACCTGGATTCGTAGGAGAAAACTCCCTTTCTTCACTGAGGCATTCCTAGCAGTGACTAGAAGACGGGTAACAGCACTGCCTTTCAGTCAGCCTTGAGGCCGCCACTATCTGCCTTTCAAATGGGGGGAAATACTGCCTTTCTCCAGGCTTCTCAATTACACACCGAATCACCCAGCACATATACCTCTCTTCTCTGACAAGCCAAAGGAGGCCCTTGCAACACAATTCGGCCTTCTGCGATGAAACTTTGGGATGCAGTGTGTTCTGCATGTGCTGAGTGGCATAATCCTCTAAATGCCCTCAGGAGGCCTAGGTGACTTTGCATGTTCCAAATGCCTAGCAAGGCTCAGGGTAAATCTCTACTTTCTTTCGGGCTGGACCTAAAGTCTACTTTCCGCCTTACTTAGAGAGACGTCGAGCACGAGTCCCGAAAGTGGATTGGAGCCCCGGTGGTTTCTTTCAGGGCAGCTTAGGTGTCCTCCACGTGGCACACCCGCATGGAAGGAAAGCCTGCCCAAGAACCGTGCTCCTGGGTCTGTTTCAAAGCTGTGGAACGCTAGCCGTAGAGAACAGATTAGTTCCCGGCCCTTTCACCTGCATAGTGAGGGATGGTCCCAGAGCCGTGTATCCCTTGTTTGTGCTCAGAAGGCTTTTGCTACACGGTGCACATCCTCGGAAAGAAGTGCCCCCGTGAGAGGCTTGAGCGCTGTGAGGCATACTAAAGCTAAAGCCGTCCATTGACTGAGACTTCCTGGAAACTGGTGCACCCCTGCCTCTGCTAATGGGAAAATGTGCACCTTACTTCGTGACTAGAGGTCACCTTTAGTTGGCACTTTAGCTACAGTATGCTCTGGGCTGAGCTCCCAGGAAGGAACCGCAAGCGCCCGGTTTCTTTTGCAAAAGCTCACTGCTCCTCAGAGGCATCTGTGGAGTGAACAGTGTCCTGGTGGTGTGGTGTTCAGGCAGCTTGGAAGCTGCACCGTAGTTGCTTTCCAAAGGGGGAGAGTCGGGCTTCTCCCCCATGCTCCAGTTTCCAACTTGACCCCACAGCGCATTTACCGGCACTCTCTGACTGACTACTGGAGACTTTTGGCCACACGGGGCCTTTCTCTGATCACACTTCGTTGCAGGCGGGGTCTTTTGCATGCCGTGCATAGCATTACCCGCTTACTGACTTAGTCAGGCCTAGGTGACTTTGGATCGTCCAAATGTCTCACAAGTTGACCGTTTTTTCTCTTCTTTCTGTCAGGCTGGACCTACAGTGTACCTTGTGTCACAATAGAGAGATGACAGGTAAGAGTCGCCAGGTGGCTCTGTAGGCTCAGGGATTCTTTCAGTGCGGCTCAGAGGGCCTCCACAGAGGGAGAGCCACGTTGATTGTAATACTGGCAAAAACGTTGTCCTGGGGCTGCTTTACAGCGGTAGAAATCAAGCTATGCAAGCGAGGAGCAGTTCATTGCCCTTCCCTCTGCATAGAAAGGGTTGACCCCAACAGCCTGTTCTGCGCTGTGTTGCTCGGAAAACAAACAGGGGACTCACGGCACACACGCTCTCCCTCAGAAGGGAATTCATACGCGACTCTCTGAGGCCTCCGGAGAGCCGTAGAGGAGTTAAAGCACTCTATCGAGTCAGGGTTCATGGAGATGGCTGCACAGCAAACTTTGCTGATAGGAAACACTCGTGCTCACCTTGAGGACTCGGGTCACGTTTACTTCGCACTTTAGCTAGGGCAAGCCGTGGGATGAGCTCCTGGCAAGGCACTGGCGACCACCTGGATTCGTAGGAGAACACTCCCTTTCTTCACTGAGGCATTCCTAGCAGTGACTAGAAGACGGGTAACAGCACTGCCTTTCAGTCAGCCTTGAGGCCGCCACTATCTGCCTTTCAAATGGGGGGAAATACTGCCTTTCTCCAGGCTTCTCAATTACACACCGGATCACCCAGCACATATACCTCTCTTCTCTGACAAGCCAATGGAGGCCCTTGCAACACAATTCGGCCTTCTGCGATGAAACTTTGGGATGCAGTGTGTTCTGCATGTGCTGAGTGGCATAATCCTCTAAATGCCCTCAGGAGGCCTAGGTGACTTTGCATTTTCCAAATGCCTAACAAGGCTCAGGGTAAATCTCTACTTTCTTTCGGGCTGGACCTAAAGTCTACTTTCCGCCTCACTTAGAGAGACGTCGAGCACGAGTCCCCAAAGTGGATTGGAGCCCCGGTGGTTTCTTTCAGGGCAGCTTAGGTGTCCTCCACGTGGCACACCCGCATGGAAAGAAAGCCTGCCTAAGAAACGTGCTCCTGGGGCTCTTTCAAAGCTGTGGAACGCTAGCCCTAGAGAACAGATTAGTTCCCTTCCCTTTCACCTGCATAGTGAGGGATGGTCCCAGAGCCGTGTATCCCTTGTTTGTGCTCAGAAGGCTGTGGCTACACGGTGCACATCCTCGGAAAGAAGTGCCCCCGTGAGAGGCTTGAGCGCTGTGAGGCATACTAAAGCTAAAGCCCTCCATTGACTGAGACTTCCTGGAAACTGGTGCACCCCTGCCTCTGCTAATGGGAAAATGTGCACCTTACTTCGTGACTAGAGGTCACATTTAGTTGGCACTTTAGCTACAGTATGCTCTGAGCTGAGCTCCCAGGAAGGAACCGCAAGCGCCCGGTTTCTTTTGCAAAAGCTCACTGCTCCTCAGAGGCATCTGTGGTGTGAACAGTGTCCTGGTGGTGTGGTGTTCAGGCAGCTTGGAAGCTGCACCCTAGTTGCTTTCCAAAGGGGGAGAGTCGGGCTTCTCCCCCATGCTCCAGTTTCCAACTTGACCCCACAGCGCATTTACCGGCACTCTCTGACTGACTACTGGAGACTTTTGGCCACACGGGGCCTTTCTCTGATCATACTTCGTTGCAGGCGGGGTCTTTTGCATGCCGTGCATAGCATTACCCGCTTACTGACTTAGTCAGGCCTAGGTGACTTTGGATCGTCCAAATGTCTCCCAAGTTGACCGTTTTTTCTCTTCTTTCTGTCAGGCTGGACCTACAGTGTACCTTGTGTCACAATAGAGAGATGACAGGTAAGAGTCGCCAGGGGGCTCTGTAGGCTCGGGGATTCTTTCAGTGCAGCTCAGAGGGCCTCCACAGAGGGAGAGCCACGTTGATTGTAATACTGGCAAAAACGTTGTCCTGGGGCTGCTTTACAGCGGTAGAAATCAAGCTATGCAAGCGAGGAGCAGTTCATTGCCCTTCCCTCTGCATAGAAAGGGTTGACCCCAACAGCCTGTTCTGCGCTGTGTTGCTCGGAAAACAAACAGGGGACTCACGGCACACACGCTCTCCCTCAGAAGGGAATTCATACGCGACGCTCTGAGGCCTCCGGAGAGCCGTAGAGGAGTTAAAGCACTCTATCGAGTCAGGGTTCATGGAGATGGCTGCACAGCAAACTTTGCTGATAGGAAACACTCGTGCTTACCTTGAGGACTCGGGTCACGTTTACTTCGCACTTTAGCTAGGGCAAGCCGTGGGATGAGCTCCTAGCAAGGCACTGGCGACCACCTGGATTCGTAGGAGAAAACTCCCTTTCTTCACTGAGGCATTCCTAGCAGTGACTAGAAGACGGGTAACAGCACTGCCTTTCAGTCAGCCTTGAGGCCGCCACTATGTGCCTTTCAAATGGCGGGAAATACTGCCTTTCTCCAGGCTTCTCAATTACACACCGGATCACCCAGCACATATACCTCTCTTCTCTGACAAGCCAATGGAGGCCCTTGCAACACAATTCGGCCTTCTGCGATGAAACTTTGGGATGCAGTGTGTTCTGCATGTGCTGAGTGGCATAATCCTCTAAATGCCCTCAGGAGGCCTAGGTGACTTTGCATGTTCCAAATGCCTAACAAGGCTCAGGGTAAATCTCTACTTTCTTTCGGGCTGGACCTAAAGTCTACTTTCCGCCTCACTTAGAGAGACGTCGAGCACGAGTCCCCAAAGTGGATTGGAGCCCCGGTGGTTTCTTTCAGGGCAGCTTAGGTGTCCTCCACGTGGCAGACCCGCATGGAAAGAAAGCCTGCCCAAGATCCGTGCTCCTGGGGCTGTTTCAAAGCTGTGGAATGCTAGCCCTAGAGAACAGATTAGTTCCCGGCCCTTTCACCTGCATAGTGAGGGATGGTCCCAGAGCCGTGTATTCCTTGTTTGTGCTCAGAAGGCTTTTGCTACACGGTGCACATCCTCGGAAAGAAGTGCCCCCGTGAGAGGCTTGAGCTCTGTGAGGCATACTAAAGCTAAAGCCGTCCATTGACTGAGACTTCCTGGAAACTGGTGCACCCCTGCCTCTGCTAATGGGAAAATGTGCACCTTACTTCGTGACTAGAGGTCACATTTAGTTGGCACTTTAGCTACAGTATGCTCTGAGCTGAGCTCCCAGGAAGGAACCGCAAGCGCCCGGTTTCTCTTGCAAAAGCTCACTGCTCCTCAGAGGCAGATGAGGAGTGAACAGTGTCCTGGTGGTGTGGTGTTCAGGCAGCTTGGAAGCTGCTCCGTAGTTGCTTTCCAAAGGGGGAGAGTAGGGCTTCTCCCCCATGCTCCAGTTTCCAACTTGACCCCACAGCGCATTTACCGGCACTCTCTGACTGACCACTGGAGACTTTTGGCCACACGGGGCCTTTCTCTGATCACACTTCGTTGCAGGCGGGGTCTTTTGCATGCCGTGCATAGCATTACCCGCTTAATGACTTAGTCAGGCCTAGGTGACTTTGGATCGTCCAAATGTCTCACAAGTTGACCGGTTTTTCTCTTCTTTCTGTCAGGCTGGACCTACAGTGTACCTTGTGTCACAATAGAGAGATGACAGGTAAGAGTCGCCAGGGGGCTCTGTAGGCTCAGCGATTCTTTCAGTGCAGCTCAGAGGGCCTCCACCGAGGGAGAGCCACGTTGATTGTAATACTGGCAAAAACGTTGTCCTGGGGCTGCTTTACAGCGGTAGAAATCAAGCTATGCAAGCGAGGAGCAGTTAATTGCCCTTCCCTCTGCATAGAAAGGGTTGACCCCAACAGCCTGTTCTGCGCTGTGTTGCTCGGAAAACAAACAGGGGACTCACGGCACACACGCTCTCCCTCAGAAGGGAATACATACGCGACGCTCTGAGGCCTCCGGAGAGCCGTAGAGGAGTTAAAGCACTCTATCGAGTCAGGGTTCATGGAGATGGCTGCACAGCAAACTTTGCTGATAGGAAACACTCGTGCTTTCCTTGAGGCCTCGGGTCACGTTTACTTCGCACTTTAGCTAGGGCAAGCCGTGGGATGAGCTCCAAGCAAGGCACTGGCGACCACCTGGATTCGTAGGAGAAAACTCCCTTTCTTCACTGAGGCATTCCTAGCAGTGACTAGAAGACGGGTAACAGCACTGCCTTTCACTCAGCATTGAGGCCGCCACTATCTGCCTTTCAAATGGGGGGAAATACTGCCTTTCTCCAGGCTTCTCAATTACACACCGGATCACCCAGCACATATACCTCTCTTCTCTGACAAGCCAAAGGAGGTCCTTGCAACACAATTCGGCCTTCTGCGATGAAACTTTGGGATGCAGTGTGTTCTGCATGTGCTGAGTGGCATAATCCTCTAAATGCCCTCAGGAGGCCTAGGTGACTTTGCATGTTCCAAATGCCTAACAAGGCTCAGGGTAAATCTCTACTTTCTTTCGGGCTGGACCTAAAGTCTACTTTCCGCCTCACTTAGAGAGACGTCGAGCACGAGTCCCCAAAGTGGATTAGAGCCCCGGTGGTTTCTTTCAGGGCAGCTTACGTGTCCTCCACGTGGCACACCCGCATGGAAAGAAAGCCTGCCCAAGAACCGTGCTCCTGGGTCTGTTTCAAAGCTGTGGAACGCTAGCCATAGAGAACAGATTAGTTCCCGGCGCTTTCACCTGCATAGTGAGGGATGGTCCCAGAGCCGTGTATCCCTTGTTTGTGCTCAGAAGGCTTTTGCTACACGGTGCACATCCTCGGAAACAAGTGCCCCCGTGAGAGGCTTGAGCGCTGTGAGGCATACTAAAGCTAAAGCCGTCCATTGACTGAGACTTCCTGGAAACTGGTGCACCCCTGCCTCTGCTAATGGGAAAATGTGCACCTTACTTCGTGACTAGAGGTCACATTTAGTTGGCACTTTAGCTACAGTATGCTCTGGGCTTAGCTCCAGGAAAGAACCGCAAGCGCATCGTTTCTTTTGCAAAAGCTCACTGCTCCTCATAGGCATCTGTGGAGTGAACAGTGTCCTGGTGGTGTGGTGTTCAGGCAGCTTGGAAGCTGCACCCTAGTTGCTTTCCAAAGGGGGAGAGTCGGGCTTCTCCCCCATGCTCCAGTTTCCAACTTGACCCCACAGCGCTTTTACCGGCACTCTCTGACTGACTACTGGAGACTTTTGGCCACACGGGGCCTTTCTCTGATCACACTTCGTTGCAGGCTGGGTCTTTTGCATGCCGTGCATAGCATTACCCGCTTAATGACTTAGTCAGGCCTAGGTGACTTTGGATCGTCCAAATGTCTCACAAGTTGACCGTTTTTTCTCTTCTTTCTGTCAGGCTGGACCTACAGTGTACCTTGTGTCACAATAGAGAGATGACAGGTAAGAGTCGCCAGGGGGCTCTGTAGGCTCAGGGATTCTTTCAGTGCAGCTCAGAGGGCCTCCACAGAGGGAGAGCCACGTTGATTGTAATACTGGCAAAAACGTTGTCCTGGGGCTGCTTTACAGCGGTAGAAATCAAGCTATGCAAGCGAGGAGCAGTTCATTGCCCTTCCCTCTGCATAGAAAGGGTTGACCCCAACAGCCTGTTCTGCGCTGTGTTGCTCGGAAAACAAACAGGGGACTCACGGCACACACGCTCTCCCTCAGAAGGGAATTCATACGCGACGCTCTGAGGCCTCCGGAGAGCCGTAGAGGAGTTAAAGCACTCTATCGAGTCAGGGTTCATGGAGATGGCTGCACAGCAAACTTTGCTGATAGGAAACACTCGTGCTTACCTTGAGGCCTCGGGTCACGTTTACTTCGCACTTTAGCTAGGGCAAGCCGTGGGATGAGCTCCTAGCAAGGCACTGGCGACCACCTGGATTCGTAGCAGAAAACTCCCTTTCTTCACTGAGGCATTCCTAGCAGTGACTAGAAGACGGGTAACAGCACTGCCTTTCAGTCAGCCTTGAGGCCGCCACTATCTGCCTTTCAAATGGGGGGAAATACTGCCTTTCTCCAGGCTTCTCAATTACACACCGGATCACCCAGCACATATACCTCTCTTCTGTGACAAGCCAAAGGAGGCCCTTGCAACACAATTCGGCCTTCTGCGATGAAACTTTGGGATGCAGTGTGTTCTGCATGTGCTGAGAGGCATAATCCTCTAAATGCCCTCAGGAGGCCTAGGTGACTTTGCATGTTCCAAATGCCTAACAAGGCTCAGGGTAAATCTCTACATTCTTTCGGGCTGGACCTAAAGTCTACTTTCCGCCTCACTTAGAGAGACGTCGAGCACGAGTCCCCAAAGTGGATTGGAGCCCCGGTGGTTTCTTTCAGGGCAGCTTAGGTGTCCTCCACGTGGCACACCCGCATGGAAAGAAAGCCTGCCCAAGAACCGTGCTCCTGGGTCTGTTTCAAAGCTGTGGAACGCTAGCCATAGAGAACAGATTAGTTCCCGGCCCTTTCACCTGCATAGTGAGGGATGGTCCCAGAGCCGTGTATCCCTTGTTTGTGCTCAGAAGGCTTTTGCTACACGGTGCACATCCTCGGAAAGAAGTGCCCCCGTGAGAGGCTTGAGCGCTGTGAGGCATACTAAAGCTGTAGCCGTCCGTTGACTGAGACTTCCTGGAAACTGGTGCACCCCTGCCTCTGCTAATGGGAAAATGTGCACCTTACTTCGTGACTAGAGGTCACATTTAGTTGGCACTTTAGCTACAGTATGCTCTGGGCTGAGCTCCAGGAAAGAACCGCCAGCGCCCGGTTTCTTTTGCAAAAGCTCACTGCTCCTCAGAGGCATCTGTGGAGTGAACAGTGTCCTGGTGGTGTGGTGTTCAGGCAGCTTGGAAGCTGCACCCTAGTTGCTTTCCAAAGGGGGAGAGTCGGGCTTCTCCCCCATGCTCCAGTTTCCAACTTGACCCCACAGCGCTTTTACCGGCACTCTCTGACTGACTACTGGAGACTTTTGGCCACACGGGGCCTTTCTCTGATCACACTTCGTTGCAGGCTGGGTCTTTTGCATGCCGTGCATAGCATTACCCGCTTAATGACTTAGTCAGGCCTAGGTGACTTTGGATCGTCCAAATGTCTCACAAGTTGACCGTTTTTTCTCTTCTTTCTGTCAGGCTGGACCTACAGTGTACCTTGTGTCACAATAGAGAGATGACAGGTAAGAGTCGCCAGGGGGCTCTGTAGGCTCAGGGATTCTTTCAGTGCAGCTCAGAGGGCCTCCACAGAGGGAGAGCCACGTTGATTGTAATACTGGCAAAAACGTTGTCCTGGGGCTGCTTTACAGCGGTAGAAATCAAGCTATGCAAGCGAGGAGCAGTTCATTGCCCTTCCCTCTGCATAGAAAGGGTTGACCCCAACAGCCTGTTCTGCGCTGTGTTGCTCGGAAAACAAACAGGGGACTCACGGCACACACGCTCTCCCTCAGAAGGGAATTCATACGCGACGCTCTGAGGCCTCCGGAGAGCCGTAGAGGAGTTAAAGCACTCTATCGAGTCAGGGTTCATGGAGATGGCTGCACAGCAAACTTTGCTGATAGGAAACACTCGTGCTTACCTTGAGGCCTCGGGTCACGTTTACTTCGCACTTTAGCTAGGGCAAGCCGTGGGATGAGCTCCTAGCAAGGCACTGGCGACCACCTGGATTCGTAGCAGAAAACTCCCTTTCTTCACTGAGGCATTCCTAGCAGTGACTAGAAGACGGGTAACAGCACTGCCTTTCAGTCAGCCTTGAGGCCGCCACTATCTGCCTTTCAAATGGGGGGAAATACTGCCTTTCTCCAGGCTTCTCAATTACACACCGGATCACCCAGCACATATACCTCTCTTCTCTGACAAGCCAAAGGAGGCCCTTGCAACACAATTCGGCCTTCTGCGATGAAACTTTGGGATGCAGTGTGTTCTGCATGTGCTGAGAGGCATAATCCTCTAAATGCCCTCAGGAGGCCTAGGTGACTTTGCATGTTCCAAATGCCTAACAAGGCTCAGGGTAAATCTCTACATTCTTTCGGGCTGGACCTAAAGTCTACTTTCCGCCTCACTTAGAGAGACGTCGAGCACGAGTCCCCAAAGTGGATTGGAGCCCCGGTGGTTTCTTTCAGGGCAGCTTAGGTGTCCTCCACGTGGCACACCCGCATGGAAAGAAAGCCTGCCCAAGAACCGTGCTCCTGGGTCTGTTTCAAAGCTGTGGAACGCTAGCCATAGAGAACAGATTAGTTCCCGGCCCTTTCACCTGCATAGTGAGGGATGGTCCCAGAGCCGTGTATCCCTTGTTTGTGCTCAGAAGGCTTTTGCTACACGGTGCACATCCTCGGAAAGAAGTGCCCCCGTGAGAGGCTTGAGCGCTGTGAGGCATACTAAAGCTGTAGCCGTCCGTTGACTGAGACTTCCTGGAAACTGGTGCACCCCTGCCTCTGCTAATGGGAAAATGTGCACCTTACTTCGTGACTAGAGGTCACATTTAGTTGGCACTTTAGCTACAGTATGCTCTGGGCTGAGCTCCAGGAAAGAACCGCCAGCGCCCGGTTTCTTTTGCAAAAGCTCACTGCTCCTCAGAGGCATCTGTGGAGTGAACAGTGTCCTGGTGGTGTGGTGTTCAGGCAGCTTGGAAGCTGCACCCTAGTTGCTTTCCAAAGGGGGAGAGTCGGGCTTCTCCCCCATGCTCCAGTTTCCAACTTGACCCCACAGCGCATGTACCGGCACTCTCTGACTGACTACTGGAGACTTTTGGCCACACGGGGCCTTTCTCTGATCACACTTCGTTGCAGGCGGGGTCTTTTGCATGCCGTGCATAGCATTACCCGCTTAATGACTTAGTCAGGCCTAGGTGACTTTGGATCGTCCAAATGTCTCACAAGTTGACCGTTTTTTCTCTTCTTTCTGTCAGGCTGGACCTACAGTGTACCTTGTGTCACAATAGAGAGATGACAGGTAAGAGTCGCCAGGGGGCTCTGTAGGCTCAGGGATTCTTTCAGTGCAGCTCAGAGGGCCTCCACAGAGGGAGAGCCACGTTGATTGTAATACTGGCAAAAACGTTGTCCTGGGGCTGCTTTACAGCGGTAGAAATCAAGCTATGCAAGCGAGGAGCAGTTCATTGCCCTTCCCTCTGCATAGAAAGGGTTGACCCCAACAGCCTGTTCTGCGCTGTGTTGCTCGGAAAACAAACAGGGGACTCACGGCACACACGCTCTCCCTCAGAAGGGAATTCATACGCGACGCTCTGAGGCCTCCGGAGAGCCGTAGAGGAGTTAAAGCACTCTATCGAGTCAGGGTTCATGGAGATGGCTGCCCAGCAAACTTTGCTGATAGGAAACACTCGTGCTTACCTTGAGGACTCGGGTCACGTTTACTTCGCACTTTAGCTAGGGCAAGCCGTGGGATGAGCTCCTAGCAAGGCACTGGCGACCACCTGGATTCGTAGCAGAAAACTCCCTTTCTTCACTGAGGCATTCCTAGCAGTGACTAGAAGACGGGTAACAGCACTGCCTTTCAGTCAGCCTTGAGGCCGCCACTATCTGCCTTTCAAATGGGGGGAAATACTGCCTTTCTCCAGGCTTCTCAATTACACACCGGATCACCCAGCACATATACCTCTCTTCTCTGACAAGCCAAAGGAGGCCCTTGCAACACAATTCGGCCTTCTGCGATGAAACTTTGGGATGCAGTGTGTTCTGCATGTGCTGAGTGGCATAATCCTCTAAATGCCCTCAGGAGGCCTAGGTGACTTTGCATGTTCCAAATGCCTAACAAGGCTCAGGGTAAATCTCTACTTTCTTTCGGGCTGGACCTAAAGTCTACTTTCCGCCTCACTTAGAGAGACGTCGAGCACGAGTCCCCAAAGTGGATTGGAGCCCCGGTGGTTTCTTTCAGGGCAGCTTAGGTGTCCTCCACGTGGCAGACTCGCATGGAAAGAAAGCCTGCCCAAGAACCGTGCTCCTGGGGCTCTTTCAAAGCTGTGGAACGCTAGACATAGAGAACAGATTAGTTCCCGGCCCTTTCACCTGCATAGTGAGGGATGGTCCCAGAGCCGTGTATCCCTTGTTTGTGCTCAGAAGGCTTTTGCTACACGGTGCACATCCTCGGAAAGAAGTGCCCCCGTGAGAGTCTTGAGCGCTGTGAGGCATACTAAAGCTATAGCCGTCCATTGACTGAGACTTCCTGGAAACTGGTGCACCCCTGCCTCTGCTAATGGGAAAATGTGCACCTTACTTCGTGACTAGAGGTCACATTTAGTTGGCACTTTAGCTACAGTATGCTCTGGGCTGAGCTCCCAGGAAAGAACCGCAAGCGCCCCGTTTCTTTTGCAAAAGCTCACTGCTCCTCATAGGCATCTGTGGAGTGAACAGTGTCCTGGTGGTGTGGTGTTCAGGCAGCTTGGAAGCTGCACCGTAGTTGCTTTCCAAAGGGGGAGAGTCGGGCTTCTCCCCCATGCTCCAGTTTCCAACTTGACCCCACAGCGCATTTACCGGCACTCTCTGACTGACTACTGGAGACTTTTGGCCACACGGGGCCTTTCTCTGATCACACTTCGTTGCAGGCGGGGTCTTTTGCATGCCGTGCATAGCATTACCCGCTTACTGACTTAGTCAGGCCTAGGTGACTTTGGATCGTCCAAATGTCTCACAAGTTGACCGTTTTTTCTCTTCTTTCTGTCAGGCTGGACCTACAGTGTACCTTGTGTCACAATAGAGAGATGACAGGTAAGAGTCGCCAGGGGGCTCTGTAGGCTCAGGGATTCTTTCAGTGCAGCTCAGAGGGCCTCCACAGAGGGAGAGCCACGTTGATTGTAATACTGGCAAAAACGTTGTCCTGGGGCTGCTTTACAGCGGTAGAATTCAAGCTATGCAAGCGAGGAGCAGTTCATTGCCCTTCCCTCTGCATAGAAAGGGTTGACCCCAACAGCCTGTTCTGCGCTGTGTTGCTCGGAAAACAAACAGGGGACTCACGGCACACACGCTCTCCCTCAGAAGGGAATTCATACGCGACGCTCTGAGGCCTCCGGAGAGCCGTAGAGGAGTTAAAGCACTCTATCGAGTCAGGGTTCATGGAGATGGCTGCCCAGCAAACTTTGCTGATAGGAAACACTCGTGCTTACCTTGAGGACTCGGGTCACGTTTACTTCGCACTTTAGCTAGGGCAAGCCGTGGGATGAGCTCCTAGCAAGGCACTGGCGACCACCTGGATTCGTAGGAGAAAACTCCCTTTCTTCACTGAGGCATTCCTAGCAGTGACTAGAAGACGGGTAACAGCACTGCCTTTCAGTCAGCCTTGAGGCCGCCACTATCTGCCTTTCAAATGGGGGGAAATACTGCCTTTCTCCAGGCTTCTCAATTACACACCGGATCACCCAGCACATATACCTCTCTTCTCTGACAAGCCAATGGAGGCCCTTGCAACACAATTCGGCCTTCTGCGATGAAACTTTGGGATGCAGTGTGTTCTGCATGTGCTGAGTGGCATAATCCTCTAAATGCGCTCAGGAGGCCTAGGTGACTTTGCATGTTCCAAATGCCTAACAAGGCTCAGGGTAAATCTCTACTTTCTTTCGGGCTGGACCTAAAGTCTACTTTCCGCCTCACTTAGAGAGACGTCGAGCACGAGTCCCCAAAGTGGATTGGAGCCCCGGTGGTTTCTTTCAGGGCAGCTTAGGTGTCCTCCACGTGGCAGACCCGCATGGAAAGAAAGCCTGCCCAAGAACCGTGCTCCTGGGGCTGTTTCAAAGCTGTGGAACGCTAGCCCTAGAGAACAGATTAGTTCCCGGCCCTTTCACCTGCATAGTGAGGAATGGTCCCAGAGCCGTGTATTCCTTGTTTGTGCTCAGTAGGCTTTTGCTACACGGTGCACATCCTCGGAAAGAAGTGCCCCCGTGAGAGGCTTGAGCTCTGTGAGGCATAGTAAAGCTAAAGCCGTCCATTGACTGAGACTTCCTGGTAACTGGTGCACCCCTGCCTCTGCTAATGGGAAAATGTGCACCTTACTTCGTGACTAGAGGTCACATTTAGTTGGCACTTTAGCTACAGTATGCTCTGGGCTGAGCTCCAGGAAAGAACCGCAAGCGCCCGGTGTCTCTTGCAAAAGCTCACTGCTCCTCATAGGCATCTGTGGAGTGAACAGTGTCCTGGTGGTGTGGTGTTCAGGCAGCTTGGAAGCTGCACCCTAGTTGCTTTCCAAAGGGGGAGAGTCGGGCTTCTCCCCCATGCTCCAGTTTCCAACTTGACCCCACAGCGCATTTACCGGCACTCTCTGACTGACTACTGGAGACTTTTGGCCACACGGGGCCTTTCTCTGATCACACTTCGTTGCAGGCGGGGTCTTTTGCATGCCGTGCATAGCATTACCCGCTTAATGACTTAGTCAGCCCTAGGTGACTTTGGATCGTCCAAATGTCTCACAAGTTGACCGTTTTTTCTCTTCTTTCTGTCAGGCTGGACCTACAGTGTACCTTGTGTCACAATAGAGAGATGACAGGTAAGAGTCGCCAGGGGGCTCTGTAGGCTCGGGGATTCTTTCAGTGCAGCTCAGAGGGCCTCCACAGAGGGAGAGCCACGTTGATTGTAATACTGGCAAAAACGTTGTCCTGGGGCTGCTTTACAGCGGTAGAAATCAAGCTATGCAAGCGAGGAGCAGTTCATTGCCCTTCCCTCTGCATAGAAAGGGTTGACCCCAACAGCCTGTTCTGCGCTGTGTTGCTCGGAAAACAAACAGGGGACTCACGGCACACACGCTCTCCCTCAGAAGGGAATTCATACGCGACGCTCTGAGGCCTCCGGAGAGCCGTAGAGGAGTTAAAGCACTCTATCGAGTCAGGGTTCATGGAGATGGCTGCACAGCAAACTTTGCTGATAGGAAACACTCGTGCTTACCTTGAGGACTCGGGTCACGTTTACTTCGCACTTTAGCTAGGGCAAGCCGTGGGATGAGCTCCTAGCAAGGCACTGGCGACCACCTGGATTCGTAGGAGAAAACTCCCTTTCTTCACTGAGGCATTCCTAGCAGTGACTAGAAGACGGGTAACAGCACTGCCTTTCAGTCAGCCTTGAGGCCGCCACTATCTGCCTTTCAAATGGGGGGAAATACTGCCTTTCTCCAGGCTTCTCAATTACACACCGGATCACCCAGCACATATACCTCTCTTCTCTGACAAGCCAATGGAGGCCCTTGCAACACAATTCGGCCTTCTGCGATGAAACTTTGGGATGCAGTGTGTTCTGCATGTGCTGAGTGGCATAATCCTCTAAATGCGCTCAGGAGGCCTAGGTGACTTTGCATGTTCCAAATGCCTAACAAGGCTCAGGGTAAATCTCTACTTTCTTTCGGGCTGGACCTAAAGTCTACTTTCCGCCTCACTTAGAGAGACGTCGAGCACGAGTCCCCAAAGTGGATTGGAGCCCCGGTGGTTTCTTTCAGGGCAGCTTAGGTGTCCTCCACGTGGCAGACCCGCATGGAAAGAAAGCCTGCCCAAGAACCGTGCTCCTGGGGCTGTTTCAAAGCTGTGGAACGCTAGCCCTAGAGAACAGATTAGTTCCCGGCCCTTTCACCTGCATAGTGAGGAATGGTCCCAGAGCCGTGTATTCCTTGTTTGTGCTCAGAAGGCTTTTGCTACACGGTGCACATCCTCGGAAAGAAGTGCCCCCGTGAGAGGCTTGAGCTCTGTGAGGCATACTAAAGCTAAAGCCGTCCATTGACTGAGACTTCCTGGAAACTGGTGCACCCCTGCCTCTGCTAATGGGAAAATGTGCACCTTACTTCGTGACTAGAGGTCACCTTTAGTTGGCACTTTAGCTACAGTATGCTCTGGGCTGAGCTCCAGGAAAGAACCGCAAGCGCCCGGTGTCTCTTGCAAAAGCTCACTGCTCCTCATAGGCATCTGTGGAGTGAACAGTGTCCTGGTGGTGTGGTGTTCAGGCAGCTTGGAAGCTGCACCCTAGTTGCTTTCCAAAGGGGGAGAGTCGGGCTTCTCCCCCATGCTCCAGTTTCCAACTTGACCCCACAGCGCATTTACCGGCACTCTCTGACTGACTACTGGAGACTTTTGGCCACACGGGGCCTTTCTCTGATCACACTTCGTTGCAGGCGGGGTCTTTTGCATGCCGTGCATAGCATTACCCGCTTACTGACTTAGTCAGGCCTAGGTGACTTTGGATCGTCCAAATGTCTCACAAGTTGACCGTTTTTTCTCTTCTTTCTGTCAGGCTGGACCTACAGTGTACCTTGTGTCACAATAGAGAGATGACAGGTAAGAGTCGCCAGGGGGCTCTGTAGGCTCAGCGATTCTTTCAGGGCATCTCAGAGGGCCTCCACAGAGGGAGAGCCACGTTGATTGTAATACTGGCAAAAACGTTGTCCTGGGGCTGCTTTACAGCGGTAGAAATCAAGCTATGCAAGCGAGGAGCAGTTCATTGCCCTTCCCTCTGCATAGAAAGTGTTGACCCCAACAGCCTGTTCTGCGCTGTGTTGCTCGGAAAACAAACAGGGGACTCACGGCACACACGCTCTCCCACAGAAGGGAATTCATACGCGACGCTCTGAGGCCTCCGGAGAGCCGTAGAGGAGTTAAAGCACTCTATCGAGTCAGGGTTCATGGAGATGGCTGCACAGCAAACTTTGCTGATAGGAAACACTCGTGCTTACCTTGAGGACTCGGGTCACGTTTAATTCGCACTTTAGCTAGGGCAAGCCGTGGGATGAGCTCCAAGCAAGGCACTGGCGACCACCTGGATTCGTAGGAGAAAACTCCCTTTCTTCACTGAGGCATTCCTAGCAGTGACTAGAAGACGGGTAACAGCACTGCCTTTCAGTCAGCCTTGAGGCCGCCACTATCTGCCTTTCAAATGGGGGGAAATACTGCCTTTCTCCAGGCTTCTCAATTACACACCGGATCACCCAGCACATATACCTCTCTTCTCTGACAAGCCAAAGGAGGCCCTTGCAACACAATTCGGCCTTCTGCGATGAAACTTTGGGATGCAGTGTGTTCTGCATGTGCTGAGTGGCATAATCCTCTAAATGCCCTCAGGAGGCCTAGGTGACTTTGCATGTTCCAAATGCCTAACAAGCCTCAGGGTAAATCTCTACTTTCTTTCGGTCTGGACCTAAAGTCTACTTTCCGCCTCACTTAGAGAGACGTCGAGCACGAGTCCCCAAAGTGGATTAGAGCCCCGGTGGTTTCTTTCAGGGCAGCTTAAGTGTCCTCCACGTGGCACACCCGCATGGAAAGAAAGCCTGCCCAAGAACCGTGCTCCTGGGTCTGTTTCAAAGCTGTGGAACGCTAGCCCTAGAGAACAGATAAGTTCCCGGCCCTTTCACCTGCATAGTGAGGGATGGTCCCAGAGCCGTGTATCCCTTGTTTGTGCTGAGAAGGCTTTTGCTACACGGTGCACATCCTCGGAAAGAAGTGCCCCCGTGAGAGGCTTGAGCGCTGTGAGGCATACTAAAGCTAAAGCCGTCCATTGACTGAGACTTCCTGGAAACTGGTGCACCCCTGCCTCTGCTAATGGGAAAATGTGCACCTTACTTCGTGACTAGAGGTCACCTTTAGTTGGCACTTTAGCTACAGTATGCTCTGGGCTTAGCTCCAGGAAAGAACCGCAAGCGCCCCGTTTCTTTTGCAAAAGCTCACTGCTCCTCAGAGGCATCTGTGGAGTGAACAGTGTCCTGGTGGTGTGGTGTTCAGGCAGCTTGGAAGCTGCACCGTAGTTGCTTTCCAAAGGGGGAGAGTCGGGCTTCTCCCCCATGCTCCAGTTTCCAACTTGACCCCACAGCGCATTTACCGGCACTCTCTGACTGACTACTGGAGACTTTTGGCCACACGGGGCCTTTCTCTGATCACACTTCGTTGCAGGCGGGGTCTTTTGCATGCCGTGCATAGCATTACCCGCTTACTGACTTAGTCAGCCCTAGGTGACTTTGGATCGTCCAAATGTCTCACAAGTTGACCGTTTTTTCTCTTCTTTCTGTCAGGCTGGACCTACAGTGTACCTTGTGTCACAATAGAGAGATGACAGGTAAGAGTCGCCAGGGGGCTCTGTAGGCTCAGGGATTCTTTCAGTGCAGCTCAGAGGGCCTCCACAGAGGGAGAGCCACGTTGATTGTAATACTGGCAAAAACGTTGTCCTGGGGCTGCTTTACAGCGGTAGAAATCAAGCTATGCAAGCGAGGAGCAGTTCATTGCCCTTCCCTCTGCATAGAAAGGGTTGACCCCAACAGCCAGTTCTGCGCTGTGTTGCTCGGAAAACAAACAGGGGACTCACGGCACACACGCTCTCCCTCAGAAGGGAATACATACGCGACGCTCTGAGGCCTCCGGAGAGCCGTAGAGGAGTTAAAGCACTCTATCGAGTCAGGGTTCATGGAGATGGCTGCACAGCAAACTTTGCTGATAGGAAACACTCGTGCTCACCTTGAGGCCTGGGGTCACGTTTACTTCGCACTTTAGCTAGGGCAAGCCGTGGGATGAGCTCCTAGCAAGGCACTGGTGACCACCTGGATTCGTAGGAGAAAACTCCCTTTCTTCACTGAGGCATTCCTAGCAGTGACTAGAAGACGGGTAACAGCACTGCCTTTCAGTCAGCCTTGAGGCCGCCACTATCTGCCTTTCAAATGGGGGGAAATACTGCCTTTCGCCAGGCTTCTCAATTACACACCAGATCACCCAGCACATATACCTCTCTTCTCTGACAAGCCAAAGGAGGCCCTTGGAACACAATTCGGCCTTCTGCGATGAAACTTTGGGATGCAGTGTGTTCTGCATGTGCTGAGTGGCATAATCCTCTAAATGCCCTCAGGAGGCCTAGGTGACTTTGCATGTTCCAAATGCCTAGCAAGGCTCAGGGTAAATCTCTACTTTCTTTCGGGCTGGACCTAAAGTCTACTTTCCGCCTCACTTAGAGAGACGTCGAGCACGAGTCCCGAAAGTGGATTGGAGCCCCGGTGGTTTCTTTCAGGGCAGCTTAGGTGTCCTCCACGTGGCACACCCGCATGGAAGGAAAGCCTGCCCAAGAACCGTGCTCCTGGGTCTGTTTCAAAGCTGTGGAACGCTAGCCGTAGAGAACAGATTAGTTCCCGGCCCTTTCACCTGCATAGTGAGGGATGGTCCCAGAGCCGTGTATCCCTTGTTTGTGCTCAGAAGGCTTTTGCTACACGGTGCACATCCTCGGAAAGAAGTGCCCCCGTGAGAGGCTTGAGCGCTGTGAGGCATACTAAAGCTAAAGCCGTCCATTGACTGAGACTTCCTGGAAACTGGTGCACCCCTGCCTCTGCTAATGGGAAAATGTGCACCTTACTTCGTGACTAGAGGTCACCTTTAGTTGGCACTTTAGCTACAGTATGCTCTGGGCTGAGCTCCCAGGAAGGAACCGCAAGCGCCCGGTTTCTTTTGCAAAAGCTCACTGCTCCTCAGAGGCATCTGTGGAGTGAACAGTGTCCTGGTGGTGTGGTGTTCAGGCAGCTTGGAAGCTGCACCGTAGTTGCTTTCCAAAGGGGGAGAGTCGGGCTTCTCCCCCATGCTCCAGTTTCCAACTTGACCCCACAGCGCATTTACCGGCACTCTCTGACTGACTACTGGAGACTTTTGGCCACACGGGGCCTTTCTCTGATCACACTTCGTTGCAGGCGGGGTCTTTTGCATGCCGTGCATAGCATTACCCGCTTAATGACTTAGTCAGCCCTAGGTGACTTTGGATCGTCCAAATGTCTCACAAGTTGACCGTTTTTTCTCTTCTTTCTGTCAGGCTGGACCTACAGTGTACCCTCTGTCACAATAGAGAGATGACAGGTAAGAGTCGCCAGGGGGCTCTGTAGGCTCAGGGATTCTTTCAGTGCGGCTCAGAGGGCCTCCACAGAGGGAGAGCCACGTTGATTGTAATACTGGCAAAAACGTTGTCCTGGGGCTGCTTTACAGCGGTAGAAATCAAGCTATGCAAGCGAGGAGCAGTTCATTGCCCTTCCCTCTGCATAGAAAGGGTTGACCCCAACAGCCTGTTCTGCGCTGTGTTGCTCGGAAAACAAACAGGGGACTCACGGCACACACGCTCTCCCTCAGAAGGGAATTCATACGCGACTCTCTGAGGCCTCCGGAGAGCCGTAGAGGAGTTAAAGCACTCTATCGAGTCAGGGTTCATGGAGATGGCTGCACAGCAAACTTTGCTGATAGGAAACACTCGTGCTCACCTTGAGGCCTGGGGTCACGTTTACTTCGCACTTTAGCTAGGGCAAGCCGTGGGATGAGCTCCTGGCAAGGCACTGGCGACCACCTGGATTCGTAGGAGAAAACTCCCTTTCTTCACTGAGGCATTCCTAGCAGTGACTAGAAGACGGGTAACAGCACTGCCTTTCAGTCAGCCTTGAGGCCGCCACTATCTGCCTTTCAAATGGGGGGAAATACTGCCTTTCTCCAGGCTTCTCAATTACACACCGAATCACCCAGCACATATACCTCTCTTCTCTGACAAGCCAAAGGAGGCCCTTGCAACACAATTCGGCCTTCTGCGATGAAACTTTGGGATGCAGTGTGTTCTGCATGTGCTGAGTGGCATAATCCTCTAAATGCCCTCAGGAGGCCTAGGTGACTTTGCATGTTCCAAATGCCTAGCAAGGCTCAGGGTAAATCTCTACTTTCTTTCGGGCTGGACCTAAAGTCTACTTTCCGCCTTACTTAGAGAGACGTCGAGCACGAGTCCCGAAAGTGGATTGGAGCCCCGGTGGTTTCTTTCAGGGCAGCTTAGGTGTCCTCCACGTGGCACACCCGCATGGAAGGAAAGCCTGCCCAAGAACCGTGCTCCTGGGTCTGTTTCAAAGCTGTGGAACGCTAGCCGTAGAGAACAGATTAGTTCCCGGCCCTTTCACCTGCATAGTGAGGGATGGTCCCAGAGCCGTGTATCCCTTGTTTGTGCTCAGAAGGCTTTTGCTACACGGTGCACATCCTCGGAAAGAAGTGCCCCCGTGAGAGGCTTGAGCGCTGTGAGGCATACTAAAGCTAAAGCCGTCCATTGACTGAGACTTCCTGGAAACTGGTGCACCCCTGCCTCTGCTAATGGGAAAATGTGCACCTTACTTCGTGACTAGAGGTCACCTTTAGTTGGCACTTTAGCTACAGTATGCTCTGGGCTGAGCTCCCAGGAAGGAACCGCAAGCGCCCGGTTTCTTTTGCAAAAGCTCACTGCTCCTCAGAGGCATCTGTGGAGTGAACAGTGTCCTGGTGGTGTGGTGTTCAGGCAGCTTGGAAGCTGCACCGTAGTTGCTTTCCAAAGGGGGAGAGTCGGGCTTCTCCCCCATGCTCCAGTTTCCAACTTGACCCCACAGCGCATTTACCGGCACTCTCTGACTGACTACTGGAGACTTTTGGCCACACGGGGCCTTTCTCTGATCACACTTCGTTGCAGGTGGGGTCTTTTGCATGCCGTGCATAGCATTACCCTCTTAATGACTTAGTCAGGCCTAGGTGACTTTGGATCGTCCAAATGTCTCACAAGTTGACCGTTTTTTCTCTTCTTTCTGTCAGGCTGGACCTACAGTGTACCCTCTGTCACAATAGAGAGATGACAGGTAAGAGTCGCCAGGGGGCTCTGTAGGCTCAGGGATTCATTCAGTGCGGCTCAGAGGGCCTCCACAGAGGGAGAGCCACGTTGATTGTAATACTGGCAAAAACGTTGTCCTGGGGCTGCTTTACAGCGGTAGAAATCAAGCTATGCAAGCGAGGAGCAGTTCATTGCCCTTCCCTCTGCATAGAAAGGGTTGACCCCAACAGCCTGTTCTGCGCTGTGTTGCTCGGAAAACAAACAGGGGACTCACGGCACACACGCTCTCCCTCAGAAGGGAATTCATACGCGACTCTCTGAGGCCTCCGGAGAGCCGTAGAGGAGTTAAAGCACTCTATCGAGTCAGGGTTCATGGAGATGGCTGCACAGCAAACTTTGCTGATAGGAAACACTCGTGCTTACCTTGAGGACTCGGGTCACGTTTACTTCGCACTTTAGCTAGGGCAAGCCGTGGGATGAGCTCCTAGCAAGGTACTGGCGACCACCTGGATTCGTAGGAGAAAACTCCCTTTCTTCACTGAGGCATTCCTAGCAGTGACTAGAAGACGGGTAACAGCACTGCCTTTCAGTCAGCCTTGAGGCCGCCACTATCTGCCTTTCAAATGGGGGGAAATACTGCCTTTCGCCAGGCTTCTCAATTACACACCAGATCACCCAGCACAGATACCTCTCTTCTCTGACAAGCCAAAGGAGGCCCTTGGAACACAATTCGGCCTTCTGCGATGAAACTTTGGGATGCAGTGTGTTCTGCATGTGCTGAGTGGCATAATCCTCTAAATGCGCTCAGGAGGCCTAGGTGACTTTGCATGTTCCAAATGCCTAACAAGGCTCAGGGTAAATCTCTACTTTCTTTCGGGCTGGACCTAAAGTCTACTTTCCGCCTCACTTAGAGAGACGTCGAGCACGAGTCCCCAAAGTGGATTGGAGCCCCGGTGGTTTCTTTCAGGGCAGCTTAGGTGTCCTCCACGTGGCAGACCCGCATGGAAAGAAAGCCTGCCCAAGAACCGTGCTCCTGGGGCTGTTTCAAAGCTGTGGAACGCTAGCCCTAGAGAACAGATTAGTTCCCGGCCCTTTCACCTGCATAGTGAGGAATGGTCCCAGAGCCGTGTATTCCTTGTTTGTGCTCAGAAGGCTTTTGCTACACGGTGCACATCCTCGGAAAGAAGTGCCCCCGTGAGAGGCTTGAGCGCTGTGAGGCATACTAAAGCTATAGCCGTCCATTGACTGAGACTTCCTGGAAACTGGTGCACCCCTGCCTCTGCTAATGGGAAAATGTGCACCTTACTTCGTGACTAGAGGTCACATTTAGTTGGCACTTTAGCTACAGTATGCTCTGGGCTGAGCTCCCAGGAAAGAACCGCAAGCGCCCCGTTTCTTTTGCAAAAGCTCACTGCTCCTCATAGGCATCTGTGGAGTGAACAGTGTCCTGGTGGTGTGGTGTTCAGGCAGCTTGGAAGCTGCACCGTAGTTGCTTTCCAAAGGGGGAGAGTCGGGCTTCTCCCCCATGCTCCAGTTTCCAACTTGACCCCACAGCGCATTTACCGGCACTCTCTGACTGACTACTGGAGACTTTTGGCCACACGGGGCCTTTCTCTGATCACACTTCGTTGCAGGCGGGGTCTTTTGCATGCCGTGCATAGCATTACCCGCTTACTGACTTAGTCAGGCCTAGGTGACTTTGGATCGTCCAAATGTCTCACAAGTTGACCGTTTTTTCTCTTCTTTCTGTCAGGCTGGACCTACAGTGTACCTTGTGTCACAATAGAGAGATGACAGGTAAGAGTCGCCAGGTGGCTCTGTAGGCTCAGGGATTCTTTCAGTGCGGCTCAGAGGGCCTCCACAGAGGGAGAGCCACGTTGATTGTAATACTGGCAAAAACGTTGTCCTGGGGCTGCTTTACAGCGGTAGAAATCAAGCTATGCAAGCGAGGAGCAGTTCATTGCCCTTCCCTCTGCATAGAAAGGGTTGACCCCAACAGCCTGTTCTGCGCTGTGTTGCTCGGAAAACAAACAGGGGACTCACGGCACACACGCTCTCCCTCAGAAGGGAATTCATACGCGACTCTCTGAGGCCTCCGGAGAGCCGTAGAGGAGTTAAAGCACTCTATCGAGTCAGGGTTCATGGAGATGGCTGCACAGCAAACTTTGCTGATAGGAAACACTCGTGCTCACCTTGAGGACTCGGGTCACGTTTACTTCGCACTTTAGCTAGGGCAAGCCGTGGGATGAGCTCCTGGCAAGGCACTGGCGACCACCTGGATTCGTAGGAGAACACTCCCTTTCTTCACTGAGGCATTCCTAGCAGTGACTAGAAGACGGGTAACAGCACTGCCTTTCAGTCAGCCTTGAGGCCGCCACTATCTGCCTTTCAAATGGGGGGAAATACTGCCTTTCTCCAGGCTTCTCAATTACACACCGGATCACCCAGCACATATACCTCTCTTCTCTGACAAGCCAATGGAGGCCCTTGCAACACAATTCGGCCTTCTGCGATGAAACTTTGGGATGCAGTGTGTTCTGCATGTGCTGAGTGGCATAATCCTCTAAATGCCCTCAGGAGGCCTAGGTGACTTTGCATTTTCCAAATGCCTAACAAGGCTCAGGGTAAATCTCTACTTTCTTTCGGGCTGGACCTAAAGTCTACTTTCCGCCTCACTTAGAGAGACGTCGAGCACGAGTCCCCAAAGTGGATTGGAGCCCCGGTGGTTTCTTTCAGGGCAGCTTAGGTGTCCTCCACGTGGCACACCCGCATGGAAAGAAAGCCTGCCTAAGAACCGTGCTCCTGGGGCTCTTTCAAAGCTGTGGAACGCTAGCCCTAGAGAACAGATTAGTTCCCTTCCCTTTCACCTGCATAGTGAGGGATGGTCCCAGAGCCGTGTATCCCTTGTTTGTGCTCAGAAGGCTGTGGCTACACGGTGCACATCCTCGGAAAGAAGTGCCCCCGTGAGAGGCTTGAGCGCTGTGAGGCATACTAAAGCTAAAGCCCTCCATTGACTGAGACTTCCTGGAAACTGGTGCACCCCTGCCTCTGCTAATGGGAAAATGTGCACCTTACTTCGTGACTAGAGGTCACATTTAGTTGGCACTTTAGCTACAGTATGCTCTGAGCTGAGCTCCCAGGAAGGAACCGCAAGCGCCCGGTTTCTTTTGCAAAAGCTCACTGCTCCTCAGAGGCATCTGTGGTGTGAACAGTGTCCTGGTGGTGTGGTGTTCAGGCAGCTTGGAAGCTGCACCCTAGTTGCTTTCCAAAGGGGGAGAGTCGGGCTTCTCCCCCATGCTCCAGTTTCCAACTTGACCCCACAGCGCATTTACCGGCACTCTCTGACTGACTACTGGAGACTTTTGGCCACACGGGGCCTTTCTCTGATCATACTTCGTTGCAGGCGGGGTCTTTTGCATGCCGTGCATAGCATTACCCGCTTACTGACTTAGTCAGGCCTAGGTGACTTTGGATCGTCCAAATGTCTCACAAGTTGACCGTTTTTTCTCTTCTTTCTGTCAGGCTGGACCTACAGTGTACCTTGTGTCACAATAGAGAGATGACAGGTAAGAGTCGCCAGGGGGCTCTGTAGGCTCGGGGATTCTTTCAGTGCAGCTCAGAGGGCCTCCACAGAGGGAGAGCCACGTTGATTGTAATACTGGCAAAAACGTTGTCCTGGGGCTGCTTTACAGCGGTAGAAATCAAGCTATGCAAGCGAGGAGCAGTTCATTGCCCTTCCCTCTGCATAGAAAGGGTTGACCCCAACAGCCTGTTCTGCGCTGTGTTGCTCGGAAAACAAACAGGGGACTCACGGCACACACGCTCTCCCTCAGAAGGGAATTCATACGCGACGCTCTGAGGCCTCCGGAGAGCCGTAGAGGAGTTAAAGCACTCTATCGAGTCAGGGTTCATGGAGATGGCTGCACAGCAAACTTTGCTGATAGGAAACACTCGTGCTTACCTTGAGGACTCGGGTCACGTTTACTTCGCACTTTAGCTAGGGCAAGCCGTGGGATGAGCTCCTAGCAAGGCACTGGCGACCACCTGGATTCGTAGGAGAAAACTCCCTTTCTTCACTGAGGCATTCCTAGCAGTGACTAGAAGACGGGTAACAGCACTGCCTTTCAGTCAGCCTTGAGGCCGCCACTATCTGCCTTTCAAATGGCGGGAAATACTGCCTTTCTCCAGGCTTCTCAATTACACACCGGATCACCCAGCACATATACCTCTCTTCTCTGACAAGCCAAAGGAGGCCCTTGCAACACAATTCGGCCTTCTGCGATGAAACTTTGGGATGCAGTGTGTTCTGCATGTGCTGAGTGGCATAATCCTCTAAATGCCCTCAGGAGGCCTAGGTGACTTTGCATGTTCCAAATGCCTAACAAGGCTCAGGGTAAATCTCTACTTTCTTTCGGGCTGGACCTAAAGTCTACTTTCCGCCTCACTTAGAGAGACGTCGAGCACGAGTCCCCAAAGTGGATTGGAGCCCCGGTGGTTTCTTTCAGGGCAGCTTAGGTGTCCTCCACGTGGCAGACCCGCATGGAAAGAAAGCCTGCCCAAGATCCGTGCTCCTGGGGCTGTTTCAAAGCTGTGGAATGCTAGCCCTAGAGAACAGATTAGTTCCCGGCCCTTTCACCTGCATAGTGAGGGATGGTCCCAGAGCCGTGTATTCCTTGTTTGTGCTCAGAAGGCTTTTGCTACACGGTGCACATCCTCGGAAAGAAGTGCCCCCGTGAGAGGCTTGAGCTCTGTGAGGCATACTAAAGCTAAAGCCGTCCATTGACTGAGACTTCCTGGAAACTGGTGCACCCCTGCCTCTGCTAATGGGAAAATGTGCACCTTACTTCGTGACTAGAGGTCACATTTAGTTGGCACTTTAGCTACAGTATGCTCTGAGCTGAGCTCCCAGGAAGGAACCGCAAGCGCCCGGTTTCTCTTGCAAAAGCTCACTGCTCCTCAGAGGCAGATGAGGAGTGAACAGTGTCCTGGTGGTGTGGTGTTCAGGCAGCTTGGAAGCTGCTCCGTAGTTGCTTTCCAAAGGGGGAGAGTAGGGCTTCTCCCCCATGCTCCAGTTTCCAACTTGACCCCACAGCGCATTTACCGGCACTCTCTGACTGACCACTGGAGACTTTTGGCCACACGGGGCCTTTCTCTGATCACACTTCGTTGCAGGCGGGGTCTTTTGCATGCCGTGCATAGCATTACCCGCTTAATGACTTAGTCAGGCCTAGGTGACTTTGGATCGTCCAAATGTCTCACAAGTTGACCGGTTTTTCTCTTCTTTCTGTCAGGCTGGACCTACAGTGTACCTTGTGTCACAATAGAGAGATGACAGGTAAGAGTCGCCAGGGGGCTCTGTAGGCTCAGCGATTCTTTCAGTGCAGCTCAGAGGGCCTCCACCGAGGGAGAGCCACGTTGATTGTAATACTGGCAAAAACGTTGTCCTGGGGCTGCTTTACAGCGGTAGAAATCAAGCTATGCAAGCGAGGAGCAGTTCATTGCCCTTCCCTCTGCATAGAAAGGGTTGACCCCAACAGCCTGTTCTGCGCTGTGTTGCTCGGAAAACAAACAGGGGACTCACGGCACACACGCTCTCCCTCAGAAGGGAATACATACGCGACGCTCTGAGGCCTCCGGAGAGCCGTAGAGGAGTTAAAGCACTCTATCGAGTCAGGGTTCATGGAGATGGCTGCACAGCAAACTTTGCTGATAGGAAACACTCGTGCTTTCCTTGAGGCCTCGGGTCACGTTTACTTCGCACTTTAGCTAGGGCAAGCCGTGGGATGAGCTCCAAGCAAGGCACTGGCGACCACCTGGATTCGTAGGAGAAAACTCCCTTTCTTCACTGAGGCATTCCTAGCAGTGACTAGAAGACGGGTAACAGCACTGCCTTTCACTCAGCCTTGAGGCCGCCACTATCTGCCTTTCAAATGGGGGGAAATACTGCCTTTCTCCAGGCTTCTCAATTACACACCGGATCACCCAGCACATATACCTCTCTTCTCTGACAAGCCAAAGGAGGTCCTTGCAACACAATTCGGCCTTCTGCGATGAAACTTTGGGATGCAGTGTGTTCTGCATGTGCTGAGTGGCATAATCCTCTAAATGCCCTCAGGAGGCCTAGGTGACTTTGCATGTTCCAAATGCCTAACAAGGCTCAGGGTAAATCTCTACTTTCTTTCGGGCTGGACCTAAAGTCTACTTTCCGCCTCACTTAGAGAGACGTCGAGCACGAGTCCCCAAAGTGGATTAGAGCCCCGGTGGTTTCTTTCAGGGCAGCTTACGTGTCCTCCACGTGGCACACCCGCATGGAAAGAAAGCCTGCCCAAGAACCGTGCTCCTGGGTCTGTTTCAAAGCTGTGGAACGCTAGCCATAGAGAACAGATTAGTTCCCGGCGCTTTCACCTGCATAGTGAGGGATGGTCCCAGAGCCGTGTATCCCTTGTTTGTGCTCAGAAGGCTTTTGCTACACGGTGCACATCCTCGGAAACAAGTGCCCCCGTGAGAGGCTTGAGCGCTGTGAGGCATACTAAAGCTAAAGCCGTCCATTGACTGAGACTTCCTGGAAACTGGTGCACCCCTGCCTCTGCTAATGGGAAAATGTGCACCTTACTTCGTGACTAGAGGTCACATTTAGTTGGCACTTTAGCTACAGTATGCTCTGGGCTTAGCTCCAGGAAAGAACCGCAAGCGCACCGTTTCTTTTGCAAAAGCTCACTGCTCCTCATAGGCATCTGTGGAGTGAACAGTGTCCTGGTGGTGTGGTGTTCAGGCAGCTTGGAAGCTGCACCCTAGTTGCTTTCCAAAGGGGGAGAGTCGGGCTTCTCCCCCATGCTCCAGTTTCCAACTTGACCCCACAGCGCTTTTACCGGCACTCTCTGACTGACTACTGGAGACTTTTGGCCACACGGGGCCTTTCTCTGATCACACTTCGTTGCAGGCTGGGTCTTTTGCATGCCGTGCATAGCATTACCCGCTTAATGACTTAGTCAGGCCTAGGTGACTTTGGATCGTCCAAATGTCTCACAAGTTGACCGTTTTTTCTCTTCTTTCTGTCAGGCTGGACCTACAGTGTACCTTGTGTCACAATAGAGAGATGACAGGTAAGAGTCGCCAGGGGGCTCTGTAGGCTCAGGGATTCTTTCAGTGCAGCTCAGAGGGCCTCCACAGAGGGAGAGCCACGTTGATTGTAATACTGGCAAAAACGTTGTCCTGGGGCTGCTTTACAGCGGTAGAAATCAAGCTATGCAAGCGAGGAGCAGTTCATTGCCCTTCCCTCTGCATAGAAAGGGTTGACCCCAACAGCCTGTTCTGCGCTGTGTTGCTCGGAAAACAAACAGGGGACTCACGGCACACACGCTCTCCCTCAGAAGGGAATTCATACGCGACGCTCTGAGGCCTCCGGAGAGCCGTAGAGGAGTTAAAGCACTCTATCGAGTCAGGGTTCATGGAGATGGCTGCACAGCAAACTTTGCTGATAGGAAACACTCGTGCTTACCTTGAGGCCTCGGGTCACGTTTACTTCGCACTTTAGCTAGGGCAAGCCGTGGGATGAGCTCCTAGCAAGGCACTGGCGACCACCTGGATTCGTAGCAGAAAACTCCCTTTCTTCACTGAGGCATTCCTAGCAGTGACTAGAAGACGGGTAACAGCACTGCCTTTCAGTCAGCCTTGAGGCCGCCACTATCTGCCTTTCAAATGGGGGGAAATACTGCCTTTCTCCAGGCTTCTCAATTACACACCGGATCACCCAGCACATATACCTCTCTTCTGTGACAAGCCAAAGGAGGCCCTTGCAACACAATTCGGCCTTCTGCGATGAAACTTTGGGATGCAGTGTGTTCTGCATGTGCTGAGAGGCATAATCCTCTAAATGCCCTCAGGAGGCCTAGGTGACTTTGCATGTTCCAAATGCCTAACAAGGCTCAGGGTAAATCTCTACATTCTTTCGGGCTGGACCTAAAGTCTACTTTCCGCCTCACTTAGAGAGACGTCGAGCACGAGTCCCCAAAGTGGATTGGAGCCCCGGTGGTTTCTTTCAGGGCAGCTTAGGTGTCCTCCACGTGGCACACCCGCATGGAAAGAAAGCCTGCCCAAGAACCGTGCTCCTGGGTCTGTTTCAAAGCTGTGGAACGCTAGCCATAGAGAACAGATTAGTTCCCGGCCCTTTCACCTGCATAGTGAGGGATGGTCCCAGAGCCGTGTATTCCTTGTTTGTGCTCAGAAGGCTTTTGCTACACGGTGCACATCCTCGGAAAGAAGTGCCCCCGTGAGAGGCTTGAGCGCTGTGAGGCATACTAAAGCTGTAGCCGTCCGTTGACTGAGACTTCCTGGAAACTGGTGCACCCCTGCCTCTGCTAATGGGAAAATGTGCACCTTACTTCGTGACTAGAGGTCACATTTAGTTGGCACTTTAGCTACAGTATGCTCTGGGCTGAGCTCCAGGAAAGAACCGCCAGCGCCCGGTTTCTTTTGCAAAAGCTCACTGCTCCTCAGAGGCATCTGTGGAGTGAACAGTGTCCTGGTGGTGTGGTGTTCAGGCAGCTTGGAAGCTGCACCCTAGTTGCTTTCCAAAGGGGGAGAGTCGGGCTTCTCCCCCATGCTCCAGTTTCCAACTTGACCCCACAGCGCATGTACCGGCACTCTCTGACTGACTACTGGAGACTTTTGGCCACACGGGGCCTTTCTCTGATCACACTTCGTTGCAGGCGGGGTCTTTTGCATGCCGTGCATAGCATTACCCGCTTAATGACTTAGTCAGGCCTAGGTGACTTTGGATCGTCCAAATGTCTCACAAGTTGACCGTTTTTTCTCTTCTTTCTGTCAGGCTGGACCTACAGTGTACCTTGTGTCACAATAGAGAGATGACAGGTAAGAGTCGCCAGGGGGCTCTGTAGGCTCAGGGATTCTTTCAGTGCAGCTCAGAGGGCCTCCACAGAGGGAGAGCCACGTTGATTGTAATACTGGCAAAAACGTTGTCCTGGGGCTGCTTTACAGCGGTAGAAATCAAGCTATGCAAGCGAGGAGCAGTTCATTGCCCTTCCCTCTGCATAGAAAGGGTTGACCCCAACAGCCTGTTCTGCGCTGTGTTGCTCGGAAAACAAACAGGGGACTCACGGCACACACGCTCTCCCTCAGAAGGGAATTCATACGCGACGCTCTGAGGCCTCCGGAGAGCCGTAGAGGAGTTAAAGCACTCTATCGAGTCAGGGTTCATGGAGATGGCTGCCCAGCAAACTTTGCTGATAGGAAACACTCGTGCTTACCTTGAGGACTCGGGTCACGTTTACTTCGCACTTTAGCTAGGGCAAGCCGTGGGATGAGCTCCTAGCAAGGCACTGGCGACCACCTGGATTCGTAGCAGAAAACTCCCTTTCTTCACTGAGGCATTCCTAGCAGTGACTAGAAGACGGGTAACAGCACTGCCTTTCAGTCAGCCTTGAGGCCGCCACTATCTGCCTTTCAAATGGGGGGAAATACTGCCTTTCTCCAGGCTTCTCAATTACACACCGGATCACCCAGCACATATACCTCTCTTCTCTGACAAGCCAAAGGAGGCCCTTGCAACACAATTCGGCCTTCTGCGATGAAACTTTGGGATGCAGTGTGTTCTGCATGTGCTGAGTGGCATAATCCTCTAAATGCCCTCAGGAGGCCTAGGTGACTTTGCATGTTCCAAATGCCTAACAAGGCTCAGGGTAAATCTCTACTTTCTTTCGGGCTGGACCTAAAGTCTACTTTCCGCCTCACTTAGAGAGACGTCGAGCACGAGTCCCCAAAGTGGATTGGAGCCCCGGTGGTTTCTTTCAGGGCAGCTTAGGTGTCCTCCACGTGGCAGACTCGCATGGAAAGAAAGCCTGCCCAAGAACCGTGCTCCTGGGGCTCTTTCAAAGCTGTGGAACGCTAGACATAGAGAACAGATTAGTTCCCGGCCCTTTCACCTGCATAGTGAGGGATGGTCCCAGAGCCGTGTATCCCTTGTTTGTGCTCAGAAGGCTTTTGCTACACGGTGCACATCCTCGGAAAGAAGTGCCCCCGTGAGAGTCTTGAGCGCTGTGAGGCATACTAAAGCTATAGCCGTCCATTGACTGAGACTTCCTGGAAACTGGTGCACCCCTGCCTCTGCTAATGGGAAAATGTGCACCTTACTTCGTGACTAGAGGTCACATTTAGTTGGCACTTTAGCTACAGTATGCTCTGGGCTGAGCTCCCAGGAAAGAACCGCAAGCGCCCCGTTTCTTTTGCAAAAGCTCACTGCTCCTCATAGGCATCTGTGGAGTGAACAGTGTCCTGGTGGTGTGGTGTTCAGGCAGCTTGGAAGCTGCACCGTAGTTGCTTTCCAAAGGGGGAGAGTCGGGCTTCTCCCCCATGCTCCAGTTTCCAACTTGACCCCACAGCGCATTTACCGGCACTCTCTGACTGACTACTGGAGACTTTTGGCCACACGGGGCCTTTCTCTGATCACACTTCGTTGCAGGCGGGGTCTTTTGCATGCCGTGCATAGCATTACCCGCTTACTGACTTAGTCAGGCCTAGGTGACTTTGGATCGTCCAAATGTCTCACAAGTTGACCGTTTTTTCTCTTCTTTCTGTCAGGCTGGACCTACAGTGTACCTTGTGTCACAATAGAGAGATGACAGGTAAGAGTCGCCAGGGGGCTCTGTAGGCTCAGGGATTCTTTCAGTGCAGCTCAGAGGGCCTCCACAGAGGGAGAGCCACGTTGATTGTAATACTGGCAAAAACGTTGTCCTGGGGCTGCTTTACAGCGGTAGAATTCAAGCTATGCAAGCGAGGAGCAGTTCATTGCCCTTCCCTCTGCATAGAAAGGGTTGACCCCAACAGCCTGTTCTGCGCTGTGTTGCTCGGAAAACAAACAGGGGACTCACGGCACACACGCTCTCCCTCAGAAGGGAATTCATACGCGACGCTCTGAGGCCTCCGGAGAGCCGTAGAGGAGTTAAAGCACTCTATCGAGTCAGGGTTCATGGAGATGGCTGCCCAGCAAACTTTGCTGATAGGAAACACTCGTGCTTACCTTGAGGACTCGGGTCACGTTTACTTCGCACTTTAGCTAGGGCAAGCCGTGGGATGAGCTCCTAGCAAGGCACTGGCGACCACCTGGATTCGTAGGAGAAAACTCCCTTTCTTCACTGAGGCATTCCTAGCAGTGACTAGAAGACGGGTAACAGCACTGCCTTTCAGTCAGCCTTGAGGCCGCCACTATCTGCCTTTCAAATGGGGGGAAATACTGCCTTTCTCCAGGCTTCTCAATTACACACCGGATCACCCAGCACATATACCTCTCTTCTCTGACAAGCCAATGGAGGCCCTTGCAACACAATTCGGCCTTCTGCGATGAAACTTTGGGATGCAGTGTGTTCTGCATGTGCTGAGTGGCATAATCCTCTAAATGCGCTCAGGAGGCCTAGGTGACTTTGCATGTTCCAAATGCCTAACAAGGCTCAGGGTAAATCTCTACTTTCTTTCGGGCTGGACCTAAAGTCTACTTTCCGCCTCACTTAGAGAGACGTCGAGCACGAGTCCCCAAAGTGGATTGGAGCCCCGGTGGTTTCTTTCAGGGCAGCTTAGGTGTCCTCCACGTGGCAGACCCGCATGGAAAGAAAGCCTGCCCAAGAACCGTGCTCCTGGGGCTGTTTCAAAGCTGTGGAACGCTAGCCCTAGAGAACAGATTAGTTCCCGGCCCTTTCACCTGCATAGTGAGGAATGGTCCCAGAGCCGTGTATTCCTTGTTTGTGCTCAGTAGGCTTTTGCTACACGGTGCACATCCTCGGAAAGAAGTGCCCCCGTGAGAGGCTTGAGCTCTGTGAGGCATAGTAAAGCTAAAGCCGTCCATTGACTGAGACTTCCTGGTAACTGGTGCACCCCTGCCTCTGCTAATGGGAAAATGTGCACCTTACTTCGTGACTAGAGGTCACATTTAGTTGGCACTTTAGCTACAGTATGCTCTGGGCTGAGCTCCAGGAAAGAACCGCAAGCGCCCGGTGTCTCTTGCAAAAGCTCACTGCTCCTCATAGGCATCTGTGGAGTGAACAGTGTCCTGGTGGTGTGGTGTTCAGGCAGCTTGGAAGCTGCACCCTAGTTGCTTTCCAAAGGGGGAGAGTCGGGCTTCTCCCCCATGCTCCAGTTTCCAACTTGACCCCACAGCGCATTTACCGGCACTCTCTGACTGACTACTGGAGACTTTTGGCCACACGGGGCCTTTCTCTGATCACACTTCGTTGCAGGCGGGGTCTTTTGCATGCCGTGCATAGCATTACCCGCTTAATGACTTAGTCAGCCCTAGGTGACTTTGGATCGTCCAAATGTCTCACAAGTTGACCGTTTTTTCTCTTCTTTCTGTCAGGCTGGACCTACAGTGTACCTTGTGTCACAATAGAGAGATGACAGGTAAGAGTCGCCAGGGGGCTCTGTAGGCTCGGGGATTCTTTCAGTGCAGCTCAGAGGGCCTCCACAGAGGGAGAGCCACGTTGATTGTAATACTGGCAAAAACGTTGTCCTGGGGCTGCTTTACAGCGGTAGAAATCAAGCTATGCAAGCGAGGAGCAGTTCATTGCCCTTCCCTCTGCATAGAAAGGGTTGACCCCAACAGCCTGTTCTGCGCTGTGTTGCTCGGAAAACAAACAGGGGACTCACGGCACACACGCTCTCCCTCAGAAGGGAATTCATACGCGACGCTCTGAGGCCTCCGGAGAGCCGTAGAGGAGTTAAAGCACTCTATCGAGTCAGGGTTCATGGAGATGGCTGCACAGCAAACTTTGCTGATAGGAAACACTCGTGCTTACCTTGAGGACTCGGGTCACGTTTACTTCGCACTTTAGCTAGGGCAAGCCGTGGGATGAGCTCCTAGCAAGGCACTGGCGACCACCTGGATTCGTAGGAGAAAACTCCCTTTCTTCACTGAGGCATTCCTAGCAGTGACTAGAAGACGGGTAACAGCACTGCCTTTCAGTCAGCCTTGAGGCCGCCACTATCTGCCTTTCAAATGGGGGGAAATACTGCCTTTCTCCAGGCTTCTCAATTACACACCGGATCACCCAGCACATATACCTCTCTTCTCTGACAAGCCAATGGAGGCCCTTGCAACACAATTCGGCCTTCTGCGATGAAACTTTGGGATGCAGTGTGTTCTGCATGTGCTGAGTGGCATAATCCTCTAAATGCGCTCAGGAGGCCTAGGTGACTTTGCATGTTCCAAATGCCTAACAAGGCTCAGGGTAAATCTCTACTTTCTTTCGGGCTGGACCTAAAGTCTACTTTCCGCCTCACTTAGAGAGACGTCGAGCACGAGTCCCCAAAGTGGATTGGAGCCCCGGTGGTTTCTTTCAGGGCAGCTTAGGTGTCCTCCACGTGGCAGACCCGCATGGAAAGAAAGCCTGCCCAAGAACCGTGCTCCTGGGGCTGTTTCAAAGCTGTGGAACGCTAGCCCTAGAGAACAGATTAGTTCCCGGCCCTTTCACCTGCATAGTGAGGAATGGTCCCAGAGCCGTGTATTCCTTGTTTGTGCTCAGAAGGCTTTTGCTACACGGTGCACATCCTCGGAAAGAAGTGCCCCCGTGAGAGGCTTGAGCTCTGTGAGGCATACTAAAGCTAAAGCCGTCCATTGACTGAGACTTCCTGGAAACTGGTGCACCCCTGCCTCTGCTAATGGGAAAATGTGCACCTTACTTCGTGACTAGAGGTCACCTTTAGTTGGCACTTTAGCTACAGTATGCTCTGGGCTGAGCTCCAGGAAAGAACCGCAAGCGCCCGGTGTCTCTTGCAAAAGCTCACTGCTCCTCATAGGCATCTGTGGAGTGAACAGTGTCCTGGTGGTGTGGTGTTCAGGCAGCTTGGAAGCTGCACCCTAGTTGCTTTCCAAAGGGGGAGAGTCGGGCTTCTCCCCCATGCTCCAGTTTCCAACTTGACCCCACAGCGCATTTACCGGCACTCTCTGACTGACTACTGGAGACTTTTGGCCACACGGGGCCTTTCTCTGATCACACTTCGTTGCAGGCGGGGTCTTTTGCATGCCGTGCATAGCATTACCCGCTTACTGACTTAGTCAGGCCTAGGTGACTTTGGATCGTCCAAATGTCTCACAAGTTGACCGTTTTTTCTCTTCTTTCTGTCAGGCTGGACCTACAGTGTACCTTGTGTCACAATAGAGAGATGACAGGTAAGAGTCGCCAGGGGGCTCTGTAGGCTCAGCGATTCTTTCAGGGCATCTCAGAGGGCCTCCACAGAGGGAGAGCCACGTTGATTGTAATACTGGCAAAAACGTTGTCCTGGGGCTGCTTTACAGCGGTAGAAATCAAGCTATGCAAGCGAGGAGCAGTTCATTGCCCTTCCCTCTGCATAGAAAGTGTTGACCCCAACAGCCTGTTCTGCGCTGTGTTGCTCGGAAAACAAACAGGGGACTCACGGCACACACGCTCTCCCACAGAAGGGAATTCATACGCGACGCTCTGAGGCCTCCGGAGAGCCGTAGAGGAGTTAAAGCACTCTATCGAGTCAGGGTTCATGGAGATGGCTGCACAGCAAACTTTGCTGATAGGAAACACTCGTGCTTACCTTGAGGACTCGGGTCACGTTTAATTCGCACTTTAGCTAGGGCAAGCCGTGGGATGAGCTCCAAGCAAGGCACTGGCGACCACCTGGATTCGTAGGAGAAAACTCCCTTTCTTCACTGAGGCATTCCTAGCAGTGACTAGAAGACGGGTAACAGCACTGCCTTTCAGTCAGCCTTGAGGCCGCCACTATCTGCCTTTCAAATGGGGGGAAATACTGCCTTTCTCCAGGCTTCTCAATTACACACCGGATCACCCAGCACATATACCTCTCTTCTCTGACAAGCCAAAGGAGGCCCTTGCAACACAATTCGGCCTTCTGCGATGAAACTTTGGGATGCAGTGTGTTCTGCATGTGCTGAGTGGCATAATCCTCTAAATGCCCTCAGGAGGCCTAGGTGACTTTGCATGTTCCAAATGCCTAACAAGCCTCAGGGTAAATCTCTACTTTCTTTCGGTCTGGACCTAAAGTCTACTTTCCGCCTCACTTAGAGAGACGTCGAGCACGAGTCCCCAAAGTGGATTAGAGCCCCGGTGGTTTCTTTCAGGGCAGCTTAAGTGTCCTCCACGTGGCACACCCGCATGGAAAGAAAGCCTGCCCAAGAACCGTGCTCCTGGGTCTGTTTCAAAGCTGTGGAACGCTAGCCCTAGAGAACAGATAAGTTCCCGGCCCTTTCACCTGCATAGTGAGGGATGGTCCCAGAGCCGTGTATCCCTTGTTTGTGCTGAGAAGGCTTTTGCTACACGGTGCACATCCTCGGAAAGAAGTGCCCCCGTGAGAGGCTTGAGCGCTGTGAGGCATACTAAAGCTAAAGCCGTCCATTGACTGAGACTTCCTGGAAACTGGTGCACCCCTGCCTCTGCTAATGGGAAAATGTGCACCTTACTTCGTGACTAGAGGTCACCTTTAGTTGGCACTTTAGCTACAGTATGCTCTGGGCTTAGCTCCAGGAAAGAACCGCAAGCGCCCCGTTTCTTTTGCAAAAGCTCACTGCTCCTCAGAGGCATCTGTGGAGTGAACAGTGTCCTGGTGGTGTGGTGTTCAGGCAGCTTGGAAGCTGCACCGTAGTTGCTTTCCAAAGGGGGAGAGTCGGGCTTCTCCCCCATGCTCCAGTTTCCAACTTGACCCCACAGCGCATTTACCGGCACTCTCTGACTGACTACTGGAGACTTTTGGCCACACGGGGCCTTTCTCTGATCACACTTCGTTGCAGGCGGGGTCTTTTGCATGCCGTGCATAGCATTACCCGCTTACTGACTTAGTCAGCCCTAGGTGACTTTGGATCGTCCAAATGTCTCACAAGTTGACCGTTTTTTCTCTTCTTTCTGTCAGGCTGGACCTACAGTGTACCTTGTGTCACAATAGAGAGATGACAGGTAAGAGTCGCCAGGGGGCTCTGTAGGCTCAGGGATTCTTTCAGTGCAGCTCAGAGGGCCTCCACAGAGGGAGAGCCACGTTGATTGTAATACTGGCAAAAACGTTGTCCTGGGGCTGCTTTACAGCGGTAGAAATCAAGCTATGCAAGCGAGGAGCAGTTCATTGCCCTTCCCTCTGCATAGAAAGGGTTGACCCCAACAGCCTGTTCTGCGCTGTGTTGCTCGGAAAACAAACAGGGGACTCACGGCACACACGCTCTCCCTCAGAAGGGAATTCATACGCGACGCTCTGAGGCCTCCGGAGAGCCGTAGAGGAGTTAAAGCACTCTATCGAGTCAGGGTTCATGGAGATGGCTGCACAGCAAACTTTGCTGATAGGAAACACTCGTGCTTACCTTGAGGACTCGGGTCACGTTTACTTCGCACTTTAGCTAGGGCAAGCCGTGGGATGAGCTCCTAGCAAGGCACTGGCGACCACCTGGATTCGTAGGAGAAAACTCCCTTTCTTCACTGAGGCATTCCTAGCAGTGACTAGAAGACGGGTAACAGCACTGCCTTTCAGTCAGCCTTGAGGCCGCCACTATCTGCCTTTCAAATGGGGGGAAATACTGCCTTTCTCCAGGCTTCTCAATTACACACCGGATCACCCAGCACATATACCTCTCTTCTCTGACAAGCCAATGGAGGCCCTTGCAACACAATTCGGCCTTCTGCGATGAAACTTTGGGATGCAGTGTGTTCTGCATGTGCTGAGTGGCATAATCCTCTAAATGCGCTCAGGAGGCCTAGGTGACTTTGCATGTTCCAAATGCCTAACAAGGCTCAGGGTAAATCTCTACTTTCTTTCGGGCTGGACCTAAAGTCTACTTTCCGCCTCACTTAGAGAGACGTCGAGCACGAGTCCCCAAAGTGGATTGGAGCCCCGGTGGTTTCTTTCAGGGCAGCTTAGGTGTCCTCCACGTGGCAGACCCGCATGGAAAGAAAGCCTGCCCAAGAACCGTGCTCCTGGGGCTGTTTCAAAGCTGTGGAACGCTAGCCCTAGAGAACAGATTAGTTCCCGGCCCTTTCACCTGCATAGTGAGGAATGGTCCCAGAGCCGTGTATTCCTTGTTTGTGCTCAGAAGGCTTTTGCTACACGGTGCACATCCTCGGAAAGAAGTGCCCCCGTGAGAGGCTTGAGCTCTGTGAGGCATAGTAAAGCTAAAGCCGTCCATTGACTGAGACTTCCTGGAAACTGGTGCACCCCTGCCTCTGCTAATGGGAAAATGTGCACCTTACTTCGTGACTAGAGGTCACATTTAGTTGGCACTTTAGCTACAGTATGCTCTGGGCTGAGCTCCAGGAAAGAACCGCAAGCGCCCGGTGTCTCTTGCAAAAGCTCACTGCTCCTCATAGGCATCTGTGGAGTGAACAGTGTCCTGGTGGTGTGGTGTTCAGGCAGCTTGGAAGCTGCACCCTAGTTGCTTTCCAAAGGGGGAGAGTCGGGCTTCTCCCCCATGCTCCAGTTTCCAACTTGACCCCACAGCGCATTTACCGGCACTCTCTGACTGACTACTGGAGACTTTTGGCCACACGGGGCCTTTCTCTGATCACACTTCGTTGCAGGCGGGGTCTTTTGCATGCCGTGCATAGCATTACCCGCTTAATGACTTAGTCAGCCCTAGGTGACTTTGGATCGTCCAAATGTCTCACAAGTTGACCGTTTTTTCTCTTCTTTCTGTCAGGCTGGACCTACAGTGTACCTTGTGTCACAATAGAGAGATGACAGGTAAGAGTCGCCAGGGGGCTCTGTAGGCTCGGGGATTCTTTCAGTGCAGCTCAGAGGGCCTCCACAGAGGGAGAGCCACGTTGATTGTAATACTGGCAAAAACGTTGTCCTGGGGCTGCTTTACAGCGGTAGAAATCAAGCTATGCAAGCGAGGAGCAGTTCATTGCCCTTCCCTCTGCATAGAAAGGGTTGACCCCAACAGCCTGTTCTGCGCTGTGTTGCTCGGAAAACAAACAGGGGACTCACGGCACACACGCTCTCCCTCAGAAGGGAATTCATACGCGACGCTCTGAGGCCTCCGGAGAGCCGTAGAGGAGTTAAAGCACTCTATCGAGTCAGGGTTCATGGAGATGGCTGCACAGCAAACTTTGCTGATAGGAAACACTCGTGCTTACCTTGAGGACTCGGGTCACGTTTACTTCGCACTTTAGCTAGGGCAAGCCGTGGGATGAGCTCCTAGCAAGGCACTGGCGACCACCTGGATTCGTAGGAGAAAACTCCCTTTCTTCACTGAGGCATTCCTAGCAGTGACTAGAAGACGGGTAACAGCACTGCCTTTCAGTCAGCCTTGAGGCCGCCACTATCTGCCTTTCAAATGGGGGGAAATACTGCCTTTCTCCAGGCTTCTCAATTACACACCGGATCACCCAGCACATATACCTCTCTTCTCTGACAAGCCAATGGAGGCCCTTGCAACACAATTCGGCCTTCTGCGATGAAACTTTGGGATGCAGTGTGTTCTGCATGTGCTGAGTGGCATAATCCTCTAAATGCGCTCAGGAGGCCTAGGTGACTTTGCATGTTCCAAATGCCTAACAAGGCTCAGGGTAAATCTCTACTTTCTTTCGGGCTGGACCTAAAGTCTACTTTCCGCCTCACTTAGAGAGACGTCGAGCACGAGTCCCCAAAGTGGATTGGAGCCCCGGTGGTTTCTTTCAGGGCAGCTTAGGTGTCCTCCACGTGGCAGACCCGCATGGAAAGAAAGCCTGCCCAAGAACCGTGCTCCTGGGGCTGTTTCAAAGCTGTGGAACGCTAGCCCTAGAGAACAGATTAGTTCCCGGCCCTTTCACCTGCATAGTGAGGAATGGTCCCAGAGCCGTGTATTCCTTGTTTGTGCTCAGAAGGCTTTTGCTACACGGTGCACATCCTCGGAAAGAAGTGCCCCCGTGAGAGGCTTGAGCTCTGTGAGGCATAGTAAAGCTAAAGCCGTCCATTGACTGAGACTTCCTGGAAACTGGTGCACCCCTGCCTCTGCTAATGGGAAAATGTGCACCTTACTTCGTGACTAGAGGTCACATTTAGTTGGCACTTTAGCTACAGTATGCTCTGGGCTGAGCTCCAGGAAAGAACCGCAAGCGCCCGGTGTCTCTTGCAAAAGCTCACTGCTCCTCATAGGCATCTGTGGAGTGAACAGTGTCCTGGTGGTGTGGTGTTCAGGCAGCTTGGAAGCTGCACCCTAGTTGCTTTCCAAAGGGGGAGAGTCGGGCTTCTCCCCCATGCTCCAGTTTCCAACTTGACCCCACAGCGCATTTACCGGCACTCTCTGACTGACTACTGGAGACTTTTGGCCACACGGGGCCTTTCTCTGATCACACTTCGTTGCAGGCGGGGTCTTTTGCATGCCGTGCATAGCATTACCCGCTTAATGACTTAGTCAGCCCTAGGTGACTTTGGATCGTCCAAATGTCTCACAAGTTGACCGTTTTTTCTCTTCTTTCTGTCAGGCTGGACCTACAGTGTACCTTGTGTCACAATAGAGAGATGACAGGTAAGAGTCGCCAGGGGGCTCTGTAGGCTCAGCGATTCTTTCAGGGCAGCTCAGAGGGCCTCCACAGAGGGAGAGCCACGTTGATTGTAATACTGGCAAAAACGTTGTCCTGGGGCTGCTTTACAGCGGTAGAAATCAAGCTATGCAAGCGAGGAGCAGTTCATTGCCCTTCCCTCTGCATAGAAAGTGTTGACCCCAACAGCCTGTTCTGCGCTGTGTTGCTCGGAAAACAAACAGGGGACTCACGGCACACACGCTCTCCCACAGAAGGGAATTCATACGCGACGCTCTGAGGCCTCCGGAGAGCCGTAGAGGAGTTAAAGCACTCTATCGAGTCAGGGTTCATGGAGATGGCTGCACAGCAAACTTTGCTGATAGGAAACACTCGTGCTTACCTTGAGGACTCGGGTCACGTTTAATTCGCACTTTAGCTAGGGCAAGCCGTGGGATGAGCTCCAAGCAAGGCACTGGCGACCACCTGGATTCGTAGGAGAAAACTCCCTTTCTTCACTGAGGCATTCCTAGCAGTGACTAGAAGACGGGTAACAGCACTGCCTTTCAGTCAGCCTTGAGGCCGCCACTATCTGCCTTTCAAATGGCGGGAAATACTGCCTTTCTCCAGGCTTCTCAATTACACACCGGATCACCCAGCACATATACCTCTCTTCTCTGACAAGCCAATGGAGGCCCTTGCAACACAATTCGGCCTTCTGCGATGAAACTTTGGGATGCAGTGTGTTCTGCATGTGCTGAGTGGCATAATCCTCTAAATGCCCTCAGGAGGCCTAGGTGACTTTGCATGTTCCAAATGCCTAACAAGGCTCAGGGTAAATCTCTACTTTCTTTCGGGCTGGACCTAAAGTCTACTTTCCGCCTCACTTAGAGAGACGTCGAGCACGAGTCCCCAAAGTGGATTGGAGCCCCGGTGGTTTCTTTCAGGGCAGCTTAGGTGTCCTCCACGTGGCAGACCCGCATGGAAAGAAAGCCTGCCCAAGATCCGTGCTCCTGGGGCTGTTTCAAAGCTGTGGAATGCTAGCCCTAGAGAACAGATTAGTTCCCGGCCCTTTCACCTGCATAGTGAGGGATGGTCCCAGAGCCGTGTATTCCTTGTTTGTGCTCAGAAGGCTTTTGCTACACGGTGCACATCCTCGGAAAGAAGTGCCCCCGTGAGAGGCTTGAGCTCTGTGAGGCATACTAAAGCTAAAGCCGTCCATTGACTGAGACTTCCTGGAAACTGGTGCACCCCTGCCTCTGCTAATGGGAAAATGTGCACCTTACTTCGTGACTAGAGGTCACATTTAGTTGGCACTTTAGCTACAGTATGCTCTGAGCTGAGCTCCCAGGAAGGAACCGCAAGCGCCCGGTTTCTCTTGCAAAAGCTCACTGCTCCTCAGAGGCAGATGAGGAGTGAACAGTGTCCTGGTGGTGTGGTGTTCAGGCAGCTTGGAAGCTGCTCCGTAGTTGCTTTCCAAAGGGGGAGAGTAGGGCTTCTCCCCCATGCTCCAGTTTCCAACTTGACCCCACAGCGCATTTACCGGCACTCTCTGACTGACCACTGGAGACTTTTGGCCACACGGGGCCTTTCTCTGATCACACTTCGTTGCAGGCGGGGTCTTTTGCATGCCGTGCATAGCATTACCCGCTTAATGACTTAGTCAGGCCTAGGTGACTTTGGATCGTCCAAATGTCTCACAAGTTGACCGGTTTTTCTCTTCTTTCTGTCAGGCTGGACCTACAGTGTACCTTGTGTCACAATAGAGAGATGACAGGTAAGAGTCGCCAGGGGGCTCTGTAGGCTCAGCGATTCTTTCAGTGCAGCTCAGAGGGCCTCCACCGAGGGAGAGCCACGTTGATTGTAATACTGGCAAAAACGTTGTCCTGGGGCTGCTTTACAGCGGTAGAAATCAAGCTATGCAAGCGAGGAGCAGTTCATTGCCCTTCCCTCTGCATAGAAAGGGTTGACCCCAACAGCCTGTTCTGCGCTGTGTTGCTCGGAAAACAAACAGGGGACTCACGGCACACACGCTCTCCCTCAGAAGGGAATACATACGCGACGCTCTGAGGCCTCCGGAGAGCCGTAGAGGAGTTAAAGCACTCTATCGAGTCAGGGTTCATGGAGATGGCTGCACAGCAAACTTTGCTGATAGGAAACACTCGTGCTTTCCTTGAGGCCTCGGGTCACGTTTACTTCGCACTTTAGCTAGGGCAAGCCGTGGGATGAGCTCCAAGCAAGGCACTGGCGACCACCTGGATTCGTAGGAGAAAACTCCCTTTCTTCACTGAGGCATTCCTAGCAGTGACTAGAAGACGGGTAACAGCACTGCCTTTCACTCAGCCTTGAGGCCGCCACTATCTGCCTTTCAAATGGGGGGAAATACTGCCTTTCTCCAGGCTTCTCAATTACACACCGGATCACCCAGCACATATACCTCTCTTCTCTGACAAGCCAAAGGAGGTCCTTGCAACACAATTCGGCCTTCTGCGATGAAACTTTGGGATGCAGTGTGTTCTGCATGTGCTGAGTGGCATAATCCTCTAAATGCCCTCAGGAGGCCTAGGTGACTTTGCATGTTCCAAATGCCTAACAAGGCTCAGGGTAAATCTCTACTTTCTTTCGGGCTGGACCTAAAGTCTACATTCCGCCTCACTTAGAGAAACGTCGAGCACGAGTCCCCAAAGTGGATTAGAGCCCCGGTGGTTTCTTTCAGGGCAGCTTACGTGTCCTCCACGTGGCACACCCGCATGGAAAGAAAGCCTGCCCAAGAACCGTGCTCCTGGGTCTGTTTCAAAGCTGTGGAACGCTAGCCATAGAGAACAGATTAGTTCCCGGCGCTTTCACCTGCATAGTGAGGGATGGTCCCAGAGCCGTGTATCCCTTGTTTGTGCTCAGAAGGCTTTTGCTACACGGTGCACATCCTCGGAAACAAGTGCCCCCGTGAGAGGCTTGAGCGCTGTGAGGCATACTAAAGCTAAAGCCGTCCATTGACTGAGACTTCCTGGAAACTGGTGCACCCCTGCCTCTGCTAATGGGAAAATGTGCACCTTACTTCGTGACTAGAGGTCACATTTAGTTGGCACTTTAGCTACAGTATGCTCTGGGCTTAGCTCCAGGAAAGAACCGCAAGCGCACCGTTTCTTTTGCAAAAGCTCACTGCTCCTCATAGGCATCTGTGGAGTGAACAGTGTCCTGGTGGTGTGGTGTTCAGGCAGCTTGGAAGCTGCACCCTAGTTGCTTTCCAAAGGGGGAGAGTCGGGCTTCTCCCCCATGCTCCAGTTTCCAACTTGACCCCACAGCGCTTTTACCGGCACTCTCTGACTGACTACTGGAGACTTTTGGCCACACGGGGCCTTTCTCTGATCACACTTCGTTGCAGGCTGGGTCTTTTGCATGCCGTGCATAGCATTACCCGCTTAATGACTTAGTCAGGCCTAGGTGACTTTGGATCGTCCAAATGTCTCACAAGTTGACCGTTTTTTCTCTTCTTTCTGTCAGGCTGGACCTACAGTGTACCTTGTGTCACAATAGAGAGATGACAGGTAAGAGTCGCCAGGGGGCTCTGTAGGCTCAGGGATTCTTTCAGTGCAGCTCAGAGGGCCTCCACAGAGGGAGAGCCACGTTGATTGTAATACTGGCAAAAACGTTGTCCTGGGGCTGCTTTACAGCGGTAGAAATCAAGCTATGCAAGCGAGGAGCAGTTCATTGCCCTTCCCTCTGCATAGAAAGGGTTGACCCCAACAGCCTGTTCTGCGCTGTGTTGCTCGGAAAACAAACAGGGGACTCACGGCACACACGCTCTCCCTCAGAAGGGAATTCATACGCGACGCTCTGAGGCCTCCGGAGAGCCGTAGAGGAGTTAAAGCACTCTATCGAGTCAGGGTTCATGGAGATGGCTGCACAGCAAACTTTGCTGATAGGAAACACTCGTGCTTACCTTGAGGCCTCGGGTCACGTTTACTTCGCACTTTAGCTAGGGCAAGCCGTGGGATGAGCTCCTAGCAAGGCACTGGCGACCACCTGGATTCGTAGCAGAAAACTCCCTTTCTTCACTGAGGCATTCCTAGCAGTGACTAGAAGACGGGTAACAGCACTGCCTTTCAGTCAGCCTTGAGGCCGCCACTATCTGCCTTTCAAATGGGGGGAAATACTGCCTTTCTCCAGGCTTCTCAATTACACACCGGATCACCCAGCACATATACCTCTCTTCTGTGACAAGCCAAAGGAGGCCCTTGCAACACAATTCGGCCTTCTGCGATGAAACTTTGGGATGCAGTGTGTTCTGCATGTGCTGAGAGGCATAATCCTCTAAATGCCCTCAGGAGGCCTAGGTGACTTTGCATGTTCCAAATGCCTAACAAGGCTCAGGGTAAATCTCTACATTCTTTCGGGCTGGACCTAAAGTCTACTTTCCGCCTCACTTAGAGAGACGTCGAGCACGAGTCCCCAAAGTGGATTGGAGCCCCGGTGGTTTCTTTCAGGGCAGCTTAGGTGTCCTCCACGTGGCACACCCGCATGGAAAGAAAGCCTGCCCAAGAACCGTGCTCCTGGGTCTGTTTCAAAGCTGTGGAACGCTAGCCATAGAGAACAGATTAGTTCCCGGCCCTTTCACCTGCATAGTGAGGGATGGTCCCAGAGCCGTGTATCCCTTGTTTGTGCTCAGAAGGCTTTTGCTACACGGTGCACATCCTCGGAAAGAAGTGCCCCCGTGAGAGGCTTGAGCGCTGTGAGGCATACTAAAGCTGTAGCCGTCCGTTGACTGAGACTTCCTGGAAACTGGTGCACCCCTGCCTCTGCTAATGGGAAAATGTGCACCTTACTTCGTGACTAGAGGTCACATTTAGTTGGCACTTTAGCTACAGTATGCTCTGGGCTGAGCTCCAGGAAAGAACCGCCAGCGCCCGGTTTCTTTTGCAAAAGCTCACTGCTCCTCAGAGGCATCTGTGGAGTGAACAGTGTCCTGGTGGTGTGGTGTTCAGGCAGCTTGGAAGCTGCACCCTAGTTGCTTTCCAAAGGGGGAGAGTCGGGCTTCTCCCCCATGCTCCAGTTTCCAACTTGACCCCACAGCGCATGTACCGGCACTCTCTGACTGACTACTGGAGACTTTTGGCCACACGGGGCCTTTCTCTGATCACACTTCGTTGCAGGCGGGGTCTTTTGCATGCCGTGCATAGCATTACCCGCTTAATGACTTAGTCAGGCCTAGGTGACTTTGGATCGTCCAAATGTCTCACAAGTTGACCGTTTTTTCTCTTCTTTCTGTCAGGCTGGACCTACAGTGTACCTTGTGTCACAATAGAGAGATGACAGGTAAGAGTCGCCAGGGGGCTCTGTAGGCTCAGGGATTCTTTCAGTGCAGCTCAGAGGGCCTCCACAGAGGGAGAGCCACGTTGATTGTAATACTGGCAAAAACGTTGTCCTGGGGCTGCTTTACAGCGGTAGAAATCAAGCTATGCAAGCGAGGAGCAGTTCATTGCCCTTCCCTCTGCATAGAAAGGGTTGACCCCAACAGCCTGTTCTGCGCTGTGTTGCTCGGAAAACAAACAGGGGACTCACGGCACACACGCTCTCCCTCAGAAGGGAATTCATACGCGACGCTCTGAGGCCTCCGGAGAGCCGTAGAGGAGTTAAAGCACTCTATCGAGTCAGGGTTCATGGAGATGGCTGCACAGCAAACTTTGCTGATAGGAAACACTCGTGCTTACCTTGAGGACTCGGGTCACGTTTACTTCGCACTTTAGCTAGGGCAAGCCGTGGGATGAGCTCCTAGCAAGGCACTGGCGACCACCTGGATTCGTAGCAGAAAACTCCCTTTCTTCACTGAGGCATTCCTAGCAGTGACTAGAAGACGGGTAACAGCACTGCCTTTCAGTCAGCCTTGAGGCCGCCACTATCTGCCTTTCAAATGGGGGGAAATACTGCCTTTCTCCAGGCTTCTCAATTACACACCGGATCACCCAGCACATATACCTCTCTTCTCTGACAAGCCAAAGGAGGCCCTTGCAACACAATTCGGCCTTCTGCGATGAAACTTTGGGATGCAGTGTGTTCTGCATGTGCTGAGTGGCATAATCCTCTAAATGCCCTCAGGAGGCCTAGGTGACTTTGCATGTTCCAAATGCCTAACAAGGCTCAGGGTAAATCTCTACTTTCTTTCGGGCTGGACCTAAAGTCTACTTTCCGCCTCACTTAGAGAGACGTCGAGCACGAGTCCCCAAAGTGGATTGGAGCCCCGGTGGTTTCTTTCAGGGCAGCTTAGGTGTCCTCCACGTGGCAGACTCGCATGGAAAGAAAGCCTGCCCAAGAACCGTGCTCCTGGGGCTCTTTCAAAGCTGTGGAACGCTAGACATAGAGAACAGATTAGTTCCCGGCCCTTTCACCTGCATAGTGAGGGATGGTCCCAGAGCCGTGTATCCCTTGTTTGTGCTCAGAAGGCTTTTGCTACACGGTGCACATCCTCGGAAAGAAGTGCCCCCGTGAGAGTCTTGAGCGCTGTGAGGCATACTAAAGCTATAGCCGTCCATTGACTGAGACTTCCTGGAAACTGGTGCACCCCTGCCTCTGCTAATGGGAAAATGTGCACCTTACTTCGTGACTAGAGGTCACATTTAGTTGGCACTTTAGCTACAGTATGCTCTGGGCTGAGCTCCCAGGAAAGAACCGCAAGCGCCCCGTTTCTTTTGCAAAAGCTCACTGCTCCTCATAGGCATCTGTGGAGTGAACAGTGTCCTGGTGGTGTGGTGTTCAGGCAGCTTGGAAGCTGCACCGTAGTTGCTTTCCAAAGGGGGAGAGTCGGGCTTCTCCCCCATGCTCCAGTTTCCAACTTGACCCCACAGCGCATTTACCGGCACTCTCTGACTGACTACTGGAGACTTTTGGCCACACGGGGCCTTTCTCTGATCACACTTCGTTGCAGGCGGGGTCTTTTGCATGCCGTGCATAGCATTACCCGCTTACTGACTTAGTCAGGCCTAGGTGACTTTGGATCGTCCAAATGTCTCACAAGTTGACCGTTTTTTCTCTTCTTTCTGTCAGGCTGGACCTACAGTGTACCTTGTGTCACAATAGAGAGATGACAGGTAAGAGTCGCCAGGGGGCTCTGTAGGCTCAGGGATTCTTTCAGTGCAGCTCAGAGGGCCTCCACAGAGGGAGAGCCACGTTGATTGTAATACTGGCAAAAACGTTGTCCTGGGGCTGCTTTACAGCGGTAGAATTCAAGCTATGCAAGCGAGGAGCAGTTCATTGCCCTTCCCTCTGCATAGAAAGGGTTGACCCCAACAGCCTGTTCTGCGCTGTGTTGCTCGGAAAACAAACAGGGGACTCACGGCACACACGCTCTCCCTCAGAAGGGAATTCATACGCGACGCTCTGAGGCCTCCGGAGAGCCGTAGAGGAGTTAAAGCACTCTATCGAGTCAGGGTTCATGGAGATGGCTGCCCAGCAAACTTTGCTGATAGGAAACACTCGTGCTTACCTTGAGGACTCGGGTCACGTTTACTTCGCACTTTAGCTAGGGCAAGCCGTGGGATGAGCTCCTAGCAAGGCACTGGCGACCACCTGGATTCGTAGGAGAAAACTCCCTTTCTTCACTGAGGCATTCCTAGCAGTGACTAGAAGACGGGTAACAGCACTGCCTTTCAGTCAGCCTTGAGGCCGCCACTATCTGCCTTTCAAATGGGGGGAAATACTGCCTTTCTCCAGGCTTCTCAATTACACACCGGATCACCCAGCACATATACCTCTCTTCTCTGACAAGCCAATGGAGGCCCTTGCAACACAATTCGGCCTTCTGCGATGAAACTTTGGGATGCAGTGTGTTCTGCATGTGCTGATTGGCATAATCCTCTAAATGCGCTCAGGAGGCCTAGGTGACTTTGCATGTTCCAAATGCCTAACAAGGCTCAGGGTAAATCTCTACTTTCTTTCGGGCTGGACCTAAAGTCTACTTTCCGCCTCACTTAGAGAGACGTCGAGCACGAGTCCCCAAAGTGGATTGGAGCCCCGGTGGTTTCTTTCAGGGCAGCTTAGGTGTCCTCCACGTGGCAGACCCGCATGGAAAGAAAGCCTGCCCAAGAACCGTGCTCCTGGGGCTGTTTCAAAGCTGTGGAACGCTAGCCCTAGAGAACAGATTAGTTCCCGGCCCTTTCACCTGCATAGTGAGGAATGGTCCCAGAGCCGTGTATTCCTTGTTTGTGCTCAGTAGGCTTTTGCTACACGGTGCACATCCTCGGAAAGAAGTGCCCCCGTGAGAGGCTTGAGCTCTGTGAGGCATAGTAAAGCTAAAGCCGTCCATTGACTGAGACTTCCTGGTAACTGGTGCACCCCTGCCTCTGCTAATGGGAAAATGTGCACCTTACTTCGTGACTAGAGGTCACATTTAGTTGGCACTTTAGCTACAGTATGCTCTGGGCTGAGCTCCAGGAAAGAACCGCAAGCGCCCGGTGTCTCTTGCAAAAGCTCACTGCTCCTCATAGGCATCTGTGGAGTGAACAGTGTCCTGGTGGTGTGGTGTTCAGGCAGCTTGGAAGCTGCACCCTAGTTGCTTTCCAAAGGGGGAGAGTCGGGCTTCTCCCCCATGCTCCAGTTTCCAACTTGACCCCACAGCGCATTTACCGGCACTCTCTGACTGACTACTGGAGACTTTTGGCCACACGGGGCCTTTCTCTGATCACACTTCGTTGCAGGCGGGGTCTTTTGCATGCCGTGCATAGCATTACCCGCTTAATGACTTAGTCAGCCCTAGGTGACTTTGGATCGTCCAAATGTCTCACAAGTTGACCGTTTTTTCTCTTCTTTCTGTCAGGCTGGACCTACAGTGTACCTTGTGTCACAATAGAGAGATGACAGGTAAGAGTCGCCAGGGGGCTCTGTAGGCTCGGGGATTCTTTCAGTGCAGCTCAGAGGGCCTCCACAGAGGGAGAGCCACGTTGATTGTAATACTGGCAAAAACGTTGTCCTGGGGCTGCTTTACAGCGGTAGAAATCAAGCTATGCAAGCGAGGAGCAGTTCATTGCCCTTCCCTCTGCATAGAAAGGGTTGACCCCAACAGCCTGTTCTGCGCTGTGTTGCTCGGAAAACAAACAGGGGACTCACGGCACACACGCTCTCCCTCAGAAGGGAATTCATACGCGACGCTCTGAGGCCTCCGGAGAGCCGTAGAGGAGTTAAAGCACTCTATCGAGTCAGGGTTCATGGAGATGGCTGCACAGCAAACTTTGCTGATAGGAAACACTCGTGCTTACCTTGAGGACTCGGGTCACGTTTACTTCGCACTTTAGCTAGGGCAAGCCGTGGGATGAGCTCCTAGCAAGGCACTGGCGACCACCTGGATTCGTAGGAGAAAACTCCCTTTCTTCACTGAGGCATTCCTAGCAGTGACTAGAAGACGGGTAACAGCACTGCCTTTCAGTCAGCCTTGAGGCCGCCACTATCTGCCTTTCAAATGGGGGGAAATACTGCCTTTCTCCAGGCTTCTCAATTACACACCGGATCACCCAGCACATATACCTCTCTTCTCTGACAAGCCAATGGAGGCCCTTGCAACACAATTCGGCCTTCTGCGATGAAACTTTGGGATGCAGTGTGTTCTGCATGTGCTGAGTGGCATAATCCTCTAAATGCGCTCAGGAGGCCTAGGTGACTTTGCATGTTCCAAATGCCTAACAAGGCTCAGGGTAAATCTCTACTTTCTTTCGGGCTGGACCTAAAGTCTACTTTCCGCCTCACTTAGAGAGACGTCGAGCACGAGTCCCCAAAGTGGATTGGAGCCCCGGTGGTTTCTTTCAGGGCAGCTTAGGTGTCCTCCACGTGGCAGACCCGCATGGAAAGAAAGCCTGCCCAAGAACCGTGCTCCTGGGGCTGTTTCAAAGCTGTGGAACGCTAGCCCTAGAGAACAGATTAGTTCCCGGCCCTTTCACCTGCATAGTGAGGAATGGTCCCAGAGCCGTGTATTCCTTGTTTGTGCTCAGAAGGCTTTTGCTACACGGTGCACATCCTCGGAAAGAAGTGCCCCCGTGAGAGGCTTGAGCTCTGTGAGGCATACTAAAGCTAAAGCCGTCCATTGACTGAGACTTCCTGGAAACTGGTGCACCCCTGCCACTGCTAATGGGAAAATGTGCACCTTACTTCGTGACTAGAGGTCACCTTTAGTTGGCACTTTAGCTACAGTATGCTCTGGGCTGAGCTCCAGGAAAGAACCGCAAGCGCCCGGTGTCTCTTGCAAAAGCTCACTGCTCCTCATAGGCATCTGTGGAGTGAACAGTGTCCTGGTGGTGTGGTGTTCAGGCAGCTTGGAAGCTGCACCCTAGTTGCTTTCCAAAGGGGGAGAGTCGGGCTTCTCCCCCATGCTCCAGTTTCCAACTTGACCCCACAGCGCATTTACCGGCACTCTCTGACTGACTACTGGAGACTTTTGGCCACACGGGGCCTTTCTCTGATCACACTTCGTTGCAGGCGGGGTCTTTTGCATGCCGTGCATAGCATTACCCGCTTAATGACTTAGTCAGGCCTAGGTGACTTTGGATCGTCCAAATGTCTCACAAGTTGACCGTTTTTTCTCTTCTTTCTGTCAGGCTGGACCTACAGTGTACCTTGTGTCACAATAGAGAGATGACAGGTAAGAGTCGCCAGGGGGCTCTGTAGGCTCAGCGATTCTTTCAGGGCAGCTCAGAGGGCCTCCACAGAGGGAGAGCCACGTTGATTGTAATACTGGCAAAAACGTTGTCCTGGGGCTGCTTTACAGCGGTAGAAATCAAGCTATGCAAGCGAGGAGCAGTTCATTGCCCTTCCCTCTGCATAGAAAGTGTTGACCCCAACAGCCTGTTCTGCGCTGTGTTGCTCGGAAAACAAACAGGGGACTCACGGCACACACGCTCTCCCACAGAAGGGAATTCATACGCGACGCTCTGAGGCCTCCGGAGAGCCGTAGAGGAGTTAAAGCACTCTATCGAGTCAGGGTTCATGGAGATGGCTGCACAGCAAACTTTGCTGATAGGAAACACTCGTGCTTACCTTGAGGACTCGGGTCACGTTTAATTCGCACTTTAGCTAGGGCAAGCCGTGGGATGAGCTCCAAGCAAGGCACTGGCGACCACCTGGATTCGTAGGAGAAAACTCCCTTTCTTCACTGAGGCATTCCTAGCAGTGACTAGAAGACGGGTAACAGCACTGCCTTTCAGTCAGCCTTGAGGCCGCCACTATCTGCCTTTCAAATGGGGGGAAATACTGCCTTTCTCCAGGCTTCTCAATTACACACCGGATCACCCAGCACATATACCTCTCTTCTCTGACAAGCCAAAGGAGGCCCTTGCAACACAATTCGGCCTTCTGCGATGAAACTTTGGGATGCAGTGTGTTCTGCATGTGCTGAGTGGCATAATCCTCTAAATGCCCTCAGGAGGCCTAGGTGACTTTGCATGTTCCAAATGCCTAACAAGCCTCAGGGTAAATCTCTACTTTCTTTCGGGCTGGACCTAAAGTCTACTTTCCGCCTCACTTAGAGAGACGTCGAGCACGAGTCCCCAAAGTGGATTAGAGCCCCGGTGGTTTCTTTCAGGGCAGCTTAAGTGTCCTCCACGTGGCACACCCGCATGGAAAGAAAGCCTGCCCAAGAACCGTGCTCCTGGGTCTGTTTCAAAGCTGTGGAACGCTAGCCCTAGAGAACAGATAAGTTCCCGGCCCTTTCACCTGCATAGTGAGGGATGGTCCCAGAGCCGTGTATCCCTTGTTTGTGCTGAGAAGGCTTTTGCTACACGGTGCACATCCTCGGAAAGAAGTGCCCCCGTGAGAGGCTTGAGCGCTGTGAGGCATACTAAAGCTAAAGCCGTCCATTGACTGAGACTTCCTGGAAACTGGTGCACCCCTGCCTCTGCTAATGGGAAAATGTGCACCTTACTTCGTGACTAGAGGTCACATTTAGTTGGCACTTTAGCTACAGTATGCTCTGGGCTTAGCTCCAGGAAAGAACCGCAAGCGCCCCGTTTCTTTTGCAAAAGCTCACTGCTCCTCAGAGGCATCTGTGGAGTGAACAGTGTCCTGGTGGTGTGGTGTTCAGGCAGCTTGGAAGCTGCACCGTAGTTGCTTTCCAAAGGGGGAGAGTCGGGCTTCTCCCCCATGCTCCAGTTTCCAACTTGACCCCACAGCGCATTTACCGGCACTCTCTGACTGACTACTGGAGACTTTTGGCCACACGGGGCCTTTCTCTGATCACACTTCGTTGCAGGCGGGGTCTTTTGCATGCCGTGCATAGCATTACCCGCTTACTGACTTAGTCAGCCCTAGGTGACTTTGGATCGTCCAAATGTCTCACAAGTTGACCGTTTTTTCTCTTCTTTCTGTCAGGCTGGACCTACAGTGTACCTTGTGTCACAATAGAGAGATGACAGGTAAGAGTCGCCAGGGGGCTCTGTAGGCTCAGGGATTCTTTCAGTGCAGCTCAGAGGGCCTCCACAGAGGGAGAGCCACGTTGATTGTAATACTGGCAAAAACGTTGTCCTGGGGCTGCTTTACAGCGGTAGAAATCAAGCTATGCAAGCGAGGAGCAGTTCATTGCCCTTCCCTCTGCATAGAAAGGGTTGACCCCAACAGCCTGTTCTGCGCTGTGTTGCTCGGAAAACAAACAGGGGACTCACGGCACACACGCTCTCCCTCAGAAGGGAATTCATACGCGACGCTCTGAGGCCTCCGGAGAGCCGTAGAGGAGTTAAAGCACTCTATCGAGTCAGGGTTCATGGAGATGGCTGCACAGCAAACTTTGCTGATAGGAAACACTCGTGCTTACCTTGAGGACTCGGGTCACGTTTACTTCGCACTTTAGCTAGGGCAAGCCGTGGGATGAGCTCCTAGCAAGGCACTGGCGACCACCTGGATTCGTAGGAGAAAACTCCCTTTCTTCACTGAGGCATTCCTAGCAGTGACTAGAAGACGGGTAACAGCACTGCCTTTCAGTCAGCCTTGAGGCCGCCACTATCTGCCTTTCAAATGGGGGGAAATACTGCCTTTCTCCAGGCTTCTCAATTACACACCGGATCACCCAGCACATATACCTCTCTTCTCTGACAAGCCAATGGAGGCCCTTGCAACACAATTCGGCCTTCTGCGATGAAACTTTGGGATGCAGTGTGTTCTGCATGTGCTGATTGGCATAATCCTCTAAATGCGCTCAGGAGGCCTAGGTGACTTTGCATGTTCCAAATGCCTAACAAGGCTCAGGGTAAATCTCTACTTTCTTTCGGGCTGGACCTAAAGTCTACTTTCCGCCTCACTTAGAGAGACGTCGAGCACGAGTCCCCAAAGTGGATTGGAGCCCCGGTGGTTTCTTTCAGGGCAGCTTAGGTGTCCTCCACGTGGCAGACCCGCATGGAAAGAAAGCCTGCCCAAGAACCGTGCTCCTGGGGCTGTTTCAAAGCTGTGGAACGCTAGCCCTAGAGAACAGATTAGTTCCCGGCCCTTTCACCTGCATAGTGAGGAATGGTCCCAGAGCCGTGTATTCCTTGTTTGTGCTCAGAAGGCTTTTGCTACACGGTGCACATCCTCGGAAAGAAGTGCCCCCGTGAGAGGCTTGAGCTCTGTGAGGCATAGTAAAGCTAAAGCCGTCCATTGACTGAGACTTCCTGGAAACTGGTGCACCCCTGCCTCTGCTAATGGGAAAATGTGCACCTTACTTCGTGACTAGAGGTCACATTTAGTTGGCACTTTAGCTACAGTATGCTCTGGGCTGAGCTCCAGGAAAGAACCGCAAGCGCCCGGTGTCTCTTGCAAAAGCTCACTGCTCCTCATAGGCATCTGTGGAGTGAACAGTGTCCTGGTGGTGTGGTGTTCAGGCAGCTTGGAAGCTGCACCCTAGTTGCTTTCCAAAGGGGGAGAGTCGGGCTTCTCCCCCATGCTCCAGTTTCCAACTTGACCCCACAGCGCATTTACCGGCACTCTCTGACTGACTACTGGAGACTTTTGGCCACACGGGGCCTTTCTCTGATCACACTTCGTTGCAGGCGGGGTCTTTTGCATGCCGTGCATAGCATTACCCGCTTAATGACTTAGTCAGCCCTAGGTGACTTTGGATCGTCCAAATGTCTCACAAGTTGACCGTTTTTTCTCTTCTTTCTGTCAGGCTGGACCTACAGTGTACCTTGTGTCACAATAGAGAGATGACAGGTAAGAGTCGCCAGGGGGCTCTGTAGGCTCGGGGATTCTTTCAGTGCAGCTCAGAGGGCCTCCACAGAGGGAGAGCCACGTTGATTGTAATACTGGCAAAAACGTTGTCCTGGGGCTGCTTTACAGCGGTAGAAATCAAGCTATGCAAGCGAGGAGCAGTTCATTGCCCTTCCCTCTGCATAGAAAGGGTTGACCCCAACAGCCTGTTCTGCGCTGTGTTGCTCGGAAAACAAACAGGGGACTCACGGCACACACGCTCTCCCTCAGAAGGGAATTCATACGCGACGCTCTGAGGCCTCCGGAGAGCCGTAGAGGAGTTAAAGCACTCTATCGAGTCAGGGTTCATGGAGATGGCTGCACAGCAAACTTTGCTGATAGGAAACACTCGTGCTTACCTTGAGGACTCGGGTCACGTTTACTTCGCACTTTAGCTAGGGCAAGCCGTGGGATGAGCTCCTAGCAAGGCACTGGCGACCACCTGGATTCGTAGGAGAAAACTCCCTTTCTTCACTGAGGCATTCCTAGCAGTGACTAGAAGACGGGTAACAGCACTGCCTTTCAGTCAGCCTTGAGGCCGCCACTATCTGCCTTTCAAATGGGGGGAAATACTGCCTTTCTCCAGGCTTCTCAATTACACACCGGATCACCCAGCACATATACCTCTCTTCTCTGACAAGCCAATGGAGGCCCTTGCAACACAATTCGGCCTTCTGCGATGAAACTTTGGGATGCAGTGTGTTCTGCATGTGCTGAGTGGCATAATCCTCTAAATGCGCTCAGGAGGCCTAGGTGACTTTGCATGTTCCAAATGCCTAACAAGGCTCAGGGTAAATCTCTACTTTCTTTCGGGCTGGACCTAAAGTCTACTTTCCGCCTCACTTAGAGAGACGTCGAGCACGAGTCCCCAAAGTGGATTGGAGCCCCGGTGGTTTCTTTCAGGGCAGCTTAGGTGTCCTCCACGTGGCAGACCCGCATGGAAAGAAAGCCTGCCCAAGAACCGTGCTCCTGGGGCTGTTTCAAAGCTGTGGAACGCTAGCCCTAGAGAACAGATTAGTTCCCGGCCCTTTCACCTGCATAGTGAGGAATGGTCCCAGAGCCGTGTATTCCTTGTTTGTGCTCAGAAGGCTTTTGCTACACGGTGCACATCCTCGGAAAGAAGTGCCCCCGTGAGAGGCTTGAGCTCTGTGAGGCATAGTAAAGCTAAAGCCGTCCATTGACTGAGACTTCCTGGAAACTGGTGCACCCCTGCCTCTGCTAATGGGAAAATGTGCACCTTACTTCGTGACTAGAGGTCACATTTAGTTGGCACTTTAGCTACAGTATGCTCTGGGCTGAGCTCCAGGAAAGAACCGCAAGCGCCCGGTGTCTCTTGCAAAAGCTCACTGCTCCTCATAGGCATCTGTGGAGTGAACAGTGTCCTGGTGGTGTGGTGTTCAGGCAGCTTGGAAGCTGCACCCTAGTTGCTTTCCAAAGGGGGAGAGTCGGGCTTCTCCCCCATGCTCCAGTTTCCAACTTGACCCCACAGCGCATTTACCGGCACTCTCTGACTGACTACTGGAGACTTTTGGCCACACGGGGCCTTTCTCTGATCACACTTCGTTGCAGGCGGGGTCTTTTGCATGCCGTGCATAGCATTACCCGCTTAATGACTTAGTCAGCCCTAGGTGACTTTGGATCGTCCAAATGTCTCACAAGTTGACCGTTTTTTCTCTTCTTTCTGTCAGGCTGGACCTACAGTGTACCTTGTGTCACAATAGAGAGATGACAGGTAAGAGTCGCCAGGGGGCTCTGTAGGCTCAGCGATTCTTTCAGGGCAGCTCAGAGGGCCTCCACAGAGGGAGAGCCACGTTGATTGTAATACTGGCAAAAACGTTGTCCTGGGGCTGCTTTACAGCGGTAGAAATCAAGCTATGCAAGCGAGGAGCAGTTCATTGCCCTTCCCTCTGCATAGAAAGTGTTGACCCCAACAGCCTGTTCTGCGCTGTGTTGCTCGGAAAACAAACAGGGGACTCACGGCACACACGCTCTCCCACAGAAGGGAATTCATACGCGACGCTCTGAGGCCTCCGGAGAGCCGTAGAGGAGTTAAAGCACTCTATCGAGTCAGGGTTCATGGAGATGGCTGCACAGCAAACTTTGCTGATAGGAAACACTCGTGCTTACCTTGAGGACTCGGGTCACGTTTAATTCGCACTTTAGCTAGGGCAAGCCGTGGGATGAGCTCCAAGCAAGGCACTGGCGACCACCTGGATTCGTAGGAGAAAACTCCCTTTCTTCACTGAGGCATTCCTAGCAGTGACTAGAAGACGGGTAACAGCACTGCCTTTCAGTCAGCCTTGAGGCCGCCACTATCTGCCTTTCAAATGGGGGGAAATACTGCCTTTCTCCAGGCTTCTCAATTACACACCGGATCACCCAGCACATATACCTCTCTTCTCTGACAAGCCAAAGGAGGCCCTTGCAACACAATTCGGCCTTCTGCGATGAAACTTTGGGATGCAGTGTGTTCTGCATGTGCTGAGTGGCATAATCCTCTAAATGCCCTCAGGAGGCCTAGGTGACTTTGCATGTTCCAAATGCCTAACAAGCCTCAGGGTAAATCTCTACTTTCTTTCGGGCTGGACCTAAAGTCTACTTTCGGCCTCACTTAGAGAGACGTCGAGCACGAGTCCCCAAAGTGGATTAGAGCCCCGGTGGTTTCTTTCAGGGCAGCTTAAGTGTCCTCCACGTGGCACACCCGCATGGAAAGAAAGCCTGCCCAAGAACCGTGCTCCTGGGTCTGTTTCAAAGCTGTGGAACGCTAGCCCTAGAGAACAGATAAGTTCCCGGCCCTTTCACCTGCATAGTGAGGGATGGTCCCAGAGCCGTGTATCCCTTGTTTGTGCTGAGAAGGCTTTTGCTACACGGTGCACATCCTCGGAAAGAAGTGCCCCCGTGAGAGGCTTGAGCGCTGTGAGGCATACTAAAGCTAAAGCCGTCCATTGACTGAGACTTCCTGGAAACTGGTGCACCCCTGCCTCTGCTAATGGGAAAATGTGCACCTTACTTCGTGACTAGAGGTCACCTTTAGTTGGCACTTTAGCTACAGTATGCTCTGGGCTTAGCTCCAGGAAAGAACCGCAAGCGCCCCGTTTCTTTTGCAAAAGCTCACTGCTCCTCAGAGGCATCTGTGGAGTGAACAGTGTCCTGGTGGTGTGGTGTTCAGGCAGCTTGGAAGCTGCACCGTAGTTGCTTTCCAAAGGGGGAGAGTCGGGCTTCTCCCCCATGCTCCAGTTTCCAACTTGACCCCACAGCGCATTTACCGGCACTCTCTGACTGACTACTGGAGACTTTTGGCCACACGGGGCCTTTCTCTGATCACACTTCGTTGCAGGCGGGGTCTTTTGCATGCCGTGCATAGCATTACCCGCTTACTGACTTAGTCAGCCCTAGGTGACTTTGGATCGTCCAAATGTCTCACAAGTTGACCGTTTTTTCTCTTCTTTCTGTCAGGCTGGACCTACAGTGTACCTTGTGTCACAATAGAGAGATGACAGGTAAGAGTCGCCAGGGGGCTCTGTAGGCTCAGGGATTCTTTCAGTGCAGCTCAGAGGGCCTCCACAGAGGGAGAGCCACGTTGATTGTAATACTGGCAAAAACGTTGTCCTGGGGCTGCTTTACAGCGGTAGAAATCAAGCTATGCAAGCGAGGAGCAGTTCATTGCCCTTCCCTCTGCATAGAAAGGGTTGACCCCAACAGCCTGTTCTGCGCTGTGTTGCTCGGAAAACAAACAGGGGACTCACGGCACACACGCTCTCCCTCAGAAGGGAATTCATACGCGACGCTCTGAGGCCTCCGGAGAGCCGTAGAGGAGTTAAAGCACTCTATCGAGTCAGGGTTCATGGAGATGGCTGCACAGCAAACTTTGCTGATAGGAAACACTCGTGCTTACCTTGAGGACTCGGGTCACGTTTACTTCGCACTTTAGCTAGGGCAAGCCGTGGGATGAGCTCCTAGCAAGGCACTGGCGACCACCTGGATTCGTAGGAGAAAACTCCCTTTCTTCACTGAGGCATTCCTAGCAGTGACTAGAAGACGGGTAACAGCACTGCCTTTCAGTCAGCCTTGAGGCCGCCACTATCTGCCTTTCAAATGGGGGGAAATACTGCCTTTCTCCAGGCTTCTCAATTACACACCGGATCACCCAGCACATATACCTCTCTTCTCTGACAAGCCAATGGAGGCCCTTGCAACACAATTCGGCCTTCTGCGATGAAACTTTGGGATGCAGTGTGTTCTGCATGTGCTGATTGGCATAATCCTCTAAATGCGCTCAGGAGGCCTAGGTGACTTTGCATGTTCCAAATGCCTAACAAGGCTCAGGGTAAATCTCTACTTTCTTTCGGGCTGGACCTAAAGTCTACTTTCCGCCTCACTTAGAGAGACGTCGAGCACGAGTCCCCAAAGTGGATTGGAGCCCCGGTGGTTTCTTTCAGGGCAGCTTAGGTGTCCTCCACGTGGCAGACCCGCATGGAAAGAAAGCCTGCCCAAGAACCGTGCTCCTGGGGCTGTTTCAAAGCTGTGGAACGCTAGCCCTAGAGAACAGATTAGTTCCCGGCCCTTTCACCTGCATAGTGAGGAATGGTCCCAGAGCCGTGTATTCCTTGTTTGTGCTCAGAAGGCTTTTGCTACACGGTGCACATCCTCGGAAAGAAGTGCCCCCGTGAGAGGCTTGAGCGCTGTGAGGCATACTAAAGCTAAAGCCGTCCACTGACTGAGACTTCCTGGAAACTGGTGCACCCCTGCCTCTGCTAATGGGAAAATGTGCACCTTACTTCGTGACTAGAGGTCACCTTTAGTTGGCACTTTAGCTACAGTATGCTCTGGGCTGAGCTCCAGGAAAGAACCGCAAGCGCCCCGTTTCTTTTGCAAAAGCTCACTGCTCCTCAGAGGCATCTGTGGATTGAACAGTGTCCTGGTGGTGTGGTGTTCAGGCAGCTTGGAAGCTGCACCCTAGTTGCTTTCTAAAGGGGGAGAGTCGGGCTTCTCCCCCATGCTCCAGTTTCCAACTTGACCCCACAGCGCATTTACCGGCACTCTCTGACTGACTACTGGAGACTTTTGGCCACACGGGGCCTTTCTCTGATCACACTTCGTTGCAGGCGGGGTCTTTTGCATGCCGTGCATAGCATTACCCGCTTACTGACTTAGTCAGGCCTAGGTGACTTTGGATCGTCCAAATGTCTCACAAGTTGACCGGTTTTTCTCTTCTTTCTGTCAGGCTGGACCTACAGTGTACCTTGTGTCACAATAGAGAGATGACAGGTAAGAGTCGCCAGGGGGCTCTGTAGGCTCAGGGATTCTTTCAGTGCAGCTCAGAGGGCCTCCACAGAGGGAGAGCCACGTTGATTGTAATACTGGCAAAAACGTTGTCCTGGGGCTGCTTTACCGTGGTAGAAATCAAGCTATGCAAGCGAGGAGCAGTTCATTGCCCTTCCCTCTGCATAGAAAGGGTTGACCCCAACAGCCTGTTCTGCGCTGTGTTGCTCGGAAAACAAACAGGGGACTCACGGCACACACGCTCTCCCTCAGAAGGGAATTCATACGCGACGCTCTGAGGCCTCCGGAGAGCCGTAGAGGAGTTAAAGCACTCTATCGAGTCAGGGTTCATGGAGATGGCTGCACAGCAAACTTTGCTGATAGGAAACACTCGTGCTTACCTTGAGGCCTCGGGTCACGTTTACTTCGCACTTTAGCTAGGGCAAGCCGTGGGATGAGCTCCTAGCAAGGCACTGGCGACCACCTGGATTCGTAGGAGAAAACTCCCTTTCTTCACTGAGGCATTCCTAGCAGTGACTAGAAGACGGGTAACAGCACTGCCTTTCAGTCAGCCTTGAGGCCGCCACTATCTGCCTTTCAAATGGGGGGAAATACTGCCTTTCTCCAGGCTTCTCAAATACACACCGGATCACCCAGCACATATACCTCTCTTCTCTGACAAGCCAAAGGAGGCCCTTGCAACACAATTCGGCCTTCTGCGATGAAACTTTGGGATGCAGTGTGTTCTGCATGTGCTGAGTGGCATAATCCTCTAAATGCCCTCAGGAGGCCTAGGTGACTTTGCATGTTCCAAATGCCTAACAAGCCTCAGGGTAAATCTCTACTTTCTTTCGGGCTGGACCTAAAGTCTACTTTCCGCCTCACTTAGAGAGACGTCGAGCACGAGTCCCCAAAGTGGATTGGAGCCCCGGTGGTTTCTTTCAGGGCAGCTTAGGTGTCCTCCACGTGGCAGACCCGCATGGAAAGAAAGCCTTCCCAAGAACCGTGCTCCTGGGGCTCTTTCAAAGCTGTGGAACGCTAGCCCTAGAGAACAGATTAGTTCCCGGCCCTTTCACCTGCATAGTGAGGGATGGTCCCAGAGCCGTGTATTCCTTGTTTGTGCTCAGAAGGCTTTTGCTACACGGTGCACATCCTCGGAAAGAAGTGCCCCCGTGAGAGGCTTGAGCGCTGTGAGGCATACTAAAGCTAAAGCCGTCCATTGACTGAGACTTCCTGGAAACTGGTGCACCCCTGCCTCTGCTAATGGGAAAATGTGCACCTTACTTCGTGACTAGAGGTCACATTTAGTTGGCACTTTAGCTACAGTATGCTCTGAGCTGAGCTCCCAGGAGGGAACCGCAAGCGCCCGGTTTCTCTTGCAAAAGCTCACTGCTCCTCAGAGGCAGATGAGGAGTGAACAGTGTCCTGGTGGTGTGGTGTTCAGGCAGCTTGGAAGCTGCACCGTAGTTGCTTTCCAAAGGGGGAGAGTAGGGCTTCTCCCCCATGCTCCAGTTTCCAACTTGACCCCACAGCGCATTTACCGGCACTCTCTGACTGACTACTAGAGACTTTTGGCCACACGGGGCCTTTCTCTGATCACACTTCGTTGCAGGCGGGGTCTTTTGCATGCCATGCATAGCATTACCCGCTTAATGACTTAGTCAGGCCTAGGTGACTTTGGATCGTCCAAATGTCTCACAAGTTGACCGGTTTTTCTCTTCTTTCTGTCAGGCTGGACCTACAGTGTACCTTGTGTCACAATAGAGAGATGACAGGTAAGAGTCGCCAGGGGGCTCTGTAGGCTCAGGGATTCTTTCAGTGCAGCTCAGAGGGCCTCCACAGAGGGAGAGCCACGTTGATTGTAATACTGGCAAAAACGTTGTCCTGGGGCTGCTTTACAGCGGTAGAAATCAAGCTATGCAAGCGAGGAGCAGTTCATTGCCCTTCCCTCTGCATAGAAAGGGTTGACCCCAACAGCCTGTTCTGCGCTGTGTTGCTCGGAAAACAAACAGGGGACTCACGGCACACACGCTCTCCCTCAGAAGGGAATTCATACGCGACGCTCTGAGGCCTCCGGAGAGCCGTAGAGGAGTTAAAGCACTCTATCGAGTCAGGGTTCATGGAGATGGCTGCACAGCAAACTTTGCTGATAGGAAACACTCGTGCTTACCTTGAGGACTCGGGTCACGTTTACTTCGCACTTTAGCTAGGGCAAGCCGTGGGATGAGCTCCTAGCAAGGCACTGGCCACCACCTGGATTCGTAGCAGAAAACTCCCTTTCTTCACTGAGGCATTCCTAGCAGTGACTAGAAGACGGGTAACAGCACTGCCTTTCAGTCAGCCTTGAGGCCGCCACTATCTGCCTTTCAAATGGGGGAAAATACTGCCTTTCTCCAGGCTTCTCAATTACACACCGGATCACCCAGCACATATACCTCTCTTCTCTGACAAGCCAAAGGAGGCCCTTGCAACACAATTCGGCCTTCTGCGATGAAACTTTGGGATGCAGTGTGTTCTGCATGTGCTGAGTGGCATAATCCTCTAAATGCCCTCAGGAGGCCTAGGTGACTTTGCATGTTCCAAATGCCTAACAAGGCTCAGGGTAAAACTCTAGATTCTTTCGGGCTGGACCTAAAGTCTACTTTCCGCCTCACTTAGAGAGACGTCGAGCACGAGTCCCCAAAGTGGATTAGAGCCCCAGTGGTTTCTTTCAGGGCAGCTTAAGTGTCCTCCACGTGGCAGACCCGCATGGAAAGAAAGCCTGCCCAAGAAACGTGCTCCTGGGGCTGCTTCAAAGCTGTGGAACGCTAGCCATAGAGAACAGATTAATTCCCGGCGCTTTCACCTGCATAGTGAGGGATGGTCCCAGAGCCGTGTATCCCTTGTTTGTGCTCAGAAGGCTTTTGCTACACGGTGCACATCCTCGGAAAGAAGTGCCCCCGTGAGAGGCTTGAGCGCTGTGAGGCATACTAAAGCTAAAGCCGTCCATTGACTGAGACTTCCTGGAAACTGGTGCACCCCTGCCTCTGCTAATGGGAAAATGTGCACCTTACTTCGTGACTAGAGGTCACCTTTAGTTGGCACTTTAGCTACAGTATGCTCTGGGCTGAGCTCCAGGAAAGAACCGCAAGCGCCCCGTTTCTTTTGCAAAAGCTCACTGCTCCTCAGAGGCATCTGTGGATTGAACAGTGTCCTGGTGGTGTGGTGTTCAGGCAGCTTGGAAGCTGCACCCTAGTTGCTTTCTAAAGGGGGAGAGTCGGGCTTCTCCCCCATGCTCCAGTTTCCAACTTGACCCCACAGCGCATTTACCGGCACTCTCTGACTGACTACTGGAGACTTTTGGCCACACGGGGCCTTTCTCTGATCACACTTCGTTGCAGGCGGGGTCTTTTGCATGCCGTGCATAGCATTACCCGCTTACTGACTTAGTCAGGCCTAGGTGACTTTGGATCGTCCAAATGTCTCACAAGTTGACCGGTTTTTCTCTTCTTTCTGTCAGGCTGGACCTACAGTGTACCTTGTGTCACAATAGAGAGATGACAGGTAAGAGTCGCCAGGGGGCTCTGTAGGCTCAGGGATTCTTTCAGTGCAGCTCAGAGGGCCTCCACAGAGGGAGAGCCACGTTGATTGTAATACTGGCAAAAACGTTGTCCTGGGGCTGCTTTACAGCGGTAGAAATCAAGCTATGCAAGCGAGGAGCAGTTCATTGCCCTTCCCTCTGCATAGAAAGGGTTGACCCCAACAGCCTGTTCTGCGCTGTGTTGCTCGGAAAACAAACAGGGTACTCACGGCACACACGCTCTCCCTCAGAAGGGAATTCATACGCGACGCTCTGAGGCCTCCGGAGAGCCGTAGAGGAGTTAAAGCACTCTATCGAGTCAGGGTTCATGGAGATGGCTGCACAGCAAACTTTGCTGATAGGAAACACTCGTGCTTACCTTGAGGCCTCGGGTCACGTTTACTTCGCACTTTAGCTAGGGGAAGCCGTGGGATGAGCTCCTAGCAAGGCACTGGCGACCACCTGGATTCGTAGGAGAAAACTCCCTTTCTTCACTGAGGCATTCCTAGCAGTGACTAGAAGACGGGTAACAGCACTGCCTTTCAGTCAGCCTTGAGGCCGCCACTATCTGCCTTTCAAATGGGGGGAAATACTGCCTTTCTCCAGGCTTCTCAAATACACACCGGATCACCCAGCACATATACCTCTCTTCTCTGACAAGCCAAAGGAGGCCCTTGCAACACAATTCGGCCTTCTGCGATGAAACTTTGGGATGCAGTGTGTTCTGCATGTGCTGAGTGGCATAATCCTCTAAATGCCCTCAGGAGGCCTAGGTGACTTTGCATGTTCCAAATGCCTAACAAGCCTCAGGGTAAATCTCTACTTTCTTTCGGGCTGGACCTAAAGTCTACTTTCCGCCTCACTTAGAGAGACGTCGAGCACGAGTCCCCAAAGTGGATTGGAGCCCCGGTGGTTTCTTTCAGGGCAGCTTAGGTGTCCTCCACGTGGCAGACTCGCATGGAAAGAAAGCCTGCCCAAGAACCGTGTTCCAGGGGCTCTTTCAAAGCTGTGGAACGCTAGCCATAGAGAACAGATTAGTTCCCGGCCCTTTCACCTGCATAGTGAGGGATGGTCCCAGAGCCGTGTATCCCTTGTTTGTGCTGAGAAGGCTTTTGCTACACGGTGCACATCCTCGGAAAGAAGTGCCCCCGTGAGAGGCTTGAGCGCTGTGAGGCATACTAAAGCTAAAGCCGTCCATTGACTGAGACTTCCTGGAAACTGGTGCACCCCTGCCTCTGCTAATGGGAAAATGTGCACCTTACTTCGTGACTAGAGGTCACATTTAGTTGGCACTTTAGCTACAGTATGCTCTGGGCTGAGCACCAGGAAAGAACCGCAAGCGCCCGGTTTCTTTTGCAAAAGCTCACTGCTCCTCAGAGGCATCTGTGGAGTGAACAGTGTCCTGGTGGTGTGGTGTTCAGGCAGCTTGGAAGCTGCACCGTAGTTGCTTTCCAAAGGGGGAGAGTCGGGCTTCTCCCCCATGCTCCAGTTTCCAACTTGACCCCACAGCGCATTTACCGGCACTCTCTGACTGACTACTAGAGACTTTTGGCCACACGGGGCCTTTCTCTGATCACACTTCGTTGCAGGCGGGGTCTTTTGCATGCCGTGCATAGCATTACCCGCTTAATGACTTAGTCAGGCCTAGGTGACTTTGGATCGTCCAAATGTCTCACAAGTTGACCGTTTTTTCTCTTCTTTCTGTCAGGCTGGACCTACAGTGTACCTTGTGTCACAATAGAGAGATGACAGGTAAGAGTCGCCAGGGGGCTCTGTAGGCTCAGGGATTCTTTCAGTGCAGCTCAGAGGGCCTCCAAAGAGGGAGAGCCACGTTGATTGTAATACTGGCAAAAACGTTGTCCTGGGGCTGCTTTACAGCGGTAGAATTCAAGCTATGCAAGCGAGGAGCAGTTCATTGCCCTTCCCTCTGCATAGAAAGGGTTGACCCCAACAGCCTGTTCTGCGCTGTGTTGCTCGGAAAACAAACAGGGGACTCACGGCACACACGCTCTCCCTCAGAAGGGAATTCATACGCGACTCTCTGAGGCCTCCGGAGAGCCGTAGAGGAGTTAAAGCACTCTATCGAGTCAGGGTTCATGGAGATGGCTGCACAGCAAACTTTGCTGATAGGAAACACTCGTGCTTACCTTGAGGCCTCGGGTCACGTTTACTTCGCACTTTAGCTAGGGCAAGCCGTGGGATGAGCTCCTAGCAAGGCACTGGCGACCACCTGGATTCGTAGCAGAAAACTCCCTTTCTTCAGTGAGGCATTCCTAGCAGTGACTAGAAGACGGGTAACAGCACTGCCTTTCAGTCAGCCGTGAGGCCGCCACTATCTGCCTTTCAAATGGGGGGAAATACTGCCTTTCTCCAGGCTTCTCAATTACACACCGGATCACCCAGCACATATACCTCTCTTCTCTGACAAGCCAAAGGAGGCCCTTGCAACACAATTCGGCCTTCTGCGATGAAACTTTGGGATGCAGTGTGTTCTGCATGTGCTGAGTGGCATAATCCTCTAAATGCCCTCAGGAGGCCTAGGTGACTTTGCATGTTCCAAATGCCTAACAAGGCTCTGGGTAAATCTCTACTTTCTTTCGGGCTGGACCTAAAGTCTACTTTCCGCCTCACTTAGAGAGACGTCGAGCACGAGTCCCCAAAGTGGATTGGAGCCCCGGTGGTTTCTTTCAGGGCAGCTTAGGTGTCCTCCACGTGGCACACCCGCATGGAAAGAAAGCCTGCCTAAGAAACGTGCTCCTGGGGCTCTTTCAAAGCTGTGGAACGCTAGCCATAGAGAACAGATTAGTTCCCGGCCCTTTCACCTGCATAGTGAGGGATGGTCCCAGAGCCGTGTATCCCTTGTTTGTGCTCAGAAGGCTTTTGCTACACGGTGCACATCCTCGGAAAGAAGTGCCCCCGTGAGAGTCTTGAGCGCTGTGAGGCATACTAAAGCTATAGCCGTCCATTGACTGAGACTTCCTGGAAACTGGTGCACCCCTGCCTCTGCTAATGGGAAAATGTGCACCTTACTTCGTGACTAGAGGTCACCTTTAGTTGGCACTTTAGCTACAGTATGCTCTGGGCTGAGCTCCCAGGAAAGAACCGCACGCGCCCCGTTTCTTTTGCAAAAGCTCACTGCTCCTCATAGGCATCTGTGGAGTGAACAGTGTCCTGGTGGTGTGGTGTTCAGGCAGCTTGGAAGCTGCACCGTAGTTGCTTTCCAAAGGGGGAGAGTCGGGCTTCTCCCCCATGCTCCAGTTTCCAACTTGACCCCACAGCGCATTTACCGGCACTCTCTGACTGACTACTGGAGACTTTTGGCCACACGGGGCCTTTCTCTGATCACACTTCGTTGCAGGCGGGGTCTTTTGCATGCCGTGCATAGCATTACCCGCTTAATGACTTAGTCAGGCCTAGGTGACTTTGGATCGTCCAAATGTCTCACAAGTTGACCGTTTTTTCTCTTCTTTCTGTCAGGCTGGACCTACAGTGTACCTTGTGTCACAATAGAGAGATGACAGGCAAGAGTCGCCAGGGGGCTCTGTAGGCTCAGGGATTCTTTCAGTGCAGCTCAGAGGGCCTCCACAGAGGGAGAGCCACGTTGATTGTAATACTGGCAAAAACGTTGTCCTGGGGCTGCTTTACAGCGGTAGAAATCAAGCTATGCAAGCGAGGAGCAGTTCATTGCCCTTCCCTCTGCATAGAAAGGGTTGACCCCAACAGCCTGTTCTGCGCTGTGTTGCTCGGAAAACAAACAGGGGCCTCACGGCACACACGCTCTCCCTCAGAAGGGAATTCATACGCGACTCTCTGAGGCCTCCGGAGAGCCGTAGAGGAGTTAAAGCACTCTATCGAGTCAGGGTTCATGGAGATGGCTGCACAGCAAACTTTGCTGATAGGAAACACTCGTGCTTACCTTGAGGACTCGGGTCACGTTTACTTCGCACTTTAGCTAGGGCAAGCCGTGGGATGAGCTCCTAGCAAGGCACTGGCGACGACCTGGATTCGTAGGAGAAAACTCCCTTTCTTCACTGAGGCATTCCTAGCAGTGACTAGAAGACGGGTAACAGCACTGCCTTTCAGTCAGCCTTGAGGCTGCCACTATCTGCCTTTCAAATGGGGGGAAATACTGCCTTTCTCCAGGCTTCTCAATTACACACCGGATCACCCAGCACATATACCTCTCTTCTCTGACAAGCCAAAGGAGGCCCTTGCAACACAATTCGGCCTTCTGCGATGAAACTTTGGGATGCAGTGTGTTCTGCATGTGCTGAGTGGCATAATCCTCTAAATGCCCTCAGGAGGCCTAGGTGACTTTGCATGTTCCAAATGCCTAACAAGCCTCAGGGTAAATCTCTACTTTCTTTCGGGCTGGACCTAAAGTCTACTTTCCGCCTCACTTAGAGAGACGTCGAGCACGAGTCCCCAAAGTGGATTGGAGCCCCGGTGGTTTCTTTCAGGGCAGCTTAGGTGTCCTCCACGTGGCAGACCCGCATGGAAAGAAAGCCTTCCCAAGAACCGTGCTCCTGGGGCTCTTTCAAAGCTGTGGAACGCTAGCCCTAGAGAACAGATTAGTTCCCGGCCCTTTCACCTGCATAGTGAGGGATGGTCCCAGAGCCGTGTATTCCTTGTTTGTGCTCAGAAGGCTTTTGCTACACGGTGCACATCCTCGGAAAGAAGTGCCCCCGTGAGAGGCTTGAGCTCTGTGAGGCATACTAAAGCTAAAGCCGTCCATTGACTGAGACTTCCTGGAAACTGGTGCACCCCTGCCTCTGCTAATGGGAAAATGTGCACCTTACTTCGTGACTAGAGGTCACATTTAGTTGGCACTTTACCTACAGTATGCTCTGAGCTGAGCTCCCAGGAGGGAACCGCAAGCGCCCGGTTTCTCTTGCAAAAGCTCACTGCTCCTCAGAGGCAGATGAGGAGTGAACAGTGTCCTGGTGGTGTGGTGTTCAGGCAGCTTGGAAGCTGCACCGTAGTTGCTTTCCAAAGGGGGAGAGTAGGGCTTCTCCCCCATGCTCCAGTTTCCAACTTGACCCCACAGCGCATTTACCGGCACTCTCTGACTGACTACTAGAGACTTTTGGCCACACGGGGCCTTTCTCTGATCACACTTCGTTGCAGGCGGGGTCTTTTGCATGCCATGCATAGCATTACCCGCTTAATGACTTAGTCAGGCCTAGGTGACTTTGGATCGTCCAAATGTCTCACAAGTTGACCGTTTTTTCTCTTCTTTCTGTCAGGCTGGACCTACAGTGTACCTTGTGTCACAATAGAGAGATGACAGGTAAGAGTCGCCAGGGGGCTCTGTAGGCTCAGGGATTCTTTCAGTGCAGCTCAGAGGGCCTCCACAGAGGGAGAGCCACGTTGATTGTAATACTGGCAAAAACGTTGTCCTGGGGCTGCTTTACAGCGGTAGAATTCAAGCTATGCAAGCGAGGAGCAGTTCATTGCCCTTCCCTCTGCATAGAAAGGGTTGACCCCAACAGCGTGTTCTGCGCTGTGTTGCTCGGAAAACAAACAGGGGACTCACGGCACACACGCTCTCCCTCAGAAGGGAATTCATACGCGACGCTCTGAGGCCTCCGGAGAGCCGTAGAGGAGTTAAAGCACTCTATCGAGTCAGGGTTCATGGAGATGGCTGCACAGCAAACTTTGCTGATAGGAAACACTCGTGCTTACCTTGAGGACTCGGGTCACGTTTACTTCGCACTTTAGCTAGGGGAAGCCGTGGGATGAGCTCCTAGCAAGGCACTGCCGACCACCTGGATTCGTAGCAGAAAACTCCCTTTCTTCACTGAGGCATTCCTAGCAGTGACTAGAAGACGGGTAACAGCACTGCCTTTCAGTCAGCCGTGAGGCCGCCACTATCTGCCTTTCAAATGGGGGGAAATACTGCCTTTCTCCAGGCTTCTCAATTACACACCGGATCACCCAGCACATATACCTCTCTTCTCTGACAAGCCAAAGGAGGCCCTTGCAACACAATTCGGCCTTCTGCGATGAAACTTTGGGATGCAGTGTGTTCTGCATGTGCTGAGTGGCATAATCCTCTAAATGCCCTCAGGAGGCCTAGGTGACTTTGCATGTTCCAAATGCCTAACAAGGCTCAGGGTAAATCTCTACTTTCTTTCGGGCTGGACCTAAAGTCTACTTTCCGCCTCACTTAGAGAGACGTCGAGCACGAGTCCCCAAAGTGGATTGGAGCCCCGGTGGTTTCTTTCAGGGCAGCTTAGGTGTCCTCCACGTGGCACACCCGCATGGAAAGAAAGCCTGCCTAAGAAACGTGCTCCTGGGGCTCTTTCAAAGCTGTGGAACGCTAGCCATAGAGAACAGATTAGTTCCCGGCCCTTTCACCTGCATAGTGAGGGATGGTCCCAGAGCCGTGTATCCCTTGTTTGTGCTCAGAAGGCTTTTGCTACACGGTGCACATCCTCGGAAAGAAGTGCCCCCGTGAGAGTCTTGAGCGCTGTGAGGCATACTAAAGCTATAGCCGTCCATTGACTGAGACTTCCTGGAAACTGGTGCACCCCTGCCTCTGCTAATGGGAAAATGTGCACCTTACTTCGTGACTAGAGGTCACATTTAGTTGGCACTTTAGCTACAGTATGCTCTGAGCTGAGCTCCCAGGAAGGAACCGCAAGCGCCCGGTTTCTCTTGCAAAAGCTCACTGCTCCTCAGAGGCAGATGAGGAGTGAACAGTGTCCTGGTGGTGTGGTGTTCAGGCAGCTTGGAAGCTGCACCGTAGTTGCTTTCCAAAGGGGGAGAGTAGGGCTTCTCCCCCATGCTCCAGTTTCCAACTTGACCCCACAGCGCATTTACCGGCACTCTCTGACTGACTACTGGAGACTTTTGGCCACACGGGGCCTTTCTCTGATCACACTTCGTTGCAGGCGGGGTCTTTTGCATGCCGTGCATAGCATTACCCGCTTAATGACTTAATCAGGCCTAGGTGACTTTGGATCGTCCAAATGTCTCACAAGTTGACCGTTTTTTCTCTTCTTTCTGTCAGGCTGGACCTACAGTGTACCTTGTGTCACAATAGAGAGATGACAGGTAAGAGTCGCCAGGGGGCTCTGTAGGCTCAGCGATTCTTTCAGGGCATCTCAGAGGGCCTCCACAGAGGGAGAGCCACGTTGATTGTAATACTGGCAAAAACGTTGTCCTGGGGCTGCTTTACAGCGGTAGAAATCAAGCTATGCAAGCGAGGAGCAGTTCATTGCCCTTCCCTCTGCATAGAAAGGGTTGACCCCAACAGCCTGTTCTGCGCTGTGTTGCTCGGAAAACAAACAGGGGACTCACGGCACACACGCTCTCCCTCAGAAGGGAATTCATACGCGACGCTCTGAGGCCTCCGGAGAGCCGTAGAGGAGTTAAAGCACTCTATCGAGTCAGGGTTCATGGAGATGGCTGCACAGCAAACTTTGCTGATAGGAAACACTCGTGCTTACCTTGAGGACTCGGGTCACGTTTACTTCGCACTTTAGCTAGGGCAAGCCGTGGGATGAGCTCCTGGCAAGGCACTGGCGACCACCTGGATTCGTAGGAGAAAACTCCCTTTCTTCACTGAGGCATTCCTAGCAGTGACTAGAAGACGGGTAACAGCACTGCCTTTCAGTCAGCCTTGAGGCCGCCACTATCTGCCTTTCAAATGGGGGGAAATACTGCCTTTCTCCAGGCTTCTCAATTACACACCGGATCACCCAGCACATATACCTCTCTTCTCTGACAAGCCAAAGGAGGCCCTTGCAACACAATTCGGCCTTCTGCGATGAAACTTTGGGATGCAGTGTGTTCTGCATGTGCTGAGAGGCATAATCCTCTAAATGCCCTCAGGAGGCCTAGGTGACTTTGCATGTTCCAAATGCCTAGCAAGGCTCAGGGTAAAACTCTAGATTCTTTCGGGCTGGACCTAAAGTCTACTTTCCGCCTCACTTAGAGAGACGTCGAGCACGAGTCCCCAAAGTGGATTGGAGCCCCGGTGGTTTCTTTCAGTGCAGCTTAAGTGTCCTCCACGTGGCACACCCGCATGGAAAGAAAGCCTGCCCAAGAACCGTGCTCCTGGGGCTGTTTCAAAGCTGTGGAACGCTAGCCATAGAGAACAGCTTAGTTCCCGGCCCTTTCACCTGCATAGTGAGGGATGGTCCCAGAGCCGTGTATCCCTTGTTTGTGCTCAGAAGGCTTTTGCTACACGGTGCACATCCTCGGAAAGAAGTGCCCCCGTGAGAGGCTTGAGCGCTGTGAGGCATACTAAAGCTAAAGCCGTCCATTGACTGAGACTTCCTGGAAACTGGTGCACCCTGCCTCTGCTAATGGGAAAATGTGCACCTTACTTCGTGACTAGAGGTCACATTTAGTTGGCACTTTAGCTACAGTATGCTCTGGGCTGAGCTCCAGGAAAGAACCGCAAGCGCCCGGTTTCTTTTGCAAAAGCTCACTGTTCCTCAGAGGCATCTGTGGAGTGAACAGTGTCCTGGTGGTGTGGTGTTCAGGCAGCTTGGAAGCTGCACCGTAGTTGCTTTCCAAAGGGGGAGAGTCGGGCTTCTCCCCCATGCTCCAGTTTCCAACTTGACCCCACAGCGCATTTACCGGCACTCTCTGACTGACTACTGGAGACTTTTGGCCACACGGGGCCTTTCTCTGATCACACTTCGTTGCAGGCGGGGTCTTTTGCATGCCGTGCATAGCATTACCCGCTTACTGACTTAGTCAGGCCTAGGTGACTTTGGATCGTCCAAAGGTCTCACAAGTTGACCGTTTTTTCTCTTCTTTCTGTCAGGCTGGACCTACAGTGTACCTTGTGTCACAATAGAGAGATGACAGGTAAGAGTCGCCAGGGGGCTCTGTAGGCTCAGGGATTCTTTCAGTGCAGCTCAGAGGGCCTCCACAGAGGGAGAGCCACGTTGATTGTAATACTGGCAAAAACGTTGTCCTGGGGCTGCTTTACAGCGGTAGAATTCAAGCTATGCAAGCGAGGAGCAGTTCATTGCCCTTCCCTCTGCATAGAAAGGGTTGACCCCAACAGCGTGTTCTGCGCTGTGTTGCTCGGAAAACAAACAGGGGACTCACGGCACACACGCTCTCCCTCAGAAGGGAATTCATACGCGACGCTCTGAGGCCTCCGGAGAGCCGTAGAGGAGTTAAAGCACTCTATCGAGTCAGGGTTCATGGAGATGGCTGCCCAGCAAACTTTGCTGATAGGAAACACTCGTGCTTACCTTGAGGCCTCGGGTCACGTTTACTTCGCACTTTAGCTAGGGCAAGCCGTGGGATGAGCTCCTAGCAAGGCACTGGCGACCACCTGGATTCGTAGCAGAAAACTCCCTTTCTTCACTGAGGCATTCCTAGCAGTGACTAGAAGACGGGTAACAGCACTGCCTTTCAGTCAGCCTTGAGGCCGCCACTATCTGCCTTTCAAATGGGGGGAAATACTGCCTTTCTCCAGGCTTCTCAAATACACACCGGATCACCCAGCACATATACCTCTCTTCTCTGACAAGCCAAAGGAGGCCCTTGCAACACAATTCGGCCTTCTGCGATGAAACTTTGGGATGCAGTGTGTTCTGCATGTGCTGAGTGGCATAATCCTCTAAATGCCCTCAGGAGGCCTAGGTGACTTTGCATGTTCCAAATGCCTAACAAGCCTCAGGGTAAATCTCTACTTTCTTTCGGGCTGGACCTAAAGTCTACTTTCCGCCTCACTTAGAGAGACGTCGAGCACGAGTCCCCAAAGTGGATTGGAGCCCCGGTGGTTTCTTTCAGGGCAGCTTAGGTGTCCTCCACGTGGCAGACCCGCATGGAAAGAAAGCCTTCCCAAGAACCGTGCTCCTGGGGCTCTTTCAAAGCTGTGGAACGCTAGCCCTAGAGAACAGATTAGTTCCCGGCCCTTTCACCTGCATAGTGAGGGATGGTCCCAGAGCCGTGTATTCCTTGTTTGTGCTCAGAAGGCTTTTGCTACACGGTGCACATCCTCGGAAAGAAGTGCCCCCGTGAGAGGCTTGAGCGCTGTGAGGCATACTAAAGCTAAAGCCGTCCATTGACTGAGACTTCCTGGAAACTGGTGCACCCCTGCCTCTGCTAATGGGAAAATGTGCACCTTACTTCGTGACTAGAGGTCACATTTAGTTGGCACTTTAGCTACAGTATGCTCTGAGCTGAGCTCCCAGGAGGGAACCGCAAGCGCCCGGTTTCTCTTGCAAAAGCTCACTGCTCCTCAGAGGCAGATGAGGAGTGAACAGTGTCCTGGTGGTGTGGTGTTCAGGCAGCTTGGAAGCTGCACCGTAGTTGCTTTCCAAAGGGGGAGAGTAGGGCTTCTCCCCCATGCTCCAGTTTCCAACTTGACCCCACAGCGCATTTACCGGCACTCTCTGACTGACTACTAGAGACTTTTGGCCACACGGGGCCTTTCTCTGATCACACTTCGTTGCAGGCGGGGTCTTTTGCATGCCATGCATAGCATTACCCGCTTAATGACTTAGTCAGGCCTAGGTGACTTTGGATCGTCCAAATGTCTCACAAGTTGACCGGTTTTTCTCTTCTTTCTGTCAGGCTGGACCTACAGTGTACCTTGTGTCACAATAGAGAGATGACAGGTAAGAGTCGCCAGGGGGCTCTGTAGGCTCAGGGATTCTTTCAGTGCAGCTCAGAGGGCCTCCACAGAGGGAGAGCCACGTTGATTGTAATACTGGCAAAAACGTTGTCCTGGGGCTGCTTTACAGCGGTAGAAATCAAGCTATGCAAGCGAGGAGCAGTTCATTGCCCTTCCCTCTGCATAGAAAGGGTTGACCCCAACAGCCTGTTCTGCGCTGTGTTGCTCGGAAAACAAACAGGGGACTCACGGCACACACGCTCTCCCTCAGAAGGGAATTCATACGCGACTCTCTGAGGCCTCCGGAGAGCCGTAGAGGAGTTAAAGCACTCTATCGAGTCAGGGTTCATGGAGATGGCTGCACAGCAAACTTTGCTGATAGGAAACACTCGTGCTCACCTTGAGGCCTGGGGTCACGTTTACTTCGCACTTTAGCTAGGGCAAGCCGTTGCATGAGCTCCTAGCAAGGCACTGGCGACCACCTGGATTCGTAGGAGAAAACTCCCTTTCTTCACTGAGGCATTCCTAGCAGTGACTAGAAGACGGGTAACAGCACTGCCTTTCAGTCAGCCTTGAGGCCGCCACTATCTGCCTTTCAAATGGGGGAAAATACTGCCTTTCTCCAGGCTTCTCAATTACACACCGGATCACCCAGCACATATACCTCTCTTCTCTGACAAGCCAAAGGAGGCCCTTGCAACACAATTCGGCCTTCTGCGATGAAACTTTGGGATGCAGTGTGTTCTGCATGTGCTGAGTGGCATAATCCTCTAAATGCCCTCAGGAGGCCTAGGTGACTTTGCATGTTCCAAATGCCTAACAAGGCTCAGGGTAAAACTCTAGATTCTTTCGGGCTGGACCTAAAGTCTACTTTCCGCCTCACTTAGAGAGACGTCGAGCACGAGTCCCCAAAGTGGATTAGAGCCCCAGTGGTTTCTTTCAGGGCAGCTTAAGTGTCCTCCACGTGGCAGACCCGCATGGAAAGAAAGCCTGCCCAAGAAACGTGCTCCTGGGGCTGCTTCAAAGCTGTGGAACGCTAGCCATAGAGAACAGATTAATTCCCGGCGCTTTCACCTGCATAGTGAGGGATGGTCCCAGAGCCGTGTATCCCTTGTTTGTGCTCAGAAGGCTTTTGCTACACGGTGCACATCCTCGGAAAGAAGTGCCCCCGTGAGAGGCTTGAGCGCTGTGAGGCATACTAAAGCTAAAGCCGTCCATTGACTGAGACTTCCTGGAAACTGGTGCACCCCTGCCTCTGCTAATGGGAAAATGTGCACCTTACTTCGTGACTAGAGGTCACCTTTAGTTGGCACTTTAGCTACAGTATGCTCTGGGCTGAGCTCCAGGAAAGAACCGCAAGCGCCCCGTTTCTTTTGCAAAAGCTCACTGCTCCTCAGAGGCATCTGTGGATTGAACAGTGTCCTGGTGGTGTGGTGTTCAGGCAGCTTGGAAGCTGCACCCTAGTTGCTTTCTAAAGGGGGAGAGTCGGGCTTCTCCCCCATGCTCCAGTTTCCAACTTGACCCCACAGCGCATTTACCGGCACTCTCTGACTGACTACTGGAGACTTTTGGCCACACGGGGCCTTTCTCTGATCACACTTCGTTGCAGGCGGGGTCTTTTGCATGCCGTGCATAGCATTACCCGCTTACTGACTTAGTCAGGCCTAGGTGACTTTGGATCGTCCAAATGTCTCACAAGTTGACCGGTTTTTCTCTTCTTTCTGTCAGGCTGGACCTACAGTGTACCTTGTGTCACAATAGAGAGATGACAGGTAAGAGTCGCCAGGGGGCTCTGTAGGCTCAGGGATTCTTTCAGTGCAGCTCAGAGGGCCTCCACAGAGGGAGAGCCACGTTGATTGTAATACTGGCAAAAACGTTGTCCTGGGGCTGCTTTACAGCGGTAGAAATCAAGCTATGCAAGCGAGGAGCAGTTCATTGCCCTTCCCTCTGCATAGAAAGGGTTGACCCCAACAGCCTGTTCTGCGCTGTGTTGCTCGGAAAACAAACAGGGTACTCACGGCACACACGCTCTCCCTCAGAAGGGAATTCATACGCGACGCTCTGAGGCCTCCGGAGAGCCGTAGAGGAGTTAAAGCACTCTATCGAGTCAGGGTTCATGGAGATGGCTGCACAGCAAACTTTGCTGATAGGAAACACTCGTGCTTACCTTGAGGCCTCGGGTCACGTTTACTTCGCACTTTAGCTAGGGGAAGCCGTGGGATGAGCTCCTAGCAAGGCACTGGCGACCACCTGGATTCGTAGGAGAAAACTCCCTTTCTTCACTGAGGCATTCCTAGCAGTGACTAGAAGACGGGTAACAGCACTGCCTTTCAGTCAGCCTTGAGGCCGCCACTATCTGCCTTTCAAATGGGGGGAAATACTGCCTTTCTCCAGGCTTCTCAAATACACACCGGATCACCCAGCACATATACCTCTCTTCTCTGACAAGCCAAAGGAGGCCCTTGCAATACAATTCGGCCTTCTGCGATGAAACTTTGGGATGCAGTGTGTTCTGCATGTGCTGAGTGGCATAATCCTCTAAATGCCCTCAGGAGGCCTAGGTGACTTTGCATGTTCCAAATGCCTAACAAGCCTCAGGGTAAATCTCTACTTTCTTTCGGGCTGGACCTAAAGTCTACTTTCCGCCTCACTTAGAGAGACGTCGAGCACGAGTCCCCAAAGTGGATTGGAGCCCCGGTGGTTTCTTTCAGGGCAGCTTAGGTGTCCTCCACGTGGCAGACCCGCATGGAAAGAAAGCCTTCCCAAGAACCGTGCTCCTGGGGCTCTTTCAAAGCTGTGGAACGCTAGCCCTAGAGAACAGATTAGTTCCCGGCCCTTTCACCTGCATAGTGAGGGATGGTCCCAGAGCCGTGTATTCCTTGTTTGTGCTCAGAAGGCTTTTGCTACACGGTGCACATCCTCGGAAAGAAGTGCCCCCGTGAGAGGCTTGAGCTCTGTGAGGCATACTAAAGCTAAAGCCGTCCATTGACTGAGACTTCCTGGAAACTGGTGCACCCCTGCCTCTGCTAATGGGAAAATGTGCACCTTACTTCGTGACTAGAGGTCACATTTAGTTGGCACTTTAGCTACAGTATGCTCTGAGCTGAGCTCCCAGGAGGGAACCGCAAGCGCCCAGTTTCTCTTGCAAAAGCTCACTGCTCCTCAGAGGCAGATGAGGAGTGAACAGTGTCCTGGTGGTGTGGTGTTCAGGCAGCTTGGAAGCTGCACCGTAGTTGCTTTCCAAAGGGGGAGAGTAGGGCTTCTCCCCCATGCTCCAGTTTCCAACTTGACCCCACAGCGCATTTACCGGCACTCTCTGACTGACTACTAGAGACTTTTGGCCACACGGGGCCTTTCTCTGATCACACTTCGTTGCAGGCGGGGTCTTTTGCATGCCATGCATAGCATTACCCGCTTAATGACTTAGTCAGGCCTAGGTGACTTTGGATCGTCCAAATGTCTCACAAGTTGACCGTTTATTCTCTTCTTTCTGTCAGGCTGGACCTACAGTGTACCTTGTGTCACAATAGAGAGATGACAGGTAAGAGTCGCCAGGGGGCTCTGTAGGCTCAGGGATTCTTTCAGTGCAGCTCAGAGGGCCTCCACAGAGGGAGAGCCACGTTGATTGTAATACTGGCAAAAACGTTGTCCTGGGGCTGCTTTACAGCGGTAGAATTCAAGCTATGCAAGCGAGGAGCAGTTCATTGCCCTTCCCTCTGCATAGAAAGGGTTGACCCCAACAGCCTGTTCTGCGCTGTGTTGCTCGGAAAACAAACAGGGGACTCACGGCACACACGCTCTCCCTCAGAAGGGAATTCATACGCGACTCTCTGAGGCCTCCGGAGAGCCGTAGAGGAGTTAAAGCACTCTATCGAGTCAGGGTTCATGGAGATGGCTGCACAGCAAACTTTGCTGATAGGAAACACTCGTGCTTACCTTGAGGACTCGGGTCACGTTTACTTCGCACTTTAGCTAGGGGAAGCCGTGGGATGAGCTCCTAGCAAGGCACTGCCGACCACCTGGATTCGTAGCAGAAAACTCCCTTTCTTCACTGAGGCATTCCTAGCAGTGACTAGAAGACGGGTAACAGCACTGCCTTTCAGTCAGCCGTGAGGCCGCCACTATCTGCCTTTCAAATGGGGGGAAATACTGCCTTTCTCCAGGCTTCTCAATTACACACCGGATCACCCAGCACATATACCTCTCTTCTCTGACAAGCCAAAGGAGGCCCTTGCAACACAATTCGGCCTTCTGCGATGAAACTTTGGGATGCAGTGTGTTCTGCATGTGCTGAGTGGCATAATCCTCTAAATGCCCTCAGGAGGCCTAGGTGACTTTGCATGTTCCAAATGCCTAACAAGCCTCAGGGTAAATCTCTACTTTCTTTCGGGCTGGACCTAAAGTCTACTTTCCGCCTCACTTAGAGAGACGTCGAGCACGAGTCCCCAAAGTGGATTGGAGCCCCGGTGGTTTCTTTCAGGGCAGCTTAGGTGTCCTCCACGTGGCAGACTCGCATGGAAAGAAAGCCTGCCCAAGAACCGTGTTCCAGGGGCTCTTTCAAAGCTGTGGAACGCTAGCCATAGAGAACAGATTAGTTCCCGGCCCTTTCACCTGCATAGTGAGGGATGGTCCCAGAGCCGTGTATCCCTTGTTTGTGCTGAGAAGGCTTTTGCTACACGGTGCACATCCTCGGAAAGAAGTGCCCCCGTGAGAGGCTTGAGCGCTGTGAGGCATACTAAAGCTAAAGCCGTCCATTGACTGAGACTTCCTGGAAACTGGTGCACCCCTGCCTCTGCTAATGGGAAAATGTGCACCTTACTTCGTGACTAGAGGTCACATTTAGTTGGCACTTTAGCTACAGTATGCTCTGGGCTGAGCTCCAGGAAAGAACCGCAAGCGCCCGGTTTCTTTTGCAAAAGCTCACTGCTCCTCAGAGGCATCTGTGGAGTGAACAGTGTCCTGGTGGTGTGGTGTTCAGGCAGCTTGGAAGCTGCACCGTAGTTGCTTTCCAAAGGGGGAGAGTCGGGCTTCTCCCCCATGCTCCAGTTTCCAACTTGACCCCACAGCGCATTTACCGGCACTCTCTGACTGACTACTAGAGACTTTTGGCCACACGGGGCCTTTCTCTGATCACACTTCGTTGCAGGCGGGGTCTTTTGCATGCCGTGCATAGCATTACCCGCTTAATGACTTAGTCAGGCCTAGGTGACTTTGGATCGTCCAAATGTCTCACAAGTTGACCGTTTTTTCTCTTCTTTCTGTCAGGCTGGACCTACAGTGTACCTTGTGTCACAATAGAGAGATGACAGGTAAGAGTCGCCAGGGGGCTCTGTAGGCTCAGGGATTCTTTCAGTGCAGCTCAGAGGGCCTCCAAAGAGGGAGAGCCACGTTGATTGTAATACTGGCAAAAACGTTGTCCTGGGGCTGCTTTACAGCGGTAGAATTCAAGCTATGCAAGCGAGGAGCAGTTCATTGCCCTTCCCTCTGCATAGAAAGGGTTGACCCCAACAGCCTGTTCTGCGCTGTGTTGCTCGGAAAACAAACAGGGGACTCACGGCACACACGCTCTCCCTCAGAAGGGAATTCATACGCGACTCTCTGAGGCCTCCGGAGAGCCGTAGAGGAGTTAAAGCACTCTATCGAGTCAGGGTTCATGGAGATGGCTGCACAGCAAACTTTGCTGATAGGAAACACTCGTGCTTACCTTGAGGCCTCGGGTCACGTTTACTTCGCACTTTAGCTAGGGCAAGCCGTGGGATGAGCTCCTAGCAAGGCACTGGCGACCACCTGGATTCGTAGCAGAAAACTCCCTTTCTTCAGTGAGGCATTCCTAGCAGTGACTAGAAGACGGGTAACAGCACTGCCTTTCAGTCAGCCGTGAGGCCGCCACTATCTGCCTTTCAAATGGGGGGAAATACTGCCTTTCTCCAGGCTTCTCAATTACACACCGGATCACCCAGCACATATACCTCTCTTCTCTGACAAGCCAAAGGAGGCCCTTGCAACACAATTCGGCCTTCTGCGATGAAACTTTGGGATGCAGTGTGTTCTGCATGTGCTGAGTGGCATAATCCTCTAAATGCCCTCAGGAGGCCTAGGTGACTTTGCATGTTCCAAATGCCTAACAAGGCTCAGGGTAAATCTCTACTTTCTTTCGGGCTGGACCTAAAGTCTACTTTCCGCCTCACTTAGAGAGACGTCGAGCACGAGTCCCCAAAGTGGATTGGAGCCCCGGTGGTTTCTTTCAGGGCAGCTTAGGTGTCCTCCACGTGGCACACCCGCATGGAAAGAAAGCCTGCCTAAGAAACGTGCTCCTGGGGCTCTTTCAAAGCTGTGGAACGCTAGCCATAGAGAACAGATTAGTTCCCGGCCCTTTCACCTGCATAGTGAGGGATGGTCCCAGAGCCGTGTATCCCTTGTTTGTGCTCAGAAGGCTTTTGCTACACGGTGCACATCCTCGGAAAGAAGTGCCCCCGTGAGAGTCTTGAGCGCTGTGAGGCATACTAAAGCTATAGCCGTCCATTGACTGAGACTTCCTGGAAACTGGTGCACCCCTGCCTCTGCTAATGGGAAAATGTGCACCTTACTTCGTGACTAGAGGTCACCTTTAGTTGGCACTTTAGCTACAGTATGCTCTGGGCTGAGCTCCCAGGAAAGAACCGCACGCGCCCCGTTTCTTTTGCAAAAGCTCACTGCTCCTCATAGGCATCTGTGGAGTGAACAGTGTCCTGGTGGTGTGGTGTTCAGGCAGCTTGGAAGCTGCACCGTAGTTGCTTTCCAAAGGGGGAGAGTCGGGCTTCTCCCCCATGCTCCAGTTTCCAACTTGACCCCACAGCGCATTTACCGGCACTCTCTGACTGACTACTGGAGACTTTTGGCCACACGGGGCCTTTCTCTGATCACACTTCGTTGCAGGCGGGGTCTTTTGCATGCCGTGCATAGCATTACCCGCTTAATGACTTAGTCAGGCCTAGGTGACTTTGGATCGTCCAAATGTCTCACAAGTTGACCGTTTTTTCTCTTCTTTCTGTCAGGCTGGACCTACAGTGTACCTTGTGTCACAATAGAGAGATGACAGGCAAGAGTCGCCAGGGGGCTCTGTAGGCTCAGGGATTCTTTCAGTGCAGCTCAGAGGGCCTCCACAGAGGGAGAGCCACGTTGATTGTAATACTGGCAAAAACGTTGTCCTGGGGCTGCTTTACAGCGGTAGAAATCAAGCTATGCAAGCGAGGAGCAGTTCATTGCCCTTCCCTCTGCATAGAAAGGGTTGACCCCAACAGCCTGTTCTGCGCTGTGTTGCTCGGAAAACAAACAGGGGCCTCACGGCACACACGCTCTCCCTCAGAAGGGAATTCATACGCGACTCTCTGAGGCCTCCGGAGAGCCGTAGAGGAGTTAAAGCACTCTATCGAGTCAGGGTTCATGGAGATGGCTGCACAGCAAACTTTGCTGATAGGAAACACTCGTGCTTACCTTGAGGACTCGGGTCACGTTTACTTCGCACTTTAGCTAGGGCAAGCCGTGGGATGAGCTCCTAGCAAGGCACTGGCGACGACCTGGATTCGTAGGAGAAAACTCCCTTTCTTCACTGAGGCATTCCTAGCAGTGACTAGAAGACGGGTAACAGCACTGCCTTTCAGTCAGCCTTGAGGCTGCCACTATCTGCCTTTCAAATGGGGGGAAATACTGCCTTTCTCCAGGCTTCTCAATTACACACCGGATCACCCAGCACATATACCTCTCTTCTCTGACAAGCCAAAGGAGGCCCTTGCAACACAATTCGGCCTTCTGCGATGAAACTTTGGGATGCAGTGTGTTCTGCATGTGCTGAGTGGCATAATCCTCTAAATGCCCTCAGGAGGCCTAGGTGACTTTGCATGTTCCAAATGCCTAACAAGCCTCAGGGTAAATCTCTACTTTCTTTCGGGCTGGACCTAAAGTCTACTTTCCGCCTCACTTAGAGAGACGTCGAGCACGAGTCCCCAAAGTGGATTGGAGCCCCGGTGGTTTCTTTCAGGGCAGCTTAGGTGTCCTCCACGTGGCAGACCCGCATGGAAAGAAGGCCTTCCCAAGAACCGTGCTCCTGGGGCTCTTTCAAAGCTGTGGAACGCTAGCCCTAGAGAACAGATTAGTTCCCGGCCCTTTCACCTGCATAGTGAGGGATGGTCCCAGAGCCGTGTATTCCTTGTTTGTGCTCAGAAGGCTTTTGCTACACGGTGCACATCCTCGGAAAGAAGTGCCCCCGTGAGAGGCTTGAGCTCTGTGAGGCATACTAAAGCTAAAGCCGTCCATTGACTGAGACTTCCTGGAAACTGGTGCACCCCTGCCTCTGCTAATGGGAAAATGTGCACCTTACTTCGTGACTAGAGGTCACATTTAGTTGGCACTTTACCTACAGTATGCTCTGAGCTGAGCTCCCAGGAGGGAACCGCAAGCGCCCGGTTTCTCTTGCAAAAGCTCACTGCTCCTCAGAGGCAGATGAGGAGTGAACAGTGTCCTGGTGGTGTGGTGTTCAGGCAGCTTGGAAGCTGCACCGTAGTTGCTTTCCAAAGGGGGAGAGTAGGGCTTCTCCCCCATGCTCCAGTTTCCAACTTGACCCCACAGCGCATTTACCGGCACTCTCTGACTGACTACTAGAGACTTTTGGCCACACGGGGCCTTTCTCTGATCACACTTCGTTGCAGGCGGGGTCTTTTGCATGCCATGCATAGCATTACCCGCTTAATGACTTAGTCAGGCCTAGGTGACTTTGGATCGTCCAAATGTCTCACAAGTTGACCGTTTTTTCTCTTCTTTCTGTCAGGCTGGACCTACAGTGTACCTTGTGTCACAATAGAGAGATGACAGGTAAGAGTCGCCAGGGGGCTCTGTAGGCTCAGGGATTCTTTCAGTGCAGCTCAGAGGGCCTCCACAGAGGGAGAGCCACGTTGATTGTAATACTGGCAAAAACGTTGTCCTGGGGCTGCTTTACAGCGGTAGAATTCAAGCTATGCAAGCGAGGAGCAGTTCATTGCCCTTCCCTCTGCATAGAAAGGGTTGACCCCAACAGCGTGTTCTGCGCTGTGTTGCTCGGAAAACAAACAGGGGACTCACGGCACACACGCTCTCCCTCAGAAGGGAATTCATACGCGACGCTCTGAGGCCTCCGGAGAGCCGTAGAGGAGTTAAAGCACTCTATCGAGTCAGGGTTCATGGAGATGGCTGCACAGCAAACTTTGCTGATAGGAAACACTCGTGCTTACCTTGAGGACTCGGGTCACGTTTACTTCGCACTTTAGCTAGGGGAAGCCGTGGGATGAGCTCCTAGCAAGGCACTGCCGACCACCTGGATTCGTAGCAGAAAACTCCCTTTCTTCACTGAGGCATTCCTAGCAGTGACTAGAAGACGGGTAACAGCACTGCCTTTCAGTCAGCCGTGAGGCCGCCACTATCTGCCTTTCAAATGGGGGGAAATACTGCCTTTCTCCAGGCTTCTCAATTACACACCGGATCACCCAGCACATATACCTCTCTTCTCTGACAAGCCAAAGGAGGCCCTTGCAACACAATTCGGCCTTCTGCGATGAAACTTTGGGATGCAGTGTGTTCTGCATGTGCTGAGTGGCATAATCCTCTAAATGCCCTCAGGAGGCCTAGGTGACTTTGCATGTTCCAAATGCCTAACAAGGCTCAGGGTAAATCTCTACTTTCTTTCGGGCTGGACCTAAAGTCTACTTTCCGCCTCACTTAGAGAGACGTCGAGCACGAGTCCCCAAAGTGGATTGGAGCCCCGGTGGTTTCTTTCAGGGCAGCTTAGGTGTCCTCCACGTGGCACACCCGCATGGAAAGAAAGCCTGCCTAAGAAACGTGCTCCTGGGGCTCTTTCAAAGCTGTGGAACGCTAGCCATAGAGAACAGATTAGTTCCCGGCCCTTTCACCTGCATAGTGAGGGATGGTCCCAGAGCCGTGTATCCCTTGTTTGTGCTCAGAAGGCTTTTGCTACACGGTGCACATCCTCGGAAAGAAGTGCCCCCGTGAGAGTCTTGAGCGCTGTGAGGCATACTAAAGCTATAGCCGTCCATTGACTGAGACTTCCTGGAAACTGGTGCACCCCTGCCTCTGCTAATGGGAAAATGTGCACCTTACTTCGTGACTAGAGGTCACATTTAGTTGGCACTTTAGCTACAGTATGCTCTGAGCTGAGCTCCCAGGAAGGAACCGCAAGCGCCCGGTTTCTCTTGCAAAAGCTCACTGCTCCTCAGAGGCAGATGAGGAGTGAACAGTGTCCTGGTGGTGTGGTGTTCAGGCAGCTTGGAAGCTGCACCGTAGTTGCTTTCCAAAGGGGGAGAGTAGGGCTTCTCCCCCATGCTCCAGTTTCCAACTTGACCCCACAGCGCATTTACCGGCACTCTCTGACTGACTACTGGAGACTTTTGGCCACACGGGGCCTTTCTCTGATCACACTTCGTTGCAGGCGGGGTCTTTTGCATGCCGTGCATAGCATTACCCGCTTAATGACTTAATCAGGCCTAGGTGACTTTGGATCGTCCAAATGTCTCACAAGTTGACCGTTTTTTCTCTTCTTTCTGTCAGGCTGGACCTACAGTGTACCTTGTGTCACAATAGAGAGATGACAGGTAAGAGTCGCCAGGGGGCTCTGTAGGCTCAGCGATTCTTTCAGGGCATCTCAGAGGGCCTCCACAGAGGGAGAGCCACGTTGATTGTAATACTGGCAAAAACGTTGTCCTGGGGCTGCTTTACAGCGGTAGAAATCAAGCTATGCAAGCGAGGAGCAGTTCATTGCCCTTCCCTCTGCATAGAAAGGGTTGACCCCAACAGCCTGTTCTGCGCTGTGTTGCTCGGAAAACAAACAGGGGACTCACGGCACACACGCTCTCCCTCAGAAGGGAATTCATACGCGACGCTCTGAGGCCTCCGGAGAGCCGTAGAGGAGTTAAAGCACTCTATCGAGTCAGGGTTCATGGAGATGGCTGCACAGCAAACTTTGCTGATAGGAAACACTCGTGCTTACCTTGAGGACTCGGGTCACGTTTACTTCGCACTTTAGCTAGGGCAAGCCGTGGGATGAGCTCCTGGCAAGGCACTGGCGACCACCTGGATTCGTAGGAGAAAACTCCCTTTCTTCACTGAGGCATTCCTAGCAGTGACTAGAAGACGGGTAACAGCACTGCCTTTCAGTCAGCCTTGAGGCCGCCACTATCTGCCTTTCAAATGGGGGGAAATACTGCCTTTCTCCAGGCTTCTCAATTACACACCGGATCACCCAGCACATATACCTCTCTTCTCTGACAAGCCAAAGGAGGCCCTTGCAACACAATTCGGCCTTCTGCGATGAAACTTTGGGATGCAGTGTGTTCTGCATGTGCTGAGAGGCATAATCCTCTAAATGCCCTCAGGAGGCCTAGGTGACTTTGCATGTTCCAAATGCCTAGCAAGGCTCAGGGTAAAACTCTAGATTCTTTCGGGCTGGACCTAAAGTCTACTTTCCGCCTCACTTAGAGAGACGTCGAGCACGAGTCCCCAAAGTGGATTGGAGCCCCGGTGGTTTCTTTCAGTGCAGCTTAAGTGTCCTCCACGTGGCACACCCGCATGGAAAGAAAGCCTGCCCAAGAACCGTGCTCCTGGGGCTGTTTCAAAGCTGTGGAACGCTAGCCATAGAGAACAGCTTAGTTCCCGGCCCTTTCACCTGCATAGTGAGGGATGGTCCCAGAGCCGTGTATCCCTTGTTTGTGCTCAGAAGGCTTTTGCTACACGGTGCACATCCTCGGAAAGAAGTGCCCCCGTGAGAGGCTTGAGCGCTGTGAGGCATACTAAAGCTAAAGCCGTCCATTGACTGAGACTTCCTGGAAACTGGTGCACCCTGCCTCTGCTAATGGGAAAATGTGCACCTTACTTCGTGACTAGAGGTCACATTTAGTTGGCACTTTAGCTACAGTATGCTCTGGGCTGAGCTCCAGGAAAGAACCGCAAGCGCCCGGTTTCTTTTGCAAAAGCTCACTGTTCCTCAGAGGCATCTGTGGAGTGAACAGTGTCCTGGTGGTGTGGTGTTCAGGCAGCTTGGAAGCTGCACCGTAGTTGCTTTCCAAAGGGGGAGAGTCGGGCTTCTCCCCCATGCTCCAGTTTCCAACTTGACCCCACAGCGCATTTACCGGCACTCTCTGACTGACTACTGGAGACTTTTGGCCACACGGGGCCTTTCTCTGATCACACTTCGTTGCAGGCGGGGTCTTTTGCATGCCGTGCATAGCATTACCCGCTTACTGACTTAGTCAGGCCTAGGTGACTTTGGATCGTCCAAAGGTCTCACAAGTTGACCGTTTTTTCTCTTCTTTCTGTCAGGCTGGACCTACAGTGTACCTTGTGTCACAATAGAGAGATGACAGGTAAGAGTCGCCAGGGGGCTCTGTAGGCTCAGGGATTCTTTCAGTGCAGCTCAGAGGGCCTCCACAGAGGGAGAGCCACGTTGATTGTAATACTGGCAAAAACGTTGTCCTGGGGCTGCTTTACAGCGGTAGAATTCAAGCTATGCAAGCGAGGAGCAGTTCATTGCCCTTCCCTCTGCATAGAAAGGGTTGACCCCAACAGCGTGTTCTGCGCTGTGTTGCTCGGAAAACAAACAGGGGACTCACGGCACACACGCTCTCCCTCAGAAGGGAATTCATACGCGACGCTCTGAGGCCTCCGGAGAGCCGTAGAGGAGTTAAAGCACTCTATCGAGTCAGGGTTCATGGAGATGGCTGCCCAGCAAACTTTGCTGATAGGAAACACTCGTGCTTACCTTGAGGCCTCGGGTCACGTTTACTTCGCACTTTAGCTAGGGCAAGCCGTGGGATGAGCTCCTAGCAAGGCACTGGCGACCACCTGGATTCGTAGCAGAAAACTCCCTTTCTTCACTGAGGCATTCCTAGCAGTGACTAGAAGACGGGTAACAGCACTGCCTTTCAGTCAGCCTTGAGGCCGCCACTATCTGCCTTTCAAATGGGGGGAAATACTGCCTTTCTCCAGGCTTCTCAAATACACACCGGATCACCCAGCACATATACCTCTCTTCTCTGACAAGCCAAAGGAGGCCCTTGCAACACAATTCGGCCTTCTGCGATGAAACTTTGGGATGCAGTGTGTTCTGCATGTGCTGAGTGGCATAATCCTCTAAATGCCCTCAGGAGGCCTAGGTGACTTTGCATGTTCCAAATGCCTAACAAGCCTCAGGGTAAATCTCTACTTTCTTTCGGGCTGGACCTAAAGTCTACTTTCCGCCTCACTTAGAGAGACGTCGAGCACGAGTCCCCAAAGTGGATTGGAGCCCCGGTGGTTTCTTTCAGGGCAGCTTAGGTGTCCTCCACGTGGCAGACCCGCATGGAAAGAAAGCCTTCCCAAGAACCGTGCTCCTGGGGCTCTTTCAAAGCTGTGGAACGCTAGCCCTAGAGAACAGATTAGTTCCCGGCCCTTTCACCTGCATAGTGAGGGATGGTCCCAGAGCCGTGTATTCCTTGTTTGTGCTCAGAAGGCTTTTGCTACACGGTGCACATCCTCGGAAAGAAGTGCCCCCGTGAGAGGCTTGAGCGCTGTGAGGCATACTAAAGCTAAAGCCGTCCATTGACTGAGACTTCCTGGAAACTGGTGCACCCCTGCCTCTGCTAATGGGAAAATGTGCACCTTACTTCGTGACTAGAGGTCACATTTAGTTGGCACTTTAGCTACAGTATGCTCTGAGCTGAGCTCCCAGGAGGGAACCGCAAGCGCCCGGTTTCTCTTGCAAAAGCTCACTGCTCCTCAGAGGCAGATGAGGAGTGAACAGTGTCCTGGTGGTGTGGTGTTCAGGCAGCTTGGAAGCTGCACCGTAGTTGCTTTCCAAAGGGGGAGAGTAGGGCTTCTCCCCCATGCTCCAGTTTCCAACTTGACCCCACAGCGCATTTACCGGCACTCTCTGACTGACTACTAGAGACTTTTGGCCACACGGGGCCTTTCTCTGATCACACTTCGTTGCAGGCGGGGTCTTTTGCATGCCATGCATAGCATTACCCGCTTAATGACTTAGTCAGGCCTAGGTGACTTTGGATCGTCCAAATGTCTCACAAGTTGACCGGTTTTTCTCTTCTTTCTGTCAGGCTGGACCTACAGTGTACCTTGTGTCACAATAGAGAGATGACAGGTAAGAGTCGCCAGGGGGCTCTGTAGGCTCAGGGATTCTTTCAGTGCAGCTCAGAGGGCCTCCACAGAGGGAGAGCCACGTTGATTGTAATACTGGCAAAAACGTTGTCCTGGGGCTGCTTTACAGCGGTAGAAATCAAGCTATGCAAGCGAGGAGCAGTTCATTGCCCTTCCCTCTGCATAGAAAGGGTTGACCCCAACAGCCTGTTCTGCGCTGTGTTGCTCGGAAAACAAACAGGGGACTCACGGCACACACGCTCTCCCTCAGAAGGGAATTCATACGCGACTCTCTGAGGCCTCCGGAGAGCCGTAGAGGAGTTAAAGCACTCTATCGAGTCAGGGTTCATGGAGATGGCTGCACAGCAAACTTTGCTGATAGGAAACACTCGTGCTCACCTTGAGGCCTGGGGTCACGTTTACTTCGCACTTTAGCTAGGGCAAGCCGTTGCATGAGCTCCTAGCAAGGCACTGGCGACCACCTGGATTCGTAGGAGAAAACTCCCTTTCTTCACTGAGGCATTCCTAGCAGTGACTAGAAGACGGGTAACAGCACTGCCTTTCAGTCAGCCTTGAGGCCGCCACTATCTGCCTTTCAAATGGGGGAAAATACTGCCTTTCTCCAGGCTTCTCAATTACACACCGGATCACCCAGCACATATACCTCTCTTCTCTGACAAGCCAAAGGAGGCCCTTGCAACACAATTCGGCCTTCTGCGATGAAACTTTGGGATGCAGTGTGTTCTGCATGTGCTGAGTGGCATAATCCTCTAAATGCCCTCAGGAGGCCTAGGTGACTTTGCATGTTCCAAATGCCTAACAAGGCTCAGGGTAAAACTCTAGATTCTTTCGGGCTGGACCTAAAGTCTACTTTCCGCCTCACTTAGAGAGACGTCGAGCACGAGTCCCCAAAGTGGATTAGAGCCCCAGTGGTTTCTTTCAGGGCAGCTTAAGTGTCCTCCACGTGGCAGACCCGCATGGAAAGAAAGCCTGCCCAAGAAACGTGCTCCTGGGGCTGCTTCAAAGCTGTGGAACGCTAGCCATAGAGAACAGATTAATTCCCGGCGCTTTCACCTGCATAGTGAGGGATGGTCCCAGAGCCGTGTATCCCTTGTTTGTGCTCAGAAGGCTTTTGCTACACGGTGCACATCCTCGGAAAGAAGTGCCCCCGTGAGAGGCTTGAGCGCTGTGAGGCATACTAAAGCTAAAGCCGTCCATTGACTGAGACTTCCTGGAAACTGGTGCACCCCTGCCTCTGCTAATGGGAAAATGTGCACCTTACTTCGTGACTAGAGGTCACCTTTAGTTGGCACTTTAGCTACAGTATGCTCTGGGCTGAGCTCCAGGAAAGAACCGCAAGCGCCCCGTTTCTTTTGCAAAAGCTCACTGCTCCTCAGAGGCATCTGTGGATTGAACAGTGTCCTGGTGGTGTGGTGTTCAGGCAGCTTGGAAGCTGCACCCTAGTTGCTTTCTAAAGGGGGAGAGTCGGGCTTCTCCCCCATGCTCCAGTTTCCAACTTGACCCCACAGCGCATTTACCGGCACTCTCTGACTGACTACTGGAGACTTTTGGCCACACGGGGCCTTTCTCTGATCACACTTCGTTGCAGGCGGGGTCTTTTGCATGCCGTGCATAGCATTACCCGCTTACTGACTTAGTCAGGCCTAGGTGACTTTGGATCGTCCAAATGTCTCACAAGTTGACCGGTTTTTCTCTTCTTTCTGTCAGGCTGGACCTACAGTGTACCTTGTGTCACAATAGAGAGATGACAGGTAAGAGTCGCCAGGGGGCTCTGTAGGCTCAGGGATTCTTTCAGTGCAGCTCAGAGGGCCTCCACAGAGGGAGAGCCACGTTGATTGTAATACTGGCAAAAACGTTGTCCTGGGGCTGCTTTACAGCGGTAGAAATCAAGCTATGCAAGCGAGGAGCAGTTCATTGCCCTTCCCTCTGCATAGAAAGGGTTGACCCCAACAGCCTGTTCTGCGCTGTGTTGCTCGGAAAACAAACAGGGTACTCACGGCACACACGCTCTCCCTCAGAAGGGAATTCATACGCGACGCTCTGAGGCCTCCGGAGAGCCGTAGAGGAGTTAAAGCACTCTATCGAGTCAGGGTTCATGGAGATGGCTGCACAGCAAACTTTGCTGATAGGAAACACTCGTGCTTACCTTGAGGCCTCGGGTCACGTTTACTTCGCACTTTAGCTAGGGGAAGCCGTGGGATGAGCTCCTAGCAAGGCACTGGCGACCACCTGGATTCGTAGGAGAAAACTCCCTTTCTTCACTGAGGCATTCCTAGCAGTGACTAGAAGACGGGTAACAGCACTGCCTTTCAGTCAGCCTTGAGGCCGCCACTATCTGCCTTTCAAATGGGGGGAAATACTGCCTTTCTCCAGGCTTCTCAAATACACACCGGATCACCCAGCACATATACCTCTCTTCTCTGACAAGCCAAAGGAGGCCCTTGCAATACAATTCGGCCTTCTGCGATGAAACTTTGGGATGCAGTGTGTTCTGCATGTGCTGAGTGGCATAATCCTCTAAATGCCCTCAGGAGGCCTAGGTGACTTTGCATGTTCCAAATGCCTAACAAGCCTCAGGGTAAATCTCTACTTTCTTTCGGGCTGGACCTAAAGTCTACTTTCCGCCTCACTTAGAGAGACGTCGAGCACGAGTCCCCAAAGTGGATTGGAGCCCCGGTGGTTTCTTTCAGGGCAGCTTAGGTGTCCTCCACGTGGCAGACCCGCATGGAAAGAAAGCCTTCCCAAGAACCGTGCTCCTGGGGCTCTTTCAAAGCTGTGGAACGCTAGCCCTAGAGAACAGATTAGTTCCCGGCCCTTTCACCTGCATAGTGAGGGATGGTCCCAGAGCCGTGTATTCCTTGTTTGTGCTCAGAAGGCTTTTGCTACACGGTGCACATCCTCGGAAAGAAGTGCCCCCGTGAGAGGCTTGAGCTCTGTGAGGCATACTAAAGCTAAAGCCGTCCATTGACTGAGACTTCCTGGAAACTGGTGCACCCCTGCCTCTGCTAATGGGAAAATGTGCACCTTACTTCGTGACTAGAGGTCACATTTAGTTGGCACTTTAGCTACAGTATGCTCTGAGCTGAGCTCCCAGGAGGGAACCGCAAGCGCCCAGTTTCTCTTGCAAAAGCTCACTGCTCCTCAGAGGCAGATGAGGAGTGAACAGTGTCCTGGTGGTGTGGTGTTCAGGCAGCTTGGAAGCTGCACCGTAGTTGCTTTCCAAAGGGGGAGAGTAGGGCTTCTCCCCCATGCTCCAGTTTCCAACTTGACCCCACAGCGCATTTACCGGCACTCTCTGACTGACTACTAGAGACTTTTGGCCACACGGGGCCTTTCTCTGATCACACTTCGTTGCAGGCGGGGTCTTTTGCATGCCATGCATAGCATTACCCGCTTAATGACTTAGTCAGGCCTAGGTGACTTTGGATCGTCCAAATGTCTCACAAGTTGACCGTTTATTCTCTTCTTTCTGTCAGGCTGGACCTACAGTGTACCTTGTGTCACAATAGAGAGATGACAGGTAAGAGTCGCCAGGGGGCTCTGTAGGCTCAGGGATTCTTTCAGTGCAGCTCAGAGGGCCTCCACAGAGGGAGAGCCACGTTGATTGTAATACTGGCAAAAACGTTGTCCTGGGGCTGCTTTACAGCGGTAGAATTCAAGCTATGCAAGCGAGGAGCAGTTCATTGCCCTTCCCTCTGCATAGAAAGGGTTGACCCCAACAGCCTGTTCTGCGCTGTGTTGCTCGGAAAACAAACAGGGGACTCACGGCACACACGCTCTCCCTCAGAAGGGAATTCATACGCGACTCTCTGAGGCCTCCGGAGAGCCGTAGAGGAGTTAAAGCACTCTATCGAGTCAGGGTTCATGGAGATGGCTGCACAGCAAACTTTGCTGATAGGAAACACTCGTGCTTACCTTGAGGACTCGGGTCACGTTTACTTCGCACTTTAGCTAGGGGAAGCCGTGGGATGAGCTCCTAGCAAGGCACTGCCGACCACCTGGATTCGTAGCAGAAAACTCCCTTTCTTCACTGAGGCATTCCTAGCAGTGACTAGAAGACGGGTAACAGCACTGCCTTTCAGTCAGCCGTGAGGCCGCCACTATCTGCCTTTCAAATGGGGGGAAATACTGCCTTTCTCCAGGCTTCTCAATTACACACCGGATCACCCAGCACATATACCTCTCTTCTCTGACAAGCCAAAGGAGGCCCTTGCAACACAATTCGGCCTTCTGCGATGAAACTTTGGGATGCAGTGTGTTCTGCATGTGCTGAGTGGCATAATCCTCTAAATGCCCTCAGGAGGCCTAGGTGACTTTGCATGTTCCAAATGCCTAACAAGCCTCAGGGTAAATCTCTACTTTCTTTCGGGCTGGACCTAAAGTCTACTTTCCGCCTCACTTAGAGAGACGTCGAGCACGAGTCCCCAAAGTGGATTGGAGCCCCGGTGGTTTCTTTCAGGGCAGCTTAGGTGTCCTCCACGTGGCAGACTCGCATGGAAAGAAAGCCTGCCCAAGAACCGTGTTCCAGGGGCTCTTTCAAAGCTGTGGAACGCTAGCCATAGAGAACAGATTAGTTCCCGGCCCTTTCACCTGCATAGTGAGGGATGGTCCCAGAGCCGTGTATCCCTTGTTTGTGCTGAGAAGGCTTTTGCTACACGGTGCACATCCTCGGAAAGAAGTGCCCCCGTGAGAGGCTTGAGCGCTGTGAGGCATACTAAAGCTAAAGCCGTCCATTGACTGAGACTTCCTGGAAACTGGTGCACCCCTGCCTCTGCTAATGGGAAAATGTGCACCTTACTTCGTGACTAGAGGTCACATTTAGTTGGCACTTTAGCTACAGTATGCTCTGGGCTGAGCTCCAGGAAAGAACCGCAAGCGCCCGGTTTCTTTTGCAAAAGCTCACTGCTCCTCAGAGGCATCTGTGGAGTGAACAGTGTCCTGGTGGTGTGGTGTTCAGGCAGCTTGGAAGCTGCACCGTAGTTGCTTTCCAAAGGGGGAGAGTCGGGCTTCTCCCCCATGCTCCAGTTTCCAACTTGACCCCACAGCGCATTTACCGGCACTCTCTGACTGACTACTAGAGACTTTTGGCCACACGGGGCCTTTCTCTGATCACACTTCGTTGCAGGCGGGGTCTTTTGCATGCCGTGCATAGCATTACCCGCTTAATGACTTAGTCAGGCCTAGGTGACTTTGGATCGTCCAAATGTCTCACAAGTTGACCGTTTTTTCTCTTCTTTCTGTCAGGCTGGACCTACAGTGTACCTTGTGTCACAATAGAGAGATGACAGGTAAGAGTCGCCAGGGGGCTCTGTAGGCTCAGGGATTCTTTCAGTGCAGCTCAGAGGGCCTCCAAAGAGGGAGAGCCACGTTGATTGTAATACTGGCAAAAACGTTGTCCTGGGGCTGCTTTACAGCGGTAGAATTCAAGCTATGCAAGCGAGGAGCAGTTCATTGCCCTTCCCTCTGCATAGAAAGGGTTGACCCCAACAGCCTGTTCTGCGCTGTGTTGCTCGGAAAACAAACAGGGGACTCACGGCACACACGCTCTCCCTCAGAAGGGAATTCATACGCGACTCTCTGAGGCCTCCGGAGAGCCGTAGAGGAGTTAAAGCACTCTATCGAGTCAGGGTTCATGGAGATGGCTGCACAGCAAACTTTGCTGATAGGAAACACTCGTGCTTACCTTGAGGCCTCGGGTCACGTTTACTTCGCACTTTAGCTAGGGCAAGCCGTGGGATGAGCTCCTAGCAAGGCACTGGCGACCACCTGGATTCGTAGCAGAAAACTCCCTTTCTTCAGTGAGGCATTCCTAGCAGTGACTAGAAGACGGGTAACAGCACTGCCTTTCAGTCAGCCGTGAGGCCGCCACTATCTGCCTTTCAAATGGGGGGAAATACTGCCTTTCTCCAGGCTTCTCAATTACACACCGGATCACCCAGCACATATACCTCTCTTCTCTGACAAGCCAAAGGAGGCCCTTGCAACACAATTCGGCCTTCTGCGATGAAACTTTGGGATGCAGTGTGTTCTGCATGTGCTGAGTGGCATAATCCTCTAAATGCCCTCAGGAGGCCTAGGTGACTTTGCATGTTCCAAATGCCTAACAAGGCTCAGGGTAAATCTCTACTTTCTTTCGGGCTGGACCTAAAGTCTACTTTCCGCCTCACTTAGAGAGACGTCGAGCACGAGTCCCCAAAGTGGATTGGAGCCCCGGTGGTTTCTTTCAGGGCAGCTTAGGTGTCCTCCACGTGGCACACCCGCATGGAAAGAAAGCCTGCCTAAGAAACGTGCTCCTGGGGCTCTTTCAAAGCTGTGGAACGCTAGCCATAGAGAACAGATTAGTTCCCGGCCCTTTCACCTGCATAGTGAGGGATGGTCCCAGAGCCGTGTATCCCTTGTTTGTGCTCAGAAGGCTTTTGCTACACGGTGCACATCCTCGGAAAGAAGTGCCCCCGTGAGAGTCTTGAGCGCTGTGAGGCATACTAAAGCTATAGCCGTTCATTGACTGAGACTTCCTGGAAACTGGTGCACCCCTGCCTCTGCTAATGGGAAAATGTGCACCTTACTTCGTGACTAGAGGTCACATTTAGTTGGCACTTTAGCTACAGTATGCTCTGGGCTGAGCTCCCAGGAAAGAACCGCACGCGCCCCGTTTCTTTTGCAAAAGCTCACTGCTCCTCATAGGCATCTGTGGAGTGAACAGTGTCCTGGTGGTGTGGTGTTCAGGCAGCTTGGAAGCTGCACCGTAGTTGCTTTCCAAAGGGGGAGAGTCGGGCTTCTCCCCCATGCTCCAGTTTCCAACTTGACCCCACAGCGCATTTACCGGCACTCTCTGACTGACTACTGGAGACTTTTGGCCACACGGGGCCTTTCTCTGATCACACTTCGTTGCAGGCGGGGTCTTTTGCATGCCGTGCATAGCATTACCCGCTTAATGACTTAGTCAGGCCTAGGTGACTTTGGATCGTCCAAATGTCTCACAAGTTGACCGTTTTTTCTCTTCTTTCTGTCAGGCTGGACCTACAGTGTACCTTGTGTCACAATAGAGAGATGACAGGCAAGAGTCGCCAGGGGGCTCTGTAGGCTCAGGGATTCTTTCAGTGCAGCTCAGAGGGCCTCCACAGAGGGAGAGCCACGTTGATTGTAATACTGGCAAAAACGTTGTCCTGGGGCTGCTTTACAGCGGTAGAAATCAAGCTATGCAAGCGAGGAGCAGTTCATTGCCCTTCCCTCTGCATAGAAAGGGTTGACCCCAACAGCGTGTTCTGCGCTGTGTTGCTCGGAAAACAAACAGGGGACTCACGGCACACACGCTCTCCCTCAGAAGGGAATTCATACGCGACGCTCTGAGGCCTCCGGAGAGCCGTAGAGGAGTTAAAGCACTCTATCGAGTCAGGGTTCATGGAGATGGCTGCACAGCAAACTTTGCTGATAGGAAACACTCGTGCTTACCTTGAGGACTCGGGTCACGTTTACTTCGCACTTTAGCTAGGGGAAGCCGTGGGATGAGCTCCTAGCAAGGCACTGCCGACCACCTGGATTCGTAGCAGAAAACTCCCTTTCTTCACTGAGGCATTCCTAGCAGTGACTAGAAGACGGGTAACAGCACTGCCTTTCAGTCAGCCGTGAGGCCGCCACTATCTGCCTTTCAAATGGGGGGAAATACTGCCTTTCTCCAGGCTTCTCAATTACACACCGGATCACCCAGCACATATACCTCTCTTCTCTGACAAGCCAAAGGAGGCCCTTGCAACACAATTCGGCCTTCTGCGATGAAACTTTGGGATGCAGTGTGTTCTGCATGTGCTGAGTGGCATAATCCTCTAAATGCCCTCAGGAGGCCTAGGTGACTTTGCATGTTCCAAATGCCTAACAAGGCTCAGGGTAAATCTCTACTTTCTTTCGGGCTGGACCTAAAGTCTACTTTCCGCCTCACTTAGAGAGACGTCGAGCACGAGTCCCCAAAGTGGATTGGAGCCCCGGTGGTTTCTTTCAGGGCAGCTTAGGTGTCCTCCACGTGGCACACCCGCATGGAAAGAAAGCCTGCCTAAGAAACGTGCTCCTGGGGCTCTTTCAAAGCTGTGGAACGCTAGCCATAGAGAACAGATTAGTTCCCGGCCCTTTCACCTGCATAGTGAGGGATGGTCCCAGAGCCGTGTATCCCTTGTTTGTGCTCAGAAGGCTTTTGCTACACGGTGCACATCCTCGGAAAGAAGTGCCCCCGTGAGAGTCTTGAGCGCTGTGAGGCATACTAAAGCTATAGCCGTCCATTGACTGAGACTTCCTGGAAACTGGTGCACCCCTGCCTCTGCTAATGGGAAAATGTGCACCTTACTTCGTGACTAGAGGTCACATTTAGTTGGCACTTTAGCTACAGTATGCTCTGAGCTGAGCTCCCAGGAAGGAACCGCAAGCGCCCGGTTTCTCTTGCAAAAGCTCACTGCTCCTCAGAGGCAGATGAGGAGTGAACAGTGTCCTGGTGGTGTGGTGTTCAGGCAGCTTGGAAGCTGCACCGTAGTTGCTTTCCAAAGGGGGAGAGTCGGGCTTCTCCCCCATGCTCCAGTTTCCAACTTGACCCCACAGCGCATTTACCGGCACTCTCTGACTGACTACTGGAGACTTTTGGCCACACGGGGCCTTTCTCTGATCACACTTCGTTGCAGGCGGGGTCTTTTGCATGCCGTGCATAGCATTACCCGCTTAATGACTTAATCAGGCCTAGGTGACTTTGGATCGTCCAAATGTCTCACAAGTTGACCGTTTTTTCTCTTCTTTCTGTCAGGCTGGACCTACAGTGTACCTTGTGTCACAATAGAGAGATGACAGGTAAGAGTCGCCAGGGGGCTCTGTAGGCTCAGCGATTCTTTCAGGGCATCTCAGAGGGCCTCCACAGAGGGAGAGCCACGTTGATTGTAATACTGGCAAAAACGTTGTCCTGGGGCTGCTTTACAGCGGTAGAAATCAAGCTATGCAAGCGAGGAGCAGTTCATTGCCCTTCCCTCTGCATAGAAAGGGTTGACCCCAACAGCCTGTTCTGCGCTGTGTTGCTCGGAAAACAAACAGGGGACTCACGGCACACACGCTCTCCCTCAGAAGGGAATTCATACGCGACGCTCTGAGGCCTCCGGAGAGCCGTAGAGGAGTTAAAGCACTCTATCGAGTCAGGGTTCATGGAGATGGCTGCACAGCAAACTTTGCTGATAGGAAACACTCGTGCTTACCTTGAGGACTCGGGTCACGTTTACTTCGCACTTTAGCTAGGGCAAGCCGTGGGATGAGCTCCTGGCAAGGCACTGGCGACCACCTGGATTCGTAGGAGAAAACTCCCTTTCTTCACTGAGGCATTCCTAGCAGTGACTAGAAGACGGGTAACAGCACTGCCTTTCAGTCAGCCTTGAGGCCGCCACTATCTGCCTTTCAAATGGGGGGAAATACTGCCTTTCTCCAGGCTTCTCAATTACACACCGGATCACCCAGCACATATACCTCTCTTCTCTGACAAGCCAAAGGAGGCCCTTGCAACACAATTCGGCCTTCTGCGATGAAACTTTGGGATGCAGTGTGTTCTGCATGTGCTGAGAGGCATAATCCTCTAAATGCCCTCAGGAGGCCTAGGTGACTTTGCATGTTCCAAATGCCTAGCAAGGCTCAGGGTAAAACTCTAGATTCTTTCGGGCTGGACCTAAAGTCTACTTTCCGCCTCACTTAGAGAGACGTCGAGCACGAGTCCCCAAAGTGGATTGGAGCCCCGGTGGTTTCTTTCAGTGCAGCTTAAGTGTCCTCCACGTGGCACACCCGCATGGAAAGAAAGCCTGCCCAAGAACCGTGCTCCTGGGGCTGTTTCAAAGCTGTGGAACGCTAGCCATAGAGAACAGATTAGTTCCCGGCCCTTTCACCTGCATAGTGAGGGATGGTCCCAGAGCCGTGTATCCCTTGTTTGTGCTCAGAAGGCTTTTGCTACACGGTGCACATCCTCGGAAAGAAGTGCCCCCGTGAGAGGCTTGAGCGCTGTGAGGCATACTAAAGCTAAAGCCGTCCATTGACTGAGACTTCCTGGAAACTGGTGCACCCTGCCTCTGCTAATGGGAAAATGTGCACCTTACTTCGTGACTAGAGGTCACATTTAGTTGGCACTTTAGCTACAGTATGCTCTGGGCTGAGCTCCAGGAAAGAACCGCAAGCGCCCGGTTTCTTTTGCAAAAGCTCACTGCTCCTCAGAGGCATCTGTGGAGTGAACAGTGTCCTGGTGGTGTGGTGTTCAGGCAGCTTGGAAGCTGCACCGTAGTTGCTTTCCAAAGGGGGAGAGTCGGGCTTCTCCCCCATGCTCCAGTTTCCAACTTGACCCCACAGCGCATTTACCGGCACTCTCTGACTGACTACTGGAGACTTTTGGCCACACGGGGCCTTTCTCTGATCACACTTCGTTGCAGGCGGGGTCTTTTGCATGCCGTGCATAGCATTACCCGCTTACTGACTTAGTCAGGCCTAGGTGACTTTGGATCGTCCAAAGGTCTCACAAGTTGACCGTTTTTTCTCTTCTTTCTGTCAGGCTGGACCTACAGTGTACCTTGTGTCACAATAGAGAGATGACAGGTAAGAGTCGCCAGGGGGCTCTGTAGGCTCAGGGATTCTTTCAGTGCAGCTCAGAGGGCCTCCACAGAGGGAGAGCCACGTTGATTGTAATACTGGCAAAAACGTTGTCCTGGGGCTGCTTTACAGCGGTAGAATTCAAGCTATGCAAGCGAGGAGCAGTTCATTGCCCTTCCCTCTGCATAGAAAGGGTTGACCCCAACAGCCTGTTCTGCGCTGTGTTGCTCGGAAAACAAACAGGGGACTCACGGCACACACGCTCTCCCTCAGAAGGGAATTCATACGCGACGCTCTGAGGCCTCCGGAGAGCCGTAGAGGAGTTAAAGCACTCTATCGAGTCAGGGTTCATGGAGATGGCTGCCCAGCAAACTTTGCTGATAGGAAACACTCGTGCTTACCTTGAGGCCTCGGGTCACGTTTACTTCGCACTTTAGCTAGGGCAAGCCGTGGGATGAGCTCCTAGCAAGGCACTGGCGACCACCTGGATTCGTAGCAGAAAACTCCCTTTCTTCACTGAGGCATTCCTAGCAGTGACTAGAAGACGGGTAACAGCACTGCCTTTCAGTCAGCCTTGAGGCCGCCACTATCTGCCTTTCAAATGGGGGGAAATACTGCCTTTCGCCAGGCTTCTCAATTACACACCGGATCACCCAGCACATATACCTCTCTTCTCTGACAAGCCAAAGGAGGCCCTTGCAACACAATTCGGCCTTCTGCGATGAAACTTTGGGATGCAGTGTGTTCTGCATGTGCTGAGTGGCATAATCCTCTAAATGCCCTCAGGAGGCCTAGGTGACTTTGCATGTTCCAAATGCCTAACAAGGCTCAGGGTAAATCTCTACTTTCTTTCGGGCTGGACCTAAAGTCTACTTTCCGCCTCACTTAGAGAGACGTCGAGCACGAGTCCCCAAAGTGGATTGGAGCCCCGGTGGTTTCTTTCAGGGCAGCTTAGGTGTACTCCACGTGGCAGACTCGCATGGAAAGAAAGCCTGCCCAAGAACCGTGCTCCTGGGGCTCTTTCAAAGCTGTGGAACGCTAGCCATAGAGAACAGATTAGTTCCCGGCCCTTTCACCTGCATAGTGAGGGATGGTCCCAGAGCCGTGTATCCCTTGTTTGTGCTGAGAAGGCTTTTGCTACACGGTGCACATCCTCGGAAAGAAGTGCCCCCGTGAGAGGCTTGAGCGCTGTGAGGCATACTAAAGCTAAAGCCGTCCATTGACTGAGACTTCCTGGAAACTGGTGCACCCCTGCCTCTGCTAATGGGAAAATGTGCACCTTACTTCGTGACTAGAGGTCACATTTAGTTGGCACTTTAGCTACAGTATGCTCTGGGCTTAGCTCCAGGAAAGAACCGCAAGCGCCCCGTTTCTTTTGCAAAAGCTCACTGCTCCTCATAGGCATCTGTGGAGTGAACAGTGTCCTGGTGGTGTGGTGTTCAGGCAGCTTGGAAGCTGCACCGTAGTTGCTTTCCAAAGGGGGAGAGTCGGGCTTCTCCCCCATGCTCCAGTTTCCAACTTGACCCCACAGCGCATTTACCGGCACTCTCTGACTGACTACTGGAGACTTTTGGCCACACGGGGCCTTTCTCTGATCACACTTCGTTGCAGGCGGGGTCTTTTGCATGCCGTGCATAGCATTACCCGCTTAATGACTTAGTCAGCCCTAGGTGACTTTGGATCGTCCAAATGTCTCACAAGTTGACCGTTTTTTCTCTTCTTTCTGTCAGGCTGGACCTACAGTGTACCTTGTGTCACAATAGAGAGATGACAGGTAAGAGTCGCCAGGGGGCTCTGTAGGCTCAGGGATTCTTTCAGTGCAGCTCAGAGGGCCTCCACAGAGGGAGAGCCACGTTGATTGTAATACTGGCAAAAACGTTGTCCTGGGGCTGCTTTACAGCGGTAGAATTCAAGCTATGCAAGCGAGGAGCAGTTCATTGCCCTTCCCTCTGCATAGAAAGGGTTGACCCCAACAGCCTGTTCTGCGCTGTGTTGCTCGGAAAACAAACAGGGGACTCACGGCACACACGCTCTCCCTCAGAAGGGAATTCATACGCGACGCTCTGAGGCCTCCGGAGAGCCGTAGAGGAGTTAAAGCACTCTATCGAGTCAGGGTTCATGGAGATGGCTGCACAGCAAACTTTGCTGATAGGAAACACTCGTGCTTACCTTGAGGACTCGGGTCACGTTTACTTCGCACTTTAGCTAGGGCAAGCCGTGGGATGAGCTCCTAGCAAGGCAATGGCGACCACCTGGATTCGTAGGAGAAAACTCCCTTTCTTCACTGAGGCATTCCTAGCAGTGACTAGAAGACGGGTAACAGCACTGCCTTTCAGTCAGCCTTGAGGCCGCCACTATCTGCCTTTCAAATGGGGGGAAATACTGCTTTTCTCCAGGCTTCTCAATTACACACCGGATCACCCAGCACATATACCTCTCTTCTCTGACAAGCCAATGGAGGCCCTTGCAACACAATTCGGCCTTCTGCGATGAAAATTTGGGATGCAGTGTGTTCTGCATGTGCTGAGTGGCATAATCCTCTAAATGCGCTCAGGAGGCCTAGGTGACTTTGCATGTTCCAAATGCCTAACAAGGCTCAGGGTAAATCTCTACTTTCTATCGGGCTGGACCTAAAGTCTACTTTCCGCCTCACTTAGAGAGACGTCGAGCACGAGTCCCCAAAGTGGATTGGAGCCCCGGTGGTTTATTTCAGGGCAGCTTAGGTGTCCTCCACGTGGCAGACCCGCATGGAAAGAAAGCCTGCCCAAGAACCGTGCTCCTGGGGCTGTTTCAAAGCTGTGGAACGCTAGCCCTAGAGAACAGATTAGTTCCCGGCCCTTTCACCTGCATAGTGAGGAATGGTCCCAGAGCCGTGTATTCCTTGTTTGTGCTCAGAAGGCTTTTGCTACACGGTGCACATCCTCGGAAAGAAGTGCCCCCGTGAGAGGCTTGAGCTCTGTGAGGCATACTAAAGCTAAAGCCGTCCATTGACTGAGACTTCCTGGAAACTGGTGCACCCCTGCCTCTGCTAATGGGAAAATGTGCACCTTACTTCGTGACTAGAGGTCACATTTAGTTGGCACTTTAGCTACAGTATGCTCTGGGCTGAGCTCCAGGAAAGAACCGCAAGCGCCCGGTGTCTCTTGCAAAAGCTCACTGCTCCTCATAGGCATCTGTGGAGTGAACAGTGTCCTGGTGGTGTGGTGTTCAGGCAGCTTGGAAGCTGCACCCTAGTTGCTTTCCAAAGGGGGAGAGTCGGGCTTCTCCCCCATGCTCCAGTTTCCAACTTGACCCCACAGCGCATTTACCGGCACTCTCTGACTGACTACTGGAGACTTTTGGCCACACGGGGCCTTTCTCTGATCACACTTCGTTGCAGGCGGGGTCTTTTGCATGCCGTGCATAGCATTACCCGCTTAATGACTTAGTCAGGCCTAGGTGACTTTGGATTGTCCAAATGTCTCACAAGTTGACCGTTTTTTCTCTTCTTTCTGTCAGGCTGGACCTACAGTGTACCTTGTGTCACAATAGAGAGATGACAGGTAAGAGTCGCCAGGGGGCTCTGTAGGCTCAGGGATTCTTTCAGTGCAGCTCAGAGGGCCTCCACAGAGGGAGAGCCACGTTGATTGTAATACTGGCAAAAACGTTGTCCTGGGGCTGCTTTACAGCGGTAGAAATCAAGCTATGCAAGCGAGGAGCAGTTCATTGCCCTTCCCTCTGCATAGAAAGGGTTGACCCCAACAGCCTGTTCTGCGCTGTGTTGCTCGGAAAACAAACAGGGGACTCACGGCACACACGCTCTCCCTCAGAAGGGAATTCATACGCGACTCTCTGAGGCCTCCGGAGAGCCGTAGAGGAGTTAAAGCACTCTATCGAGTCAGGGTTCATGGAGATGGCTGCACAGCAAACTTTGCTGATAGGAAACACTCGTGCTTACCTTGAGGCCTCGGGTCACGTTTACTTCGCACTTTAGCTAGGGCAAGCCGTGGGATGAGCTCCTAGCAAGGCACTGGCGACCACCTGGATTCGTAGGAGAAAACTCCCTTTCTTCACTGAGGCATTCCTAGCAGTGACTAGAAGACGGGTAACAGCACTGCCTTTCAGTCAGCCTTGAGGCCGCCACTATCTGCCTTTCAAATGGGGGGAAATACTGCCTTTCTCCAGGCTTCTCAATTACCCAGCGGATCACCCAGCACATATACCTCTCTTCTCTGACAAGCCAAAGGAGACCCTTGCAACACAATTCGGCCTTCTGCGATGAAACTTTGGGATGCAGTGTGTTCTGCATGTGCTGAGTGGCATAATCCTCTAAATGCCCTCAGGAGGCCTAGGTGACTTTGCATGTTCCAAATGCCTAGCAAGGCTCAGGGTAAATCTCTACTTTCTTTCGGGCTGGACCTAAAGTCTACTTTCCGCCTCACTTAGAGAGACGTCGAGCACGAGTCCCCAAAGTGGATTGGAGCACCGGTGGTTTCTTTCAGGGCACCTTAGGTTTCCTCCACGTGGCACACACGCATGGAAAGAAAGCCTGCTCAAGAACCGTGCTCCTGGGGCTGTTTCAACGCTGTGGAACGCTAGCCATAGAGAACAGATTAGTTCCCAGCCCTTTCACCTGCATAGTGAGGGATGGTCCCAGAGCCGTGTATCCCTTGTTTGTGCTCAGAAGGCTTTGGCTACACGGTGCACATCCTCGGAAAGAAGTGCCCCCGTGAGAGGCTTGAGCGCTGTGAGGCATACTAAAGCTAAAGCCCTCCATTGACTGAGACTTCCTGGAAACTGGTGCACCCCTGCCTCTGCTAATGGGAAAATGTGCACCTTACTTCGTGACTAGAGGTCACATTTAGTTGGCACTTTAGCTACAGTATGCTCTGAGCTGAGCTCCCAGGAAGGAACCGCAAGCGCCCGGTTTCTCTTGCAAAAGCTCACTGCTCCTCAGAGGCATCTGTGGAGTGAACAGTGTCCTGGTGGTGTGGTGTTCAGGCAGCTTGGAAGCTGCACCGTAGTTGCTTTCCAAAGGGGGAGAGTCGGGCTTCTCCCCCATGCTCCAGTTTCCAACTTGACCCCACAGCGCATGTACCGGCACTCTCTGACTGACTACTGGAGACTTTTGGCCACACGGGGCCTTTCTCTGATCACACTTCGTTGCAGGCGGGGTCTTTTGCATGCCGTGCATAGCATTACCCGCTTAATGACTTAGTCAGGCCTAGGTGACTTTGGATCGTCCAAATGTCTCACAAGTTGACCGTTTTTTCTCTTCTTTCTGTCAGGCTGGACCTACAGTGTACCTTGTGTCACAATAGAGAGATGACAGGTAAGAGTCGCCAGGGGGCTCTGTAGGCTCAGGGATTCTTTCAGTGCAGCTCAGAGGGCCTCCACAGAGGGAGAGCCACGTTGATTGTAATACTGGCAAAAACGTTGTCCTGGGGCTGCTTTACAGTGGTAGAATTCAAGCTATGCAAGCGAGGAGCAGTTCATTGCCCTTCCCTCTGCATAGAAAGGGTTGACCCCAACAGCCTGTTCTGCGCTGTGTTGCTCGGAAAACAAACAGGGGACTCACGGCACACACGCTCTCCCTCAGAAGGGAATTCATACGCGACGCTCTGAGGCCTCCGGAGAGCCGTAGAGGAGTTAAAGCACTCTATCGAGTCAGGGTTCATGGAGATGGCTGCCCAGCAAACTTTGCTGATAGGAAACACTCGTGCTTACCTTGAGGACTCGGGTCACGTTTACTTCGCACTTTAGCTAGGGCAAGCCGTGGGATGAGCTCCTAGCAAGCCACTGGCGACCACCTGGATTCGTAGGAGAAAACTCCCTTTCTTCACTGAGGCATTCCTAGCAGTGACTAGAAGACGGGTAACAGCACTGCCTTTCAGTCAGCCTTGAGGCCGCCACTATCTGCCTTTCAAATGGGGGGAAATACTGCCTTTCTCCAGGCTTCTCAAATACACACCGGATCACCCAGCACATATACCTCTCTTCTCTGACAAGCCAAAGGAGGCCCTTGCAACACAATTCGGCCTTCTGCGATGAAACTTTGGGATGCAGTGTGTTCTGCATGTGCTGAGTGGCATAATCCTCTAAATGCCCTCAGGAGGCCTAGGTGACTTTGCATGTTCCAAATGCCTAACAAGGCTCAGGGTAAATCTCTACTTTCTTTCGGGCTGGACCTAAAGTCTACTTCCCGCCTCACTTAGAGAGACGTCGAGCACGAGTCCCCAAAGTGGATTGGAGCCCCGGTGGTTTCTTTCAGGGCAGCTTAGGTGTCCTCCACGTGGCAGACCCGAATGGAAAGAAAGCCTTCCCAAGAACCGTGCTCCTGGGGCTCTTTCAAAGCTGTGGAACGCTAGCCCTAGAGAACAGATTAGTTCCCGGCCCTTTCACCTGCATAGTGAGGGATGGTCCCAGAGCCGTGTATTCCTTGTTTGTGCTCAGAAGGCTTTTGCTACACGGTGCACATCCTCGGAAAGAAGTGCCCCCGTGAGAGGCTTGAGCTCTGTGAGGCATACTAAAGCTAAAGCCGTCCATTGACTGAGACTTCCTGGAAACTGGTGCACCCCTGCCTCTGCTAATGGGAAAATGTGCACCTTACTTCGTGACTAGAGGTCACATTTAGTTGGCACTTTAGCTACAGTATGCTCTGAGCTGAGCTCCCAGGAGGGAACCGCAAGCGCCCGGTTTCTCTTGCAAAAGCTCACTGCTCCTCAGAGGCAGATGAGGAGTGAACAGTGTCCTGGTGGTGTGGTGTTCAGGCAGCTTGGAAGCTGCACCGTAGTTGCTTTCCAAAGGGGGAGAGTAGGGCTTCTCCCCCATGCTCCAGTTTCCAACTTGACCCCACAGCGCATTTACCGGCACTCTCTGACTGACTACTAGAGACTTTTGGCCACACGGGGCCTTTCTCTGATCACACTTCGTTGCAGGCGGGGTCTTTTGCATGCCATGCATAGCATTACCCGCTTAATGACTTAGTCAGGCCTAGGTGACTTTGGATCGTCCAAATGTCTCACAAGTTGACCGTTTATTCTCTTCTTTCTGTCAGGCTGGACCTACAGTGTACCTTGTGTCACAATAGAGAGATGACAGGTAAGAGTCGCCAGGGGGCTCTGTAGGCTCAGGGATTCTTTCAGTGCAGCTCAGAGGGCCTCCACAGAGGGAGAGCCACGTTGATTGTAATACTGGCAAAAACGTTGTCCTGGGGCTGCTTTACAGCGGTAGAATTCAAGCTATGCAAGCGAGGAGCAGTTCATTGCCCTTCCCTCTGCATAGAAAGGGTTGACCCCAACAGCCTGTTCTGCGCTGTGTTGCTCGGAAAACAAACAGGGGACTCACGGCACACACGCTCTCCCTCAGAAGGGAATTCATACGCGACTCTCTGAGGCCTCCGGAGAGCCGTAGAGGAGTTAAAGCACTCTATCGAGTCAGGGTTCATGGAGATGGCTGCACAGCAAACTTTGCTGATAGGAAACACTCGTGCTTACCTTGAGGACTCGGGTCACGTTTACTTCGCACTTTAGCTAGGGGAAGCCGTGGGATGAGCTCCTAGCAAGGCACTGCCGACCACCTGGATTCGTAGCAGAAAACTCCCTTTCTTCACTGAGGCATTCCTAGCAGTGACTAGAAGACGGGTAACAGCACTGCCTTTCAGTCAGCCGTGAGGCCGCCACTATCTGCCTTTCAAATGGGGGGAAATACTGCCTTTCTCCAGGCTTCTCAATTACACACCGGATCACCCAGCACATATACCTCTCTTCTCTGACAAGCCAAAGGAGGCCCTTGCAACACAATTCGGCCTTCTGCGATGAAACTTTGGGATGCAGTGTGTTCTGCATGTGCTGAGTGGCATAATCCTCTAAATGCCCTCAGGAGGCCTAGGTGACTTTGCATGTTCCAAATGCCTAACAAGCCTCAGGGTAAATCTCTACTTTCTTTCGGGCTGGACCTAAAGTCTACTTTCCGCCTCACTTAGAGAGACGTCGAGCACGAGTCCCCAAAGTGGATTGGAGCCCCGGTGGTTTCTTTCAGGGCAGCTTAGGTGTCCTCCACGTGGCAGACTCGCATGGAAAGAAAGCCTGCCCAAGAACCGTGTTCCAGGGGCTCTTTCAAAGCTGTGGAACGCTAGCCATAGAGAACAGATTAGTTCCCGGCCCTTTCACCTGCATAGTGAGGGATGGTCCCAGAGCCGTGTATCCCTTGTTTGTGCTGAGAAGGCTTTTGCTACACGGTGCACATCCTCGGAAAGAAGTGCCCCCGTGAGAGGCTTGAGCGCTGTGAGGCATACTAAAGCTAAAGCCGTCCATTGACTGAGACTTCCTGGAAACTGGTGCACCCCTGCCTCTGCTAATGGGAAAATGTGCACCTTACTTCGTGACTAGAGGTCACATTTAGTTGGCACTTTAGCTACAGTATGCTCTGGGCTGAGCTCCAGGAAAGAACCGCAAGCGCCCGGTTTCTTTTGCAAAAGCTCACTGCTCCTCAGAGGCATCTGTGGAGTGAACAGTGTCCTGGTGGTGTGGTGTTCAGGCAGCTTGGAAGCTGCACCGTAGTTGCTTTCCAAAGGGGGAGAGTCGGGCTTCTCCCCCATGCTCCAGTTTCCAACTTGACCCCACAGCGCATTTACCGGCACTCTCTGACTGACTACTAGAGACTTTTGGCCACACGGGGCCTTTCTCTGATCACACTTCGTTGCAGGCGGGGTCTTTTGCATGCCGTGCATAGCATTACCCGCTTAATGACTTAGTCAGGCCTAGGTGACTTTGGATCGTCCAAATGTCTCACAAGTTGACCGTTTTTTCTCTTCTTTCTGTCAGGCTGGACCTACAGTGTACCTTGTGTCACAATAGAGAGATGACAGGTAAGAGTCGCCAGGGGGCTCTGTAGGCTCAGGGATTCTTTCAGTGCAGCTCAGAGGGCCTCCAAAGAGGGAGAGCCACGTTGATTGTAATACTGGCAAAAACGTTGTCCTGGGGCTGCTTTACAGCGGTAGAATTCAAGCTATGCAAGCGAGGAGCAGTTCATTGCCCTTCCCTCTGCATAGAAAGGGTTGACCCCAACAGCCTGTTCTGCGCTGTGTTGCTCGGAAAACAAACAGGGGACTCACGGCACACACGCTCTCCCTCAGAAGGGAATTCATACGCGACTCTCTGAGGCCTCCGGAGAGCCGTAGAGGAGTTAAAGCACTCTATCGAGTCAGGGTTCATGGAGATGGCTGCACAGCAAACTTTGCTGATAGGAAACACTCGTGCTTACCTTGAGGCCTCGGGTCACGTTTACTTCGCACTTTAGCTAGGGCAAGCCGTGGGATGAGCTCCTAGCAAGGCACTGGCGACCACCTGGATTCGTAGCAGAAAACTCCCTTTCTTCAGTGAGGCATTCCTAGCAGTGACTAGAAGACGGGTAACAGCACTGCCTTTCAGTCAGCCTTGAGGCCGCCACTATCTGCCTTTCAAATGGGGGGAAATACTGCCTTTCTCCAGGCTTCTCAATTACACACCGGATCACCCAGCACATATACCTCTCTTCTCTGACAAGCCAAAGGAGGCCCTTGCAACACAATTCGGCCTTCTGCGATGAAACTTTGGGATGCAGTGTGTTCTGCATGTGCTGAGTGGCATAATCCTCTAAATGCCCTCAGGAGGCCTAGGTGACTTTGCATGTTCCAAATGCCTAACAAGGCTCAGGGTAAATCTCTACTTTCTTTCGGGCTGGACCTAAAGTCTACTTTCCGCCTCACTTAGAGAGACGTCGAGCACGAGTCCCCAAAGTGGATTGGAGCCCCGGTGGTTTCTTTCAGGGCAGCTTAGGTGTCCTCCACGTGGCACACCCGCATGGAAAGAAAGCCTGCCTAAGAAACGTGCTCCTGGGGCTCTTTCAAAGCTGTGGAACGCTAGCCATAGAGAACAGATTAGTTCCCGGCCCTTTCACCTGCATAGTGAGGGATGGTCCCAGAGCCGTGTATCCCTTGTTTGTGCTCAGAAGGCTTTTGCTACACGGTGCACATCCTCGGAAAGAAGTGCCCCCGTGAGAGTCTTGAGCGCTGTGAGGCATACTAAAGCTATAGCCGTTCATTGACTGAGACTTCCTGGAAACTGGTGCACCCCTGCCTCTGCTAATGGGAAAATGTGCACCTTACTTCGTGACTAGAGGTCACATTTAGTTGGCACTTTAGCTACAGTATGCTCTGGGCTGAGCTCCCAGGAAAGAACCGCACGCGCCCCGTTTCTTTTGCAAAAGCTCACTGCTCCTCATAGGCATCTGTGGAGTGAACAGTGTCCTGGTGGTGTGGTGTTCAGGCAGCTTGGAAGCTGCACCGTAGTTGCTTTCCAAAGGGGGAGAGTCGGGCTTCTCCCCCATGCTCCAGTTTCCAACTTGACCCCACAGCGCATTTACCGGCACTCTCTGACTGACTACTGGAGACTTTTGGCCACACGGGGCCTTTCTCTGATCACACTTCGTTGCAGGCGGGGTCTTTTGCATGCCGTGCATAGCATTACCCGCTTAATGACTTAGTCAGGCCTAGGTGACTTTGGATCGTCCAAATGTCTCACAAGTTGACCGTTTTTTCTCTTCTTTCTGTCAGGCTGGACCTACAGTGTACCTTGTGTCACAATAGAGAGATGACAGGCAAGAGTCGCCAGGGGGCTCTGTAGGCTCAGGGATTCTTTCAGTGCAGCTCAGAGGGCCTCCACAGAGGGAGAGCCACGTTGATTGTAATACTGGCAAAAACGTTGTCCTGGGGCTGCTTTACAGCGGTAGAAATCAAGCTATGCAAGCGAGGAGCAGTTCATTGCCCTTCCCTCTGCATAGAAAGGGTTGACCCCAACAGCGTGTTCTGCGCTGTGTTGCTCGGAAAACAAACAGGGGACTCACGGCACACACGCTCTCCCTCAGAAGGGAATTCATACGCGACGCTCTGAGGCCTCCGGAGAGCCGTAGAGGAGTTAAAGCACTCTATCGAGTCAGGGTTCATGGAGATGGCTGCACAGCAAACTTTGCTGATAGGAAACACTCGTGCTTACCTTGAGGACTCGGGTCACGTTTACTTCGCACTTTAGCTAGGGGAAGCCGTGGGATGAGCTCCTAGCAAGGCACTGCCGACCACCTGGATTCGTAGCAGAAAACTCCCTTTCTTCACTGAGGCATTCCTAGCAGTGACTAGAAGACGGGTAACAGCACTGCCTTTCAGTCAGCCGTGAGGCCGCCACTATCTGCCTTTCAAATGGGGGGAAATACTGCCTTTCTCCAGGCTTCTCAATTACACACCGGATCACCCAGCACATATACCTCTCTTCTCTGACAAGCCAAAGGAGGCCCTTGCAACACAATTCGGCCTTCTGCGATGAAACTTTGGGATGCAGTGTGTTCTGCATGTGCTGAGTGGCATAATCCTCTAAATGCCCTCAGGAGGCCTAGGTGACTTTGCATGTTCCAAATGCCTAACAAGGCTCAGGGTAAATCTCTACTTTCTTTCGGGCTGGACCTAAAGTCTACTTTCCGCCTCACTTAGAGAGACGTCGAGCACGAGTCCCCAAAGTGGATTGGAGCCCCGGTGGTTTCTTTCAGGGCAGCTTAGGTGTCCTCCACGTGGCACACCCGCATGGAAAGAAAGCCTGCCTAAGAAACGTGCTCCTGGGGCTCTTTCAAAGCTGTGGAACGCTAGCCATAGAGAACAGATTAGTTCCCGGCCCTTTCACCTGCATAGTGAGGGATGGTCCCAGAGCCGTGTATCCCTTGTTTGTGCTCAGAAGGCTTTTGCTACACGGTGCACATCCTCGGAAAGAAGTGCCCCCGTGAGAGTCTTGAGCGCTGTGAGGCATACTAAAGCTATAGCCGTCCATTGACTGAGACTTCCTGGAAACTGGTGCACCCCTGCCTCTGCTAATGGGAAAATGTGCACCTTACTTCGTGACTAGAGGTCACATTTAGTTGGCACTTTAGCTACAGTATGCTCTGAGCTGAGCTCCCAGGAAGGAACCGCAAGCGCCCGGTTTCTCTTGCAAAAGCTCACTGCTCCTCAGAGGCAGATGAGGAGTGAACAGTGTCCTGGTGGTGTGGTGTTCAGGCAGCTTGGAAGCTGCACCGTAGTTGCTTTCCAAAGGGGGAGAGTCGGGCTTCTCCCCCATGCTCCAGTTTCCAACTTGACCCCACAGCGCATTTACCGGCACTCTCTGACTGACTACTGGAGACTTTTGGCCACACGGGGCCTTTCTCTGATCACACTTCGTTGCAGGCGGGGTCTTTTGCATGCCGTGCATAGCATTACCCGCTTAATGACTTAATCAGGCCTAGGTGACTTTGGATCGTCCAAATGTCTCACAAGTTGACCGTTTTTTCTCTTCTTTCTGTCAGGCTGGACCTACAGTGTACCTTGTGTCACAATAGAGAGATGACAGGTAAGAGTCGCCAGGGGGCTCTGTAGGCTCAGCGATTCTTTCAGGGCATCTCAGAGGGCCTCCACAGAGGGAGAGCCACGTTGATTGTAATACTGGCAAAAACGTTGTCCTGGGGCTGCTTTACAGCGGTAGAAATCAAGCTATGCAAGCGAGGAGCAGTTCATTGCCCTTCCCTCTGCATAGAAAGGGTTGACCCCAACAGCCTGTTCTGCGCTGTGTTGCTCGGAAAACAAACAGGGGACTCACGGCACACACGCTCTCCCTCAGAAGGGAATTCATACGCGACGCTCTGAGGCCTCCGGAGAGCCGTAGAGGAGTTAAAGCACTCTATCGAGTCAGGGTTCATGGAGATGGCTGCACAGCAAACTTTGCTGATAGGAAACACTCGTGCTTACCTTGAGGACTCGGGTCACGTTTACTTCGCACTTTAGCTAGGGCAAGCCGTGGGATGAGCTCCTGGCAAGGCACTGGCGACCACCTGGATTCGTAGGAGAAAACTCCCTTTCTTCACTGAGGCATTCCTAGCAGTGACTAGAAGACGGGTAACAGCACTGCCTTTCAGTCAGCCTTGAGGCCGCCACTATCTGCCTTTCAAATGGGGGGAAATACTGCCTTTCTCCAGGCTTCTCAATTACACACCGGATCACCCAGCACATATACCTCTCTTCTCTGACAAGCCAAAGGAGGCCCTTGCAACACAATTCGGCCTTCTGCGATGAAACTTTGGGATGCAGTGTGTTCTGCATGTGCTGAGAGGCATAATCCTCTAAATGCCCTCAGGAGGCCTAGGTGACTTTGCATGTTCCAAATGCCTAGCAAGGCTCAGGGTAAAACTCTAGATTCTTTCGGGCTGGACCTAAAGTCTACTTTCCGCCTCACTTAGAGAGACGTCGAGCACGAGTCCCCAAAGTGGATTGGAGCCCCGGTGGTTTCTTTCAGTGCAGCTTAAGTGTCCTCCACGTGGCACACCCGCATGGAAAGAAAGCCTGCCCAAGAACCGTGCTCCTGGGGCTGTTTCAAAGCTGTGGAACGCTAGCCATAGAGAACAGATTAGTTCCCGGCCCTTTCACCTGCATAGTGAGGGATGGTCCCAGAGCCGTGTATCCCTTGTTTGTGCTCAGAAGGCTTTTGCTACACGGTGCACATCCTCGGAAAGAAGTGCCCCCGTGAGAGGCTTGAGCGCTGTGAGGCATACTAAAGCTAAAGCCGTCCATTGACTGAGACTTCCTGGAAACTGGTGCACCCTGCCTCTGCTAATGGGAAAATGTGCACCTTACTTCGTGACTAGAGGTCACATTTAGTTGGCACTTTAGCTACAGTATGCTCTGGGCTGAGCTCCAGGAAAGAACCGCAAGCGCCCGGTTTCTTTTGCAAAAGCTCACTGCTCCTCAGAGGCATCTGTGGAGTGAACAGTGTCCTGGTGGTGTGGTGTTCAGGCAGCTTGGAAGCTGCACCGTAGTTGCTTTCCAAAGGGGGAGAGTCGGGCTTCTCCCCCATGCTCCAGTTTCCAACTTGACCCCACAGCGCATTTACCGGCACTCTCTGACTGACTACTGGAGACTTTTGGCCACACGGGGCCTTTCTCTGATCACACTTCGTTGCAGGCGGGGTCTTTTGCATGCCGTGCATAGCATTACCCGCTTACTGACTTAGTCAGGCCTAGGTGACTTTGGATCGTCCAAAGGTCTCACAAGTTGACCGTTTTTTCTCTTCTTTCTGTCAGGCTGGACCTACAGTGTACCTTGTGTCACAATAGAGAGATGACAGGTAAGAGTCGCCAGGGGGCTCTGTAGGCTCAGGGATTCTTTCAGTGCAGCTCAGAGGGCCTCCACAGAGGGAGAGCCACGTTGATTGTAATACTGGCAAAAACGTTGTCCTGGGGCTGCTTTACAGCGGTAGAATTCAAGCTATGCAAGCGAGGAGCAGTTCATTGCCCTTCCCTCTGCATAGAAAGGGTTGACCCCAACAGCCTGTTCTGCGCTGTGTTGCTCGGAAAACAAACAGGGGACTCACGGCACACACGCTCTCCCTCAGAAGGGAATTCATACGCGACGCTCTGAGGCCTCCGGAGAGCCGTAGAGGAGTTAAAGCACTCTATCGAGTCAGGGTTCATGGAGATGGCTGCCCAGCAAACTTTGCTGATAGGAAACACTCGTGCTTACCTTGAGGCCTCGGGTCACGTTTACTTCGCACTTTAGCTAGGGCAAGCCGTGGGATGAGCTCCTAGCAAGGCACTGGCGACCACCTGGATTCGTAGCAGAAAACTCCCTTTCTTCACTGAGGCATTCCTAGCAGTGACTAGAAGACGGGTAACAGCACTGCCTTTCAGTCAGCCTTGAGGCCGCCACTATCTGCCTTTCAAATGGGGGGAAATACTGCCTTTCGCCAGGCTTCTCAATTACACACCGGATCACCCAGCACATATACCTCTCTTCTCTGACAAGCCAAAGGAGGCCCTTGCAACACAATTCGGCCTTCTGCGATGAAACTTTGGGATGCAGTGTGTTCTGCATGTGCTGAGTGGCATAATCCTCTAAATGCCCTCAGGAGGCCTAGGTGACTTTGCATGTTCCAAATGCCTAACAAGGCTCAGGGTAAATCTCTACTTTCTTTCGGGCTGGACCTAAAGTCTACTTTCCGCCTCACTTAGAGAGACGTCGAGCACGAGTCCCCAAAGTGGATTGGAGCCCCGGTGGTTTCTTTCAGGGCAGCTTAGGTGTACTCCACGTGGCAGACTCGCATGGAAAGAAAGCCTGCCCAAGAACCGTGCTCCTGGGGCTCTTTCAAAGCTGTGGAACGCTAGCCATAGAGAACAGATTAGTTCCCGGCCCTTTCACCTGCATAGTGAGGGATGGTCCCAGAGCCGTGTATCCCTTGTTTGTGCTGAGAAGGCTTTTGCTACACGGTGCACATCCTCGGAAAGAAGTGCCCCCGTGAGAGGCTTGAGCGCTGTGAGGCATACTAAAGCTAAAGCCGTCCATTGACTGAGACTTCCTGGAAACTGGTGCACCCCTGCCTCTGCTAATGGGAAAATGTGCACCTTACTTCGTGACTAGAGGTCACATTTAGTTGGCACTTTAGCTACAGTATGCTCTGGGCTTAGCTCCAGGAAAGAACCGCAAGCGCCCCGTTTCTTTTGCAAAAGCTCACTGCTCCTCATAGGCATCTGTGGAGTGAACAGTGTCCTGGTGGTGTGGTGTTCAGGCAGCTTGGAAGCTGCACCGTAGTTGCTTTCCAAAGGGGGAGAGTCGGGCTTCTCCCCCATGCTCCAGTTTCCAACTTGACCCCACAGCGCATTTACCGGCACTCTCTGACTGACTACTGGAGACTTTTGGCCACACGGGGCCTTTCTCTGATCACACTTCGTTGCAGGCGGGGTCTTTTGCATGCCGTGCATAGCATTACCCGCTTAATGACTTAGTCAGCCCTAGGTGACTTTGGATCGTCCAAATGTCTCACAAGTTGACCGTTTTTTCTCTTCTTTCTGTCAGGCTGGACCTACAGTGTACCTTGTGTCACAATAGAGAGATGACAGGTAAGAGTCGCCAGGGGGCTCTGTAGGCTCAGGGATTCTTTCAGTGCAGCTCAGAGGGCCTCCACAGAGGGAGAGCCACGTTGATTGTAATACTGGCAAAAACGTTGTCCTGGGGCTGCTTTACAGCGGTAGAATTCAAGCTATGCAAGCGAGGAGCAGTTCATTGCCCTTCCCTCTGCATAGAAAGGGTTGACCCCAACAGCCTGTTCTGCGCTGTGTTGCTCGGAAAACAAACAGGGGACTCACGGCACACACGCTCTCCCTCAGAAGGGAATTCATACGCGACGCTCTGAGGCCTCCGGAGAGCCGTAGAGGAGTTAAAGCACTCTATCGAGTCAGGGTTCATGGAGATGGCTGCACAGCAAACTTTGCTGATAGGAAACACTCGTGCTTACCTTGAGGACTCGGGTCACGTTTACTTCGCACTTTAGCTAGGGCAAGCCGTGGGATGAGCTCCTAGCAAGGCACTGGCGACCACCTGGATTCGTAGGAGAAAACTCCCTTTCTTCACTGAGGCATTCCTAGCAGTGACTAGAAGACGGGTAACAGCACTGCCTTTCAGTCAGCCTTGAGGCCGCCACTATCTGCCTTTCAAATGGGGGGAAATACTGCTTTTCTCCAGGCTTCTCAATTACACACCGGATCACCCAGCACATATACCTCTCTTCTCTGACAAGCCAATGGAGGCCCTTGCAACACAATTCGGCCTTCTGCGATGAAAATTTGGGATGCAGTGTGTTCTGCATGTGCTGAGTGGCATAATCCTCTAAATGCGCTCAGGAGGCCTAGGTGACTTTGCATGTTCCAAATGCCTAACAAGGCTCAGGGTAAATCTCTACTTTCTATCGGGCTGGACCTAAAGTCTACTTTCCGCCTCACTTAGAGAGACGTCGAGCACGAGTCCCCAAAGTGGATTGGAGCCCCGGTGGTTTATTTCAGGGCAGCTTAGGTGTCCTCCACGTGGCAGACCCGCATGGAAAGAAAGCCTGCCCAAGAACCGTGCTCCTGGGGCTGTTTCAAAGCTGTGGAACGCTAGCCCTAGAGAACAGATTAGTTCCCGGCCCTTTCACCTGCATAGTGAGGAATGGTCCCAGAGCCGTGTATTCCTTGTTTGTGCTCAGAAGGCTTTTGCTACACGGTGCACATCCTCGGAAAGAAGTGCCCCCGTGAGAGGCTTGAGCTCTGTGAGGCATACTAAAGCTAAAGCCGTCCATTGACTGAGACTTCCTGGAAACTGGTGCACCCCTGCCTCTGCTAATGGGAAAATGTGCACCTTACTTCGTGACTAGAGGTCACATTTAGTTGGCACTTTAGCTACAGTATGCTCTGGGCTGAGCTCCAGGAAAGAACCGCAAGCGCCCGGTGTCTCTTGCAAAAGCTCACTGCTCCTCATAGGCATCTGTGGAGTGAACAGTGTCCTGGTGGTGTGGTGTTCAGGCAGCTTGGAAGCTGCACCCTAGTTGCTTTCCAAAGGGGGAGAGTCGGGCTTCTCCCCCATGCTCCAGTTTCCAACTTGACCCCACAGCGCATTTACCGGCACTCTCTGACTGACTACTGGAGACTTTTGGCCACACGGGGCCTTTCTCTGATCACACTTCGTTGCAGGCGGGGTCTTTTGCATGCCGTGCATAGCATTACCCGCTTAATGACTTAGTCAGGCCTAGGTGACTTTGGATTGTCCAAATGTCTCACAAGTTGACCGTTTTTTCTCTTCTTTCTGTCAGGCTGGACCTACAGTGTACCTTGTGTCACAATAGAGAGATGACAGGTAAGAGTCGCCAGGGGGCTCTGTAGGCTCAGGGATTCTTTCAGTGCAGCTCAGAGGGCCTCCACAGAGGGAGAGCCACGTTGATTGTAATACTGGCAAAAACGTTGTCCTGGGGCTGCTTTACAGCGGTAGAAATCAAGCTATGCAAGCGAGGAGCAGTTCATTGCCCTTCCCTCTGCATAGAAAGGGTTGACCCCAACAGCCTGTTCTGCGCTGTGTTGCTCGGAAAACAAACAGGGGACTCACGGCACACACGCTCTCCCTCAGAAGGGAATTCATACGCGACTCTCTGAGGCCTCCGGAGAGCCGTAGAGGAGTTAAAGCACTCTATCGAGTCAGGGTTCATGGAGATGGCTGCACAGCAAACTTTGCTGATAGGAAACACTCGTGCTTACCTTGAGGCCTCGGGTCACGTTTACTTCGCACTTTAGCTAGGGCAAGCCGTGGGATGAGCTCCTAGCAAGGCACTGGCGACCACCTGGATTCGTAGGAGAAAACTCCCTTTCTTCACTGAGGCATTCCTAGCAGTGACTAGAAGACGGGTAACAGCACTGCCTTTCAGTCAGCCTTGAGGCCGCCACTATCTGCCTTTCAAATGGGGGGAAATACTGCCTTTCTCCAGGCTTCTCAATTACCCAGCGGATCACCCAGCACATATACCTCTCTTCTCTGACAAGCCAAAGGAGACCCTTGCAACACAATTCGGCCTTCTGCGATGAAACTTTGGGATGCAGTGTGTTCTGCATGTGCTGAGTGGCATAATCCTCTAAATGCCCTCAGGAGGCCTAGGTGACTTTGCATGTTCCAAATGCCTAGCAAGGCTCAGGGTAAATCTCTACTTTCTTTCGGGCTGGACCTAAAGTCTACTTTCCGCCTCACTTAGAGAGACGTCGAGCACGAGTCCCCAAAGTGGATTGGAGCACCGGTGGTTTCTTTCAGGGCACCTTAGGTTTCCTCCACGTGGCACACACGCATGGAAAGAAAGCCTGCTCAAGAACCGTGCTCCTGGGGCTGTTTCAACGCTGTGGAACGCTAGCCATAGAGAACAGATTAGTTCCCAGCCCTTTCACCTGCATAGTGAGGGATGGTCCCAGAGCCGTGTATCCCTTGTTTGTGCTCAGAAGGCTTTGGCTACACGGTGCACATCCTCGGAAAGAAGTGCCCCCGTGAGAGGCTTGAGCGCTGTGAGGCATACTAAAGCTAAAGCCCTCCATTGACTGAGACTTCCTGGAAACTGGTGCACCCCTGCCTCTGCTAATGGGAAAATGTGCACCTTACTTCGTGACTAGAGGTCACATTTAGTTGGCACTTTAGCTACAGTATGCTCTGAGCTGAGCTCCCAGGAAGGAACCGCAAGCGCCCGGTTTCTCTTGCAAAAGCTCACTGCTCCTCAGAGGCATCTGTGGAGTGAACAGTGTCCTGGTGGTGTGGTGTTCAGGCAGCTTGGAAGCTGCACCGTAGTTGCTTTCCAAAGGGGGAGAGTCGGGCTTCTCCCCCATGCTCCAGTTTCCAACTTGACCCCACAGCGCATGTACCGGCACTCTCTGACTGACTACTGGAGACTTTTGGCCACACGGGGCCTTTCTCTGATCACACTTCGTTGCAGGCGGGGTCTTTTGCATGCCGTGCATAGCATTACCCGCTTAATGACTTAGTCAGGCCTAGGTGACTTTGGATCGTCCAAATGTCTCACAAGTTGACCGTTTTTTCTCTTCTTTCTGTCAGGCTGGACCTACAGTGTACCTTGTGTCACAATAGAGAGATGACAGGTAAGAGTCGCCAGGGGGCTCTGTAGGCTCAGGGATTCTTTCAGTGCAGCTCAGAGGGCCTCCACAGAGGGAGAGCCACGTTGATTGTAATACTGGCAAAAACGTTGTCCTGGGGCTGCTTTACAGTGGTAGAATTCAAGCTATGCAAGCGAGGAGCAGTTCATTGCCCTTCCCTCTGCATAGAAAGGGTTGACCCCAACAGCCTGTTCTGCGCTGTGTTGCTCGGAAAACAAACAGGGGACTCACGGCACACACGCTCTCCCTCAGAAGGGAATTCATACGCGACGCTCTGAGGCCTCCGGAGAGCCGTAGAGGAGTTAAAGCACTCTATCGAGTCAGGGTTCATGGAGATGGCTGCCCAGCAAACTTTGCTGATAGGAAACACTCGTGCTTACCTTGAGGACTCGGGTCACGTTTACTTCGCACTTTAGCTAGGGCAAGCCGTGGGATGAGCTCCTAGCAAGCCACTGGCGACCACCTGGATTCGTAGGAGAAAACTCCCTTTCTTCACTGAGGCATTCCTAGCAGTGACTAGAAGACGGGTAACAGCACTGCCTTTCAGTCAGCCTTGAGGCCGCCACTATCTGCCTTTCAAATGGGGGGAAATACTGCCTTTCTCCAGGCTTCTCAAATACACACCGGATCACCCAGCACATATACCTCTCTTCTCTGACAAGCCAAAGGAGGCCCTTGCAACACAATTCGGCCTTCTGCGATGAAACTTTGGGATGCAGTGTGTTCTGCATGTGCTGAGTGGCATAATCCTCTAAATGCCCTCAGGAGGCCTAGGTGACTTTGCATGTTCCAAATGCCTAACAAGGCTCAGGGTAAATCTCTACTTTCTTTCGGGCTGGACCTAAAGTCTACTTCCCGCCTCACTTAGAGAGACGTCGAGCACGAGTCCCCAAAGTGGATTGGAGCCCCGGTGGTTTCTTTCAGGGCAGCTTAGGTGTCCTCCACGTGGCAGACCCGAATGGAAAGAAAGCCTGCCCAAGAACCGTGCTCCTGGGGCTCTTTCAAAGCTGTGGAACGCTAGCCCTAGAGAACAGATTAGTTCCCGGCCCTTTCACCTGCATAGTGAGGGATGGTCCCAGAGCCGTGTATCCCTTGTTTGTGCTCAGAAGGCTTTTGCTACACGGTGCACATCCTCGGAAAGAAGTGCCCCCGTGAGAGGCTTGAGCGCTGTGAGGCATACTAAAGCTAAAGCCGTCCATTGACTGAGACTTCCTGGAAACTGGTGCACCCCTGCCTCTGCTAATGGGAAAATGTGCACCTTACTTCGTGACTAGAGGTCACATTTAGTTGGCACTTTAGCTACAGTATGCTCTGAGCTGAGCTCCCAGGAAGGAACCGCAAGCGCCCGGTTTCTCTTGCAAAAGCTCACTGCTCCTCAGAGGCATCTGTGGAGTGAACAGTGTCCTGGTGGTGTGGTGTTCAGGCAGCTTGGAAATTGCACCATAATTGCTTTCCAAAGGGGGAGAGTAGGGCTTCTCCCCCATACTCCAGTTTCCAACTTGACCCCACAGCGCATGTACCGGCACTCTCTGACTGACTACTGGAGACTTTTGGCCACACGGGGCCTTTCTCTGATCACACTTCGTTGCAGGCGGGGTCTTTTGCATGCCGTGCATAGCATTACCCGCTTACTGACTTAGTCAGGCCTAGGTGACTTTGGATCGTCCAAATGTCTCACAAGTTGACCGTTTTTTCTCTTCTTTCTGTCAGGCTGGACCTACAGTGTACCTTGTGTCACAATAGAGAGATGACAGGTAAGAGTCGCCAGGGGGCTCTGTAGGCTCAGGGATTCTTTCAGTGCAGCTCAGAGGGCCTCCACAGAGGGAGAGCCACGTTGATTGTAATACTGGCAAAAACGTTGTCCTGGGGCTGCTTTACAGCGGTAGAAATCAAGCTATGCAAGCGAGGAGCAGTTCATTGCCCTTCCCTCTGCATAGAAAGGGTTGACCCCAACAGCCTGTTCTGCGCTGTGTTGCTCGGAAAAGAAACAGGGGACTCACGGCACACACGCTCTCCCTCAGAAGGGAATTCATACGCGACTCTCTGAGGCCTCCGGAGAGCCGTAGAGGAGTTAAAGCACTCTATCGAGTCAGGGTTCATGGAGATGGCTGCACAGCAAACTTTGCTGATAGGAAACACTCGTGCTTACCTTGAGGACTCGGGTCACGTTTACTTCGCACTTTAGCTAGGGCAAGCCGTGGGATGAGCTCCTAGCAAGGCACTGGCGACCACCTGGATTCGTAGGAGAAAACTCCCTTTCTTCACTGAGGCATTCCTAGCAGTGACTAGAAGACGGGTAACAGCACTGCCTTTCAGTCAGCCTTGAGGCCGCCACTATCTGCCTTTCAAATGGGGGGAAATACTGCCTTTCTCCAGGCTTCTCAAATACACACCGGATCACCCAGCACATATACCTCTCTTCTCTGACAAGCCAAAGGAGGCCCTTGCAACACAATTCGGCCTTCTGCGATGAAACTTTGGGATGCAGTGTGTTCTGCATGTGCTGAGTGGCATAATCCTCTAAATGCCCTCAGGAGGCCTAGGTGACTTTGCATGTTCCAAATGCCTAACAAGGCTCAGGGTAAATCTCTACTTTCTTTCGGGCTGGACCTAAAGTCTACTTCCCGCCTCACTTAGAGAGACGTCGAGCACGAGTCCCCAAAGTGGATTGGAGCCCCGGTGGTTTCTTTCAGGGCAGCTTAGGTGTCCTCCACGTGGCAGACCCGAATGGAAAGAAAGCCTGCCCAAGAACCGTGCTCCTGGGGCTCTTTCAAAGCTGTGGAACGCTAGCCCTAGAGAACAGATTAGTTCCCGGCCCTTTCACCTGCATAGTGAGGGATGGTCCCAGAGCCGTGTATCCCTTGTTTGTGCTCAGAAGGCTTTTGCTACACGGTGCACATCCTCGGAAAGAAGTGCCCCCGTGAGAGGCTTGAGCGCTGTGAGGCATACTAAAGCTAAAGCCGTCCATTGACTGAGACTTCCTGGAAACTGGTGCACCCCTGCCTCTGCTAATGGGAAAATGTGCACCTTACTTCGTGACTAGAGGTCACATTTAGTTGGCACTTTAGCTACAGTATGCTCTGAGCTGAGCTCCCAGGAAGGAACCGCAAGCGCCCGGTTTCTCTTGCAAAAGCTCACTGCTCCTCAGAGGCATCTGTGGAGTGAACAGTGTCCTGGTGGTGTGGTGTTCAGGCAGCTTGGAAGCTGCACCATAATTGCTTTCCAAAGGGGGAGAGTAGGGCTTCTCCCCCATACTCCAGTTTCCAACTTGACCCCACAGCGCATGTACCGGCACTCTCTGACTGACTACTGGAGACTTTTGGCCACACGGGGCCTTTCTCTGATCACACTTCGTTGCAGGCGGGGTCTTTTGCATGCCGTGCATAGCATTACCCGCTTACTGACTTAGTCAGGCCTAGGTGACTTTGGATCGTCCAAATGTCTCACAAGTTGACCGTTTTTTCTCTTCTTTCTGTCAGGCTGGACCTACAGTGTACCTTGTGTCACAATAGAGAGATGACAGGTAAGAGTCGCCAGGGGGCTCTGTAGGCTCAGGGATTCTTTCAGTGCAGCTCAGAGGGCCTCCACAGAGGGAGAGCCACGTTGATTGTAATACTGGCAAAAACGTTGTCCTGGGGCTGCTTTACAGCGGTAGAAATCAAGCTATGCAAGCGAGGAGCAGTTCATTGCCCTTCCCTCTGCATAGAAAGGGTTGACCCCAACAGCCTGTTCTGCGCTGTGTTGCTCGGAAAAGAAACAGGGGACTCACGGCACACACGCTCTCCCTCAGAAGGGAATTCATACGCGACTCTCTGAGGCCTCCGGAGAGCCGTAGAGGAGTTAAAGCACTCTATCGAGTCAGGGTTCATGGAGATGGCTGCACAGCAAACTTTGCTGATAGGAAACACTCGTGCTTACCTTGAGGACTCGGGTCACGTTTACTTCGCACTTTAGCTAGGGCAAGCCGTGGGATGAGCTCCTAGCAAGGCACTGGCGACCACCTGGATTCGTAGGAGAAAACTCCCTTTCTTCACTGAGGCATTCCTAGCAGTGACTAGAAGACGGGTAACAGCACTGCCTTTCAGTCAGCCTTGAGGCCGCCACTATCTGCCTTTCAAATGGGGGGAAATACTGCCTTTCTCCAGGCTTCTCAATTACACACCGGATCACCCAGCACATATACCTCTCTTCTCTGACAAGCCAAAGGAGGCCCTTGCAACACAATTCGGCCTTCTGCGATGAAACTTTGGGATGCAGTGTGTTCTGCATGTGCTGAGTGGCATAATCCTCTAAATGCCCTCAGGAGGCCTAGGTGACTTTCCATGTTCCAAATGCCTAACAAGGCTCAGGGTAAATCTCTACTTTCTTTCGGGCTGGACCTAAAGTCTACTTTCCGCCTCACTTAGAGAGACGTCGAGCACGAGTCCCCAAAGTGGATTGGAGCCCCGGTGGTTTCTTTCAGTGCAGCTTAAGTGTCCTCCACGTGGCACACCCGCATGGAAAGAAAGCCTGCCCAAGAACCGTGCTCCTCTGTCTGTTTCAAAGCTGTGGAACGCTAGCCATAGAGAACAGATTAGTTCCCGGCCCTTTCACCTGCATAGTGAGGGAAGGTCCCAGAGCCGTGTATCCCTTGTTTGTGCTCAGAAGGCTTTTGCTACACGGTGCACATCCTCGGAAAGAAGTGCCCCCGTGAGAGGCTTGAGCGCTGTAAGGCATACTAAAGCTAAAGCCGTCCATTGACTGAGACTTCCTGGAAACTGGTGCACCCCTGCCTCTGCTAATGGGAAAATGTGCACCTTACTTCGTGACTAGAGGTCACATTTAGTTGGCACTTTAGCTACAGTATGCTCTGGGCTGAGCTCCAGGAAAGAACCGCAAGCGCCCCGTTTCTTTTGCAAAAGCTCACTGCTCCTCAGAGGCATCTGTGGAGTGAACAGTGTCCTGGTGGTGTGGTGTTCAGGCAGCTTGGAAGCTGCACCCTAGTTGCTTTCCAAAGGGGGAGAGTCGGGCTTCTCCCCCATCCTCCAGTTTCCAACTTGACCCCACAGCGCATGTACCGGCACTCTCTGACTGACTACTGGAGACTTTTGGCCACACGGGGCCTTTCTCTGATCACACTTCGTTGCAGGCGGGGTCTTTTGCATGCCGTGCATAGCATTACCCGCTTAATGACTTAGTCAGGCCTAGGTGACTTTGGATCGTCCAAATGTCTCACAAGTTGACCGTTTTTTCTCTTCTTTCTGTCAGGCTGGACCTACAGTGTACCTTGTGTCACAATAGAGAGATGACAGGTAAGAGTCGCCAGGGGGCTCTGTAGGCTCAGGGATTCTTTCAGTGCAGCTCAGAGGGCCTCCACAGAGGGAGAGCCACGTTGATTGTAATACTGGCAAAAACGTTGTCCTGGGGCTGCTTTACAGCGGTAGAAATCAAGCTATGCAAGCGAGGAGCAGTTCATTGCCCTTCCCTCTGCATAGAAAGGGTTGACCCCAACAGCCTGTTCTGCGCTGTGTTGCTCGGAAAACAAACAGGGGACTCACGGCACACACGCTCTCCCTCAGAAGGGAATTCATACGCGACGCTCTGAGGCCTCCGGAGAGCCGTAGAGGAGTTAAAGCACTCTATCGAGTCAGGGTTCATGGAGATGGCTGCCCAGCAAACTTTGCTGATAGGAAACACTCGTGCTTACCTTGAGGACTCGGGTCACGTTTACTTCGCACTTTAGCTAGGGCAAGCCGTGGGATGAGCTCCTAGCAAGGCACTGGCGACCACCTGGATTCGTAGCAGAAAACTCCCTTTCTTCACTGAGGCATTCCTAGCAGTGACTAGAAGACGGGTAACAGCACTGCCTTTCAGTCAGCCTTGAGGCCGCCACTATCTGCCTTTCAAATGGGGGGAAATACTGCCTTTCGCCAGGCTTCTCAATTACACACCGGATCACCCAGCACATATACCTCTCTTCTCTGACAAGCCAAAGGAGGCCCTTGCAACACAATTCGGCCTTCTGCGATGAAACTTTGGGATGCAGTGTGTTCTGCATGTGCTGAGTGGCATAATCCTCTAAATGCCCTCAGGAGGCCTAGGTGACTTTGCATGTTCTAAATGCCTAACAAGTCTCAGGGTAAATCTCTACTTTCTTTCGGTCTGGACCTAAAGTCTACTTTCCGCCTCACTTAGAGAGACGTCGAGCACGAGTCCCCAAAGTGGATTGGAGCCCCAGTGGTTTTTTCAGGGCAGCTTAGGTGTCCTCCACGTGGCAGACTCGCATGGAAAGAAAGCCTGCCCAAGAACCGTGCTCCTGGGGCTCTTTCAAAGCTGTGGAACGCTAGCCATAGAGAACAGATTAGTTCCCGGCCCTTTCACCTGCATAGTGAGGGATGGTCCCAGAGCCGTGTATCCCTTGTTTGTGCTCAGAAGGCTTTTGCTACACGGTGCACATCCTCGGAAAGAAGTGCCACCGTGAGAGGCTTGAGCGCTGTGAGGCATACTAAAGCTAAAGCCGTCCATTGACTGAGACTTCCTGGAAACTGGTGCACCCCTGCCTCTGCTAATGGGAAAATGTGCACCTTACTTCGTGACTAGAGGTCACCTTTAGTTGGCACTTTAGCTACAGTATGCTCTGGGCTGAGCTCCAGGAAAGAACCGCAAGCGCCCCGTTTCTTTTGCAAAAGCTCACTGCTCCTCAGAGGCATCTGTGGATTGAACAGTGTCCTGGTGGTGTGGTGTTCAGGCAGCTTGGAAGCTGCACCCTAGTTGCTTTCTAAAGGGGGAGAGTCGGGCTTCTCCCCCATGCTCCAGTTTCCAACTTGACCCCACAGCGCATTTACCGGCACTCTCTGACTGACTACTGGAGACTTTTGGCCACACGGGGCCTTTCTCTGATCACACTTCGTTGCAGGCGGGGTCTTTTGCATGCCGTGCATAGCATTACCCGCTTACTGACTTAGTCAGGCCTAGGTGACTTTGGATCGTCCAAATGTCTCACAAGTTGACCGTTTTTTCTCTTCTTTCTGTCAGGCTGGACCTACAGTGTACCTTGTGTCACAATAGAGAGATGACAGGTAAGAGTCGCCAGGGGGCTCTGTAGGCTCAGGGATTCTTTCAGTGCAGCTCAGAGGGCCTCCAGAGAGGGAGAGCCACGTTGATTGTAATACTGGCAAAAACGTTGTCCTGGGGCTGCTTTACAGCGGTAGAAATCAAGCTATGCAAGCGAGGAGCAGTTCATTGCCCTTCCCTCTGCATAGAAAGGGTTGACCCCAACAGCCTGTTCTGCGCTGTGTTGCTCGGAAAACAAACAGGGGACTCACGGCACACACGCTCTCCCTCAGAAGGGAATTCATACGCGACGCTCTGAGGCCTCCGGAGAGCCGTAGAGGAGTTAAAGCACTCTATCGAGTCAGGGTTCATGGAGATGGCTGCCCAGCAAACTTTGCTGATAGGAAACACTCGTGCTTACCTTGAGGACTCGGGTCACGTTTACTTCGCACTTTAGCTAGGGCAAGCCGTGGGATGAGCTCCTAGCAAGGCACTGGCGACCACCTGGATTCGTAGCAGAAAACTCCCTTTCTTCACTGAGGCATTCCTAGCAGTGACTAGAAGACGGGTAACAGCACTGCCTTTCAGTCAGCCTTGAGGCCGCCACTATCTGCCTTTCAAATGGGGGGAAATACTGCCTTTCTCCAGGCTTCTCAATTACACACCGGATCACCCAGCACATATACCTCTCTTCTCTGACAAGCCAAAGGAGGCCCTTGCAACACAATTCGGCCTTCTGCGATGAAACTTTGGGATGCAGTGTGTTCTGCATGTGCTGAGTGGCATAATCCTCTAAATGCCCTCAGGAGGCCTAGGTGACTTTGCATGTTCCAAATGCCTAACAAGGCTCAGGGTAAATCTCTACTTTCTTTCGGGCTGGACCTAAAGTCTACTTTCCGCCTCACTTAGAGAGACGTCGAGCACGAGTCCCCAAAGTGGATTGGAGCCCCGGTGGTTTCTTTCAGGGCAGCTTAGGTGTCCTCCACGTGGCAGACCCGCATGGAAAGAAAGCCTGCCCAAGAACCGTATTCCTGGGGCTGTTTCAAAGCTGTGGAACGCTAGCCATAGAGAACAGATTAGTTCCAGGCCCTTTCACCTGCATAGTGAGGGATGGTCCCAGAGCCGTGTATCCCTTGTTTGTGCTCAGAAGGCTTTTGCCACACGGTGCACATCCTCGGACAGAAGTGCCCCCGTGAGACGCTTGAGCGCTGTGAGGCATACTAAAGCTAAAGCCGTCCATTGACTGAGACTTCCTGGAAACTGGTGCACCCCTGCCTCTGCTAATGGGAAAATGTGCACCTTACTTCGTGAGTAGAGGTCACATTTAGTTGGCACTTTACCTACAGTATGCTCTGAGCTGAGCTCCCAGGAAGGAACCGCAAGCGCCCGGTTTCTCTTGGAAAAGCTCACTGCTCCTCAGAGGCATCTGTGGAGTGAACAGTGTCCTGGTGGTGTGGTGTTCAGGCAGCTTGGAAGCTGCACCGTAGTTGCTTTCCAAAGGGGGAGAGTCGGGCTTCTCCCCCATGCTCCAGTTTCCAACTTGACCCCACAGCGCATTTACCGGCACTCTCTGACTGACTACTGGAGACTTTTGGCCACACGGGGCCTTTCTCTGATCACACTTCGTTGCAGGCGGGGTCTTTTGCATGCCGTGCATAGCATTACCCGCTTACTGACTTAGTCAGGCCTAGGTGACTTTGGATCGTCCAAATGTCTCACAAGTTGACCGTTTTTTCTCTTCTTTCTGTCAGGCTGGACCTACAGTGTACCTTGTGTCACAATAGAGAGATGACAGGTAAGAGTCGCCAGGGGGCTCTGTAGGCTCAGGGATTCTTTCAGTGCAGCTCAGAGGGCCTCCACAGAGGGAGAGCCACGTTGATTGTAATACTGGCAAAAACGTTGTCCTGGGGCTGCTTTACAGCGGTAGAATTCAAGCTATGGAAGCGAGGAGCAGTTCATTGCCCTTCCCTCTGCATAGAAAGGGTTGACCCCAACAGCCTTTTCTGCGCTGTGTTGCTCGGAAAACAGACAGGGGACTCACGGCACACACGCTCTCCCTCAGAAGGGAATTCATACGCGACGCTCTGAGGCCTCCGGAGAGCCGTAGAGGAGTTAAAGCACTCTATCGAGTCAGGGTTCATGGAGATGGCTGCCCAGCAAACTTTGCTGATAGGAAACACTCGTGCTTACTTTGAGGACTCGGGTCACGTTTACTTCGCACTTTAGCTAGGGCAAGCCGTGGGATGAGCTCCTGGCAAGGCACTGGCGACCACCTGGATTCGTAGGAGAAAACTCCCTTTCTTCACTGAGGCATTCCTAGCAGTGACTAGAAGACGGGTAACAGCACTGCCTTTCAGTCAGCCTTGAGGCCGCCACTATCTGCCTTTCAAATGGGGGGAAATACTGCCTTTCGCCAGGCTTCTCAATTACACACCGGATCACCCAGCACATATACCTCTCTTCTCTGACAAGCCAAAGGAGGCCCTTGCAACACAATTCGGCCTTCTGCGATGAAACTTTGGGATGCAGTGTGTTCTGCATGTGCTGAGTGGCAGAATCCTCTAAATGCCCTCAGGAGGCCTAGGTGACTTTGCATGTTCCAAATGCCTAGCAAAGCTCAGGGTAAATCTCTACTTTCTTTCGGGCTGGACCTAAAGTCTACTTTCCGCCTCACTTAGAGAGACGTCGAGCACGAGTCCCCAAAGTGGATTGGAGCCCCGGTGGTTTCTTTCAGGGCAGCTTAGGTGTCCTCCACGTGGCACACCGGCATGGAAAGAAAGCCTGCCCAAGAACCGTGCTCCTGGGTCTGTTTCAAAGCTGTGGAACGCTAGCCATAGAGAACAGATTAGTTCCAGGCCCTTTCACCTGCATAGTGAGGGATGGTCCCAGAGCCGTGTATCCCTTGTTTGTGCTCAGAAGGCTTTTGCCACACGGTGCACATCCTCGGACAGAAGTGCCCCCGTGAGACGCTTGAGCGCTGTGAGGCATACTAAAGCTAAAGCCGTCCATTGACTGAGACTTCCTGGAAACTGGTGCACCCCTGCCTCTGCTAATGGGAAAATGTGCACCTTACTTCGTGACTAGAGGTCACATTTAGTTGGCACTTTACCTACAGTATGCTCTGAGCTGAGCTCCCAGGAAGGAACCGCAAGCGCCCGGTTTCTCTTGGAAAAGCTCACTGCTCCTCATAGGCATCTGTGGAGTGAACAGTGTCCTGGTGGTGTGGTGTTCAGGCAGCTTGGAAGCTGCACCGTAGTTGCTTTCCAAAGGGGGAGAGTCGGGCTTCTCCCCCATGCTCCAGTTTCCAACTTGACCCCACAGCGCATGTACCGGGAGTCTCTGACTGACTACTGGAGACTTTTGGCCACACGGGGCCTTTCTCTGATCACACTTCGTTGCAGGCGGGGTCTTTTGCATGCCGTGCATAGCATTACCCGCTTACTGACTTAGTCAGGCCTAGGTGACTTTGGATCGTCCAAATGTCTCACAAGTTGACCAGTTTTTCTCTTCTTTCTGTCAGGCTGGACCTACAGTGTACCTTGTGTCACAATAGAGAGATGACAGGTAAGAGTCGCCAGGGGGCTCTGTAGGCTCAGGGATTCTTTCAGTGCAGCTCAGAGGGCCTCCACAGAGGGAGAGCCACGTTGATTGTAATACTGGCAAAAACGTTGTCCTGGGGCTGCTTTACAGCGGTAGAAATCAAGCTATGCAAGCGAGGAGCAGTTCATTGCCCTTCCCTCTGCATAGAAAGGGTTGACCCCAACAGCCTGTTCTGCGCTGTGTTGCTCGGAAAAGAAACAGGGGACTCACGGCACACACGCTCTCCCTCAGAAGGGAATTCATACGCGACGCTCTGAGGCCTCCGGAGAGCCGTAGAGGAGTTAAAGCACTCTATCGAGTCAGGGTTCTTGGAGATGGCTGCACAGCAAACTTTGCTGTTAGGAAACACTCGTGCTTACCTTGAGGACTCGGGTCACGTTTACTTCGCACTTTAGCTAGGGCAAGCGGTGGGATGAGCTCCTAGCAAGGCACTGGCGACGACCTGGATTCGTAGGAGAAAACTCCCTTTCTTCACTGAGGCATTCCTAGCAGTGACTAGAAGACGGGTAACAGCACTGCCTTTCAGTCAGCCTTGAGGCCACCACTATCTGCCTTTCAAATGGGGGGAAATACTGCCTTTCTCCAGGCTTCTCAATTACACACCGGATCACCCAGCACATATACCTCTCTTCTCTGACAAGCCAAAGGAGGCCCTTGGAACACAATTCGGCCTTCTACGATGAAACTTTGGGATGCAGTGTGTTCTGCATGTGCTGAGTGGCAGAATCCTCTAAATGCCCTCAGGAGGCCTAGGTGACTTTGCATGTTCCAAATGCCTAGCAAAGCTCAGGGTAAATCTCTACTTTCTTTCGTGCTGGACCTAAAGTCTACTTTCCGCCTCACTTAGAGAGACGTCGAGCACGAGTCCCCAAAGTGGATTGGAGCCCCGGTGGTTTCTTTCAGGGCAGCTTAGGTGTCCTCAACGTGGCACACCCGCATGGAAAGAAAGCCTGCCCAAGAACCGTGCTCCTGGGGCTGTTTCAAAGCTGTGGAACGCTAGCCATAGAGAACAGATTAGTTCCCGGCCCTTTCACCTGCATAGTGAGGGATGGTCCCAGAGCCGTGTATCCCTTGTTTGTGCTGAGAAGGCTTTTGCTACACTGTGCACATCCTCAGAAAGAAGTGCCCCCGTGAGAGGCTTGAGCGCTGTGAGGCATACTAAAGCTAAAGCCGTCCATTGACTGAGACTTCCTGGAAACTGGTGCACCCCTGCCTCTGCTAATGGGAAAATGTGCACCTTACTTCGTGAGTAGAGGTCACATTTAGTTGGCACTTTACCTACAGTATGCTCTGAGCTGAGCTCCCAGGAAGGAACCGCAAGCGCCCGGTTTCTCTTGGAAAAGCTCACTGCTCCTCAGAGGCATCTGTGGAGTGAACAGTGTCCTGGTGGTGTGGTGTTCAGGCAGCTTGGAAGCTGCACCGTAGTTGCTTTCCAAAGGGGGAGAGTCGGGCTTCTCCCCCATGCTCCAGTTTCCAACTTGACCCCACAGCGCATTTACCGGCACTCTCTGACTGACTACTGGAGACTTTTGGCCACACGGGGCCTTTCTCTGATCACACTTCGTTGCAGGCGGGGTCTTTTGCATGCCGTGCATAGCATTACCCGCTTACTGACTTAGTCAGGCCTAGGTGACTTTGGATCGTCCAAATGTCTCACAAGTTGACCGTTTTTTCTCTTCTTTCTGTCAGGCTGGACCTACAGTGTACCTTGTGTCACAATAGAGAGATGACAGGTAAGAGTCGCCAGGGGGCTCTGTAGGCTCAGGGATTCTTTCAGTGCAGCTCAGAGGGCCTCCACAGAGGGAGAGCCACGTTGATTGTAATACTGGCAAAAACGTTGTCCTGGGGCTGCTTTACAGCGGTAGAATTCAAGCTATGGAAGCGAGGAGCAGTTCATTGCCCTTCCCTCTGCATAGAAAGGGTTGACCCCAACAGCCTGTTCTGCGCTGTGTTGCTCGGAAAACAGACAGGGGACTCACGGCACACACGCTCTCCCTCAGAAGGGAATTCATACGCGACGCTCTGAGGCCTCCGGAGAGCCGTAGAGGAGTTAAAGCACTCTATCGAGTCAGGGTTCATGGAGATGGCTGCCCAGCAAACTTTGCTGATAGGAAACACTCGTGCTTACTTTGAGGACTCGGGTCACGTTTACTTCGCACTTTAGCTAGGGCAAGCCGTGGGATGAGCTCCTGGCAAGGCACTGGCGACCACCTGGATTCGTAGGAGAAAACTCCCTTTCTTCACTGAGGCATTCCTAGCAGTGACTAGAAGACGGGTAACAGCACTGCCTTTCAGTCAGCCTTGAGGCCGCCACTATCTGCCTTTCAAATGGGGGGAAATACTGCCTTTCTCCAGGCTTCTCAATTACACACCGGATCACCCAGCACATATACCTCTCTTCTCTGACAAGCCAAAGGAGGCCCTTGCAACACAATTCGGCCTTCTGCGATGAAACTTTGGGATGCAGTGTGTTCTGCATGTGCTGAGTGGCAGAATCCTCTAAATGCCCTCAGGAGGCCTAGGTGACTTTGCATGTTCCAAATGCCTAGCAAAGCTCAGGGTAAATCTCTACTTTCTTTCGGGCTGGACCTAAAGTCTACTTTCCGCCTCACTTAGAGAGACGTCGAGCACGAGTCCCCAAAGTGGATTGGAGCCCCGGTGGTTTCTTTCAGGGCAGCTTAGGTGTCCTCCACGTGGCACACCGGCATGGAAAGAAAGCCTGCCCAAGAACCGTGCTCCTGGGTCTGTTTCAAAGCTGTGGAACGCTAGCCATAGAGAACAGATTAGTTCCCGGCCCTTTCACCTGCATAGTGAGGGATGGTCCCAGAGCCGTGTATCCCTTGTTTGTGCTGAGAAGGCTTTTGCTACACGGTGCACATCCTCGGAAAGAAGTGCCCCCGTGAGAGGCTTGAGCGCTGTGAGGCATACTAAAGCTAAAGCCGTCCATTGACTGAGACTTCCTGGAAACTGGTGCACCCCTGTCTCTGCTAATGGGAAAATGTGCACCTTACTTCGTGACTAGAGGTCACATTTAGTTGGCACTTTAGCTACAGTATGCTCTGGGCTGAGCTCCCAGGAAGGAACCGCAAGCGCCCGGTTTCTTTTGCAAAAGCTCACTGCTCCTCATAGGCATCTGTGGAGTGAACAGTGTCCTGGTGGTGTGGTGTTCAGGCAGCTTGGAAGCTGCACCCTAGTTGCTTTCCAAAGGGGGAGAGTCGGGCTTCTCCCCCATGCTCCAGTTTCCAACTTGACCCCACAGCGCATTTACCGGCACTCTCTGACTGACTACTGGAGACTTTTGGCCACACGGGGCCTTTCTCTGATCACACTTCGTTGCAGGCGGGGTCTTTTGCATGCCGTGCATAGCATTACCCGCTTACTGACTTAGTCAGGCCTAGGTGACTTTGGATCGTCCAAATGTCTCACAAGTTGACCGTTTTTTCTCTTCTTTCTGTCAGGCTGGACCTACAGTGTACCTTGTGTCACAATAGAGAGATGACATGTAAGGGTCGCCAGGGGGCTCTGTAGGCTCAGGGATTCTTTCAGTGCAGCTCAGAGGGCCTCCACAGAGGGAGAGCCACGTTGATTGTAATACTGGCAAAAACGTTGTCCTGGGGCTGCTTTACAGCGGTAGAATTCAAGCTATGCAAGCGAGGAGCAGTTCATTGCCCTTCCCTCTGCATAGAAAGGGTTGACCCCAACAGCGTGTTCTGCGCTGTGTTGCTCGGAAAACAAACAGGGGACTCACGGCACACACGCTCTCCCTCAGAAGGGAATTCATACGCGACGCTCTGAGGCCTCCGGAGAGCCGTAGAGGAGTTAAAGCAATCTATCGAGTCAGGGTTCATGGAGATGGCTGCACAGCAAACTTTGCTGATAGGAAACACTCGTGCTTACCTTGAGGACTCGGGTCACGTTTACTTCGCACTTTAGCTAGGGCAAGCCGTGGGATGAGCTCCTAGCAAGGCACTGGCGACCACCTGGATTCGTAGGAGAAAACTCCCTTTCTTCACTGAGGCATTCCTAGCAGTGACTAGAAGACGGGTAACAGCACTGCCTTTCAGTCAGCCTTGAGGCCGCCACTATCTGCCTTTCAAATGGGGGGAAATACTGCCTTTCTCCAGGCTTCTCAATTACACACCGGATCACCCAGCACATATACCTCTCTTCTCTGACAAGCCAAAGGAGGCCCTTGCAACACAATTCGGCCTTCTGCGATGAAACTTTGGGATGCAGTGTGTTCTGCATGTGCTGAGTGGCATAATCCTCTAAACGCCCTCAGGAGGCCTAGGTGACTTTGCATGTTCCAAATGCCTAGCAAGGCTCAGGGTAAATCTCTACATTCTTTCGGGCTGGACCTAAAGTCTACTTTCCGCCTCACTTAGAGAGACGTCGAGCACGAGTCCCCAAAGTGGATTGGAGCCCCGGTGGTTTCTTTCAGGGCAGCTTAAGTGTCCTCCACGTGGCACACCCGCATGGAAAGAAAGCCTGCCCAAGAACCGTGCTCCTGGGTCTGTTTCAAAGCTGTGGAACGCTAGCCATAGAGAACAGATTAGTTCCCGGCCCTTTCACCTGCATAGTGAGGGATCGTCCCAGAGCCGTGTATCCCTTGTTTGTGCTCAGAAGGCTTTTGCTACACGGTGCACATCCTCGGAAAGAAGTGCCCCCGTGAGAGGCTTGAGCGCTGTGAGGCATACTAAAGCTAAAGCCGTCCATTGACTGAGACTTCCTGGAAACTGGTGCACCCCTGCCTCTGCTAATGGGAAAATGTGCACCTTACTTCGTGACTAGAGGTCACATTTAGTTGGCACTTTAGCTACAGTATGCTCTGGGCTGAGCTCCCAGGAAAGAACCGCAAGCGCCCCGTTTCTTTTGCAAAAGCTCACTGCTCCTCATAGGCATCTGTGGAGTGAACAGTGTCCTGGTGGTGTGGTGTTCAGGCAGCTTGGAAGCTGCACCGTAGTTGCTTTCCAAAGGGGGAGAGTCGGGCTTCTCCCCCATGCTCCAGTTTCCAACTTGACCCCACAGCGCATTTACCGGCACTCTCTGACTGACTACTGGAGACTTTTGGCCACACGGGGCCTTTCTCTGATCACACTTCGTTGCAGGCGGGGTCTTTTGCATGCCGTGCATAGCATTACCCGCTTACTGACTTAGTCAGGCCTAGGTGACTTTGGATCGTCCAAATGTCTCACAAGTTGACCGTTTTTTCTCTTCTTTCTGTCAGGCTGGACCTACAGTGTACCTTGTGTCACAATAGAGAGATGACAGGTAAGAGTCGCCAGGGGGCTCTGTAGGCTCAGGGATTCTTTCAGTGCAGCTCAGAGGGCCTCCAGAGAGGGAGAGCCACGTTGATTGTAATACTGGCAAAAACGTTGTCCTGGGGCTGCTTTACAGCGGTAGAAATCAAGCTATGCAAGCGAGGAGCAGTTCATTGCCCTTCCCTCTGCATAGAAAGGGTTGACCCCAACAGCCTGTTCTGCGCTGTGTTGCTCGGAAAACAAACAGGGGACTCACGGCACACACGCTCTCCCTCAGAAGGGAATTCATACGCGACGCTCTGAGGCCTCCGGAGAGCCGTAGAGGAGTTAAAGCACTCTATCGAGTCAGGGTTCATGGAGATGGCTGCCCAGCAAACTTTGCTGATAGGAAACACTCGTGCTTACCTTGAGGACTCGGGTCACGTTTACTTCGCACTTTAGCTAGGGCAAGCCGTGGGATGAGCTCCTAGCTAGGCACTGGCGACCACCTGGATTCGTAGCAGAAAACTCCCTTTCTTCACTGAGGCATTCCTAGCAGTGACTAGAAGACGGGTAACAGCACTGCCTTTCAGTCAGCCTTGAGGCCGCCACTATCTGCCATTCAAATGGGGGGAAATACTGCCTTCTCCAGGCTTCTCAATTACACACCGGATCACCCAGCACATATACCTCTCTTCTCTGACAAGCCAAAGGAGGCCCTTGCAACACAATTCGGCCTTCTGCGATGAAAGTTTGGGATGCAGTGTGTTCTGCATGTGCTGAGTGGCATAATCCTCTAAATGCCCTCAGGAGGCCTAGGTGACTTTGCATGTTCCAAATGCCTAACAAGGCTCAGGGTAAATCTCTACTTTCTTTCGGGCTGGACCTAAAGTCTACTTTCCACCTCACTTAGAGAGACGTCGAGCACGAGTCCCCAAAGTGGATTGGAGCCCCGGTGGTTTCTTTCAGGGCAGCTTAGGTGTCCTCCACGTGGCACACCCGCATGGAAAGAAAGCCTGCCTAAGAAACGTGCTCCTGGGGCTCTTTCAAAGCTGTGGAACGCTAGCCATAGAGAACAGATTAGTTCCCGGCCCTTTCACCTGCATAGTGAGGGATGGTCCCAGAGCCGTGTATCCCTTGTTTGTGCTCAGAAGGCTTTTGCTACACGGTGCACATCCTCGGAAAGAAGTGCCCCCGTGAGAGGCTTGAGCGCTGTGAGGCATACTAAAGCTGTAGCCGTCCATTGACTGAGACTTCCTGGAAACTGGTGCACCCCTGCCTCTGCTAATGGGAAAATGTGCACCTTACTTCGTGACTAGAGGTCACATTTAGTTGGCACTTTAGCTACAGTATGCTCTGGACTGAGCTCCCAGGAAAGAACCGCAAGCGCCCGGTTTCTCTTGGAAAAGCTCACTGCTCCTCATAGGCATCTGTGGAGTGAACAGTGTCCTGGTGGTGTGGTGTTCAGGCAGCTTGGAAGCTGCACCGTAGTTGCTTTCCAAAGGGGGAGAGTCGGGCTTCTCCCCCATGCTCCAGTTTCCAACTTGACCCCACAGCGCATTTACCGGCACTCTCTGACTGACTACTGGAGACTTTTGGCCACACGGGGCCTTTCTCTGATCACACTTCGTTGCAGGCGGGGTCTTTTGCATGCCGTGCATAGCATTACCCGCTTACTGACTTAGTCAGGCCAAGGTGACTTTGGATCGTCCAAATGTCTCACAAGTTGACCGTTTTTTCTCTTCTTTCTGTCAGGCTGGACCTACAGTGTACCTTGTGTCACAATAGAGAGATGACAGGTAAGAGTCGCCAGGGGGCTCTGTAGGCTCAGGGATTCTTTCAGTGCAGCTCAGAGGGCCTCCACAGAAGGAGAGCCACGTTGATTGTAATACTGGCAAAAACGTTGTCCTGGGGCTGCTTTACAGCGGTAGAAATCAAGCTATGCAAGCGAGGAGCAGTTCATTGCCCTTCCCTCTGCATAGAAAGGGTTGACCCCAACAGCCTGTTCTGCGCTGTGTTGCTCGGAAAACAAACAGGGGACTCACGGCACACACGCTCTCCCTCAGAAGGGAATTCATACGCGACGCTCTGAGGCCTCCGGAGAGCCGTAGAGGAGTTAAAGCACTCTATCGAGTCAGGGTTCATGGAGATGGCTACACAGCAAACTTTGCTGATAGGAAACACTCGTGCTTACCTTGAGGACTCGGGTCACGTTTACTTCGCACTTTAGCTAGGGCAAGCCGTGGGATGAGCTCCTAGCAAGGCACTGGCGACCACCTGGATTCGTAGCAGAAAACTCCCTTTCTTCACTGAGGCATTCCTAGCAGTGACTAGAAGACGGGTAACAGCACTGCCTTTCAGTCAGCCTTGAGGCCGCCACTATCTGCCATTCAAATGGGGGGAAATACTGCCTTCTCCAGGCTTCTCAATTACACACCGGATCACCCAGCACATATACCTCTCTTCTCTGACAAGCCAAAGGAGGCCCTTGCAACACAATTCGGCCTTCTGCGATGAAAGTTTGGGATGCAGTGTGTTCTGCATGTGCTGAGTGGCATAATCCTCTAAATGCCCTCAGGAGGCCTAGGTGACTTTGCATGTTCCAAATGCCTAACAAGGCTCAGGGTAAATCTCTACTTTCTTTCGGGCTGGACCTAAAGTCTACTTTCCACCTCACTTAGAGAGACGTCGAGCACGAGTCCCCAAAGTGGATTGGAGCCCCGGTGGTTTCTTTCAGGGCAGCTTAGGTGTCCTCCACGTGGCACACCCGCATGGAAAGAAAGCCTGCCTAAGAAACGTGCTCCTGGGGCTCTTTCAAAGCTGTGGAACGCTAGCCATAGAGAACAGATTAGTTCCCGGCCCTTTCACCTGCATAGTGAGGGATGGTCCCAGAGCCGTGTATCCCTTGTTTGTGCTCAGAAGGCTTTTGCTACACGGTGCACATCCTCGGAAAGAAGTGCCCCCGTGAGAGGCTTGAGCGCTGTGAGGCATACTAAAGCTAAAGCCGTCCATTGACTGAGACTTCCTGGAAACTGGTGCACCCCTGCCTCTGCTAATGGGAAAATGTGCACCTTACTTCGTGACTAGAGGTCACATTTAGTTGGCACTTTAGCTACAGTATGCTCTGGGCTGAGCTCCCAGGAAAGAACCGCAAGCGCCCCGTTTCTTTTGCAAAAGCTCACTGCTCCTCATAGGCATCTGTGGAGTGAACAGTGTCCTGGTGGTGTGGTGTTCAGGCAGCTTGGAAGCTGCACCGTAGTTGCTTTCCAAAGGGGGAGAGTCGGGCTTCTCCCCCATGCTCCAGTTTCCAACTTGACCCCACAGCGCATTTACCGGCACTCTCTGACTGACTACTGGAGACTTTTGGCCACACGGGGCCTTTCTCTGATCACACTTCGTTGCAGGCGGGGTCTTTTGCATGCCGTGCATAGCATTACCCGCTTACTGACTTAGTCAGGCCTAGGTGACTTTGGATCGTCCAAATGTCTCACAAGTTGACCGTTTTTTCTCTTCTTTCTGTCAGGCTGGACCTACAGTGTACCTTGTGTCACAATAGAGAGATGACAGGTAAGAGTCGCCAGGGGGCTCTGTAGGCTCAGGGATTCTTTCAGTGCAGCTCAGAGGGCCTCCAGAGAGGGAGAGCCACGTTGATTGTAATACTGGCAAAAACGTTGTCCTGGGGCTGCTTTACAGCGGTAGAAATCAAGCTATGCAAGCGAGGAGCAGTTCATTGCCCTTCCCTCTGCATAGAAAGGGTTGACCCCAACAGCCTGTTCTGCGCTGTGTTGCTCGGAAAACAAACAGGGGACTCACGGCACACACGCTCTCCCTCAGAAGGGAATTCATACGCGACGCTCTGAGGCCTCCGGAGAGCCGTAGAGGAGTTAAAGCACTCTATCGAGTCAGGGTTCATGGAGATGGCTACACAGCAAACTTTGCTGATAGGAAACACTCGTGCTTACCTTGAGGACTCGGGTCACGTTTACTTCGCACTTTAGCTAGGGCAAGCCGTGGGATGAGCTCCTAGCAAGGCACTGGCGACCACCTGGATTCGTAGCAGAAAACTCCCTTTCTTCACTGAGGCATTCCTAGCAGTGACTAGAAGACGGGTAACAGCACTGCCTTTCAGTCAGCCTTGAGGCCGCCACTATCTGCCATTCAAATGGGGGGAAATACTGCCTTCTCCAGGCTTCTCAATTACACACCGGATCACCCAGCACATATACCTCTCTTCTCTGACAAGCCAAAGGAGGCCCTTGCAACACAATTCGGCCTTCTGCGATGAAAGTTTGGGATGCAGTGTGTTCTGCATGTGCTGAGTGGCATAATCCTCTAAATGCCCTCAGGAGGCCTAGGTGACTTTGCATGTTCCAAATGCCTAACAAGGCTCAGGGTAAATCTCTACTTTCTTTCGGGCTGGACCTAAAGTCTACTTTCCACCTCACTTAGAGAGACGTCGAGCACGAGTCCCCAAAGTGGATTGGAGCCCCGGTGGTTTCTTTCAGGGCAGCTTAGGTGTCCTCCACGTGGCACACCCGCATGGAAAGAAAGCCTGCCTAAGAAACGTGCTCCTGGGGCTCTTTCAAAGCTGTGGAACGCTAGCCATAGAGAACAGATTAGTTCCCGGCCCTTTCACCTGCATAGTGAGGGATGGTCCCAGAGCCGTGTATCCCTTGTTTGTGCTCAGAAGGCTTTTGCTACACGGTGCACATCCTCGGAAAGAAGTGCCCCCGTGAGAGGCTTGAGCGCTGTGAGGCATACTAAAGCTAAAGCCGTCCATTGACTGAGACTTCCTGGAAACTGGTGCACCCCTGCCTCTGCTAATGGGAAAATGTGCACCTTACTTCGTGACTAGAGGTCACATTTAGTTGGCACTTTAGCTACAGTATGCTCTGGACTGAGCTCCCAGGAAAGAACCGCAAGCGCCCGGTTTCTCTTGGAAAAGCTCACTGCTCCTCATAGGCATCTGTGGAGTGAACAGTGTCCTGGTGGTGTGGTGTTCAGGCAGCTTGGAAGCTGCACCGTAGTTGCTTTCCAAAGGGGGAGAGTCGGGCTTCTCCCCCATGCTCCAGTTTCCAACTTGACCCCACAGCGCATTTACCGGCACTCTCTGACTGACTACTGGAGACTTTTGGCCACACGGGGCCTTTCTCTGATCACACTTCGTTGCAGGCGGGGTCTTTTGCATGCCGTGCATAGCATTACCCGCTTACTGACTTAGTCAGGCCTAGGTGACTTTGGATCGTCCAAATGTCTCACAAGTTGACCGTTTTTTCTCTTCTTTCTGTCAGGCTGGACCTACAGTGTACCTTGTGTCACAATAGAGAGATGACAGGTAAGAGTCGCCAGGGGGCTCTGTAGGCTCAGGGATTCTTTCAGTGCAGCTCAGAGGGCCTCCACAGAGGGAGAGCCACGTTGATTGTAATACTGGCAAAAACGTTGTCCTGGGGCTGCTTTACAGCGGTAGAAATCAAGCTATGCAAGCGAGGAGCAGTTCATTGCCCTTCCCTCTGCATAGAAAGGGTTGACCCCAACAGCCTGTTCTGCGCTGTGTTGCTCGGAAAACAAACAGGGGACTCACGGCACACACGCTCTCCCTCAGAAGGGAATTCATACGCGACGCTCTGAGGCCTCCGGAGAGCCGTAGAGGAGTTAAAGCACTCTATCGTGTCAGGGTTCATGGAGATGGCTGCACAGCAAACTTTGCTGATAGGAAACACTCGTGCTTACCTTGAGGACTCGGGTCACGTTTACTTCGCACTTTAGCTAGGGCAAGCCGTGGGAGGAGCTCCTAGCAAGGCACTGGCGACCACCTGGATTCGTAGCAGAAAACTCCCTTTCTTCACTGAGGCATTCCTAGCAGTGACTAGAAGACGGGTAACAGCACTGCCTTTCAGTCAGCCTTGAGGCCGCCACTATCTGCCTTTCAAATGGGGGGAAATACTGCCTTTCTCCAGGCTTCTCAAATACACACCGGATCACCCAGCACATATACCTCTCTTCTCTGACAAGCCAAAGGAGGCCCTTGCAACACAATTCGGCCTTCTGCGATGAAACTTTGGGATGCAGTGTGTTCCGCATGTGCTGAGTGGCATAATCCTCTAAATGCCCTCAGGAGGCCTAGGTGACTTTGCATGTTCCAAATGCCTAACAAGGCTCAGGGTAAATCTCTACTTTCTTTCGGGCTGGACCTAAAGTCTACTTTCCGCCTCACTTAGAGAGACGTCGAGCACGAGTCCCCAAAGTGGATTGGAGCCCCGGTGGTTTCTTTCAGGGCAGCTTAGGTGTCCTCCACGTGGCACACCCGCATGGAAAGAAAGCCTGCCTAAGAAACGTGCTCCTGGGGCTCTTTCAAAGCTGTGGAACGCTAGCCATAGAGAACAGATTAGTTCCCGGCCCTTTCACCTGCATAGTGAGGGATGGTCCCAGAGCCGTGTATCCCTTGTTTGTGCTCAGAAGGCTTTTGCTACACGGTGCACATCCTCGGAAAGAAGTGCCCCCGTGAGAGGCTTGAGCGCTGTGAGGCATACTAAAGCTGTAGCCGTCCATTGACTGAGACTTCCTGGAAACTGGTGCACCCCTGCCTCTGCTAATGGGAAAATGTGCACCTTACTTCGTGACTAGAGGTCACATTTAGTTGGCACTTTAGCTACAGTATGCTCTGGACTGAGCTCCCAGGAAAGAACCGCAAGCGCCCGGTTTCTCTTGGAAAAGCTCACTGCTCCTCATAGGCATCTGTGGAGTGAACAGTGTCCTGGTGGTGTGGTGTTCAGGCAGCTTGGAAGCTGCACCGTAGTTGCTTTCCAAAGGGGGAGAGTCGGGCTTCTCCCCCATGCTCCAGTTTCCAACTTGACCCCACAGCGCATTTACCGGCACTCTCTGACTGACTACTGGAGACTTTTGGCCACACGGGGCCTTTCTCTGATCACACTTCGTTGCAGGCGGGGTCTTTTGCATGCCGTGCATAGCATTACCCGCTTACTGACTTAGTCAGGCCTAGGTGACTTTGGATCGTCCAAATGTCTCACAAGTTGACCGTTTTTTCTCTTCTTTCTGTCAGGCTGGACCTACAGTGTACCTTGTGTCACAATAGAGAGATGACAGGTAAGAGTCGCCAGGGGGCTCTGTAGGCTCAGGGATTCTTTCAGTGCAGCTCAGAGGGCCTCCACAGAGGGAGAGCCACGTTGATTGTAATACTGGCAAAAACGTTGTCCTGGGGCTGCTTTACAGCGGTAGAAATCAAGCTATGCAAGCGAGGAGCAGTTCATTGCCCTTCCCTCTGCATAGAAAGGGTTGACCCCAACAGCCTGTTCTGCGCTGTGTTGCTCGGAAAACAAACAGGGGACTCACGGCACACACGCTCTCCCTCAGAAGGGAATTCATACGCGACGCTCTGAGGCCTCCGGAGAGCCGTAGAGGAGTTAAAGCACTCTATCGTGTCAGGGTTCATGGAGATGGCTGCACAGCAAACTTTGCTGATAGGAAACACTCGTGCTTACCTTGAGGACTCGGGTCACGTTTACTTCGCACTTTAGCTAGGGCAAGCGGTGGGATGAGCTCCTAGCAAGGCACTGGCGACGACCTGGATTCGTAGCAGAAAACTCCCTTTCTTCACTGAGGCATTCCTAGCAGTGACTAGAAGACGGGTAACAGCACTGCCTTTCAGTCAGCCTTGAGGCCGCCACTATCTGCCTTTCAAATGGGGGGAAATACTGCCTTTCTCCAGGCTTCTCAAATACACACCGGATCACCCAGCACATATACCTCTCTTCTCTGACAAGCCAAAGGAGGCCCTTGCAACACAATTCGGCCTTCTGCGATGAAACTTTGGGATGCAGTGTGTTCCGCATGTGCTGAGTGGCATAATCCTCTAAATGCCCTCAGGAGGCCTAGGTGACTTTGCATGTTCCAAATGCCTAACAAGGCTCAGGGTAAATCTCTACTTTCTTTCGGGCTGGACCTAAAGTCTACTTTCCGCCTCACTTAGAGAGACGTCGAGCACGAGTCCCCAAAGTGGATTGGAGCCCCGGTGGTTTCTTTCAGGGCAGCTTAGGTGTCCTCCACGTGGCAGACCCGCATGGAAAGAAAGCCTGCCCAAGAACCGTGCTCCTGGGGCTCTTTCAAAGCTGTGGAACGCTAGCCCTAGAGAACAGATTAGTTCCCGGCCCTTTCACCTGCATAGTGAGGGATGGTCCCAGAGCCGTGTATCCCTTGTTTGTGCTCAGAAGGCTTTTGCTACACGGTGCACATCCTCGGAAAGAAGTGCCCCCGTGAGAGGCTTGAGCGCTGTGAGGCATACTAAAGCTAAAGCCGTCCATTGACTGAGACTTCCTGGAAACTGGTGCACCCCTGCCTCTGCTAATGGGAAAATGTGCACCTTACTTCGTGACTAGAGGTCACATTTAGTTGGCACTTTAGCTACAGTATGCTCTGGGCTGAGCTCCCAGGAAAGAACCGCAAGCGCCCCGTTTCTTTTGCAAAAGCTCACTGCTCCTCATAGGCATCTGTGGAGTGAACAGTGTCCTGGTGGTGTGGTGTTCAGGCAGCTTGGAAGCTGCACCGTAGTTGCTTTCCAAAGGGGGAGAGTCGGGCTTCTCCCCCATGCTCCAGTTTCCAACTTGACCCCACAGCGCATTTACCGGCACTCTCTGACTGACTACTGGAGACTTTTGGCCACACGGGGCCTTTCTCTGATCACACTTCGTTGCAGGCGGGGTCTTTTGCATGCCGTGCATAGCATTACCCGCTTACTGACTTAGTCAGGCCTAGGTGACTTTGGATCGTCCAAATGTCTCACAAGTTGACCGTTTTTTCTCTTCTTTCTGTCAGGCTGGACCTACAGTGTACCTTGTGTCACAATAGAGAGATGACAGGTAAGAGTCGCCAGGGGGCTCTGTAGGCTCAGGGATTCTTTCAGTGCAGCTCAGAGGGCCTCCACAGAGGGAGAGCCACGTTGATTGTAATACTGGCAAAAACGTTGTCCTGGGGCTGCTTTACAGCGGTAGAAATCAAGCTATGCAAGCGAGGAGCAGTTCATTGCCCTTCCCTCTGCATAGAAAGGGTTGACCCCAACAGCCTGTTCTGCGCTGTGTTGCTCGGAAAACAAACAGGGGACTCACGGCACACACGCTCTCCCTCAGAAGGGAATTCATACGCGACGCTCTGAGGCCTCCGGAGAGCCGTAGAGGAGTTAAAGCACTCTATCGAGTCAGGGTTTTTGGAGATGGCTGCACAGCAAACTTTGCTGATAGGAAACACTCGTGCTTACCTTGAGGACTCGGGTCACGTTTACTTCGCACTTTAGCTAGGGCAAGCGGTGGGATGAGCTCCTAGCAAGGCACTGGCGACGACCTGGATTCGTAGGAGAAAACTCCCTTTCTTCACTGAGGCATTCCTAGCAGTGACTAGAAGACGGGTAACAGCACTGCCTTTCAGTCAGCCTTGAGGCCACCACTATCTGCCTTTCAAATGGGGGGAAATACTGCCTTTCTCCAGGCTTCTCAATTACACACCGGATCACCCAGCACATATACCTCTCTTCTCTGACAAGCCAAAGGAGGCCCTTGGAACACAATTCGGCCTTCTGCGATGAAACTTTGGGATGCAGTGTGTTCTGCATGTGCTGAGTGGCAGAATCCTCTAAATGCCCTCAGGAGGCCTAGGTGACTTTGCATGTTCCAAATGCCTAGCAAGGCTCAGGGTAAATCTCTACTTTCTTTCGTGCTGGACCTAAAGTCTACTTTCCGCCTCACTTAGAGAGACGTCGAGCACGAGTCCCCAAAGTGGATTGGAGCCCCGGTGGTTTCTTTCAGGGCAGCTTAGGTGTCCTCAACGTGGCACACCCGCATGGAAAGAAAGCCTGCCCAAGAACCGTGCTCCTGGGGCTGTTTCAATGCTGTGGAACGCTAGCCATAGAGAACAGATTAGTTCCCGGCCCTTTCACCTGCATAGTGAGGGATGGTCCCAGAGCCGTGTATCCCTTGTTTGTGCTGAGAAGGCTTTTGCTACACGGTGCACATCCTCGGAAAGAAGTGCCCCCGTGAGAGGCTTGAGCGCTGTGAGGCATACTAAAGCTAAAGCCGTCCATTGACTGAGACTTCCTGGAAACTGCTGCACCCCGCCTCTGCTAATGGGAAAATGTGCACTTTACTTCGTGACTAGAGGTCACATTTAGTTGGCACTTTAGCTACAGTATGCTCTGGGCTGAGCTCCCAGGAAGGAACCGCAATCGCCCGGTTTCTTCTGCAAAAGCTCACTGCTCCTCAGAGGCATCTGTGGAGTGAACAGTGTCCTGGTGGTGTGGTGTTCAGGCAGCTTGGAAGCTGCACCGAAGTTGCTTTCCAAAGGGGGAGAGTCGGGCTTCTCCCCCATGCTCCAGTTTCCAACTTGACCCCACAGCGCATTTACCGGCACTCTCTGACTGACTACTGGAGACTTTTGGCCACACGGGGCCTTTCTCTGATCACACTTCGTTGCAGGCGGGGTCTTTTGCATGCCGTGCATAGCATTACCCGCTTACTGACTTAGTCAGGCCTAGGTGACTTTGGATCGTCCAAATGTCTCACAAGTTGACCGTTTTTTCTCTTCTTTCTGTCAGGCTGGACCTACAGTGTACCTTGTGTCACAATAGAGAGATGACAGGTAAGAGTCGCCAGGGGGCTCTGTAGGCTCAGGGATTCTTTCAGTGCAGCTCAGAGGGCCTCCACAGAGGGAGAGCCACGTTGATTGTAATACTGGCAAAAACGTTGTCCTGGGGCTGCTTTACAGCGGTAGAAATCAAGCTATGCAAGCGAGGAGCAGTTCATTGCCCTTCCCTCTGCATAGAAAGGGTTGACCCCAACAGCCTGTTCTGCGCTGTGTTGCTCGGAAAACAAACAGGGGACTCACGGCACACACGCTCTCCCTCAGAAGGGAATTCATACGCGACGCTCTGAGGCCTCCGGAGAGCCGTAGAAGAGTTAAAGCACTCTATCGAGTCAGGGTTCATGGAGATGGCTGCACAGCAAACTTTGCTGATAGGAAACACTCGTGCTTACCTTGAGGACTCGGGTCACGTTTACTTCGCACTTTAGCTAGGGCAAGCCGTGGGATGAGCTCCTAGCAAGGCATTGGCGACCACCTGGATTCGTAGGAGAAAACTCCCTTTCTTCACTGAGGCATTCCTAGCAGTGACTAGAAGACGGGTAACAGCACTGCCTTTCAGTCAGCCTTGAGGCCGCCACTATCTGCCTTTCAAATGAGGGGAAATACTGCCTTTCTCCAGGCTTCTCAATTACACACCGGATCACCCAGCACATATACCTCCCTTCTCTGACAAGCCAAAGGAGGCCCTTGCAACACAATTCGGCCTTCTGCGATGAAACTTTGGGATGCAGTGTGTTCTGCATGTGCTGAGTGGCATAATCCTCTAAATGCCCTCAGGAGGCCTAGGTGACTTTGCATGTTCCAAATGCCTAGCAAAGCTCAGGGTAAATCTCTACTTTCTTTCGGGCTGGACCTAAAGTCTACTTTCCGCCTCACTTAGAGAGACGTCGAGCACGAGTCCCCAAAGTGGATTGGAGCCCCGGTGGTTTCTTTCAGGGCAGCTTAGGTGTCCTCCACGTGGCACACCGGCATGGAAAGAAAGCCTGCCAAAGAACCGTGCTCCTGGGCCTGTTTCAAAGCTGTGGAACGCTAGCCATAGAGAACAGATTAGTTCCCGGCCCTTTCACCTGCATAGTGAGGGATGGTCCCAGAGCCGTGTATCCCTTGTTTGTGCTCAGAAGGCTTTTGCTACACGGTGCACATCCTCGGAAAGAAGTGCCCCCGTGAGAGGCTTGAGCGCTGTGAGGCATACTAAAGCTAAAGCCGTCCATTGACTGAGACTTCCTGGAAACTGGTGCACCCCTGCCTCTGCTAATGGGAAAATGTGCACCTTACTTCGTGACTAGAGGTCACATTTAGTTGGCACTTTAGCTACAGTATGCTCTGGGCTGAGCTCCCAGGAAAGAACCGCAAGCGCCCCGTTTCTTTTGCAAAAGCTCACTGCTCCTCATAGGCATCTGTGGAGTGAACAGTGTCCTGGTGGTGTGGTGTTCAGGCAGCTTGGAAGCTGCACCGTAGTTGCTTTCCAAAGGGGGAGAGTCGGGCTTCTCCCCCATGCTCCAGTTTCCAACTTGACCCCACAGCGCATTTACCGGCACTCTCTGACTGACTACTGGAGACTTTTGGCCACACGGGGCCTTTCTCTGATCACACTTCGTTGCAGGCGGGGTCTTTTGCATGCCGTGCATAGCATTACCCGCTTAATGACTTAGTCAGGCCTAGGTGACTTTGGATCGTCCAAATGTCTCACAAGTTGACCGTTTTTTCTCTTCTTTCTGTCAGGCTGGACCTACAGTGTACCTTGTGTCACAATAGAGAGATGACAGGTAAGAGTCGCCAGGGGGCTCTGTAGGCTCAGGGATTCTTTCAGTGCAGCTCAGAGGGCCTCCACAGAGGGAGAGCCACGTTGATTGTAATACTGGCAAAAACGTTGTCCTGGGGCTGCTTTACAGCGGTAGAAATCAAGCTATGCAAGCGAGGAGCAGTTCATTGCCCTTCCCTCTGCATAGAAAGGGTTGACCCCAACAGACTGTTCTGCGCTGTGTTGCTCGGAAAACAAACAGGGGACTCACGGCACACACGCTCTCCCTCAGAAGGGAATTCATACGCGACGCTCTGAGGCCTCCGGAGAGCCGTAGAGGAGTTAAAGCACTCTATCGAGTCAGGGTTCATGGAGATGGCTGCACAGCAAACTTTGCTGATAGGAAACACTCGTGCTTACCTTGAGGACTCGGGTCACGTTTACTTCGCACTTTAGCTAGGGCAAGCCGTGGGAGGAGCTCCTAGCAAGGCACTGGCGACCACCTGGATTCGTAGCAGAAAACTCCCTTTCTTCACTGAGGCATTCCTAGCAGTGACTAGAAGACGGGTAACAGCACTGCCTTTCAGTCAGCCTTGAGGCCGCCACTATCTGCCTTTCAAATGGGGGGAAATACTGCCTTTCTCCAGGCTTCTCAAATACACACCGGATCACCCAGCACATATACCTCTCTTCTCTGACAAGCCAAAGGAGGCCCTTGCAACACAATTCGGCCTTCTGCGATGAAACTTTGGGATGCAGTGTGTTCCGCATGTGCTGAGTGGCATAATCCTCTAAATGCCCTCAGGAGGCCTAGGTGACTTTGCATGTTCCAAATGCCTAACAAGGCTCAGGGTAAATCTCTACTTTCTTTCGGGCTGGACCTAAAGTCTACTTTCCGCCTCACTTAGAGAGACGTCGAGCACGAGTCCCCAAAGTGGATTGGAGCCCCGGTGGTTTCTTTCAGGGCAGCTTAGGTGTCCTCCACGTGGCAGACCCGCATGGAAAGAAAGCCTGCCCAAGAACCGTGCTCCTGGGGCTCTTTCAAAGCTGTGGAACGCTAGCCCTAGAGAACAGATTAGTTCCCGGCCCTTTCACCTGCATAGTGAGGGATGGTCCCAGAGCCGTGTATCCCTTGTTTGTGCTCAGAAGGCTTTTGCTACACGGTGCACATCCTCGGAAAGAAGTGCCCCCGTGAGAGGCTTGAGCGCTGTGAGGCATACTAAAGCTAAAGCCGTCCATTGACTGAGACTTCCTGGAAACTGGTGCACCCCTGCCTCTGCTAATGGGAAAATGTGCACCTTACTTCGTGACTAGAGGTCACATTTAGTTGGCACTTTAGCTACAGTATGCTCTGGGCTGAGCTCCCAGGAAAGAACCGCAAGCGCCCCGTTTCTTTTGCAAAAGCTCACTGCTCCTCATAGGCATCTGTGGAGTGAACAGTGTCCTGGTGGTGTGGTGTTCAGGCAGCTTGGAAGCTGCACCGTAGTTGCTTTCCAAAGGGGGAGAGTCGGGCTTCTCCCCCATGCTCCAGTTTCCAACTTGACCCCACAGCGCATTTACCGGCACTCTCTGACTGACTACTGGAGACTTTTGGCCACACGGGGCCTTTCTCTGATCACACTTCGTTGCAGGCGGGGTCTTTTGCATGCCGTGCATAGCATTACCCGCTTACTGACTTAGTCAGGCCTAGGTGACTTTGGATCGTCCAAATGTCTCACAAGTTGACCGTTTTTTCTCTTCTTTCTGTCAGGCTGGACCTACAGTGTACCTTGTGTCACAATAGAGAGATGACAGGTAAGAGTCGCCAGGGGGCTCTGTAGGCTCAGGGATTCTTTCAGTGCAGCTCAGAGGGCCTCCACAGAGGGAGAGCCACGTTGATTGTAATACTGGCAAAAACGTTGTCCTGGGGCTGCTTTACAGCGGTAGAAATCAAGCTATGCAAGCGAGGAGCAGTTCATTGCCCTTCCCTCTGCATAGAAAGGGTTGACCCCAACAGCCTGTTCTGCGCTGTGTTGCTCGGAAAACAAACAGGGGACTCACGGCACACACGCTCTCCCTCAGAAGGGAATTCATACGCGACGCTCTGAGGCCTCCGGAGAGCCGTAGAGGAGTTAAAGCACTCTATCGAGTCAGGGTTCATGGAGATGGCTGCACAGCAAACTTTGCTGATAGGAAACACTCGTGCTTACCTTGAGGACTCGGGTCACGTTTACTTCGCACTTTAGCTAGGGCAAGCCGTGGGATGAGCTCCTAGCAAGGCACTGGCGACCACCTGGATTCGTAGGAGAAAACTCCCTTTCTTCACTGAGGCATTCCTAGCAGTGACTAGAAGACGGGTAACAGCACTGCCTTTCAGTCAGCCTTGAGGCCGCCACTATCTGCCTTTCAAATGGGGGGAAATACTGCCTTTCTCCAGGCTTCTCAATTACACACCGGATCACCCAGCACATATACCTCTCTTCTCTGACAAGCCAAAGGAGGCCCTTGCAACACAATTCGGCCTTCTGCGATGAAACTTTGGGATGCAGTGTGTTCTGCATGTGCTGAGTGGCATAATCCTCTAAATGCCCTCAGGAGGCCTAGGTGACTTTGCATGTTCCAAATGCCTAACAAGCCTCAGGGTAAATCTCTACTTTCTTTCGGGCTGGACCTAAAGTCTACTTTCCGCCTCACTTAGAGAGACGTCGAGCACGAGTCCCCAAAGTGGATTGGAGCCCCGGTGGTTTCTTTCAGGGCAGCTTAGGTGTCCTCCACGTGGCAGACCCGCATGGAAAGAAAGCCTGCCCAAGAACCGTATTCCTGGGGCTGTTTCAAAGCTGTGGAACGCTAGCCATAGAGAACAGATTAGTTCCCGGCCCTTTCACCTGCATAGTGAGGGATGGTCCCAGAGCCGTGTATCCCTTGTTTGTGCTCAGAAGGCTTTTGCCACACGGTGCACATCCTCGGACAGAAGTGCCCCCGTGAGACGCTTGAGCGCTGTGAGGCATACTAAAGCTAAAGCCGTCCATTGACTGAGACTTCCTGGAAACTGGTGCACCCCTGCCTCTGCTAATGGGAAAATGTGCACCTTACTTCGTGACTAGAGGTCACATTTAGTTGGCACTTTACCTACAGTATGCTCTGAGCTGAGCTCCCAGGAAGGAACCGCAAGCGCCCGGTTTCTCTTGGAAAAGCTCACTGCTCCTCATAGGCATCTGTGGAGTGAACAGTGTCCTGGTGGTGTGGTGTTCAGGCAGCTTGGAAGCTGCACCGTAGTTGCTTTCCAAAGGGGGAGAGTCGGGCTTCTCCCCCATGCTCCAGTTTCCAACTTGACCCCACAGCGCATGTACCGGCACTCTCTGACTGACTACTGGAGACTTTTGGCCACACGGGGCCTTTCTCTGATCACACTTCGTTGCAGGCGGGGTCTTTTGCATGCCGTGCATAGCATTACCCGCTTAATGACTTAGTCAGGCCTAGGTGACTTTGGATCGTCCAAATGTCTCACAAATTGACCAGTTTTTCTCTTCTTTCTGTCAGGCTGGACCTACAGTGTACCTTGTGTCACAATAGAGAGATGACAGGTAAGAGTCGCCAGGGGGCTCTGTAGGCTCAGGGATTCTTTCAGTGCAGCTCAGAGGGCCTCCACAGAGGGAGAGCCACGTTGATTGTAATACTGGCAAAAACGTTGTCCTGGGGCTGCTTTACAGCGGTAGAAATCAAGCTATGCAAGCGAGGAGCAGTTCATTGCCCTTCCCTCTGCATAGAAAGGGTTGACCCCAACAGCCTGTTCTGCGCTGTGTTGCTCGGAAAACAAACAGGGGACTCACGGCACACACGCTCTCCCTCAGAAGGGAATTCATACGCGACGCTCTGAGGCCTCCGGAGAGCCGTAGAGGAGTTAAAGCACTCTATCGAGTCAGGGTTTTTGGAGATGGCTGCACAGCAAACTTTGCTGTTAGGAAACACTCGTGCTTACCTTGAGGACTCGGGTCACGTTTACTTCGCACTTTAGCTAGGGCAAGCGGTGGGATGAGCTCCTAGCAAGGCACTGGCGACGACCTGGATTCGTAGGAGAAAACTCCCTTTCTTCACTGAGGCATTCCTAGCAGTGACTAGAAGACGGGTAACAGCACTGCCTTTCAGTCAGCCTTGAGGCCACCACTATCTGCCTTTCAAATGGGGGGAAATACTGCCTTTCTCCAGGCTTCTCAATTACACACCGGATCACCCAGCACATATACCTCTCTTCTCTGACAAGCCAAAGGAGGCCCTTGGAACACAATTCGGCCTTCTGCGATGAAACTTTGGGATGCAGTGTGTTCTGCATGTGCTGAGTGGCAGAATCCTCTAAATGCCCTCAGGAGGCCTAGGTGACTTTGCATGTTCCAAATGCCTAGCAAGGCTCAGGGTAAATCTCTACTTTCTTTCGTGCTGGACCTAAAGTCTACTTTCCGCCTCACTTAGAGAGACGTCGAGCACGAGTCCCCAAAGTGGATTGGAGCCCCGGTGGTTTCTTTCAGGGCAGCTTAGGTGTCCTCAACGTGGCACACCCGCATGGAAAGAAAGCCTGCCCAAGAACCGTGCTCCTGGGGCTGTTTCAATGCTGTGGAACGCTAGCCATAGAGAACAGATTAGTTCCCGGCCCTTTCACCTGCATAGTGAGGGATGGTCCCAGAGCCGTGTATCCCTTGTTTGTGCTGAGAAGGCTTTTGCTACACGGTGCACATCCTCGGAAAGAAGTGCCCCCGTGAGAGGCTTGAGCGCTGTGAGGCATACTAAAGCTAAAGCCGTCCATTGACTGAGACTTCCTGGAAACTGCTGCACCCCGCCTCTGCTAATGGGAAAATGTGCACTTTACTTCGTGACTAGAGGTCACATTTAGTTGGCACTTTAGCTACAGTATGCTCTGGGCTGAGCTCCCAGGAAGGAACCGCAATCGCCCGGTTTCTTCTGCAAAAGCTCACTGCTCCTCAGAGGCATCTGTGGAGTGAACAGTGTCCTGGTGGTGTGGTGTTCAGGCAGCTTGGAAGCTGCACCGAAGTTGCTTTCCAAAGGGGGAGAGTCGGGCTTCTCCCCCATGCTCCAGTTTCCAACTTGACCCCACAGCGCATTTACCGGCACTCTCTGACTGACTACTGGAGACTTTTGGCCACACGGGGCCTTTCTCTGATCACACTTCGTTGCAGGCGGGGTCTTTTGCATGCCGTGCATAGCATTACCCGCTTACTGACTTAGTCAGGCCTAGGTGACTTTGGATCGTCCAAATGTCTCACAAGTTGACCGTTTTTTCTCTTCTTTCTGTCAGGCTGGACCTACAGTGTACCTTGTGTCACAATAGAGAGATGACAGGTAAGAGTCGCCAGGGGGCTCTGTAGGCTCAGGGATTCTTTCAGTGCAGCTCAGAGGGCCTCCACAGAGGGAGAGCCACGTTGATTGTAATACTGGCAAAAACGTTGTCCTGGGGCTGCTTTACAGCGGTAGAAATCAAGCTATGCAAGCGAGGAGCAGTTCATTGCCCTTCCCTCTGCATAGAAAGGGTTGACCCCAACAGCCTGTTCTGCGCTGTGTTGCTCGGAAAACAAACAGGGGACTCACGGCACACACGCTCTCCCTCAGAAGGGAATTCATACGCGACGCTCTGAGGCCTCCGGAGAGCCGTAGAAGAGTTAAAGCACTCTATCGAGTCAGGGTTCATGGAGATGGCTGCACAGCAAACTTTGCTGATAGGAAACACTCGTGCTTACCTTGAGGACTCGGGTCACGTTTACTTCGCACTTTAGCTAGGGCAAGCCGTGGGATGAGCTCCTAGCAAGGCATTGGCGACCACCTGGATTCGTAGGAGAAAACTCCCTTTCTTCACTGAGGCATTCCTAGCAGTGACTAGAAGACGGGTAACAGCACTGCCTTTCAGTCAGCCTTGAGGCCGCCACTATCTGCCTTTCAAATGAGGGGAAATACTGCCTTTCTCCAGGCTTCTCAATTACACACCGGATCACCCAGCACATATACCTCCCTTCTCTGACAAGCCAAAGGAGGCCCTTGCAACACAATTCGGCCTTCTGCGATGAAACTTTGGGATGCAGTGTGTTCTGCATGTGCTGAGTGGCATAATCCTCTAAATGCCCTCAGGAGGCCTAGGTGACTTTGCATGTTCCAAATGCCTAGCAAAGCTCAGGGTAAATCTCTACTTTCTTTCGGGCTGGACCTAAAGTCTACTTTCCGCCTCACTTAGAGAGACGTCGAGCACGAGTCCCCAAAGTGGATTGGAGCCCCGGTGGTTTCTTTCAGGGCAGCTTAGGTGTCCTCCACGTGGCACACCGGCATGGAAAGAAAGCCTGCCAAAGAACCGTGCTCCTGGGCCTGTTTCAAAGCTGTGGAACGCTAGCCCTAGAGAACAGATTAGTTCCCGGCCCTTTCACCTGCATAGTGAGGGATGGTCCCAGAGCCGTGTATCCCTTGTTTGTGCTCAGAAGGCTTTTGCTACACGGTGCACATCCTCGGAAAGAAGTGCCCCCGTGAGAGGCTTGAGCGCTGTGAGGCATACTAAAGCTAAAGCCGTCCATTGACTGAGACTTCCTGGAAACTGGTGCACCCCTGCCTCTGCTAATGGGAAAATGTGCACCTTACTTCGTGACTAGAGGTCACATTTAGTTGGCACTTTAGCTACAGTATGCTCTGGGCTGAGCTCCCAGGAAAGAACCGCAAGCGCCCCGTTTCTTTTGCAAAAGCTCACTGCTCCTCATAGGCATCTGTGGAGTGAACAGTGTCCTGGTGGTGTGGTGTTCAGGCAGCTTGGAAGCTGCACCGTAGTTGCTTTCCAAAGGGGGAGAGTCGGGCTTCTCCCCCATGCTCCAGTTTCCAACTTGACCCCACAGCGCATTTACCGGCACTCTCTGACTGACTACTGGAGACTTTTGGCCACACGGGGCCTTTCTCTGATCACACTTCGTTGCAGGCGGGGTCTTTTGCATGCCGTGCATAGCATTACCCGCTTACTGACTTAGTCAGGCCTAGGTGACTTTGGATCGTCCAAAGGTCTCACAAGTTGACCGTTTTTTCTCTTCTTTCTGTCAGGCTGGACCTACAGTGTACCTTGTGTCACAATAGAGAGATGACAGGTAAGAGTCGCCAGGGGGCTCTGTAGGCTCAGGGATTCTTTCAGTGCAGCTCAGAGGGCCTCCACAGAGGGAGAGCCACGTTGATTGTAATACTGGCAAAAACGTTGTCCTGGGGCTGCTTTACAGCGGTAGAAATCAAGCTATGCAAGCGAGGAGCAGTTCATTGCCCTTCCCTCTGCATAGAAAGGGTTGACCCCAACAGCCTGTTCTGCGCTGTGTTGCTCGGAAAACAAACAGGGGACTCACGGCACACACGCTCTCCCTCAGAAGGGAATTCATACGCGACGCTCTGAGGCCTCCGGAGAGCCGTAGAGGAGTTAAAGCACTCTATCGAGTCAGGGTTCATGGAGATGGCTGCACAGCAAACTTTGCTGATAGGAAACACTCGTGCTTACCTTGAGGACTCGGGTCACGTTTACTTCGCACTTTAGCTAGGGGAAGCCGTGGGATGAGCTCCTAGCAAGGCACTGGCGACCACCTGGATTCGTAGGAGAAAACTCCCTTTCTTCACTGAGGCATTCCTAGCAGTGACTAGAAGACGGGTAACAGCACTGCCTTTCAGTCAGCCTTGAGGCCGCCACTATCTGCCTTTCAAATGGGGGGAAATACTGCCTTTCTCCAGGCTTCTCAATTACACACCGGATCACCCAGCACATATACCTCTCTTCTCTGACAAGCCAAAGGAGGCCCTTGCAACACAATTCGGCCTTCTGAGATGAAACTTTGGGATGCAGTGTGTTCTGCATGTGCTGAGTGGCATAATCCTCTAAATGCCCTCAGGAGGCCTAGGTGACTTTGCATTTTCCAAATGCCTAACAAGGCTCAGGGTAAATCTCTACTTTCTTTCGGGCTGGACCTAAAGTCTACTTTCCGCCTCACTTAGAGAGACGTCGAGCACGAGTCCCCAAAGTGGATTGGAGCCCCGGTGGTTTCTTTCAGGGCAGCTTAGGTGTCCTCCACGTGGCAGACCCGCATGGAAAGAAAGCCTGCCTAAGAAACGTGCTCCTGGGGCTCTTTCAAAGCTGTGGAACGCTAGCCATAGAGAACAGATTAGTTCCCGGCCCTTTCACCTGCATAGTGAGGGATGGTCCCAGAGCCGTGTATCCCTTGTTTGTGCTCAGAAGGCTTTTGCTACACGGTGCACATCCTCGGAAAGAAGTGCCCCCGTGAGAGGCTTGAGCGCTGTGAGGCATACTAAAGCTATAGCCGTCCATTGACTGAGACTTCCTGGAAACTGGTGCACCCCTGCCTCTGCTAATGGGAAAATGTGCACCTTACTTCGTGACTAGAGGTCACATTTAGTTGGCACTTTAGCTACAGTATGCTCTGAGCTGAGCTCCCAGGAAGGAACCGCAAGCGCCCGGTTTCTCTTGGAAAAGCTCACTGATCCTCAGAGGCATCTGTGGAGTGAACAGTGTCCTGGTGGTGTGGTGTTCAGGCAGCTTGGAAGCTGCACCCTAGTTGCTTTCCAAAGGGGGAGAGTCGGGCTTCTCCCCCATGCTCCAGTTTCCAACTTGACCCCACAGCGCATTTACCGGCACTCTCTGACTGACTACTGGAGACTTTTGGCCACACGGGGCCTTTCTCTGATCACACTTCGTTGCAGGCGGGGTCTTTTGCATGCCGTGCATAGCATTACCCGCTTAATGACTTAGTCAGGCCTAGGTGACTTTGGATCGTCCAAATGTCTCACAAGTTGACCGTTTTTTCTCTTCTTTCTGTCAGGCTGGACCTACAGTGTACCTTGTGTCACAATAGAGAGATGACAGGTAAGAGTCGCCAGGGGGCTCTGTAGGCTCAGGGATTCTTTCAGTGCAGCTCAGAGGGCCTCCAGAGAGGGAGAGCCACGTTGATTGTAATACTGGCAAAAACGTTGTCCTGGGGCTGCTTTACAGCGGTAGAAATCAAGCTATGCAAGCGAGGAGCAGTTCATTGCCCTTCCCTCTGCATAGAAAGGGTTGACCCCAACAGCCTGTTCTGCGCTGTGTTGCTCGGAAAACAAACAGGGGACTCACGGCACACACGCTCTCCCTCAGAAGGGAATTCATACGCGACGCTCTGAGGCCTCCGGAGAGCCGTAGAGGAGTTAAAGCACTCTATCGAGTCAGGGTTCATGGAGATGGCTGCACAGCAAACTTTGCTGATAGGAAACACTCGTGCTTACCTTGAGGACTCGGGTCACGTTTACTTCGCACTTTAGCTAGGGCAAGCCGTGGGATGAGCTCCTAGCAAGGCACTGGCGACCACCTGGATTCGTAGGAGAAAACTCCCTTTCTTCACTGAGGCATTCCTAGCAGTGACTAGAAGACGGGTAACAGCACTGCCTTTCAGTCAGCCTTGAGGCCGCCACTATCTGCCTTTCAAATGGGGGGAAATACTGCCTTTCTCCAGGCTTCTCAATTACACACCGGATCACCCAGCACATATACCTCTCTTCTCTGACAAGCCAAAGGAGGCCCTTGCAACACAATTCGGCCTTCTGAGATGAAACTTTGGGATGCAGTGTGTTCCGCATGTGCTGAGTGGCATAATCCTCTAAATGCCCTCAGGAGGCCTAGGTGACTTTGCATTTTCCAAATGCCTAACAAGGCTCAGGGTAAATCTCTACTTTCTTTCGGGCTGGACCTAAAGTCTACTTTCCGCCTCACTTAGAGAGACGTCGAGCACGAGTCCCCAAAGTGGATTGGAGCCCCGGTGGTTTCTTTCAGGGCAGCTTAGGTGTCCTCCACGTGGCAGACCCGCATGGAAAGAAAGCCTGCCTAAGAAACGTGCTCCTGGGGCTCTTTCAAAGCTGTGGAACGCTAGCCATAGAGAACAGATTAGTTCCCGGCCCTTTCACCTGCATAGTGAGGGATGGTCCCAGAGCCGTGTATCCCTTGTTTGTGCTCAGAAGGCTTTTGCTACACGGTGCACATCCTCGGAAAGAAGTGCCCCCGTGAGAGGCTTGAGCGCTGTGAGGCATACTAAAGCTATAGCCGTCCATTGACTGAGACTTCCTGGAAACTGGTGCACCCCTGCCTCTGCTAATGGGAAAATGTGCACCTTACTTCGTGACTAGAGGTCACATTTAGTTGGCACTTTAGCTACAGTATGCTCTGGGCTGAGCTCCCAGGAAAGAACCGCAAGCGCCCCGTTTCTTTTGCAAAAGCTCACTGCTCCTCATAGGCATCTGTGGAGTGAACAGTGTCCTGGTGGTGTGGTGTTCAGGCAGCTTGGAAGCTGCACCGTAGTTGCTTTCCAAAGGGGGAGAGTCGGGCTTCTCCCCCATGCTCCAGTTTCCAACTTGACCCCACAGCGCATTTACCGGCACTCTCTGACTGACTACTGGAGACTTTTGGCCACACGGGGCCTTTCTCTGATCACACTTCGTTGCAGGCGGGGTCTTTTGCATGCCGTGCATAGCATTACCTGCTTAATGACTTAGTCAGGCCTAGGTGACTTTGGATCGTCCAAATGTCTCACAAGTTGACCGTTTTTTCTCTTCTTTCTGTCAGGCTGGACCTACAGTGTACCTTGTGTCACAATAGAGAGATGACAGGTAAGAGTCGCCAGGGGGCTCTGTAGGCTCAGGGATTCTTTCAGTGCAGCTCAGAGGGCCTCCACAGAGGGAGAGCCACGTTGATTGTAATACTGGCAAAAACGTTGTCCTGGGGCTGCTTTACAGCGGTAGAAATCAAGCTATGCAAGCGAGGAGCAGTTCATTGCCCTTCCCTCTGCATAGAAAGGGTTGACCCCAACAGACTGTTCTGTGCTGTGTTGCTCGGAAAACAAACAGGGGACTCACGGCACACACGCTCTCCCTCAGAAGGGAATTCATACGCGACGCTCTGAGGCCTCCGGAGAGCCGTAGAGGAGTTAAAGCACTCTATCGAGTCAGGGTTCATGGAGATGGCTGCACAGCAAACTTTGCTGATAGGAAACACTCGTGCTTACCTTGAGGACTCGGGTCACGTTTACTTCGCACTTTAGCTAGGGCAAGCCGTGGGAGGAGCTCCTAGCAAGGCACTGGCGACCACCTGGATTCGTAGGAGAAAACTCCCTTTCTTCACTGAGGCATTCCTAGCAGTGACTAGAAGACGGGTAACAGCACTGCCTTTCAGTCAGCCTTGAGGCCGCCACTATCTGCCTTTCAAATGGGGGGAAATACTGCCTTTCTCCAGGCTTCTCAATTACACACCGGATCACCCAGCACATATACCTCTCTTCTCTGACAAGCCAAAGGAGGCCCTTGCAACACAATTCGGCCTTCTGCGATGAAACTTTGGGATGCAGTGTGTTCTGCATGTGCTGAGTGGCATAATCCTCTAAATGCCCTCAGGAGGCCTAGGTGACTTTGCATGTTCCAAATGCCTAACAAGGCTCAGGGTAAATCTCTACTTTCTTTCGGGCTGGACCTAAAGTCTACTTTCCGCCTCACTTAGAGAGACGTCGAGCACGAGTCCCCAAAGTGGATTGGAGCCCCGGTGGTTTCTTTCAGGGCAGCTTAGGTGTCCTCCACGTGGCAGACCCGCATGGAAAGAAAGCCTGCCCAAGAACCGTATTCCTGGGGCTGTTTCAAAGCTGTGGAACGCTAGCCATAGAGAACAGATTAGTTCCCGGCCCTTTCACCTGCATAGTGAGGGATGGTCCCAGAGCCGTGTATCCCTTGTTTGTGCTCAGAAGGCTTTTGCCACACGGTGCACATCCTCGGACAGAAGTGCCCCCGTGAGACGCTTGAGCGCTGTGAGGCATACTAAAGCTAAAGCCGTCCATTGACTGAGACTTCCTGGAAACTGGTGCACCCCTGCCTCTGCTAATGGGAAAATGTGCACCTTACTTCGTGACTAGAGGTCACATTTAGTTGGCACTTTACCTACAGTATGCTCTGAGCTGAGCTCCCAGGAAGGAACCGCAAGCGCCCGGTTTCTCTTGGAAAAGCTCACTGCTCCTCATAGGCATCTGTGGAGTGAACAGTGTCCTGGTGGTGTGGTGTTCAGGCAGCTTGGAAGCTGCACCGTAGTTGCTTTCCAAAGGGGGAGAGTCGGGCTTCTCCCCCATGCTCCAGTTTCCAACTTGACCCCACAGCGCATGTACCGGCACTCTCTGACTGACTACTGGAGACTTTTGGCCACACGGGGCCTTTCTCTGATCACACTTCGTTGCAGGCGGGGTCTTTTGCATGCCGTGCATAGCATTACCCGCTTAATGACTTAGTCAGGCCTAGGTGACTTTGGATCGTCCAAATGTCTCACAAATTGACCAGTTTTTCTCTTCTTTCTGTCAGGCTGGACCTACAGTGTACCTTGTGTCACAATAGAGAGATGACAGGTAAGAGTCGCCAGGGGGCTCTGTAGGCTCAGGGATTCTTTCAGTGCAGCTCAGAGGGCCTCCACAGAGGGAGAGCCACGTTGATTGTAATACTGGCAAAAACGTTGTCCTGGGGCTGCTTTACAGCGGTAGAAATCAAGCTATGCAAGCGAGGAGCAGTTCATTGCCCTTCCCTCTGCATAGAAAGGGTTGACCCCAACAGCCTGTTCTGCGCTGTGTTGCTCGGAAAACAAACAGGGGACTCACGGCACACACGCTCTCCCTCAGAAGGGAATTCATACGCGACGCTCTGAGGCCTCCGGAGAGCCGTAGAGGAGTTAAAGCACTCTATCGAGTCAGGGTTTTTGGAGATGGCTGCACAGCAAACTTTGCTGTTAGGAAACACTCGTGCTTACCTTGAGGACTCGGGTCACGTTTACTTCGCACTTTAGCTAGGGCAAGCGGTGGGATGAGCTCCTAGCAAGGCACTGGCGACGACCTGGATTCGTAGGAGAAAACTCCCTTTCTTCACTGAGGCATTCCTAGCAGTGACTAGAAGACGGGTAACAGCACTGCCTTTCAGTCAGCCTTGAGGCCACCACTATCTGCCTTTCAAATGGGGGGAAATACTGCCTTTCTCCAGGCTTCTCAATTACACACCGGATCACCCAGCACATATACCTCTCTTCTCTGACAAGCCAAAGGAGGCCCTTGGAACACAATTCGGCCTTCTGCGATGAAACTTTGGGATGCAGTGTGTTCTGCATGTGCTGAGTGGCAGAATCCTCTAAATGCCCTCAGGAGGCCTAGGTGACTTTGCATGTTCCAAATGCCTAGCAAGGCTCAGGGTAAATCTCTACTTTCTTTCGTGCTGGACCTAAAGTCTACTTTCCGCCTCACTTAGAGAGACGTCGAGCACGAGTCCCCAAAGTGGATTGGAGCCCCGGTGGTTTCTTTCAGGGCAGCTTAGGTGTCCTCAACGTGGCACACCCGCATGGAAAGAAAGCCTGCCCAAGAACCGTGCTCCTGGGGCTGTTTCAAAGCTGTGGAACGCTAGCCATAGAGAACAGATTAGTTCCCGGCCCTTTCACCTGCATAGTGAGGGATGGTCCCAGAGCCGTGTATCCCTTGTTTGTGCTGAGAAGGCTTTTGCTACACGGTGCACATCCTCGGAAAGAAGTGCCCCCGTGAGAGGCTTGAGCGCTGTGAGGCATACTAAAGCTAAAGCCGTCCATTGACTGAGACTTCCTGGAAACTGCTGCACCCCGCCTCTGCTAATGGGAAAATGTGCACTTTACTTCGTGACTAGAGGTCACATTTAGTTGGCACTTTAGCTACAGTATGCTCTGGGCTGAGCTCCCAGGAAGGAACCGCAATCGCCCGGTTTCTTCTGCAAAAGCTCACTGCTCCTCAGAGGCATCTGTGGAGTGAACAGTGTCCTGGTGGTGTGGTGTTCAGGCAGCTTGGAAGCTGCACCGAAGTTGCTTTCCAAAGGGGGAGAGTCGGGCTTCTCCCCCATGCTCCAGTTTCCAACTTGACCCCACAGCGCATTTACCGGCACTCTCTGACTGACTACTGGAGACTTTTGGCCACACGGGGCCTTTCTCTGATCACACTTCGTTGCAGGCGGGGTCTTTTGCATGCCGTGCATAGCATTACCCGCTTACTGACTTAGTCAGGCCTAGGTGACTTTGGATCGTCCAAATGTCTCACAAGTTGACCGTTTTTTCTCTTCTTTCTGTCAGGCTGGACCTACAGTGTACCTTGTGTCACAATAGAGAGATGACAGGTAAGAGTCGCCAGGGGGCTCTGTAGGCTCAGGGATTCTTTCAGTGCAGCTCAGAGGGCCTCCACAGAGGGAGAGCCACGTTGATTGTAATACTGGCAAAAACGTTGTCCTGGGGCTGCTTTACAGCGGTAGAAATCAAGCTATGCAAGCGAGGAGCAGTTCATTGCCCTTCCCTCTGCATAGAAAGGGTTGACCCCAACAGCCTGTTCTGCGCTGTGTTGCTCGGAAAACAAACAGGGGACTCACGGCACACACGCTCTCCCTCAGAAGGGAATTCATACGCGACGCTCTGAGGCCTCCGGAGAGCCGTAGAGGAGTTAAAGCACTCTATCGAGTCAGGGTTCATGGAGATGGCTGCACAGCAAACTTTGCTGATAGGAAACACTCGTGCTTACCTTGAGGACTCGGGTCACGTTTACTTCGCACTTTAGCTAGGGCAAGCCGTGGGATGAGCTCCTAGCAAGGCACTGGCGACCACCTGGATTCGTAGGAGAAAACTCCCTTTCTTCACTGAGGCATTCCTAGCAGTGACTAGAAGACGGGTAACAGCACTGCCTTTCAGTCAGCCTTGAGGCCGCCACTATCTGCCTTTCAAATGGGGGGAAATACTGCCTTTCTCCAGGCTTCTCAATTACACACCGGATCACCCAGCACATATACCTCTCTTCTCTGACAAGCCAAAGGAGGCCCTTGCAACACAATTCGGCCTTCTGCGATGAAACTTTGGGATGCAGTGTGTTCTGCATGTGCTGAGTGGCATAATCCTCTAAATGCCCTCAGGAGGCCTAGGTGACTTTGCATGTTCCAAATGCCTAACAAGGCTCAGGGTAAATCTCTACTTTCTTTCGGGCTGGACCTAAAGTCTACTTTCCGCCTCACTTAGAGAGACGTCGAGCACGAGTCCCCAAAGTGGATTGGAGCCCCGGTGGTTTCTTTCAGGGCAGCTTAGGTGTCCTCCACGTGGCAGACCCGCATGGAAAGAAAGCCTGCCCAAGAACCGTATTCCTGGGGCTGTTTCAAAGCTATGGAACGCTAGCCATAGAGAACAGATTAGTTCCCGGCCCTTTCACCTGCATAGTGAGGGATGGTCCCAGAGCCGTGTATCCCTTGTTTGTGCTCAGAAGGCTTTTGCCACACGGTGCACATCCTCGGACAGAAGTGCCCCCGTGAGACGCTTGAGCGCTGTGAGGCATACTAAAGCTAAAGCCGTCCATTGACTGAGACTTCCTGGAAACTGGTGCACCCCTGCCTCTGCTAATGGGAAAATGTGCACCTTACTTCGTGACTAGAGGTCACATTTAGTTGGCACTTTACCTACAGTATGCTCTGAGCTGAGCTCCCAGGAAGGAACCGCAAGCGCCCGGTTTCTCTTGGAAAAGCTCACTGCTCCTCATAGGCATCTGTGGAGTGAACAGTGTCCTGGTGGTGTGGTGTTCAGGCAGCTTGGAAGCTGCACCGTAGTTGCTTTCCAAAGGGGGAGAGTCGGGCTTCTCCCCCATGCTCCAGTTTCCAACTTGACCCCACAGCGCATGTACCGGCACTCTCTGACTGACTACTGGAGACTTTTGGCCACACGGGGCCTTTCTCTGATCACACTTCGTTGCAGGCGGGGTCTTTTGCATGCCGTGCATAGCATTACCCGCTTAATGACTTAGTCAGGCCTAGGTGACTTTGGATCGTCCAAATGTCTCACAAATTGACCAGTTTTTCTCTTCTTTCTGTCAGGCTGGACCTACAGTGTACCTTGTGTCACAATAGAGAGATGACAGGTAAGAGTCGCCAGGGGGCTCTGTAGGCTCAGGGATTCTTTCAGTGCAGCTCAGAGGGCCTCCACAGAGGGAGAGCCACGTTGATTGTAATACTGGCAAAAACGTTGTCCTGGGGCTGCTTTACAGCGGTAGAAATCAAGCTATGCAAGCGAGGAGCAGTTCATTGCCCTTCCCTCTGCATAGAAAGGGTTGACCCCAACAGCCTGTTCTGCGCTGTGTTGCTCGGAAAACAAACAGGGGACTCACGGCACACACGCTCTCCCTCAGAAGGGAATTCATACGCGACGCTCTGAGGCCTCCGGAGAGCCGTAGAGGAGTTAAAGCACTCTATCGAGTCAGGGTTTTTGGAGAGGGCTGCACAGCAAACTTTGCTGTTAGGAAACACTCGTGCTTACCTTGAGGACTCGGGTCACGTTTACTTCGCACTTTAGCTAGGGCAAGCGGTAGGATGAGCTCCTAGCAAGGCACTGGCGACGACCTGGATTCGTAGGAGAAAACTCCCTTTCTTCACTGAGGCATTCCTAGCAGTGACTAGAAGACTGGTAACAGCACTGCCTTTCAGTCAGCCTTGAGGCCACCACTATCTGCCTTTCAAATGGGGGGAAATACTGCCTTTCTCCAGGCTTCTCAATTACACACCGGATCACCCAGCACATATACCTCTCTTCTCTGACAAGCCAAAGGAGGCCCTTGGAACACAATTCGGCCTTCTGCGATGAAACTTTGGGATGCAGTGTGTTCTGCATGTGCTGAGTGGCAGAATCCTCTAAATGCCCTCAGGAGGCCTAGGTGACTTTGCATGTTCCAAATGCCTAGCAAGGCTCAGGGTAAATCTCTACTTTCTTTCGTGCTGGACCTAAAGTCTACTTTCCGCCTCACTTAGAGAGACGTCGAGCACGAGTCCCCAAAGTGGATTGGAGCCCCGGTGGTTTCTTTCAGGGCAGCTTAGGTGTCCTCAACGTGGCACACCCGCATGGAAAGAAAGCCTGCCCAAGAACCGTGCTCCTGGGGCTGTTTCAAAGCTGTGGAACGCTAGCCATAGAGAACAGATTAGTTCCCGGCCCTTTCACCTGCATAGTGAGGGATGGTCCCAGAGCCGTGTATCCCTTGTTTGTGCTGAGAAGGCTTTTGCTACACGGTGCACATCCTCGGAAAGAAGTGCCCCCGTGAGAGGCTTGAGCGCTGTGAGGCATACTAAAGCTAAAGCCGTCCATTGACTGAGACTTCCTGGAAACTGCTGCACCCCGCCTCTGCTAATGGGAAAATGTGCACTTTACTTCGTGACTAGAGGTCACATTTAGTTGGCACTTTAGCTACAGTATGCTCTGGGCTGAGCTCCCAGGAAGGAACCGCAATCGCCCGGTTTCTTCTGCAAAAGCTCACTGCTCCTCAGAGGCATCTGTGGAGTGAACAGTGTCCTGGTGGTGTGGTGTTCAGGCAGCTTGGAAGCTGCACCGAAGTTGCTTTCCAAAGGGGGAGAGTCGGACTTCTCCCCCATGCTCCAGTTTCCAACTTGACCCCACAGCGCATTTACCGGCACTCTCTGACTGACTACTGGAGACTTTTGGCCACACGGGGCCTTTCTCTGATCACACTTCGTTGCAGGCGGGGTCTTTTGCATGCCGTGCATAGCATTACCCGCTTACTGACTTAGTCAGGCCTAGGTGACTTTGGATCGTCCAAATGTCTCACAAGTTGACCGTTTTTTCTCTTCTTTCTGTCAGGCTGGACCTACAGTGTACCTTGTGTCACAATAGACAGATGACAGGTAAGAGTCGCCAGGGGGCTCTGTAGGCTCAGGGATTCTTTCAGTGCAGCTCAGAGGGCCTCCACAGAGGGAGAGCCACGTTGATTGTAATACTGGCAAAAACGTTGTCCTGGGGCTGCTTTACAGCGGTAGAAATCAAGCTATGCAAGCGAGGAGCAGTTCATTGCCCTTCCCTCTGCATAGAAAGGGTTGACCCCAACAGCCTGTTCTGCGCTGTGTTGCTCGGAAAACAAACAGGGGACTCACGGCACACACGCTCTCCCTCAGAAGGGAATTCATACGCGACGCTCTGAGGCCTCCGGAGAGCCGTAGAAGAGTTAAAGCACTCTATCGAGTCAGGGTTCATGGAGATGGCTGCACAGCAAACTTTGCTGATAGGAAACACTCGTGCTTACCTTGAGGACTCGGGTCACGTTTACTTCGCACTTTAGCTAGGGCAAGCCGTGGGATGAGCTCCTAGCAAGGCATTGGCGACCACCTGGATTCGTAGGAGAAAACTCCCTTTCTTCACTGAGGCATTCCTAGCAGTGACTAGAAGACGGGTAACAGCACTGCCTTTCAGTCAGCCTTGAGGCCGCCACTATCTGCCTTTCAAATGAGGGGAAATACTGCCTTTCTCCAGGCTTCTCAATTACACACCGGATCACCCAGCACATATACCTCCCTTCTCTGACAAGCCAAAGGAGGCCCTTGCAACACAATTCGGCCTTCTGCGATGAAACTTTGGGATGCAGTGTGTTCTGCATGTGCTGAGTGGCATAATCCTCTAAATGCCCTCAGGAGGCCTAGGTGACTTTGCATGTTCCAAATGCCTAGCAAAGCTCAGGGTAAATCTCTACTTTCTTTCGGGCTGGACCTAAAGTCTACTTTCCGCCTCACTTAGAGAGACGTCGAGCACGAGTCCCCAAAGTGGATTGGAGCCCCGGTGGTTTCTTTCAGGGCAGCTTAGGTGTCCTCCACGTGGCACACCGGCATGGAAAGAAAGCCTGCCAAAGAACCGTGCTCCTGGGCCTGTTTCAAAGCTGTGGAACGCTAGCCCTAGAGAACAGATTAGTTCCCGGCCCTTTCACCTGCATAGTGAGGGATGGTCCCAGAGCCGTGTATCCCTTGTTTGTGCTCAGAAGGCTTTTGCTACACGGTGCACATCCTCGGAAAGAAGTGCCCCCGTGAGAGGCTTGAGCGCTGTGAGGCATACTAAAGCTAAAGCCGTCCATTGACTGAGACTTCCTGGAAACTGGTGCACCCCTGCCTCTGCTAATGGGAAAATGTGCACCTTACTTCGTGACTAGAGGTCACATTTAGTTGGCACTTTAGCTACAGTATGCTCTGGGCTGAGCTCCCAGGAAAGAACCGCAAGCGCCCCGTTTCTTTTGCAAAAGCTCACTGCTCCTCATAGGCATCTGTGGAGTGAACAGTGTCCTGGTGGTGTGGTGTTCAGGCAGCTTGGAAGCTGCACCGTAGTTGCTTTCCAAAGGGGGAGAGTCGGGCTTCTCCCCCATGCTCCAGTTTCCAACTTGACCCCACAGCGCATTTACCGGCACTCTCTGACTGACTACTGGAGACTTTTGGCCACACGGGGCCTTTCTCTGATCACACTTCGTTGCAGGCGGGGTCTTTTGCATGCCGTGCATAGCATTACCCGCTTACTGACTTAGTCAGGCCTAGGTGACTTTGGATCGTCCAAATGTCTCACAAATTGACCAGTTTTTCTCTTCTTTCTGTCAGGCTGGACCTACAGTGTACCTTGTGTCACAATAGAGAGATGACAGGTAAGAGTCGCCAGGGGGCTCTGTAGGCTCAGGGATTCTTTCAGTGCAGCTCAGAGGGCCTCCACAGAGGGAGAGCCACGTTGATTGTAATACTGGCAAAAACGTTGTCCTGGGGCTGCTTTACAGCGGTAGAAATCAAGCTATGCAAGCGAGGAGCAGTTCATTGCCCTTCCCTCTGCATAGAAAGGGTTGACCCCAACAGCCTGTTCTGCGCTGTGTTGCTCGGAAAACAAACAGGGGACTCACGGCACACACGCTCTCCCTCAGAAGGGAATTCATACGCGACGCTCTGAGGCCTCCGGAGAGCCGTAGAGGAGTTAAAGCACTCTATCGAGTCAGGGTTCATGGAGATGGCTGCACAGCAAACTTTGCTGATAGGAAACACTCGTGCTTACCTTGAGGACTCGGGTCACGTTTACTTCGCACTTTAGCTAGGGGAAGCCGTGGGATGAGCTCCTAGCAAGGCACTGGCGACCACCTGGATTCGTAGGAGAAAACTCCCTTTCTTCACTGAGGCATTCCTAGCAGTGACTAGAAGACGGGTAACAGCACTGCCTTTCAGTCAGCCTTGAGGCCGCCACTATCTGCCTTTCAAATGGGGGGAAATACTGCCTTTCTCCAGGCTTCTCAATTACACACCGGATCACCCAGCACATATACCTCTCTTCTCTGACAAGCCAAAGGAGGCCCTTGCAACACAATTCGGCCTTCTGAGATGAAACTTTGGGATGCAGTGTGTTCTGCATGTGCTGAGTGGCATAATCCTCTAAATGCCCTCAGGAGGCCTAGGTGACTTTGCATTTTCCAAATGCCTAACAAGGCTCAGGGTAAATCTCTACTTTCTTTCGGGCTGGACCTAAAGTCTACTTTCCGCCTCACTTAGAGAGACGTCGAGCACGAGTCCCCAAAGTGGATTGGAGCCCCGGTGGTTTCTTTCAGGGCAGCTTAGGTGTCCTCCACGTGGCAGACCCGCATGGAAAGAAAGCCTGCCTAAGAAACGTGCTCCTGGGGCTCTTTCAAAGCTGTGGAACGCTAGCCATAGAGAACAGATTAGTTCCCGGCCCTTTCACCTGCATAGTGAGGGATGGTCCCAGAGCCGTGTATCCCTTGTTTGTGCTCAGAAGGCTTTTGCTACACGGTGCACATCCTCGGAAAGAAGTGCCCCCGTGAGAGGCTTGAGCGCTGTGAGGCATACTAAAGCTATAGCCGTCCATTGACTGAGACTTCCTGGAAACTGGTGCACCCCTGCCTCTGCTAATGGGAAAATGTGCACCTTACTTCGTGACTAGAGGTCACATTTAGTTGGCACTTTAGCTACAGTATGCTCTGAGCTGAGCTCCCAGGAAGGAACCGCAAGCGCCCGGTTTCTCTTGGAAAAGCTCACTGATCCTCAGAGGCATCTGTGGAGTGAACAGTGTCCTGGTGGTGTGGTGTTCAGGCAGCTTGGAAGCTGCACCCTAGTTGCTTTCCAAAGGGGGAGAGTCGGGCTTCTCCCCCATGCTCCAGTTTCCAACTTGACCCCACAGCGCATTTACCGGCACTCTCTGACTGACTACTGGAGACTTTTGGCCACACGGGGCCTTTCTCTGATCACACTTCGTTGCAGGCGGGGTCTTTTGCATGCCGTGCATAGCATTACCCGCTTAATGACTTAGTCAGGCCTAGGTGACTTTGGATCGTCCAAATGTCTCACAAGTTGACCGTTTTTTCTCTTCTTTCTGTCAGGCTGGACCTACAGTGTACCTTGTGTCACAATAGAGAGATGACAGGTAAGAGTCGCCAGGGGGCTCTGTAGGCTCAGGGATTCTTTCAGTGCAGCTCAGAGGGCCTCCAGAGAGGGAGAGCCACGTTGATTGTAATACTGGCAAAAACGTTGTCCTGGGGCTGCTTTACAGCGGTAGAAATCAAGCTATGCAAGCGAGGAGCAGTTCATTGCCCTTCCCTCTGCATAGAAAGGGTTGACCCCAACAGCCTGTTCTGCGCTGTGTTGCTCGGAAAACAAACAGGGGACTCACGGCACACACGCTCTCCCTCAGAAGGGAATTCATACGCGACGCTCTGAGGCCTCCGGAGAGCCGTAGAGGAGTTAAAGCACTCTATCGAGTCAGGGTTCATGGAGATGGCTGCACAGCAAACTTTGCTGATAGGAAACACTCGTGCTTACCTTGAGGACTCGGGTCACGTTTACTTCGCACTTTAGCTAGGGCAAGCCGTGGGATGAGCTCCTAGCAAGGCACTGGCGACCACCTGGATTCGTAGGAGAAAACTCCCTTTCTTCACTGAGGCATTCCTAGCAGTGACTAGAAGACGGGTAACAGCACTGCCTTTCAGTCAGCCTTGAGGCCGCCACTATCTGCCTTTCAAATGGGGGGAAATACTGCCTTTCTCCAGGCTTCTCAATTACACACCGGATCACCCAGCACATATACCTCTCTTCTCTGACAAGCCAAAGGAGGCCCTTGCAACACAATTCGGCCTTCTGAGATGAAACTTTGGGATGCAGTGTGTTCTGCATGTGCTGAGTGGCATAATCCTCTAAATGCCCTCAGGAGGCCTAGGTGACTTTGCATTTTCCAAATGCCTAACAAGGCTCAGGGTAAATCTCTACTTTCTTTCGGGCTGGACCTAAAGTCTACTTTCCGCCTCACTTAGAGAGACGTCGAGCACGAGTCCCCAAAGTGGATTGGAGCCCCGGTGGTTTCTTTCAGGGCAGCTTAGGTGTCCTCCACGTGGCAGACCCGCATGGAAAGAAAGCCTGCCTAAGAAACGTGCTCCTGGGGCTCTTTCAAAGCTGTGGAACGCTAGCCATAGAGAACAGATTAGTTCCCGGCCCTTTCACCTGCATAGTGAGGGATGGTCCCAGAGCCGTGTATCCCTTGTTTGTGCTCAGAAGGCTTTTGCTACACGGTGCACATCCTCGGAAAGAAGTGCCCCCGTGAGAGGCTTGAGCGCTGTGAGGCATACTAAAGCTATAGCCGTCCATTGACTGAGACTTCCTGGAAACTGGTGCACCCCTGCCTCTGCTAATGGGAAAATGTGCACCTTACTTCGTGACTAGAGGTCACATTTAGTTGGCACTTTAGCTACAGTATGCTCTGGGCTGAGCTCCCAGGAAAGAACCGCAAGCGCCCCGTTTCTTTTGCAAAAGCTCACTGCTCCTCATAGGCATCTGTGGAGTGAACAGTGTCCTGGTGGTGTGGTGTTCAGGCAGCTTGGAAGCTGCACCGTAGTTGCTTTCCAAAGGGGGAGAGTCGGGCTTCTCCCCCATGCTCCAGTTTCCAACTTGACCCCACAGCGCATTTACCGGCACTCTCTGACTGACTACTGGAGACTTTTGGCCACACGGGGCCTTTCTCTGATCACACTTCGTTGCAGGCGGGGTCTTTTGCATGCCGTGCATAGCATTACCTGCTTAATGACTTAGTCAGGCCTAGGTGACTTTGGATCGTCCAAATGTCTCACAAGTTGACCGTTTTTTCTCTTCTTTCTGTCAGGCTGGACCTACAGTGTACCTTGTGTCACAATAGAGAGATGACAGGTAAGAGTCGCCAGGGGGCTCTGTAGGCTCAGGGATTCTTTCAGTGCAGCTCAGAGGGCCTCCACAGAGGGAGAGCCACGTTGATTGTAATACTGGCAAAAACGTTGTCCTGGGGCTGCTTTACAGCGGTAGAAATCAAGCTATGCAAGCGAGGAGCAGTTCATTGCCCTTCCCTCTGCATAGAAAGGGTTGACCCCAACAGACTGTTCTGTGCTGTGTTGCTCGGAAAACAAACAGGGGACTCACGGCACACACGCTCTCCCTCAGAAGGGAATTCATACGCGACGCTCTGAGGCCTCCGGAGAGCCGTAGAGGAGTTAAAGCACTCTATCGAGTCAGGGTTCATGGAGATGGCTGCACAGCAAACTTTGCTGATAGGAAACACTCGTGCTTACCTTGAGGACTCGGGTCACGTTTACTTCGCACTTTAGCTAGGGCAAGCCGTGGGATGAGCTCCTAGCAAGGCACTGGCGACCACCTGGATTCGTAGGAGAAAACTCCCTTTCTTCACTGAGGCATTCCTAGCAGTGACTAGAAGACGGGTAACAGCACTGCCTTTCAGTCAGCCTTGAGGCCGCCACTATCTGCCTTTCAAATGGGGGGAAATACTGCCTTTCTCCAGGCTTCTCAATTACACACCGGATCACCCAGCACATATACCTCTCTTCTCTGACAAGCCAAAGGAGGCCCTTGCAACACAATTCGGCCTTCTGCGATGAAACTTTGGGATGCAGTGTGTTCTGCATGTGCTGAGTGGCATAATCCTCTAAATGCCCTCAGGAGGCCTAGGTGACTTTGCATGTTCCAAATGCCTAGCAAGGCTCAGGGTAAATCTCTACTTTCTTTCGGGCTGGACCTAAAGTCTACTTTCCGCCTCACTTAGAGAGACGTCGAGCACGAGTCCCCAAAGTGGATTGGAGCCCCGGTGGTTTCTTTCAGGGCAGCTTAGGTGTCCTCCACGTGGCAGACCCGCATGGAAAGAAAGCCTGCCCAAGAACCGTGCTCCTGGGGCTGTTTCAAAGCTGTGGAACGCTAGCCATAGAGAACAGATTAGTTCCCGGCCCTTTCACCTGCATAGTGAGGGATGGTCCCAGAGCCGTGTATCCCTTGTTTGTGCTCAGAAGGCTTTTGCCACACGGTGCACATCCTCGGACAGAAGTGCCCCCGTGAGACGCTTGAGCGCTGTGAGGCATACTAAAGCTAAAGCCGTCCATTGACTGAGACTTCCTGGAAACTGGTGCACCCCTGCCTCTGCTAATGGGAAAATGTGCACCTTACTTCGTGACTAGAGGTCACATTTAGTTGGCACTTTAGCTACAGTATGCTCTGGGCTGAGCTCCCAGGAAAGAACCGCAAGCGCCCCGTTTCTTTTGCAAAAGCTCACTGCTCCTCATAGGCATCTGTGGAGTGAACAGTGTCCTGGTGGTGTGGTGTTCAGGCAGCTTGGAAGCTGCACCGTAGTTGCTTTCCAAAGGGGGAGAGTCGGGCTTCTCCCCCATGCTCCAGTTTCCAACTTGACCCCACAGCGCATTTACCGGCACTCTCTGACTGACTACTGGAGACTTTTGGCCACACGGGGCCTTTCTCTGATCACACTTCGTTGCAGGCGGGGTCTTTTGCATGCCGTGCATAGCATTACCCGCTTACTGACTTAGTCAGGCCTAGGTGACTTTGGATCGTCCAAATGTCTCACAAGTTGACCGTTTTTTCTCTTCTTTCTGTCAGGCTGGACCTACAGTGTACCTTGTGTCACAATAGAGAGATGACAGGTAAGAGTCGCCAGGGGGCTCTGTAGGCTCAGGGATTCTTTCAGTGCAGCTCAGAGGGCCTCCAGAGAGGGAGAGCCACGTTGATTGTAATACTGGCAAAAACGTTGTCCTGGGGCTGCTTTACAGCGGTAGAAATCAAGCTATGCAAGCGAGGAGCAGTTCATTGCCCTTCCCTCTGCATAGAAAGGGTTGACCCCAACAGCCTGTTCTGCGCTGTGTTGCTCGGAAAACAAACAGGGGACTCACGGCACACACGCTCTCCCTCAGAAGGGAATTCATACGCGACGCTCTGAGGCCTCCGGAGAGCCGTAGAGGAGTTAAAGCACTCTATCGAGTCAGGGTTCATGGAGATGGCTGCACAGCAAACTTTGCTGATAGGAAACACTCGTGCTTACCTTGAGGACTCGGGTCACGTTTACTTCGCACTTTAGCTAGGGGAAGCCGTGGGATGAGCTCCTAGCAAGGCACTGGCGACCACCTGGATTCGTAGGAGAAAACTCCCTTTCTTCACTGAGGCATTCCTAGCAGTGACTAGAAGACGGGTAACAGCACTGCCTTTCAGTCAGCCTTGAGGCCGCCACTATCTGCCTTTCAAATGGGGGGAAATACTGCCTTTCTCCAGGCTTCTCAATTACACACCGGATCACCCAGCACATATACCTCTCTTCTCTGACAAGCCAAAGGAGGCCCTTGCAACACAATTCGGCCTTCTGCGATGAAACTTTGGGATGCAGTGTGTTCTGCATGTGCTGAGTGGCAGAATCCTCTAAATGCCCTCAGGAGGCCTAGGTGACTTTGCATGTTCCAAATGCCTAGCAAGGCTCAGGGTAAATCTCTACTTTCTTTCGTGCTGGACCTAAAGTCTACTTTCCGCCTCACTTAGAGAGACGTCGAGCACGAGTCCCCAAAGTGGATTGGAGCCCCGGTGGTTTCTTTCAGGGCAGCTTAGGTGTCCTCAACGTGGCACACCCGCATGGAAAGAAAGCCTGCCCAAGAACCGTGCTCCTGGGGCTGTTTCAAAGCTGTGGAACGCTAGCCATAGAGAACAGATTAGTTCCCGGCCCTTTCACCTGCATAGTGAGGGATGGTCCCAGAGCCGTGTATCCCTTGTTTGTGCTGAGAAGGCTTTTGCTACACGGTGCACATCCTCGGAAAGAAGTGCCCCCGTGAGAGGCTTGAGCGCTGTGAGGCATACTAAAGCTAAAGCCGTCCATTGACTGAGACTTCCTGGAAACTGCTGCACCCCGCCTCTGCTAATGGGAAAATGTGCACTTTACTTCGTGACTAGAGGTCACATTTAGTTGGCACTTTAGCTACAGTATGCTCTGGGCTGAGCTCCCAGGAAGGAACCGCAATCGCCCGGTTTCTTCTGCAAAAGCTCACTGCTCCTCAGAGGCATCTGTGGAGTGAACAGTGTCCTGGTGGTGTGGTGTTCAGGCAGCTTGGAAGCTGCACCGAAGTTGCTTTCCAAAGGGGGAGAGTCGGGCTTCTCCCCCATGCTCCAGTTTCCAACTTGACCCCACAGCGCATTTACCGGCACTCTCTGACTGACTACTGGAGACTTTTGGCCACACGGGGCCTTTCTCTGATCACACTTCGTTGCAGGCGGGGTCTTTTGCATGCCGTGCATAGCATTACCCGCTTACTGACTTAGTCAGGCCTAGGTGACTTTGGATCGTCCAAATGTCTCACAAGTTGACCGTTTTTTCTCTTCTTTCTGTCAGGCTGGACCTACAGTGTACCTTGTGTCACAATAGAGAGATGACAGGTAAGAGTCGCCAGGGGGCTCTGTAGGCTCAGGGATTCTTTCAGTGCAGCTCAGAGGGCCTCCACAGAGGGAGAGCCACGTTGATTGTAATACTGGCAAAAACGTTGTCCTGGGGCTGCTTTACAGCGGTAGAAATCAAGCTATGCAAGCGAGGAGCAGTTCATTGCCCTTCCCTCTGCATAGAAAGGGTTGACCCCAACAGCCTGTTCTGCGCTGTGTTGCTCGGAAAACAAACAGGGGACTCACGGCACACACGCTCTCCCTCAGAAGGGAATTCATACGCGACGCTCTGAGGCCTCCGGAGAGCCGTAGAAGAGTTAAAGCACTCTATCGAGTCAGGGTTCATGGAGATGGCTGCACAGCAAACTTTGCTGATAGGAAACACTCGTGCTTACCTTGAGGACTCGGGTCACGTTTACTTCGCACTTTAGCTAGGGCAAGCCGTGGGATGAGCTCCTAGCAAGGCACTGGCGACCACCTGGATTCGTAGCAGAAAACTCCCTTTCTTCACTGAGGCATTCCTAGCAGTGACTAGAAGACGGGTAACAGCACTGCCTTTCAGTCAGCCTTGAGGCCGCCACTATCTGCCTTTCAAATGAGGGGAAATACTGCCTTTCTCCAGGCTTCTCAATTACACACCGGATCACCCAGCACATATACCTCCCTTCTCTGACAAGCCAAAGGAGGCCCTTGCAACACAATTCGGCCTTCTGCGATGAAACTTTGGGATGCAGTGTGTTCTGCATGTGCTGAGTGGCATAATCCTCTAAATGCCCTCAGGAGGCCTAGGTGACTTTGCATGTTCCAAATGCCTAGCAAAGCTCAGGGTAAATCTCTACTTTCTTTCGGGCTGGACCTAAAGTCTACTTTCCGCCTCACTTAGAGAGACGTCGAGCACGAGTCCCCAAAGTGGATTGGAGCCCCGGTGGTTTCTTTCAGGGCAGCTTAGGTGTCCTCCACGTGGCACACCGGCATGGAAAGAAAGCCTGCCAAAGAACCGTGCTCCTGGGCCTGTTTCAAAGCTGTGGAACGCTAGCCCTAGAGAACAGATTAGTTCCCGGCCCTTTCACCTGCATAGTGAGGGATGGTCCCAGAGCCGTGTATCCCTTGTTTGTGCTCAGAAGGCTTTTGCTACACGGTGCACATCCTCGGAAAGAAGTGCCCCCGTGAGAGGCTTGAGCGCTGTGAGGCATACTAAAGCTAAAGCCGTCCATTGACTGAGACTTCCTGGAAACTGGTGCACCCCTGCCTCTGCTAATGGGAAAATGTGCACCTTACTTCGTGACTAGAGGTCACATTTAGTTGGCACTTTAGCTACAGTATGCTCTGGGCTGAGCTCCCAGGAAAGAACCGCAAGCGCCCCGTTTCTTTTGCAAAAGCTCACTGCTCCTCATAGGCATCTGTGGAGTGAACAGTGTCCTGGTGGTGTGGTGTTCAGGCAGCTTGGAAGCTGCACCGTAGTTGCTTTCCAAAGGGGGAGAGTCGGGCTTCTCCCCCATGCTCCAGTTTCCAACTTGACCCCACAGCGCATTTACCGGCACTCTCTGACTGACTACTGGAGACTTTTGGCCACACGGGGCCTTTCTCTGATCACACTTCGTTGCAGGCGGGGTCTTTTGCATGCCGTGCATAGCATTACCCGCTTACTGACTTAGTCAGGCCTAGGTGACTTTGGATCGTCCAAATGTCTCACAAGTTGACCGTTTTTTCTCTTCTTTCTGTCAGGCTGGACCTACAGTGTACCTTGTGTCACAATAGAGAGATGACAGGTAAGAGTCGCCAGGGGGCTCTGTAGGCTCAGGGATTCTTTCAGTGCAGCTCAGAGGGCCTCCAGAGAGGGAGAGCCACGTTGATTGTAATACTGGCAAAAACGTTGTCCTGGGGCTGCTTTACAGCGGTAGAAATCAAGCTATGCAAGCGAGGAGCAGTTCATTGCCCTTCCCTCTGCATAGAAAGGGTTGACCCCAACAGCCTGTTCTGCGCTGTGTTGCTCGGAAAACAAACAGGGGACTCACGGCACACACGCTCTCCCTCAGAAGGGAATTCATACGCGACGCTCTGAGGCCTCCGGAGAGCCGTAGAGGAGTTAAAGCACTCTATCGAGTCAGGGTTCATGGAGATGGCTGCACAGCAAACTTTGCTGATAGGAAACACTCGTGCTTACCTTGAGGACTCGGGTCACGTTTACTTCGCACTTTAGCTAGGGCAAGCCGTGGGATGAGCTCCTAGCAAGGCACTGGCGACCACCTGGATTCGTAGGAGAAAACTCCCTTTCTTCACTGAGGCATTCCTAGCAGTGACTAGAAGACGGGTAACAGCACTGCCTTTCAGTCAGCCTTGAGGCCGCCACTATCTGCCTTTCAAATGGGGGGAAATACTGCCTTTCTCCAGGCTTCTCAATTACACACCGGATCACCCAGCACATATACCTCTCTTCTCTGACAAGCCAAAGGAGGCCCTTGCAACACAATTCGGCCTTCTGAGATGAAACTTTGGGATGCAGTGTGTTCTGCATGTGCTGAGTGGCATAATCCTCTAAATGCCCTCAGGAGGCCTAGGTGACTTTGCATTTTCCAAATGCCTAACAAGGCTCAGGGTAAATCTCTACTTTCTTTCGGGCTGGACCTAAAGTCTACTTTCCGCCTCACTTAGAGAGACGTCGAGCACGAGTCCCCAAAGTGGATTGGAGCCCCGGTGGTTTCTTTCAGGGCAGCTTAGGTGTCCTCCACGTGGCAGACCCGCATGGAAAGAAAGCCTGCCTAAGAAACGTGCTCCTGGGGCTCTTTCAAAGCTGTGGAACGCTAGCCATAGAGAACAGATTAGTTCCCGGCCCTTTCACCTGCATAGTGAGGGATGGTCCCAGAGCCGTGTATCCCTTGTTTGTGCTCAGAAGGCTTTTGCTACACGGTGCACATCCTCGGAAAGAAGTGCCCCCGTGAGAGGCTTGAGCGCTGTGAGGCATACTAAAGCTATAGCCGTCCATTGACTGAGACTTCCTGGAAACTGGTGCACCCCTGCCTCTGCTAATGGGAAAATGTGCACCTTACTTCGTGACTAGAGGTCACATTTAGTTGGCACTTTAGCTACAGTATGCTCTGGGCTGAGCTCCCAGGAAAGAACCGCAAGCGCCCCGTTTCTTTTGCAAAAGCTCACTGCTCCTCATAGGCATCTGTGGAGTGAACAGTGTCCTGGTGGTGTGGTGTTCAGGCAGCTTGGAAGCTGCACCGTAGTTGCTTTCCAAAGGGGGAGAGTCGGGCTTCTCCCCCATGCTCCAGTTTCCAACTTGACCCCACAGCGCATTTACCGGCACTCTCTGACTGACTACTGGAGACTTTTGGCCACACGGGGCCTTTCTCTGATCACACTTCGTTGCAGGCGGGGTCTTTTGCATGCCGTGCATAGCATTACCTGCTTAATGACTTAGTCAGGCCTAGGTGACTTTGGATCGTCCAAATGTCTCACAAGTTGACCGTTTTTTCTCTTCTTTCTGTCAGGCTGGACCTACAGTGTACCTTGTGTCACAATAGAGAGATGACAGGTAAGAGTCGCCAGGGGGCTCTGTAGGCTCAGGGATTCTTTCAGTGCAGCTCAGAGGGCCTCCACAGAGGGAGAGCCACGTTGATTGTAATACTGGCAAAAACGTTGTCCTGGGGCTGCTTTACAGCGGTAGAAATCAAGCTATGCAAGCGAGGAGCAGTTCATTGCCCTTCCCTCTGCATAGAAAGGGTTGACCCCAACAGACTGTTCTGTGCTGTGTTGCTCGGAAAACAAACAGGGGACTCACGGCACACACGCTCTCCCTCAGAAGGGAATTCATACGCGACGCTCTGAGGCCTCCGGAGAGCCGTAGAGGAGTTAAAGCACTCTATCGAGTCAGGGTTCATGGAGATGGCTGCACAGCAAACTTTGCTGATAGGAAACACTCGTGCTTACCTTGAGGACTCGGGTCACGTTTACTTCGCACTTTAGCTAGGGCAAGCCGTGGGATGAGCTCCTAGCAAGGCACTGGCGACCACCTGGATTCGTAGGAGAAAACTCCCTTTCTTCACTGAGGCATTCCTAGCAGTGACTAGAAGACGGGTAACAGCACTGCCTTTCAGTCAGCCTTGAGGCCGCCACTATCTGCCTTTCAAATGGGGGGAAATACTGCCTTTCTCCAGGCTTCTCAATTACACACCGGATCACCCAGCACATATACCTCTCTTCTCTGACAAGCCAAAGGAGGCCCTTGCAACACAATTCGGCCTTCTGCGATGAAACTTTGGGATGCAGTGTGTTCTGCATGTGCTGAGTGGCATAATCCTCTAAATGCCCTCAGGAGGCCTAGGTGACTTTGCATGTTCCAAATGCCTAGCAAGGCTCAGGGTAAATCTCTACTTTCTTTCGGGCTGGACCTAAAGTCTACTTTCCGCCTCACTTAGAGAGACGTCGAGCACGAGTCCCCAAAGTGGATTGGAGCCCCGGTGGTTTCTTTCAGGGCAGCTTAGGTGTCCTCCACGTGGCAGACCCGCATGGAAAGAAAGCCTGCCCAAGAACCGTGCTCCTGGGGCTGTTTCAAAGCTGTGGAACGCTAGCCATAGAGAACAGATTAGTTCCCGGCCCTTTCACCTGCATAGTGAGGGATGGTCCCAGAGCCGTGTATCCCTTGTTTGTGCTCAGAAGGCTTTTGCCACACGGTGCACATCCTCGGACAGAAGTGCCCCCGTGAGACGCTTGAGCGCTGTGAGGCATACTAAAGCTAAAGCCGTCCATTGACTGAGACTTCCTGGAAACTGGTGCACCCCTGCCTCTGCTAATGGGAAAATGTGCACCTTACTTCGTGACTAGAGGTCACATTTAGTTGGCACTTTAGCTACAGTATGCTCTGAGCTGAGCTCCCAGGAAGGAACCGCAAGCGCCCGGTTTCTCTTGGAAAAGCTCACTGATCCTCAGAGGCATCTGTGGAGTGAACAGTGTCCTGGTGGTGTGGTGTTCAGGCAGCTTGGAAGCTGCACCGTAGTTGCTTTCCAAAGGGGGAGAGTCGGGCTTCTCCCCCATGCTCCAGTTTCCAACTTGACCCCACAGCGCATTTACCGGCACTCTCTGACTGACTACTGGAGACTTTTGGCCACACGGGGCCTTTCTCTGATCACACTTCGTTGCAGGCGGGGTCTTTTGCATGCCGTGCATAGCATTACCCGCTTACTGACTTAGTCAGGCCTAGGTGACTTTGGATCGTCCAAATGTCTCACAAGTTGACCGTTTTTTCTCTTCTTTCTGTCAGGCTGGACCTACAGTGTACCTTGTGTCACAATAGAGAGATGACAGGTAAGAGTCGCCAGGGGGCTCTGTAGGCTCAGGGATTCTTTCAGTGCAGCTCAGAGGGCCTCCACAGAGGGAGAGCCACGTTGATTGTAATACTGGCAAAAACGTTGTCCTGGGGCTGCTTTACAGCGGTAGAAATCAAGCTATGCAAGCGAGGAGCAGTTCATTGCCCTTCCCTCTGCATAGAAAGGGTTGACCCCAACAGCCTGTTCTGCGCTGTGTTGCTCGGAAAACAAACAGGGGACTCACGGCACACACGCTCTCCCTCAGAAGGGAATTCATACGCGACGCTCTAAGGCCTCCGGAGAGCCGTAGAGGAGTTAAAGCACTCTATCGAGTCAGGGTTCATGGAGATGGCTGCACAGCAAACTTTGCTGATAGGAAACACTCGTGCTTACCTTGAGGACTCGGGTCACGTTTACTTCGCACTTTAGCTAGGGCAAGCCGTGGGATGAGCTCCTAGCAAGGCACTGGCGACCACCTGGATTCGTAGGAGAAAACTCCCTTTCTTCACTGAGGCATTCCTAGCAGTGACTAGAAGACGGGTAACAGCACTGCCTTTCAGTCAGCCTTGAGGCCGCCACTATCTGCCTTTCAAATGGGGGGAAATACTGCCTTTCTCCAGGCTTCTCAATTACACACCGGATCACCCAGCACATATACCTCTCTTCTCTGACAAGCCAAAGGAGGCCCTTGCAACACAATTCGGCCTTCTGCGATGAAACTTTGGGATGCAGTGTGTTCTGCATGTGCTGAGTGGCAGAATCCTCTAAATGCCCTCAGGAGGCCTAGGTGACTTTGCATGTTCCAAATGCCTAGCAAAGCTCAGGGTAAATCTCTACTTTCTTTCGGGCTGGACCTAAAGTCTACTTTCCGCCTCACTTAGAGAGACGTCGAGCACGAGTCCCCAAAGTGGATTGGAGCCCCGGTGGTTTCTTTCAAGGCAGCTTAGGTGTCCTCCACGTGGCACACCGGCATGGAAAGAAAGCCTGCCCAAGAACCGTGCTCCTGGGGCTGTTTCAAAGGTGTGGAACGCTAGCCATAGAGAACAGATTAGTTCCCGGCCCTTTCACCTGCATAGTGAGGGATGGTCCCAGAGCCGTGTATCCCTTGTTTGTGCTCAGAAGGCTTTTGCTACACGGTGCACATCCTCGGAAAGAAGTGCCCCCGTGAGAGGCTTGAGCGCTGTGAGGCATACTAAAGCTAAAGCCGTCCATTGACTGAGACTTCCTGGAAACTGATGCAGCCCTGCCTCTGCTAATGGGAAAATGTGCACCTTACTTCGTGACTAGAGGTCACATTTAGTTGGCACTTTAGCTACAGTATGCTCTGGGCTGTGCTCCCAGGAAGGAACCGCAAGCGCCCGGTTTCCTTTGCAAAAGCTCACGGCTCCTCAGAAGCATCTGTGGAGTGAACAGTGTCCTGGTGGTGTGGTGTTCAGGCAGCTTGGAAGCTGCACCCTAGTTGCTTTCCAAAGGGGGAGAGTCGGGCTTCTCCCCCATGCTCCAGTTTCCAACTTGACCCCACAGCACATGTACCGGCACTCTCTGACTGACTACTGGAGACTTTTGGCCACACGGGGCCTTTCTCTGATCACACTTCGTTGCAGGCGGGGTCTTTTGCATGCCGTGCATAGCATTACCCGCTTAATGACTTAGTCAGGCCTAGGTGACTTTGGATCGTCCAACTGTCTCACAAGTTGACCGGTTTTTCTCTTCTTTCTGTCAGGCTTCACCTACAGTGTACCTTGTGTCACAATAGAGAGATGACAGGTAAGAGTCGCCAGGGGGCTCTGTAGGCTCAGGGATTCTTTCAGTGCAGCTCAGAGGGCCTCCACAGAGGGAGAGCCACGTTGATTGTAATACTGGCAAAAACGTTGTCCTGGGGCTGCTTTACAGTGGTAGAAATCAAGCTATGCAAGCGAGGAGCAGTTCATTGCCCTTCCCTCTGCATAGAAAGGGTTGACCCCAACAGCCTGTTCTGCGCTGTGTTGCTCGGAAAACAAACAGGGGACTCACGGCACACACGCTCTCCCTCAGAAGGGAATTCATACGCGACTCTCTGAGGCCTCCGGAGAGCCGTAGAGGAGTTAAAGCACTCTATCGAGTCAGGGTTCATGGAGATGGCTGCACAGCAAACTTTGCTGTTAGGAAACACTCGTGCTTACCTTGAGGACTCGGGTCACGTTTACTTCGCACTTTAGCTAGGGCAAGCGGTGGGATGAGCTCCTAGCAAGGCACTGGCGACGAACTGGATTCGTAGGAGAAAACTCCCTTTCTTCACTGAGGCATTCCTAGCAGTGACTAGAAGACGGGTAACAGCACTGCCTTTCAGTCAGCCTTGAGGCCACCACTATCTGCCTTTCAAATGGGGGGAAATACTGCCTTTCTCCAGGCTTCTCAATTACACACCGGATCACCCAGCACATATACCTCCCTTCTCTGACAAGCCAAAGGAGGCCCTTGGAACACAATTCGGCCTTCTACGATGAAACTTTGGGATGCAGTGTGTTCTGCATGTGCTGAGTGGCAGAATCCTCTAAATGCCCTCAGGAGGCCTAGGTGACTTTGCATGTTCCAAATGCCTAGCAAAGCTCAGGGTAAATCTCTACTTTCTTTCGTGCTGGACCTAAAGTCTACTTTCCGCCTCACTTAGAGAGACGTCGAGCACGAGTCCCCAAAGTGGATTGGAGCCCCGGTGGTTTCCTTCAGGGCAGCTTAGGTGTCCTCAACGTGGCACACCCGCATGGAAAGAAAGCCTGCCCAAGAACCGTGCTCCTGGGGCTGTTTCAAAGCTGTGGAACGCTAGGCATAGAGAACAGATTAGTTCCCGGCCCTTTCACCTGCATAGTGAGGGATGGTCCCAAAGCCGTGTATCCCTTGTTTGTGCTCAGAAGGCTTTTGCTACACGGTGCACATCCTCGGAAAGAAGTGCCCCCGTGAGAGGCTTGAGCGCTGTGAGGCATACTAAAGCTAAAGCCGTCCATTGACTGAGACTTCCTGGAAACTGGTGCACCCCGCCTCTGCTAATGGGAAAATGTGCACTTTTCTTCATGACTAGAGGTCACATTTAGTTGGCACTTTAGCTACAGTATGCTCTGGGCTGAGCTCCCAGGAAGGAACCGCAATCGCCCGGTTTCTTCTGCAAAAGCTCACTGCTCCTCAGAGGCATCTGTGGAGTGAACAGTGTCCTGGTGGTGTGGTGTTCAGGCAGCTTGGAAGCTGCACCGTAGTTGCTTTCCAAAGGGGGAGAGTCGGGCTTCTCCCCCATGCTCCAGTTTCCAACTTGACCCCACAGCGCATTTACCGGCACTCTCTGACTGACTACTGGAGACTTTTGGCCACACGGGGCCTTTCTCTGATCACACTTCGTTGCAGGCGGGGTCTTTTGCATGCCGTGCATAGCATTACCCGCTTAATGACTTAGTCAGGCCTAGGTGACTTTGGATCGTCCAAATGTCTCACAAGTTGACCGTTTTTTCTCTTCTTTCTGTCAGGCTGGACCTACAGTGTACCTTGTGTCACAATAGAGAGATGACAGGTAAGAGTCGCCAGGGGGCTCTGTAGGCTCAGGGATTCTTTCAGTGCAGCTCAGAGGGCCTCCACAGAGGGAGAGCCACGTTGATTGTAATACTGGCAAAAACGTTGTCCTGGGGCTGCTTTACAGCGGTAGAAATCAAGCTATGCAAGCGAGGAGCAGTTCATTGCCCTTCCCTCTGCATAGAAAGGGTTGACCCCAACAGACTGTTCTGCGCTGTGTTGCTCGGAAAACAAACAGGGGACTCACGGCACACACGCTCTCCCTCAGAAGGGAATTCATACGCGACTCTCTGAGGCCTCCGGAGAGCCGTAGAGGAGTTAAAGCACTCTATCGAGTCAGGGTTCATGGAGATGGCTGCCCAGCAAACTTTGCTGATAGGAAACACTCGTGCTTACCTTGAGGACTCGGGTCACGTTTACTTCGCACTTTAGCTAGGGCAAGCCGTGGGATGAGCTCCTAGCAAGGCACTGGCGACCACCTGGATTCGTAGCAGAAAACTCCCTTTCTTCACTGAGGCATTCCTAGCAGTGACTAGAAGACGGGTAACAGCACTGCCTTTCAGTCAGCCTTGAGGCCGCCACTATCTGCCTTTCAAATGGGGGGAAATACTGCCTTTCTCCAGGCTTCTCAATTACACACCGGATCACCCAGCACATATACCTCTCTTCTCTGACAAGCCAAAGGAGGCCCTTGCAACACAATTCGGCCTTCTGCGATGAAACTTTGGGATGCAGTGTGTTCTGCATGTGCTGAGTGGCATAATCCTCTAAATGCCCTCAGGAGGCCTAGGTGACTTTGCATGTTCCAAATGCCTAGCAAAGCTCAGGGTAAATCTCTACTTTCTTTCGGGCTGGACCTAAAGTCTACTTTCCGCCTCACTTAGAGAGACGTCGAGCACGAGTCCCCAAAGTGGATTGGAGCCCCGGTGGTTTCTTTCAGGGCAGCTTAGGTGTCCTCCACGTGGCACACCGGCATGGAAAGAAAGCCTGCCCAAGAACCGTGCTCCTGGGGCTGTTTCAAAGCTGTGGAACGCTAGCCATAGAGAACAGATTAGTTCCCGGCCCTTTCACCTGCATAGTGAGGGATGGTCCCAGAGCCGTGTATCCCTTGTTTGTGCTCAGAAGGCTTTTGCTACACGGTGCACATCCTCGGAAAGAAGTGCCCCCGTGAGAGGCTTGAGCGCTGTGAGGCATACTAAAGCTAAAGCCGTCCATTGACTGAGACTTCCTGGAAACTGATGCACCCCTGCCTCTGCTACTGGGAAAATGTGCACCTTACTTCGTGACTAGAGGTCACATTTAGTTGGCACTTTAGCTACAGTATGCTCTGGGCTGAGCTCCCAGGAAGGAACCCCAAGCGCCCGGTTTCTTTTGCAAAATCTCACGGCTCCTCAGAGGCATCTGTGGAGTGAACAGTGTCCTGGTGGTGTGGTGTTCAGGCAGCTTGGAAGCTGCACCGTAGTTGCTTTCCAAAGGGGGAGAGTCGGGCTTCTCCCCCATGCTCCAGTTTCCAACTTGACCCCACAGCGCTTTTACCGGCACTCTCTGACTGACTACTGGAGACTTTTGGCCACACGGGGCCTTTCTCTGATCACACTTCGTTGCAGGTGGGGTCTTTTGCATGCCGTGCATAGCATTACCCGCTTAATGACTTAGTCAGGCCTAGGTGACTTTGGATCGTCCAACTGTCTCACAAGTTGACCGGTTTTTCTCTTCTTTCTGTCAGGCTGGACCTACAGTGTACCTTGTGTCACAATAGAGAGATGACAGGTAAGAGTCGCCAGGGGGCTCTGTAGGCTCAGGGATTCTTTCAGTGCAGCTCAGAGGGCCTCCACAGAGGGAGAGCCACGTTGATTGTAATACTGGCAAAAACGTTGTCCTGGGGCTGCTTTACAGTGGTAGAAATCAAACTATGCAAGCGAGGAGCAGTTCATTGCCCTTCCCTCTGCATAGAAAGGGTTGACCCCAACAGCCTGTTCTGCGCTGTGTTGCTCGGAAAACAAACAGGGGACTCAAGGCACACACGCTCTCTCTCAGAAGGGAATTCATACGCGACTCTCTGAGGCCTCCGGAGAGCCGTAGAGGAGTTAAAGCACTCTATCGAGTCAGGGTTCATGGAGATGGCTGCACAGCAAACTTTGCTGTTAGGAAACACTCGTGCTTACCTTGAGGACTCGGGTCACGTTTACTTCGCACTTTAGCTAGGGCAAGCGGTGGGATGAGCTCCTAGCAAGGCACTGGCGACGAACTGGATTCGTAGGAGAAAACTCCCTTTCTTCACTGAGGCATTCCTAGCAGTGACTAGAAGACGGGTAACAGCACTGCCTTTCAGTCAGCCTTGAGGCCACCACTATCTGCCTTTCAAATGGGGGGAAATACTGCCTTTCTCCAGGCTTCTCAATTACACACCGGATCACCCAGCACATATACCTCTCTTCTCTGACAAGCCAAAGGAGGCCCTTGGAACACAATTCGGCCTTCTACGATGAAACTTTGGGATGCAGTGTGTTCTGCATGTGCTGAGTGGCAGAATCCTCTAAATGCCCTCAGGAGGCCTAGGTGACTTTGCATGTTCCAAATGCCTAGCAAAGCTCAGGGTAAATCTCTACTTTCTTTCGTGCTGGACCTAAAGTCTACTTTCCGCCTCACTTAGAGAGACGTCGAGCACGAGTCCCCAAAGGGATTGGAGCCCCGGTGGTTTCTTTCAGGGCAGCTTAGGTGTCCTCCACGTGGCACACCGGCATGGAAAGAAAGCCTGCCCAAGAACCGTGCTCCTGGGGCTGTTTCAAAGCTGTGGAACGCTAGCCATAGAGAACAGATTAGTTCCCGGCCCTTTCACCTGCATAGTGAGGGAAGGTCCCAGAGCCGTGTATCCCTTGTTTGTGCTCAGAAGGCTTTTGCTACACGGTGCACATCCTCGGAAAGAAGTGCCCCCGTGAGAGGCTTGAGCGCTGTGAGGCATACTAAAGCTAAAGCCGTCCATTGACGGAGACTTCCTGGAAACTGGTGCACCCCTGCCTCTGCTAATGGGAAAATGTGCACCTTACTTCGTGACTAGAGGTCACATTTAGTTGGCACTTTAGCTACAGTATGCTCTGGGCTGAGCTCCAGGAAAGAACCGCAAGCGCCCCGTTTCTTTTGCAAAAGCTCACGGCTCCTCATAGGCATCTGTGGAGTGAAGAGTGTCCTGGTGGTGTGGTGTTCAGGCAGCTTGGAAGCTGCACCGTAGTTGCTTTCCAAAGGGGGAGAGTCGGGCTTCTCCCCCATGCTCCAGTTTCCAACTTGACCCCACAGCGCATTTACCGGCACTCTCTGACTGACTACTGGAGACTTTTGGCCACACGGGGCCTTTCTCTGATCACACTTCGTTGCAGGTGGGGTCTTTTGCATGCCGTGCATAGCATTACCCGCTTAATGACTTAGTCAGGCCTAGGTGACTTTGGATCGTCCAAATGTCTCACAAGTTGACCGTTTTTTCTCTTCTTTCTGTCAGGCTGGACCTACAGTGTACCTTGTGTCACAATAGAGAGATGACAGGTAAGAGTCGCCAGGGGGCTCTGTAGGCTCAGGGATTCTTTCAGTGCAGCTCAGAGGGCCTCCACAGAGGGAGAGCCACGTTGATTGTAATACTGGCAAAAACGTTGTCCTGGGGCTGCTTTACAGCGGTAGAAATCAAGCTATGCAAGCAAGGAGCAGTTCATTGCCCTTCCCTCTGCATAGAAAGGGTTGACCCCAACAGCCTGTTCTGCGCTGTGTTGCTCGGAAAACAACCAGGGGACTCACGGCACACACGCTCTCTCTCAGAAGGGAATTCATACGCGACTCTCTGAGGCCTCCGGAGAGCCGTAGAGGAGTTAAAGCACTCTATCGAGTCAGGGTTCATGGAGATGGCTGCACAGCAAACTTTGCTGTTAGGAAACACTCGTGCTTACCTTGAGGACTCGGGTCACGTTTACTTCGCACTTTAGCTAGGGCAAGCGGTGGGATGAGCTCCTAGCAAGGCACTGGCGACGAACTGGATTCGTAGGAGAAAACGCCCTTTCTTCACTGAGGCATTCCTAGCAGTGACTAGAAGACGGGTAACAGCACTGCCTTTCAGTCAGCCTTGAGGCCACCACTATCTGCCTTTCAAATGGGGGGAAATACTGCCTTTCTCCAGGCTTCTCAATTACACACCGGATCACCCAGCACATATACCTCTCTTCTCTGACAAGCCAAAGGAGGCCCTTGGAACACAATTCGGCCTTCTACGATGAAACTTTGGGATGCAGTGTGTTCTGCATGTGCTGAGTGGCAGAATCCTCTAAATGCCCTCAGGAGGCCTAGGTGACTTTGCATGTTCCAAATGCCTAGCAAAGCTCAGGGTAAATCTCTACTTTCTTTCGTGCTGGACCTAAAGTCTACTTTCCGCCTCACTTAGAGAGACGTCGAGCACGAGTCCCCAAAGGGATTGGAGCCCCGGTGGTTTCTTTCAGGGCAGCTTAGGTGTCCTCCACGTGGCACACCGGCATGGAAAGAAAGCCTGCCCAAGAACCGTGCTCCTGGGGCTGTTTCAAAGCTGTGGAACGCTAGCCATAGAGAACAGATTAGTTCCCGGCCCTTTCACCTGCATAGTGAGGGAAGGTCCCAGAGCCGTGTATCCCTTGTTTGTGCTCAGAAGGCTTTTGCTACACGGTGCACATCCTCGGAAAGAAGTGCCCCCGAGAGAGGCTTGAGCGCTGTGAGGCATACTAAAGCTAAAGCCGTCCATTGACTGAGACTTCCTGGAAACTGGTGCACCCCTGCCTCTGCTAATGGGAAAATGTGCACCTTACTTCGTGACTAGAGGTCACATTTAGTTGGCACTTTAGCTACAGTATGCTCTGAGCTGAGCTCCAGGAAAGAACCGCAAGCGCCCCGTTTCTTTTGCAAAAGCTCACGGCTCCTCATAGGCATCTGTGGAGTGAAGAGTGTCCTGGTGGTGTGGTGTTCAGGCAGCTTGGAAGCTGCACCGTAGTTGCTTTCCAAAGGGGGAGAGTCGGGCTTCTCCCCCATGCTCCAGTTTCCAACTTGACCCCACAGCGCATTTACCGGCACTCTCTGACTGACTACTGGAGACTTTTGGCCACACGGGGCCTTTCTCTGATCACACTTCGTTGCAGGTGGGGTCTTTTGCATGCCGTGCATAGCATTACCCGCTTAATGACTTAGTCAGGCCTAGGTGACTTTGGATCGTCCAAATGTCTCACAAGTTGACCGTTTTTTCTCTTCTTTCTGTCAGGCTGGACGTACAGTGTACCTTGTGTCACAATAGAGAGATGACAGGTAAGAGTCGCCAGGGGGCTCTGTAGGCTCAGGGATTCTTTCAGTGCAGCTCAGAGGGCCTCCACAGAGGGAGAGCCACGTTGATTGTAATACTGGCAAAAACGTTGTCCTGGGGCTGCTTTACAGCGGTAGAAATCAAGCTATGCAAGCAAGGAGCAGTTCATTGCCCTTCCCTCTGCATAGAAAGGGTTGACCCCAACAGCCTGTTCTGCGCTGTGTTGCTCGGAAAACAAACAGGGGACTCACGGCACACACGCTCTCCCTCAGAAGGGAATTCATACGCGACGCTCTGAGGCCTCCGGAGAGCCGTAGAGGAGTTAAAGCACTCTATCGAGTCAGGGTTCATGGAGATGGCTGCACAGCAAACTTTGCTGATAGGAAACACTCGTGCTTACCTTGAGGACTCGGGTCACGTTTACTTCGCACTTTAGCTAGGGCAAGCCGTGGGATGAGCTCCTAGCAAGGCACTGGCGACCACCTGGATTCGTAGGAGAAAACTCCCTTTCTTCACTGAGGCATTCCTAGCAGTGACTAGAAGACGGGTAACAGCACTGCCTTTCAGTCAGCCTTGAGGCCGCCACTATCTGCCTTTCAAATGGGGGGAAATACTGCCTTTCTCCAGGCATCTCAATTACACACCGGATCACCCAGCACATATACCTCCCTTCTCTGACAAGCCAAAGGAGGCCCTTGCAACACAATTCGGCCTTCTGCGATGAAACTTTGGGATGCAGTGTGTTCTGCATGTGCTGAGTGGCATAATCCTCTAAATGCCCTCAGGAGGCCTAGGTGACTTTGCATGTTCCAAATGCCTAGCAAAGCTCAGGGTAAATCTCTACTTTCTTTCGGGCTGGACCTAAAGTCTACTTTCCGCCTCACTTAGAGAGACGTCGAGCACGAGTCCCCAAAGTGGATTGGAGCCCCGGTGGTTTCTTTCAGGGCAGCTTAGGTGTCCTCCACGTGGCACACCGGCATGGAAAGAAAGCCTGCCCAAGAACCGTGCTCCTGGGGCTGTTTCAAAGCTTTGGAACGCTAGCCATAGAGAACAGATTAGTTCCCGGCCCTTTCACCTGCATAGTGAGGGAAGGTCCCAGAGCCGTGTATCCCTTGTTTGTGCTCAGAAGGCTTTTGCTACACGGTGCACATCCTCGGAAAGAAGTGCCCCCGTGAGAGGCTTGAGCGCTGTGAGGCATACTAAAGCTAAAGCCGTCCATTGACTGAGACTTCCTGGAAACTGGTGCACCCCTGCCTCTGCTAATGGGAAAATGTGCACCTTACTTCGTGACTAGAGGTCACATTTAGTTGGCACTTTAGCTACAGTATGCTCTGGGCTGAGCTCCAGTAAAGAACCGCAAGCGCCCCGTTTCTTTTGCAAAAGCTCACGGCTCCTCATAGGCATCTGTGGAGTGAACAGTGTCCTGGTGGTGTGGTGTTCAGGCAGCTTGGAAGCTGCACCGTAGTTGCTTTCCAAAGGGGGAGAGTCGGGCTTCTCCCCCATGCTCCAGTTTCCAACTTGACCCCACAGCGCATTTTCCGGCACTCTCTGACTGACTACTGGAGACTTTTGGCCACACGGGGCCTTTCTCTGATCACACTTCGTTGCAGGTGGGGTCTTTTGCATGCCGTGCATAGCATTACCCGCTTAATGACTTAGTCAGGCCTAGGTGACTTTGGATCGTCCAAGTGTCTCACAAGTTGACCGGTTTTTCTCTTCTTTCTGTCAGGCTGGACCTACAGTGTACCTTGTGTCACAATAGAGAGATGACAGGTAAGAGTCGCCAGGGGGCTCTGTAGGCTCAGGGATTCTTTCAGTGCAGCTCAGAGGGCCTCCACAGAGGGAGAGCCACGTTGATTGTAATACTGGCAAAAACGTTGTCCTGGGGCTGCTTTACAGCGGTAGAAATCAAGCTATGCAAGCGAGGAGCAGTTCATTGCCCTTCCCTCTGCATAGAAAGGGTTGACCCCAACAGCCTGTTCTGCGCTGTGTTGCTCGGAAAACAAACAGGGGACTCACGGCACACACGCTCTCCCTCAGAAGGGAATTCATACGCGACGCTCTGAGGCCTCCGGAGAGCCGTAGAGGAGTTAAAGCACTCTATCGAGTCAGGGTTCATGGAGATGGCTGCACAGCAAACTTTGCTGATAGGAAACACTCGTGCTTACCTTGAGGACTCGGGTCACGTTTACTTCGCACTTTAGCTAGGGCAAGCCGTGGGATGAGCTCCTCGCAAGGCACTGGCGACCACCTGGATTCGTAGGAGAAAACTCCCTTTCTTCACTGAGGCATTCCTAGCAGTGACTAGAAGACGGGTAACAGCACTGCCTTTCAGTCAGCCTTGAGGCCGCCACTATCTGCCTTTCAAATGGGGGGAAATACTGCCTTTCTCCAGGCTTCTCAATTACACACCGGATCACCCAGCACATATACCTCTCTTCTCTGACAAGCCAAAGGAGGCCCTTGCAACACAATTCGGCCTTCTGCGATGAAACTTTGGGATGCAGTGTGTTCTGCATGTGCTGAGTGGCATAATCCTCTAAATGCCCTCAGGAGGCCTAGGTGACTTTGCATGTTCCAAATGCCTAACAAGCCTCAGGGTAAATCTCTACTTTCTTTCGGGCTGGACCTAAAGTCTACTTTCCGCCTCACTTAGAGAGACGTCGAGCACGAGTCCCCAAAGTGGATTGGAGCCCCGGTGGTTTCTTTCAGGGCAGCTTAGGTGTCCTCCACGTGGCAGACCCGCATGGAAAGAAAGCCTGCCCAAGAACCGTGCTCCTGGGGCTCTTTCAAAGCTGTGGAACGCTAGCCATAGAGAACAGATTAGTTCCCGGCCCTTTCACCTGCATAGTGAGGGATGGTCCCAGAGCCGTGTATCCCTTGTTTGTGCTCAGAAGGCTTTTGCTACACGGTGCACATCCTCGGAAAGAAGTGCCCCCGTGAGAGGCTTGAGCGCTGTGAGGCATACTAAAGCTAAAGCCGTCCATTGACTGAGACTTCCTGGAAACTGGTGCACCCCTGCCTCTGCTAATGGGAAAATGTGCACCTTACTTCGTGACTAGAGGTCACATTTAGTTGGCACTTTAGCTACAGTATGCTCTGGGCTGAGCTCCCAGGAAGGAACCGCAAGCGCCCGGTTTCTTCTGCAAAAGCTCACTGCTCCTCAGAGACATCTGTGGAGTGAACAGTGTCCTGGTGGTGTGGTGTTCAGGCAGCTTGGAAGCTGCACCGTAGTTGCTTTCCAAAGGGGGAGAGTCGGGCTTCTCCCCCATGCTCCAGTTTCCAACTTGACCCCACAGCGCATTTACCGGCACTCTCTGACTGACTACTGGAGACTTTTGGCCACACGGGGCCTTTCTCTGATCACACTTCGTTGCAGGCGGGGTCTTTTGCATGCCGTGCATAGCATTACCCGCTTACTGACTTAGTCAGGCCTAGGTGACTTTGGATCGTCCAAATGTCTCACAAGTTGACCGTTTTTTCTCTTCTTTCTGTCAGGCTGGACCTACAGTGTACCTTGTGTCACAATAGAGAGATGACAGGTAAGAGTCGCCAGGGGGCTCTGTAGGCTCAGGGATTCTTTCAGTGCAGCTCAGAGGGCCTCCACAGAGGGAGAGCCACGTTGATTGTAATACTGGCAAAAACGTTGTCCTGGGGCTGCTTTACAGCGGTAGAAATCAAGCTATGCAAGCGAGGAGCAGTTCATTGCCCTTCCCTCTGCATAGAAAGGGTTGACCCCAACAGCCTGTTCTGCGCTGTGTTGCTCGGAAAACAAACAGGGGACTCACGGCACACACGCTCTCCCTCAGAAGGGAATTCATACGCGACGCTCTGAGGCCTCCGGAGAGCCGTAGAGGAGTTAAAGCACTCTATCGAGTCAGGGTTCATGGAGATGGCTGCACAGCAAACTTTGCTGATAGGAAACACTCGTGCTTACCTTGAGGACTCGGGTCACGTTTACTTCGCACTTTAGCTAGGGCAAGCCGTGGGAGGAGCTCCTAGCAAGGCACTGGCGACCACCTGGATTCGTAGCAGAAAACTCCCTTTCTTCACTGAGGCATTCCTAGCAGTGACTAGAAGACGGGTAACAGCACTGCCTTTCAGTCAGCCTTGAGGCCGCCACTATCTGCCTTTCAAATGGGGGGAAATACTGCCTTTCTCCAGGCTTCTCAATTACACACCGGATCACCCAGCACATATACCTCTCTTCTCTGACAAGCCAAAGGAGGCCCTTGCAACACAATTCGGCCTTCTGCGATGAAACTTTGGGATGCAGTGTGTTCTGCATGTGCTGAGTGGCATAATCCTCTAAATGCCCTCAGGAGGCCTAGGTGATTTTGCATGTTCCAAATGCCTAACAAGGCTCAGGGTAAATCTCTACTTTCTTTCGGGCTGGACCTAAAGTCTACTTTCCGCCTCACTTAGAGAGACGTCGAGCACGAGTCCCCAAAGTGGATTGGAGCCCCGGTGGTTTCTTTCAGGGCAGCTTAGGTGTACTCCACGTGGCAGACTCGCATGGAAAGAAAGCCTGCCCAAGAACCGTGCTCCTGGGGCTGTTTCAAAGCTGTGGAACGCTAGCCATAGAGAACAGATTAGTTCCCGGCCCTTTCACCTGCATAGTGAGGGAAGGTCCCAGAGCCGTGTATCCCTTGTTTGTGCTCAGAAGGCTTTTGCTACACGGTGCACATCCTTGGAAAGAAGTGCCCCCGTGAGAGGCTTGAGCGCTGTGAGGCATACTAAAGCTAAAGCCGTCCATTGACTGAGACTTCCTGGAAACTGGTGCACCCCTGCCTCTGCTAATGGGAAAATGTGCACCTTACTTCGTGACTAGAGGTCACATTTAGTTGGCACTTTAGCTACAGTATGCTCTGGGCTGAGCTCCCAGGAAGGAACCGCAAGCGCCCGGGTTCTTTTGCAAAAGCTCACGGCTCCTCAGAGGCATCTGTGGAGTGAACAGTGTCCTGGTGGTGTGGTGTTCAGGCAGCTTGGAAGCTGCACCGTAGTTGCTTTCCAAAGGGGGAGAGTCGGGCTTCTCCCCCAAGCTCCAGTTTCCAACTTGACCCCACAGCGCATGTACCGGCACTCTCTGACTGACTACTGGAGACTTTTGGCCACACGGGGCCTTTCTCTGATCACACTTCGTTGCAGGCGGGGTCTTTTGCATGCCGTGCATAGCATTACCCGCATAATGACTTAGTCAGGCCTAGGTGACTTTGGATCGTCCAACTGTCTCACAAGTTGACCGTTTTTTCTCTTCTTTCTGTCAGGCTGGACCTACAGTGTACCTTGTGTCACAATAGAGAGATGACAGGTAAGAGTCGCCAGGGGGCTCTGTAGGCTCAGGGATTCTTTCAGTGCAGCTCAGAGGGCCTCCACAGAGGGAGAGCCACGTTGATTGTAATACTGGCAAAAACGTTGTCCTGGGGCTGCTTTACAGTGGTAGAAATCAAGCTATGCAAGCGAGGAGCAGTTCATTGCCCTTCCCTCTGCATAGAAAGGGTTGACCCCAACAGCCTGTTCTGCGCTGTGTTGCTCGGAAAACAAACAGGGGACTCACGGCACACACGCTCTCCCTCAGAAGGGAATTCATACGCGACTCTCTGAGGCCTCCGGAGAGCCGTAGAGGAGTTAAAGCACGCTATCGAGTCAGGGTTCATGGAGATGGCTGCACAGCAAACTTTGCTGTTAGGAAACACTCGTGCTTACCTTGAGGACTCGGGTCACGTTTACTTCGCACTTTAGCTAGGGCAAGCGGTGGGATGAGCTCCTAGCAAGGCACTGGCGACGACCTGGATTCGTAGGAGAAAACTCCCTTTCTTCACTGAGGCATTCCTAGCAGTGACTAGAAGACGGGTAACAGCACTGCCTTTCAGTCAGCCTTGAGGCCACCACTATCTGCCTTTCAAATGGGGGGAAATACTGCCTTTCTCCAGGCTTCTCAATTACACACCGGATCACCCAGCACATATACCTCTCTTCTCTGACAAGCCAAAGGAGGCCCTTGGACCACAATTCGGCCTTCTACGATGAAACTTTGGGATGCAGTGTGTTCTGCATGTGCTGAGTGGCAGAATCCTCTAAATGCCCTCAGGAGGCCTAGGTGACTTTGCATGTTCCAAATGCCTAGCAAAGCTCAGGGTAAATCTCTACTTTCTTTCGTGCTGGACCTAAAGTCTACTTTCCGCCTCACTTAGAGAGACGTCGAGCACGAGTCCCCAAAGTGGATTGGAGCCCCGGTGGTTTCTTTCAGGGCAGCTTAGGTGTCCTCAACGTGGCACACCCGCATGGAAAGAAAGCCTGCCCAAGAACCGTGCTCCTGGGGCTCTTTCAAAGCTGTGGAACGCTAGCCATAGAGGACAGATTAGTTCCCGGCCCTTTCACCTGCATAGTGAGGGATGGTCCCAGAGCCGTGTATCACTTGTTTGTGCTCAGAAGGCTTTTGCTACACGGTGCACATCCTCGGAAAGAAGTGCCCCCGAGAGAGGCTTGAGCGCTGTGAGGCATACTAAAGCTAAAGCCGTCCATTGACTGAGACTTCCTGGAAACTGGTGCACCCCGCCTCTGCTAATGGGAAAATGTGCACTTTACTTCGTGACTAGAGGTCACATTTAGTTGGCACTTTAGCTACAGTATGCTCTGGGCTGATCTCCCAGGAAGGAACCGCAATCGCCCGGTTTCTTCTGCAAAAGCTCACTGCTCCTCAGAGGCATCTGTGGAGTGAACAGTGTCCTGGTGGTGTGGTGTTCAGGCAGCTTGGAAGCTGCACCCTAGTTGCTTTCCAAAGGGGGAGAGTCGGGCTTCTCCCCCATGCTCCAGTTTCCAACTTGACCCCACAGCGCATTTACCGGCACTCTCTGACTGACTACTGGAGACTTTTGGCCACACGGGGCCTTTCTCTGATCACACTTCGTTGCAGGCGGGGTCTTTTGCATGCCGTGCATAGCATTACCCGCTTACTGACTTAGTCAGGCCTAGGTGACTTTGGATCGTCCAAATGTCTCACAAGTTGACCGTTTTTTCTCTTCTTTCTGTCAGGCTGGACCTACAGTGTACCTTGTGTCACAATAGAGAGATGACAGGTAAGAGTCGCCAGGGGGCTCTGTAGGCTCAGGGATTCTTTCAGTGCAGCTCAGAGGGCCTCCACAGAGGGAGAGCCACGTTGATTGTAATACTGGCAAAAACGTTGTCCTGGGGCTGCTTTACAGCGGTAGAAATCAAGCTATGCAAGCGAGGAGCAGTTCATTGCCCTTCCCTCTGCATAGAAAGGGTTGACCCCAAAAGCCTGTTCTGCGCTGTGTTGCTCGGAAAACAAACAGGGGACTCACGGCACACACGCTCTCCCTCAGAAGGGAATTCATACGCGACGCTCTGAGGCCTCCGGAGAGCCGTAGAGGAGTTAAAGCACTCTATCGAGTCAGGGTTCATGGAGATGGCTGCACAGCAAACTTTGCTGATAGGAAACACTCGTGCTTACCTTGAGGACTCGGGTCACGTTTACTTCGCACTTTAGCTAGGGCAAGCCGTGGGATGAGCTCCTGGCAAGGCACTGGCGACCACCTGGATTCGTAGGAGAAAACTCCCTTTCTTCACTGAGGCATTCCTAGCAGTGACTAGAAGACGGGTAACAGCACTGCCTTTCAGTCAGCCTTGAGGCCGCCACTATCTGCCTTTCAAATGGGGGGAAATACTGCCTTTCTCCAGGCATCTCAATTACACACCGGATCACCCAGCACATATACCTCCCTTCTCTGACAAGCCAAAGGAGGCCCTTGCAACACAATTCGGCCTTCTGCGATGAAACTTTGGGATGCAGTGTGTTCTGCATGTGCTGAGTGGCATAATCCTCTAAATGCCCTCAGGAGGCCTAGGTGACTTTGCATGTTCCAAATGCCTAGCAAAGCTCAGGGTAAATCTCTACTTTCTTTCGGGCTGGACCTAAAGTCTACTTTCCCCCTCACTTAGAGAGACGTCGAGCACGAGTCCCCAAAGTGGATTGGAGCCCCGGTGGTTTCTTTCAGGGCAGCTTAGGTGTCCTCCACGTGGCACACCGGCATGGAAAGAAAGCCTGCCCAAGAACCGTGCTCCTGGGGCTGTTTCAAAGCTTTGGAACGCTAGCCATAGAGAACAGATTAGTTCCCGGCCCTTTCACCTGCATAGTGAGGGAAGGTCCCAGAGCCGTGTATCCCTTGTTTGTGCTCAGAAGGCTTTTGCTACACGGTGCACATCCTCGGAAAGAAGTGCCCCCGTGAGAGGCTTGAGCGCTGTGAGGCATACTAAAGCTAAAGCCGTCCATTGACTGAGACTTCCTGGAAACTGGTGCACCCCTGCCTCTGCTAATGGGAAAATGTGCACCTTACTTCGTGACTAGAGGTCACATTTAGTTGGCACTTTAGCTACAGTATGCTCTGGGCTGAGCTCCAGTAAAGAACCGCAAGCGCCCCGTTTCTTTTGCAAAAGCTCACGGCTCCTCATAGGCATCTGTGGAGTGAACAGTGTCCTGGTGGTGTGGTGTTCAGGCAGCTTGGAAGCTGCACCGTAGTTGCTTTCCAAAGGGGGAGAGTCGGGCTTCTCCCCCATGCTCCAGTTTCCAACTTGACCCCACAGCGCATTTTCCGGCACTCTCTGACTGACTACTGGAGACTTTTGGCCACACGGGGCCTTTCTCTGATCACACTTCGTTGCAGGTGGGGTCTTTTGCATGCCGTGCATAGCATTACCCGCTTAATGACTTAGTCAGGCCTAGGTGACTTTGGATCGTCCAAGTGTCTCACAAGTTGACCGGTTTTTCTCTTCTTTCTGTCAGGCTGGACCTACAGTGTACCTTGTGTCACAATAGAGAGATGACAGGTAAGAGTCGCCAGGGGGCTCTGTAGGCTCAGGGATTCTTTCAGTGCAGCTCAGAGGGCCTCCACAGAGGGAGAGCCACGTTGATTGTAATACTGGCAAAAACGTTGTCCTGGGGCTGCTTTACAGCGGTAGAAATCAAGCTATGCAAGCGAGGAGCAGTTCATTGCCCTTCCCTCTGCATAGAAAGGGTTGACCCCAACAGCCTGTTCTGCGCTGTGTTGCTCGGAAAACAAACAGGGGACTCACGGCACACACGCTCTCCCTCAGAAGGGAATTCATACGCGACGCTCTGAGGCCTCCGGAGAGCCGTAGAGGAGTTAAAGCACTCTATCGAGTCAGGGTTCATGGAGATGGCTGCACAGCAAACTTTGCTGATAGGAAACACTCGTGCTTACCTTGAGGACTCGGGTCACGTTTACTTCGCACTTTAGCTAGGGCAAGCCGTGGGATGAGCTCCTCGCAAGGCACTGGCGACCACCTGGATTCGTAGGAGAAAACTCCCTTTCTTCACTGAGGCATTCCTAGCAGTGACTAGAAGACGGGTAACAGCACTGCCTTTCAGTCAGCCTTGAGGCCGCCACTATCTGCCTTTCAAATGGGGGGAAATACTGCCTTTCTCCAGGCTTCTCAATTACACACCGGATCACCCAGCACATATACCTCTCTTCTCTGACAAGCCAAAGGAGGCCCTTGCAACACAATTCGGCCTTCTGCGATGAAACTTTGGGATGCAGTGTGTTCTGCATGTGCTGAGTGGCATAATCCTCTAAATGCCCTCAGGAGGCCTAGGTGACTTTGCATGTTCCAAATGCCTAACAAGGCTCAGGGTAAATCTCTACTTTCTTTCGGGCTGGACCTAAAGTCTACTTTCCGCCTCACTTAGAGAGACGTCGAGCACGAGTCCCCAAAGTGGATTGGAGCCCCGGTGGTTTCTTTCAGGGCAGCTTAGGTGTCCTCCACGTGGCAGACCCGCATGGAAAGAAAGCCTGCCCAAGAACCGTGCTCCTGGGGCTCTTTCAAAGCTGTGGAACGCTAGCCATAGAGAACAGATTAGTTCCCGGCCCTTTCACCTGCATAGTGAGGGATGGTCCCAGAGCCGTGTATCCCTTGTTTGTGCTCAGAAGGCTTTTGCTACACGGTGCACATCCTCGGAAAGAAGTGCCCCCGTGAGAGGCTTGAGCGCTGTGAGGCATACTAAAGCTAAAGCCGTCCATTGACTGAGACTTCCTGGAAACTGGTGCACCCCTGCCTCTGCTAATGGGAAAATGTGCACCTTACTTCGTGACTAGAGGTCACATTTAGTTGGCACTTTAGCTACAGTATGCTCTGGGCTGAGCTCCCAGGAAGGAACCGCAAGCGCCCGGTTTCTTCTGCAAAAGCTCACTGCTCCTCAGAGACATCTGTGGAGTGAACAGTGTCCTGGTGGTGTGGTGTTCAGGCAGCTTGGAAGCTGCACCGTAGTTGCTTTCCAAAGGGGGAGAGTCGGGCTTCTCCCCCATGCTCCAGTTTCCAACTTGACCCCACAGCGCATTTACCGGCACTCTCTGACTGACTACTGGAGACTTTTGGCCACACGGGGCCTTTCTCTGATCACACTTCGTTGCAGGCGGGGTCTTTTGCATGCCGTGCATAGCATTACCCGCTTACTGACTTAGTCAGGCCTAGGTGACTTTGGATCGTCCAAATGTCTCACAAGTTGACCGTTTTTTCTCTTCTTTCTGTCAGGCTGGACCTACAGTGTACCTTGTGTCACAATAGAGAGATGACAGGTAAGAGTCGCCAGGGGGCTCTGTAGGCTCAGGGATTCTTTCAGTGCAGCTCAGAGGGCCTCCACAGAGGGAGAGCCACGTTGATTGTAATACTGGCAAAAACGTTGTCCTGGGGCTGCTTTACAGCGGTAGAAATCAAGCTATGCAAGCGAGGAGCAGTTCATTGCCCTTCCCTCTGCATAGAAAGGGTTGACCCCAACAGCCTGTTCTGCGCTGTGTTGCTCGGAAAACAAACAGGGGACTCACGGCACACACGCTCTCCCTCAGAAGGGAATTCATACGCGACGCTCTGAGGCCTCCGGAGAGCCGTAGAGGAGTTAAAGCACTCTATCGAGTCAGGGTTCATGGAGATGGCTGCACAGCAAACTTTGCTGATAGGAAACACTCGTGCTTACCTTGAGGACTCGGGTCACGTTTACTTCGCACTTTAGCTAGGGCAAGCCGTGGGAGGAGCTCCTAGCAAGGCACTGGCGACCACCTGGATTCGTAGCAGAAAACTCCCTTTCTTCACTGAGGCATTCCTAGCAGTGACTAGAAGACGGGTAACAGCACTGCCTTTCAGTCAGCCTTGAGGCCGCCACTATCTGCCTTTCAAATGGGGGGAAATACTGCCTTTCTCCAGGCTTCTCAATTACACACCGGATCACCCAGCACATATACCTCTCTTCTCTGACAAGCCAAAGGAGGCCCTTGCAACACAATTCGGCCTTCTGCGATGAAACTTTGGGATGCAGTGTGTTCTGCATGTGCTGAGTGGCATAATCCTCTAAATGCCCTCAGGAGGCCTAGGTGATTTTGCATGTTCCAAATGCCTAACAAGGCTCAGGGTAAATCTCTACTTTCTTTCGGGCTGGACCTAAAGTCTACTTTCCGCCTCACTTAGAGAGACGTCGAGCACGAGTCCCCAAAGTGGATTGGAGCCCCGGTGGTTTCTTTCAGGGCAGCTTAGGTGTACTCCACGTGGCAGACTCGCATGGAAAGAAAGCCTGCCCAAGAACCGTGCTCCTGGGGCTGTTTCAAAGCTGTGGAACGCTAGCCATAGAGAACAGATTAGTTCCCGGCCCTTTCACCTGCATAGTGAGGGAAGGTCCCAGAGCCGTGTATCCCTTGTTTGTGCTCAGAAGGCTTTTGCTACACGGTGCACATCCTTGGAAAGAAGTGCCCCCGTGAGAGGCTTGAGCGCTGTGAGGCATACTAAAGCTAAAGCCGTCCATTGACTGAGACTTCCTGGAAACTGGTGCACCCCTGCCTCTGCTAATGGGAAAATGTGCACCTTACTTCGTGACTAGAGGTCACATTTAGTTGGCACTTTAGCTACAGTATGCTCTGGGCTGAGCTCCCAGGAAGGAACCGCAAGCGCCCGGGTTCTTTTGCAAAAGCTCACGGCTCCTCAGAGGCATCTGTGGAGTGAACAGTGTCCTGGTGGTGTGGTGTTCAGGCAGCTTGGAAGCTGCACCGTAGTTGCTTTCCAAAGGGGGAGAGTCGGGCTTCTCCCCCAAGCTCCAGTTTCCAACTTGACCCCACAGCGCATGTACCGGCACTCTCTGACTGACTACTGGAGACTTTTGGCCACACGGGGCCTTTCTCTGATCACACTTCGTTGCAGGCGGGGTCTTTTGCATGCCGTGCATAGCATTACCCGCATAATGACTTAGTCAGGCCTAGGTGACTTTGGATCGTCCAACTGTCTCACAAGTTGACCGTTTTTTCTCTTCTTTCTGTCAGGCTGGACCTACAGTGTACCTTGTGTCACAATAGAGAGATGACAGGTAAGAGTCGCCAGGGGGCTCTGTAGGCTCAGGGATTCTTTCAGTGCAGCTCAGAGGGCCTCCACAGAGGGAGAGCCACGTTGATTGTAATACTGGCAAAAACGTTGTCCTGGGGCTGCTTTACAGTGGTAGAAATCAAGCTATGCAAGCGAGGAGCAGTTCATTGCCCTTCCCTCTGCATAGAAAGGGTTGACCCCAACAGCCTGTTCTGCGCTGTGTTGCTCGGAAAACAAACAGGGGACTCACGGCACACACGCTCTCCCTCAGAAGGGAATTCATACGCGACTCTCTGAGGCCTCCGGAGAGCCGTAGAGGAGTTAAAGCACGCTATCGAGTCAGGGTTCATGGAGATGGCTGCACAGCAAACTTTGCTGTTAGGAAACACTCGTGCTTACCTTGAGGACTCGGGTCACGTTTACTTCGCACTTTAGCTAGGGCAAGCGGTGGGATGAGCTCCTAGCAAGGCACTGGCGACGACCTGGATTCGTAGGAGAAAACTCCCTTTCTTCACTGAGGCATTCCTAGCAGTGACTAGAAGACGGGTAACAGCACTGCCTTTCAGTCAGCCTTGAGGCCACCACTATCTGCCTTTCAAATGGGGGGAAATACTGCCTTTCTCCAGGCTTCTCAATTACACACCGGATCACCCAGCACATATACCTCTCTTCTCTGACAAGCCAAAGGAGGCCCTTGGACCACAATTCGGCCTTCTACGATGAAACTTTGGGATGCAGTGTGTTCTGCATGTGCTGAGTGGCAGAATCCTCTAAATGCCCTCAGGAGGCCTAGGTGACTTTGCATGTTCCAAATGCCTAGCAAAGCTCAGGGTAAATCTCTACTTTCTTTCGTGCTGGACCTAAAGTCTACTTTCCGCCTCACTTAGAGAGACGTCGAGCACGAGTCCCCAAAGTGGATTGGAGCCCCGGTGGTTTCTTTCAGGGCAGCTTAGGTGTCCTCAACGTGGCACACCCGCATGGAAAGAAAGCCTGCCCAAGAACCGTGCTCCTGGGGCTCTTTCAAAGCTGTGGAACGCTAGCCATAGAGGACAGATTAGTTCCCGGCCCTTTCACCTGCATAGTGAGGGATGGTCCCAGAGCCGTGTATCACTTGTTTGTGCTCAGAAGGCTTTTGCTACACGGTGCACATCCTCGGAAAGAAGTGCCCCCGAGAGAGGCTTGAGCGCTGTGAGGCATACTAAAGCTAAAGCCGTCCATTGACTGAGACTTCCTGGAAACTGGTGCACCCCGCCTCTGCTAATGGGAAAATGTGCACTTTACTTCGTGACTAGAGGTCACATTTAGTTGGCACTTTAGCTACAGTATGCTCTGGGCTGATCTCCCAGGAAGGAACCGCAATCGCCCGGTTTCTTCTGCAAAAGCTCACTGCTCCTCAGAGGCATCTGTGGAGTGAACAGTGTCCTGGTGGTGTGGTGTTCAGGCAGCTTGGAAGCTGCACCCTAGTTGCTTTCCAAAGGGGGAGAGTCGGGCTTCTCCCCCATGCTCCAGTTTCCAACTTGACCCCACAGCGCATTTACCGGCACTCTCTGACTGACTACTGGAGACTTTTGGCCACACGGGGCCTTTCTCTGATCACACTTCGTTGCAGGCGGGGTCTTTTGCATGCCGTGCATAGCATTACCCGCTTACTGACTTAGTCAGGCCTAGGTGACTTTGGATCGTCCAAATGTCTCACAAGTTGACCGTTTTTTCTCTTCTTTCTGTCAGGCTGGACCTACAGTGTACCTTGTGTCACAATAGAGAGATGACAGGTAAGAGTCGCCAGGGGGCTCTGTAGGCTCAGGGATTCTTTCAGTGCAGCTCAGAGGGCCTCCACAGAGGGAGAGCCACGTTGATTGTAATACTGGCAAAAACGTTGTCCTGGGGCTGCTTTACAGCGGTAGAAATCAAGCTATGCAAGCGAGGAGCAGTTCATTGCCCTTCCCTCTGCATAGAAAGGGTTGACCCCAAAAGCCTGTTCTGCGCTGTGTTGCTCGGAAAACAAACAGGGGACTCACGGCACACACGCTCTCCCTCAGAAGGGAATTCATACGCGACGCTCTGAGGCCTCCGGAGAGCCGTAGAGGAGTTAAAGCACTCTATCGAGTCAGGGTTCATGGAGATGGCTGCACAGCAAACTTTGCTGATAGGAAACACTCGTGCTTACCTTGAGGACTCGGGTCACGTTTACTTCGCACTTTAGCTAGGGCAAGCCGTGGGATGAGCTCCTGGCAAGGCACTGGCGACCACCTGGATTCGTAGGAGAAAACTCCCTTTCTTCACTGAGGCATTCCTAGCAGTGACTAGAAGACGGGTAACAGCACTGCCTTTCAGTCAGCCTTGAGGCCGCCACTATCTGCCTTTCAAATGGGGGGAAATACTGCCTTTCTCCAGGCATCTCAATTACACACCGGATCACCCAGCACATATACCTCCCTTCTCTGACAAGCCAAAGGAGGCCCTTGCAACACAATTCGGCCTTCTGCGATGAAACTTTGGGATGCAGTGTGTTCTGCATGTGCTGAGTGGCATAATCCTCTAAATGCCCTCAGGAGGCCTAGGTGACTTTGCATGTTCCAAATGCCTAGCAAAGCTCAGGGTAAATCTCTACTTTCTTTCGGGCTGGACCTAAAGTCTACTTTCCGCCTCACTTAGAGAGACGTCGAGCACGAGTCCCCAAAGTGGATTGGAGCCCCGGTGGTTTCTTTCAGGGCAGCTTAGGTGTCCTCCACGTGGCACACCGGCATGGAAAGAAAGCCTGCCCAAGAACCGTGCTCCTGGGGCTGTTTCAAAGCTTTGGAACGCTAGCCATAGAGAACAGATTAGTTCCCGGCCCTTTCACCTGCATAGTGAGGGAAGGTCCCAGAGCCGTGTATCCCTTGTTTGTGCTCAGAAGGCTTTTGCTACACGGTGCACATCCTCGGAAAGAAGTGCCCCCGTGAGAGGCTTGAGCGCTGTGAGGCATACTAAAGCTAAAGCCGTCCATTGACTGAGACTTCCTGGAAACTGGTGCACCCCTGCCTCTGCTAATGGGAAAATGTGCACCTTACTTCGTGACTAGAGGTCACATTTAGTTGGCACTTTAGCTACAGTATGCTCTGGGCTGAGCTCCAGTAAAGAACCGCAAGCGCCCCGTTTCTTTTGCAAAAGCTCACGGCTCCTCATAGGCATCTGTGGAGTGAACAGTGTCCTGGTGGTGTGGTGTTCAGGCAGCTTGGAAGCTGCACCGTAGTTGCTTTCCAAAGGGGGAGAGTCGGGCTTCTCCCCCATGCTCCAGTTTCCAACTTGACCCCACAGCGCATTTTCCGGCACTCTCTGACTGACTACTGGAGACTTTTGGCCACACGGGGCCTTTCTCTGATCACACTTCGTTGCAGGTGGGGTCTTTTGCATGCCGTGCATAGCATTACCCGCTTAATGACTTAGTCAGGCCTAGGTGACTTTGGATCGTCCAAGTGTCTCACAAGTTGACCGGTTTTTCTCTTCTTTCTGTCAGGCTGGACCTACAGTGTACCTTGTGTCACAATAGAGAGATGACAGGTAAGAGTCGCCAGGGGGCTCTGTAGGCTCAGGGATTCTTTCAGTGCAGCTCAGAGGGCCTCCACAGAGGGAGAGCCACGTTGATTGTAATACTGGCAAAAACGTTGTCCTGGGGCTGCTTTACAGCGGTAGAAATCAAGCTATGCAAGCGAGGAGCAGTTCATTGCCCTTCCCTCTGCATAGAAAGGGTTGACCCCAACAGCCTGTTCTGCGCTGTGTTGCTCGGAAAACAAACAGGGGACTCACGGCACACACGCTCTCCCTCAGAAGGGAATTCATACGCGACGCTCTGAGGCCTCCGGAGAGCCGTAGAGGAGTTAAAGCACTCTATCGAGTCAGGGTTCATGGAGATGGCTGCCCAGCAAACTTTGCTGATAGGAAACACTCGTGCTTACCTTGAGGACTCGGGTCACGTTTACTTCGCACTTTAGCTAGGGCAAGCCGTGGGATGAGCTCCTCGCAAGGCACTGGCGACCACCTGGATTCGTAGGAGAAAACTCCCTTTCTTCACTGAGGCATTCCTAGCAGTGACTAGAAGACGGGTAACAGCACTGCCTTTCAGTCAGCCTTGAGGCCGCCACTATCTGCCTTTCAAATGGGGGGAAATACTGCCTTTCTCCAGGCTTCTCAATTACACACCGGATCACCCAGCACATATACCTCTCTTCTCTGACAAGCCAAAGGAGGCCCTTGCAACACAATTCGGCCTTCTGCGATGAAACTTTGGGATGCAGTGTGTTCTGCATGTGCTGAGTGGCATAATCCTCTAAATGCCCTCAGGAGGCCTAGGTGACTTTGCATGTTCCAAATGCCTAACAAGCCTCAGGGTAAATCTCTACTTTCTTTCGGGCTGGACCTAAAGTCTACTTTCCGCCTCACTTAGAGAGACGTCGAGCACGAGTCCCCAAAGTGGATTGGAGCCCCGGTGGTTTCTTTCAGGGCAGCTTAGGTGTCCTCCACGTGGCAGACCCGCATGGAAAGAAAGCCTGCCCAAGAACCGTGCTCCTGGGGCTCTTTCAAAGCTGTGGAACGCTAGCCATAGAGAACAGATTAGTTCCCGGCCCTTTCACCTGCATAGTGAGGGATGGTCCCAGAGCCGTGTATCCCTTGTTTGTGCTCAGAAGGCTTTTGCTACACGGTGCACATCCTCGGAAAGAAGTGCCCCCGTGAGAGGCTTGAGCGCTGTGAGGCATACTAAAGCTAAAGCCGTCCATTGACTGAGACTTCCTGGAAACTGGTGCACCCCTGCCTCTGCTAATGGGAAAATGTGCACCTTACTTCGTGACTAGAGGTCACATTTAGTTGGCACTTTAGCTACAGTATGCTCTGGGCTGAGCTCCCAGGAAGGAACCGCAAGCGCCCGGTTTCTTCTGCAAAAGCTCACTGCTCCTCAGAGACATCTGTGGAGTGAACAGTGTCCTGGTGGTGTGGTGTTCAGGCAGCTTGGAAGCTGCACCGTAGTTGCTTTCCAAAGGGGGAGAGTCGGGCTTCTCCCCCATGCTCCAGTTTCCAACTTGACCCCACAGCGCATTTACCGGCACTCTCTGACTGACTACTGGAGACTTTTGGCCACACGGGGCCTTTCTCTGATCACACTTCGTTGCAGGCGGGGTCTTTTGCATGCCGTGCATAGCATTACCCGCTTACTGACTTAGTCAGGCCTAGGTGACTTTGGATCGTCCAAATGTCTCACAAGTTGACCGTTTTTTCTCTTCTTTCTGTCAGGCTGGACCTACAGTGTACCTTGTGTCACAATAGAGAGATGACAGGTAAGAGTCGCCAGGGGGCTCTGTAGGCTCAGGGATTCTTTCAGTGCAGCTCAGAGGGCCTCCACAGAGGGAGAGCCACGTTTATTGTAATACTGGCAAAAACGTTGTCCTGGGGCTGCTTTACAGCGGTAGAAATCAAGCTATGCAAGCGAGGAGCAGTTCATTGCCCTTCCCTCTGCATAGAAAGGGTTGACCCCAACAGCCTGTTCTGCGCTGTGTTGCTCGGAAAACAAACAGGGGACTCACGGCACACACGCTCTCCCTCAGAAGGGAATTCATACGCGACGCTCTGAGGCCTCCGGAGAGCCGTAGAGGAGTTAAAGCACTCTATCGAGTCAGGGTTCATGGAGATGGCTGCACAGCAAACTTTGCTGATAGGAAACACTCGTGCTTACCTTGAGGACTCGGGTCACGTTTACTTCGCACTTTAGCTAGGGCAAGCCGTGGGAGGAGCTCCTAGCAAGGCACTGGCGACCACCTGGATTCGTAGCAGAAAACTCCCTTTCTTCACTGAGGCATTCCTAGCAGTGACTAGAAGACGGGTAACAGCACTGCCTTTCAGTCAGCCTTGAGGCCGCCACTATCTGCCTTTCAAATGGGGGGAAATACTGCCTTTCTCCAGGCTTCTCAATTACACACCGGATCACCCAGCACATATACCTCTCTTCTCTGACAAGCCAAAGGAGGCCCTTGCAACACAATTCGGCCTTCTGCGATGAAACTTTGGGATGCAGTGTGTTCTGCATGTGCTGAGTGGCATAATCCTCTAAATGCCCTCAGGAGGCCTAGGTGATTTTGCATGTTCCAAATGCCTAACAAGGCTCAGGGTAAATCTCTACTTTCTTTCGGGCTGGACCTAAAGTCTACTTTCCGCCTCACTTAGAGAGACGTCGAGCACGAGTCCCCAAAGTGGATTGGAGCCCCGGTGGTTTCTTTCAGGGCAGCTTAGGTGTCCTCCACGTGGCACACCGGCATGGAAAGAAAGCCTGCCCAAGAACCGTGCTCCTGGGGCTGTTTCAAAGCTGTGGAACGCTAGCCATAGAGAACAGATTAGTTCCCGGCCCTTTCACCTGCATAGTGAGGGAAGGTCCCAGAGCCGTGTATCCCTTGTTTGTGCTCAGAAGGCTTTTGCTACACGGTGCACATCCTTGGAAAGAAGTGCCCCCGTGAGAGGCTTGAGCGCTGTGAGGCATACTAAAGCTAAAGCCGTCCATTGACTGAGACTTCCTGGAAACTGGTGCACCCCTGCCTCTGCTAATGGGAAAATGTGCACCTTACTTCGTGACTAGAGGTCACATTTAGTTGGCACTTTAGCTACAGTATGCTCTGGGCTGATCTCCCAGGAAGGAACCGCAATCGCCCGGTTTCTTCTGCAAAAGCTCACTGCTCCTCAGAGGCATCTGTGGAGTGAACAGTGTCCTGGTGGTGTGGTGTTCAGGCAGCTTGGAAGCTGCACCCTAGTTGCTTTCCAAAGGGGGAGAGTCGGGCTTCTCCCCCATGCTCCAGTTTCCAACTTGACCCCACAGCGCATTTACCGGCACTCTCTGACTGACTACTGGAGACTTTTGGCCACACGGGGCCTTTCTCTGATCACACTTCGTTGCAGGCGGGGTCTTTTGCATGCCGTGCATAGCATTACCCGCTTACTGACTTAGTCAGGCCTAGGTGACTTTGGATCGTCCAAATGTCTCACAAGTTGACCGTTTTTTCTCTTCTTTCTGTCAGGCTGGACCTACAGTGTACCTTGTGTCACAATAGAGAGATGACAGGTAAGAGTCGCCAGGGGGCTCTGTAGGCTCAGGGATTCTTTCAGTGCAGCTCAGAGGGCCTCCACAGAGGGAGAGCCACGTTGATTGTAATACTGGCAAAAACGTTGTCCTGGGGCTGCTTTACAGCGGTAGAAATCAAGCTATGCAAGCGAGGAGCAGTTCATTGCCCTTCCCTCTGCATAGAAAGGGTTGACCCCAAAAGCCTGTTCTGCGCTGTGTTGCTCGGAAAACAAACAGGGGACTCACGGCACACACGCTCTCCCTCAGAAGGGAATTCATACGCGACGCTCTGAGGCCTCCGGAGAGCCGTAGAGGAGTTAAAGCACTCTATCGAGTCAGGGTTCATGGAGATGGCTGCACAGCAAACTTTGCTGATAGGAAACACTCGTGCTTACCTTGAGGACTCGGGTCACGTTTACTTCGCACTTTAGCTAGGGCAAGCCGTGGGATGAGCTCCTGGCAAGGCACTGGCGACCACCTGGATTCGTAGGAGAAAACTCCCTTTCTTCACTGAGGCATTCCTAGCAGTGACTAGAAGACGGGTAACAGCACTGCCTTTCAGTCAGCCTTGAGGCCGCCACTATCTGCCTTTCAAATGGGGGGAAATACTGCCTTTCTCCAGGCATCTCAATTACACACCGGATCACCCAGCACATATACCTCCCTTCTCTGACAAGCCAAAGGAGGCCCTTGCAACACAATTCGGCCTTCTGCGATGAAACTTTGGGATGCAGTGTGTTCTGCATGTGCTGAGTGGCATAATCCTCTAAATGCCCTCAGGAGGCCTAGGTGACTTTGCATGTTCCAAATGCCTAGCAAAGCTCAGGGTAAATCTCTACTTTCTTTCGGGCTGGACCTAAAGTCTACTTTCCGCCTCACTTAGAGAGACGTCGAGCACGAGTCCCCAAAGTGGATTGGAGCCCCGGTGGTTTCTTTCAGGGCAGCTTAGGTGTCCTCCACGTGGCACACCGGCATGGAAAGAAAGCCTGCCCAAGAACCGTGCTCCTGGGGCTGTTTCAAAGCTTTGGAACGCTAGCCATAGAGAACAGATTAGTTCCCGGCCCTTTCACCTGCATAGTGAGGGAAGGTCCCAGAGCCGTGTATCCCTTGTTTGTGCTCAGAAGGCTTTTGCTACACGGTGCACATCCTCGGAAAGAAGTGCCCCCGTGAGAGGCTTGAGCGCTGTGAGGCATACTAAAGCTAAAGCCGTCCATTGACTGAGACTTCCTGGAAACTGGTGCACCCCTGCCTCTGCTAATGGGAAAATGTGCACCTTACTTCGTGACTAGAGGTCACATTTAGTTGGCACTTTAGCTACAGTATGCTCTGGGCTGAGCTCCAGTAAAGAACCGCAAGCGCCCCGTTTCTTTTGCAAAAGCTCACGGCTCCTCATAGGCATCTGTGGAGTGAACAGTGTCCTGGTGGTGTGGTGTTCAGGCAGCTTGGAAGCTGCACCGTAGTTGCTTTCCAAAGGGGGAGAGTCGGGCTTCTCCCCCATGCTCCAGTTTCCAACTTGACCCCACAGCGCATTTTCCGGCACTCTCTGACTGACTACTGGAGACTTTTGGCCACACGGGGCCTTTCTCTGATCACACTTCGTTGCAGGTGGGGTCTTTTGCATGCCGTGCATAGCATTACCCGCTTAATGACTTAGTCAGGCCTAGGTGACTTTGGATCGTCCAAGTGTCTCACAAGTTGACCGGTTTTTCTCTTCTTTCTGTCAGGCTGGACCTACAGTGTACCTTGTGTCACAATAGAGAGATGACAGGTAAGAGTCGCCAGGGGGCTCTGTAGGCTCAGGGATTCTTTCAGTGCAGCTCAGAGGGCCTCCACAGAGGGAGAGCCACGTTGATTGTAATACTGGCAAAAACGTTGTCCTGGGGCTGCTTTACAGCGGTAGAAATCAAGCTATGCAAGCGAGGAGCAGTTCATTGCCCTTCCCTCTGCATAGAAAGGGTTGACCCCAACAGCCTGTTCTGCGCTGTGTTGCTCGGAAAACAAACAGGGGACTCACGGCACACACGCTCTCCCTCAGAAGGGAATTCATACGCGACGCTCTGAGGCCTCCGGAGAGCCGTAGAGGAGTTAAAGCACTCTATCGAGTCAGGGTTCATGGAGATGGCTGCACAGCAAACTTTGCTGATAGGAAACACTCGTGCTTACCTTGAGGACTCGGGTCACGTTTACTTCGCACTTTAGCTAGGGCAAGCCGTGGGATGAGCTCCTCGCAAGGCACTGGCGACCACCTGGATTCGTAGGAGAAAACTCCCTTTCTTCACTGAGGCATTCCTAGCAGTGACTAGAAGACGGGTAACAGCACTGCCTTTCAGTCAGCCTTGAGGCCGCCACTATCTGCCTTTCAAATGGGGGGAAATACTGCCTTTCTCCAGGCTTCTCAATTACACACCGGATCACCCAGCACATATACCTCTCTTCTCTGACAAGCCAAAGGAGGCCCTTGCAACACAATTCGGCCTTCTGCGATGAAACTTTGGGATGCAGTGTGTTCTGCATGTGCTGAGTGGCATAATCCTCTAAATGCCCTCAGGAGGCCTAGGTGACTTTGCATGTTCCAAATGCCTAACAAGCCTCAGGGTAAATCTCTACTTTCTTTCGGGCTGGACCTAAAGTCTACTTTCCGCCTCACTTAGAGAGACGTCGAGCACGAGTCCCCAAAGTGGATTGGAGCCCCGGTGGTTTCTTTCAGGGCAGCTTAGGTGTCCTCCACGTGGCAGACCCGCATGGAAAGAAAGCCTGCCCAAGAACCGTGCTCCTGGGGCTCTTTCAAAGCTGTGGAACGCTAGCCATAGAGAACAGATTAGTTCCCGGCCCTTTCACCTGCATAGTGAGGGATGGTCCCAGAGCCGTGTATCCCTTGTTTGTGCTCAGAAGGCTTTTGCTACACGGTGCACATCCTCGGAAAGAAGTGCCCCCGTGAGAGGCTTGAGCGCTGTGAGGCATACTAAAGCTAAAGCCGTCCATTGACTGAGACTTCCTGGAAACTGGTGCACCCCTGCCTCTGCTAATGGGAAAATGTGCACCTTACTTCGTGACTAGAGGTCACATTTAGTTGGCACTTTAGCTACAGTATGCTCTGGGCTGAGCTCCCAGGAAGGAACCGCAAGCGCCCGGTTTCTTCTGCAAAAGCTCACTGCTCCTCAGAGACATCTGTGGAGTGAACAGTGTCCTGGTGGTGTGGTGTTCAGGCAGCTTGGAAGCTGCACCGTAGTTGCTTTCCAAAGGGGGAGAGTCGGGCTTCTCCCCCATGCTCCAGTTTCCAACTTGACCCCACAGCGCATTTACCGGCACTCTCTGACTGACTACTGGAGACTTTTGGCCACACGGGGCCTTTCTCTGATCACACTTCGTTGCAGGCGGGGTCTTTTGCATGCCGTGCATAGCATTACCCGCTTACTGACTTAGTCAGGCCTAGGTGACTTTGGATCGTCCAAATGTCTCACAAGTTGACCGTTTTTTCTCTTCTTTCTGTCAGGCTGGACCTACAGTGTACCTTGTGTCACAATAGAGAGATGACAGGTAAGAGTCGCCAGGGGGCTCTGTAGGCTCAGGGATTCTTTCAGTGCAGCTCAGAGGGCCTCCACAGAGGGAGAGCCACGTTGATTGTAATACTGGCAAAAACGTTGTCCTGGGGCTGCTTTACAGCGGTAGAAATCAAGCTATGCAAGCGAGGAGCAGTTCATTGCCCTTCCCTCTGCATAGAAAGGGTTGACCCCAACAGCCTGTTCTGCGCTGTGTTGCTCGGAAAACAAACAGGGGACTCACGGCACACACGCTCTCCCTCAGAAGGGAATTCATACGCGACGCTCTGAGGCCTCCGGAGAGCCGTAGAGGAGTTAAAGCACTCTATCGAGTCAGGGTTCATGGAGATGGCTGCACAGCAAACTTTGCTGATAGGAAACACTCGTGCTTACCTTGAGGACTCGGGTCACGTTTACTTCGCACTTTAGCTAGGGCAAGCCGTGGGAGGAGCTCCTAGCAAGGCACTGGCGACCACCTGGATTCGTAGCAGAAAACTCCCTTTCTTCACTGAGGCATTCCTAGCAGTGACTAGAAGACGGGTAACAGCACTGCCTTTCAGTCAGCCTTGAGGCCGCCACTATCTGCCTTTCAAATGGGGGGAAATACTGCCTTTCTCCAGGCTTCTCAATTACACACCGGATCACCCAGCACATATACCTCTCTTCTCTGACAAGCCAAAGGAGGCCCTTGCAACACAATTCGGCCTTCTGCGATGAAACTTTGGGATGCAGTGTGTTCTGCATGTGCTGAGTGGCATAATCCTCTAAATGCCCTCAGGAGGCCTAGGTGATTTTGCATGTTCCAAATGCCTAACAAGGCTCAGGGTAAATCTCTACTTTCTTTCGGGCTGGACCTAAAGTCTACTTTCCGCCTCACTTAGAGAGACGTCGAGCACGAGTCCCCAAAGTGGATTGGAGCCCCGGTGGTTTCTTTCAGGGCAGCTTAGGTGTGCTCCACGTGGCACACCGGCATGGAAAGAAAGCCTGCCCAAGAACCGTGCTCCTGGGGCTGTTTCAAAGCTGTGGAACGCTAGCCATAGAGAACAGATTAGTTCCCGGCCCTTTCACCTGCATAGTGAGGGAAGGTCCCAGAGCCGTGTATCCCTTGTTTGTGCTCAGAAGGCTTTTGCTACACGGTGCACATCCTCGGAAAGAAGTGCCCCCGTGAGAGGCTTGAGCGCTGTGAGACATACTAAAGCTAAAGCCGTCCATTGACTGAGACTTCCTGGAAACTGGTGCACCCCTGCCTCTGCTAATGGGAAAATGTGCACCTTACTTCGTGACTAGAGGTCACATTTAGTTGGCACTTTAGCTACAGTATGCTCTGGGCTGAGCTCCCAGGAAGGAACCGCAAGCGCCCGGGTTCTTTTGCAAAAGCTCACGGCTCCTCAGAGGCATCTGTGGAGTGAACAGTGTCCTGGTGGTGTGGTGTTCAGGCAGCTTGGAAGCTGCACCGTAGTTGCTTTCCAAAGGGGGAGAGTCGGGCTTCTCCCCCATGCTCCAGTTTCCAACTTGACCCCACAGCGCATTTACCAGCACTCTCTGACTGACTACTGGAGACTTTTGGCCACACGGGGCCTTTCTCTGATCACACTTCGTTGCAGGCGGGGTCTTTTGCATGCCGTGCATAGCATTACCCGCTTACTGACTTAGTCAGGCCTAGGTGACTTTGGATCGTCCAAATGTCTCACAAGTTGACCGTTTTTTCTCTTCTTTCTGTCAGGCTGGACCTACAGTGTACCTTGTGTCACAATAGAGAGATGACAGGTAAGAGTCGCCAGGGGGCTCTGTAGGCTCAGGGATTCTTTCAGTGCAGCTCAGAGGGCCTCCACAGAGGGAGAGCCATGTTGATTGTAATACTGGCAAAAACGTTGTCCTGGGGCTGCTTTACAGCGGTAGAAATCAAGCTATGCAAGCGAGGAGCAGTTCATTGCCCTTCCCTCTGCATAGAAAGGGTTGACCCCAACAGCCTGTTCTGCGCTGTGTTGCTCGGAAAACAAACAGGGGACTCACGGCACACACGCTCTCCCTCAGAAGGGAATTCATACGCGACGCTCTGAGGCCTCCGGAGAGCCGTAGAGGAGTTAAAGCACTCTATCGAGTCAGGGTTCATGGAGATGGCTGCACAGCAAACTTTGCTGATAGGAAACACTCGTGCTTACCTTGAGGACTCGGGTCACGTTTACTTCGCACTTTAGCTAGGGCAAGCCGTGGGATGAGCTCCTAGCAAGGCACTGGCGACCACCTGGATTCGTAGGAGAAAACTCCCTTTCTTCACTGAGGCATTCCTAGCAGTGACTAGAAGACGGGTAACAGCACTGCCTTTCAGTCAGCCTTGAGGCCGCCACTATCTGCCTTTCAAATGGGGGGAAATACTGCCTTTCTCCAGGCATCTCAATTACACACCGGATCACCCAGCACATATACCTCCCTTCTCTGACAAGCCAAAGGAGGCCCTTGCAACACAATTCGGCCTTCTGCGATGAAACTTTGGGATGCAGTGTGTTCTGCATGTGCTGAGTGGCATAATCCTCTAAATGCCCTCAGGAGGCCTAGGTGACTTTGCATGTTCCAAATGCCTAGCAAAGCTCAGGGTAAATCTCTACTTTCTTTCGGGCTGGACCTAAAGTCTACTTTCCGCCTCACTTAGAGAGACGTCGAGCACGAGTCCCCAAAGTGGATTGGAGCCCCGGTGGTTTCTTTCAGGGCAGCTTAGGTGTCCTCCACGTGGCACACCGGCATGGAAAGAAAGCCTGCCCAAGAACCGTGCTCCTGGGGCTGTTTCAAAGCTTTGGAACGCTAGCCATAGAGAACAGATTAGTTCCCGGCCCTTTCACCTGCATAGTGAGGGAAGGTCCCAGAGCCGTGTATCCCTTGTTTGTGCTCAGAAGGCTTTTGCTACACGGTGCACATCCTCGGAAAGAAGTGCCCCCGTGAGAGGCTTGAGCGCTGTGAGGCATACTAAAGCTAAAGCCGTCCATTGACTGAGACTTCCTGGAAACTGGTGCACCCCTGCCTCTGCTAATGGGAAAATGTGCACCTTACTTCGTGACTAGAGGTCACATTTAGTTGGCACTTTAGCTACAGTATGCTCTGGGCTGAGCTCCAGTAAAGAACCGCAAGCGCCCCGTTTCTTTTGCAAAAGCTCACGGCTCCTCATAGGCATCTGTGGAGTGAACAGTGTCCTGGTGGTGTGGTGTTCAGGCAGCTTGGAAGCTGCACCGTAGTTGCTTTCCAAAGGGGGAGAGTCGGGCTTCTCCCCCATGCTCCAGTTTCCAACTTGACCCCACAGCGCATTTTCCGGCACTCTCTGACTGACTACTGGAGACTTTTGGCCACACGGGGCCTTTCTCTGATCACACTTCGTTGCAGGTGGGGTCTTTTGCATGCCGTGCATAGCATTACCCGCTTAATGACTTAGTCAGGCCTAGGTGACTTTGGATCGTCCAAGTGTCTCACAAGTTGACCGTTTTTTCTCTTCTTTCTGTCAGGCTGGACCTACAGTGTACCTTGTGTCACAATAGAGAGATGACAGGTAAGAGTCGCCAGGGGGCTCTGTAGGCTCAGGGATTCTTTCAGTGCAGCTCAGAGGGCCTCCACAGAGGGAGAGCCACGTTGATTGTAATACTGGCAAAAACGTTGTCCTGGGGCTGCTTTACAGCGGTAGAAATCAAGCTATGCAAGCGAGGAGCAGTTCATTGCCCTTCCCTCTGCATAGAAAGGGTTGACCCCAACAGCCTGTTCTGCGCTGTGTTGCTCGGAAAACAAACAGGGGACTCACGGCACACACGCTCTCCCTCAGAAGGGAATTCATACGCGACGCTCTGAGGCCTCCGGAGAGCCGTAGAGGAGTTAAAGCACTCTATCGAGTCAGGGTTCATGGAGATGGCTGCACAGCAAACTTTGCTGATAGGAAACACTCGTGCTTACCTTGAGGACTCGGGTCACGTTTACTTCGCACTTTAGCTAGGGCAAGCCGTGGGATGAGCTCCTCGCAAGGCACTGGCGACCACCTGGATTCGTAGGAGAAAACTCCCTTTCTTCACTGAGGCATTCCTAGCAGTGACTAGAAGACGGGTAACAGCACTGCCTTTCAGTCAGCCTTGAGGCCGCCACTATCTGCCTTTCAAATGGGGGGAAATACTGCCTTTCTCCAGGCTTCTCAATTACACACCGGATCACCCAGCACATATACCTCTCTTCTCTGACAAGCCAAAGGAGGCCCTTGCAACACAATTCGGCCTTCTGCGATGAAACTTTGGGATGCAGTGTGTTCTGCATGTGCTGAGTGGCATAATCCTCTAAATGCCCTCAGGAGGCCTAGGTGACTTTGCATGTTCCAAATGCCTAACAAGCCTCAGGGTAAATCTCTACTTTCTTTCGGGCTGGACCTAAAGTCTACTTTCCGCCTCACTTAGAGAGACGTCGAGCACGAGTCCCCAAAGTGGATTGGAGCCCCGGTGGTTTCTTTCAGGGCAGCTTAGGTGTCCTCCACGTGGCAGACCCGCATGGAAAGAAAGCCTGCCCAAGAACCGTGCTCCTGGGGCTCTTTCAAAGCTGTGGAACGCTAGCCATAGAGAACAGATTAGTTCCCGGCCCTTTCACCTGCATAGTGAGGGATGGTCCCAGAGCCGTGTATCCCTTGTTTGTGCTCAGAAGGCTTTTGCTACACGGTGCACATCCTCGGAAAGAAGTGCCCCCGTGAGAGGCTTGAGCGCTGTGAGGCATACTAAAGCTAAAGCCGTCCATTGACTGAGACTTCCTGGAAACTGGTGCACCCCTGCCTCTGCTAATGGGAAAATGTGCACCTTACTTCGTGACTAGAGGTCACATTTAGTTGGCACTTTAGCTACAGTATGCTCTGGGCTGAGCTCCCAGGAAGGAACCGCAAGCGCCCGGTTTCTTCTGCAAAAGCTCACTGCTCCTCAGAGACATCTGTGGAGTGAACAGTGTCCTGGTGGTGTGGTGTTCAGGCAGCTTGGAAGCTGCACCGTAGTTGCTTTCCAAAGGGGGAGAGTCGGGCTTCTCCCCCATGCTCCAGTTTCCAACTTGACCCCACAGCGCATTTACCGGCACTCTCTGACTGACTACTGGAGACTTTTGGCCACACGGGGCCTTTCTCTGATCACACTTCGTTGCAGGCGGGGTCTTTTGCATGCCGTGCATAGCATTACCCGCTTACTGACTTAGTCAGGCCTAGGTGACTTTGGATCGTCCAAATGTCTCACAAGTTGACCGTTTTTTCTCTTCTTTCTGTCAGGCTGGACCTACAGTGTACCTTGTGTCACAATAGAGAGATGACAGGTAAGAGTCGCCAGGGGGCTCTGTAGGCTCAGGGATTCTTTCAGTGCAGCTCAGAGGGCCTCCACAGAGGGAGAGCCACGTTGATTGTAATACTGGCAAAAACGTTGTCCTGGGGCTGCTTTACAGCGGTAGAAATCAAGCTATGCAAGCGAGGAGCAGTTCATTGCCCTTCCCTCTGCATAGAAAGGGTTGACCCCAACAGCCTGTTCTGCGCTGTGTTGCTCGGAAAACAAACAGGGGACTCACGGCACACACGCTCTCCCTCAGAAGGGAATTCATACGCGACGCTCTGAGGCCTCCGGAGAGCCGTAGAGGAGTTAAAGCACTCTATCGAGTCAGGGTTCATGGAGATGGCTGCACAGCAAACTTTGCTGATAGGAAACACTCGTGCTTACCTTGAGGACTCGGGTCACGTTTACTTCGCACTTTAGCTAGGGCAAGCCGTGGGAGGAGCTCCTAGCAAGGCACTGGCGACCACCTGGATTCGTAGCAGAAAACTCCCTTTCTTCACTGAGGCATTCCTAGCAGTGACTAGAAGACGGGTAACAGCACTGCCTTTCAGTCAGCCTTGAGGCCGCCACTATCTGCCTTTCAAATGGGGGGAAATACTGCCTTTCTCCAGGCTTCTCAATTACACACCGGATCACCCAGCACATATACCTCTCTTCTCTGACAAGCCAAAGGAGGCCCTTGCAACACAATTCGGCCTTCTGCGATGAAACTTTGGGATGCAGTGTGTTCTGCATGTGCTGAGTGGCATAATCCTCTAAATGCCCTCAGGAGGCCTAGGTGATTTTGCATGTTCCAAATGCCTAACAAGGCTCAGGGTAAATCTCTACTTTCTTTCGGGCTGGACCTAAAGTCTACTTTCCGCCTCACTTAGAGAGACGTCGAGCACGAGTCCCCAAAGTGGATTGGAGCCCCGGTGGTTTCTTTCAGGGCAGCTTAGGTGTCCTCCACGTGGCACACCGGCATGGAAAGAAAGCCTGCCCAAGAACCGTGCTCCTGGGGCTGTTTCAAAGCTGTGGAACGCTAGCCATAGAGAACAGATTAGTTCCCGGCCCTTTCACCTGCATAGTGAGGGAAGGTCCCAGAGCCGTGTATCCCTTGTTTGTGCTCAGAAGGCTTTTGCTACACGGTGCACATCCTTGGAAAGAAGTGCCCCCGTGAGAGGCTTGAGCGCTGTGAGACATACTAAAGCTAAAGCCGTCCATTGACTGAGACTTCCTGGAAACTGGTGCACCCCTGCCTCTGCTAATGGGAAAATGTGCACCTTACTTCGTGACTAGAGGTCACATTTAGTTGGCACTTTAGCTACAGTATGCTCTGGGCTGAGCTCCCAGGAAGGAACCGCAAGCGCCCGGGTTCTTTTGCAAAAGCTCACGGCTCCTCAGAGGCATCTGTGGAGTGAACAGTGTCCTGGTGGTGTGGTGTTCAGGCAGCTTGGAAGCTGCACCGTAGTTGCTTTCCAAAGGGGGAGAGTCGGGCTTCTCCCCCATGCTCCAGTTTCCAACTTGACCCCACAGCGCATTTACCAGCACTCTCTGACTGACTACTGGAGACTTTTGGCCACACGGGGCCTTTCTCTGATCACACTTCGTTGCAGGCGGGGTCTTTTGCGTGCCGTGCATAGCATTACCCGCTTACTGACTTAGTCAGGCCTAGGTGACTTTGGATCGTCCAAATGTCTCACAAGTTGACCGTTTTTTCTCTTCTTTCTGTCAGGCTGGACCTACAGTGTACCTTGTGTCACAATAGAGAGATGACAGGTAAGAGTCGCCAGGGGGCTCTGTAGGCTCAGGGATTCTTTCAGTGCAGCTCAGAGGGCCTCCACAGAGGGAGAGCCATGTTGATTGTAATACTGGCAAAAACGTTGTCCTGGGGCTGCTTTACAGCGGTAGAAATCAAGCTATGCAAGCGAGGAGCAGTTCATTGCCCTTCCCTCTGCATAGAAAGGGTTGACCCCAACAGCCTGTTCTGCGCTGTGTTGCTCGGAAAACAAACAGGGGACTCACGGCACACACGCTCTCCCTCAGAAGGGAATTCATACGCGACTCTCTGAGGCCTCCGGAGAGCCGTAGAGGAGTTAAAGCACTCTATCGAGTCAGGGTTCATGGAGATGGCTGCACAGCAAACTTTGCTGATAGGAAACACTCGTGCTTACCTTGAGGACTCGGGTCACGTTTACTTCGCACTTTAGCTAGGGCAAGCCGTGGGATGAGCTCCTAGCAAGGCACTGGCGACCACCTGGATTCGTAGGAGAAAACTCCCTTTCTTCACTGAGGCATTCCTAGCAGTGACTAGAAGACGGGTAACAGCACTGCCTTTCAGTCAGCCTTGAGGCCGCCACTATCTGCCTTTCAAATGGGGGGAAATACTGCCTTTCTCCAGGCATCTCAATTACACACCGGATCACCCAGCACATATACCTCCCTTCTCTGACAAGCCAAAGGAGGCCCTTGCAACACAATTCGGCCTTCTGCGATGAAACTTTGGGATGCAGTGTGTTCTGCATGTGCTGAGTGGCATAATCCTCTAAATGCCCTCAGGAGGCCTAGGTGACTTTGCATGTTCCAAATGCCTAGCAAAGCTCAGGGTAAATCTCTACTTTCTTTCGGGCTGGACCTAAAGTCTACTTTCCGCCTCACTTAGAGAGACGTCGAGCACGAGTCCCCAAAGTGGATTGGAGCCCCGGTGGTTTCTTTCAGGGCAGCTTAGGTGTCCTCCACGTGGCACACCGGCATGGAAAGAAAGCCTGCCCAAGAACCGTGCTCCTGGGGCTGTTTCAAAGCTTTGGAACGCTAGCCATAGAGAACAGATTAGTTCCCGGCCCTTTCACCTGCATAGTGAGGGAAGGTCCCAGAGCCGTGTATCCCTTGTTTGTGCTCAGAAGGCTTTTGCTACACGGTGCACATCCTCGGAAAGAAGTGCCCCCGTGAGAGGCTTGAGCGCTGTGAGGCATACTAAAGCTAAAGCCGTCCATTGACTGAGACTTCCTGGAAACTGGTGCACCCCTGCCTCTGCTAATGGGAAAATGTGCACCTTACTTCGTGACTAGAGGTCACATTTAGTTGGCACTTTAGCTACAGTATGCTCTGGGCTGAGCTCCAGTAAAGAACCGCAAGCGCCCCGTTTCTTTTGCAAAAGCTCACGGCTCCTCATAGGCATCTGTGGAGTGAACAGTGTCCTGGTGGTGTGGTGTTCAGGCAGCTTGGAAGCTGCACCGTAGTTGCTTTCCAAAGGGGGAGAGTCGGGCTTCTCCCCCATGCTCCAGTTTCCAACTTGACCCCACAGCGCATTTTCCGGCACTCTCTGACTGACTACTGGAGACTTTTGGCCACACGGGGCCTTTCTCTGATCACACTTCGTTGCAGGTGGGGTCTTTTGCATGCCGTGCATAGCATTACCCGCTTAATGACTTAGTCAGGCCTAGGTGACTTTGGATCGTCCAAGTGTCTCACAAGTTGACCGTTTTTTCTCTTCTTTCTGTCAGGCTGGACCTACAGTGTACCTTGTGTCACAATAGAGAGATGACAGGTAAGAGTCGCCAGGGGGCTCTGTAGGCTCAGGGATTCTTTCAGTGCAGCTCAGAGGGCCTCCACAGAGGGAGAGCCACGTTGATTGTAATACTGGCAAAAACGTTGTCCTGGGGCTGCTTTACAGCGGTAGAAATCAAGCTATGCAAGCGAGGAGCAGTTCATTGCCCTTCCCTCTGCATAGAAAGGGTTGACCCCAACAGCCTGTTCTGCGCTGTGTTGCTCGGAAAACAAACAGGGGACTCACGGCACACACGCTCTCCCTCAGAAGGGAATTCATACGCGACGCTCTGAGGCCTCCGGAGAGCCGTAGAGGAGTTAAAGCACTCTATCGAGTCAGGGTTCATGGAGATGGCTGCACAGCAAACTTTGCTGATAGGAAACACTCGTGCTTACCTTGAGGACTCGGGTCACGTTTACTTCGCACTTTAGCTAGGGCAAGCCGTGGGATGAGCTCCTCGCAAGGCACTGGCGACCACCTGGATTCGTAGGAGAAAACTCCCTTTCTTCACTGAGGCATTCCTAGCAGTGACTAGAAGACGGGTAACAGCACTGCCTTTCAGTCAGCCTTGAGGCCGCCACTATCTGCCTTTCAAATGGGGGGAAATACTGCCTTTCTCCAGGCTTCTCAATTACACACCGGATCACCCAGCACATATACCTCTCTTCTCTGACAAGCCAAAGGAGGCCCTTGCAACACAATTCGGCCTTCTGCGATGAAACTTTGGGATGCAGTGTGTTCTGCATGTGCTGAGTGGCATAATCCTCTAAATGCCCTCAGGAGGCCTAGGTGACTTTGCATGTTCCAAATGCCTAACAAGCCTCAGGGTAAATCTCTACTTTCTTTCGGGCTGGACCTAAAGTCTACTTTCCGCCTCACTTAGAGAGACGTCGAGCACGAGTCCCCAAAGTGGATTGGAGCCCCGGTGGTTTCTTTCAGGGCAGCTTAGGTGTCCTCCACGTGGCAGACCCGCATGGAAAGAAAGCCTGCCCAAGAACCGTGCTCCTGGGGCTCTTTCAAAGCTGTGGAACGCTAGCCATAGAGAACAGATTAGTTCCCGGCCCTTTCACCTGCATAGTGAGGGATGGTCCCAGAGCCGTGTATCCCTTGTTTGTGCTCAGAAGGCTTTTGCTACACGGTGCACATCCTCGGAAAGAAGTGCCCCCGTGAGAGGCTTGAGCGCTGTGAGGCATACTAAAGCTAAAGCCGTCCATTGACTGAGACTTCCTGGAAACTGGTGCACCCCTGCCTCTGCTAATGGGAAAATGTGCACCTTACTTCGTGACTAGAGGTCACATTTAGTTGGCACTTTAGCTACAGTATGCTCTGGGCTGAGCTCCCAGGAAGGAACCGCAAGCGCCCGGTTTCTTCTGCAAAAGCTCACTGCTCCTCAGAGACATCTGTGGAGTGAACAGTGTCCTGGTGGTGTGGTGTTCAGGCAGCTTGGAAGCTGCACCGTAGTTGCTTTCCAAAGGGGGAGAGTCGGGCTTCTCCCCCATGCTCCAGTTTCCAACTTGACCCCACAGCGCATTTACCGGCACTCTCTGACTGACTACTGGAGACTTTTGGCCACACGGGGCCTTTCTCTGATCACACTTCGTTGCAGGCGGGGTCTTTTGCATGCCGTGCATAGCATTACCCGCTTACTGACTTAGTCAGGCCTAGGTGACTTTGGATCGTCCAAATGTCTCACAAGTTGACCGTTTTTTCTCTTCTTTCTGTCAGGCTGGACCTACAGTGTACCTTGTGTCACAATAGAGAGATGACAGGTAAGAGTCGCCAGGGGGCTCTGTAGGCTCAGGGATTCTTTCAGTGCAGCTCAGAGGGCCTCCACAGAGGGAGAGCCACGTTGATTGTAATACTGGCAAAAACGTTGTCCTGGGGCTGCTTTACAGCGGTAGAAATCAAGCTATGCAAGCGAGGAGCAGTTCATTGCCCTTCCCTCTGCATAGAAAGGGTTGACCCCAACAGCCTGTTCTGCGCTGTGTTGCTCGGAAAACAAACAGGGGACTCACGGCACACACGCTCTCCCTCAGAAGGGAATTCATACGCGACGCTCTGAGGCCTCCGGAGAGCCGTAGAGGAGTTAAAGCACTCTATCGAGTCAGGGTTCATGGAGATGGCTGCACAGCAAACTTTGCTGATAGGAAACACTCGTGCTTACCTTGAGGACTCGGGTCACGTTTACTTCGCACTTTAGCTAGGGCAAGCCGTGGGAGGAGCTCCTAGCAAGGCACTGGCGACCACCTGGATTCGTAGGAGAAAACTCCCTTTCTTCACTGAGGCATTCCTAGCAGTGACTAGAAGACGGGTAACAGCACTGCCTTTCAGTCAGCCTTGAGGCCGCCACTATCTGCCTTTCAAATGGGGGGAAATACTGCCTTTCTCCAGGCTTCTCAATTACACACCGGATCACCCAGCACATATACCTCTCTTCTCTGACAAGCCAAAGGAGGCCCTTGCAACACAATTCGGCCTTCTGCGATGAAACTTTGGGATGCAGTGTGTTCTGCATGTGCTGAGTGGCATAATCCTCTAAATGCCCTCAGGAGGCCTAGGTGATTTTGCATGTTCCAAATGCCTAACAAGGCTCAGGGTAAATCTCTACTTTCTTTCGGGCTGGACCTAAAGTCTACTTTCCGCCTCACTTAGAGAGACGTCGAGCACGAGTCCCCAAAGTGGATTGGAGCCCCGGTGGTTTCTTTCATGGCAGCTTAGGTGTCCTCCACGTGGCACACCGGCATGGAAAGAAAGCCTGCCCAAGAACCGTGCTCCTGGGGCTGTTTCAAAGCTGTGGAACGCTAGCCATAGAGAACAGATTAGTTCCCGGCCCTTTCACCTGCATAGTGAGGGAAGGTCCCAGAGCCGTGTATCCCTTGTTTGTGCTCAGAAGGCTTTTGCTACACGGTGCACATCCTCGGAAAGAAGTGCCCCCATGAGAGGCATGAGCGCTGTGAGGCATACTAAAGCTAAAGCCGTCCATTGACTGAGACTTCCTGGAAACTGGTGCACCCCTGCCTCTGCTAATGGGAAAATGTGCACCTTACTTCGTGACTAGAGGTCACATTTAGTTGGCACTTTAGCTACAGTATGCTCTGGGCTGAGCTCCCAGGAAGGAACCGCAAGCCCCCGGGTTCTTTTGCAAAAGCTCACGGCTCCTCAGAGGCACCTGTGGAGTGAACAGTGTCCTGGTGGTGTGGTGTTCAGGCAGCTTGGAAGCTGCACCGTAGTTGCTTTCCAAAGGGGGAGAGTCGGGCTTCTCCCCCAAGCTCCAGTTTCCAACTTGACCCCACAGCGCATGTACCGGCACTCTCTGACTGACTACTGGAGACTTTTGGCCACACGGGGCCTTTCTCTGATCACACTTCGTTGCAGGCGGGGTCTTTTGCATGCCGTGCATAGCATTACCCGCTTAATGACTTAGTCAGGCCTAGGTGACTTTGGATCGTCCAACTGTCTCACAAGTTGACCGTTTTTTCTCTTCTTTCTGTCAGGCTGGACCTACAGTGTACCTTGTGTCACAATAGAGAGATGACAGGTAAGAGTCGCCAGGGGGCTCTGTAGGCTCAGGGATTCTTTCAGTGCAGCTCAGAGGGCCTCCACAGAGGGAGAGCCACGTTGATTGTAATACTGGCAAAAACGTTGTCCTGGGGCTGCTTTACAGTGGTAGAAATCAAGCTATGCAAGCGAGGAGCAGTTCATTGCCCTTCCCTCTGCATAGAAAGGGTTGACCCCAACAGCCTGTTCTGCGCTGTGTTGCTCGGAAAACAAACAGGGGACTCACGGCACACACGCTCTCCCTCAGAAGGGAATTCATACGCGACTCTCTGAGGCCTCCGGAGAGCCGTAGAGGAGTTAAAGCACGCTATCGAGTCAGGGTTCATGGAGATGGCTGCACAGCAAACTTTGCTGTTAGGAAACACTCGTGCTTACCTTGAGGACTCGGGTCACGTTTACTTCGCACTTTAGCTAGGGCAAGCGGTGGGATGAGCTCCTAGCAAGGCACTGGCGACGACCTGGATTCGTAGGAGAAAACTCCCTTTCTTCACTGAGGCATTCCTAGCAGTGACTAGAAGACGGGTAACAGCACTGCCTTTCAGTCAGCCTTGAGGCCACCACTATCTGCCTTTCAAATGGGGGGAAATACTGCCTTTCTCCAGGCTTCTCAATTACACACCGGATCCCCCAGCACATATACCTCTCTTCTCTGACAAGCCAAAGGAGGCCCTTGGACCACAATTCGGCCTTCTACGATGAAACTTTGGGATGCAGTGTGTTCTGCATGTGCTGAGTGGCATAATCCTCTAAATGCCCTCAGGAGGCCTAGGTGACTTTGCATGTTCCAAATGCCTAGCAAGGCTCAGGGTAAATCTCTACTTTCTTTCGTGCTGGACCTAAAGTCTACTTTCCGCCTCACTTAGAGAGACGTCGAGCACGAGTCCCCAAAGTGGATTGGAGCCCCGGTGGTTTCTTTCAGGGCAGCTTAGGTGTCCTCAACGTGGCACACCCGCATGGAAAGAAAGCCTGCCCAAGAACCGTGCTCCTGGGGCTCTTTCAAAGCTGTGGAACGCTAGCCATAGAGGACAGATTAGTTCCCGGCCCTTTCACCTGCATAGTGAGGGATGGTCCCAGAGCCGTGTATCCCTTGTTTGTGCTCAGAAGGCTTTTGCTACACGGTGCACATCCTCGGAAAGAAGTGCCCCCGAGAGAGGCTTGAGCGCTGTGAGGCATACTAAAGCTAAAGCCGTCCATTGACTGAGACTTCCTGGAAACTGGTGCACCCCGCCTCTGCTAATGGGAAAATGTGCACTTTACTTCGTGACTAGAGGTCACATTTAGTTGGCACTTTAGCTACAGTATGCTCTGGGCTGATCTCCCAGGAAGGAACCGCAATCGCCCGGTTTCTTCTGCAAAAGCTCACTGCTCCTCAGAGGCATCTGTGGAGTGAACAGTGTCCTGGTGGTGAGGTGTTCAGGCAGCTTGGAGGCTGCACCGTAGTTGCTTTCCAAAGGGGGAGAGTCGGGCTTCTCCCCCATGCTCCAGTTTCCAACTTGACCCCACAGCGCATTTTCCGGCACTCTCTGACTGACTACTGGAGACTTTTGGCCACACGGGGCCTTTCTCTGATCACACTTCGTTGCAGGTGGGGTCTTTTGCATGCCGTGCATAGCATTACCCGCTTAATGACTTAGTCAGGCCTAGGTGACTTTGGATCGTCCAAGTGTCTCACAAGTTGACCGGTTTTTCTCTTCTTTCTGTCAGGCTGGACCTACAGTGTACCTTGTGTCACAATAGAGAGATGACAGGTAAGAGTCGCCAGGGGGCTCTGTAGGCTCAGGGATTCTTTCAGTGCAGCTCAGAGGGCCTCCACAGAGGGAGAGCCACGTTGATTGTAATACTGGCAAAAACGTTGTCCTGGGGCTGCTTTACAGCGGTAGAAATCAAGCTATGCAAGCGAGGAGCAGTTCATTGCCCTTCCCTCTGCATAGAAAGGGTTGACCCCAACAGCCTGTTCTGCGCTGTGTTGCTCGGAAAACAAACAGGGGACTCACGGCACACACGCTCTCCCTCAGAAGGGAATTCATACGCGACGCTCTGAGGCCTCCGGAGAGCCGTAGAGGAGTTAAAGCACTCTATCGAGTCAGGGTTCATGGAGATTGCTGCACAGCAAACTTTGCTGATAGGAAACACTCGTGCTTACCTTGAGGACTCGGGTCACGTTTACTTCGCACTTTAGCTAGGGCAAGCCGTGGGATGAGCTCCTCGCAAGGCACTGGCGACCACCTGGATTCGTAGGAGAAAACTCCCTTTCTTCACTGAGGCATTCCTAGCAGTGACTAGAAGACGGGTAACAGCACTGCCTTTCAGTCAGCCTTGAGGCCGCCACTATCTGCCTTTCAAATGGGGGGAAATACTGCCTTTCTCCAGGCTTCTCAATTACACACCGGATCACCCAGCACATATACCTCTCTTCTCTGACAAGCCAAAGGAGGCCCTTGCAACACAATTCGGCCTTCTGCGATGAAACTTTGGGATGCAGTGTGTTCTGCATGTGCTGAGTGGCATAATCCTCTAAATGCCCTCAGGAGGCCTAGGTGACTTTGCATGTTCCAAATGCCTAACAAGCCTCATGGTAAATCTCTACTTTCTTTCGGGCTGGACCTAAAGTCTACTTTCCGCCTCACTTAGAGAGACGTCGAGCACGAGTCCCCAAAGTGGATTGGAGCCCCGGTGGTTTCTTTCAGGGCAGCTTAGGTGTCCTCCACGTGGCAGACCCGCATGGAAAGAAAGCCTGCCCAAGAACCGTGCTCCTGGGGCTCTTTCAAAGCTGTGGAACGCTAGCCATAGAGAACAGATTAGTTCCCGGCCCTTTCACCTGCATAGTGAGGGATGGTCCCAGAGCCGTGTATCCCTTGTTTGTGCTCAGAAGGCTTTTGCTACACGGTGCACATCCTCGGAAAGAAGTGCCCCCGTGAGAGGCTTGAGCGCTGTGAGGCATACTAAAGCTAAAGCCGTCCATTGACTGAGACTTCCTGGAAACTGGTGCACCCCTGCCTCTGCTAATGGGAAAATGTGCACCTTACTTCGTGACTAGAGGTCACATTTAGTTGGCACTTTAGCTACAGTATGCTCTGGGCTGAGCTCCCAGGAAGGAACCGCAAGCGCCCGGTTTCTTCTGCAAAAGCTCACTGCTCCTCAGAGACATCTGTGGAGTGAACAGTGTCCTGGTGGTGTGGTGTTCAGGCAGCTTGGAAGCTGCACCGTAGTTGCTTTCCAAAGGGGGAGAGTCGGGCTTCTCCCCCATGCTCCAGTTTCCAACTTGACCCCACAGCGCATTTACCGGCACTCTCTGACTGACTACTGGAGACTTTTGGCCACACGGGGCCTTTCTCTGATCACACTTCGTTGCAGGCGGGGTCTTTTGCATGCCGTGCATAGCATTACCCGCTTACTGACTTAGTCAGGCCTAGGTGACTTTGGATCGTCCAAATGTCTCACAAGTTGACCGTTTTTTCTCTTCTTTCTGTCAGGCTGGACCTACAGTGTACCTTGTGTCACAATAGAGAGATGACAGGTAAGAGTCGCCAGGGGGCTCTGTAGGCTCAGGGATTCTTTCAGTGCAGCTCAGAGGGCCTCCACAGAGGGAGAGCCACGTTTATTGTAATACTGGCAAAAACGTTGTCCTGGGGCTGCTTTACAGCGGTAGAAATCAAGCTATGCAAGCGAGGAGCAGTTCATTGCCCTTCCCTCTGCATAGAAAGGGTTGACCCCAACAGCCTGTTCTGCGCTGTGTTGCTCGGAAAACAAACAGGGGACTCACGGCACACACGCTCTCCCTCAGAAGGGAATTCATACGCGACGCTCTGAGGCCTCCGGAGAGCCGTAGAGGAGTTAAAGCACTCTATCGAGTCAGGGTTCATGGAGATGGCTGCACAGCAAACTTTGCTGATAGGAAACACTCGTGCTTACCTTGAGGACTCGGGTCACGTTTACTTCGCACTTTAGCTAGGGCAAGCCGTGGGATGAGCTCCTAGCAAGGCACTGGCGACCACCTGGATTCGTAGCAGAAAACTCCCTTTCTTCACTGAGGCATTCCTAGCAGTGACTAGAAGACGGGTAACAGCACTGCCTTTCAGTCAGCCTTGAGGCCGCCACTATCTGCCTTTCAAATGGGGGGAAATACTGCCTTTCTCCAGGCTTCTCAATTACACACCGGATCACCCAGCACATATACCTCTCTTCTCTGACAAGCCAAAGGAGGCCCTTGCAACACAATTCGGCCTTCTGCGATGAAACTTTGGGATGCAGTGTGTTCTGCATGTGCTGAGTGGCATAATCCTCTAAATGCCCTCAGGAGGCCTAGGTGATTTTGCATGTTCCAAATGCCTAACAAGGCTCAGGGTAAATCTCTACTTTCTTTCGGGCTGGACCTAAAGTCTACTTTCCGCCTCACTTAGAGAGACGTCGAGCACGAGTCCCCAAAGTGGATTGGAGCCCCGGTGGTTTCTTTCATGGCAGCTTAGGTGTCCTCCACGTGGCACACCGGCATGGAAAGAAAGCCTGCCCAAGAACCGTGCTCCTGGGGCTGTTTCAAAGCTGTGGAACGCTAGCCATAGAGAACAGATTAGTTCCCGGCCCTTTCACCTGCATAGTGAGGGAAGGTCCCAGAGCCGTGTATCCCTTGTTTGTGCTCAGAAGGCTTTTGCTACACGGTGCACATCCTCGGAAAGAAGTGCCCCCATGAGAGGCTTGAGCGCTGTGAGGCATACTAAAGCTAAAGCCGTCCATTGACTGAGACTTCCTGGAAACTGGTGCACCCCTGCCTCTGCTAATGGGAAAATGTGCACCTTACTTCGTGACTAGAGGTCACATTTAGTTGGCACTTTAGCTACAGTATGCTCTGGGCTGAGCTCCCAGGAAGGAACCGCAAGCGCCCGGGTTCTTTTGCAAAAGCTCACGGCTCCTCAGAGGCACCTGTGGAGTGAACAGTGTCCTGGTGGTGTGGTGTTCAGGCAGCTTGGAAGCTGCACCGTAGTTGCTTTCCAAAGGGGGAGAGTCGGGCTTCTCCCCCAAGCTCCAGTTTCCAACTTGACCCCACAGCGCATGTACCGGCACTCTCTGACTGACTACTGGAGACTTTTGGCCACACGGGGCCTTTCTCTGATCACACTTCATTGCAGGCGGGGTCTTTTGCATGCCGTGCATAGCATTACCCGCTTAATGACTTAGTCAGGCCTAGGTGACTTTGGATCGTCCAACTGTCTCACAAGTTGACCGTTTTTTCTCTTCTTTCTGTCAGGCTGGACCTACAGTGTACCTTGTGTCACAATAGAGAGATGACAGGTAAGAGTCGCCAGGGGGCTCTGTAGGCTCAGGGATTCTTTCAGTGCAGCTCAGAGGGCCTCCACAGAGGGAGAGCCACGTTGATTGTAATACTGGCAAAAACGTTGTCCTGGGGCTGCTTTACAGTGGTAGAAATCAAGCTATGCAAGCGAGGAGCAGTTCATTGCCCTTCCCTCTGCATAGAAAGGGTTGACCCCAACAGCCTGTTCTGCGCTGTGTTGCTCGGAAAACAAACAGGGGACTCACGGCACACACGCTCTCCCTCAGAAGGGAATTCATACGCGACTCTCTGAGGCCTCCGGAGAGCCGTAGAGGAGTTAAAGCACGCTATCGAGTCAGGGTTCATGGAGATGGCTGCACAGCAAACTTTGCTGTTAGGAAACACTCGTGCTTACCTTGAGGACTCGGGTCACGTTTACTTCGCACTTTAGCTAGGGCAAGCGGTGGGATGAGCTCCTAGCAAGGCACTGGCGACGACCTGGATTCGTAGGAGAAAACTCCCTTTCTTCACTGAGGCATTCCTAGCAGTGACTAGAAGACGGGTAACAGCACTGCCTTTCAGTCAGCCTTGAGGCCACCACTATCTGCCTTTCAAATGGGGGGAAATACTGCCTTTCTCCAGGCTTCTCAATTACACACCGGATCCCCCAGCACATATACCTCTCTTCTCTGACAAGCCAAAGGAGGCCCTTGGACCACAATTCGGCCTTCTACGATGAAACTTTGGGATGCAGTGTGTTCTGCATGTGCTGAGTGGCAGAATCCTCTAAATGCCCTCAGGAGGCCTAGGTGACTTTGCATGTTCCAAATGCCTAGCAAAGCTCAGGGTAAATCTCTACTTTCTTTCGTGCTGGACCTAAAGTCTACTTTCCGCCTCACTTAGAGAGACGTCGAGCACGAGTCCCCAAAGTGGATTGGAGCCCCGGTGGTTTCTTTCAGGGCAGCTTAGGTGTCCTCAACGTGGCACACCCGCATGGAAAGAAAGCCTGCCCAAGAACCGTGCTCCTGGGGCTCTTTCAAAGCTGTGGAACGCTAGCCATAGAGGACAGATTAGTTCCCGGCCCTTTCACCTGCATAGTGAGGGATGGTCCCAGAGCCGTGTATCCCTTGTTTGTGCTCAGAAGGCTTTTGCTACACGGTGCACATCCTCGGAAAGAAGTGCCCCCGAGAGAGGCTTGAGCGCTGTGAGGCATACTAAAGCTAAAGCCGTCCATTGACTGAGACTTCCTGGAAACTGGTGCACCCCGCCTCTGCTAATGGGAAAATGTGCACTTTACTTCGTGACTAGAGGTCACATTTAGTTGGCACTTTAGCTACAGTATGCTCTGGGCTGATCTCCCAGGAAGGAACCGCAATCGCCCGGTTTCTTCTGCAAAAGCTCACTGCTCCTCAGAGGCATCTGTGGAGTGAACAGTGTCCTGGTGGTGTGGTGTTCAGGCAGCTTGGAAGCTGCACCGTAGTTGCTTTCCAAAGGGGGAGAGTCGGGCTTCTCCCCCATGCTCCAGTTTCCAACTTGACCCCACAGCGCATTTACCGGCACTCTCTGACTGACTACTGGAGACTTTTGGCCACACGGGGCCTTTCTCTGATCACACTTCGTTGCAGGCGGGGTCTTTTGCATGCCGTGCATAGCATTACCCGCTTACTGACTTAGTCAGGCCTAGGTGACTTTGGATCGTCCAAATGTCTCACAAGTTGACCGTTTTTTCTCTTCTTTCTGTCAGGCTGGACCTACAGTGTACCTTGTGTCACAATAGAGAGATGACAGGTAAGAGTCGCCAGGGGGCTCTGTAGGCTCAGGGATTCTTTCAGTGCAGCTCAGAGGGCCTCCACAGAGGGAGAGCCACGTTGATTGTAATACTGGCAAAAACGTTGTCCTGGGGCTGCTTTACAGCGGTAGAAATCAAGCTATGCAAGCGAGGAGCAGTTCATTGCCCTTCCCTCTGCATAGAAAGGGTTGACCCCAAAAGCCTGTTCTGCGCTGTGTTGCTCGGAAAACAAACAGGGGACTCACGGCACACACGCTCTCCCTCAGAAGGGAATTCATACGCGACGCTCTGAGGCCTCCGGAGAGCCGTAGAGGAGTTAAAGCACTCTATCGAGTCAGGGTTCATGGAGATGGCTGCACAGCAAACTTTGCTGATAGGAAACACTCGTGCTTACCTTGAGGACTCGGGTCACGTTTACTTCGCACTTTAGCTAGGGCAAGCCGTGGGATGAGCTCCTGGCAAGGCACTGGCGACCACCTGGATTCGTAGGAGAAAACTCCCTTTCTTCACTGAGGCATTCCTAGCAGTGACTAGAAGACGGGTAACAGCACTGCCTTTCAGTCAGCCTTGAGGCCGCCACTATCTGCCTTTCAAATGGGGGGAAATACTGCCTTTCTCCAGGCATCTCAATTACACACCGGATCACCCAGCACATATACCTCCCTTCTCTGACAAGCCAAAGGAGGCCCTTGCAACACAATTCGGCCTTCTGCGATGAAACTTTGGGATGCAGTGTGTTCTGCATGTGCTGAGTGGCATAATCCTCTAAATGCCCTCAGGAGGCCTAGGTGACTTTGCATGTTCCAAATGCCTAGCAAAGCTCAGGGTAAATCTCTACTTTCTTTCGGGCTGGACCTAAAGTCTACTTTCCGCCTCACTTAGAGAGACGTCGAGCACGAGTCCCCAAAGTGGATTGGAGCCCCGGTGGTTTCTTTCAGGGCAGCTTAGGTGTCCTCCACGTGGCACACCGGCATGGAAAGAAAGCCTGCCCAAGAACCGTGCTCCTGGGGCTGTTTCAAAGCTTTGGAACGCTAGCCATAGAGAACAGATTAGTTCCCGGCCCTTTCACCTGCATAGTGAGGGAAGGTCCCAGAGCCGTGTATCCCTTGTTTGTGCTCAGAAGGCTTTTGCTACACGGTGCACATCCTCGGAAAGAAGTGCCCCCGTGAGAGGCTTGAGCGCTGTGAGGCATACTAAAGCTAAAGCCGTCCATTGACTGAGACTTCCTGGAAACTGGTGCACCCCTGCCTCTGCTAATGGGAAAATGTGCACCTTACTTCGTGACTAGAGGTCACATTTAGTTGGCACTTTAGCTACAGTATGCTCTGGGCTGAGCTCCCAGGAAGGAACCGCAAGCGCCCGGGTTCTTTTGCAAAAGCTCACGGCTCCTCAGAGGCATCTGTGGAGTGAACAGTGTCCTGGTGGTGTGGTGTTCAGGCAGCTTGGAAGCTGCACCGTAGTTGCTTTCCAAAGGGGGAGAGTCGGGCTTCTCCCCCAAGCTCCAGTTTCCAACTTGACCCCACAGCGCATGTACCGGCACTCTCTGACTGACTACTGGAGACTTTTGGCCACACGGGGCCTTTCTCTGATCACACTTCATTGCAGGCGGGGTCTTTTGCATGCCGTGCATAGCATTACCCGCTTAATGACTTAGTCAGGCCTAGGTGACTTTGGATCGTCCAACTGTCTCACAAGTTGACCGTTTTTTCTCTTCTTTCTGTCAGGCTGGACCTACAGTGTACCTTGTGTCACAATAGAGAGATGACAGGTAAGAGTCGCCAGGGGGCTCTGTAGGCTCAGGGATTCTTTCAGTGCAGCTCAGAGGGCCTCCACAGAGGGAGAGCCACGTTGATTGTAATACTGGCAAAAACGTTGTCCTGGGGCTGCTTTACAGTGGTAGAAATCAAGCTATGCAAGCGAGGAGCAGTTCATTGCCCTTCCCTCTGCATAGAAAGGGTTGACCCCAACAGCCTGTTCTGCGCTGTGTTGCTCGGAAAACAAACAGGGGACTCACGGCACACACGCTCTCCCTCAGAAGGGAATTCATACGCGACTCTCTGAGGCCTCCGGAGAGCCGTAGAGGAGTTAAAGCACGCTATCGAGTCAGGGTTCATGGAGATGGCTGCACAGCAAACTTTGCTGTTAGGAAACACTCGTGCTTACCTTGAGGACTCGGGTCACGTTTACTTCGCACTTTAGCTAGGGCAAGCGGTGGGATGAGCTCCTAGCAAGGCACTGGCGACGACCTGGATTCGTAGGAGAAAACTCCCTTTCTTCACTGAGGCATTCCTAGCAGTGACTAGAAGACGGGTAACAGCACTGCCTTTCAGTCAGCCTTGAGGCCGCCACTATCTGCCTTTCAAATGGGGGGAAATACTGCCTTTCTCCAGGCTTCTCAATTACACACCGGATCACCCAGCACATATACCTCTCTTCTCTGACAAGCCAAAGGAGGCCCTTGCAACACAATTCGGCCTTCTGCGATGAAACTTTGGGATGCAGTGTGTTCTGCATGTGCTGAGTGGCATAATCCTCTAAATGCCCTCAGGAGGCCTAGGTGATTTTGCATGTTCCAAATGCCTAACAAGGCTCAGGGTAAATCTCTACTTTCTTTCGGGCTGGACCTAAAGTCTACTTTCCGCCTCACTTAGAGAGACGTCGAGCACGAGTCCCCAAAGTGGATTGGAGCCCCGGTGGTTTCTTTCATGGCAGCTTAGGTGTCCTCCACGTGGCACACCGGCATGGAAAGAAAGCCTGCCCAAGAACCGTGCTCCTGGGGCTGTTTCAAAGCTGTGGAACGCTAGCCATAGAGAACAGATTAGTTCCCGGCCCTTTCACCTGCATAGTGAGGGAAGGTCCCAGAGCCGTGTATCCCTTGTTTGTGCTCAGAAGGCTTTTGCTACACGGTGCACATCCTCGGAAAGAAGTGCCCCCATGAGAGGCTTGAGCGCTGTGAGGCATACTAAAGCTAAAGCCGTCCATTGACTGAGACTTCCTGGAAACTGGTGCACCCCTGCCTCTGCTAATGGGAAAATGTGCACCTTACTTCGTGACTAGAGGTCACATTTAGTTGGCACTTTAGCTACAGTATGCTCTGGGCTGAGCTCCCAGGAAGGAACCGCAAGCGCCCGGGTTCTTTTGCAAAAGCTCACGGCTCCTCAGAGGCACCTGTGGAGTGAACAGTGTCCTGGTGGTGTGGTGTTCAGGCAGCTTGGAAGCTGCACCGTAGTTGCTTTCCAAAGGGGGAGAGTCGGGCTTCTCCCCCAAGCTCCAGTTTCCAACTTGACCCCACAGCGCATGTACCGGCACTCTCTGACTGACTACTGGAGACTTTTGGCCACACGGGGCCTTTCTCTGATCACACTTCATTGCAGGCGGGGTCTTTTGCATGCCGTGCATAGCATTACCCGCTTAATGACTTAGTCAGGCCTAGGTGACTTTGGATCGTCCAACTGTCTCACAAGTTGACCGTTTTTTCTCTTCTTTCTGTCAGGCTGGACCTACAGTGTACCTTGTGTCACAATAGAGAGATGACAGGTAAGAGTCGCCAGGGGGCTCTGTAGGCTCAGGGATTCTTTCAGTGCAGCTCAGAGGGCCTCCACAGAGGGAGAGCCACGTTGATTGTAATACTGGCAAAAACGTTGTCCTGGGGCTGCTTTACAGTGGTAGAAATCAAGCTATGCAAGCGAGGAGCAGTTCATTGCCCTTCCCTCTGCATAGAAAGGGTTGACCCCAACAGCCTGTTCTGCGCTGTGTTGCTCGGAAAACAAACAGGGGACTCACGGCACACACGCTCTCCCTCAGAAGGGAATTCATACGCGACTCTCTGAGGCCTCCGGAGAGCCGTAGAGGAGTTAAAGCACGCTATCGAGTCAGGGTTCATGGAGATGGCTGCACAGCAAACTTTGCTGTTAGGAAACACTCGTGCTTACCTTGAGGACTCGGGTCACGTTTACTTCGCACTTTAGCTAGGGCAAGCGGTGGGATGAGCTCCTAGCAAGGCACTGGCGACGACCTGGATTCGTAGGAGAAAACTCCCTTTCTTCACTGAGGCATTCCTAGCAGTGACTAGAAGACGGGTAACAGCACTGCCTTTCAGTCAGCCTTGAGGCCACCACTATCTGCCTTTCAAATGGGGGGAAATACTGCCTTTCTCCAGGCTTCTCAATTACACACCGGATCCCCCAGCACATATACCTCTCTTCTCTGACAAGCCAAAGGAGGCCCTTGGACCACAATTCGGCCTTCTACGATGAAACTTTGGGATGCAGTGTGTTCTGCATGTGCTGAGTGGCAGAATCCTCTAAATGCCCTCAGGAGGCCTAGGTGACTTTGCATGTTCCAAATGCCTAGCAAAGCTCAGGGTAAATCTCTACTTTCTTTCGTGCTGGACCTAAAGTCTACTTTCCGCCTCACTTAGAGAGACGTCGAGCACGAGTCCCCAAAGTGGATTGGAGCCCCGGTGGTTTCTTTCAGGGCAGCTTAGGTGTCCTCAACGTGGCACACCCGCATGGAAAGAAAGCCTGCCCAAGAACCGTGCTCCTGGGGCTCTTTCAAAGCTGTGGAACGCTAGCCATAGAGGACAGATTAGTTCCCGGCCCTTTCACCTGCATAGTGAGGGATGGTCCCAGAGCCGTGTATCCCTTGTTTGTGCTCAGAAGGCTTTTGCTACACGGTGCACATCCTCGGAAAGAAGTGCCCCCGAGAGAGGCTTGAGCGCTGTGAGGCATACTAAAGCTAAAGCCGTCCATTGACTGAGACTTCCTGGAAACTGGTGCACCCCGCCTCTGCTAATGGGAAAATGTGCACTTTACTTCGTGACTAGAGGTCACATTTAGTTGGCACTTTAGCTACAGTATGCTCTGGGCTGATCTCCCAGGAAGGAACCGCAATCGCCCGGTTTCTTCTGCAAAAGCTCACTGCTCCTCAGAGGCATCTGTGGAGTGAACAGTGTCCTGGTGGTGTGGTGTTCAGGCAGCTTGGAAGCTGCACCCTAGTTGCTTTCCAAAGGGGGAGAGTCGGGCTTCTCCCCCATGCTCCAGTTTCCAACTTGACCCCACAGCGCATTTACCGGCACTCTCTGACTGACTACTGGAGACTTTTGGCCACACGGGGCCTTTCTCTGATCACACTTCATTGCAGGCGGGGTCTTTTGCATGCCGTGCATAGCATTACCCGCTTACTGACTTAGTCAGGCCTAGGTGACTTTGGATCGTCCAAATGTCTCACAAGTTGACCGTTTTTTCTCTTCTTTCTGTCAGGCTGGACCTACAGTGTACCTTGTGTCACAATAGAGAGATGACAGGTAAGAGTCGCCAGGGGGCTCTGTAGGCTCAGGGATTCTTTCAGTGCAGCTCAGAGGGCCTCCACAGAGGGAGAGCCACGTTGATTGTAATACTGGCAAAAACGTTGTCCTGGGGCTGCTTTACAGCGGTAGAAATCAAGCTATGCAAGCGAGGAGCAGTTCATTGCCCTTCCCTCTGCATAGAAAGGGTTGACCCCAAAAGCCTGTTCTGCGCTGTGTTGCTCGGAAAACAAACAGGGGACTCACGGCACACACGCTCTCCCTCAGAAGGGAATTCATACGCGACGCTCTGAGGCCTCCGGAGAGCCGTAGAGGAGTTAAAGCACTCTATCGAGTCAGGGTTCATGGAGATGGCTGCACAGCAAACTTTGCTGATAGGAAACACTCGTGCTTACCTTGAGGACTCGGGTCACGTTTACTTCGCACTTTAGCTAGGGCAAGCCGTGGGATGAGCTCCTGGCAAGGCACTGGCGACCACCTGGATTCGTAGGAGAAAACTCCCTTTCTTCACTGAGGCATTCCTAGCAGTGACTAGAAGACGGGTAACAGCACTGCCTTTCAGTCAGCCTTGAGGCCGCCACTATCTGCCTTTCAAATGGGGGGAAATACTGCCTTTCTCCAGGCATCTCAATTACACACCGGATCACCCAGCACATATACCTCCCTTCTCTGACAAGCCAAAGGAGGCCCTTGCAACACAATTCGGCCTTCTGCGATGAAACTTTGGGATGCAGTGTGTTCTGCATGTGCTGAGTGGCATAATCCTCTAAATGCCCTCAGGAGGCCTAGGTGACTTTGCATGTTCCAAATGCCTAGCAAAGCTCAGGGTAAATCTCTACTTTCTTTCGGGCTGGACCTAAAGTCTACTTTCCGCCTCACTTAGAGAGACGTCGAGCACGAGTCCCCAAAGTGGATTGGAGCCCCGGTGGTTTCTTTCAGGGCAGCTTAGGTGTCCTCCACGTGGCACACCGGCATGGAAAGAAAGCCTGCCCAAGAACCGTGCTCCTGGGGCTGTTTCAAAGCTTTGGAACGCTAGCCATAGAGAACAGATTAGTTCCCGGCCCTTTCACCTGCATAGTGAGGGAAGGTCCCAGAGCCGTGTATCCCTTGTTTGTGCTCAGAAGGCTTTTGCTACACGGTGCACATCCTCGGAAAGAAGTGCCCCCGTGAGAGGCTTGAGCGCTGTGAGGCATACTAAAGCTAAAGCCGTCCATTGACTGAGACTTCCTGGAAACTGGTGCACCCCTGCCTCTGCTAATGGGAAAATGTGCACCTTACTTCGTGACTAGAGGTCACATTTAGTTGGCACTTTAGCTACAGTATGCTCTGGGCTGAGCTCCCAGGAAGGAACCGCAAGCGCCCGGGTTCTTTTGCAAAAGCTCACGGCTCCTCAGAGGCATCTGTGGAGTGAACAGTGTCCTGGTGGTGTGGTGTTCAGGCAGCTTGGAAGCTGCACCGTAGTTGCTTTCCAAAGGGGGAGAGTCGGGCTTCTCCCCCAAGCTCCAGTTTCCAACTTGACCCCACAGCGCATGTACCGGCACTCTCTGACTGACTACTGGAGACTTTTGGCCACACGGGGCCTTTCTCTGATCACACTTCGTTGCAGGCGGGGTCTTTTGCATGCCGTGCATAGCATTACCCGCATAATGACTTAGTCAGGCCTAGGTGACTTTGGATCGTCCAACTGTCTCACAAGTTGACCGTTTTTTCTCTTCTTTCTGTCAGGCTGGACCTACAGTGTACCTTGTGTCACAATAGAGAGATGACAGGTAAGAGTCGCCAGGGGGCTCTGTAGGCTCAGGGATTCTTTCAGTGCAGCTCAGAGGGCCTCCACAGAGGGAGAGCCACGTTGATTGTAATACTGGCAAAAACGTTGTCCTGGGGCTGCTTTACAGTGGTAGAAATCAAGCTATGCAAGCGAGGAGCAGTTCATTGCCCTTCCCTCTGCATAGAAAGGGTTGACCCCAACAGCCTGTTCTGCGCTGTGTTGCTCGGAAAACAAACAGGGGACTCACGGCACACACGCTCTCCCTCAGAAGGGAATTCATACGCGACTCTCTGAGGCCTCCGGAGAGCCGTAGAGGAGTTAAAGCACGCTATCGAGTCAGGGTTCATGGAGATGGCTGCACAGCAAACTTTGCTGTTAGGAAACACTCGTGCTTACCTTGAGGACTCGGGTCACGTTTACTTCGCACTTTAGCTAGGGCAAGCGGTGGGATGAGCTCCTAGCAAGGCACTGGCGACGACCTGGATTCGTAGGAGAAAACTCCCTTTCTTCACTGAGGCATTCCTAGCAGTGACTAGAAGACGGGTAACAGCACTGCCTTTCAGTCAGCCTTGAGGCCACCACTATCTGCCTTTCAAATGGGGGGAAATACTGCCTTTCTCCAGGCTTCTCAATTACACACCGGATCCCCCAGCACATATACCTCTCTTCTCTGACAAGCCAAAGGAGGCCCTTGGACCACAATTCGGCCTTCTACGATGAAACTTTGGGATGCAGTGTGTTCTGCATGTGCTGAGTGGCAGAATCCTCTAAATGCCCTCAGGAGGCCTAGGTGACTTTGCATGTTCCAAATGCCTAGCAAAGCTCAGGGTAAATCTCTACTTTCTTTCGTGCTGGACCTAAAGTCTACTTTCCGCCTCACTTAGAGAGACGTCGAGCACGAGTCCCCAAAGTGGATTGGAGCCCCGGTGGTTTCTTTCAGGGCAGCTTAGGTGTCCTCAACGTGGCACACCCGCATGGAAAGAAAGCCTGCCCAAGAACCGTGCTCCTGGGGCTCTTTCAAAGCTGTGGAACGCTAGCCATAGAGGACAGATTAGTTCCCGGCCCTTTCACCTGCATAGTGAGGGATGGTCCCAGAGCCGTGTATCCCTTGTTTGTGCTCAGAAGGCTTTTGCTACACGGTGCACATCCTCGGAAAGAAGTGCCCCCGAGAGAGGCTTGAGCGCTGTGAGGCATACTAAAGCTAAAGCCGTCCATTGACTGAGACTTCCTGGAAACTGGTGCACCCCGCCTCTGCTAATGGGAAAATGTGCACTTTACTTCGTGACTAGAGGTCACATTTAGTTGGCACTTTAGCTACAGTATGCTCTGGGCTGATCTCCCAGGAAGGAACCGCAATCGCCCGGTTTCTTCTGCAAAAGCTCACTGCTCCTCAGAGGCATCTGTGGAGTGAACAGTGTCCTGGTGGTGTGGTGTTCAGGCAGCTTGGAAGCTGCACCCTAGTTGCTTTCCAAAGGGGGAGAGTCGGGCTTCTCCCCCATGCTCCAGTTTCCAACTTGACCCCACAGCGCATTTACCGGCACTCTCTGACTGACTACTGGAGACTTTTGGCCACACGGGGCCTTTCTCTGATCACACTTCGTTGCAGGCGGGGTCTTTTGCATGCCGTGCATAGCATTACCCGCTTACTGACTTAGTCAGGCCTAGGTGACTTTGGATCGTCCAAATGTCTCACAAGTTGACCGTTTTTTCTCTTCTTTCTGTCAGGCTGGACCTACAGTGTACCTTGTGTCACAATAGAGAGATGACAGGTAAGAGTCGCCAGGGGGCTCTGTAGGCTCAGGGATTCTTTCAGTGCAGCTCAGAGGGCCTCCACAGAGGGAGAGCCACGTTGATTGTAATACTGGCAAAAACGTTGTCCTGGGGCTGCTTTACAGCGGTAGAAATCAAGCTATGCAAGCGAGGAGCAGTTCATTGCCCTTCCCTCTGCATAGAAAGGGTTGACCCCAAAAGCCTGTTCTGCGCTGTGTTGCTCGGAAAACAAACAGGGGACTCACGGCACACACGCTCTCCCTCAGAAGGGAATTCATACGCGACGCTCTGAGGCCTCCGGAGAGCCGTAGAGGAGTTAAAGCACTCTATCGAGTCAGGGTTCATGGAGATGGCTGCACAGCAAACTTTGCTGATAGGAAACACTCGTGCTTACCTTGAGGACTCGGGTCACGTTTACTTCGCACTTTAGCTAGGGCAAGCCGTGGGATGAGCTCCTGGCAAGGCACTGGCGACCACCTGGATTCGTAGGAGAAAACTCCCTTTCTTCACTGAGGCATTCCTAGCAGTGACTAGAAGACGGGTAACAGCACTGCCTTTCAGTCAGCCTTGAGGCCGCCACTATCTGCCTTTCAAATGGGGGGAAATACTGCCTTTCTCCAGGCATCTCAATTACACACCGGATCACCCAGCACATATACCTCCCTTCTCTGACAAGCCAAAGGAGGCCCTTGCAACACAATTCGGCCTTCTGCGATGAAACTTTGGGATGCAGTGTGTTCTGCATGTGCTGAGTGGCATAATCCTCTAAATGCCCTCAGGAGGCCTAGGTGACTTTGCATGTTCCAAATGCCTAGCAAAGCTCAGGGTAAATCTCTACTTTCTTTCGGGCTGGACCTAAAGTCTACTTTCCGCCTCACTTAGAGAGACGTCGAGCACGAGTCCCCAAAGTGGATTGGAGCCCCGGTGGTTTCTTTCAGGGCAGCTTAGGTGTCCTCCACGTGGCACACCGGCATGGAAAGAAAGCCTGCCCAAGAACCGTGCTCCTGGGGCTGTTTCAAAGCTTTGGAACGCTAGCCATAGAGAACAGATTAGTTCCCGGCCCTTTCACCTGCATAGTGAGGGAAGGTCCCAGAGCCGTGTATCCCTTGTTTGTGCTCAGAAGGCTTTTGCTACACGGTGCACATCCTCGGAAAGAAGTGCCCCCGTGAGAGGCTTGAGCGCTGTGAGGCATACTAAAGCTAAAGCCGTCCATTGACTGAGACTTCCTGGAAACTGGTGCACCCCTGCCTCTGCTAATGGGAAAATGTGCACCTTACTTCGTGACTAGAGGTCACATTTAGTTGGCACTTTAGCTACAGTATGCTCTGGGCTGAGCTCCCAGGAAGGAACCGCAAGCGCCCGGGTTCTTTTGCAAAAGCTCACGGCTCCTCAGAGGCATCTGTGGAGTGAACAGTGTCCTGGTGGTGTGGTGTTCAGGCAGCTTGGAAGCTGCACCGTAGTTGCTTTCCAAAGGGGGAGAGTCGGGCTTCTCCCCCAAGCTCCAGTTTCCAACTTGACCCCACAGCGCATGTACCGGCACTCTCTGACTGACTACTGGAGACTTTTGGCCACACGGGGCCTTTCTCTGATCACACTTCATTGCAGGCGGGGTCTTTTGCATGCCGTGCATAGCATTACCCGCTTAATGACTTAGTCAGGCCTAGGTGACTTTGGATCGTCCAACTGTCTCACAAGTTGACCGTTTTTTCTCTTCTTTCTGTCAGGCTGGACCTACAGTGTACCTTGTGTCACAATAGAGAGATGACAGGTAAGAGTCGCCAGGGGGCTCTGTAGGCTCAGGGATTCTTTCAGTGCAGCTCAGAGGGCCTCCACAGAGGGAGAGCCACGTTGATTGTAATACTGGCAAAAACGTTGTCCTGGGGCTGCTTTACAGTGGTAGAAATCAAGCTATGCAAGCGAGGAGCAGTTCATTGCCCTTCCCTCTGCATAGAAAGGGTTGACCCCAACAGCCTGTTCTGCGCTGTGTTGCTCGGAAAACAAACAGGGGACTCACGGCACACACGCTCTCCCTCAGAAGGGAATTCATACGCGACTCTCTGAGGCCTCCGGAGAGCCGTAGAGGAGTTAAAGCACGCTATCGAGTCAGGGTTCATGGAGATGGCTGCACAGCAAACTTTGCTGTTAGGAAACACTCGTGCTTACCTTGAGGACTCGGGTCACGTTTACTTCGCACTTTAGCTAGGGCAAGCGGTGGGATGAGCTCCTAGCAAGGCACTGGCGACGACCTGGATTCGTAGGAGAAAACTCCCTTTCTTCACTGAGGCATTCCTAGCAGTGACTAGAAGACGGGTAACAGCACTGCCTTTCAGTCAGCCTTGAGGCCACCACTATCTGCCTTTCAAATGGGGGGAAATACTGCCTTTCTCCAGGCTTCTCAATTACACACCGGATCACCCAGCACATATACCTCTCTTCTCTGACAAGCCAAAGGAGGCCCTTGGACCACAATTCGGCCTTCTACGATGAAACTTTGGGATGCAGTGTGTTCTGCATGTGCTGAGTGGCAGAATCCTCTAAATGCCCTCAGGAGGCCTAGGTGACTTTGCATGTTCCAAATGCCTAGCAAAGCTCAGGGTAAATCTCTACTTTCTTTCGTGCTGGACCTAAAGTCTACTTTCCGCCTCACTTAGAGAGACGTCGAGCACGAGTCCCCAAAGTGGATTGGAGCCCCGGTGGTTTCTTTCAGGGCAGCTTAGGTGTACTCCACGTGGCAGACTCGCATGGAAAGAAAGCCTGCCCAAGAACCGTGCTCCTGGGGCTGTTTCAAAGCTGTGGAACGCTAGCCATAGAGAACAGATTAGTTCCCGGCCCTTTCACCTGCATAGTGAGGGAAGGTCCCAGAGCCGTGTATCCCTTGTTTGTGCTCAGAAGGCTTTTGCTACACGGTGCACATCCTTGGAAAGAAGTGCCCCCGTGAGAGGCTTGAGCGCTGTGAGGCATACTAAAGCTAAAGCCGTCCATTGACTGAGACTTCCTGGAAACTGGTGCACCCCTGCCTCTGCTAATGGGAAAATGTGCACCTTACTTCGTGACTAGAGGTCACATTTAGTTGGCACTTTAGCTACAGTATGCTCTGGGCTGAGCTCCCAGGAAGGAACCGCAAGCGCCCGGGTTCTTTTGCAAAAGCTCACGGCTCCTCAGAGGCATCTGTGGAGTGAACAGTGTCCTGGTGGTGTGGTGTTCAGGCAGCTTGGAAGCTGCACCGTAGTTGCTTTCCAAAGGGGGAGAGTCGGGCTTCTCCCCCAAGCTCCAGTTTCCAACTTGACCCCACAGCGCATGTACCGGCACTCTCTGACTGACTACTGGAGACTTTTGGCCACACGGGGCCTTTCTCTGATCACACTTCGTTGCAGGCGGGGTCTTTTGCATGCCGTGCATAGCATTACCCGCATAATGACTTAGTCAGGCCTAGGTGACTTTGGATCGTCCAACTGTCTCACAAGTTGACCGTTTTTTCTCTTCTTTCTGTCAGGCTGGACCTACAGTGTACCTTGTGTCACAATAGAGAGATGACAGGTAAGAGTCGCCAGGGGGCTCTGTAGGCTCAGGGATTCTTTCAGTGCAGCTCAGAGGGCCTCCACAGAGGGAGAGCCACGTTGATTGTAATACTGGCAAAAACGTTGTCCTGGGGCTGCTTTACAGTGGTAGAAATCAAGCTATGCAAGCGAGGAGCAGTTCATTGCCCTTCCCTCTGCATAGAAAGGGTTGACCCCAACAGCCTGTTCTGCGCTGTGTTGCTCGGAAAACAAACAGGGGACTCACGGCACACACGCTCTCCCTCAGAAGGGAATTCATACGCGACTCTCTGAGGCCTCCGGAGAGCCGTAGAGGAGTTAAAGCACGCTATCGAGTCAGGGTTCATGGAGATGGCTGCACAGCAAACTTTGCTGTTAGGAAACACTCGTGCTTACCTTGAGGACTCGGGTCACGTTTACTTCGCACTTTAGCTAGGGCAAGCGGTGGGATGAGCTCCTAGCAAGGCACTGGCGACGACCTGGATTCGTAGGAGAAAACTCCCTTTCTTCACTGAGGCATTCCTAGCAGTGACTAGAAGACGGGTAACAGCACTGCCTTTCAGTCAGCCTTGAGGCCACCACTATCTGCCTTTCAAATGGGGGGAAATACTGCCTTTCTCCAGGCTTCTCAATTACACACCGGATCACCCAGCACATATACCTCTCTTCTCTGACAAGCCAAAGGAGGCCCTTGGACCACAATTCGGCCTTCTACGATGAAACTTTGGGATGCAGTGTGTTCTGCATGTGCTGAGTGGCAGAATCCTCTAAATGCCCTCAGGAGGCCTAGGTGACTTTGCATGTTCCAAATGCCTAGCAAAGCTCAGGGTAAATCTCTACTTTCTTTCGTGCTGGACCTAAAGTCTACTTTCCGCCTCACTTAGAGAGACGTCGAGCACGAGTCCCCAAAGTGGATTGGAGCCCCGGTGGTTTCTTTCAGGGCAGCTTAGGTGTCCTCAACGTGGCACACCCGCATGGAAAGAAAGCCTGCCCAAGAACCGTGCTCCTGGGGCTCTTTCAAAGCTGTGGAACGCTAGCCATAGAGGACAGATTAGTTCCCGGCCCTTTCACCTGCATAGTGAGGGATGGTCCCAGAGCCGTGTATCACTTGTTTGTGCTCAGAAGGCTTTTGCTACACGGTGCACATCCTCGGAAAGAAGTGCCCCCGAGAGAGGCTTGAGCGCTGTGAGGCATACTAAAGCTAAAGCCGTCCATTGACTGAGACTTCCTGGAAACTGGTGCACCCCGCCTCTGCTAATGGGAAAATGTGCACTTTACTTCGTGACTAGAGGTCACATTTAGTTGGCACTTTAGCTACAGTATGCTCTGGGCTGATCTCCCAGGAAGGAACCGCAATCGCCCGGTTTCTTCTGCAAAAGCTCACTGCTCCTCAGAGGCATCTGTGGAGTGAACAGTGTCCTGGTGGTGTGGTGTTCAGGCAGCTTGGAAGCTGCACCCTAGTTGCTTTCCAAAGGGGGAGAGTCGGGCTTCTCCCCCATGCTCCAGTTTCCAACTTGACCCCACAGCGCATTTACCGGCACTCTCTGACTGACTACTGGAGACTTTTGGCCACACGGGGCCTTTCTCTGATCACACTTCGTTGCAGGCGGGGTCTTTTGCATGCCGTGCATAGCATTACCCGCTTACTGACTTAGTCAGGCCTAGGTGACTTTGGATCGTCCAAATGTCTCACAAGTTGACCGTTTTTTCTCTTCTTTCTGTCAGGCTGGACCTACAGTGTACCTTGTGTCACAATAGAGAGATGACAGGTAAGAGTCGCCAGGGGGCTCTGTAGGCTCAGGGATTCTTTCAGTGCAGCTCAGAGGGCCTCCACAGAGGGAGAGCCACGTTGATTGTAATACTGGCAAAAACGTTGTCCTGGGGCTGCTTTACAGCGGTAGAAATCAAGCTATGCAAGCGAGGAGCAGTTCATTGCCCTTCCCTCTGCATAGAAAGGGTTGACCCCAAAAGCCTGTTCTGCGCTGTGTTGCTCGGAAAACAAACAGGGGACTCACGGCACACACGCTCTCCCTCAGAAGGGAATTCATACGCGACGCTCTGAGGCCTCCGGAGAGCCGTAGAGGAGTTAAAGCACTCTATCGAGTCAGGGTTCATGGAGATGGCTGCACAGCAAACTTTGCTGATAGGAAACACTCGTGCTTACCTTGAGGACTCGGGTCACGTTTACTTCGCACTTTAGCTAGGGCAAGCCGTGGGATGAGCTCCTGGCAAGGCACTGGCGACCACCTGGATTCGTAGGAGAAAACTCCCTTTCTTCACTGAGGCATTCCTAGCAGTGACTAGAAGACGGGTAACAGCACTGCCTTTCAGTCAGCCTTGAGGCCGCCACTATCTGCCTTTCAAATGGGGGGAAATACTGCCTTTCTCCAGGCATCTCAATTACACACCGGATCACCCAGCACATATACCTCCCTTCTCTGACAAGCCAAAGGAGGCCCTTGCAACACAATTCGGCCTTCTGCGATGAAACTTTGGGATGCAGTGTGTTCTGCATGTGCTGAGTGGCATAATCCTCTAAATGCCCTCAGGAGGCCTAGGTGACTTTGCATGTTCCAAATGCCTAGCAAAGCTCAGGGTAAATCTCTACTTTCTTTCGGGCTGGACCTAAAGTCTACTTTCCGCCTCACTTAGAGAGACGTCGAGCACGAGTCCCCAAAGTGGATTGGAGCCCCGGTGGTTTCTTTCAGGGCAGCTTAGGTGTCCTCCACGTGGCACACCGGCATGGAAAGAAAGCCTGCCCAAGAACCGTGCTCCTGGGGCTGTTTCAAAGCTTTGGAACGCTAGCCATAGAGAACAGATTAGTTCCCGGCCCTTTCACCTGCATAGTGAGGGAAGGTCCCAGAGCCGTGTATCCCTTGTTTGTGCTCAGAAGGCTTTTGCTACACGGTGCACATCCTCGGAAAGAAGTGCCCCCGTGAGAGGCTTGAGCGCTGTGAGGCATACTAAAGCTAAAGCCGTCCATTGACTGAGACTTCCTGGAAACTGGTGCACCCCTGCCTCTGCTAATGGGAAAATGTGCACCTTACTTCGTGACTAGAGGTCACATTTAGTTGGCACTTTAGCTACAGTATGCTCTGGGCTGAGCTCCAGTAAAGAACCGCAAGCGCCCCGTTTCTTTTGCAAAAGCTCACGGCTCCTCATAGGCATCTGTGGAGTGAACAGTGTCCTGGTGGTGTGGTGTTCAGGCAGCTTGGAAGCTGCACCGTAGTTGCTTTCCAAAGGGGGAGAGTCGGGCTTCTCCCCCATGCTCCAGTTTCCAACTTGACCCCACAGCGCATTTTCCGGCACTCTCTGACTGACTACTGGAGACTTTTGGCCACACGGGGCCTTTCTCTGATCACACTTCGTTGCAGGTGGGGTCTTTTGCATGCCGTGCATAGCATTACCCGCTTAATGACTTAGTCAGGCCTAGGTGACTTTGGATCGTCCAAGTGTCTCACAAGTTGACCGGTTTTTCTCTTCTTTCTGTCAGGCTGGACCTACAGTGTACCTTGTGTCACAATAGAGAGATGACAGGTAAGAGTCGCCAGGGGGCTCTGTAGGCTCAGGGATTCTTTCAGTGCAGCTCAGAGGGCCTCCACAGAGGGAGAGCCACGTTGATTGTAATACTGGCAAAAACGTTGTCCTGGGGCTGCTTTACAGCGGTAGAAATCAAGCTATGCAAGCGAGGAGCAGTTCATTGCCCTTCCCTCTGCATAGAAAGGGTTGACCCCAACAGCCTGTTCTGCGCTGTGTTGCTCGGAAAACAAACAGGGGACTCACGGCACACACGCTCTCCCTCAGAAGGGAATTCATACGCGACGCTCTGAGGCCTCCGGAGAGCCGTAGAGGAGTTAAAGCACTCTATCGAGTCAGGGTTCATGGAGATGGCTGCACAGCAAACTTTGCTGATAGGAAACACTCGTGCTTACCTTGAGGACTCGGGTCACGTTTACTTCGCACTTTAGCTAGGGCAAGCCGTGGGATGAGCTCCTCGCAAGGCACTGGCGACCACCTGGATTCGTAGGAGAAAACTCCCTTTCTTCACTGAGGCATTCCTAGCAGTGACTAGAAGACGGGTAACAGCACTGCCTTTCAGTCAGCCTTGAGGCCGCCACTATCTGCCTTTCAAATGGGGGGAAATACTGCCTTTCTCCAGGCTTCTCAATTACACACCGGATCACCCAGCACATATACCTCTCTTCTCTGACAAGCCAAAGGAGGCCCTTGCAACACAATTCGGCCTTCTGCGATGAAACTTTGGGATGCAGTGTGTTCTGCATGTGCTGAGTGGCATAATCCTCTAAATGCCCTCAGGAGGCCTAGGTGACTTTGCATGTTCCAAATGCCTAACAAGCCTCAGGGTAAATCTCTACTTTCTTTCGGGCTGGACCTAAAGTCTACTTTCCGCCTCACTTAGAGAGACGTCGAGCACGAGTCCCCAAAGTGGATTGGAGCCCCGGTGGTTTCTTTCAGGGCAGCTTAGGTGTCCTCCACGTGGCAGACCCGCATGGAAAGAAAGCCTGCCCAAGAACCGTGCTCCTGGGGCTCTTTCAAAGCTGTGGAACGCTAGCCATAGAGAACAGATTAGTTCCCGGCCCTTTCACCTGCATAGTGAGGGATGGTCCCAGAGCCGTGTATCCCTTGTTTGTGCTCAGAAGGCTTTTGCTACACGGTGCACATCCTCGGAAAGAAGTGCCCCCGTGAGAGGCTTGAGCGCTGTGAGGCATACTAAAGCTAAAGCCGTCCATTGACTGAGACTTCCTGGAAACTGGTGCACCCCTGCCTCTGCTAATGGGAAAATGTGCACCTTACTTCGTGACTAGAGGTCACATTTAGTTGGCACTTTAGCTACAGTATGCTCTGGGCTGAGCTCCCAGGAAGGAACCGCAAGCGCCCGGTTTCTTCTGCAAAAGCTCACTGCTCCTCAGAGACATCTGTGGAGTGAACAGTGTCCTGGTGGTGTGGTGTTCAGGCAGCTTGGAAGCTGCACCGTAGTTGCTTTCCAAAGGGGGAGAGTCGGGCTTCTCCCCCATGCTCCAGTTTCCAACTTGACCCCACAGCGCATTTACCGGCACTCTCTGACTGACTACTGGAGACTTTTGGCCACACGGGGCCTTTCTCTGATCACACTTCGTTGCAGGCGGGGTCTTTTGCATGCCGTGCATAGCATTACCCGCTTACTGACTTAGTCAGGCCTAGGTGACTTTGGATCGTCCAAATGTCTCACAAGTTGACCGTTTTTTCTCTTCTTTCTGTCAGGCTGGACCTACAGTGTACCTTGTGTCACAATAGAGAGATGACAGGTAAGAGTCGCCAGGGGGCTCTGTAGGCTCAGGGATTCTTTCAGTGCAGCTCAGAGGGCCTCCACAGAGGGAGAGCCACGTTGATTGTAATACTGGCAAAAACGTTGTCCTGGGGCTGCTTTACAGCGGTAGAAATCAAGCTATGCAAGCGAGGAGCAGTTCATTGCCCTTCCCTCTGCATAGAAAGGGTTGACCCCAACAGCCTGTTCTGCGCTGTGTTGCTCGGAAAACAAACAGGGGACTCACGGCACACACGCTCTCCCTCAGAAGGGAATTCATACGCGACGCTCTGAGGCCTCCGGAGAGCCGTAGAGGAGTTAAAGCACTCTATCGAGTCAGGGTTCATGGAGATGGCTGCACAGCAAACTTTGCTGATAGGAAACACTCGTGCTTACCTTGAGGACTCGGGTCACGTTTACTTCGCACTTTAGCTAGGGCAAGCCGTGGGATGAGCTCCTAGCAAGGCACTGGCGACCACCTGGATTCGTAGCAGAAAACTCCCTTTCTTCACTGAGGCATTCCTAGCAGTGACTAGAAGACGGGTAACAGCACTGCCTTTCAGTCAGCCTTGAGGCCGCCACTATCTGCCTTTCAAATGGGGGGAAATACTGCCTTTCTCCAGGCTTCTCAATTACACACCGGATCACCCAGCACATATACCTCTCTTCTCTGACAAGCCAAAGGAGGCCCTTGCAACACAATTCGGCCTTCTGCGATGAAACTTTGGGATGCAGTGTGTTCTGCATGTGCTGAGTGGCATAATCCTCTAAATGCCCTCAGGAGGCCTAGGTGATTTTGCATGTTCCAAATGCCTAACAAGGCTCAGGGTAAATCTCTACTTTCTTTCGGGCTGGACCTAAAGTCTACTTTCCGCCTCACTTAGAGAGACGTCGAGCACGAGTCCCCAAAGTGGATTGGAGCCCCGGTGGTTTCTTTCATGGCAGCTTAGGTGTCCTCCACGTGGCACACCGGCATGGAAAGAAAGCCTGCCCAAGAACCGTGCTCCTGGGGCTGTTTCAAAGCTGTGGAACGCTAGCCATAGAGAACAGATTAGTTCCCGGCCCTTTCACCTGCATAGTGAGGGAAGGTCCCAGAGCCGTGTATCCCTTGTTTGTGCTCAGAAGGCTTTTGCTACACGGTGCACATCCTCGGAAAGAAGTGCCCCCATGAGAGGCTTGAGCGCTGTGAGGCATACTAAAGCTAAAGCCGTCCATTGACTGAGACTTCCTGGAAACTGGTGCACCCCTGCCTCTGCTAATGGGAAAATGTGCACCTTACTTCGTGACTAGAGGTCACATTTAGTTGGCACTTTAGCTACAGTATGCTCTGGGCTGAGCTCCCAGGAAGGAACCGCAAGCGCCCGGGTTCTTTTGCAAAAGCTCACGGCTCCTCAGAGGCACCTGTGGAGTGAACAGTGTCCTGGTGGTGTGGTGTTCAGGCAGCTTGGAAGCTGCACCGTAGTTGCTTTCCAAAGGGGGAGAGTCGGGCTTCTCCCCCAAGCTCCAGTTTCCAACTTGACCCCACAGCGCATGTACCGGCACTCTCTGACTGACTACTGGAGACTTTTGGCCACACGGGGCCTTTCTCTGATCACACTTCATTGCAGGCGGGGTCTTTTGCATGCCGTGCATAGCATTACCCGCTTAATGACTTAGTCAGGCCTAGGTGACTTTGGATCGTCCAACTGTCTCACAAGTTGACCGTTTTTTCTCTTCTTTCTGTCAGGCTGGACCTACAGTGTACCTTGTGTCACAATAGAGAGATGACAGGTAAGAGTCGCCAGGGGGCTCTGTAGGCTCAGGGATTCTTTCAGTGCAGCTCAGAGGGCCTCCACAGAGGGAGAGCCACGTTGATTGTAATACTGGCAAAAACGTTGTCCTGGGGCTGCTTTACAGTGGTAGAAATCAAGCTATGCAAGCGAGGAGCAGTTCATTGCCCTTCCCTCTGCATAGAAAGGGTTGACCCCAACAGCCTGTTCTGCGCTGTGTTGCTCGGAAAACAAACAGGGGACTCACGGCACACACGCTCTCCCTCAGAAGGGAATTCATACGCGACTCTCTGAGGCCTCCGGAGAGCCGTAGAGGAGTTAAAGCACGCTATCGAGTCAGGGTTCATGGAGATGGCTGCACAGCAAACTTTGCTGTTAGGAAACACTCGTGCTTACCTTGAGGACTCGGGTCACGTTTACTTCGCACTTTAGCTAGGGCAAGCGGTGGGATGAGCTCCTAGCAAGGCACTGGCGACGACCTGGATTCGTAGGAGAAAACTCCCTTTCTTCACTGAGGCATTCCTAGCAGTGACTAGAAGACGGGTAACAGCACTGCCTTTCAGTCAGCCTTGAGGCCACCACTATCTGCCTTTCAAATGGGGGGAAATACTGCCTTTCTCCAGGCTTCTCAATTACACACCGGATCCCCCAGCACATATACCTCTCTTCTCTGACAAGCCAAAGGAGGCCCTTGGACCACAATTCGGCCTTCTACGATGAAACTTTGGGATGCAGTGTGTTCTGCATGTGCTGAGTGGCAGAATCCTCTAAATGCCCTCAGGAGGCCTAGGTGACTTTGCATGTTCCAAATGCCTAGCAAAGCTCAGGGTAAATCTCTACTTTCTTTCGTGCTGGACCTAAAGTCTACTTTCCGCCTCACTTAGAGAGACGTCGAGCACGAGTCCCCAAAGTGGATTGGAGCCCCGGTGGTTTCTTTCAGGGCAGCTTAGGTGTCCTCAACGTGGCACACCCGCATGGAAAGAAAGCCTGCCCAAGAACCGTGCTCCTGGGGCTCTTTCAAAGCTGTGGAACGCTAGCCATAGAGGACAGATTAGTTCCCGGCCCTTTCACCTGCATAGTGAGGGATGGTCCCAGAGCCGTGTATCCCTTGTTTGTGCTCAGAAGGCTTTTGCTACACGGTGCACATCCTCGGAAAGAAGTGCCCCCGAGAGAGGCTTGAGCGCTGTGAGGCATACTAAAGCTAAAGCCGTCCATTGACTGAGACTTCCTGGAAACTGGTGCACCCCGCCTCTGCTAATGGGAAAATGTGCACTTTACTTCGTGACTAGAGGTCACATTTAGTTGGCACTTTAGCTACAGTATGCTCTGGGCTGATCTCCCAGGAAGGAACCGCAATCGCCCGGTTTCTTCTGCAAAAGCTCACTGCTCCTCAGAGGCATCTGTGGAGTGAACAGTGTCCTGGTGGTGAGGTGTTCAGGCAGCTTGGAGGCTGCACCGTAGTTGCTTTCCAAAGGGGGAGAGTCGGGCTTCTCCCCCATGCTCCAGTTTCCAACTTGACCCCACAGCGCATTTTCCGGCACTCTCTGACTGACTACTGGAGACTTTTGGCCACACGGGGCCTTTCTCTGATCACACTTCGTTGCAGGTGGGGTCTTTTGCATGCCGTGCATAGCATTACCCGCTTAATGACTTAGTCAGGCCTAGGTGACTTTGGATCGTCCAAGTGTCTCACAAGTTGACCGGTTTTTCTCTTCTTTCTGTCAGGCTGGACCTACAGTGTACCTTGTGTCACAATAGAGAGATGACAGGTAAGAGTCGCCAGGGGGCTCTGTAGGCTCAGGGATTCTTTCAGTGCAGCTCAGAGGGCCTCCACAGAGGGAGAGCCACGTTGATTGTAATACTGGCAAAAACGTTGTCCTGGGGCTGCTTTACAGCGGTAGAAATCAAGCTATGCAAGCGAGGAGCAGTTCATTGCCCTTCCCTCTGCATAGAAAGGGTTGACCCCAACAGCCTGTTCTGCGCTGTGTTGCTCGGAAAACAAACAGGGGACTCACGGCACACACGCTCTCCCTCAGAAGGGAATTCATACGCGACGCTCTGAGGCCTCCGGAGAGCCGTAGAGGAGTTAAAGCACTCTATCGAGTCAGGGTTCATGGAGATGGCTGCACAGCAAACTTTGCTGATAGGAAACACTCGTGCTTACCTTGAGGACTCGGGTCACGTTTACTTCGCACTTTAGCTAGGGCAAGCCGTGGGATGAGCTCCTCGCAAGGCACTGGCGACCACCTGGATTCGTAGGAGAAAACTCCCTTTCTTCACTGAGGCATTCCTAGCAGTGACTAGAAGACGGGTAACAGCACTGCCTTTCAGTCAGCCTTGAGGCCGCCACTATCTGCCTTTCAAATGGGGGGAAATACTGCCTTTCTCCAGGCTTCTCAATTACACACCGGATCACCCAGCACATATACCTCTCTTCTCTGACAAGCCAAAGGAGGCCCTTGCAACACAATTCGGCCTTCTGCGATGAAACTTTGGGATGCAGTGTGTTCTGCATGTGCTGAGTGGCATAATCCTCTAAATGCCCTCAGGAGGCCTAGGTGACTTTGCATGTTCCAAATGCCTAACAAGCCTCAGGGTAAATCTCTACTTTCTTTCGGGCTGGACCTAAAGTCTACTTTCCGCCTCACTTAGAGAGACGTCGAGCACGAGTCCCCAAAGTGGATTGGAGCCCCGGTGGTTTCTTTCAGGGCAGCTTAGGTGTCCCCAACGTGGCAGACCCGCATGGAAAGAAAGCCTGCCCAAGAACCGTGCTCCTGGGGCTCTTTCAAAGCTGTGGAACGCTAGCCATAGAGAACAGATTAGTTCCCTGCCCTTTCACCTGCATAGTGAGGGATGGTCCCAGAGCCGTGTATCCCTTGTTTGTGCTCAGAAGGCTTTTGCTACACGGTGCACATCCTCGGAAAGAAGTGCCCCCGTGAGAGGCTTGAGCGCTGTGAGGCATACTAAAGCTAAAGCCGTCCATTGACTGAGACTTCCTGGAAACTGGTGCACCCCTGCCTCTGCTAATGGGAAAATGTGCACCTTACTTCGTGACTAGAGGTCACATTTAGTTGGCACTTTAGCTACAGTATGCTCTGGGCTGAGCTCCCAGGAAGGAACCGCAAGCGCCCGGTTTCTTTTGCAAAAGCTCACTGCTCCTCAGAGACATCTGTGGAGTGAACAGTGTCCTGGTGGTGTGGTGTTCAGGCAGCTTGGAAGCTGCACCGTAGTTGCTTTCCAAAGGGGGAGAGTCGGGCTTCTCCCCCATGCTCCAGTTTCCAACTTGACCCCACAGCGCATTTACCGGCACTCTCTGACTGACTACTGGAGACTTTTGGCCACACGGGGCCTTTCTCTGATCACACTTCGTTGCAGGCGGGGTCTTTTGCATGCCGTGCATAGCATTACCCGCTTACTGACTTAGTCAGGCCTAGGTGACTTTGGATCGTCCAAATGTCTCACAAGTTGACCGTTTTTTCTCTTCTTTCTGTCAGGCTGGACCTACAGTGTACCTTGTGTCACAATAGAGAGATGACAGGTAAGAGTCGCCAGGGGGCTCTGTAGGCTCAGGGATTCTTTCAGTGCAGCTCAGAGGGCCTCCACAGAGGGAGAGCCACGTTTATTGTAATACTGGCAAAAACGTTGTCCTGGGGCTGCTTTACAGCGGTAGAAATCAAGCTATGCAAGCGAGGAGCAGTTCATTGCCCTTCCCTCTGCATAGAAAGGGTTGACCCCAACAGCCTGTTCTGCGCTGTGTTGCTCGGAAAACAAACAGGGGACTCACGGCACACACGCTCTCCCTCAGAAGGGAATTCATACGCGACGCTCTGAGGCCTCCGGAGAGCCGTAGAGGAGTTAAAGCACTCTATCGAGTCAGGGTTCATGGAGATGGCTGCACAGCAAACTTTGCTGATAGGAAACACTCGTGCTTACCTTGAGGACTCGGGTCACGTTTACTTCGCACTTTAGCTAGGGCAAGCCGTGGGATGAGCTCCTAGCAAGGCACTGGCGACCACCTGGATTCGTAGCAGAAAACTCCCTTTCTTCACTGAGGCATTCCTAGCAGTGACTAGAAGACGGGTAACAGCACTGCCTTTCAGTCAGCCTTGAGGCCGCCACTATCTGCCTTTCAAATGGGGGGAAATACTGCCTTTCTCCAGGCTTCTCAATTACACACCGGATCACCCAGCACATATACCTCTCTTCTCTGACAAGCCAAAGGAGGCCCTTGCAACACAATTCGGCCTTCTGCGATGAAACTTTGGGATGCAGTGTGTTCTGCATGTGCTGAGTGGCATAATCCTCTAAATGCCCTCAGGAGGCCTAGGTGATTTTGCATGTTCCAAATGCCTAACAAGGCTCAGGGTAAATCTCTACTTTCTTTCGGGCTGGACCTAAAGTCTACTTTCCGCCTCACTTAGAGAGACGTCGAGCACGAGTCCCCAAAGTGGATTGGAGCCCCGGTGGTTTCTTTCATGGCAGCTTAGGTGTCCTCCACGTGGCACACCGGCATGGAAAGAAAGCCTGCCCAAGAACCGTGCTCCTGGGGCTGTTTCAAAGCTGTGGAACGCTAGCCATAGAGAACAGATTAGTTCCCGGCCCTTTCACCTGCATAGTGAGGGAAGGTCCCAGAGCCGTGTATCCCTTGTTTGTGCTCAGAAGGCTTTTGCTACACGGTGCACATCCTCGGAAAGAAGTGCCCCCATGAGAGGCTTGAGCGCTGTGAGGCATACTAAAGCTAAAGCCGTCCATTGACTGAGACTTCCTGGAAACTGGTGCACCCCTGCCTCTGCTAATGGGAAAATGTGCACCTTACTTCGTGACTAGAGGTCACATTTAGTTGGCACTTTAGCTACAGTATGCTCTGGGCTGAGCTCCCAGGAAGGAACCGCAAGCGCCCGGGTTCTTTTGCAAAAGCTCACGGCTCCTCAGAGGCACCTGTGGAGTGAACAGTGTCCTGGTGGTGTGGTGTTCAGGCAGCTTGGAAGCTGCACCGTAGTTGCTTTCCAAAGGGGGAGAGTCGGGCTTCTCCCCCAAGCTCCAGTTTCCAACTTGACCCCACAGCGCATGTACCGGCACTCTCTGACTGACTACTGGAGACTTTTGGCCACACGGGGCCTTTCTCTGATCACACTTCATTGCAGGCGGGGTCTTTTGCATGCCGTGCATAGCATTACCCGCTTAATGACTTAGTCAGGCCTAGGTGACTTTGGATCGTCCAACTGTCTCACAAGTTGACCGTTTTTTCTCTTCTTTCTGTCAGGCTGGACCTACAGTGTACCTTGTGTCACAATAGAGAGATGACAGGTAAGAGTCGCCAGGGGGCTCTGTAGGCTCAGGGATTCTTTCAGTGCAGCTCAGAGGGCCTCCACAGAGGGAGAGCCACGTTGATTGTAATACTGGCAAAAACGTTGTCCTGGGGCTGCTTTACAGTGGTAGAAATCAAGCTATGCAAGCGAGGAGCAGTTCATTGCCCTTCCCTCTGCATAGAAAGGGTTGACCCCAACAGCCTGTTCTGCGCTGTGTTGCTCGGAAAACAAACAGGGGACTCACGGCACACACGCTCTCCCTCAGAAGGGAATTCATACGCGACTCTCTGAGGCCTCCGGAGAGCCGTAGAGGAGTTAAAGCACGCTATCGAGTCAGGGTTCATGGAGATGGCTGCACAGCAAACTTTGCTGTTAGGAAACACTCGTGCTTACCTTGAGGACTCGGGTCACGTTTACTTCGCACTTTAGCTAGGGCAAGCGGTGGGATGAGCTCCTAGCAAGGCACTGGCGACGACCTGGATTCGTAGGAGAAAACTCCCTTTCTTCACTGAGGCATTCCTAGCAGTGACTAGAAGACGGGTAACAGCACTGCCTTTCAGTCAGCCTTGAGGCCACCACTATCTGCCTTTCAAATGGGGGGAAATACTGCCTTTCTCCAGGCTTCTCAATTACACACCGGATCCCCCAGCACATATACCTCTCTTCTCTGACAAGCCAAAGGAGGCCCTTGGACCACAATTCGGCCTTCTACGATGAAACTTTGGGATGCAGTGTGTTCTGCATGTGCTGAGTGGCAGAATCCTCTAAATGCCCTCAGGAGGCCTAGGTGACTTTGCATGTTCCAAATGCCTAGCAAAGCTCAGGGTAAATCTCTACTTTCTTTCGTGCTGGACCTAAAGTCTACTTTCCGCCTCACTTAGAGAGACGTCGAGCACGAGTCCCCAAAGTGGATTGGAGCCCCGGTGGTTTCTTTCAGGGCAGCTTAGGTGTCCTCAACGTGGCACACCCGCATGGAAAGAAAGCCTGCCCAAGAACCGTGCTCCTGGGGCTCTTTCAAAGCTGTGGAACGCTAGCCATAGAGGACAGATTAGTTCCCGGCCCTTTCACCTGCATAGTGAGGGATGGTCCCAGAGCCGTGTATCCCTTGTTTGTGCTCAGAAGGCTTTTGCTACACGGTGCACATCCTCGGAAAGAAGTGCCCCCGAGAGAGGCTTGAGCGCTGTGAGGCATACTAAAGCTAAAGCCGTCCATTGACTGAGACTTCCTGGAAACTGGTGCACCCCGCCTCTGCTAATGGGAAAATGTGCACTTTACTTCGTGACTAGAGGTCACATTTAGTTGGCACTTTAGCTACAGTATGCTCTGGGCTGATCTCCCAGGAAGGAACCGCAATCGCCCGGTTTCTTCTGCAAAAGCTCACTGCTCCTCAGAGGCATCTGTGGAGTGAACAGTGTCCTGGTGGTGTGGTGTTCAGGCAGCTTGGAAGCTGCACCCTAGTTGCTTTCCAAAGGGGGAGAGTCGGGCTTCTCCCCCATGCTCCAGTTTCCAACTTGACCCCACAGCGCATTTACCGGCACTCTCTGACTGACTACTGGAGACTTTTGGCCACACGGGGCCTTTCTCTGATCACACTTCGTTGCAGGCGGGGTCTTTTGCATGCCGTGCATAGCATTACCCGCTTACTGACTTAGTCAGGCCTAGGTGACTTTGGATCGTCCAAATGTCTCACAAGTTGACCGTTTTTTCTCTTCTTTCTGTCAGGCTGGACCTACAGTGTACCTTGTGTCACAATAGAGAGATGACAGGTAAGAGTCGCCAGGGGGCTCTGTAGGCTCAGGGATTCTTTCAGTGCAGCTCAGAGGGCCTCCACAGAGGGAGAGCCACGTTGATTGTAATACTGGCAAAAACGTTGTCCTGGGGCTGCTTTACAGCGGTAGAAATCAAGCTATGCAAGCGAGGAGCAGTTCATTGCCCTTCCCTCTGCATAGAAAGGGTTGACCCCAACAGCCTGTTCTGCGCTGTGTTGCTCGGAAAACAAACAGGGGACTCACGGCACACACGCTCTCCCTCAGAAGGGAATTCATACGCGACGCTCTGAGGCCTCCGGAGAGCCGTAGAGGAGTTAAAGCACTCTATCGAGTCAGGGTTCATGGAGATGGCTGCACAGCAAACTTTGCTGATAGGAAACACTCGTGCTTACCTTGAGGACTCGGGTCACGTTTACTTCGCACTTTAGCTAGGGCAAGCCGTGGGATGAGCTCCTGGCAAGGCACTGGCGACCACCTGGATTCGTAGGAGAAAACTCCCTTTCTTCACTGAGGCATTCCTAGCAGTGACTAGAAGACGGGTAACAGCACTGCCTTTCAGTCAGCCTTGAGGCCGCCACTATCTGCCTTTCAAATGGGGGGAAATACTGCCTTTCTCCAGGCATCTCAATTACACACCGGATCACCCAGCACATATACCTCCCTTCTCTGACAAGCCAAAGGAGGCCCTTGCAACACAATTCGGCCTTCTGCGATGAAACTTTGGGATGCAGTGTGTTCTGCATGTGCTGAGTGGCATAATCCTCTAAATGCCCTCAGGAGGCCTAGGTGACTTTGCATGTTCCAAATGCCTAGCAAAGCTCAGGGTAAATCTCTACTTTCTTTCGGGCTGGACCTAAAGTCTACTTTCCGCCTCACTTAGAGAGACGTCGAGCACGAGTCCCCAAAGTGGATTGGAGCCCCGGTGGTTTCTTTCAGGGCAGCTTAGGTGTCCTCCACGTGGCACACCGGCATGGAAAGAAAGCCTGCCCAAGAACCGTGCTCCTGGGGCTGTTTCAAAGCTTTGGAACGCTAGCCATAGAGAACAGATTAGTTCCCGGCCCTTTCACCTGCATAGTGAGGGAAGGTCCCAGAGCCGTGTATCCCTTGTTTGTGCTCAGAAGGCTTTTGCTACACGGTGCACATCCTCGGAAAGAAGTGCCCCCGTGAGAGGCTTGAGCGCTGTGAGGCATACTAAAGCTAAAGCCGTCCATTGACTGAGACTTCCTGGAAACTGGTGCACCCCTGCCTCTGCTAATGGGAAAATGTGCACCTTACTTCGTGACTAGAGGTCACATTTAGTTGGCACTTTAGCTACAGTATGCTCTGGGCTGAGCTCCCAGGAAGGAACCGCAAGCGCCCGGGTTCTTTTGCAAAAGCTCACGGCTCCTCAGAGGCATCTGTGGAGTGAACAGTGTCCTGGTGGTGTGGTGTTCAGGCAGCTTGGAAGCTGCACCGTAGTTGCTTTCCAAAGGGGGAGAGTCGGGCTTCTCCCCCAAGCTCCAGTTTCCAACTTGACCCCACAGCGCATGTACCGGCACTCTCTGACTGACTACTGGAGACTTTTGGCCACACGGGGCCTTTCTCTGATCACACTTCATTGCAGGCGGGGTCTTTTGCATGCCGTGCATAGCATTACCCGCTTAATGACTTAGTCAGGCCTAGGTGACTTTGGATCGTCCAACTGTCTCACAAGTTGACCGTTTTTTCTCTTCTTTCTGTCAGGCTGGACCTACAGTGTACCTTGTGTCACAATAGAGAGATGACAGGTAAGAGTCGCCAGGGGGCTCTGTAGGCTCAGGGATTCTTTCAGTGCAGCTCAGAGGGCCTCCACAGAGGGAGAGCCACGTTGATTGTAATACTGGCAAAAACGTTGTCCTGGGGCTGCTTTACAGTGGTAGAAATCAAGCTATGCAAGCGAGGAGCAGTTCATTGCCCTTCCCTCTGCATAGAAAGGGTTGACCCCAACAGCCTGTTCTGCGCTGTGTTGCTCGGAAAACAAACAGGGGACTCACGGCACACACGCTCTCCCTCAGAAGGGAATTCATACGCGACTCTCTGAGGCCTCCGGAGAGCCGTAGAGGAGTTAAAGCACGCTATCGAGTCAGGGTTCATGGAGATGGCTGCACAGCAAACTTTGCTGTTAGGAAACACTCGTGCTTACCTTGAGGACTCGGGTCACGTTTACTTCGCACTTTAGCTAGGGCAAGCGGTGGGATGAGCTCCTAGCAAGGCACTGGCGACGACCTGGATTCGTAGGAGAAAACTCCCTTTCTTCACTGAGGCATTCCTAGCAGTGACTAGAAGACGGGTAACAGCACTGCCTTTCAGTCAGCCTTGAGGCCACCACTATCTGCCTTTCAAATGGGGGGAAATACTGCCTTTCTCCAGGCTTCTCAATTACACACCGGATCCCCCAGCACATATACCTCTCTTCTCTGACAAGCCAAAGGAGGCCCTTGGACCACAATTCGGCCTTCTACGATGAAACTTTGGGATGCAGTGTGTTCTGCATGTGCTGAGTGGCAGAATCCTCTAAATGCCCTCAGGAGGCCTAGGTGACTTTGCATGTTCCAAATGCCTAGCAAAGCTCAGGGTAAATCTCTACTTTCTTTCGTGCTGGACCTAAAGTCTACTTTCCGCCTCACTTAGAGAGACGTCGAGCACGAGTCCCCAAAGTGGATTGGAGCCCCGGTGGTTTCTTTCAGGGCAGCTTAGGTGTCCTCAACGTGGCACACCCGCATGGAAAGAAAGCCTGCCCAAGAACCGTGCTCCTGGGGCTCTTTCAAAGCTGTGGAACGCTAGCCATAGAGGACAGATTAGTTCCCGGCCCTTTCACCTGCATAGTGAGGGATGGTCCCAGAGCCGTGTATCCCTTGTTTGTGCTCAGAAGGCTTTTGCTACACGGTGCACATCCTCGGAAAGAAGTGCCCCCGAGAGAGGCTTGAGCGCTGTGAGGCATACTAAAGCTAAAGCCGTCCATTGACTGAGACTTCCTGGAAACTGGTGCACCCCGCCTCTGCTAATGGGAAAATGTGCACTTTACTTCGTGACTAGAGGTCACATTTAGTTGGCACTTTAGCTACAGTATGCTCTGGGCTGATCTCCCAGGAAGGAACCGCAATCGCCCGGTTTCTTCTGCAAAAGCTCACTGCTCCTCAGAGGCATCTGTGGAGTGAACAGTGTCCTGGTGGTGTGGTGTTCAGGCAGCTTGGAAGCTGCACCCTAGTTGCTTTCCAAAGGGGGAGAGTCGGGCTTCTCCCCCATGCTCCAGTTTCCAACTTGACCCCACAGCGCATTTACCGGCACTCTCTGACTGACTACTGGAGACTTTTGGCCACACGGGGCCTTTCTCTGATCACACTTCGTTGCAGGCGGGGTCTTTTGCATGCCGTGCATAGCATTACCCGCTTACTGACTTAGTCAGGCCTAGGTGACTTTGGATCGTCCAAATGTCTCACAAGTTGACCGTTTTTTCTCTTCTTTCTGTCAGGCTGGACCTACAGTGTACCTTGTGTCACAATAGAGAGATGACAGGTAAGAGTCGCCAGGGGGCTCTGTAGGCTCAGGGATTCTTTCAGTGCAGCTCAGAGGGCCTCCACAGAGGGAGAGCCACGTTGATTGTAATACTGGCAAAAACGTTGTCCTGGGGCTGCTTTACAGCGGTAGAAATCAAGCTATGCAAGCGAGGAGCAGTTCATTGCCCTTCCCTCTGCATAGAAAGGGTTGACCCCAACAGCCTGTTCTGCGCTGTGTTGCTCGGAAAACAAACAGGGGACTCACGGCACACACGCTCTCCCTCAGAAGGGAATTCATACGCGACGCTCTGAGGCCTCCGGAGAGCCGTAGAGGAGTTAAAGCACTCTATCGAGTCAGGGTTCATGGAGATGGCTGCACAGCAAACTTTGCTGATAGGAAACACTCGTGCTTACCTTGAGGACTCGGGTCACGTTTACTTCGCACTTTAGCTAGGGCAAGCCGTGGGATGAGCTCCTGGCAAGGCACTGGCGACCACCTGGATTCGTAGGAGAAAACTCCCTTTCTTCACTGAGGCATTCCTAGCAGTGACTAGAAGACGGGTAACAGCACTGCCTTTCAGTCAGCCTTGAGGCCGCCACTATCTGCCTTTCAAATGGGGGGAAATACTGCCTTTCTCCAGGCATCTCAATTACACACCGGATCACCCAGCACATATACCTCCCTTCTCTGACAAGCCAAAGGAGGCCCTTGCAACACAATTCGGCCTTCTGCGATGAAACTTTGGGATGCAGTGTGTTCTGCATGTGCTGAGTGGCATAATCCTCTAAATGCCCTCAGGAGGCCTAGGTGACTTTGCATGTTCCAAATGCCTAGCAAAGCTCAGGGTAAATCTCTACTTTCTTTCGGGCTGGACCTAAAGTCTACTTTCCGCCTCACTTAGAGAGACGTCGAGCACGAGTCCCCAAAGTGGATTGGAGCCCCGGTGGTTTCTTTCAGGGCAGCTTAGGTGTCCTCCACGTGGCACACCGGCATGGAAAGAAAGCCTGCCCAAGAACCGTGCTCCTGGGGCTGTTTCAAAGCTTTGGAACGCTAGCCATAGAGAACAGATTAGTTCCCGGCCCTTTCACCTGCATAGTGAGGGAAGGTCCCAGAGCCGTGTATCCCTTGTTTGTGCTCAGAAGGCTTTTGCTACACGGTGCACATCCTCGGAAAGAAGTGCCCCCGTGAGAGGCTTGAGCGCTGTGAGGCATACTAAAGCTAAAGCCGTCCATTGACTGAGACTTCCTGGAAACTGGTGCACCCCTGCCTCTGCTAATGGGAAAATGTGCACCTTACTTCGTGACTAGAGGTCACATTTAGTTGGCACTTTAGCTACAGTATGCTCTGGGCTGAGCTCCAGTAAAGAACCGCAAGCGCCCCGTTTCTTTTGCAAAAGCTCACGGCTCCTCATAGGCATCTGTGGAGTGAACAGTGTCCTGGTGGTGTGGTGTTCAGGCAGCTTGGAAGCTGCACCGTAGTTGCTTTCCAAAGGGGGAGAGTCGGGCTTCTCCCCCATGCTCCAGTTTCCAACTTGACCCCACAGCGCATTTTCCGGCACTCTCTGACTGACTACTGGAGACTTTTGGCCACACGGGGCCTTTCTCTGATCACACTTCGTTGCAGGTGGGGTCTTTTGCATGCCGTGCATAGCATTACCCGCTTAATGACTTAGTCAGGCCTAGGTGACTTTGGATCGTCCAAGTGTCTCACAAGTTGACCGGTTTTTCTCTTCTTTCTGTCAGGCTGGACCTACAGTGTACCTTGTGTCACAATAGAGAGATGACAGGTAAGAGTCGCCAGGGGGCTCTGTAGGCTCAGGGATTCTTTCAGTGCAGCTCAGAGGGCCTCCACAGAGGGAGAGCCACGTTGATTGTAATACTGGCAAAAACGTTGTCCTGGGGCTGCTTTACAGCGGTAGAAATCAAGCTATGCAAGCGAGGAGCAGTTCATTGCCCTTCCCTCTGCATAGAAAGGGTTGACCCCAACAGCCTGTTCTGCGCTGTGTTGCTCGGAAAACAAACAGGGGACTCACGGCACACACGCTCTCCCTCAGAAGGGAATTCATACGCGACGCTCTGAGGCCTCCGGAGAGCCGTAGAGGAGTTAAAGCACTCTATCGAGTCAGGGTTCATGGAGATGGCTGCACAGCAAACTTTGCTGATAGGAAACACTCGTGCTTACCTTGAGGACTCGGGTCACGTTTACTTCGCACTTTAGCTAGGGCAAGCCGTGGGATGAGCTCCTCGCAAGGCACTGGCGACCACCTGGATTCGTAGGAGAAAACTCCCTTTCTTCACTGAGGCATTCCTAGCAGTGACTAGAAGACGGGTAACAGCACTGCCTTTCAGTCAGCCTTGAGGCCGCCACTATCTGCCTTTCAAATGGGGGGAAATACTGCCTTTCTCCAGGCTTCTCAATTACACACCGGATCACCCAGCACATATACCTCTCTTCTCTGACAAGCCAAAGGAGGCCCTTGCAACACAATTCGGCCTTCTGCGATGAAACTTTGGGATGCAGTGTGTTCTGCATGTGCTGAGTGGCATAATCCTCTAAATGCCCTCAGGAGGCCTAGGTGACTTTGCATGTTCCAAATGCCTAACAAGGCTCAGGGTAAATCTCTACTTTCTTTCGGGCTGGACCTAAAGTCTACTTTCCGCCTCACTTAGAGAGACGTCGAGCACGAGTCCCCAAAGTGGATTGGAGCCCCGGTGGTTTCTTTCAGGGCAGCTTAGGTGTCCTCCACGTGGCAGACCCGCATGGAAAGAAAGCCTGCCCAAGAACCGTGCTCCTGGGGCTCTTTCAAAGCTGTGGAACGCTAGCCATAGAGAACAGATTAGTTCCCGGCCCTTTCACCTGCATAGTGAGGGATGGTCCCAGAGCCGTGTATCCCTTGTTTGTGCTCAGAAGGCTTTTGCTACACGGTGCACATCCTCGGAAAGAAGTGCCCCCGTGAGAGGCTTGAGCGCTGTGAGGCATACTAAAGCTAAAGCCGTCCATTGACTGAGACTTCCTGGAAACTGGTGCACCCCTGCCTCTGCTAATGGGAAAATGTGCACCTTACTTCGTGACTAGAGGTCACATTTAGTTGGCACTTTAGCTACAGTATGCTCTGGGCTGAGCTCCCAGGAAGGAACCGCAAGCGCCCGGTTTCTTCTGCAAAAGCTCACTGCTCCTCAGAGACATCTGTGGAGTGAACAGTGTCCTGGTGGTGTGGTGTTCAGGCAGCTTGGAAGCTGCACCGTAGTTGCTTTCCAAAGGGGGAGAGTCGGGCTTCTCCCCCATGCTCCAGTTTCCAACTTGACCCCACAGCGCATTTACCGGCACTCTCTGACTGACTACTGGAGACTTTTGGCCACACGGGGCCTTTCTCTGATCACACTTCGTTGCAGGCGGGGTCTTTTGCATGCCGTGCATAGCATTACCCGCTTACTGACTTAGTCAGGCCTAGGTGACTTTGGATCGTCCAAATGTCTCACAAGTTGACCGTTTTTTCTCTTCTTTCTGTCAGGCTGGACCTACAGTGTACCTTGTGTCACAATAGAGAGATGACAGGTAAGAGTCGCCAGGGGGCTCTGTAGGCTCAGGGATTCTTTCAGTGCAGCTCAGAGGGCCTCCACAGAGGGAGAGCCACGTTGATTGTAATACTGGCAAAAACGTTGTCCTGGGGCTGCTTTACAGCGGTAGAAATCAAGCTATGCAAGCGAGGAGCAGTTCATTGCCCTTCCCTCTGCATAGAAAGGGTTGACCCCAACAGCCTGTTCTGCGCTGTGTTGCTCGGAAAACAAACAGGGGACTCACGGCACACACGCTCTCCCTCAGAAGGGAATTCATACGCGACGCTCTGAGGCCTCCGGAGAGCCGTAGAGGAGTTAAAGCACTCTATCGAGTCAGGGTTCATGGAGATGGCTGCACAGCAAACTTTGCTGATAGGAAACACTCGTGCTTACCTTGAGGACTCGGGTCACGTTTACTTCGCACTTTAGCTAGGGCAAGCCGTGGGATGAGCTCCTAGCAAGGCACTGGCGACCACCTGGATTCGTAGGAGAAAACTCCCTTTCTTCACTGAGGCATTCCTAGCAGTGACTAGAAGACGGGTAACAGCACTGCCTTTCAGTCAGCCTTGAGGCCGCCACTATCTGCCTTTCAAATGGGGGGAAATACTGCCTTTCTCCAGGCTTCTCAATTACACACCGGATCACCGAGCACATATACCTCTCTTCTCTGACAAGCCAAAGGAGGCCCTTGCAACACAATTCGGCCTTCTGCGATGAAACTTTGGGATGCAGTGTGTTCTGCATGTGCTGAGTGGCATAATCCTCTAAATGCCCTCAGGAGGCCTAGGTGATTTTGCATGTTCCAAATGCCTAACAAGGCTCAGGGTAAATCTCTACTTTCTTTCGGGCTGGACCTAAAGTCTACTTTCCGCCTCACTTAGAGAGACGTCGAGCACGAGTCCCCAAAGTGGATTGGAGCCCCGGTGGTTTCTTTCATGGCAGCTTAGGTGTCCTCCACGTGGCACACCGGCATGGAAAGAAAGCCTGCCCAAGAACCGTGCTCCTGGGGCTGTTTCAAAGCTGTGGAACGCTAGCCATAGAGAACAGATTAGTTCCCGGCCCTTTCACCTGCATAGTGAGGGAAGGTCCCAGAGCCGTGTATCCCTTGTTTGTGCTCAGAAGGCTTTTGCTACACGGTGCACATCCTCGGAAAGAAGTGCCCCCATGAGAGGCTTGAGCGCTGTGAGGCATACTAAAGCTAAAGCCGTCCATTGACTGAGACTTCCTGGAAACTGGTGCACCCCTGCCTCTGCTAATGGGAAAATGTGCACCTTACTTCGTGACTAGAGGTCACATTTAGTTGGCACTTTAGCTACAGTATGCTCTGGGCTGAGCTCCCAGGAAGGAACCGCAAGCGCCCGGGTTCTTTTGCAAAAGCTCACGGCTCCTCAGAGGCACCTGTGGAGTGAACAGTGTCCTGGTGGTGTGGTGTTCAGGCAGCTTGGAAGCTGCACCGTAGTTGCTTTCCAAAGGGGGAGAGTCGGGCTTCTCCCCCAAGCTCCAGTTTCCAACTTGACCCCACAGCGCATGTACCGGCACTCTCTGACTGACTACTGGAGACTTTTGGCCACATGGGGCCTTTCTCTGATCACACTTCATTGCAGGCGGGGTCTTTTGCATGCCGTGCATAGCATTACCCGCTTAATGACTTAGTCAGGCCTAGGTGACTTTGGATCGTCCAACTGTCTCACAAGTTGACCGTTTTTTCTCTTCTTTCTGTCAGGCTGGACCTACAGTGTACCTTGTGTCACAATAGAGAGATGACAGGTAAGAGTCGCCAGGGGGCTCTGTAGGCTCAGGGATTCTTTCAGTGCAGCTCAGAGGGCCTCCACAGAGGGAGAGCCACGTTGATTGTAATACTGGCAAAAACGTTGTCCTGGGGCTGCTTTACAGTGGTAGAAATCAAGCTATGCAAGCGAGGAGCAGTTCATTGCCCTTCCCTCTGCATAGAAAGGGTTGACCCCAACAGCCTGTTCTGCGCTGTGTTGCTCGGAAAACAAACAGGGGACTCACGGCACACACGCTCTCCCTCAGAAGGGAATTCATACGCGACTCTCTGAGGCCTCCGGAGAGCCGTAGAGGAGTTAAAGCACGCTATCGAGTCAGGGTTCATGGAGATGGCTGCACAGCAAACTTTGCTGTTAGGAAACACTCGTGCTTACCTTGAGGACTCGGGTCACGTTTACTTCGCACTTTAGCTAGGGCAAGCGGTGGGATGAGCTCCTAGCAAGGCACTGGCGACGACCTGGATTCGTAGGAGAAAACTCCCTTTCTTCACTGAGGCATTCCTAGCAGTGACTAGAAGACGGGTAACAGCACTGCCTTTCAGTCAGCCTTGAGGCCACCACTATCTGCCTTTCAAATGGGGGGAAATACTGCCTTTCTCCAGGCTTCTCAATTACACACCGGATCACCCAGCACATATACCTCTCTTCTCTGACAAGCCAAAGGAGGCCCTTGGACCACAATTCGGCCTTCTACGATGAAACTTTGGGATGCAGTGTGTTCTGCATGTGCTGAGTGGCAGAATCCTCTAAATGCCCTCAGGAGGCCTAGGTGACTTTGCATGTTCCAAATGCCTAGCAAAGCTCAGGGTAAATCTCTACTTTCTTTCGTGCTGGACCTAAAGTCTACTTTCCGCCTCACTTAGAGAGACGTCGAGCACGAGTCCCCAAAGTGGATTGGAGCCCCGGTGGTTTCTTTCAGGGCAGCTTAGGTGTCCTCAACGTGGCACACCCGCATGGAAAGAAAGCCTGCCCAAGAACCGTGCTCCTGGGGCTCTTTCAAAGCTGTGGAACGCTAGCCATAGAGGACAGATTAGTTCCCGGCCCTTTCACCTGCATAGTGAGGGATGGTCCCAGAGCCGTGTATCCCTTGTTTGTGCTCAGAAGGCTTTTGCTACACGGTGCACATCCTCGGAAAGAAGTGCCCCCGAGAGAGGCTTGAGCGCTGTGAGGCATACTAAAGCTAAAGCCGTCCATTGACTGAGACTTCCTGGAAACTGGTGCACCCCGCCTCTGCTAATGGGAAAATGTGCACTTTACTTCGTGACTAGAGGTCACATTTAGTTGGCACTTTAGCTACAGTATGCTCTGGGCTGAGCTCCCAGGAAGGAACCGCAATCGCCCGGTTTCTTCTGCAAAAGCTCACTGCTCCTCAGAGGCATCTGTGGAGTGAACAGTGTCCTGGTGGTGTGGTGTTCAGGCAGCTTGGAAGCTGCACCCTAGTTGCTTTCCAAAGGGGGAGAGTCGGGCTTCTCCCCCATGCTCCAGTTTCCAACTTGACCCCACAGCGCATTTACCGGCACTCTCTGACTGACTACTGGAGACTTTTGGCCACACGGGGTCTTTCTCTGATCACACTTCGTTGCAGGCGGGGTCTTTTGCATGCCGTGCATAGCATTACCCGCTTACTGACTTAGTCAGGCCTAGGTGACTTTGGATCGTCCAAATGTCTCACAAGTTGACCGTTTTTTCTCTTCTTTCTGTCAGGCTGGACCTACAGTGTACCTTGTGTCACAATAGAGAGATGACAGGTAAGAGTCGCCAGGGGGCTCTGTAGGCTCAGGGATTCTTTCAGTGCGGCTCAGAGGGCCTCCACAGAGGGAGAGCCACGTTGATTGTAATACTGGCAAAAACGTTGTCCTGGGGCTGCTTTACTGCGGTAGAAATCAAGCTATGCAAGCGAGGAGCAGTTCATTGCCCTTCCCTCTGCATAGAAAGGGTTGACCCCAACAGCCTGTTCTGCGCTGTGTTGCTCGGAAAACAAACAGGGGACTCACGGCACACACGCTCTCCCTCAGAAGGGAATTCATACGCGACTCTCTGAGGCCTCCGGAGAGCCGTAGAGGAGTTAAAGCACTCTATCGAGTCAGGGTTCATGGAGATGGCTGCACAGCAAACTTTGCTGATAGTAAACACTCGTGCTTACCTTGAGGACTCGGGTCACGTTTACTTCGCACTTTAGCTAGGGCAAGCCGTGGGATGAGCTCCTGGCAAGGCACTGGCGACCACCTGGATTCGTAGGAGAAAACTCCCTTTCTTCACTGAGGCATTCCTAGCAGTGACTAGAAGACGGGTAACAGCACTGCCTTTCAGTCAGCCTTGAGGCCGCCACTATCTGCCTTTCAAATGGGGGGAAATACTGCCTTTCTCCAGGATTCTCAATTACACACCGGATCACCCAGCACATATACCTCCCTTCTCTGACAAGCCAAAGGAGGCCCTTGCAACACAATTCGGCCTTCTGCGATGAAACTTTGGGATGCAGTGTGTTCTGCATGTGCTGAGTGGCATAATCCTCTAAATGCCCTCAGGAGGCCTAGGTGACTTTGCATGTTCCAAATGCCTAGCAAAGCTCAGGGTAAATCTCTACTTTCTTTCGGGCTGGACCTAAAGTCTACTTTCCGCCTCACTTAGAGAGACGTCGAGCACGAGTCCCCAAAGTGGATTGGAGCCCCGGTGGTTTCTTTCAGGGCAGCTTAGGTGTCCTCCACGTGGCACACCGGCATGGAAAGAAAGCCTGCCCAAGAACCGTGCTCCTGGGGCTGTTTCAAAGCTTTGGAACGCTAGCCATAGAGAACAGATTAGTTCCCGGCCCTTTCACCTGCATAGTGAGGGAAGGTCCCAGAGCCGTGTATCCCTTGTTTGTGCTCAGAAGGCTTTTGCTACACGGTGCACATCCTCGGAAAGAAGTGCCCCCGTGAGAGGCTTGAGCGCTGTGAGGCATACTAAAGCTAAAGCCGTCCATTGACTGAGACTTCCTGGAAACTGGTGCACCCCTGCCTCTGCTAATGGGAAAATGTGCACCTTACTTCGTGACTAGAGGTCACATTTAGTTGGCACTTTAGCTACAGTATGCTCTGGGCTGAGCTCCCAGGAAGGAACCGCAAGCGCCCGGTTTCTTCTGCAAAAGCTCACTGCTCCTCAGAGGCATCTGTGGAGTGAACAGTGTCCTGGTGGTGTGGTGTTCAGGCAGCTTGGAAGCTGCACCCTAGTTGCTTTCCAAAGGGGGAGAGTCGGGCTTCTCCCCCGTGCTCCAGTTTCCAACTTGACCCCACAGCGCATTTACCGGCACTCTCTGACTGACTACTGGAGACTTTTGGCCACACGGGGCCTTTCTCTGATCACACTTCGTTGCAGGTGGGGTCTTTTGCATGCCGTGCATAGCATTACCCGCTTAATGACTTAGTCAGGCCTAGGTGACTTTGGATCGTCCAACTGTCTCACAAGTTGTCCGGTTTTTCTCTTCTTTCTGTCAGGCTGGACCTACAGTGTACCTTGTGTCACAATAGAGAGATGACAGGTAAGAGTCGCCAGGGGGCTCTGTAGGCTCAGGGATTCTTTCAGTGCAGCTCAGAGGGCCTCCACAGAGGGAGAGCCACGTTGATTGTAATACTGGCAAAAACGTTGTCCTGGGGCTGCTTTACAGTGGTAGAAATCAAGCTATGCAAGCGAGGAGCAGTTCATTGCCCTTCCCTCTGCATAGAAAGGGTTGACCCCAACAGCCTGTTCTGCGCTGTGTTGCTCGGAAAACAAACAGGGGACTCACGGCAAACACGCTCTCCCTCAGAAGGGAATTCATACGCGACGCTCTGAGGCCTCCGGAGAGCCGTAGAGGAGTTAAAGCACTCTATCGAGTCAGGGTTCATGGAGATGGCTGCACAGCAAACTTTGCTGATAGGAAACACTCGTGCTCACCTTGAGGCCTCGGGTCACGTTTACTTCGCACTTTAGCTAGGGCAAGCCGTGGGATGAGCTCCTAGCAAGGCACTGGCGACCACCTGGATTCGTAGGAGAAAACTCCCTTTCTTCACTGAGGCATTCCTAGCAGTGACTAGAAGACGGGTAACAGCACTGCCTTTCAGTCAGCCTTGAGGCCGCCACTATCTGCCTTTCAAATGGGGGGAAATACTGCCTTTCTCCAGGCTTCTCAATTACACACCGGATCACCGAGCACATATACCTCTCTTCTCTGACAAGCCAAAGGAGGCCCTTGCAACACAATTCGGCCTTCTGCGATGAAACTTTGGGATGCAGTGTGTTCTGCATGTGCTGAGTGGCATAATCCTCTAAATGCCCTCAGGAGGCCTAGGTGACTTTGCATGTTCCAAATGCCTAGCAAGGCTCAGGGTAAAACTCTAGTTTCTTTCGGGCTGGACCTAAAGTCTACTTTCCGCCTCACTTAGAGAGACGTCGAGCACGAGTCCCCAAAGTGGATTGGAGCCCCGGTGGTTTCTTTCAGGGCAGCTTAGGTGTCCTCCACGTGGCACACCCGCATGGAAAGAAAGCCTGCCCAAGAACCGTGCTCCTGGGGCTGTTTCAAAGCTGTGGAACGCTAGCCATAGAGAACAGATTAGTTCCCGGCCCTTTCACCTGCATAGTGAGGGATGGTCCCAGAGCCGTGTATCCCTTGTTTGTGCTCAGAAGGCTTTTGCTACACGGTGCACATCCTCGGAAAGAAGTGCCCCCGTGAGAGGCTTGAGCGCTGTGAGGCATACTAAAGCTATAGCCGTCCATTGACTGAGACTTCCTGGAAACTGGTGCACCCCTGCCTCTGCTAATGGGAAAATGTGCACCTTACTTCGTGACTAGAGGTCACATTTAGTTGGCACTTTAGCTACAGTATGCTCTGGGCTGAGCTCCCAGGAAAGAACCGCAAGCGCCCCGTTTCTTTTGCAAAAGCTCACTGCTCCTCATAGGCATCTGTGGAGTGAACAGTGTCCTGGTGGTGTGGTGTTCAGGCAGCTTGGAAGCTGCACCGTAGTTGCTTTCCAAAGGGGGAGAGTCGGGCTTCTCCCCCATGCTCCAGTTTCCAACTTGACCCCACAGCGCAATTACCGGCACTCTCTGACTGACTACTGGAGACTTTTGGCCACACGGGGCCTTTCTCTGATCACACTTCGTTGCAGGCGGGGTCTTTTGCATGCCGTGCATAGCATTACCCGCTTACTGACTTAGTCAGGCCTAGGTGATTTTGGATCGTCCAAATGTCTCACAAGTTGACCGTATTTTCTCTTCTTTCTGTCAGGCTGGACCTACAGTGTACCTTGTGTCACAATAGAGAGATGACAGGTAAGAGTCGCCAGGGGGCTCTGTAGGCTCAGGGATTCTTTCAGTGCAGCTCAGAGGGCCTCCACAGAGGGAGAGCCACGTTGATTGTAATACTGGCAAAAACGTTGTCCTGGGGCTGCTTTACAGCGGTAGAAATCAAGCTATGCAAGCGAGGAGCAGTTCATTGCCCTTCCCTCTGCATAGAAAGGGTTGACCCCAACAGCCTGTTCTGCGCTGTGTTGCTCGGAAAACAAACAGGGGACTCACGGCACACACGCTCTCCCTCAGAAGGGAATTCATACGCGACGCTCTGAGGCCTCCGGAGAGCCGTAGAGGAGTTAAAGCACTCTATCGAGTCAGGGTTCATGGAGATGGCTGCACAGCAAACTTTGCTGATAGGAAACACTCGTGCTTACCTTGAGGACTCGGGTCACGTTTACTTCGCACTTTAGCTAGGGCAAGCCGTGGGATGAGCTCCTAGCAAGGCACTGGCGACCACCTGGATTCGTAGGAGAAAACTCCCTTTCTTCACTGAGGCATTCCTAGCAGTGACTAGAAGACGGGTAACAGCACTGCCTTTCAGTCAGCCTTGAGGCCGCCACTATCTGCCTTTCAAATGGGGGGAAATACTGCCTTTCTCCAGGCTTCTCAATTACACACCGGATCACCGAGCACATATACCTCTCTTCTCTGACAAGCCAAAGGAGGCCCTTGCAACACAATTCGGCCTTCTGCGATGAAACTTTGGGATGCAGTGTGTTCTGCATGTGCTGAGTGGCATAATCCTCTAAATGCCCTCAGGAGGTCTAGGTGACTTTGCATGTTTCAAATGCCTAGCAAGGCTCAGGGTAAAACTCTAGTTTCTTTCGGGCTGGACCTAAAGTCTACTTTCCGCCTCACTTAGAGAGACGTCGAGCACGAGTCCCCAAAGTGGATTGGAGCCCCGGTGGTTTCTTTCAGGGCAGCTTAGGTGTCCTCCACGTGGCACACCCGCATGGAAAGAAAGCCTGCCCAAGAACCGTGCTCCTGGGGCTGTTTCAAAGCTGTGGAACGCTAGCCATAGAGAACAGATTAGTTCCCGGCCCTTTCACCTGCATAGTGAGGGATGGTCCCAGAGCCGTGTATCCCTTGTTTGTGCTCAGAAGGCTTTTGCTACACGGTGCACATCCTCGGAAAGAAGTGCCCCCGTGAGAGGCTTGAGCGCTGTGAGGCATACTAAAGCTAAAGCCGTCCATTGACTGAGACTTCCTGGAAACTGGTGCACCCCTGCCTCTGCTAATGGGAAAATGTGCACCTTACTTCGTGACTAGAGGTCACATTTAGTTGGCACTTTAGCTACAGTATGCTCTGGGCTGAGCTCCCAGGAAGGAACCGCAAGCGCCCGGTTTCTTCTGCAAAAGCTCACTGCTCCTCAGAGGCATCTGTGGAGTGAACAGTGTCCTGGTGGTGTGGTGTTCAGGCAGCTTGGAAGCTGCACCCTAGTTGCTTTCCAAAGGGGGAGAGTCGGGCTTCTCCCCCGTGCTCCAGTTTCCAACTTGACCCCACAGCGCATTTACCGGCACTCTCTGACTGACTACTGGAGACTTTTGGCCACACGGGGCCTTTCTCTGATCACACTTCGTTGCAGGTGGGGTCTTTTGCATGCCGTGCATAGCATTACCCGCTTAATGACTTAGTCAGGCCTAGGTGACTTTGGATCGTCCAACTGTCTCACAAGTTGTCCGGTTTTTCTCTTCTTTCTGTCAGGCTGGACCTACAGTGTACCTTGTGTCACAATAGAGAGATGACAGGTAAGAGTCGCCAGGGGGCTCTGTAGGCTCAGGGATTCTTTCAGTGCAGCTCAGAGGGCCTCCACAGAGGGAGAGCCACGTTGATTGTAATACTGGCAAAAACGTTGTCCTGGGGCTGCTTTACAGTGGTAGAAATCAAGCTATGCAAGCGAGGAGCAGTTCATTGCCCTTCCCTCTGCATAGAAAGGGTTGACCCCAACAGCCTGTTCTGCGCTGTGTTGCTCGGAAAACAAACAGGGGACTCACGGCAAACACGCTCTCCCTCAGAAGGGAATTCATACGCGACGCTCTGAGGCCTCCGGAGAGCCGTAGAGGAGTTAAAGCACTCTATCGAGTCAGGGTTCATGGAGATGGCTGCACAGCAAACTTTGCTGATAGGAAACACTCGTGCTCACCTTGAGGCCTCGGGTCACGTTTACTTCGCACTTTAGCTAGGGCAAGCCGTGGGATGAGCTCCTAGCAAGGCACTGGCGACCACCTGGATTCGTAGGAGAAAACTCCCTTTCTTCACTGAGGCATTCCTAGCAGTGACTAGAAGACGGGTAACAGCACTGCCTTTCAGTCAGCCTTGAGGCCGCCACTATCTGCCTTTCAAATGGGGGGAAATACTGCCTTTCTCCAGGCTTCTCAATTACACACCGGATCACCGAGCACATATACCTCTCTTCTCTGACAAGCCAAAGGAGGCCCTTGCAACACAATTCGGCCTTCTGCGATGAAACTTTGGGATGCAGTGTGTTCTGCATGTGCTGAGTGGCATAATCCTCTAAATGCCCTCAGGAGGCCTAGGTGACTTTGCATGTTCCAAATGCCTAGCAAGGCTCAGGGTAAAACTCTAGTTTCTTTCGGGCTGGACCTAAAGTCTACTTTCCGCCTCTCTTAGAGAGACGTCGAGCACGAGTCCCCAAAGTGGATTGGAGCCCCGGTGGTTTCTTTCAGGGCAGCTTAGGTGTCCTCCACGTGGCACACCCGCATGGAAAGAAAGCCTGCCCAAGAACCGTGCTCCTGGGGCTGTTTCAAAGCTGTGGAACGCTAGCCATAGAGAACAGATTAGTTCCCGGCCCTTTCACCTGCATAGTGAGGGATGGTCCCAGAGCCGTGTATCCCTTGTTTGTGCTCAGAAGGCTTTTGCTACACGGTGCACATCCTCGGAAAGAAGTGCCCCCGTGAGAGGCTTGAGCGCTGTGAGGCATACTAAAGCTATAGCCGTCCATTGACTGAGACTTCCTGGAAACTGGTGCACCCCTGCCTCTGCTAATGGGAAAATGTGCACCTTACTTCGTGACTAGAGGTCACATTTAGTTGGCACTTTAGCTACAGTATGCTCTGGGCTGAGCTCCCAGGAAAGAACCGCAAGCGCCCCGTTTCTTTTGCAAAAGCTCACTGCTCCTCATAGGCATCTGTGGAGTGAACAGTGTCCTGGTGGTGTGGTGTTCAGGCAGCTTGGAAGCTGCACCGTAGTTGCTTTCCAAAGGGGGAGAGTCGGGCTTCTCCCCCATGCTCCAGTTTCCAACTTGACCCCACAGCGCAATTACCGGCACTCTCTGACTGACTACTGGAGACTTTTGGCCACACGGGGCCTTTCTCTGATCACACTTCGTTGCAGGCGGGGTCTTTTGCATGCCGTGCATAGCATTACCCGCTTACTGACTTAGTCAGGCCTAGGTGATTTTGGATCGTCCAAATGTCTCACAAGTTGACCGTATTTTCTCTTCTTTCTGTCAGGCTGGACCTACAGTGTACCTTGTGTCACAATAGAGAGATGACAGGTAAGAGTCGCCAGGGGGCTCTGTAGGCTCAGGGATTCTTTCAGTGCAGCTCAGAGGGCCTCCACAGAGGGAGAGCCACGTTGATTGTAATACTGGCAAAAACGTTGTCCTGGGGCTGCTTTACAGCGGTAGAAATCAAGCTATGCAAGCGAGGAGCAGTTCATTGCCCTTCCCTCTGCATAGAAAGGGTTGACCCCAACAGCCTGTTCTGCGCTGTGTTGCTCGGAAAACAAACAGGGGACTCACGGCACACACGCTCTCCCTCAGAAGGGAATTCATACGCGACGCTCTGAGGCCTCCGGAGAGCCGTAGAGGAGTTAAAGCACTCTATCGAGTCAGGGTTCATGGAGATGGCTGCACAGCAAACTTTGCTGATAGGAAACACTCGTGCTTACCTTGAGGACTCGGGTCACGTTTACTTCGCACTTTAGCTAGGGCAAGCCGTGGGATGAGCTCCTAGCAAGGCACTGGCGACCACCTGGATTCGTAGGAGAAAACTCCCTTTCTTCACTGAGGCATTCCTAGCAGTGACTAGAAGACGGGTAACAGCACTGCCTTTCAGTCAGCCTTGAGGCCGCCACTATCTGCCTTTCAAATGGGGGGAAATACTGCCTTTCTCCAGGCTTCTCAATTACACACCGGATCACCGAGCACATATACCTCTCTTCTCTGACAAGCCAAAGGAGGCCCTTGCAACACAATTCGGCCTTCTGCGATGAAACTTTGGGATGCAGTGTGTTCTGCATGTGCTGAGTGGCATAATCCTCTAAATGCCCTCAGGAGGTCTAGGTGACTTTGCATGTTTCAAATGCCTAGCAAGGCTCAGGGTAAAACTCTAGTTTCTTTCGGGCTGGACCTAAAGTCTACTTTCCGCCTCACTTAGAGAGACGTCGAGCACGAGTCCCCAAAGTGGATTGGAGCCCCGGTGGTTTCTTTCAGGGCAGCTTAGGTGTCCTCCACGTGGCACACCCGCATGGAAAGAAAGCCTGCCCAAGAACCGTGCTCCTGGGGCTGTTTCAAAGCTGTGGAACGCTAGCCATAGAGAACAGATTAGTTCCCGGCCCTTTCACCTGCATAGTGAGGGATGGTCCCAGAGCCGTGTATCCCTTGTTTGTGCTCAGAAGGCTTTTGCCACACGGTGCACATCCTCAGACAGAAGTGCCCCCGTGAGACGCTTGAGCGCTGTGAGGCATACTAAAGCTAAAGCCGTCCATTGACTGAGACTTCCTGGAAACTGGTGCACCCCTGCCTCTGCTAATGGGAAAATGTGCACCTTACTTCGTGACTAGAGGTCACATTTAGTTGGCACTTTACCTACAGTATGCTCTGAGCTGAGCTCCCAGGAAGGAACCGCAAGCGCCCGGTTTCTCTTGGAAAAGCTCACTGCTCCTCATAGGCATCTGTGGAGTGAACAGTGTCCTGGTGGTGTGGTGTTCAGGCAGCTTGGAAGCTGCACCGTAGTTGCTTTCCAAAGGGGGAGAGTCGGGCTTCTCCCCCATGCTCCAGTTTCCAACTTGACCCCACAGCGCATGTACCGGGACTCTCTGACTGACTACTGGAGACTTTTGGCCACACGGGGCCTTTCTCTGATCACACTTCGTTGCAGGCGGGGTCTTTTGCATGCCGTGCATAGCATTACCCGCTTACTGACTTAGTCAGGCCTAGGTGACTTTGGATCGTCCAAATGTCTCACAAGTTGACCGTTTTTTCTCTTCTTTCTGTCAGGCTGGACCTACAGTGTACCTTGTGTCACAATAGAGAGATGACAGGTAAGAGTCACCAGGGGGCTCTGTAGGCTCAGGGATTCTTTCAGTGCAGCTCAGAGGGCCTCCACAGAGGGAGAGCCACGTTGATTGTAATACTGGCAAAAACGTTGTCCTGGGGCTGCTTTACAGCGGTAGAAATGAAGCTATGCAAGCGAGGAGCAGTTCATTGCCCTTCCCTCTGCATAGAAAGGGTTGACCCCAACAGCCTGTTCTGCGCTGTGTTGCTCGGAAAACAAACAGGGGACTCACGGCACACACGCTCTCCCTCAGAAGGGAATTCATACGCGACGCTCTGAGGCCTCCGGAGAGCCGTAGAGGAGTTAAAGCACTCTATCGAGTCAGGGTTCTTGGAGATGGCTGCACAGCAAACTTTGCTGTTAGGAAACACTCGTGCTTACCTTGAGGACTCGGGTCACGTTTACTTCGCACTTTAGCTAGGGCAAGCGGTGGGATGAGCTCCTAGCAAGGCACTGGCGACGACCTGGATTCGTAGGAGAAAACTCCCTTTCTTCACTGAGGCATTCCTAGCAGTGACTAGAAGACGGGTAACAGCACTGCCTTTCAGTCAGCCTTGAGGCCACCACTATCTGCCTTTCAAATGGGGGGAAATACTGCCTTTCTCCAGGCTTCTCAATTACACACCGGATCACCCAGCACATATACCTCCCTTCTCTGACAAGCCAAAGGAGGCCCTTGGAACACAATTCGGCCTTCTACGATGAAACTTTGGGATGCAGTGTGTTCTGCATGTGCAGAGTGGCAGAATCCTCTAAATGCCCTCAGGAGGCCTAGGTGACTTTGCATGTTCCAAATGCCTAGCAAAGCTCAGGGTAAATCTCTACTTTCTTTCGGGCTGGACCTAAAGTCTACTTTCCGCCTCACTTAGAGAGACGTCGAGCACGAGTCCCCAAAGTGGATTGGAGCCCCGGTGGTTTCTTTCAGGGCAGCTTAGGTGTCCTCAACGTGGCACACCCGCATGGAAAGAAAGCCTGCCCAAGAACCGTGCTCCTGGGGCTGTTTCAAAGCTGTGGAACGCTAGCCATAGAGAACAGATTAGTTCCCGGCCCTTTCACCTGCATAGTGAGGGATGGTCCCAGAGCCGTGTATCCCTTGTTTGTGCTCAGAAGGCTTTTGCTACACGGTGCACATCCTCGGAAAGAAGTGCCCCCGTGAGAGGCTTGAGCGCTGTGAGGCATACTAAAGCTAAAGCCGTCCATTGACTGAGACTTCCTGGAAACTGCTGCACCCCGCCTCTGCTAATGGGAAAATGTGCACTTTACTTCGTGACTAGAGGTCACATTTAGTTGGCACTTTAGCTACAGTATGCTCTGGGCTGAGCTCCCAGGAAGGAACCGCAATCGCCCGGTTTCTCTTGGAAAAGCTCACTGCTCCTCATAGGCATCTGTGGAGTGAACAGTGTCCTGGTGGTGTGGTGTTCAGGCAGCTTGGAAGCTGCACCGTAGTTGCTTTCCAAAGGGGGAGAGTCGGGCTTCTCCCCCATGCTCCAGTTTCCAACTTGACCCCACAGCGCATTTACCGGCACTCTCTGACTGACTACTGGAGACTTTTGACCACACGGGGCCTTTCTCTGATCACACTTCGTTGCAGGCGGGGTCTTTTGCATGCCGTGCATAGCATTACCCGCTTACTGACTTAGTCAGGCCTAGGTGACTTTGGATCGTCCAAATGTCTCACAAGTTGACCGTTTTTTCTCTTCTTTCTGTCAGGCTGGACCTACAGTGTACCTTGTGTCACAATAGAGAGATGACAGGTAAGAGTCGCCAGGGGGCTCTGTAGGCTCAGGGATTCTTTCAGTGCAGCTCAGAGGGCCTCCACAGAGGGAGAGCCACGTTGATTGTAATACTGGCAAAAACGTTGTCCTGGGGCTGCTTTACAGCGGTAGAAATCAAGCTATGCAAGCGAGGAGCAGTTCATTGCCCTTCCCTCTGCATAGAAAGGGTTGACCCCAACAGCCTGTTCTGCGCTGTGTTGCTCGGAAAACAAACAGGGGACTCACGGCACACACGCTCTCCCTCAGAAGGGAATTCATACGCGACGCTCTGAGGCCTCCGGAGAGCCGTAGAGGAGTTAAAGCACTCTATCGAGTCAGGGTTCATGGAGATGGCTGCACAGCAAACTTTGCTGATAGGAAACACTCGTGCTTACCTTGAGGACTCGGGTCACGTTTACTTCGCACTTTAGCTAGGGCAAGCCGTGGGATGAGCTCCTGGCAAGGCACTGGCGACCACCTGGATTCGTAGGAGAAAACTCCCTTTCTTCACTGAGGCATTCCTAGCAGTGACTAGAAGACGGGTAACAGCACTGCCTTTCAGTCAGCCTTGAGGCCGCCACTATCTGCCTTTCAAATGGGGGGAAATACTGCCTTTCTCCAGGCTTCTCAATTACACACCGGATCACCCAGCACATATACCTCCCTTCTCTGACAAGCCAAAGGAGGCCCTTGCAACACAATTCGGCCTTCTGCGATGAAACTTTGGGATGCAGTGTGTTCTGCAAGTGCTGAGTGGCATAATCCTCTAAATGCCCTCAGGAGGCCTAGGTGACTTTGCATGTTCCAAATGCCTAGCAAAGCTCAGGGTAAATCTCTACTTTCTTTCGGGCTGGACCTAAAGTCTACTTTCCGCCTCACTTAGAGAGACGTCGAGCACGAGTCCCCAAAGTGGATTGGAGCCCCGGTGGTTTCTTTCAGGGCAGCTTAGGTGTCCTCCACGTGGCACACCGGCATGGAAAGAAAGCCTGCCCAAGAACCGTGCTCCTGGGCCTGTTTCAAAGCTGTGGAACGCTAGCCATAGAGAACAGATTAGTTCCCGGCCCTTTCACCTGCATAGTGAGGGATGGTCCCAGAGCCGTGTATCCCTTGTTTGTGCTCAGAAGGCTTTTGCTACACGGTGCACATCCTCGGAAAGAAGTGCCCCCGTGAGAGGCTTGAGCGCTGTGAGGCATACTAAAGCTAAAGCCGTCCATTGACTGAGACTTCCTGGAAACTGGTGCACCCCTGCCTCTGCTAATGGGAAAATGTGCACCTTACTTCGTGACTAGAGGTCACATTTAGTTGGCACTTTAGCTACAGTATGCTCTGGGCTGAGCTCCCAGGAAAGAACCGCAAGCGCCCCGTTTCTTTTGCAAAAGCTCACTGCTCCTCATAGGCATCTGTGGAGTGAACAGTGTCCTGGTGGTGTGGTGTTCAGGCAGCTTGGAAGCTGCACCGTAGTTGCTTTCCAAAGGGGGAGAGTCGGGCTTCTCCCCCATGCTCCAGTTTCCAACTTGACCCCACAGCGCATTTACCGGCACTCTCTGACTGACTACTGGAGACTTTTGGCCACACGGGGCCTTTCTCTGATCACACTTCGTTGCAGGCGGGGTCTTTTGCATGCCGTGCATAGCATTACCCGCTTACTGACTTAGTCAGGCCTAGGTGACTTTGGATCGTCCAAATGTCTCACAAGTTGACCGTTTTTTCTCTTCTTTCTGTCAGGCTGGACCTACAGTGTACCTTGTGTCACAATAGAGAGATGACAGGTAAGAGTCGCCAGGGGGCTCTGTAGGCTCAGGGATTCTTTCAGTGCAGCTCAGAGGGCCTCCAGAGAGGGAGAGCCACGTTGATTGTAATACTGGCAAAAACGTTGTCCTGGGGCTGCTTTACAGCGGTAGAAATCAAGCTATGCAAGCGAGGAGCAGTTCATTGCCCTTCCCTCTGCATAGAAAGGGTTGACCCCAACAGCCTGTTCTGCGCTGTGTTGCTCGGAAAACAAACAGGGGACTCACGGCACACACGCTCTCCCTCAGAAGGGAATTCATACGCGACGCTCTGAGGCCTCCGGAGAGCCGTAGAGGAGTTAAAGCACTCTATCGAGTCAGGGTTCATGGAGATGGCTGCACAGCAAACTTTGCTGATAGGAAACACTCGTGCTTACCTTGAGGACTCGGGTCACGTTTACTTCGCACTTTAGCTAGGGCAAGCCGTGGGATGAGCTCCTAGCAAGGCACTGGCGACCACCTGGATTCGTAGGAGAAAACTCCCTTTCTTCACTGAGGCATTCCTAGCAGTGACTAGAAGACGGGTAACAGCACTGCCTTTCAGTCAGCCTTGAGGCCGCCACTATCTGCCTTTCAAATGGGGGGAAATACTGCCTTTCTCCAGGCTTCTCAATTACACACCGGATCACCCAGCACATATACCTCTCTTCTCTGACAAGCCAAAGGAGGCCCTTGCAACACAATTCGGCCTTCTGCGATGAAACTTTGGGATGCAGTGTGTTCTGCATGTGCTGAGTGGCATAATCCTCTAAATGCCCTCAGGAGGCCTAGGTGACTTTGCATGTTCCAAATGCCTAACAAGCCTCAGGGTAAATCTCTACTTTCTTTCGGGCTGGACCTAAAGTCTACTTTCCGCCTCACTTAGAGAGACGTCGAGCACGAGTCCCCAAAGTGGATTGGAGCCCCGGTGGTTTCTTTCAGGGCAGCTTAGGTGTCCTCCACGTGGCAGACCCGCATGGAAAGAAAGCCTGCCCAAGAACCGTGCTCCTGGGGCTCTTTCAAAGCTGTGGAACGCTAGCCATAGAGAACAGATTAGTTCCCGGCCCTTTCACCTGCATAGTGAGGGATGGTCCCAGAGCCGTGTATCCCTTGTTTGTGCTCAGAAGGCTTTTGCTACACGGTGCACATCCTCGGAAAGAAGTGCCCCCGTGAGAGGCTTGAGCGCTGTGAGGCATACTAAAGCTAAAGCCGTCCATTGACTGAGACTTCCTGGAAACTGGTGCACCCCTGCCTCTGCTAATGGGAAAATGTGCACCTTACTTCGTGACTAGAGGTCACATTTAGTTGGCACTTTAGCTACAGTATGCTCTGGGCTGAGCTCCCAGGAAGGAACCGCAAGCGCCCGGTTTCTTCTGCAAATGCTCACTGCTCCTCAGAGACATCTGTGGAGTGAACAGTGTCCTGGTGGTGTGGTGTTCAGGCAGCTTGGAAGCTGCACCGTAGTTGCTTTCCAAAGGGGGAGAGTCGGGCTTCTCCCCCATGCTCCAGTTTCCAACTTGACCCCACAGCGCATTTACCGGCACTCTCTGACTGACTACTGGAGACTTTTGGCCACACGGGGCCTTTCTCTGATCACACTTCGTTGCAGGCGGGGTCTTTTGCATGCCGTGCATAGCATTACCCGCTTACTGACTTAGTCAGGCCTAGGTGACTTTGGATCGTCCAAATGTCTCACAAGTTGACCGTTTTTTCTCTTCTTTCTGTCAGGCTGGACCTACAGTGTACCTTGTGTCACAATAGAGAGATGACAGGTAAGAGTCGCCAGGGGGCTCTGTAGGCTCAGGGATTCTTTCAGTGCAGCTCAGAGGGCCTCCACAGAGGGAGAGCCACGTTGATTGTAATACTGGCAACAACGTTGTCCTGGGGCTGCTTTACAGCGGTAGAAATCAAGCTATGCAAGCGAGGAGCAGTTCATTGCCCTTCCCTCTGCATAGAAAGGGTTGACCCCAACAGCCTGTTCTGCGCTGTGTTGCTCGGAAAACAAACAGGGGACTCACGGCACACACGCTCTCCCTCAGAAGGGAATTCATACGCGACGCTCTGAGGCCTCCGGAGAGCCGTAGAGGAGTTAAAGCACTCTATCGAGTCAGGGTTCATGGAGATGGCTGCACAGCAAACTTTGCTGATAGGAAACACTCGTGCTTACCTTGAGGACTCGGGTCACGTTTACTTCGCACTTTAGCTAGGGCAAGCCGTGGGATGAGCTCCTAGCAAGGCACTGGCGACCACCTGGATTCGTAGGAGAAAACTCCCTTTCTTCACTGAGGCATTCCTAGCAGTGACTAGAAGACGGGTAACAGCACTGCCTTTCAGTCAGCCTTGAGGCCGCCACTATCTGCCTTTCAAATGGGGGGAAATACTGCCTTTCTCCAGGCTTCTCAATTACACACCGGATCACCCAGCACATATACCTCTCTTCTCTGACAAGCCAAAGGAGGCCCTTGCAACACAATTCGGCCTTCTGCGATGAAACTTTGGGATGCAGTGTGTTCTGCATGTGCTGAGTGGCAGAATCCTCTAAATGCCCTCAGGAGGCCTAGGTGACTTTGCATGTTCCAAATGCCTAACAAGGCTCAGGGTAAATCTCTACTTTCTTTCGGGCTGGACCTAAAGTCTACTTTCCGCCTCACTTAGAGAGACGTCGAGCACGAGTCCCCAAAGTGGATTGGAGCCCCGGTGGTTTCTTTCAGGGCAGCTTAGGTGTCCTCCACGTGGCAGACCCGCATGGAAAGAAAGCCTGCCCAAGAACCGTGCTCCTGGGGCTCTTTCAAAGCTGTGGAACGCTAGCCATAGAGAACAGATTAGTTCCCGGCCCTTTCACCTGCATAGTGAGGGATGGTCCCAGAGCCGTGTATCCCTTGTTTGTGCTCAGAAGGCTTTTGCTACACGGTGCACATCCTCGGAAAGAAGTGCCCCCGTGAGAGGCTTGAGCGCTGTGAGGCATACTAAAGCTAAAGCCGTCCATTGACTGAGACTTCCTGGAAACTGGTGCACCCCTGCCTCTGCTAATGGGAAAATGTGCACCTTACTTCGTGACTAGAGGTCACATTTAGTTGGCACTTTAGCTACAGTATGCTCTGGGCTGAGCTCCCAGGAAGGAACCGCAAGCGCCCGGTTTCTTCTGCAAAAGCTCACTGCTCCTCAGAGACATCTGTGGAGTGAACAGTGTCCTGGTGGTGTGGTGTTCAGGCAGCTTGGAAGCTGCACCGTAGTTGCTTTCCAAAGGGGGAGAGTCGGGCTTCTCCCCCATGCTCCAGTTTCCAACTTGACCCCACAGCGCATTTACCGGCACTCTCTGACTGACTACTGGAGACTTTTGGCCACACGGGGCCTTTCTCTGATCACACTTCGTTGCAGGCGGGGTCTTTTGCATGCCGTGCATAGCATTACCCGCTTACTGACTTAGTCAGGCCTAGGTGACTTTGGATCGTCCAAATGTCTCACAAGTTGACCGTTTTTTCTCTTCTTTCTGTCAGGCTGGACCTACAGTGTACCTTGTGTCACAATAGAGAGATGACAGGTAAGAGTCGCCAGGGGGCTCTGTAGGCTCAGGGATTCTTTCAGTGCAGCTCAGAGGGCCTCCACAGAGGGAGAGCCATGTTGATTGTAATACTGGCAAAAACGTTGTCCTGGGGCTGCTTTACAGCGGTAGAAATCAAGCTATGCAAGCGAGGAGCAGTTCATTGCCCTTCCCTCTGCATAGAAAGGGTTGACCCCAACAGCCTGTTCTGCGCTGTGTTGCTCGGAAAACAAACAGGGGACTCACGGCACACACGCTCTCCCTCAGAAGGGAATTCATACGCGACGCTCTGAGGCCTCCGGAGAGCCGTAGAGGAGTTAAAGCACTCTATCGAGTCAGGGTTCATGGAGATGGCTGCACAGCAAACTTTGCTGATAGGAAACACTCGTGCTTACCTTGAGGACTCGGGTCACGTTTACTTCGCACTTTAGCTAGGGCAAGCCGTGGGATGAGCTCCTAGCAAGGCACTGGCGACCACCTGGATTCGTAGGAGAAAACTCCCTTTCTTCACTGAGGCATTCCTAGCAGTGACTAGAAGACGGGTAACAGCACTGCCTTTCAGTCAGCCTTGAGGCCGCCACTATCTGCCTTTCAAATGGGGGGAAATACTGCCTTTCTCCAGGCTTCTCAATTACACACCGGATCACCCAGCACATATACCTCTCTTCTCTGACAAGCCAAAGGAGGCCCTTGCAACACAATTCGGCCTTCTGCGATGAAACTTTGGGATGCAGTGTGTTCTGCATGTGCTGAGTGGCATAATCCTCTAAATGCCCTCAGGAGGCCTAGGTGACTTTGCATGTTCCAAATGCCTAACAAGGCTCAGGGTAAATCTCTACTTTCTTTCGGGCTGGACCTAAAGTCTACTTTCCGCCTCACTTAGAGAGACGTCGAGCACGAGTCCCCAAAGTGGATTGGAGCCCCGGTGGTTTCTTTCAGGGCAGCTTAGGTGTCCTCCACGTGGCACACCCGCATGGAAAGAAAGCCTGCCCAAGAACCGTGCTCCTGGGGCTCTTTCAAAGCTGTGGAACGCTAGCCATAGAGAACAGATTAGTTCCCGGCCCTTTCACCTGCATAGTGAGGGATGGTCCCAGAGCCGTGTATCCCTTGTTTGTGCTCAGAAGGCTTTTGCTACACGGTGCACATCCTCGGAAAGAAGTGCCCCCGTGAGAGGCTTGAGCGCTGTGAGGCATACTAAAGCTAAAGCCGTCCATTGACTGAGACTTCCTGGAAACTGGTGCACCCCTGCCTCTGCTAATGGGAAAATGTGCACCTTACTTCGTGACTAGAGGTCACATTTAGTTGGCACTTTAGCTACAGTATGCTCTGGGCTGAGCTCCCAGGAAAGAACCGCAAGCGCCCCGTTTCTTTTGCAAAAGCTCACTGCTCCTCATAGGCATCTGTGGAGTGAACAGTGTCCTGGTGGTGTGGTGTTCAGGCAGCTTGGAAGCTGCACCGTAGTTGCTTTCCAAAGGGGGAGAGTCGGGCTTCTCCCCCATGCTCCAGTTTCCAACTTGACCCCACAGCGCATTTACCGGCACTCTCTGACTGACTACTGGAGACTTTTGGCCACACGGGGCCTTTCTCTGATCACACTTCGTTGCAGGCGGGGTCTTTTGCATGCCGTGCATAGCATTACCCGCTTAATGACTTAGTCAGGCCTAGGTGACTTTGGATCGTCCAAATGTCTCACAAGTTGACCGTTTTTTCTCTTCTTTCTGTCAGGCTGGACCTACAGTGTACCTTGTGTCACAATAGAGAGATGACAGGTAAGAGTCGCCAGGGGGCTCTGTAGGCTCAGGGATTCTTTCAGTGCAGCTCAGAGGGCCTCCACAGAGGGAGAGCCACGTTGATTGTAATACTGGCAAAAACGTTGTCCTGGGGCTGCTTTACAGCGGTAGAAATCAAGCTATGCAAGCGAGGAGCAGTTCATTGCCCTTCCCTCTGCATAGAAAGGGTTGACCCCAACAGCCTGTTCTGCGCTGTGTTGCTCGGAAAACAAACAGGGGACTCACGGCACACACGCTCTCCCTCAGAAGGGAATTCATACGCGACGCTCTAAGGCCTCCGGAGAGCCGTAGAGGAGTTAAAGCACTCTATCGAGTCAGGGTTCATGGAGATGGCTGCACAGCAAACTTTGCTGATAGGAAACACTCGTGCTTACCTTGAGGACTCGGGTCACGTTTACTTCGCACTTTAGCTAGGGCAAGCCGTGGGATGAGCTCCTAGCAAGGCACTGGCGACCACCTGGATTCGTAGGAGAAAACTCCCTTTCTTCACTGAGGCATTCCTAGCAGTGACTAGAAGACGGGTAACAGCACTGCCTTTCAGTCAGCCTTGAGGCCGCCACTATCTGCCTTTCAAATGGGGGGAAATACTGCCTTTCTCCAGGCTTCTCAATTACACACCGGATCACCCAGCACATATACCTCTCTTCTCTGACAAGCCAAAGGAGGCCCTTGCAACACAATTCGGCCTTCTGCGATGAAACTTTGGGATGCAGTGTGTTCTGCATGTGCTGAGTGGCATAATCCTCTAAATGCCCTCAGGAGGCCTAGGTGACTTTGCATGTTCCAAATGCCTAACAAGGCTCAGGGTAAATCTCTACTTTCTTTCGGGCTGGACCTAAAGTCTACTTTCCGCCTCACTTAGAGAGACGTCGAGCACGAGTCCCCAAAGTGGATTGGAGCCCCGGTGGTTTCTTTCAGGGCAGCTTAGGTGTCCTCCACGTGGCAGACCCGCATGGAAAGAAAGCCTGCCCAAGAACCGTGCTCCTGGGGCTCTTTCAAAGCTGTGGAACGCTAGCCATAGAGAACAGATTAGTTCCCGGCCCTTTCACCTGCATAGTGAGGGATGGTCCCAGAGCCGTGTATCCCTTGTTTGTGCTCAGAAGGCTTTTGCTACACGGTGCACATCCTCGGAAAGAAGTGCCCCCGTGAGAGGCTTGAGCGCTGTGAGGCATACTAAAGCTAAAGCCGTCCATTGACTGAGACTTCCTGGAAACTGGTGCACCCCTGCCTCTGCTAATGGGAAAATGTGCACCTTACTTCGTGACTAGAGGTCACATTTAGTTGGCACTTTAGCTACAGTATGCTCTGGGCTGAGCTCCCAGGAAAGAACCGCAAGCGCCCCGTTTCTTTTGCAAAAGCTCACTGCTCCTCATAGGCATCTGTGGAGTGAACAGTGTCCTGGTGGTGTGGTGTTCAGGCAGCTTGGAAGCTGCACCGTAGTTGCTTTCCAAAGGGGGAGAGTCGGGCTTCTCCCCCATGCTCCAGTTTCCAACTTGACCCCACAGCGCATTTACCGGCACTCTCTGACTGACTACTGGAGACTTTTGGCCACACGGGGCCTTTCTCTGATCACACTTCGTTGCAGGCGGGGTCTTTTGCATGCCGTGCATAGCATTACCCGCTTAATGACTTAGTCAGGCCTAGGTGACTTTGGATCGTCCAAATGTCTCACAAGTTGACCGTTTTTTCTCTTCTTTCTGTCAGGCTGGACCTACAGTGTACCTTGTGTCACAATAGAGAGATGACAGGTAAGAGTCGCCAGGGGGCTCTGTAGGCTCAGGGATTCTTTCAGTGCAGCTCAGAGGGCCTCCACAGAGGGAGAGCCACGTTGATTGTAATACTGGCAAAAACGTTGTCCTGGGGCTGCTTTACAGCGGTAGAAATCAAGCTATGCAAGCGAGGAGCAGTTCATTGCCCTTCCCTCTGCATAGAAAGGGTTGACCCCAACAGCCTGTTCTGCGCTGTGTTGCTCGGAAAACAAACAGGGGACTCACGGCACACACGCTCTCCCTCAGAAGGGAATTCATACGCGACGCTCTAAGGCCTCCGGAGAGCCGTAGAGGAGTTAAAGCACTCTATCGAGTCAGGGTTCATGGAGATGGCTGCACAGCAAACTTTGCTGATAGGAAACACTCGTGCTTACCTTGAGGACTCGGGTCACGTTTACTTCGCACTTTAGCTAGGGCAAGCCGTGGGATGAGCTCCTAGCAAGGCACTGGCGACCACCTGGATTCGTAGGAGAAAACTCCCTTTCTTCACTGAGGCATTCCTAGCAGTGACTAGAAGACGGGTAACAGCACTGCCTTTCAGTCAGCCTTGAGGCCGCCACTATCTGCCTTTCAAATGGGGGGAAATACTGCCTTTCTCCAGGCTTCTCAATTACACACCGGATCACCCAGCACATATACCTCTCTTCTCTGACAAGCCAAAGGAGGCCCTTGCAACACAATTCGGCCTTCTGCGATGAAACTTTGGGATGCAGTGTGTTCTGCATGTGCTGAGTGGCATAATCCTCTAAATGCCCTCAGGAGGCCTAGGTGATTTTGCATGTTCCAAATGCCTAACAAGGCTCAGGGTAAATCTCTACTTTCTTTCGGGCTGGACCTAAAGTCTACTTTCCGCCTCACTTAGAGAGACGTCGAGCACGAGTCCCCAAAGTGGATTGGAGCCCCGGTGGTTTCTTTCATGGCAGCTTAGGTGTCCTCCACGTGGCACACCGGCATGGAAAGAAAGCCTGCCCAAGAACCGTGCTCCTGGGGCTGTTTCAAAGCTGTGGAACGCTAGCCATAGAGAACAGATTAGTTCCCGGCCCTTTCACCTGCATAGTGAGGGAAGGTCCCAGAGCCGTGTATCCCTTGTTTGTGCTCAGAAGGCTTTTGCTACACGGTGCACATCCTCGGAAAGAAGTGCCCCCATGAGAGGCTTGAGCGCTGTGAGGCATACTAAAGCTAAAGCCGTCCATTGACTGAGACTTCCTGGAAACTGGTGCACCCCTGCCTCTGCTAATGGGAAAATGTGCACCTTACTTCGTGACTAGAGGTCACATTTAGTTGGCACTTTAGCTACAGTATGCTCTGGGCTGAGCTCCCAGGAAGGAACCGCAAGCGCCCGGGTTCTTTTGCAAAAGCTCACGGCTCCTCAGAGGCACCTGTGGAGTGAACAGTGTCCTGGTGGTGTGGTGTTCAGGCAGCTTGGAAGCTGCACCGTAGTTGCTTTCCAAAGGGGGAGAGTCGGGCTTCTCCCCCAAGCTCCAGTTTCCAACTTGACCCCACAGCGCATGTACCGGCACTCTCTGACTGACTACTGGAGACTTTTGGCCACACGGGGCCTTTCTCTGATCACACTTCATTGCAGGCGGGGTCTTTTGCATGCCGTGCATAGCATTACCCGCTTAATGACTTAGTCAGGCCTAGGTGACTTTGGATCGTCCAACTGTCTCACAAGTTGACCGTTTTTTCTCTTCTTTCTGTCAGGCTGGACCTACAGTGTACCTTGTGTCACAATAGAGAGATGACAGGTAAGAGTCGCCAGGGGGCTCTGTAGGCTCAGGGATTCTTTCAGTGCAGCTCAGAGGGCCTCCACAGAGGGAGAGCCACGTTGATTGTAATACTGGCAAAAACGTTGTCCTGGGGCTGCTTTACAGTGGTAGAAATCAAGCTATGCAAGCGAGGAGCAGTTCATTGCCCTTCCCTCTGCATAGAAAGGGTTGACCCCAACAGCCTGTTCTGCGCTGTGTTGCTCGGAAAACAAACAGGGGACTCACGGCACACACGCTCTCCCTCAGAAGGGAATTCATACGCGACTCTCTGAGGCCTCCGGAGAGCCGTAGAGGAGTTAAAGCACGCTATCGAGTCAGGGTTCATGGAGATGGCTGCACAGCAAACTTTGCTGTTAGGAAACACTCGTGCTTACCTTGAGGACTCGGGTCACGTTTACTTCGCACTTTAGCTAGGGCAAGCGGTGGGATGAGCTCCTAGCAAGGCACTGGCGACGACCTGGATTCGTAGGAGAAAACTCCCTTTCTTCACTGAGGCATTCCTAGCAGTGACTAGAAGACGGGTAACAGCACTGCCTTTCAGTCAGCCTTGAGGCCACCACTATCTGCCTTTCAAATGGGGGGAAATACTGCCTTTCTCCAGGCTTCTCAATTACACACCGGATCACCCAGCACATATACCTCTCTTCTCTGACAAGCCAAAGGAGGCCCTTGGACCACAATTCGGCCTTCTACGATGAAACTTTGGGATGCAGTGTGTTCTGCATGTGCTGAGTGGCAGAATCCTCTAAATGCCCTCAGGAGGCCTAGGTGACTTTGCATGTTCCAAATGCCTAGCAAAGCTCAGGGTAAATCTCTACTTTCTTTCGTGCTGGACCTAAAGTCTACTTTCCGCCTCACTTAGAGAGACGTCGAGCACGAGTCCCCAAAGTGGATTGGAGCCCCGGTGGTTTCTTTCAGGGCAGCTTAGGTGTCCTCAACGTGGCACACCCGCATGGAAAGAAAGCCTGCCCAAGAACCGTGCTCCTGGGGCTCTTTCAAAGCTGTGGAACGCTAGCCATAGAGGACAGATTAGTTCCCGGCCCTTTCACCTGCATAGTGAGGGATGGTCCCAGAGCCGTGTATCCCTTGTTTGTGCTCAGAAGGCTTTTGCTACACGGTGCACATCCTCGGAAAGAAGTGCCCCCGAGAGAGGCTTGAGCGCTGTGAGGCATACTAAAGCTAAAGCCGTCCATTGACTGAGACTTCCTGGAAACTGGTGCACCCCGCCTCTGCTAATGGGAAAATGTGCACTTTACTTCGTGACTAGAGGTCACATTTAGTTGGCACTTTAGCTACAGTATGCTCTGGGCTGAGCTCCCAGGAAGGAACCGCAATCGCCCGGTTTCTTCTGCAAAAGCTCACTGCTCCTCAGAGGCATCTGTGGAGTGAACAGTGTCCTGGTGGTGTGGTGTTCAGGCAGCTTGGAAGCTGCACCCTAGTTGCTTTCCAAAGGGGGAGAGTCGGGCTTCTCCCCCATGCTCCAGTTTCCAACTTGACCCCACAGCGCATTTACCGGCACTCTCTGACTGACTACTGGAGACTTTTGGCCACACGGGGTCTTTCTCTGATCACACTTCGTTGCAGGCGGGGTCTTTTGCATGCCGTGCATAGCATTACCCGCTTACTGACTTAGTCAGGCCTAGGTGACTTTGGATCGTCCAAATGTCTCACAAGTTGACCGTTTTTTCTCTTCTTTCTGTCAGGCTGGACCTACAGTGTACCTTGTGTCACAATAGAGAGATGACAGGTAAGAGTCGCCAGGGGGCTCTGTAGGCTCAGGGATTCTTTCAGTGCGGCTCAGAGGGCCTCCACAGAGGGAGAGCCACGTTGATTGTAATACTGGCAAAAACGTTGTCCTGGGGCTGCTTTACAGCGGTAGAAATCAAGCTATGCAAGCGAGGAGCAGTTCATTGCCCTTCCCTCTGCATAGAAAGGGTTGACCCCAACAGCCTGTTCTGCGCTGTGTTGCTCGGAAAACAAACAGGGGACTCACGGCACACACGCTCTCCCTCAGAAGGGAATTCATACGCGACTCTCTGAGGCCTCCGGAGAGCCGTAGAGGAGTTAAAGCACTCTATCGAGTCAGGGTTCATGGAGATGGCTGCACAGCAAACTTTGCTGATAGTAAACACTCGTGCTTACCTTGAGGACTCGGGTCACGTTTACTTCGCACTTTAGCTAGGGCAAGCCGTGGGATGAGCTCCTGGCAAGGCACTGGCGACCACCTGGATTCGTAGGAGAAAACTCCCTTTCTTCACTGAGGCATTCCTAGCAGTGACTAGAAGACGGGTAACAGCACTGCCTTTCAGTCAGCCTTGAGGCCGCCACTATCTGCCTTTCAAATGGGGGGAAATACTGCCTTTCTCCAGGATTCTCAATTACACACCGGATCACCCAGCACATATACCTCCCTTCTCTGACAAGCCAAAGGAGGCCCTTGCAACACAATTCGGCCTTCTGCGATGAAACTTTGGGATGCAGTGTGTTCTGCATGTGCTGAGTGGCATAATCCTCTAAATGCCCTCAGGAGGCCTAGGTGACTTTGCATGTTCCAAATGCCTAGCAAAGCTCAGGGTAAATCTCTACTTTCTTTCGGGCTGGACCTAAAGTCTACTTTCCGCCTCACTTAGAGAGACGTCGAGCACGAGTCCCCAAAGTGGATTGGAGCCCCGGTGGTTTCTTTCAGGGCAGCTTAGGTGTCCTCCACGTGGCACACCGGCATGGAAAGAAAGCCTGCCCAAGAACCGTGCTCCTGGGGCTGTTTCAAAGCTTTGGAACGCTAGCCATAGAGAACAGATTAGTTCCCGGCCCTTTCACCTGCATAGTGAGGGAAGGTCCCAGAGCCGTGTATCCCTTGTTTGTGCTCAGAAGGCTTTTGCTACACGGTGCACATCCTCGGAAAGAAGTGCCCCCGTGAGAGGCTTGAGCGCTGTGAGGCATACTAAAGCTAAAGCCGTCCATTGACTGAGACTTCCTGGAAACTGGTGCACCCCTGCCTCTGCTAATGGGAAAATGTGCACCTTACTTCGTGACTAGAGGTCACATTTAGTTGGCACTTTAGCTACAGTATGCTCTGGGCTGAGCTCCCAGGAAGGAACCGCAAGCGCCCGGTTTCTTCTGCAAAAGCTCACTGCTCCTCAGAGGCATCTGTGGAGTGAACAGTGTCCTGGTGGTGTGGTGTTCAGGCAGCTTGGAAGCTGCACCCTAGTTGCTTTCCAAAGGGGGAGAGTCGGGCTTCTCCCCCGTGCTCCAGTTTCCAACTTGACCCCACAGCGCATTTACCGGCACTCTCTGACTGACTACTGGAGACTTTTGGCCACACGGGGCCTTTCTCTGATCACACTTCGTTGCAGGTGGGGTCTTTTGCATGCCGTGCATAGCATTACCCGCTTAATGACTTAGTCAGGCCTAGGTGACTTTGGATCGTCCAACTGTCTCACAAGTTGTCCGGTTTTTCTCTTCTTTCTGTCAGGCTGGACCTACAGTGTACCTTGTGTCACAATAGAGAGATGACAGGTAAGAGTCGCCAGGGGGCTCTGTAGGCTCAGGGATTCTTTCAGTGCAGCTCAGAGGGCCTCCACAGAGGGAGAGCCACGTTGATTGTAATACTGGCAAAAACGTTGTCCTGGGGCTGCTTTACAGTGGTAGAAATCAAGCTATGCAAGCGAGGAGCAGTTCATTGCCCTTCCCTCTGCATAGAAAGGGTTGACCCCAACAGCCTGTTCTGCGCTGTGTTGCTCGGAAAACAAACAGGGGACTCACGGCAAACACGCTCTCCCTCAGAAGGGAATTCATACGCGACGCTCTGAGGCCTCCGGAGAGCCGTAGAGGAGTTAAAGCACTCTATCGAGTCAGGGTTCATGGAGATGGCTGCACAGCAAACTTTGCTGATAGGAAACACTCGTGCTCACCTTGAGGCCTCGGGTCACGTTTACTTCGCACTTTAGCTAGGGCAAGCCGTGGGATGAGCTCCTAGCAAGGCACTGGCGACCACCTGGATTCGTAGGAGAAAACTCCCTTTCTTCACTGAGGCATTCCTAGCAGTGACTAGAAGACGGGTAACAGCACTGCCTTTCAGTCAGCCTTGAGGCCGCCACTATCTGCCTTTCAAATGGGGGGAAATACTGCCTTTCTCCAGGCTTCTCAATTACACACCGGATCACCGAGCACATATACCTCTCTTCTCTGACAAGCCAAAGGAGGCCCTTGCAACACAATTCGGCCTTCTGCGATGAAACTTTGGGATGCAGTGTGTTCTGCATGTGCTGAGTGGCATAATCCTCTAAATGCCCTCAGGAGGCCTAGGTGACTTTGCATGTTCCAAATGCCTAGCAAGGCTCAGGGTAAAACTCTAGTTTCTTTCGGGCTGGACCTAAAGTCTACTTTCCGCCTCACTTAGAGAGACGTCGAGCACGAGTCCCCAAAGTGGATTGGAGCCCCGGTGGTTTCTTTCAGGGCAGCTTAGGTGTCCTCCACGTGGCACACCCGCATGGAAAGAAAGCCTGCCCAAGAACCGTGCTCCTGGGGCTGTTTCAAAGCTGTGGAACGCTAGCCATAGAGAACAGATTAGTTCCCGGCCCTTTCACCTGCATAGTGAGGGATGGTCCCAGAGCCGTGTATCCCTTGTTTGTGCTCAGAAGGCTTTTGCTACACGGTGCACATCCTCGGAAAGAAGTGCCCCCGTGAGAGGCTTGAGCGCTGTGAGGCATACTAAAGCTATAGCCGTCCATTGACTGAGACTTCCTGGAAACTGGTGCACCCCTGCCTCTGCTAATGGGAAAATGTGCACCTTACTTCGTGACTAGAGGTCACATTTAGTTGGCACTTTAGCTACAGTATGCTCTGGGCTGAGCTCCCAGGAAAGAACCGCAAGCGCCCCGTTTCTTTTGCAAAAGCTCACTGCTCCTCATAGGCATCTGTGGAGTGAACAGTGTCCTGGTGGTGTGGTGTTCAGGCAGCTTGGAAGCTGCACCGTAGTTGCTTTCCAAAGGGGGAGAGTCGGGCTTCTCCCCCATGCTCCAGTTTCCAACTTGACCCCACAGCGCAATTACCGGCACTCTCTGACTGACTACTGGAGACTTTTGGCCACACGGGGCCTTTCTCTGATCACACTTCGTTGCAGGCGGGGTCTTTTGCATGCCGTGCATAGCATTACCCGCTTACTGACTTAGTCAGGCCTAGGTGATTTTGGATCGTCCAAATGTCTCACAAGTTGACCGTATTTTCTCTTCTTTCTGTCAGGCTGGACCTACAGTGTACCTTGTGTCACAATAGAGAGATGACAGGTAAGAGTCGCCAGGGGGCTCTGTAGGCTCAGGGATTCTTTCAGTGCAGCTCAGAGGGCCTCCACAGAGGGAGAGCCACGTTGATTGTAATACTGGCAAAAACGTTGTCCTGGGGCTGCTTTACAGCGGTAGAAATCAAGCTATGCAAGCGAGGAGCAGTTCATTGCCCTTCCCTCTGCATAGAAAGGGTTGACCCCAACAGCCTGTTCTGCGCTGTGTTGCTCGGAAAACAAACAGGGGACTCACGGCACACACGCTCTCCCTCAGAAGGGAATTCATACGCGACGCTCTGAGGCCTCCGGAGAGCCGTAGAGGAGTTAAAGCACTCTATCGAGTCAGGGTTCATGGAGATGGCTGCACAGCAAACTTTGCTGATAGGAAACACTCGTGCTTACCTTGAGGACTCGGGTCACGTTTACTTCGCACTTTAGCTAGGGCAAGCCGTGGGATGAGCTCCTAGCAAGGCACTGGCGACCACCTGGATTCGTAGGAGAAAACTCCCTTTCTTCACTGAGGCATTCCTAGCAGTGACTAGAAGACGGGTAACAGCACTGCCTTTCAGTCAGCCTTGAGGCCGCCACTATCTGCCTTTCAAATGGGGGGAAATACTGCCTTTCTCCAGGCTTCTCAATTACACACCGGATCACCGAGCACATATACCTCTCTTCTCTGACAAGCCAAAGGAGGCCCTTGCAACACAATTCGGCCTTCTGCGATGAAACTTTGGGATGCAGTGTGTTCTGCATGTGCTGAGTGGCATAATCCTCTAAATGCCCTCAGGAGGTCTAGGTGACTTTGCATGTTTCAAATGCCTAGCAAGGCTCAGGGTAAAACTCTAGTTTCTTTCGGGCTGGACCTAAAGTCTACTTTCCGCCTCACTTAGAGAGACGTCGAGCACGAGTCCCCAAAGTGGATTGGAGCCCCGGTGGTTTCTTTCAGGGCAGCTTAGGTGTCCTCCACGTGGCACACCCGCATGGAAAGAAAGCCTGCCCAAGAACCGTGCTCCTGGGGCTGTTTCAAAGCTGTGGAACGCTAGCCATAGAGAACAGATTAGTTCCCGGCCCTTTCACCTGCATAGTGAGGGATGGTCCCAGAGCCGTGTATCCCTTGTTTGTGCTCAGAAGGCTTTTGCTACACGGTGCACATCCTCGGAAAGAAGTGCCCCCGTGAGAGGCTTGAGCGCTGTGAGGCATACTAAAGCTAAAGCCGTCCATTGACTGAGACTTCCTGGAAACTGGTGCACCCCTGCCTCTGCTAATGGGAAAATGTGCACCTTACTTCGTGACTAGAGGTCACATTTAGTTGGCACTTTAGCTACAGTATGCTCTGGGCTGAGCTCCCAGGAAGGAACCGCAAGCGCCCGGTTTCTTCTGCAAAAGCTCACTGCTCCTCAGAGGCATCTGTGGAGTGAACAGTGTCCTGGTGGTGTGGTGTTCAGGCAGCTTGGAAGCTGCACCCTAGTTGCTTTCCAAAGGGGGAGAGTCGGGCTTCTCCCCCGTGCTCCAGTTTCCAACTTGACCCCACAGCGCATTTACCGGCACTCTCTGACTGACTACTGGAGACTTTTGGCCACACGGGGCCTTTCTCTGATCACACTTCGTTGCAGGTGGGGTCTTTTGCATGCCGTGCATAGCATTACCCGCTTAATGACTTAGTCAGGCCTAGGTGACTTTGGATCGTCCAACTGTCTCACAAGTTGTCCGGTTTTTCTCTTCTTTCTGTCAGGCTGGACCTACAGTGTACCTTGTGTCACAATAGAGAGATGACAGGTAAGAGTCGCCAGGGGGCTCTGTAGGCTCAGGGATTCTTTCAGTGCAGCTCAGAGGGCCTCCACAGAGGGAGAGCCACGTTGATTGTAATACTGGCAAAAACGTTGTCCTGGGGCTGCTTTACAGTGGTAGAAATCAAGCTATGCAAGCGAGGAGCAGTTCATTGCCCTTCCCTCTGCATAGAAAGGGTTGACCCCAACAGCCTGTTCTGCGCTGTGTTGCTCGGAAAACAAACAGGGGACTCACGGCAAACACGCTCTCCCTCAGAAGGGAATTCATACGCGACGCTCTGAGGCCTCCGGAGAGCCGTAGAGGAGTTAAAGCACTCTATCGAGTCAGGGTTCATGGAGATGGCTGCACAGCAAACTTTGCTGATAGGAAACACTCGTGCTCACCTTGAGGCCTCGGGTCACGTTTACTTCGCACTTTAGCTAGGGCAAGCCGTGGGATGAGCTCCTAGCAAGGCACTGGCGACCACCTGGATTCGTAGGAGAAAACTCCCTTTCTTCACTGAGGCATTCCTAGCAGTGACTAGAAGACGGGTAACAGCACTGCCTTTCAGTCAGCCTTGAGGCCGCCACTATCTGCCTTTCAAATGGGGGGAAATACTGCCTTTCTCCAGGCTTCTCAATTACACACCGGATCACCGAGCACATATACCTCTCTTCTCTGACAAGCCAAAGGAGGCCCTTGCAACACAATTCGGCCTTCTGCGATGAAACTTTGGGATGCAGTGTGTTCTGCATGTGCTGAGTGGCATAATCCTCTAAATGCCCTCAGGAGGCCTAGGTGACTTTGCATGTTCCAAATGCCTAGCAAGGCTCAGGGTAAAACTCTAGTTTCTTTCGGGCTGGACCTAAAGTCTACTTTCCGCCTCTCTTAGAGAGACGTCGAGCACGAGTCCCCAAAGTGGATTGGAGCCCCGGTGGTTTCTTTCAGGGCAGCTTAGGTGTCCTCCACGTGGCACACCCGCATGGAAAGAAAGCCTGCCCAAGAACCGTGCTCCTGGGGCTGTTTCAAAGCTGTGGAACGCTAGCCATAGAGAACAGATTAGTTCCCGGCCCTTTCACCTGCATAGTGAGGGATGGTCCCAGAGCCGTGTATCCCTTGTTTGTGCTCAGAAGGCTTTTGCTACACGGTGCACATCCTCGGAAAGAAGTGCCCCCGTGAGAGGCTTGAGCGCTGTGAGGCATACTAAAGCTATAGCCGTCCATTGACTGAGACTTCCTGGAAACTGGTGCACCCCTGCCTCTGCTAATGGGAAAATGTGCACCTTACTTCGTGACTAGAGGTCACATTTAGTTGGCACTTTAGCTACAGTATGCTCTGGGCTGAGCTCCCAGGAAAGAACCGCAAGCGCCCCGTTTCTTTTGCAAAAGCTCACTGCTCCTCATAGGCATCTGTGGAGTGAACAGTGTCCTGGTGGTGTGGTGTTCAGGCAGCTTGGAAGCTGCACCGTAGTTGCTTTCCAAAGGGGGAGAGTCGGGCTTCTCCCCCATGCTCCAGTTTCCAACTTGACCCCACAGCGCAATTACCGGCACTCTCTGACTGACTACTGGAGACTTTTGGCCACACGGGGCCTTTCTCTGATCACACTTCGTTGCAGGCGGGGTCTTTTGCATGCCGTGCATAGCATTACCCGCTTACTGACTTAGTCAGGCCTAGGTGATTTTGGATCGTCCAAATGTCTCACAAGTTGACCGTATTTTCTCTTCTTTCTGTCAGGCTGGACCTACAGTGTACCTTGTGTCACAATAGAGAGATGACAGGTAAGAGTCGCCAGGGGGCTCTGTAGGCTCAGGGATTCTTTCAGTGCAGCTCAGAGGGCCTCCACAGAGGGAGAGCCACGTTGATTGTAATACTGGCAAAAACGTTGTCCTGGGGCTGCTTTACAGCGGTAGAAATCAAGCTATGCAAGCGAGGAGCAGTTCATTGCCCTTCCCTCTGCATAGAAAGGGTTGACCCCAACAGCCTGTTCTGCGCTGTGTTGCTCGGAAAACAAACAGGGGACTCACGGCACACACGCTCTCCCTCAGAAGGGAATTCATACGCGACGCTCTGAGGCCTCCGGAGAGCCGTAGAGGAGTTAAAGCACTCTATCGAGTCAGGGTTCATGGAGATGGCTGCACAGCAAACTTTGCTGATAGGAAACACTCGTGCTTACCTTGAGGACTCGGGTCACGTTTACTTCGCACTTTAGCTAGGGCAAGCCGTGGGATGAGCTCCTAGCAAGGCACTGGCGACCACCTGGATTCGTAGGAGAAAACTCCCTTTCTTCACTGAGGCATTCCTAGCAGTGACTAGAAGACGGGTAACAGCACTGCCTTTCAGTCAGCCTTGAGGCCGCCACTATCTGCCTTTCAAATGGGGGGAAATACTGCCTTTCTCCAGGCTTCTCAATTACACACCGGATCACCGAGCACATATACCTCTCTTCTCTGACAAGCCAAAGGAGGCCCTTGCAACACAATTCGGCCTTCTGCGATGAAACTTTGGGATGCAGTGTGTTCTGCATGTGCTGAGTGGCATAATCCTCTAAATGCCCTCAGGAGGTCTAGGTGACTTTGCATGTTTCAAATGCCTAGCAAGGCTCAGGGTAAAACTCTAGTTTCTTTCGGGCTGGACCTAAAGTCTACTTTCCGCCTCACTTAGAGAGACGTCGAGCACGAGTCCCCAAAGTGGATTGGAGCCCCGGTGGTTTCTTTCAGGGCAGCTTAGGTGTCCTCCACGTGGCACACCCGCATGGAAAGAAAGCCTGCCCAAGAACCGTGCTCCTGGGGCTGTTTCAAAGCTGTGGAACGCTAGCCATAGAGAACAGATTAGTTCCCGGCCCTTTCACCTGCATAGTGAGGGATGGTCCCAGAGCCGTGTATCCCTTGTTTGTGCTCAGAAGGCTTTTGCCACACGGTGCACATCCTCAGACAGAAGTGCCCCCGTGAGACGCTTGAGCGCTGTGAGGCATACTAAAGCTAAAGCCGTCCATTGACTGAGACTTCCTGGAAACTGGTGCACCCCTGCCTCTGCTAATGGGAAAATGTGCACCTTACTTCGTGACTAGAGGTCACATTTAGTTGGCACTTTACCTACAGTATGCTCTGAGCTGAGCTCCCAGGAAGGAACCGCAAGCGCCCGGTTTCTCTTGGAAAAGCTCACTGCTCCTCATAGGCATCTGTGGAGTGAACAGTGTCCTGGTGGTGTGGTGTTCAGGCAGCTTGGAAGCTGCACCGTAGTTGCTTTCCAAAGGGGGAGAGTCGGGCTTCTCCCCCATGCTCCAGTTTCCAACTTGACCCCACAGCGCATGTACCGGGACTCTCTGACTGACTACTGGAGACTTTTGGCCACACGGGGCCTTTCTCTGATCACACTTCGTTGCAGGCGGGGTCTTTTGCATGCCGTGCATAGCATTACCCGCTTACTGACTTAGTCAGGCCTAGGTGACTTTGGATCGTCCAAATGTCTCACAAGTTGACCGTTTTTTCTCTTCTTTCTGTCAGGCTGGACCTACAGTGTACCTTGTGTCACAATAGAGAGATGACAGGTAAGAGTCACCAGGGGGCTCTGTAGGCTCAGGGATTCTTTCAGTGCAGCTCAGAGGGCCTCCACAGAGGGAGAGCCACGTTGATTGTAATACTGGCAAAAACGTTGTCCTGGGGCTGCTTTACAGCGGTAGAAATGAAGCTATGCAAGCGAGGAGCAGTTCATTGCCCTTCCCTCTGCATAGAAAGGGTTGACCCCAACAGCCTGTTCTGCGCTGTGTTGCTCGGAAAACAAACAGGGGACTCACGGCACACACGCTCTCCCTCAGAAGGGAATTCATACGCGACGCTCTGAGGCCTCCGGAGAGCCGTAGAGGAGTTAAAGCACTCTATCGAGTCAGGGTTCTTGGAGATGGCTGCACAGCAAACTTTGCTGTTAGGAAACACTCGTGCTTACCTTGAGGACTCGGGTCACGTTTACTTCGCACTTTAGCTAGGGCAAGCGGTGGGATGAGCTCCTAGCAAGGCACTGGCGACGACCTGGATTCGTAGGAGAAAACTCCCTTTCTTCACTGAGGCATTCCTAGCAGTGACTAGAAGACGGGTAACAGCACTGCCTTTCAGTCAGCCTTGAGGCCACCACTATCTGCCTTTCAAATGGGGGGAAATACTGCCTTTCTCCAGGCTTCTCAATTACACACCGGATCACCCAGCACATATACCTCCCTTCTCTGACAAGCCAAAGGAGGCCCTTGGAACACAATTCGGCCTTCTACGATGAAACTTTGGGATGCAGTGTGTTCTGCATGTGCAGAGTGGCAGAATCCTCTAAATGCCCTCAGGAGGCCTAGGTGACTTTGCATGTTCCAAATGCCTAGCAAAGCTCAGGGTAAATCTCTACTTTCTTTCGGGCTGGACCTAAAGTCTACTTTCCGCCTCACTTAGAGAGACGTCGAGCACGAGTCCCCAAAGTGGATTGGAGCCCCGGTGGTTTCTTTCAGGGCAGCTTAGGTGTCCTCAACGTGGCACACCCGCATGGAAAGAAAGCCTGCCCAAGAACCGTGCTCCTGGGGCTGTTTCAAAGCTGTGGAACGCTAGCCATAGAGAACAGATTAGTTCCCGGCCCTTTCACCTGCATAGTGAGGGATGGTCCCAGAGCCGTGTATCCCTTGTTTGTGCTCAGAAGGCTTTTGCTACACGGTGCACATCCTCGGAAAGAAGTGCCCCCGTGAGAGGCTTGAGCGCTGTGAGGCATACTAAAGCTAAAGCCGTCCATTGACTGAGACTTCCTGGAAACTGCTGCACCCCGCCTCTGCTAATGGGAAAATGTGCACTTTACTTCGTGACTAGAGGTCACATTTAGTTGGCACTTTAGCTACAGTATGCTCTGGGCTGAGCTCCCAGGAAGGAACCGCAATCGCCCGGTTTCTCTTGGAAAAGCTCACTGCTCCTCATAGGCATCTGTGGAGTGAACAGTGTCCTGGTGGTGTGGTGTTCAGGCAGCTTGGAAGCTGCACCGTAGTTGCTTTCCAAAGGGGGAGAGTCGGGCTTCTCCCCCATGCTCCAGTTTCCAACTTGACCCCACAGCGCATTTACCGGCACTCTCTGACTGACTACTGGAGACTTTTGACCACACGGGGCCTTTCTCTGATCACACTTCGTTGCAGGCGGGGTCTTTTGCATGCCGTGCATAGCATTACCCGCTTACTGACTTAGTCAGGCCTAGGTGACTTTGGATCGTCCAAATGTCTCACAAGTTGACCGTTTTTTCTCTTCTTTCTGTCAGGCTGGACCTACAGTGTACCTTGTGTCACAATAGAGAGATGACAGGTAAGAGTCGCCAGGGGGCTCTGTAGGCTCAGGGATTCTTTCAGTGCAGCTCAGAGGGCCTCCACAGAGGGAGAGCCACGTTGATTGTAATACTGGCAAAAACGTTGTCCTGGGGCTGCTTTACAGCGGTAGAAATCAAGCTATGCAAGCGAGGAGCAGTTCATTGCCCTTCCCTCTGCATAGAAAGGGTTGACCCCAACAGCCTGTTCTGCGCTGTGTTGCTCGGAAAACAAACAGGGGACTCACGGCACACACGCTCTCCCTCAGAAGGGAATTCATACGCGACGCTCTGAGGCCTCCGGAGAGCCGTAGAGGAGTTAAAGCACTCTATCGAGTCAGGGTTCATGGAGATGGCTGCACAGCAAACTTTGCTGATAGGAAACACTCGTGCTTACCTTGAGGACTCGGGTCACGTTTACTTCGCACTTTAGCTAGGGCAAGCCGTGGGATGAGCTCCTGGCAAGGCACTGGCGACCACCTGGATTCGTAGGAGAAAACTCCCTTTCTTCACTGAGGCATTCCTAGCAGTGACTAGAAGACGGGTAACAGCACTGCCTTTCAGTCAGCCTTGAGGCCGCCACTATCTGCCTTTCAAATGGGGGGAAATACTGCCTTTCTCCAGGCTTCTCAATTACACACCGGATCACCCAGCACATATACCTCCCTTCTCTGACAAGCCAAAGGAGGCCCTTGCAACACAATTCGGCCTTCTGCGATGAAACTTTGGGATGCAGTGTGTTCTGCAAGTGCTGAGTGGCATAATCCTCTAAATGCCCTCAGGAGGCCTAGGTGACTTTGCATGTTCCAAATGCCTAGCAAAGCTCAGGGTAAATCTCTACTTTCTTTCGGGCTGGACCTAAAGTCTACTTTCCGCCTCACTTAGAGAGACGTCGAGCACGAGTCCCCAAAGTGGATTGGAGCCCCGGTGGTTTCTTTCAGGGCAGCTTAGGTGTCCTCCACGTGGCACACCGGCATGGAAAGAAAGCCTGCCCAAGAACCGTGCTCCTGGGCCTGTTTCAAAGCTGTGGAACGCTAGCCATAGAGAACAGATTAGTTCCCGGCCCTTTCACCTGCATAGTGAGGGATGGTCCCAGAGCCGTGTATCCCTTGTTTGTGCTCAGAAGGCTTTTGCTACACGGTGCACATCCTCGGAAAGAAGTGCCCCCGTGAGAGGCTTGAGCGCTGTGAGGCATACTAAAGCTAAAGCCGTCCATTGACTGAGACTTCCTGGAAACTGGTGCACCCCTGCCTCTGCTAATGGGAAAATGTGCACCTTACTTCGTGACTAGAGGTCACATTTAGTTGGCACTTTAGCTACAGTATGCTCTGGGCTGAGCTCCCAGGAAAGAACCGCAAGCGCCCCGTTTCTTTTGCAAAAGCTCACTGCTCCTCATAGGCATCTGTGGAGTGAACAGTGTCCTGGTGGTGTGGTGTTCAGGCAGCTTGGAAGCTGCACCGTAGTTGCTTTCCAAAGGGGGAGAGTCGGGCTTCTCCCCCATGCTCCAGTTTCCAACTTGACCCCACAGCGCATTTACCGGCACTCTCTGACTGACTACTGGAGACTTTTGGCCACACGGGGCCTTTCTCTGATCACACTTCGTTGCAGGCGGGGTCTTTTGCATGCCGTGCATAGCATTACCCGCTTACTGACTTAGTCAGGCCTAGGTGACTTTGGATCGTCCAAATGTCTCACAAGTTGACCGTTTTTTCTCTTCTTTCTGTCAGGCTGGACCTACAGTGTACCTTGTGTCACAATAGAGAGATGACAGGTAAGAGTCGCCAGGGGGCTCTGTAGGCTCAGGGATTCTTTCAGTGCAGCTCAGAGGGCCTCCAGAGAGGGAGAGCCACGTTGATTGTAATACTGGCAAAAACGTTGTCCTGGGGCTGCTTTACAGCGGTAGAAATCAAGCTATGCAAGCGAGGAGCAGTTCATTGCCCTTCCCTCTGCATAGAAAGGGTTGACCCCAACAGCCTGTTCTGCGCTGTGTTGCTCGGAAAACAAACAGGGGACTCACGGCACACACGCTCTCCCTCAGAAGGGAATTCATACGCGACGCTCTGAGGCCTCCGGAGAGCCGTAGAGGAGTTAAAGCACTCTATCGAGTCAGGGTTCATGGAGATGGCTGCACAGCAAACTTTGCTGATAGGAAACACTCGTGCTTACCTTGAGGACTCGGGTCACGTTTACTTCGCACTTTAGCTAGGGCAAGCCGTGGGATGAGCTCCTAGCAAGGCACTGGCGACCACCTGGATTCGTAGGAGAAAACTCCCTTTCTTCACTGAGGCATTCCTAGCAGTGACTAGAAGACGGGTAACAGCACTGCCTTTCAGTCAGCCTTGAGGCCGCCACTATCTGCCTTTCAAATGGGGGGAAATACTGCCTTTCTCCAGGCTTCTCAATTACACACCGGATCACCCAGCACATATACCTCTCTTCTCTGACAAGCCAAAGGAGGCCCTTGCAACACAATTCGGCCTTCTGCGATGAAACTTTGGGATGCAGTGTGTTCTGCATGTGCTGAGTGGCATAATCCTCTAAATGCCCTCAGGAGGCCTAGGTGACTTTGCATGTTCCAAATGCCTAACAAGCCTCAGGGTAAATCTCTACTTTCTTTCGGGCTGGACCTAAAGTCTACTTTCCGCCTCACTTAGAGAGACGTCGAGCACGAGTCCCCAAAGTGGATTGGAGCCCCGGTGGTTTCTTTCAGGGCAGCTTAGGTGTCCTCCACGTGGCAGACCCGCATGGAAAGAAAGCCTGCCCAAGAACCGTGCTCCTGGGGCTCTTTCAAAGCTGTGGAACGCTAGCCATAGAGAACAGATTAGTTCCCGGCCCTTTCACCTGCATAGTGAGGGATGGTCCCAGAGCCGTGTATCCCTTGTTTGTGCTCAGAAGGCTTTTGCTACACGGTGCACATCCTCGGAAAGAAGTGCCCCCGTGAGAGGCTTGAGCGCTGTGAGGCATACTAAAGCTAAAGCCGTCCATTGACTGAGACTTCCTGGAAACTGGTGCACCCCTGCCTCTGCTAATGGGAAAATGTGCACCTTACTTCGTGACTAGAGGTCACATTTAGTTGGCACTTTAGCTACAGTATGCTCTGGGCTGAGCTCCCAGGAAGGAACCGCAAGCGCCCGGTTTCTTCTGCAAATGCTCACTGCTCCTCAGAGACATCTGTGGAGTGAACAGTGTCCTGGTGGTGTGGTGTTCAGGCAGCTTGGAAGCTGCACCGTAGTTGCTTTCCAAAGGGGGAGAGTCGGGCTTCTCCCCCATGCTCCAGTTTCCAACTTGACCCCACAGCGCATTTACCGGCACTCTCTGACTGACTACTGGAGACTTTTGGCCACACGGGGCCTTTCTCTGATCACACTTCGTTGCAGGCGGGGTCTTTTGCATGCCGTGCATAGCATTACCCGCTTACTGACTTAGTCAGGCCTAGGTGACTTTGGATCGTCCAAATGTCTCACAAGTTGACCGTTTTTTCTCTTCTTTCTGTCAGGCTGGACCTACAGTGTACCTTGTGTCACAATAGAGAGATGACAGGTAAGAGTCGCCAGGGGGCTCTGTAGGCTCAGGGATTCTTTCAGTGCAGCTCAGAGGGCCTCCACAGAGGGAGAGCCACGTTGATTGTAATACTGGCAACAACGTTGTCCTGGGGCTGCTTTACAGCGGTAGAAATCAAGCTATGCAAGCGAGGAGCAGTTCATTGCCCTTCCCTCTGCATAGAAAGGGTTGACCCCAACAGCCTGTTCTGCGCTGTGTTGCTCGGAAAACAAACAGGGGACTCACGGCACACACGCTCTCCCTCAGAAGGGAATTCATACGCGACGCTCTGAGGCCTCCGGAGAGCCGTAGAGGAGTTAAAGCACTCTATCGAGTCAGGGTTCATGGAGATGGCTGCACAGCAAACTTTGCTGATAGGAAACACTCGTGCTTACCTTGAGGACTCGGGTCACGTTTACTTCGCACTTTAGCTAGGGCAAGCCGTGGGATGAGCTCCTAGCAAGGCACTGGCGACCACCTGGATTCGTAGGAGAAAACTCCCTTTCTTCACTGAGGCATTCCTAGCAGTGACTAGAAGACGGGTAACAGCACTGCCTTTCAGTCAGCCTTGAGGCCGCCACTATCTGCCTTTCAAATGGGGGGAAATACTGCCTTTCTCCAGGCTTCTCAATTACACACCGGATCACCCAGCACATATACCTCTCTTCTCTGACAAGCCAAAGGAGGCCCTTGCAACACAATTCGGCCTTCTGCGATGAAACTTTGGGATGCAGTGTGTTCTGCATGTGCTGAGTGGCATAATCCTCTAAATGCCCTCAGGAGGCCTAGGTGACTTTGCATGTTCCAAATGCCTAACAAGGCTCAGGGTAAATCTCTACTTTCTTTCGGGCTGGACCTAAAGTCTACTTTCCGCCTCACTTAGAGAGACGTCGAGCACGAGTCCCCAAAGTGGATTGGAGCCCCGGTGGTTTCTTTCAGGGCAGCTTAGGTGTCCTCCACGTGGCAGACCCGCATGGAAAGAAAGCCTGCCCAAGAACCGTGCTCCTGGGGCTCTTTCAAAGCTGTGGAACGCTAGCCATAGAGAACAGATTAGTTCCCGGCCCTTTCACCTGCATAGTGAGGGATGGTCCCAGAGCCGTGTATCCCTTGTTTGTGCTCAGAAGGCTTTTGCTACACGGTGCACATCCTCGGAAAGAAGTGCCCCCGTGAGAGGCTTGAGCGCTGTGAGGCATACTAAAGCTAAAGCCGTCCATTGACTGAGACTTCCTGGAAACTGGTGCACCCCTGCCTCTGCTAATGGGAAAATGTGCACCTTACTTCGTGACTAGAGGTCACATTTAGTTGGCACTTTAGCTACAGTATGCTCTGGGCTGAGCTCCCAGGAAGGAACCGCAAGCGCCCGGTTTCTTCTGCAAAAGCTCACTGCTCCTCAGAGACATCTGTGGAGTGAACAGTGTCCTGGTGGTGTGGTGTTCAGGCAGCTTGGAAGCTGCACCGTAGTTGCTTTCCAAAGGGGGAGAGTCGGGCTTCTCCCCCATGCTCCAGTTTCCAACTTGACCCCACAGCGCATTTACCGGCACTCTCTGACTGACTACTGGAGACTTTTGGCCACACGGGGCCTTTCTCTGATCACACTTCGTTGCAGGCGGGGTCTTTTGCATGCCGTGCATAGCATTACCCGCTTACTGACTTAGTCAGGCCTAGGTGACTTTGGATCGTCCAAATGTCTCACAAGTTGACCGTTTTTTCTCTTCTTTCTGTCAGGCTGGACCTACAGTGTACCTTGTGTCACAATAGAGAGATGACAGGTAAGAGTCGCCAGGGGGCTCTGTAGGCTCAGGGATTCTTTCAGTGCAGCTCAGAGGGCCTCCACAGAGGGAGAGCCATGTTGATTGTAATACTGGCAAAAACGTTGTCCTGGGGCTGCTTTACAGCGGTAGAAATCAAGCTATGCAAGCGAGGAGCAGTTCATTGCCCTTCCCTCTGCATAGAAAGGGTTGACCCCAACAGCCTGTTCTGCGCTGTGTTGCTCGGAAAACAAACAGGGGACTCACGGCACACACGCTCTCCCTCAGAAGGGAATTCATACGCGACGCTCTGAGGCCTCCGGAGAGCCGTAGAGGAGTTAAAGCACTCTATCGAGTCAGGGTTCATGGAGATGGCTGCACAGCAAACTTTGCTGATAGGAAACACTCGTGCTTACCTTGAGGACTCGGGTCACGTTTACTTCGCACTTTAGCTAGGGCAAGCCGTGGGATGAGCTCCTAGCAAGGCACTGGCGACCACCTGGATTCGTAGGAGAAAACTCCCTTTCTTCACTGAGGCATTCCTAGCAGTGACTAGAAGACGGGTAACAGCACTGCCTTTCAGTCAGCCTTGAGGCCGCCACTATCTGCCTTTCAAATGGGGGGAAATACTGCCTTTCTCCAGGCTTCTCAATTACACACCGGATCACCCAGCACATATACCTCTCTTCTCTGACAAGCCAAAGGAGGCCCTTGCAACACAATTCGGCCTTCTGCGATGAAACTTTGGGATGCAGTGTGTTCTGCATGTGCTGAGTGGCATAATCCTCTAAATGCCCTCAGGAGGCCTAGGTGACTTTGCATGTTCCAAATGCCTAACAAGGCTCAGGGTAAATCTCTACTTTCTTTCGGGCTGGACCTAAAGTCTACTTTCCGCCTCACTTAGAGAGACGTCGAGCACGAGTCCCCAAAGTGGATTGGAGCCCCGGTGGTTTCTTTCAGGGCAGCTTAGGTGTCCTCCACGTGGCAGACCCGCATGGAAAGAAAGCCTGCCCAAGAACCGTGCTCCTGGGGCTCTTTCAAAGCTGTGGAACGCTAGCCATAGAGAACAGATTAGTTCCCGGCCCTTTCACCTGCATAGTGAGGGATGGTCCCAGAGCCGTGTATCCCTTGTTTGTGCTCAGAAGGCTTTTGCTACACGGTGCACATCCTCGGAAAGAAGTGCCCCCGTGAGAGGCTTGAGCGCTGTGAGGCATACTAAAGCTAAAGCCGTCCATTGACTGAGACTTCCTGGAAACTGGTGCACCCCTGCCTCTGCTAATGGGAAAATGTGCACCTTACTTCGTGACTAGAGGTCACATTTAGTTGGCACTTTAGCTACAGTATGCTCTGGGCTGAGCTCCCAGGAAAGAACCGCAAGCGCCCCGTTTCTTTTGCAAAAGCTCACTGCTCCTCATAGGCATCTGTGGAGTGAACAGTGTCCTGGTGGTGTGGTGTTCAGGCAGCTTGGAAGCTGCACCGTAGTTGCTTTCCAAAGGGGGAGAGTCGGGCTTCTCCCCCATGCTCCAGTTTCCAACTTGACCCCACAGCGCATTTACCGGCACTCTCTGACTGACTACTGGAGACTTTTGGCCACACGGGGCCTTTCTCTGATCACACTTCGTTGCAGGCGGGGTCTTTTGCATGCCGTGCATAGCATTACCCGCTTAATGACTTAGTCAGGCCTAGGTGACTTTGGATCGTCCAAATGTCTCACAAGTTGACCGTTTTTTCTCTTCTTTCTGTCAGGCTGGACCTACAGTGTACCTTGTGTCACAATAGAGAGATGACAGGTAAGAGTCGCCAGGGGGCTCTGTAGGCTCAGGGATTCTTTCAGTGCAGCTCAGAGGGCCTCCACAGAGGGAGAGCCACGTTGATTGTAATACTGGCAAAAACGTTGTCCTGGGGCTGCTTTACAGCGGTAGAAATCAAGCTATGCAAGCGAGGAGCAGTTCATTGCCCTTCCCTCTGCATAGAAAGGGTTGACCCCAACAGCCTGTTCTGCGCTGTGTTGCTCGGAAAACAAACAGGGGACTCACGGCACACACGCTCTCCCTCAGAAGGGAATTCATACGCGACGCTCTAAGGCCTCCGGAGAGCCGTAGAGGAGTTAAAGCACTCTATCGAGTCAGGGTTCATGGAGATGGCTGCACAGCAAACTTTGCTGATAGGAAACACTCGTGCTTACCTTGAGGACTCGGGTCACGTTTACTTCGCACTTTAGCTAGGGCAAGCCGTGGGATGAGCTCCTAGCAAGGCACTGGCGACCACCTGGATTCGTAGGAGAAAACTCCCTTTCTTCACTGAGGCATTCCTAGCAGTGACTAGAAGACGGGTAACAGCACTGCCTTTCAGTCAGCCTTGAGGCCGCCACTATCTGCCTTTCAAATGGGGGGAAATACTGCCTTTCTCCAGGCTTCTCAATTACACACCGGATCACCCAGCACATATACCTCTCTTCTCTGACAAGCCAAAGGAGGCCCTTGCAACACAATTCGGCCTTCTGCGATGAAACTTTGGGATGCAGTGTGTTCTGCATGTGCTGAGTGGCATAATCCTCTAAATGCCCTCAGGAGGCCTAGGTGACTTTGCATGTTCCAAATGCCTAACAAGGCTCAGGGTAAATCTCTACTTTCTTTCGGGCTGGACCTAAAGTCTACTTTCCGCCTCACTTAGAGAGACGTCGAGCACGAGTCCCCAAAGTGGATTGGAGCCCCGGTGGTTTCTTTCAGGGCAGCTTAGGTGTCCTCCACGTGGCAGACCCGCATGGAAAGAAAGCCTGCCCAAGAACCGTGCTCCTGGGGCTCTTTCAAAGCTGTGGAACGCTAGCCATAGAGAACAGATTAGTTCCCGGCCCTTTCACCTGCATAGTGAGGGATGGTCCCAGAGCCGTGTATCCCTTGTTTGTGCTCAGAAGGCTTTTGCTACACGGTGCACATCCTCGGAAAGAAGTGCCCCCGTGAGAGGCTTGAGCGCTGTGAGGCATACTAAAGCTAAAGCCGTCCATTGACTGAGACTTCCTGGAAACTGGTGCACCCCTGCCTCTGCTAATGGGAAAATGTGCACCTTACTTCGTGACTAGAGGTCACATTTAGTTGGCACTTTAGCTACAGTATGCTCTGGGCTGAGCTCCCAGGAAAGAACCGCAAGCGCCCCGTTTCTTTTGCAAAAGCTCACTGCTCCTCATAGGCATCTGTGGAGTGAACAGTGTCCTGGTGGTGTGGTGTTCAGGCAGCTTGGAAGCTGCACCGTAGTTGCTTTCCAAAGGGGGAGAGTCGGGCTTCTCCCCCATGCTCCAGTTTCCAACTTGACCCCACAGCGCATTTACCGGCACTCTCTGACTGACTACTGGAGACTTTTGGCCACACGGGGCCTTTCTCTGATCACACTTCGTTGCAGGCGGGGTCTTTTGCATGCCGTGCATAGCATTACCCGCTTAATGACTTAGTCAGGCCTAGGTGACTTTGGATCGTCCAAATGTCTCACAAGTTGACCGTTTTTTCTCTTCTTTCTGTCAGGCTGGACCTACAGTGTACCTTGTGTCACAATAGAGAGATGACAGGTAAGAGTCGCCAGGGGGCTCTGTAGGCTCAGGGATTCTTTCAGTGCAGCTCAGAGGGCCTCCACAGAGGGAGAGCCACGTTGATTGTAATACTGGCAAAAACGTTGTCCTGGGGCTGCTTTACAGCGGTAGAAATCAAGCTATGCAAGCGAGGAGCAGTTCATTGCCCTTCCCTCTGCATAGAAAGGGTTGACCCCAACAGCCTGTTCTGCGCTGTGTTGCTCGGAAAACAAACAGGGGACTCACGGCACACACGCTCTCCCTCAGAAGGGAATTCATACGCGACGCTCTAAGGCCTCCGGAGAGCCGTAGAGGAGTTAAAGCACTCTATCGAGTCAGGGTTCATGGAGATGGCTGCACAGCAAACTTTGCTGATAGGAAACACTCGTGCTTACCTTGAGGACTCGGGTCACGTTTACTTCGCACTTTAGCTAGGGCAAGCCGTGGGATGAGCTCCTAGCAAGGCACTGGCGACCACCTGGATTCGTAGGAGAAAACTCCCTTTCTTCACTGAGGCATTCCTAGCAGTGACTAGAAGACGGGTAACAGCACTGCCTTTCAGTCAGCCTTGAGGCCGCCACTATCTGCCTTTCAAATGGGGGGAAATACTGCCTTTCTCCAGGCTTCTCAATTACACACCGGATCACCCAGCACATATACCTCTCTTCTCTGACAAGCCAAAGGAGGCCCTTGCAACACAATTCGGCCTTCTGCGATGAAACTTTGGGATGCAGTGTGTTCTGCATGTGCTGAGTGGCATAATCCTCTAAATGCCCTCAGGAGGCCTAGGTGACTTTGCATGTTCCAAATGCCTAACAAGGCTCAGGGTAAATCTCTACTTTCTTTCGGGCTGGACCTAAAGTCTACTTTCCGCCTCACTTAGAGAGACGTCGAGCACGAGTCCCCAAAGTGGATTGGAGCCCCGGTGGTTTCTTTCAGGGCAGCTTAGGTGTCCTCCACGTGGCAGACCCGCATGGAAAGAAAGCCTGCCCAAGAACCGTGCTCCTGGGGCTCTTTCAAAGCTGTGGAACGCTAGCCATAGAGAACAGGTTAGTTCCCGGCCCTTTCACCTGCATAGTGAGGGATGGTCCCAGAGCCGTGTATCCCTTGTTTGTGCTCAGAAGGCTTTTGCCACACGGTGCACATCCTCGGAAAGAAGTGCCCCCGTGAGAGGCTTGAGCGCTGTGAGGCATACTAAAGCTAAAGCCGTCCATTGACTGAGACTTCCTGGAAACTGGTGCACCCCTGCCTCTGCTAATGGGAAAATGTGCACCTTACTTCGTGACTAGAGGTCACATTTAGTTGGCACTTTCGCTACAGTATGCTCTGAGCTGAGCTCCCAGGAAGGAACCGCAAGCGCCCGGTTTCTCTTGCAAAAGCTCACTGCTCCTCAGAGGCATCTGTGGAGTGAACAGTGTCCTGGTGGTGTGGTGTTCAGGCAGCTTGGAAGCTGCACCCTAGTTGCTTTCCAAAGGGGGAGAGTCGGGCTTCTCCCTCATGCTCCAGTTTCCAACTTGACCCCACAGCGCATTTACCGGCACTCTCTGACTGACTACTGGAGACTTTTGGCCACACGGGGCCTTCCTCTGATCACACTTCGTTGCAGGCGGGGTCTTTTGCATGCCGTGCATAGCATTACCCGCTTACTGACTTAGTCAGGCCTAGGTGACTTTGGATCGTCCAAATGTCTCACAAGTTGACCGTTTTTTCTCTTCTTTCTGTCAGGCTGGACCTACAGTGTACCTTGTGTCACAATAGAGAGATGACAGGTAAGAGTCGCCAGGGGGCTCTGTAGGCTCAGGGATTCTTTCAGTGCAGCTCAGAGGGCCTCCACAGAGGGAGAGCCACGTTGATTGTAATACTGGCAAAAACGTTGTCCTGGGGCTGCTTTACAGCGGTAGAAATCAAGCTATGCAAGCGAGGAGCAGTTCATTGCCCTTCCCTCTGCATAGAAAGGGTTGACCCCAACAGCCTGTTCTGCGCTGTGTTGCTCGGAAAACAAACAGGGGACTCACGGCACACACGATCTCCCTCAGAAGGGAATTCATACGCGACGCTCTGAGGCCTCCGGAGAGCCGTAGAGGAGTTAAAGCACTCTATCGGGTCAGGGTTCATGGAGATGGCTGCACAGCAAACTTTGCTGATAGGAAACACTCGTGCTTACCTTGAGGCCTCGGGTCACGTTTACTTCGCACTTTAGCTAGGGCAAGCCGTGGGATGAGCTCCTAGCAAGGCACTGGCGACCCCCTGGATTCGTAGGAGAAAACTCCCTTTCTTCACTTAGGCATTCCTAGCAGTGACTAGAAGACGGGTAACAGCACTGCCTTTCAGTCAGCCTTGAGGCCGACACTATCTGCCTTTCAAATGGGGGGAAATACTGCCTTTCTCCAGGCTTCTCAATTACACACCGGATCACCCAGCACATATACCTCCCTTCTCTGACAAGCCAAAGGAGGCCCTTGCAACACAATTCGGCCTTCTGCGATGAAACTTTGGGATGCAGTGTGTTCTGCATGTGCTGAGTGGCATAATCCTCTAAATGCCCTCAGGAGGCCTAGGTGACTTTGCATGTTCCAAATGCCTAGCAAAGCTCAGGGTAAATCTCTACTTTCTTTCGGGCTGGACCTAAAGTCTACTTTCCGCCTCACTTAGAGAGACGTCGAGCACGAGTCCCCAAAGTGGATTGGAGCCCCGGTGGTTTCTTTCAGGGCAGCTTAGGTGTCCTCCACGTGGCAGACCCGCATGGAAAGAAAGCCTGCCCAAGAACCGTGCTCCTGGGGCTCTTTCAAAGCTGTGGAACGCTAGCCATAGAGAACAGATTAGTTCCCGGCCCTTTCACCTGCATAGTGAGGGATGGTCCCAGAGCCGTGTATCCCTTGTTTGTGCTCAGAAGGCTTTTGCTACACGGTGCACATCCTCGGAAAGAAGTGCCCCCGTGAGAGGCTTGAGCGCTGTGAGGCATACTAAAGCTAAAGCCGTCCATTGACTGAGACTTCCTGGAAACTGGTGCACCCCTGCCTCTGCTAATGGGAAAATGTGCACCTTACTTCGTGACTAGAGGTCACATTTAGTTGGCACTTTAGCTACAGTATGCTCTGGGCTGAGCTCCCAGGAAGGAACCGCAAGCGCCCGGTTTCTTCTGCAAAAGCTCACTGCTCCTCAGAGACATCTGTGGAGTGAACAGTGTCCTGGTGGTGTGGTGTTCAGGCAGCTTGGAAGCTGCACCGTAGTTGCTTTCCAAAGGGGGAGAGTCGGGCTTCTCCCCCATGCTCCAGTTTCCAACTTGACCCCACAGCGCATTTACCGGCACTCTCTGACTGACTACTGGAGACTTTTGGCCACACGGGGCCTTTCTCTGATCACACTTCGTTGCAGGCGGGGTCTTTTGCATGCCGTGCATAGCATTACCCGCTTACTGACTTAGTCAGGCCTAGGTGACTTTGGATCGTCCAAATGTCTCACAAGTTGACCGTTTTTTCTCTTCTTTCTGTCAGGCTGGACCTACAGTGTACCTTGTGTCACAATAGAGAGATGACAGGTAAGAGTCGCCAGGGGGCTCTGTAGGCTCAGGGATTCTTTCAGTGCAGCTCAGAGGGCCTCCACAGAGGGAGAGCCACGTTGATTGTAATACTGGCAACAACGTTGTCCTGGGGCTGCTTTACAGCGGTAGAAATCAAGCTATGCAAGCGAGGAGCAGTTCATTGCCCTTCCCTCTGCATAGAAAGGGTTGACCCCAACAGCCTGTTCTGCGCTGTGTTGCTCGGAAAACAAACAGGGGACTCACGGCACACACGCTCTCCCTCAGAAGGGAATTCATACGCGACGCTCTGAGGCCTCCGGAGAGCCGTAGAGGAGTTAAAGCACTCTATCGAGTCAGGGTTCATGGAGATGGCTGCACAGCAAACTTTGCTGATAGGAAACACTCGTGCTTACCTTGAGGACTCGGGTCACGTTTACTTCGCACTTTAGCTAGGGCAAGCCGTGGGATGAGCTCCTAGCAAGGCACTGGCGACCACCTGGATTCGTAGGAGAAAACTCCCTTTCTTCACTGAGGCATTCCTAGCAGTGACTAGAAGACGGGTAACAGCACTGCCTTTCAGTCAGCCTTGAGGCCGCCACTATCTGCCTTTCAAATGGGGGGAAATACTGCCTTTCTCCAGGCTTCTCAATTACACACCGGATCACCCAGCACATATACCTCTCTTCTCTGACAAGCCAAAGGAGGCCCTTGCAACACAATTCGGCCTTCTGCGATGAAACTTTGGGATGCAGTGTGTTCTGCATGTGCTGAGTGGCATAATCCTCTAAATGCCCTCAGGAGGCCTAGGTGACTTTGCATGTTCCAAATGCCTAGCAAAGCTCAGGGTAAATCTCTACTTTCTTTCGGGCTGGACCTAAAGTCTACTTTCCGCCTCACTTAGAGAGACGTCGAGCACGAGTCCCCAAAGTGGATTGGAGCCCCGGTGGTTTCTTTCAGGGCAGCTTAGGTGTCCTCCACGTGGCAGACCCGCATGGAAAGAAAGCCTGCCCAAGAACCGTGCTCCTGGGGCTCTTTCAAAGCTGTGGAACGCTAGCCATAGAGAACAGATTAGTTCCCGGCCCTTTCACCTGCATAGTGAGGGATGGTCCCAGAGCCGTGTATCCCTTGTTTGTGCTCAGAAGGCTTTTGCCACACGGTGCACATCCTCGGACAGAAGTGCCCCCGTGAGAGGCTTGAGCGCTGTGAGGCATACTAAAGCTAAAGCCGTCCATTGACTGAGACTTCCTGGAAACTGGTGCACCCCTGCCTCTGCTAATGGGAAAATGTGCACTTTACTTCGTGACTAGAGGTCACATTTAGTTGGCACTTTAGCTACAGTATGCTCTGAGCTGAGCTCCCAGGAAGGAACCGCAAGCGCCCGGTTTCTCTTGCAAAAGCTCACTGCTCCTCAGAGGCATCTGTGGAGTGAACAGTGTCCTGGTGGTGTGGTGTTCAGGCAGCTTGGAAGCTGCACCCTAGTTGCTTTCCAAAGGGGGAGAGTCGGGCTTCTCCCCCATGCTCCAGTTTCCAACTTGACCCCACAGCGCATTTACCGGCACTCTCTGACTGACTACTGGAGACTTTTGGCCACACGGGGCCTTTCTCTGATCACACTTCGTTGCAGGCGGGGTCTTTTGCATGCCGTGCATAGCATTACCCGCTTACTGACTTAGTCAGGCCTAGGTGACTTTGGATCGTCCTAATGTCTCACAAGTTGACCGTTTTTTCTCTTCTTTCTGTCAGGCTGGACCTACAGTGTACCTTGTGTCACAATAGAGAGATGACAGGTAAGAGTCTCCAGGGGGCTCTGTAGGCTCAGGGATTCTTTCAGTGCAGCTCAGAGGGCCTCCACAGAGGGAGAGCCACGTTGATTGTAATACTGGCAAAAACGTTGTCCTGGGGCTGCTTTACAGCGGTAGAAATCAAGCTATGCAAGCGAGGAGCAGTTCATTGCCCTTCCCTCTGCATAGAAAGGGTTGACCCCAACAGCCTGTTCTGCGCTGTGTTGCTCGGAAAACAAACAGGGGACTCACGGCACACACGCTCTCCCTCAGAAGGGAATTCATACGCGACTCTCTGAGGCCTCCGGAGAGCCGTAGAGGAGTTAAAGCACTCTATCGAGTCAGGGTTCATGGAGATGGCTGCACAGCAAACTTTGCTGATAGGAAACACTCGTGCTTACCTTGAGGACTCGGGTCACGTTTACTTCGCACTTTAGCTAGGGCAAGCCGTGGGATGAGCTCCTGGCAAGGCACTGGCGAACACCTGGATTCGTAGGAGAAAACTCCCTTTCTTCACTGAGGCATTCCTAGCAGTGACTAGAAGACGGGTAACAGCACTGCCTTTCAGTCAGCCTTGAGGCCGCCACTATCTGCCTTTCAAATGGGGGGAAATACTGCCTTTCTCCAGGCTTCTCAATTACACACCGGATCACCCAGCACATATACCTCCCTTCTCTGACAAGCCAAAGGAGGCCCTTGCAACACAATTCGGCCTTCTGCGATGAAACTTTGGGATGCAGTGTGTTCTGCATGTGCTGAGTGGCATAATCCTCTAAATGCCCTCAGGAGGCCTAGGTGACTTTGCATGTTCCAAATGCCTAGCAAAGCTCAGGGTAAATCTCTACTTTCTTTCGGGCTGGACCTAAAGTCTACTTTCCGCCTCACTTAGAGAGACGTCGAGCACGAGTCCCCAAAGTGGATTGGAGCCCCGGTGGTTTCTTTCAGGGCAGCTTAGGTGTCCTCCACGTGGCACACCGGCATGGAAAGAAAGCCTGCCCAAGAACCGTGCTCCTGGGGCTGTTTCAAAGCTGTGGAACGCTAGCCATAGAGAACAGATTAGTTCCCGGCCCTTTCACCTGCATAGTGAGGGATGGTCCCAGAGCCGTGTATCCCTTGTTTGTGCTCAGAAGGCTTTTGCTACACGGTGCACATCCTCGGAAAGAAGTGCCCCCGTGAGAGGCTTGAGCGCTGTGAGGCATACTAAAGCTAAAGCCGTCCATTGACTGAGACTTCCTGGAAACTGGTGAACCCCTGCCTCTGCTATTGGGAAAATGTGCACCTTACTTAGTGACTAGAGGTCACATTTCGTTGGCACTTTAGCTACAGTATGCTCTGGGCTGAGCTCCCAGGAAGGAACCGCAAGCGCCCGGTTTCTTTTGCAAAAGCTCACTGCTCCTCAGAGGCATCTGTGGAGTGAACAGTGTCCTGGTGGTGTGGTGTTCAGGCAGCTTGGAAGCTGCACCGAAGTTGCTTTCCAAAGGGGGAGAGTCGGGCTTCTCCCCCATGCTCCAGTTTCCAACTTGACCCCACAGCGCATTTACCGGCACTCTCTGACTGACTACTGGAGACTTTCGGCCAAACGGAGCCTTTGTAGGATCACACTTCGTTGCAGGCGGGGTCTTTTGCATGCCGTGCATAGCATTACCCGCTTAATGACGCAGTCAGGCCTAGGTGACTTTGGATCGTCCAAATGTCTCACAAGTTGACCGGTTTTTCTGTTCTTTATGTCAGGCTGGACCTACAGTGTACCTTGCGTCACAATAGAGAGATGACAGGTAAGAGTCGCCAGGGGGCTCTGTAGGCTCAGGGATTCTTTCAGTGCAGCTCAGAGGGCCTCCACAGAGGGAGAGCGACGTTGAATGTAATACCGGCAAAAACGTTGTCCTGGGGCTGCTTTACAGCGGTAGAAATCAAGCTATGCAAGCGAGGATCAGTTCATTGACCTTCCCTCTGCATAGAAAGCGTTGACCCCAACAGCCTATTCTGCGCTGTGCTGCTCGGAAAACAAACAGGGGACTCACGTCACACACGCTCTCCCTCAGAAGGGAATTCATACGCGACTCTCTGAGGCCTCTGGAGAGCCGCAGAGGAGTTAAAGCACTCTATCGAGTCAGGGTTCATGGAGATGGCTGCACAGCAAACTTTGCTGATAGGAAACACTCGTGCTTACCTTGAGGCCTGGGGTCACGTTTACTTCGCAGTTTAGCTAGGGCAAGCCGTGGGATGAGCTCCTAGAAAGGCACTGGCCACCACCTGGATTCGTAGGAGAAAACTCTCTTTCTTCACTGAGGCATTCCTAGCAGTGACTAGAAGACGGGTAACAGCACTGCCTTTCAGTCAGCCTTGAGGCCGCCACTATCTGCCTTTCAAATGGGGGGAAATACTGCCTTTTTCCAGGCTTCTGAATTACACCCTGGATCACCCAGCAAATATACCTCTCCTCTTTGACATGCCTAAGGAGGCCCTTGGAACACATTTCGGCCTTCTGCAATGAAACTTTGGGATGCAGTGTGTTCTGCATGTGCTGAATGGCATAATCCTCTAAATGCCCTCAGGAGGCCTAGGTGACTTTGCATGTTCCAAATGCCTAGCAAGGCTCAGGGTAAATCTCTACTTTATTTTGGGCTGGACCTAAAGTCTACTTTCTGCCTCACTTAGAGAGACGTCGAGCATGAGTCCCCAAAGTGGATTGGAGCCAGGGTGGTTTCTTTCAGGGCAGCTTAGGTGTCCTCCACGTGGCAGACCCGCATGGAAAGAAAGCCTGCCCAGGATCCGAGCTCCTGGGGCTGTTTCAAAGCTGTGGAACGCTAGCCATAGAGAACAGATTAGTTCCCCGCCCTTTCACCTGCATACTGAGGGATGGTCCCAGAGCCGTGTATCCCTTGATTGTGCTCAGAAGGCTTTTGGTACACGGCGCACATCCTTGGAAAGAAGTGCCCCCGCGAGAGGCTTGAGCGCTGTGAGGCATACTAAAGCTAAAGCCGTCCATTGACTGAGACTTCCTGGAAACTGGTGCACCCCTGCCTCTGCTAATGGGAAAATGTGCACCTTACTTCGTGACTAGAGGTCACATTTCGTTGGCACTTTAGCTACAGTATGCTCTGGGCTGAGCTCCCAGGAAGGAACCGCAAGCACCCCGTTTCTTTTGCAATAGTTCACTGCTCCTCAGAGGCATCTGTGGATTGAACAGTGTCCTGGTGGTGTGGTGTTCAGGCAGCTTGGAAGCTGCACCGAAGTTTCTTTCCAAAGGGGGAGAGTCGGGCTTCTCCCCCATGCTCCAGTTTCCAACTTGACCCCACAGCGCATTTACCGGCACTCTCTGACTGACTACTGGAGACTTTCGGCCACACGGGGCCTTTGTAGGATCACACTTCGTTGCAGGCGGGGTCTTTTGCATGCCGTGCATAGCATTACCCGCTTAGTGACTCAGTCAGGCCTAGGTGACTTTGGATCGTCCAAATGTCTCACAAGTTGACCGTTTTTTCTCTTCTTTCTGTCAGGCTGGACCTACAGTGTACCTTGTGTCACAATAGAGAGATGACAGGTAAGAGTCGCCAGGGGGCTCTGTAGGCTCAGGGATTCTTTCAGTGCAGCTCAGAGGGCCTCCACAGAAGGAGAGCCACGTTGAATGTAATACTGGCAAAAACGTTGTCCTGGGGCTGCTTTACAGCGGTAGAAATCAAGCTATGCAAGCGAGGATCAGTTCATTGCCCTTCCCTCTGCATAGAAAGGGTTGACCCCAACAGCCTGTTCTGCGCTGTGTTGCTCGGAAAACAAACAGGTGACTCACGGCACACACACTCTCCCTCTGTTGCCCAGAATTTTTTCACTTCCAGGAATGCCTCAGTGAAGATGAGTGAGTTTTCCGGGAAGAAGCCGTGAAGTCTCCATTGCTTCTTGGGAGCTCCTGTGATGCGCCTCCCTACCTATAGTGTGAAGTGAAGGTGACCACAGGCCTCCAGGGAAGCCCCAGCGTTTCCCATCAGCAAACTTTTGGGTGCAGCCTGCTCAAGAAACCCTGAGTCCATCGAGTGCTGTTAACTCCTGTATGGTTTTCATAGGCTAATGATAGTCGTGTATGAAATCATTTCCGAGAGAGAACGTCTGTCCTGTGATTCCCTTGTGTGGCTTTCAGGTAACAGAACGGGAACCAGACTGTTGGTACCACCTCTTTCTATGCAGGTAGAAAGGCAGTGCACTGTTTTCTTGCTTGCACAGCTTGCTTTCTACAACTTTACAACAGCCTCGGGGACGCAGTTCTAGCCAGGCTTATGTTCATGTGGCACTCCTTTGTGCCGCCGCCTGTGTTGCACTGATATAATGCCAGTGAATAAGGTACGTCCTGGGTGTTCATACCTTTGGAATCTCTACCATGAAGGGAAGGTAGTCTTTCGGCCCAGCTACAAGAAAGAACCCAACTACCGGGAAGAATTTGAGGCCTTTGGACTTTCCGAAGTCCTCTAAGCCTGACTATGTCATCAAATGGGCAAGGCTATGCCTCGCACGCTGAACTCAGGAGTCCGTTGTGCCATCATGGAAGGGCCCAGCGTGTCCCCAAAGTCCCCAGTACGTCAGTGAGAGAGTGCTGGTAAGGGAGCTGTGGGATCACGTTGGGAATTCAAAAACGTCGGGAGAACGTGTTTTTCCCCTTTTGGAAAGCGCCTCCAGCTGCCTGAGAAACACGTTGCCCAGTTATCTTCATTCCCCAAAAGCCTCTATCAGGAGCACGTAGTTTTCCCAAAAGAAACCAGTTGCTTGCCCTTCATTCCTATGGGCTTATCCCACTGCAATCTGCAGCTACAAGAGCATCCAAAGTGAGCTCTTGTTTCGAAGGATGGTGGACTTTTCCCCATCACCAGAGAGAGGGGTTCCTCCGTTTGCTGGAAGGCTAGGTCACAGGACTGCTTTAGCTCTAGTCTGCCTCTCATAGCACAGAAGTCTCGCATGTGCCCTTCTTTGCGGTGGAAAAACACCTCTGTGTACAATCCTTTCTGAGCAGTTGGAAGAGCCAGAATCGGGTTTCTCCTTTGGATGGCTCGCATTCTGCAGCTTTCATACAAACTCAGGAAGGCGTTTGTAGGGAGGCTTTCTTACACTGCGGTTCTGGCCAACTGAGGATACCTGAGCCACACTGCAAAAAAAACCCAGTGGGCTTCCCATTCCTTTGGGGAGCTTATGCACGACGTCTGAAACATGGCTACAGGTCCCACCCAAAAGTAAGCAGAGATACACGCTGAGCATTGCTATGCCTTTGGAACCTCCAAAGACACCTACACTTACCGAGGGCATTCAGATGATTATGCAACACACCACAAGCAGAACATGCCGCGGTGGAAATTGTCAGCGTGGAAGGGTCAAGTGTGCTCAAAGAGGCTGCTCTAGCTGGTCAGAAAAGTTAGGAGAACGTGCAGTGAGATCCACTAGGCAAACGGTAAGTCTGCAAAGGGCTGTATTTCCCCATTTCAAATCTAGAGAGTGGAGGCCTCAAGGCTGCCTGCCAAATCCTCATGTTGCACATCTTTAAGTCACTTCTAGGAATGCCTCCGTGAAGAAAAGTGAGCTTGCTCATAAGAAGACTTGAGGTCCCCGTTGAATGCCAGGAGGATGTCTGATGACCCTCCCTACCGAGAGTGGGAAGAGCACATGACCCCAAGCCTCATGGGAAGCCCCAGAGTTTCCCACCTGCATAGTTTGGTCACAAGGGAAGCTAACAAAAGAAGGGGAAAGGAACAAAAAGAACTACAAAACAACCCCCAAACAATCAACAAAATGGTAGTAAGAGCATACATATCAATAATTACTTTAAATGTTAAATAGCCTAAGTATTCTAATCAAAAGACATAGAGAGGGTGAAACATACAAGAACAAGACCCATCTGTATGCCCAAGACAAGAGATTCACTTGTGATCTAAAGACACATACAGACTGAAAGTTGGAGATGGAAAAAGGTATTCCATGCAAATGGAAATAAAAAGGAAGTCATCGTAGCAATACTTATATCAACCAAAACAGACTTTAACACAAAAACTTCGGGCTTCCCTGGTGGCGCAATGGTTGAGAGTCCACCTGCCGATGCAGGGGACACGGGTTCGTGCACTGGTCCAGGAAGATCCCACATGCCACGGAGCGGCTTGGCCCGTGAGCCATGGCCACTGAGCCTCCACGTCTGGAGCCTGTGCTCCACAATGGGACAGACCACAACAGTTAGAGGCCCACATACTGCAAAAAAAAAAAAAAAAAAAAAAACCCAAAAACTTCCCTGGTGTTCCAGTGGTTGGGACTTTGACTTCCAATGTGTGTGTGTGTGGAGGTTCAATCCCTGGGTGGGGGACTGGAATCCCACATGCTTCTGGGCCAAAAAATAAATACCCCAAAATATAGAACAGAGGCAATATTGTAGCAAATTCAATAAAGACATTGGGAATCGTCCACATCAAAAAAGAAAAAATCTAAAAAAAGCAACCAATACTGTAACGAGATAAAGAAAGACATTACATAATGATCAATTGTAAATATCTATGCACGCAATGTAGGATTACCTAAATAATTAAAACAAATATTAACGAATATAAAGGGATTAATTGACAGTAACAGAATAATAGTATGGGACTTTAGCACACTAATATAATTGCACAGCTTATCCCGACAGAAAATCAATAAGGAAGCATTGGTCTTAAGTGACACAATAGACCATACGAATTTAATAGATACATATAGGACGTTCCATCCAAAAGCAGCAGAATACACATTCTTTTAAGGTGCACATGAAACGTTCTCCAGGATAGATCACAACCTAAGCCATAAAACAAGTCTCAGAAAATGTATGAAAATGGAAATCATATCAAGCATCTTTTTTAACCATGACAAGATGAGACTAGAAATCAACTGCAAGAAAACAAAACAAAAACAAAAACAAAACATGGAGGCTAAACAATATGCTACCAAAAAACCAAAGGGTTTTTTGGTAGCATATTGAAGAAATCAAAGAAGAAATTTAAAAAATACCTGGAGACAAATGGACACACAAACACAACGATCCAAAATCTATGAGATGTAGAAAAAGTGGTTCTAAGAAGGAAGTGTATAGCAATACAAGTCTACATCAGGAAATAAGAAAAATTTCAAATAAACAACCAAATCTTACACCTAAAGGAAGTAGAAAAAGAACAAAGAAAATCCAAAGTTACTAGAAAGAAAGAAATCATAAAGATCAGATCAGAAATTTAAAAGTAATTGAGTCTAAAGATAAATGGAAAAAGTAAATGAAAGTAAGCTGCTTCTTTGAAAAGATAAACAAAACTGATACACCTTTTCCCAGATCTATCAAGAAAAAAAAAGAGAGCACTGAAATCAAGAAAATCAGAAATGAAAATGTAGAAGTTACAACACAACCACAGAAATACCAAGGATCATAAGAGATTACTGCAAATAATATATTGTCACTAACATGGATAACCTAGAAGAAATTAATGAATTCCTAGAAATGTACAATCTCCCAGAACTGAATCAGGAAGAAATAAATTTTATGAAGAGACCAGTTACCAGTAATGAAATTAATTCAGTAAAAAAAGCTAAACAAACAAACAAACCTTACAACAATCAAAAGTTCAGGACCAGATAGGTTTACAAATAGCTTTCATTTATTATCCTTCTCCTGTTTCCTCTTGTTTTACTTTTTTCCCTCTTTCTTATTATTCTTCCTCTCCTGTTTCTCTGGCTTTTTGCTTTATGACTACTCTGTTTTCATTAACTTCTTTATTAAAGAATAAATTCAGGTCCAAAAAGGAGATGAAATTCAAATTGTTCAAAATGACCAGTTAAGAATAGTCTGGATACATGTTTTAGTTGGACAAGGAATTGATAGGATTTCTATAATTGTCTGAGTACTGTCCATATAGGAATATCAGTTAGTAACAAAAGGATATCTTCTCCAATGATTCCCAAGGCAGTCTTTTTATGTACTTTTTTTTTTTTTTTTTTTTTTTTTTTTGCGGTATGCGGGCCTCTCACTGTTGTGGCCTCTCCCGTTGCGGAGCACAGGCTCCGGATGCGCAGGCTCAGCGGCCATGGCTCACGGGCCCAGCCGCTCCGCGGCATATGGGATCCTCCCGGACCGGGGCACGAACCCGTATCCCCTGCATCGGCAGGCGGACTCTCAACCACTGCGCCACCAGGGAGGCCCTTTTTATGTACTTTTATCTTATATCATTGACTATCCAACTCTAGGAGCTACTTCTATGCTATTTACTACAGGTATAAAATTTCAGAGCAAAATTCATTAAAGTTTTGCATAATTGAGTTCATAGAGCTGTATCAGCCATTACATATTAAGTAAGTCCTTTCTATTTTCCTAAGAATTTAAGTTTGACACAAAAGAAGAGTTAGGAAGCCTTTTTATTATGTATTTATATATTTCTTATATATATTTCTTATAGGTTTCATGTGACAGGCACTGCTCTGAGTGTTGTACAACTACAAACATATTTACCTTTTATAACAGCCAAATGAAGTAGGTACTATAATCATTCCCATTTTATAAATGAGAGACTAAAGCACAGAAAAGTTAAAAACATGTGCAGGACCATAGAGCTAGTATAGGCCAAGACCAGATTTTAAATGCAGGGAATCTGGCTCAAAAGGTCATCATCACTATTTTCTGCTCTTTCTCTTTAATGATTCAGGGAACAGTGGTAAGGAGTATATGTTGTTATAACAAAATGCTTAAGGCTCCAAAGGAAACCTATCACCAGCATCATTCAACCTCATGCTCATGGATAAAAACAAGTCCTTTAAGATTGAAAAACACAGCAAAATAATTTATTTTCCAATCCATTGAAATATTTAAAATATCTATGCTATGGTTTTTTTTTTTTTTTTTTTTTTTTTTTTTGCGGTACGCGGGCCTCTCACTGTTGTGGTCTCTCCCGTTGCGGAGCACAGGCTCCGGACGCGCAGGCTCAGTGGCCATGGCTCACGGGCCCAGCCGCTCCGTGGCATGTGGGATCTTCCTGGACCAGGGCACGGATCCGTGTCCCCTGCATCGGCAGGCAGACTCTCAACCACTGCGCCACCAGGGAAGCTCTATGCTGTGTTTTTAACACTCTACAAAAAATTGTTCCATGTAGAATTGTGTTTCTATTCATAATCTGTCAGAATTACCTTGGATAATGTTTAAAATACTGAATCCTATATACCACATTCCAAATCAATTACCAGAGTCTCTGAGATTGGAGCCCTGAAACGTGCATTTGTATTACACATACCAATTTATACTAATGTTTTCTAAGATTTGAGATGTTATGGTATCTAGGATGAAATGCTTTGCCACTATCCTGAAAAGCTCACAATCTCTTAAAATGTATTAAATGAATATAGTGTCTAGGTCAATAACAGTGTGGTAGATTCATCATAAACTTAGGTAGTTTAACCACACCTGGACAGCTGAATTCAAGGCTAGACACCATTTTTTAAGGGACATCAACTTGCCAATATTATAGAGATTCCTGAAGGAATTCATTAGGATTAAGATGGCTTGAACACTGTACCACATTCTGTATTACTTCTTACAGATATAATAGAAAGAATTCTGTATTAAATGTGAAGTTTCTTCATCAATTTATGCATTCATTTCTTCATTTGATTAAGTTTATTGAGTGCTGATTAAGTGCTGGGGATAAATCAAGGCATAAATCATAGTTATTTCCCTTATGAAGATAAATTACTAGTGGATTGTCTAGGAGTGAATCAGATGCCTTATGCATTAATTAGTATTAGGTTCAGCTGTTATTGACAGTATACTCCCCCCAACACAATAACAATGGCTTCAGCAGGATTAAAGTTTATTCTTATCTCATATAAACATCCCAAAAGTTGGTTCAAATAACTTACAGTTTTAAGGACCCGCTATCTTTTATGTTGTTAAAACTTTGTTCATAGGCTTGATCTCATGGCCCAAGATGCAACATCAATAATCCAGGAGGGGTACTTCCCTGGTGGTCCAGTGGTTAAGACTCTGTGCTTCCACTGCAGGAGGCGTGGGTTCAATCCCTGGTTGGGGAACTAAGATCCCACATGCCATGTGGCACAGCCAAAAATAAATAAATAAAAGCAATCCTTTGACATAAGCAGGAAACTGTTGTTATCACCATTAAAAAAATATATCCAGGAAGTATGATTGAAAAAGAAATGAAGAACTGTGGGTAAAGAGTACATGTGCTCTTTCCTTTAAGGGAAACACTCCTGCCTGTACATAATCAGATGTATGGCAACACCTAGTCAAAAGGGAGATTAAGAAACACAGTCTTTTTTTTTTTGCAGTACACGGGCCTCTCACTGTTGTGACCTCTCCCGTTGTGGAGCACAGGCTCTGGACACACAGGCTCAGCTGCCATGGCTCATGGGCCCAGCCGCTCTGCGGCATGTGGGATCCTCCTGGACTGGGGCACGAACCCGTGTCCCCTGCATCGGCAACCAACTCCCAACCACTGCGCCATCAGGGAAGCCCAGAAACACAGTCTTTAATGTATTCAGTCACAGCCAAAACTCAGGAATTCTAGTAACAAAAATTTAGATAATGGTTATTGGGGGAGATAGTTGTTAGATTATGGGACAATTGGCCACTTTGGCCTCCAAAATACTCAGCAGTACTCACTTCTTCTTACATAACAAAACAACCTCTTTCTCAAGTAAGACTTTCTGATGTCCCATATTTTTACTGCATCCAGACCCAAACACAGGACTTGGGGGTGATGTATATCCCTCTTCATTTAATCCAATAGTATTTCTTCTTGATCTATTCCATAAATTAAAAGACAGCCTTTTCCCTCATTGTATTTAATATAATATGAGAGTCAGAACAACAGAGAAGGGCAATAAAAATTTGCATATGGAAAAGGAGAGAATGGGAAAAACATTGCAGTCACTGATCCTTAGTTAACATCATCAAATTTCTATGGACAGGCATTACAAAGACTTTATTCTATGACAAATAATTTCCTGGCAGAGCCCAACTGGTAGCTTCTGGTTCATGCTCTGGGATGAAAGTCCTTGTCCTTCCACCTGCATCATCCTTGGATCTGCCCCTAGGATATACCATTTTGGGGAATTGCACACTTTTGAGACCCAGTAGTATTGTTTGATGTTTGAGGATTAAGGGGTTGCTTAAGGAATTAAACAGGCTATTTCAGGCCAAACTGGGTTTCTTTACCAAAACCAATTCCCTCAAAAATGTAGTAGGAAACTGATCTCTTTGCTTCTGTTCAGTTCAATGTGTGAGTAACCAAATCCAAACATCTCATTTGACACCATATTTTTAGCTTGGAAACTGCCTTCTATTTACTGAGCCCTGGGATCTGCACATTCCCTTCTCTCTTATTTAAATTGAGCATATCTTGAGACCATTTAAACAATACACTTGAAGAGGACAACAAAAACTAATAAAAACTAATGTTATTTAAATAAAAAATAAATTTAAAGAATTTTTTTATTTAGAATTAAGATTATATTTTCTTCCATAGCTACTTTGTTGAAAACAGAAAGAAGCATTCAACATAGATGATATATTGCATTTTCCCATTATCTCTCAGTGGATATGCAGACAGCCTTTCAAGACATTAATGGCAACAGTTTAAGTTCTTTTTCTTTGCCATGGCATAATAAGGGTCACCGGCTTTCCAGTCTGCAAAGTCTGTACTTTTCCAATTTAATATCTGACAAAACCAATGCCAAATATTTTAGGTTCTGTTATGGGCAGCATCTCACTTTGAAGTTAAACTTTGTTTTATTTAGGATAGGAGCTTGGCCAAGGTGATGAAGTTGGAAGACCCTGAGCTCACCTTGTCCCATGGACACACAAAAATCACAACTATTTACAGAGCAACTATTAACCAGAAAGACCAAAACCTAGAAGAAAAGATCTTCTACATCTAAAGATATAAAGAAGAAATCTCAAAGAGAGGGGTAAGAGGCATGTAGTCATAGTATAGTCAAGACTCATAACCACAAGTGAGTGACCCACAAATGTAATTATCCTCCAATAATTACAATTGCAGAGGTTCTTTCCAAGAAGTAATGTGTCTGAGCACCACATAGGGCTCCCAGCTCAGGGGTCCTGCACCAGAAAAACAAGTCCCCAGAATGCTTGGCTTTGAAGGTCAGTGGGGTTTACTTTGGGGAGAAACAGAAGGCTGGGGATTTCATTAAACTTGAAAGCTTTTGCACTACAAAGGAAACCATTGACAACACAAAGACAACCTACTGAATGGGAGAAAATATTTGCAAATGATGTGAACACTAAGGCAAAATGAGTAAAGGGAATCAACTATCATGTGGATGTAAACTAAATTTTTGTTTGTGAGCACACTGTAGTATATAAAGAAGTAGAAATATAATGTACACATTAAACCTATGTAATGTTATAAACTAATGTTATTTAAATAAAAAATAAATTTAAAGAATTTTTTTATTTAGAATTAAGATTATCTGTAAGTGACAAATAAAAATCAGAATAACATTGAATTTAATAAAAAAGGAGTCTATTTCTCTCCTACATAAAAAAAAAATCTAGAAGGAGATCTAAGGCTAATGTAGCTCCTCAAGATGTCATAGACATCTTAGTACCAAGTTGCAATTACATGCATATCATCAATCTTGCATATCTATATTCCAAGAAGCAAAATATACTATGATTCAAAAAAGGAGAGGTAAAGAGAACATGCTACAGTTTCTTAAAGACATAGGTCATGTCATTTCTGCCTATATACCTTTTTCAGATCCTGGTCACATGATTATACAGGGAAACAAGGAATGCTGGAAGATGTCATTTTACTCAAAGGGAGAGTCATATAGTCAGCTAAAAATCAGGGATCTTATTATCATAGCAAAGGGAGATAAATGGATATTAGGGTTAAAATAGCCATCTTTCTCTTCCGTATTCTAAGGACATTTAAAGTTTAAGGATATATGACACATGTGCAGAGACACGCTGAGGCTGCGGTCCATGGGCAGGGAATCACGGCTGTCCAGCTGTGTGATCTGGGGCAGTCGGTTCTTGGTGCTGCAGCCAGGAGTCAGTGCTGTGCCTCTGAGGTGGGAGAGCCAAATTCAGGACACTGGTCCACAAGGGAACTCCCAGCTCCACATAATATCAAATGGTGAAAATCTCCCAGAGATCTCCATCTCAACACCAGCACCCAGCTTCACTCAATGACCAGGAAGCTACAGTGCTGGACACCCTATGATAAACAGCTAGCAAGACTGGAATACAACCCCACCCATTACCAGAGAGGCTGCTGAATATCAGAATAAGTCCACAAAAAAACACCACCAGACGTGGACCTGCGCACCAGAAAGACAAGATCCAGCCTCATCCACCAGAACACAGGCACTAGTCCCCTCCACCAGGAAGCCTACACAACCCACTGAACAAACCTTAGCCACTGGGGACAGACACCAAAAACAACTGGAACTATGAACCTGCAGCCTGAAAAAAGGAGAACCAAAACAGAGTAAGATAAGAAAAAGAGAAGACAGAAAAACACATAGCAGATGAAGGAGCAAGATAAAAACTCACCAAACATAACAAATGAAGAGGAAATAGGCAGTCTACCTGAAAAAGAATTCAGAATAATGATAGGAAAGATGATCCAAAATCTTGGAAATAGAATAGACAAAATGCAAGAAACATTTAAAAAAGACTTAGAAGAAGTAAAGAAAAAACAAGCATCAATGAACAACACAATAAATGAAATTTAAAAAATACTGTAGATGGGATCAATAGCAGAATAAGTGAAGCAGAAGAATGGAAAAGTGATCTGGAAGATAAAATAGTGGAAATAACTACTGCAGAGCAGAATAAAGAAAAAAGAATGAAAAGAACTGAGGAGAGTCTCAGAGACCTCTTGGACAACATTAAACACACCAACATTCGAATTATAGGGGTTCCAGAAGAAGTGGAGATAAAGAAAGGGACTGAGAAAATATTTGAAGATATTATAGTTGAAAAATTCCCTAATATGGGAAAGGAAATAGTTAATCAAGTCCAGGAAGAACAGAGAGTCCCATACAGGACAAATCTAAGGAGAAACATGCCAAGACACATATTACTCAAACTGTTAAAAATTAAATACAAAGAAAACCTATTAAAAGCAGCAAGGAAAAAACAACAAATAACACACAAGGGAATAACCATAAGGTTAACAGCTGACCTATCAGCAGAAACTCTGCAAGTCAGAAGGGATTGGCAGGACATATTTAAAGTGATGAAGGAGAAAAACCTACAACAAAGATTACACTACCCAGCAAGGATCTCATTCAGATTTGATGGAGAAATTAAAACCTTTACAAACAAGCAAAAGCTGAGAGAGGTCAGCACCACCAAACGAGCTTTACAACAAATGCTAAAGGAATTTCTCTAGGCAACAAACACAACAGAAGAAAAACACCTACAATAACGAACCCAAAACAATTAAGAAAATGGGAATAGGAACATACATATCGATAATTACCTTAAATGTTAATGGAATAAATGCTCCCACCAAAAGACACAGATTTGCTGAATGGATACAAAAACAAGATCCATATATATGCTGTCTACAAGAGACCCACTTCAGACCTAGACACACATGCAGACTGAAACTAAGGGGATGGAAAAATATATTCCATGCAAATGCAAACCAAAAGAAAGCTGGAGTAGCAATTCTCATATCAGACAAAATAGACTTTAAAATAAACAGTATTACAAGAGACAGAGAAGGACACTACTTACTGATCAAGGGATCGATCCAAGAAAAGGATATAACAATTGTAAAAATTTATGCACCCAACATAGGAGCACATCAATACATAAGGCAAATATTAACAGCCATAAAAGGGGAAATCAACAGTAACACATTCATAGTAGGGGACTTTAACACCCCACTTTCACCAATGGACAGATCATGCAAAATGAAAATAAATAAGGAAACACAAGCTTTAAATGATACATTAAACAAGATGGACTTAATTGATATTTATAGGACATTCCATCCAAAAACAACAGAATATAAAATTTTCTCAACTGCTCATGGAACATTCTCCAGGATAGATCATATCTTGGATCACAAATCAAGCCTTGGTGAATTTAAGAATATGGAAATTGTATCAAGTATCTTTTCTGAACCCAGCTCTTTGAGACTAGATATTACTTAAAGGAAAAGATCTGTAAAAAAATACAGACACATGGAGGCTAAACAATACGCTACTTAATAATGAAGTGATAACTGAAGAAATCAAAGAGGAAATTAAAAAATACCTAGAAACAAATGACAATGGAGACATGGTGACCCAAAACCTTTGGGATGCAGCAAAAGCAGTTCTAAGTGGGAAGATTATAGCAATACAATCCTACCTTAAGAAACAGGAAACATCTCGAATAAACACCCTAACCTTGCACCTAAAGCAATTAGAGAAAGAAGAACAAAAAACCCCCAAAGTTAGCAGAAGGAAAGAAATCATAAAGATAAGATCAGAAATAAATGAATGTAACAACAGCAAAGATCAATAAACCTAAAAGCTGGTTCTTTGAGAAGATAAAAAAATTGATAAACAATTAGCTAGTCATCAAGAAAAAACGGGAGAAGACTCAAATCAATAGAATTAGAAATGATAAAGAAGTAACAACTGACACTGCAGAAATACAAAAGATCATGAGAGATTACTACAAGCAACTCTATGCCAATAAAATGGACAACCTGGAAAAAATGGACAAATTCTTAGAAATGCACAACCTGCCAAGACTGAATCAGGAAGAAATAGAAAATATAAACAGACCAATCACAAGCACTGAAATTGAAACTGTGATAAAAAAATCTTCCAATGAACAAAAGCCCAGGGCCAGATGGCTTCACAGGCGAATTCTATCAAATATTTAGAGAAGAGTTAACACCTATCCTTCTCAAACTCTTCCAAAATATAGCAGAGTGAGGAACACTCCCAAACTCATTCTGCGAGGCCATCATCACCCTGATACCAAAACTAGACAAGGATATCACAAAGAAATAAAACTACAGGCCAATATCTCTGATTTACACAGATGCAAAAATCCTCTGAAAAATACTAGCAAACAGGATCCAACAACACATTAAAAGGATCATATACCATGATCAAGTGGGGTTTATTCAATGAATGCAAGGATTCTTCAATATACACAAATCAAACAACATGATACACCATATTAACAAATTAAAGGAGAAAAACCATATGATCACCTCAATAGATGCAAAGAAATCTTCCGACAAAATTCAACACCCATTTTTGATAAAAACCCTGAAGAAAGTAGGCAGAGATGGAACTTTCCTTAACATAATAAAGGCCATATATGACAAACCCACAGCCAACATCATCTTCAATGGTTAAAAACTGAAAGCATTTCCCCTAAGATCAGGAACAAGACAAGGTTGCCCACTCTCACCACTCTTATTCAACAAAGTTTTGGAAGTTTTAGCCACAGCAATCAGAGAAGAAAAGGAAATAAAAGGAATCCAAAAAGGAAAAGAAGAAGTAAAGCTGTCACTGTTTGCAGATGACATGATACTATACATAGAGAATCCTAAAGATGCTACCGAAAAACTACTAGAGCTAATCAATGAATTTGGTAAAGTAGCAGGATATAAAATTAATGTACAGAAATCTCTGGCATTCCTATACACTAATGATGAAAAATCTGAAAGTGAAATTAAGAAAACACTCCCATTTACCATTGCAACGAAAATAATAAAATATCTAGGAATAAACCTACCTAAGGAGACAAAAGACCTGTATGCAGAAAATTATAAGACACTGATGAAAGAAATTAAAGTTGATACAAATAGATGATATGCCATGTTCTTGGATTGGTAGAATCAATATTGTTAAAATGACTCTACTACCCAAAGCAATCTACAGGTTCAATGCAATCCTTATCAAACTACCACTGGCATTTTTCACAGAACTAGAACAAAAAATTTCACAATTTGTATGGAAACACAAAAGACCCCGAATAGCCAAAGCAATCTTGAAAATGAAAAACGGAGCTGGAGGAATCAAGCTCCCTGATTTTGGACTATACTACAAAGCTATGTAAGCAAGACAGTATGGTACTGGCATGAAAACAGAAGGACAGATCAATGGAACAGGATAGAAAGCCCAGAGATAAACCCTCGCACATATGGTCACCTTGTCTTTGATAAAGGAGGCAGGAATGTACAGTGGAGAAAGGACAGGCTCTTCAATAAGTGGTGCTGGGAAAACTGGACAGGACCATGTAAAAGTATGAAATTAGATCACTCCCTAATGCCATACACAAAAATAAGCTCAAAACGGATTAAAGACCTAAATGTAAGGCCAGAAACTATCAAACTCTTAGAGGAAAATATAGGCAGAACAGTGTTTGGCATAAATGACAGCAAGATCCTTTTTGACCCACCTCCTAGAGAAATGGAAATAAAAACAAATATAAAAAAATGGGACCTAATGAAACTTCAAAGCTTTTGCACAGCAAAGGAAACCATAAACAAGACCAAAAGACAACCCTCATAATGGGAGAAAATATTTGCCAATGAAGCAATTGACAAAGGATTAATCTCCAAAATTTACAAGCAGCTCATGCAGCTCAATAAGAAAAAAACCCAAACAATCCAATCCAAAAATGGGCAGAAGACCTAAATAGACATTTCTCCAAAGAAGATATACAGACTGCCAACAAACACCTGAAAGAATGCTCAACATCATTAATCATTAGAGAAATGCAAATCAAAACTAAAATGATATATCATCTCACATCAGTCAGAATGGCCATCATCAGAAAATCTAGAAACAGTAAATGCTGGAGAGGGTGTGGAGAAAAGGGAACCCTCTTGCACTGCTAGTGAGAATGTGAATTGGTACAGCCACTATGGAGAACAGTATGGAGGTTCCTTAAGAAACTACAAATAGAACTACCATATGATCCAGCAATCCCACTACTGGGCATATACCCTGAGAAAACCATAATTCAGAAAGAGTCATGTACCAAAATGTTTATTGCAGCTCTATTTACAATAGTTAGAAGATGGAAACAACCTAAATGTCCATTATTGGATGAATGGATAGAGAAGATGTGGCAAATATATACAATGGAATATTACTCAGCCATAAAAACAAATGAAATTGAAGTATTTGTAATGAGGTGGATAGACCTAGAGTCTGTCATACAGAGTGAAGTAAGTCAGAAAGAGAAAGACATATACCGTATGCTAACACATATATATGGTATTTAAGAAAAAAAATGTCATGAAGAACCTAGGGGAAAGACAGGAATAAAGCACAGACCTACTAGAGAATGGACTTGAGGATATGGGGAGGGGGAAGGCTAAGCTGAAAGAAAGCGAGAGAGTGGAATGGACATATATACACTACCAAACGTAAAGTGGGTAACTCGTGGGAAGCAGCTGCAAAGTGCAGGGAGATCAGCTCGGTACTATGTGACTGCCTGGAGGGGTGGGATGGGGAGGCTGGCAGAGAGGGAGATGCAAGAAAGAAGAGATATAGGAACATATGTGTATGTATAGCTGATTCAGTTTGTTGTAAAGCAGAAACTAACACACCATTTTAAAGCAATTATACTCCACTAAAGATGTAAAAAATTAAAAAAATATATAAAAAAATAAAGCACAATTACTAACTAAAAAAATAAATGAATAAAAAATAAAGTTTAAGTATATATGATTTAAAATGCACTCTATTTTTCCTTTGAAAAGACTGCTTGGTTAAGATCTTCAAACATAGGCTAATAGTCGTTCTTACTTGGGCTTTATTCCTGCAGGCAATTAATTACTATTAATCACACTCGAACTCATGCTATAATATTTAAAAGAAAATAACAAGAGACAAACACTGACTCAGCACAAATGAATGTACAATTTGATAAATAGTGTAAGAGAACTACATAATTATTAAAGGATACTTTAAGAAAATATACTTTAGGATCATATTTACAGTATATATTATTGGTAGTAGGAATTTGAAGAAGTTATTAGATCAGAGAGGTCTAAATTAACCCATGTCTTCACTTGGTAAAATTCTAAAAAAAAAAAAACCCTACTATAGTATTATAGTATAATATAGTATTATAAAAAAAACCTAAACCCAAACTCTCAGGCTCCTGAGAGCCTGATGTAATTTGTCTGGGGTCAGGTATGGGCATTGGAATAAAAATACAAACAAAAAAATCTAATCATTGATTCTTTTGTGCAGCTATCATTGAAAATCATTGACTTCTATCATTACAGAAGACTTTGTTGTGGGAGTGTAACTAAACCCAGCCCATAAAAGATGAATAGAGTTCAGGTTGGTAGATAGCAGAATGGAAGATCTGTTTATATACATATTCTCCCTCTTTTAAAAGTATTTTCATGGACTTCTATTTAACTTTTCCCTGAATATGCCTCAATTCCTCACAACTTTCATATATACCTACATATGCACATACAGTCAATCCCAGCCAGATATTATAAACCTTATACCAACATAAGTTCCCATGAAATTACAACCACCACTCACTATCCCCCTGCATCCAGGAAAATAGAATGGCCAAAATAAGGTTTTAAGAAAAACAAAAATCATTCAATACATAAAGCTCTAATGAGTCAACATGGGTCAGTGAGCCTCCAGCTGTTTTAGTCTAATTCACATCATGTACAGATTTTTAAAAATTCCTTATTACTTCCAGTTTATTACTTCCCCATTCTCCTTAGACACAATTTCACTTTTATCTGGATTACCAATCACCATACTTCTTCAAGGTTGCAAGGATCAGCTCCAAATTCTGTTTCTCTATTAAGTGATACATTGCATATAGAGCTGATTGGGAGAATGCCCAAGTTGGTAGAGCAGCACTGTAGATACAACCTCTAGTTTTCTGGTTGTCATTCAGAAGCATCCCTTTATTAGATAGTCTCTGATCTAAGCTCAAAATGATGCCATAACAACATCTTCTATTTTCCAGAAGTATTTCAAATTTAATTAAATACTTATTTCAAGTAAGTTGCTCTCAAAATTACCTTTCTTGTAGATTCAGCTCATTTAATATTTATTCTTTTCCAATATGCTCTACATTAACTCTGATATCACTCCTCCAGAGCTTGGCTATATAATTATGTTGATTGCATTCCCACTTCTTAAGTTCTAAAGTACACCAAGTAATTGTAGAGGAGTAGCAGAGTTTATGTTAGGTTTAGATTCATGTGCTGTGTTAATAAATGGTTTAACCCATTGGTATTGGCAACTTAGTAGTTCTCTCTGCATATGTGACTAAATTTTGTAGCATAAATAAAACTTTTATCACCATTAAGAATCAAAACAGAATTATTGATGGCATTTTTAAAGGGATTAAGATGCTCAGATTTGCTGCTTCCCTCTCACTTACCTCCAGAGACAGATTACTAAAGCAAAGAGAAAATTGAACATTTTGTATGACCTACCAAACACAAAGAAAATTACATTTCAAATGCAAAACTTCTAGAGTCTACTAGGTATAATAAATAAATAGAATTTAAATAACAAGCTCTTGCCAATTAGTCATAGTTATAAGTGCCAAATACTAAGAGTTATTAAGTAACAAAGCTATGAACAATCTAAACTTTTATATAGATATGCTATACCCATGGAAGCAGATTCTGCATATAGATATGTGTTCAAACTGTACGATCTGAGGTTTGTATCAACAGCCTGGCCAAAGAAGACACGACTCTTTCTGTACTCTACTTGCAGAAATCATTCAAAAGTGTAGGAGATAGAAGCTCTGACATAAGTCTTCAGTTCACAAATGACAAAGGAAAAACATCATAAAACAGGCAAATATAGACATAAAATATTTTTTTAATTTTTTTTTTTTTTTTTTTTTTTTTTTTGCGGTATGCGGGCCTCTCCTGTTGTGGCCTCTCCCGTTGCAGAGCACAGGCTCCAGATGCGCAGGCCCAGTGGCCATGGCTCACAGGCCCAGCCATTCTGTGGCATGTGGGATCTTCCTGGACCGGGTCATGAACCCGTGTCCCCTGCATCGGCAGGCAGACTCTCAACTACTGTGCCACCAGGGAAGCCCTAGACATAAAATTTTTAAATTTGCTTGTAGATCCAACCTGCCATTCAGGAGTCTTAAACTTAAAAAATAGTTTTTCTTTCATAATAGATATTATCAAACTCTATTATCTTTAACTTGATTTTTTTTTTTTAGGCAGGGGAAGTGGAATTTTAAAAACAGAAAGAGAAAATGGAATAAAGGGAGAATGTAATCATGCAAGATATTTGAGCATATTAAAATGCCACTTCAGTTGATGAAGATTGGAACTGATAAAAGGAAAATAGAAAGATTAGATTAAAAGCTTATAAATATCAATGGGAAAATATGAAGAATTCAAGAAATGTCATTGGGACAAATACCCAGCTAGTGAATTAGCCTGGTTGTCATCTAGTATATAAAAATAAATTTTACATGAATCAAATATTTTAATGTTAAAAAATAAAGTATTAGAGAAAGAAAAGGCAATAATCTTTGAGTGTATAAAATTCCTTCCACATGAAAGAAAAAATCTTCACCTATAAAGTAAAGGAATGACAAGTTTTACTGAAAATAAATACCCAAATACAATAAAGAAAATGTTTTTAATATAGAAAAATTATTTGCAATATGTATAAACAAAGCACAACTTTTCTCCATATATAAATTACACTTCAAATTAACAGTAGCTCCACAATTTCACATCCAGGTATTTATCCTAGATATGTAAACATGAAAGGACAAACTAACTCCACTGAAGCATTATTTGTAATAATAAAAATCTGAAATAAATCTAAGTGCTGATTAATTGGAGATTGTTTATTGCATTTGGATATAGCCAAGCAGCCAAGAAAATATGGTACAGGCACATAAATTATAATTCAGCAGGAAACATAAATTATAAATAAATAAGTTGGTAAATAAATAAATAAATAATTTCTCTCTGTGTATAGATAAGATGTCCAATACATTCATTAATGAAGGTAAGTTTCAGAAAAAAAAAGTGTAATATAAACAATTGTGTGTATGTAAAGGGAAAGAATATCCAAGATGCTGGTAGGGGAGTAGATGTTATAAAACAATATGAAAGACACTGTAAACAGTGGTTAACCTGAGGATTGACACTTGAAGAATTGGAGATAGGAGGCAGAGACGTAATGTTCACTTTAAACCTATCTAAACCATTTGACTTTATGCAAATAATAAAAAAAGGAATTGAAAAATTCCAAAGACCAAATTGAGTTCAAAGAACATACTGAGTTCTTCTGCTGTTGCTCAATGCTTAAGTCCATTTTTATTTAGATCCTCACCCTTAGTTGACCATTCTCTTTGGCCTTGAAACTGCTTTTAAGTTGCATCAATGTAGAATGTTTTTGTAGAGACTGACCCTACTTTTCAAATTTCATTTCTTTTTTATTAAATGCAGCTCAAGCAAACTAATCCAATGGCCCGAGAATGAGGCAGAGTGAGGCAATTAACTCTTTGGCAAGAAGAGATGAATTTACCCTGAGTACTCAGTACAAGTTACCATTTGGCAAGCGTATTACTACTGCCAAGGCTTTGCATGGACTATGGATGACAGTCATATTCAAGGATTGCTGCCCCCTTAGTCAAACCAATAACTGTTTTATAGCACCCTTTTGGCTGACATTCAGAATTACAAAGTGTTAGACCTGGAAAAGACCTTGAAAATAATTTAGTTCAGTCCTTTCATCTCTTATATTATAAGTCCAAGACTGGTCCCTTGGCTAGGTGAGGACAGAAAGGAAATATGTTGCCTAACTCCTAGTCAAGTGCTATTGACACTGGATAGAATAGTGTTAGAAATCCAGTAATTTTCAAAGACCTAGACATAACTCTTTGGCCTTTTCCTTCCCTGGTCTTTATTGACACTTTAACTGAATTGTTTGGATGAAATTTTAATTTTCTGATGATGACTCATAACAACTGCACAAACTCCATGTCTTCAGAAAAACTGGGAATGTCCACTCTTTCTGGCAAGGATTTCTTTGAGGCATAACAGTCAAGAGCAAGAATTCTAGAATCACAGTGTCTAACTGAGAATCTTAGTGTCATAACTTACTAGCTGTATAATCTTGGGCATGTTATTTAGTCTCTTGGTACCTTGCTTTCCTCATATATAAAATGGGAAAAAAAATAGTAATATCTATTACATAAGGTGGTTATGAGAATTAAGTAAAATAATACATGCAAGTGTTCAAAAAGTACCTAATAAATAAAAAATACTGAGTAAGTACACCTCTTTATACTCATTAATAGTATTATTATTATCGTTTCCTGGAATTTTTACCTGTTCTCTTATTGTGAGTTGCTGATTCAAACTTTTATCTGGATTATTGAAATAACTTCCTGACTTTCTTTCTTGACCACAATCTTTCCTTTTTTTCATCATCCCCACTGCCTTCTCTTGCTTAACTCCTTCCTACACATTTTTTAAAGTATCCTAAAGGTCCCTCCATCTCTACTGTCCCACTTAAATTAGATGTTCTATGTGCTATTAATCCTTCTGTGAATACACATTTATAACACAGATCACACTTTTCTAAGGTTATCAGCTATCTTTTTTCTATCTCTTACTGAAATATAAGCTCCTTGAGGGTAGGGAGCATACATTATTTATCTTTGTACTCTCTAATACATTTGCAGTGCCTGGTATAGTCTGTAAGGAAATCCTAAGGTCAATGTGGCAATGGCAGCAAGAGTTAGGGAGCAATATACAAAGGAAAGAGAAGCATGAGCACCCCTTCACCTTGGGAAGGTCTGTACTTGCTCATTTTAGGGAAGTTAGGAAATTTCCTTATACAGACATTTGTTTCCTTACATGAAAACTCAAAAAATACATGATAAATGAATGCATGCATGAATGAATGAATTACAAAAATTGAGTTCTATTGGGAAAGCTTCATATCTCTTCCAATGAACCAGCCCTTTCCCAGGTTGCATATTTGAGATTCTATCAGATGGTCATCCCAGAAGAAGGGTGCAATTTTAAATCCATTATGATATAGACTATTATTGCATTCATTCATAGCATTTGGAATCAAGTGATTCTAATTATGCACATGGATAACTAAGGGGACTGCTGAATTTTCAATAGTTCTCTCTTGTGAGTGAAAGACACTATCTCCTACAGCAACAATGAAGGAAAATAGCATTTGTTTAACAGTAAAATACTGTTTCATTGAGAGTCTTCTTGTTCCCTGTCAATGTTTACCCCTCCCACACATGGAAATACCAAACCCTAGAAGTTGAAAGGTTTTTCTCATTCACCTGAGTTAAATGTATCCTACTGTATTCACCAAAGAGGCTTAGTAAGATAGTGCTTTTATAGCAATTACCTAAATCTTGCTTTAGTCACAGAGAGTGGCCTATATGAAGGAGAAAAAATGTCTTACCACTGAGTATTCCATCATAGGTGTTATGTGATACTGGTACTGGTTTGAAAAGAACTGTTTCTCTTTATGTACATAAATCTCATTATAGTCAGGAAAATGGGTGAGCTATAAACATTTTGATGGATTTTATTAACTTAAAGGAAAAATAAACTATGCAGAATTTTTGTTGAAATACTAATACAGATATAATATTCTATAACACTGACAAAAATTGTCTATTTTATGTTAAGAATCTATAACTCCCAAATAAAAGGTGTTTGTTAAAAACATGACTGGGTACATTAGTTGAAACTTGCTCTCCGCCTCCACCCAAATTATCTAGTTTATTCCTTTATTATTTTATTTCATTTTTATTTATTTTTTTTTTTTTGCAGTACGTGGGCCTCTCACTGTTGTGGCCTCTCCTGTTGTGGAGCACAGTCTCCAGACGCACAGGCTCAGCGGCCATGGTTCACGGACCCAGCTGCTCCGTGGCATGTGGGATCCTCCCGGACCAGGGCACGAACCCACATCCCCTGCATTGGCAGGCAGACTCTCAACCACTACACCACCAGGGAAGCCCTTCCACCCATTTTTTGCTTGCGTTGTTAGTTTTTTTGATATTGAGTTGCATGAGATATTTGTATATTTTGGAGATTAATTGATTGTCAGTTGCTTTGTTTGCAAATATTTTCTCCCATTCTGAGGGTTGTCTTTTAGTCTTGTTTAAGGTTTCCTTTTCTGTGCAAAAGCTTTTAAGTTTAATTAGGTCCCATTTGTTTATTTTTGTTTTTATTTTCATTACTCTAGGAGAAGGGTCAAAAAAATCTTGCTGCAGGGCTTCCATATGTGGCCTCATAGAAAGAATTTGGGAGTGTTCCTCTCTCTGCAATTATTTGAGAGTTTGAGAAGGATAGGTGTTAGCTATTCTCTAAATGTTTGATAGAATTCACCTGTGAAGCCATCTGGTCCTGGACTTTTGTTTGTTGGAAGATTTTTAATTGTAGTTTCAATTATATTGCTTTTGAACAGTCTGTTTATATTTTCTACTTCCTCCTGGTTCAGTTTTGGAAGGTTGTGCCTTTCTAAGGATTAGTCCATTTCTTCCAGGTTGTCCATATTATTCTCTTATCATCCTTTGTATTTCTACAGTGTCAGTTGTAACATCTCCTTTTTCATTTCTAATTTTATTGATCTGAGTCCTCTCCCTTTTCGTCTTGATGAGTCTGGCTCATCAATAACTTGCCTCTTAAAACTGCTTTTACTGTATCTCATTGGATTTGGGTTCTCGTATTTTCATTGTCATTTGTTTCTAGGTATTTTTTGATTTCCTCTTTGATTTCTTCAGTGATCTCTTTGTTATTCAGTAGCATATCATTTAGCCTCCATATGTTAAAGATTTTTTTCTGTAATTCATTTCTAATCTCATAGCATTGTGGTTGGAAAAATGCTTGATATGATTTCAATTTTCTTAAATTTACCAAGGCTTGTGACCCAAGATGTGATCTAAGATGGAGAATGTTCCTTGTGCACTTGAGAGGAAACTGTATTCTGTTACTTTCTGATGGAGTATCCTATAAATATCAACTAACTCTATCTGGTCTAATGTGTCATTTAAGGCTTGTATTTCCTTATTAATTTTCGGTCTGGATGATCTAATCATGGGTGTAAGTGGAGTGTTATAGTCCTCCACTATTACTGTGTTACTGTCGATTCCCCCTTTTATGGCTGTTAGCATTTGTCTTATGTATTGAGGTGCTCCTATGCTGGGTGCATAAATATTTACAATTGTTATATCTTCTTGGATTGATCCCTTGATCAATATGTAGTGTCCTTCTTTGTCTCTTGTAATAGTCTTTATTTTAAATTCTATTTTGTCTGATATGAATATTGCTACTCCAGCTTTCAATTCCCATTTGCATGGAATATCTTTTTCCACCCCATCACTTTCAGTCTGTATGTGTCTCTAGGTCTGAAGTGGGTGTCTTATAGACAGCATATATACAGATCTTGTTTTCATATCCATTCAGCTAGTTTGTGTCTTTTGGTTGGATCATTTAAACCATTTATATTTTAGGTAATTATCAATATCTATGTTCCTCTTACCAATTTTCTTGTTTTCGATTTGCTTTTGTAGGTCTTTTTCTTCTCTTGTGTTTCCCACCTAGAGAAATGCCTATAGCATTGTTGTAAAGCTGGTTTGGTTGGTGTAAATTCTCTTAGTTTTGCTTGTCTGTAAAGCTTTTGATTTCTCCATCGAATCTGAATGAGATCCTTGCTGGGTAGAGTAATCTTGGTTGTAGGTTTTTCCCTTACTTCCCTTTAAATATGTCCTGCCAATCCCTCCTGGCCTGTAGAGTTTCTGCTGAAAAATCAGCTGATAACCTTATGGAGATTCCCTTGTATGTTATTTGTTGATTTTCCCTTGCTGCTTTTAATATTATTTTCTATTTATTTATTTATTCATTCAGTCATTTATTTATTTATTTTTGGGGAGATTTCTCTTTATTTTTTAACATCTTTATTGGAGCATAAGTGCTTTACAATGGTGTGTTAGTTTCTGCTCTTCAAAAAAGTGAATCAGCTCTATGTATAGATATATCTCCATACCCCCTCCCTCTTGAACATGCTCTCCACCTTCCCTATCCCACCCCTCTAAGTAATCACACAACGCTGAGCTGATCTCCTGATCTCACCCATTTTTTGATTGGGTTGTTTGCTTTTTTAATATTGACCTGCATGAGCTATTTATATATTTTGGAGATTAATCCTTTGTCAGTTGCTTTGTTTGCAAATATTTTCTCCCATTCTGAGGGTTGTATTTTCATCTTGTTTATGGTTTCATTTGCTGTGCAAAAGCTTTTAAGTTTCATTAGGTCTCATTTTTTAATTTTTGTTTTTATTTCCATTACTCTAGGAGGTGGGTCCAAAAGGATCTTCCTGTGATTTATGTCAAACAGTGTTTTGCCTATATTTTCCTCTAAGGGTTTGATAGTGTATGGCCTTACATTTAGGTTTTTAATCCATTTTGAGTTTAGTTTTGTGCATGGTGTTATGAAGTGTTCTAATTTCATTCTCATACATGTAGCTGTCCTGTTTTCCCAGCACCACTATTAAAGAGGCTGTCTTTTCTCCTTTGTATATTCTTTCCTCCTTTATCAAAGATAAGGAGACCATATGTGCATGGGTTTATCTCTGGACTTTCTATCCTGTTCCATTGATTTTTTTTTGTTTTTGTGCCAGTACCATACTGTCTTGATTACTGTAGCTTTGTAGTGTACTCTCAAGTCAGGGAGCCTGATTCCTCCAACTCCGTTTTTCTTTCTCAAGATTGATTTAGCTATTCAGGGTCTTTTCTGTTTCCATACAAATTGTGAAAGTTTTTGTTTTAGTTCTGTGAAAAGTGCCATTGGTAATTTGATAGAGACTGCATTGAATCTGTAGATTGCTTTGGGTAGTAGAGTCATTTTCACAATGTTCACCCTTCCAGTCCAAGAACATAGTATATCTCTCCATGTGTTTGTATCATCTTTAATGTCTTTCATCAATTTCTTTTAGTTTTCCACATACAGGTGTTTTGTCTCCTTAGGTAGGTTTATTCCTAGGAATTTTGTTCTTTTTGCTGCAATGGTAAGTGAGATTGTTTCCTTAATTTCTCTTTCCGAATTTTTATCATTAGTGTATACAAATGCAAGAGGTTTCTATGCATTAATTTTGTATCCTGCAACTTTACCGAATTGATTGATTAGGTCTAGTAGTTTTCTGGTAAAATCTTTAGGAGTCTTTATGTATAGTGTCACTTCATCTGCGAACAGTGACAGTTTTATTTCTTCTCTTCCGATTCGGATTCCCTTTATTTATTTTTCTTCTCTGATTGCTGTGGCTAAAACTTCCAAAACTATGTTGAATAATAGTGGTAACAGTGAGCACCCTTGTATTGTTCCTACTCATAGAGGAAATGGTTTCAGTTTTTCAGCATTGATAATCATGTGGGTGGTGGGTTGTTCATATATGGACTGTGTCATGTTGAGGCAGGTTCTCTATGTGCCCATGTTATGGAGAGTTTTTATCATAAATGGGTGTTGAATTTTGTCAAAAGCTTTTTCTGCATCTATTGAGATGATCATATTGTTTTTCTCCTTTGATTTGTAAATATGGTTTATCACATTGATTGATTTTTGTATATTGAAGAATAATTGTATGCCTGACATAAACCCCATGTGATGATGGTGTATGATCCTTTTAATGTCCTGATGGATTCTGTTTGCTAGTATTTTGTTGAGGATTTTTGTATCTATGTTCATCAGTGATATTGGCCTGTAGTTTTCTTTCTTTGTGACATCTTTGTCTAGCTTTGGTATCAGGATGATGGTGAACTCATAGAATGAGTTTGGGAGAGTTCCTCTCTCTGCTATATTTTGGAAGAGGTTGAGGTGGACAGGTGTTAGCTCTTCTCTAAATGTTTGATAGAATTCATCTGTGAAGCCATCTGGTCCTGGGCTTTTGTTTGTTGGAAGATTTTGAATCACACTCTCAATTTCAGTGCTTGTGATCAGGCTTTTCATATTTTCTGTTTCTTCCTGGGTCATTCTTGGAAAGTTGTGTTTTTCTAAGAATTTGTCCATTTCTTCCAGCTTCTCCATTTTATTGGCATATAGTTGTTTGTAGTAGTTGCTCATGATTCTTTTTGTTTCTGCAGGATCAGTTGTTACTTCTCCTTTTTCATTTCTAATTTTGCTGATTTGAGTCTTCTCCCTTTTTTTCCTAATGAGTCTGGATGATGGTTTATCAGTTTTGTTTATATTCTCAAAGAACCAACTTTATTTTTATTGATCTTTGCTCTTGTTTCCTTTATTCTTTTTTCCTTTATTTCTTATTTTGTATTTGCATAATGAATTCTTTTATTTTTTTCACGTCTTTATTGGAGTATAATTGCTTTACAATGGTGTGTTAGTTTCTGCATTATAACAAAGTGAATCAGTTATACATATACATATGTTCCCATATCTTTTCCCTCTTGTGACTCCCTCCCTCCCACCCTCCCTATACCACCACTCTAGTTGGTCACAAACTACCGAGCTGATCTCCCTGTGCTATGTGGCTGCTTCCCACTTGCTATCTATTTTATGTTTGGTAGTGTATATATGTCCATGCCACTCTCTCACTTTCTCTCAGCTTACCCGTACCCCTCCCTATATCCTCAAGTCCATTCACTAGTAGGTCTCTGTCTTTATTACTGTCTTACCACTAGGTTCTTCATGACATTTTTTTTTCTTAAATTCCATATATATGTGTTAGCATACGGTATATGTCTTTCTCTTTCTGACATACTTCACTCTGTATGACAGACTCTAGGTACATCCAGCTCATTATAAATAGCTCAATTTCATTTCTTTTTATGGCTGAATAATATTCCATTGTATATATGTGCCACATCTTCTTTATCCATTCATCCGATGATGGACACTTAGGTTGTTTCCATCTCTGGACTATTGTAAATAGAGCTGCAATAAAAATTTGGTACATGACTCTTTTTGAATTATGGTTTTCTCAGGGTATATGCCCAGTAGTGGGATTGCTGGGTCATATGGTAGTTCTATTTTTAGTTTTTTAAGGAACCTCCATACTGGTCTCCATAGTGGCTGTACCGATTCACATTCCCACTAGCAGTGCAAGAGTGTTCCCTTTTCCCCACACCCTCTCCAGCATTTATTCTTTCTAGATTTTTTTTTTTTTTTTGCAGTATGAGGGCCTCTCACTGTTGTGGCCTCTTCCATTGTGGAGCACAGGCTCCAGACGCACAGGTCCAGTGGCCATGGCACACAGTACCAGCTGCTTCACGACATGTGGGATCTTCCTGGACCGGGGAATGAACCCATGTCCGCTGCATCGGCAGGCAGACTCTCAAACACTGTGCCACCTGGGAAGGCCCTAGATTTTTGATGATAGCCATTCTGACAGGTGTGAGATGATATCTCATTGTAGTTTTGATTGGCATTTCTCTAATGATTAATGATGTTGAGCATTCTCTCAGGTGTTTGTTGGCAGTCTGCATATCTTCTTTAGAGGAATGTCTATTTAGGTCTTCTGCCCATTTTTGGATGTGGTTGTCTGTTTTTTGTTATTGACCTGCTTATAAATTTTGGAGATTAATTCTTTGTCATTTGCTTCATTTGCAAATATTTTCTCCCATTCTGAGGGTTGTCTTTTGGTCTTGTTTATGGTTTCCTTTGCTGTGCAAAAGCTTTGAAGTTTCATTAGGTCCCATTTGTCTATTTTTGTTTTTATTTCCATTTCTCTAGGAGGTGGGCCAAAAAGAATCTTGCTGTGATTTATGTCATAGAGTGTTCTGCCTATGTTTTCCTCTAAGAGTTTGATAGTTTCTGGCCTTACATTTAGGTCCTTAATTCATTTTGAGCTTATTTTTGTGTATGGCGTTAGGGAGTGATCTAATCTCATACTTTTACATGTCCCTGTCCAGTTTTCCCAGCACCACTCATTGAAGGTGCTGTCCTTTCTCCACTGTACATACCTGCCATCTTTATCAAAGATAAGGTTACCATATGTGCGAGGGTTTATCTCTGGGCTTTCTATCCTGTTCCATTGATCTGTCATTCTGTTTTTGTGCCAGTACCATACTGTCTTGATTACTGTAGCTTTGTAGTATAGTCTGAAGTCAGAGAGCTTGATTCCTCCAGCTCCATTTTTCGTTCTCAAGATGGCTTTGGGTATTCAGGGTGTTTTGCGTTTCCATACAAATTGTGAAATTTTTTATTCTAGTTCTGTGAAAAATGCCAGTGGTAGTTTGATAGGGATTGCATTGAACCTGTAGATTGCTTTGGGTAGTAGAGTCATTTTCACAATATTGATTCTTCCAATCCAAGAACATGGTATATCTCTCCATCTATTTGTATCATCTTTAATTTCTTTCATCAGCGTCTTATAATTTTCTGCATACAGGTCTGTTGTCACCTTAGGTAGGTTTATTCCAAGATGTTTTATTCTTTTTGTTGCAATGGTAAATGTGAGTGTTTTCTTGATTTCACTTTCAGATTTCTCATCATTCGTGCATAGGAATGCCAGAGATTTCTGTGCATTAATATTGTATCCTGCTACTTTACCAAATTCATTGATTAGCTCTAGTAGTTTTCTGGTAGCATCTTTAGGATTCTGTATGTATAGTATCATGTCGTCTGCAAACAGTGACAGCTTTACCTCTTCTTTTCTGATTTGGATTCCTTTTATTTCTTTTTCTTCTCTGATGGCTGTGGCTAAAACTTCCAAATCTATGTTGAATAAGAATGGTGAGAGTGGTCAACCTTGTTTTTTTCCTGATCATAGTGTAAATGCTTTCCGTCTTTCACCATTGAGGATGATGTTGGCTGTGGGTTTGTCACATATAGCCTTAATTATGCTGAGGAAATTTCCCTGTATGCCCACTTTATGCAGGGCTTTTTGAAAAAATCATAAATGGGTGTTGAATTTTTTCGAAAGCTTCCTCTGCATCTATTGAGATGATCATATTGTTTTTCTCCTTCAATTTGTTAATATGGTGTATCACGTTGTTTGATTTGCGTATATTGAAGAATCCTTGCATCCCTTGAATAAACCCCACTTGTTCATGGTGTATGATGTTTTAAATGTGCTGTTGCATTCTGTTTGCTAGTATTTTGTTGAGGATTTTTGCATCTATGTTCATCAGTGATATTAGCCTGTAGTTTTCTTACTTTGTGACATCCTTGTCTGGTTTTGGTATCAGGGTGATGGTGCCCTTGTAGAATGAGTTTGGGAGTGTTCCTCACTCTGCTATATTTTGGAAGAGTTTGAGAAGGATAGGTGTTAGCTCTTCTCTAAATATTTGATAGAATTCGCCTGTGAAGCCATGTGGTCCTGGGCATTTGTTTGTTGCAAGATTTTTAATGACAGTTTCTATTTCAGTGCTTGTGATTTGTCTGTTCATATCTTCTATTTCTTCCTGATTCTGTCTTGGCAGGTTATGCATTTCTAAGAATTTGTCCAATTCTTTGAGGTTGTACATTTTATTGACATAGAGTTGCTTGTAGTAATCTCTTATGATCTTTTGTATTTCTGCAGTGTCAGTTGTTACTTCTACTTTTTCATTTCTAATTCCATTGAATTGAGTCTTCTCCCTCTTTTTCTTGATAAGTCTGGTTAATGGTTTATCATTTTTTTTATCTTCTCAAAGAACCAGCTTTTAGGTTTATTGATCTTTGCTATTGTTACCTTCATTTCTTTTTCATTTATTTCTGATCTGATTTATATGATTTCTTTCTTTCTGCTAACTTTGGGTTTTTTAAAATTCTTCTTTCTCTAATTGCTTTAGTTGCAAGGTTAGGTTGTTTATTCGAGATGTTTCCTGTTTCTTAATGTAGGATTGTATTACTATAAACTTCCCTCTTAGAACTGCTTTTCTGCATCCCATAGGATTTGCGTGGTTGTGTCTCCATTTGTTTCTAGGTATTTTTTAATTTCCTCTTTGATTTCTTCAGTGATCACTTGGTTATTAAGTACTGTATTGTTTATCCTCCATGTGTTTGTATTTTTTGCAGATCTTTTCCTGTAATTGATATCTAGTCTCATAGCATTGTTGTCAGAAAAGATGTTTGATACAATTCCAATTTTCTTAAATTTACCAAGGCTTGATTTGTGACCCAGGATATGATCTGTCCTGGAGAATGTTCCATGAGCACTTGAGGAAAATGTGTGTTCTGTTGTTTTTGGATGGAATGTCTTATAAGTACCAGTTAAGTCCATCTTGTTTAATGTATCATTTAAAGCTTGTGTTTCCTTATTTAATTTCATCTTGGATGATCTCTCCATTGGTGAAAGTGGGGTGTTTAAGTCCCCTACTATGAATGTGTTACTGTCAATTTCCTCTTTCATGGCTGTTAGTATTTGCCTTATGTATTGTGGTGTTCCTATGTTGGGTGCATAAATATTTACAATTGTTTTATCTTCTTCTTGGATCGATCCCTTGAACATTATGTAGTGTCCTTCTTTGTCTCTTCTAATAGTGTTTATTTTAAAGTCTATTTTGTCTGATATGAGAATTGCTACTCCAGCTTTCTTTTGGTTTCCTTTTTCATGGAATATCTTTTTCCGTCTGCTTACTTTCAATCTGTATGTGTCTCTACGTCTGAAGTGGGTCTCTTGTAGATTGCATATTTATGGGTCTTGTTTTTGTATCCATTCAGCCAATCTGTTTCTTTTGTTGGTAGCATTTTGTCTGGTTACATTTAAGGTAATTATAAATATGTATGTTCCTATTCCTGTTTTGTTAATTATTTTGGGTTCGTTATTGTAGGTCATTTCCTTCTCTTGTGTTTCTTGCATAGAGAAGTTCCTTTTGCATTTGTTGTAAAGCTGGTTTGGTGGTGATGAACTCTCTCAGCTTTTGCTTGTCTGTAAAGGTTTTAATTTCTCCATCAAATCTGAATGAGATCCTTGCTGGGTGGAGTAATCTTGGTTGCAGGTTTTTCTCCTTCATCACTTGAAATATGTTCTGCCAATCCATTCTGGCTTGCAGAGTATCTGCTGAAGGATCATCTGTTAACCTTATGAGGATTCCCTTGTGTGTTATTTGTTGTTTTTCCCTTGCTGCTTTTAATATTTTTTCTTTGTATTTAATTTTTGACAGTTTGATTAATATGTGCCTTGGCGTGTTTCTCCTTGGATTCATCCTGTATGGGGCTCTTTGTGCTTCCTGGACTTGATTAACTATTTCCTTTCCCATATTAGGGAAGTTTTCAACTATAATCTCTTCAAATATTTTCTTAGTCCCTTTCTTTTTCTTTTCTTCTTCTGGAACCCCTATAATTCGAATGTTGGTGCATTTAATGTTGTCCCAGAGGTCTCTGAGACTGTCGTCAGTACTTTTCAGTCTGTTTTCTTTATTCTCCTCTGCAGTAGTTATTTCCAGTATTTTATCTACCAGGTCACTTATCCGTTCTTCTACCCCAGTTATTCTGCTTTTGATCCCATCTAGAGTATTTTAAATTTCATTTATTGTGTTGTTCATCATTGCTTGTTTCACCTTTAGTTCTTCTAGGTCCTTGTTAAATGTTTCTTGTATTTTGTCTATTCTATTTCCCTGATCTTGGATCATCTTTCCTACCATTATTCTGAATTCTTTTTCAGGTAGACTGCCTATTACCTCTTCATTTGTTAGGTCTGTTGGGTTTTTATCTTGCTTCTTCAACTGCTGTGTGTTTTTTGGTCTTCTCATTTTGCTTATCTTACTGTGTTTGGGGTCTCTTTTTTGCAGGCTGCAGGTTCGTAGTTCCCGTTGTTTTTGGTGTCTGTCCCAAGTGGCTAAGGTTGGTTCAGTGGGTTGTGTAGGCTTCCTGGTGGAGGGGACTAGTGCCTGTGTTCTGGTGGATGAGGCTTGATCTTGTCTTTCCGATGGGCAGGTCCACGTCTTGTGGTGCGTTTTGGGGTGTCTGTGGACTTATTATGATTTTAGGCAGCCTCTCTGGTAATGGGTGGGGTTGTATTCCTCTCTTGCTTGTTGTTTGGCACAGGGTGTCCAGCTTGCTAGTTGTTGAGTGAGGCTTGGTGCTGTTGTTGAGTTGGACATCTCTGGGAGATATTTGACATTTGATATTATGTGGAGCTGGGCGTTCTCTTTTGGACCAGTGTCCTGAAGTTGGCTCTTCCACCTCAGAGGCACAGCACTGACTCCTGACTGCAGCACCAACAGCCTTCCATCCACACGGCTCAGAATAAAAAGGAGAAAATATAGAAAGAAAGAAAGAAAGAAAGAAAGAAAGAAAGAAAGAAAGAAAGAAAGAAAGAAAGAAAAAGAAAGAAAGAAAGAAAGGAGGGAGGGAAGAAGGGAGTAAGGAAGGAAGGAAGGAAGCAGGGATGGAAGGAAAAGAAAAAAAGAAAGAAAGAAATAACTTAAAATAAAATAAAATAAAGATAAAATAAAATAAAGTTATTAAAATAAAAAATAATTATTAAGAAAAAATTGTTTTAAGAAGAAAAACAAAGCAAACAAAGAAATGGACAGATAGAACCCTAGGACCAATTGTGGGAGCAAAGCTATACAGACAAAATCTCACACAGAAGCATACACATACACACTCACAAAAAGAGGAAAAGGGGAAAAATCATAAATTTTGTTGTCAAAGTCCACCTCCTCAATTTGGGATGATTCGTTGTCTATTCGTATATTCCACAGATGCAGGGTACATCAAGTTGATTGTGGAGGTTTATTCCACTGCTTCTGAGGCTGCTGGGATAGACTTCCCTTTCTCTTCTTTGTTCTCACAGCTCCCAGGGCTCAGCTTTGGATGTGACCCCGCCTCTGTGTGTAGGTCTTCTGAGGGCATCTGTTCTTCACTCAGACAGGATGGGGTTAAAGGAGTAGCTGCTTCAGGGACTCTGGCTCAATCAGGCCGGGGGGAGGGAGGGGTACGGAATGCAGGGTGCGCCTGCGGCGGCAGAGGCTGGCATGATGTTGCACCAGCCTGAGGCGTGCCCTGAGTTCTCCCAGGGAAGTTGTCCCTGGATCCCGGGACCCTGGCAGTGGTGGGCTGCACAGGCTCTCCAGAAGGGGGTTGTGGATAGTGTCCTCTGCTCGCACACAGGCTTCTTGTTGGCGGCAGCAGAAACCTTAACATCTCATGCCCGTCTCTGCAGTCCGTGCTTTTAGCCACAGCTTGCGCACGTCTCTGGAGCTCCTTTATGCAGCACTCTTAATCCCCTCTCATCGTGCACCAGGAAACAAAGAGGGAAGAAAAAGTCTCTTGCCTCTTTGACAGGTCAAGACTTTTCCCGGACTCCCTCCCGGCTAGCCGTGGTGCACTAACACCCTGCAGGCTGTGCTCACGCCACCAACCCCAGTCCTCTCCCTGCGCCCAAAGCCTGAGCCTCAGCTCCCAGCCCCGCCCATCCCGGTGGGTGTTCAGACAAATTTCTTGGGCTGGTGAGTGCTGGTCACCACCAATCCTCTGTGCGGGAACCTCTCCGCTTTGCCCTCCACACCCCTGTTGCTGTGCTGTCCTCCGTGGCTCTGAAGCTTTCCCCCTCCATCACCCCCAGTCTCCGCCCATGAAGGGGCTTCCTAGTGTGTGGATACCTTTCTTTCTCCACTGGTGCAGGTCCCGTCCCTATCCTTTTGTCTCTCTTTATTCTTTTTTCTTTTGCCCTACCCAGGTACGTGGGGAGTTTCTTGCCTTTGGGAGGTCTGAGGTCTTCTGCCAGCGTTCAGTAGGTGTTCTGTAGGAGTTGTTCCACATGTAGATGTATTTCTGCTGTATCTGTGGGGAGGAAGGTGATCTCTGCGCCTTACTCTTCTGCCATCTTCCCCTTGTCCACCTCCTTTTTCATTTATTTCTGATCTTACCTTTATTCTTTCTTTCCTTCTGCTAACTTTGGGGTTTTTTTGTTGTTCTTCTTCTTCTTTCTGTAATTGCTTTAGTTGTTAGGTTGTTTATTTGAGATTTTCTTGTTTCTTGAGGTAGGATTGTATTGCTATAAACCTCCCTCTTAGAACTACTTTTGCTGCATCCCACAGGTTTTGTGTCATCATATTTTGATTGTCATTTTTTTCTAGGTATTTTTTGATTTCCTCTTTGATTTCTTTAGTGATCTCTTGTTTATTTAGTAATGTATTGTTTAACGTCCCTGTGTTTGTATTTTTTAGTTCTTTTCCTGTAATTGATATGTAGTCTCATAGCTTTGTGGTCATATAATATGTTTGACACAATCTCAATTTTCTTAAATTTACCAAGGTTTGATTTGTTACCCAAGATGTGATCTACACTGGAGAAAGTTCTATGTACACTTGAAAAGAAAGTTTATTTTATTGTTTTTAAATTGAATGTCCTATGAATATCCATTAAGTCTTTCTGGTCTGATGTGTCATTTAACACTTATGTTTCCTTATTCTCATTTTGGATGATTTGTCCATTGGTGTAAGCAGGGTGTTAATGTTTCCTACTATTATTGTGTTACTGTCGATTTCCCCTTTTATGGCTGTTAGCAGTTGCCTTAGGTATTCAGGTGCTCCTATGTTGGCTGCATAAATATTTACATTTGTTCTATCTTCTTCTTGGATGGATCCCTTGATCATTATGTAGTGTCCTTCCTTGTCTCTTGTAATAGATTTTATTTTAAATTCTTTCTTTGTGAAATGAGTATTACATCTTCAGCTTTCTTTTGATTTCCATTTGCATGGAATATCATTTTCCCTCCCTTCACTTTCAGTCTCTATATATCCTTAAGTCTGAAGTGGGTTTCTTTGTAGACAGCAGAAATATGGGTCTTGTTTTTTGTGTCCATCCGTCCTTTCTGTGTCTTTTGGTTAGAGCATTTAATCCATTTAAATTTAATGTAATTATATGATATGTATGTTCTTATTACCATTTTCTTAATTGTTTTGTGTTAGTTTTTGTAGGTCTTTTCTTTCTGTTGTGTTTCCTGCCTAGAGAAGTTCCTGTAGCATTTGTTGTAAAGCTTGTTTGTGATGCTGAATTCTCTTAACTTTTGCTTGCCTGTAAAGTTTTTGTTTTCTCTGTTGGATCTGCTTGAAATTCTTGCTGGGTAGAGTAATTCTGATTGTAGTTTTTTCCCTTTCATCACTTTAAATATGTCCTGCCACTCCCTTCTGGCCTGCAGAGTTTCTGATGAATGATCAGCTATTAACCTTATGTGTATTTCTTTTTATGTTATTTGTTGCTTTACCCTTGCTGTTTTTAAAATTTATTTATTTATTTTGGTTTGTGTTTAATTTTTGTTTGTTTGATTACTATGTACCTCAGTGTGTTTCTCTTTGGGTTTATCCTGTATGGGACTTGCTTCACTTCCTGGAGTTGATTGACTATTTCCTCTCCTCTGTTGGGGAAGTTTTTTAGTATAATCACTTCAAACATTTTCTCAGACCCTTTCTTTTTTCTTTTTCTTCTGAGACACCTATAATTTGAATTTTGGTGTGCTTAATATTGTCCCAGAGCTCTCTGTGACTGTCTTCATTTCTTTTCATTCTTTTTTCTTTATTCTGCTCTGCTGCAGTTATTTTCACCATTCTATCTTACAACTCACTTATCTGTTTTTCTGCCTCAGGTATTCTGCTATTGATTCTTTCTTGTGTATTTTTCATTTCATTTATTGTGTTGTTCATTGCTGATTGTCTGTTCTTTAGTTCTTCTAGGTCCTTGGTAAAAATTTCTTGTATATTCTCAATCTGTGCCTCCATTCTATTTCTGAAATTTTGGATAATCTTTCCCATCATTACTCTGAATTCTTTTTCAGGTAGTTTGCTTATTTCTCTTCATTTATTTGGTCTTGTGGGTTTTTATGTTGCTCCATGGTCTGCAACATATTTCTCTTTCATTTGATTTTGTCTAACTTACTGTGTATATGTTCTCCTTTCCACAGGCTGCAGTGTCATAGTTCCTCTTTCTTCTCTTGTCTGCCCCCTGGTTTGTGAGTTTAGTCCAGGGGCTTGTGTAGCCTTCCTGTTGGATGGGACTTGTGCCTGCACTCTGTTGGGTGGAACTCTTTTCCCACTGATGGGCAGGGCCATGTAGGTGATATGTTTTGGGGGTGTCTCTGAGCTTTGTACAACTTTAAGCAGCCAGTCTGCTTATGCATGGGGCTGTGTTCTGTCTTGCTGGTTGTTTGGCCTGAGGTGTCCAGCACTGGAGCCTGCAGGCAGCTGGGTGGAGCTGGGTCTTTGTGTTGAGATGGATATCTTTGGTAGAGTACATGCTGATTACTATTCCCTGGGCCTGGGAATTCTCTGGTGGCCCAGTTTCCTGGACTCAGTGCTCCCACACCAGAGGTGCAGGCCTGACCCCTGGCCAGGGAACCAAGAGCCAGCGAGATGCACAGCATGGCCAGAGAAAAAGATTGAAAAGAAAAAAATTGAAAAGAAAACGAACGAACAAAACCTAAGACAAATAGCAAAAACAAGCAAATAGCAACCACAATGACACAACACATACAGAGCCACACACAGATAAATGTTTTAAAAAGGAAGAAAACAAACAGGCACACTAAATAAAAGACAAATGGTAACGCAGAACCAAATTAACAGAAACAAACTAAGAAGCTGATAGAAAAGGAAAAAGAAAACAAAACAAGAGAACAAAGAAACAAATGAACTCAAAAATGAGAACAATGAATAAGGACAAAACTATCAAATACAGAAAATAAAAAATAAAAGAGAAACAGAGAACAAACCAAAAAAAAAAAGAAAAACAACAACAAAACATAAAATAAACATACAAAACAATAAAAAAAGAAAATAAATAAGTAAAATTTGTATTCACCTTTGTTGAATCTCTTTTCTTTCCTTAAACTGAAAATGTGAATTCTTTTTCTTTTTCTTAATTTAATTTTGTATTTATTTTAATGCTTTTTGTTTAATTTAATATGATGCAGGACCTTCTGAAGTCATCCCAGAAGTTCAAACAATGTTGACTTCTGTGATCAGAGCATTATTTAGATAGATCATTACGTTTGGAATCCTTCCAAAGCATAATATACGTGAAGAATCTCATAACAAATTGAAGTTTTTTTTTTTTTTTTTTTAGATGTTGGGGGTAGGAGTTTAGTAATTTATTTATTTATTTTTGCTGTGTTGGGTCTTCGTTTCTGTGTGAGGGCTTTCCCCAGTTGTAGTAAACGGGGGCCACTCTTCATTGCGGTGCACGGGCCTCTCACGACCGCGGCCTCTCCTGTTGCGGAGCACAGGCTCCAGATGCGCAGGCTCAGTAGCTGTGGCTCACGGGCCTAGTTGCTCCGTGGCATGTGGGATCCTCCCAGACCAGGGCTCGAACCCATGTCCCCTGCATTAGCAGGCAGACTCTCAACCACTGCGCCACCAGGGAAGCCCCACAAATTGAATTTTAATCTAAGAATATTTAAAGCAGATTTTTTTCTCATGGGTGATTCATGCCAAATTTAATGGAGGCCCTTGTTTGATCACTTCCTTCATGTTAATTAATGTGTTAAGTCCTCTACATTTGCAGATGAAATAAATCAGTGCCATGTGGTTATAGAAGGGATAAATAATTGTTCTGTTAAATTCAGGGCACTATATGAAGTATGTCACAGTGTGACAAACCATCCAACCTATGTGGATTCTGAACCTTGAATAGAAGTATTCAAAAGAAGAAAAAGAGTAAGAAGAAGGTCGGGAGGGGAAGTGGGATGAGGAGGATATTACAACACTATGTAACAGGGTATTTTGGGAGTACCAATCAGCATGTGAGGGACCAGGGAGTCTTCATCAGATCAAATGATATCTGAAAAAAAAAAAGGCAACAGGAGAGGAGATAAAATATGTCACATTCAAGGAATTAAAAGGTCAAGTGGTGTGTGTGTACATGTGTGTGTCTGAAAGGGAATTAAGGAAGAGGGAAAGAGTAGGTAAGATGTGAAGCTGGAGATGTAAACTGGAATCCCCATGCCATGATAACAAATGCAGAATTTTTCTGGCATTTCCCTGGTGGTCCAGTTGTTAAGACTCTGCACCTGCAATGTAGTGGTTGCTGGTTCTATCCCTGGTCAGGGAGCTAAGATTCCATATGCCACAGGGTGAGGCAAAAACAACAGTGACAAAAACAAATGCAGAATTTTTCCTAAAGGCAGTAGGGAACACGACAGATTTAATGAGGGAGAGCAATATCTTCAGACTCATGAAGATGCCAGGCTGCAGTGTGGAGAAAGACTTGCAGCAATTGAGGCAGAAGGGAGGGAAACAAGTTAAAAGGCTGGTGTAGTCATGTAAGTTAGAGATAATGATAGATTCATATAGAGTGGGGCAGTGAAAATGAAAGAGTTGGTGAACTTAAGAGATAATCAAGGTATAGAATAGACAGGATGGATTGAGTGACATGATGTGGGAGAAAAGAAAGTAGTGATTTCTGGTTCTCTGGATTGAATGTGTATGTTAACTATTTAAAGAACTAGGAATTATTTCCTTGATTTTGGCAATGGCAAGAATCAATATTGTTCTAATTCCAAAGTCACAGCTAAGCCTCATTCAGAGGGAAAAGCACATGAACAGAGAAGCTTCAGAACATGCCCTTGCCTCTCTTACTAAATCATTATTCTTCATGATTCCTGGAAAGATGGCAGTTCAGAAAAATTCTAGGGTAAGTCAAATAAATAATTGGACTTTCAATAAATCAACCTGAGGTATGATGTGTATGAAAAAGTGGAGTTGACTAAGGCAATTAAAAGTCAAAGAAAACAAGGCAAATTTTGATGAGAGTGTTTTTATGAATAGCTTCCTATTTAACTATGTATTTCAAACTGGATATCTCTGGGGATCTCTTCAAAGAAAGTTATATTAATCAGGTACTAAAACATAGATAAAACTGACTTGAATTTGTGAATACTGATGCTTCATAGTACTCGGTTGGTCTTAGTATTTCAATAAATATTAATATGAGTTATTGGTTTAACACATGTTTGTTTAACAACTTCTAGTTCATTCAAAGATTTGATGATTTGAATGTTGGGTTTAAAACTAAGAGAGTTTTCTATAGCTTGATAAGAAATTGGGAGAGGTAAGAGGAAGAAGATTTTAGCTATTTTTTTTACTAGGAAGAGAAATGGCTATAGCTATAAGGTATCTGGAAAGACAAGATTTAGTTGATGCCATTAGAATTATTTTCTAAGACTTTAGAATGACTATCAAGATTTTTATTCCATAAAATGGCTAGGTATATCAGTTCAATTAATGAGCCAAGAAAAACAAATATTCCTCATTCATTCATTCATTTATTTGACAAATATCCATTGAACACTCAATATGAACAAATGCTGCTAGGATCTGGGGCTTAAATACTTGGTATTTTCTCTCAAGAAGTTTAAGTTTTCTTAGATGAGAGCAGCCACCAACTCTACAATGACAGCAATATGTCATAAATACTGTGATCAAGGATGTATAGCAGAAGAACGGCAGAAAAAAAATCTATGCTTTGGTAGTAAAAGTTAATTAGATAAAGAATGGGAAAAGCATAAGGATAAACATTTTAAAGTAAAAAAACTGTGGCTTACAGCATAATGTACCAAGGAAACTATAGAAAATTCCAAATAATGAAAACAAGGGTTATGTGGGGACAATAGTTGGAAATAAACGTGAAGTAGCAGGCAGGAATCAGGCATGTTATTAAGAGTTACATATACCAAGAAAAGGTGTTTAAATTTTATCCTGAAACCTTTGGGAATTATTGAAGAATTTTAAGCAGAGAAGTGACATAAAACAATTGGCATTATATTATGAAAGTAAGCAATCAGAGAGGAATTGGCAGCAGCTAGCTTTGAGGAGATGGAGATTCGTGCTTGCAAAGATCTACCAAATATGTGTAGTCACATTTTGTGAATGACAAACCTTAACTCAAGTGAAGAGTACACAAAGCATCAGTAGAAATCATTCTGACAATGAAAGAGATCTGTGCTCAAGAAAAAAAAAAAGAAAGAAAAGAGATAACCAATGGGAAGACTATATATATATGAATCTCTTTTATACATACATAGTTGAAGTAAATAGTTTGAAGTTGAAGAAGCTGATTTGGCCAGATACTGCTATTAGACCTTAATCCCCAGCAAATGCCCTGTGGTCTTTTTAATCTCAGATGCTGAGAAAAAAATAACTAAAGGCATTATTGCTGTTTCAGTGGGTCATTCAAATTTAATTGCCAGTGTGGAACACTTCCAGACATGATTACTTTTTACTATAGCTCCCTTACAAAACAAATACCTGAAGTGGTGAGGCCTTAGTATCATATAATATCTAGCTAAGAGATAATAAGACTCTTTAATAATCATGGAGGAATTCATGTATTGAAATTATACCAATCCCCTTCATCATAAGCTATATGCTCATCCAAATGATGCTTTCTAATAACTACATGTGTTTACTCAAGCAGATTATGAAATTTAAAATTTTATGAAGACATTCTGAAATAACTAAATATGACAGGAAAAACTGGCTGAAAGTGAATTAGAACAAATAGAGGAATATATGAAAGAATTGTAAATCACATATCTTTTTTCTTTCACTATTTTATTTTTCTTTATTCACCTAAGTTGTTTAGGAAACCAATGAAAAGCAATAAAGAATTACAAAGAACTGTGAAATTCCAAGCTGTAGCTAATATACCAATACAGGAAAAAGAGTCATCAGGGCTGTTCACTATAGACCAAGCAATGATATAGCCAACTTGTTTTCTTGATACACTTTCTACTTACCATATTTTTGAGCTGCTGTTAAATAAATCCTGTAAGAGAAGATTTAGATTTTTCTATCTCCCAGGTCAAGCCATTCTGTAGTTGAAGGATTCTAATTTTAAAAAAAATTCTCATACTGATAGAAAATACAATTACCTGTAACTTTACAACTAATCCTACTTTTTTCCTTATGGAGCTACATAAAACAGATTTACATAACATATTTACACATTGTTTTTTTCCAATATTTGATGAAATAAGGTTATTGAAGTTTCAATCTTTAAATAGGAATAAGAATAAGAACATTGTACTGTTCAGCGAAGGTGGTTCCTTGAGAGTCTACTGAAATATCTAGGAAACAATAACCAAGGCAATGACATTATCATACAAAGAGTTTCCTGAATTTACTTAAATCACTAAAATGGTTAGTTGGCCTTTTATTTTGCTGCCATGGAAATGGAGGAAAAAGCCTCAAGCATCAGGCAGAGTAGATGCAAGCTCAAGAAGATGGGTTTGATGGGTGGCTATTAGGCTAAAGTCTTCATCTTGTAGTTTATTTTAACCAGAGGGTGAAGAAACATCAACCACTGAAAACAGCTTGAGGCTTTCAGAGCTATTTTTCTTTAACCTAAAATGATATTTAGTGCCCAAAATAATATCTTTCTACTGGCTTGCTGCTTTACATTGAGACTAGAGGAATGAGTTCCATCTTACAATGGGAAAAAACAAAACAAACAAACAAAAACCAGTCTGTTAAGCTATTTGCAAAACTGATTTTATCAAAAAGGGATCTGATCAGTGTGAAAACTCTGTTGAGCTTTATGCTTTTCCTGGCAAGTTTGTAGAATGGGTCAAATATTAAAATTTTTCATTTGTGTTAAATTTTATGCACATGGTTCAAGACTATCTCCATATCCGTTGGGCATTCAATTTGGTTAACATGTAAATGTATACCAGGCCCTGTGCTGGTTGTTGTATAAAATATAAAAATGCAGTCCCTGTCCTCAGGAAGCTCACAGTAAGGTGAGAGAAAAAGATCTGTAAGTGAAAAAAACATGAGTGTCACAAACACAGTTGTGAATAGGAGTACTGAGCACTGGACCCTTCAGGAATACACACAAAGGATATCTATCACAGTTTTGGAGTATCAAACAAAGATCCTCAAGGAAATGCTGTTTGAAGTGAGACCTGAATAAGGAAAAGAGTTAACGAAGAGAAGAATGTGAGGCAGAGGATGTGAATGAATCTACAAATAAAAGAGACCATGATTCCCTTGAGACACAGTAAATAGTTCAGTGTGGCTGAAGCACATGTATCAAAGCTGGATGAGATAAAATTATAGGCCTGGAAAGATGAACAAAAAGCATATCTTAAAATGTTCTATATTTGGTTAAAACCAAGGAAGCAGAAAATGCAAATGATTCTCATTCATATTCTCTGATTTCAGATTACACTGTGCCTGTGCAAGGCCTCAGTTTTTCCAGTCCTATATTTGACCACTGCACAATATAATGAAATTCAATAAGTATTTGAATGAATGAATAAATGTTGAACTCTACTATTTCTCTAAAATCAGATAGACGCCTATTAGTCAACTCCTTTACTTACTACCTCAGTCTTATTTTCTCTTCTCAAGCAGTGCTTAGGTAAAGATCAGCTCTTTGTCATCTAATAAATATTAGTTTGATCATCATAAAAAGAGCATATTATTGACTTTAGGAAACTTTCTTATAGTAGGGAATACAGACATGCTGATAATTCTAGGAGCTTCCATTCATAACTAGGATTGAGGAGACCAATATGTCCACAAAACAAACAAACAAACAAAAGAAAGCTACTAGAAAAGCCAGATAAACAGGAAGAAGAAGGAGGAGGAGAAGGAGGGAAAAAAGAAATGGAGAAAGAGAAGGGAGGGAGGAGAAACAGAAACTTGATGGAAGAGAAGTATGTAACTTTGATAGGAATCCTCTGTCCAGGTTACTAGAAGAGCACACAGTGGAATTTCACCATGGAGGAATAGGGAAAAAAATTCAGCAGGAATTGATGCCGAAGCTCAAGACTAAAGAGGGTACAAGGTCTTGGAAAGAAGGAATGATCATTTAGTCAAGCTCAACATTCTGTGTTGATTTTTTTCTTTTGGGGCATTTGCTGATTCTTGGCTTGGGAGGAGGCGGTAGACATTAAGACACAATGATGAGAGCAGCTGATAAGAAAGAGAGAATCTAGCCAATATTTAAGCAACCTTATGGAGCTAGGGAAACAAAACTTAGAGCCCAGAACCACCATGAAGAAGAAAACCTAGTCAGTACCTTAGAATCATATTTGGAACCCTTGCAAAAGTATACTCTAGGAGAAAGGGTGAAGAGGTAGAATCAGACGAACAGTGCACACTCCTGTCTTGAAACTGCTCAGCCATGATTAGATTGAGGAGATCCACCCAATATGATCCTTCATCAACTTGTAGGAAAGTAGAAAAAAATACTTATGTAGAAACCAACATTTTCTAGAAATTCTATAATTTTCCAGACACGTTTCAGACATTAAATAAAAATTAAGAAGCAAACCAAGAAACAGGTCAAAGAAACCACAAGGTCCTTTTGTATAGCATATTCAATATCTTACAATAAACTATAATAGGAAAGAATATGAAAAATAATATATATATGTATAACTGAATCAATGTTGTGAAACTAATACAACAGTGTAAATTAACTATGCTTCAATTAAAAAAAGAGAAACAAATCAAGAGACTAAACAAAAAATACAACATCCCAGATCTTAAAGTTATCAGACATAACTTTAAAATAACTGTGGTTAATATGCTCAAAAGATAGGAAAGATGTTGGAAGTTTTCACTGAAGAACTGAAATTTATAAAATCTAATCGAATGGAAATAAAAAGTACAATAATCAAAATTGAGAATGTATTGATAATAGATGAATTTAACATGATATTGGATTCAAGAGAAGATTAATGAAATAGAAAATAGGTTAATAGAAAATATCCAGCACAATTACACAGAGGAAAATAGATGGAGTATACTTATAGGTTGGATAATAATTTATAGGGCATAAAACTAAAAATCCCAGAAGGGGAGGAAGAATGATGCAGAAGAAATGTTTAAATGAATAATGAGTAATAACTTTTCAAAATTTATCAAAAATATTAATCCGGGCTTCCCTGGTGGCACAGTGGTTGAGAGTCCGCCTGCCAATGCAGGGGACACGGGTTCGTGCCCCAGTCTGGGAAGATCCCACATGCCGTGGAGTGACTGGGCCCGTGAGCCATGGCCACTGAGCCTGCACTTCCAGAGCCTGTGCTCCACAACGGGAGAGGCCACAACAGTGAGAGGCCCGCATAATGCACACATACACAAAAATTAATCCACAATTTCAAGAAGAACTACGGACCCACACAAAATAAGTACAAGGGAAACCACACCTCAGTATATCATAGTAAAATTGCTGAATACCCCTAAAAACCTTTCTATGCAGTGAAGGAGGCATATTACCTTTAATGATAAACTATAAGTTCTAGATAGTTGTTTTCTTAATAATGGAAGTAAGAAGACAATAAAATGACAACTTTAATGAGCAGAACAAAAACAAAAAGTCTACCTAAATTTTTGTGAAGAGAAAATACCCTCCACAAGTGATGGAAAACAAAAATTGAGAGAAGACTGACAAAAAAATTTATCAGTAGACTCAATTAAAAAAAAAAGAGTACTTAAGGCAAAAGGAAAATTGACCCAGATGGAAACACTGAAATGCATAAAATAATGAAGATAAATGGAAAAGATCTGTGGGTAAATATAAAGTAATATTAATTGTAGAAAATAATCACAGTATATTGTGGAGTTTAACATATATGTAGACTTATAATACATTCCAACTAAATCACAAAAGTTCAGAGTTAAAAGAGTCTATGACTCTGACATTACCTGGGATATCATATATATATATACTAATTTCTCTAGAATGTAATAAATCAGGATACATATTATAATCTCTAGTAACACTAAGAGAATAGTAAAATAATATGTAATTAGGAGACTAATAGATTGGTAATTTTATTATGAAATAATAAAAAAATACTTGATTAATCAAAATCAAGTAAGGAGAAAAACAGAAAATTATGAGTGGTGCAAATGTTGAAAACTAGTAAGATGGTAGATATTAACCTAACTATATCAATAATTACAATCGTTTGTTATGAACAAAATACTGACATTTGATTATCAGACTGAATACCTAAGGTTGTCAGATTTATCAAGTAAAAATACAGAACACCATTTAAATTTGAATTTCAGATAAACAACAAATAATGCTTTAGTATAAATATGTCCCATGCAATATTTGGAACATACTTATACTAAAACATTATTTGTTTTATAACTGAAATTCAAAATTCACTGAGCATGATGTATTTACCTGGCAACTCAAGGTGCACCCTTATCACTGGTAAAGTTATTGGTCCCACTAGAGAATGTGACTTCTGGCAGAAGGGCTCCCTAATACTGAACCTCAGAGTTAGAAAGAATTACTCATCCACAGCACTAACCCAGGCAGGCCTCCCCACAGCAAATTCAAAGCCTGTATCTGGAGAAGCACAAATTTAAACCCAGGTAAATGCTGATATTAAAAGAGAAAACTTAAATACAAGGATAAGAAAGATTGAAAGTAATATAATGCAAAAGAATGTAAACCATGAGAACACTAAGAAAAAGAAGCCTAGCTTAGCTATACTAATCTCAGACCAAGTTACCTTTAAAAGAGGAAGCATTCTTATGTATATACCCAATAGAAATACATGCATATTTATATCAAAAGTCATATACAGTATTAGTCATAAAGCTTTCTTCATAATATCCTAAAGCTTAAAATAACTCAATGCTCATCATTAAAGAAAAACAAATTGTGATATATTAATGGAATACTATACAGAAGTGAGAAAAAAATTGCCATGCACGAGTACTTGGGTAAAATCTCACAAACAAGATATTGGATGAAAGTAATAAGACAAATGAATACAAATTGTGTAATTCCATTTATATAAAATCCACAAAAAGACAAAAATAACATATAGAGATAAAAGTCAAGATAGTTACTTTGAGGAGCAGTTTGTAATTTATGATGGGGCAAAGAGAGGGCTGCTAGTAGTATTATATATTTTATCTGCATGGTGGCTAAATAAGTGTGTTCCTCTTGTGAAAATTCATCAAGCAATGTGCTTATGATTTTGCACTTTAAACTATATTATACTTCAATAAAAAGTTACATGAAGCATACATTATGATATTTAATGTACTAAATATAAAGGGTCAACCTTAAAAATAAAATAGCCAGTTTTTTTTTCTTTTGCCAACAAAATGAGTTTATTTCGGGATTACAATTTGGGACAAGGAAACTATGATGAACCATAGGCAAGTCCAGAGAACAAAGGAGAGGAGCTTTCTTTCATAGAGGAAAGAGGAGGAAGTTGAGAGGGGCTGTTCTGAACAAAGTTCACTGGAGAAGAGCTGGAGTTCAGGATAGTGGTGGCTCTCATTGGCTGAATGGCAGTTTCTCACTGGCTGGCTGTTGCTGGGCAAGGAGAAAATCTGTTTTCCTCCTGCTGGGGTGTGTAAATTAAACTGTTTCCTGCTGGGATCTACAAGCAAAGGTGAGTGGTAGTGCATGGGAGGAGTCTCCCCGTTTTGGGCTTCCTGGCTCCATTAGCTTATGCAGAGACACCAAAACAGAGCTTTGGAAGATGAGTAGGCTTGAGAATGAGAAAGGATTGATATGTGGAAAAGCGTGGAGTATTAAATAGAATGATGTATTCTTAGAACTGCATGCACTTTAATCCAAGTTGCCTTTCATGTGGGAAGGAGAAGTGGCAGGATATGAGGCTGGAAATATATGTAATGCCAGCTCAATGTGCGTCTTGAAGACAATGTGTTTCATATATCTCTGATGACTCAACTCATTCTCTTAGCCTCAATTCTGATTTCAGCCATGGCTGATGATGCAGGCTTCAACTCACATTATGCAGACAATGTCTTACCTCAAGCATGTACTGCATGACTTTAGCTTTTCACCCTGTAGCTCCAATGCCACAGATGCTGAAAAGTCCATTCCACAAGCATGTGTGAACAGCTCAGAAGTGTAGGCCACTCTAAATAATAGGAGATGTGAGCTCACAGATAAACACTTCTAGTTAATTCTCAGGTGGGCAAAGCATTCTATATGATCCTTAAAAGCCTGGGGGCATGAGGAAGCTGTGTTGCCTTCAATGACTTTGATAACATACTCTTAAAATTGATTTCTCTTTTTCTGTCTTTCTCCCAAATACCTAACTCCCATTCTGGGAGATTACCTCCCTAATAAACTACATACACCCCAGTCTTTTTCTTGGGCTCTGCTTAAGGGGAAAACACAAACTGAGAATTGTGGATTCTATCCTGCAAGGTAGGAGGAATCCCAGTCTGGAGTGGCTGTGCAGAGTCATGGGGGAGATTGAGTAACTGCAGGCAGGAGCTTATTGCGAGTCAGTTGGGGTCTTTTAAAGACTGGATACATCACACCCCATTTTTCTCTAAAGAAATTAGAAATAGGACAAAGGAATAAAGTAGATGGGAGGTAAAGCATTACCTTTATTTCTGACAAGGGATATATTCAAGAATGTGACTCACATATTTACACAGATGGGCTTCCTGTTAATTAACTTCAGACTTAGATTGCTCCCTAATAGTGTTACAGCAATAAGACCCCATCCTCCCGCCCCCCCAGCCACTGCAAACATAGCCTGTTCCTAGAGAAGGAGAGTAGAATACCCATATACAGGCTGGAGAAAAAGAGGCATTGATTCCTAGCAATCTAGGGAATGCAGGAAAGCAAGGCTGAAAAGCAGAATTTGAGCTGAGGCTTGGTAGGTGAGCAGAGTTTTGACAGGTGTGGACAGAGGTTTCATGTCAGACAGTGCTTTCTAAGTGATTAAATGCTAAACCAAAGTCATTACTATGGTTTAGGAAATAGTTACAGAAAATTGATTATTTAATGGAGGATGCAGGTAGGATTTTTTTTTTTTACTAAAATTATTTATTTATTTATTGTTTCTTTTTGGCTGCATTTGGTCTTCATTGCTGCGCACGAGCTTTCTCTAGTTGTGGCAAGCGGGGTTACTCTTCATTGTGGTGTACGGGCTTCTCATTACAGTGGCTTCTCTTGTTGTGGAGGACGGGCTGTAGGCACGTGGTCTTCAGTAGTTGTGGCACAGAGGCTCAGTAGCTGTGGCTCGCAGGCTCTACAGCACAGGCTCAGTAGTTATGGCGCATGGGCTTAGTTGCTCTGTGGCATGTGGGATCTTCCTGGACCAGGGCTCAAACCCGTGTCCCCTGTATTGGGAGGCAGATTCTTAACCGCTGCACCACCAGGGAAGTCCCTGCAGGTAGGATTTTGAGTATTTATTTGTTCCTTAGAAAGTTAAATGGAATTCAGTCTAATCAAATAGTAGGTGGAATTCTGGGCTGAAATGCCAATATGTAATAACTACTGTACTCCACGTTTTTTCCCTACAACCAATCCATATTCATTAAATCTTTCTCCCTTGTTGCAAAGCAGAAAATGCAAGAATACATTAAAAATCATAAATGTTAGCATAGGGTTTGCCAATCTACTTGTCCTATTACAAATGCATTTGCAAAGTTCTAACCTTCTATTTTCGTGTCCACATCCTGTACAGGTTGGAAATACTTCCCTCAGGGTATATAAACAATACTAGGAAAGGCAGTAAACTCTTGTAAAGCACTGTCATTTCTTCTGTACCACAAACCCTTGTTTACTGTCCCCACATTTACTGTTGCCTACACATATATGCAGGTATATGCATGAGTGAAGGCATATATTCACCCTCTGCAACACACACACGCACAATCCACTTGGAAATACACAAGGCACATATAAAACACAAAGGTAAGGATACAGTATAATTTTTCAATACCTACAATATAAATTCTTGCTTTTTCATTTTTAAGGTAGAATCTTTAATTTTGTTTAATTTTGTTTTGTTTAGCATGCTTGGTCAAAGGAAATTTCAGAGCAGAAACAATATAAGACTGGCACTTGTGAATACTTTCTCTTCAAACTATCCTGAGTCAGGACCTGTGGCTATTAGATTGTGTCAAAGCTTCATTAGTCTCTTCTCTCCTGCTGCCTGATTGCTTTTTGATCATTTCACTGATAATTAGCCCTGAATGCAGGTGGAGAGAGAGAAGCTGTTGATGGCTATTCATTCCCTTTCATAGTTCTGGTTTAGAGGAATGATAAATAAATATTGGAAAAGTGAGGCTTGTGCTGTTTGAAGATCTTACTGATCTCTCTCAGCATAGATACATTGTGAATCAGGCCTACCTTAAAATACCAAGTTACTAATGTAACATTCTTAAGGATCAATCTTTTGTCAATTCACTTTCAATAATTCAATTGATTACCTAATAAGATCTAGGCCCTGTGTTATATGTTAGAGATAGAAGAGTGAACAAGACTTGTCAGCTTTCTGTTATCATGGAATTTGTGGACATACCTGAAATACAGACAACAAACAAGCAATTAAATTTGATAAATGACAAGAGGATAAGAGCAGGGACAGGCATGAGGGCACATACAAATAAGCTCAAAGACTTTCACAAAGCTATGGGACTTGGGCTTTTTCCCTCAACTTTCCCATATTCTCTGTGTTCTCAGGCAAAGAGGAGAATGTTGAGAATATGTGACTGACTTGAAGTAATGGCTAAACTAATAACTTGCCTTTTTAAATAAGAAGCTGAGATGTTTCACTTGTTGATCAATCTCTCAGAGGCTCTGAGAGAGAGGCTATCAGAGGCTCGGTACATCAAGTTCATTCAATAACCTCCTCCCACCAGGCTATTAAAGGGTATGTTAAGCTTCAGGGTGTGTTCCAATTAAAGTAACTTACATTGCTGAGAAGACTACAGAAGAATGGTGTTTTAAGGACCCTTGTAAATATCACCCATTTTATTTGGATGATAAAAATTAGGATTAGATATTTAAGTGGTATTTTTTCTGAAATCAGACAGCCGAGATAGAACCTCAGATCTAATGAGTTATGTTCCTTCTGGTGAAGCTTCCAGCAACTTTATAATCAGCCTATAAAAGAGATTAAGCACATATACAATCCTTGGGATTTAGATTTCAAATTATTGATTTAAAACTATCATCAGAAAATAAATAAACAATTAAGGGCTTCCCTGGTGGCACAGTGGTTGAGAGTCTGCCTGCAGATGCAGGGGACACAGGTTTGAGCCCTAGTCCGGGAAGATCCCACATGCTGTGGAGTGGCTGGGCCCGTGAGCCATGGCTGCTGAGCCTGTGTGCCCAGAGCCTGTGCTCCGTAACAGGAGAGGCCACAGCAGTGAGAGGCCCGCATACCACAAAACAAAACAAAACAATTAAGAGTGCCTATTATTCTGTAGCTTTCCAGACTGCCATTTGAATACCTAGCTCTGAATTTGAAAACTGTTATCATAGATTTTTTTTTTTTTTTTTTGGTTAGGTCCATATGTTCAGGGATGTGAAAGTTTTTTCTTGATTAACCCAAAAGGGTTTCTAGTAATTGTTGCTTTGTATTCCCAGGGCTTCGCCACTTTCTTTTAAATCTTCTGCGCAGAATTGTTATCTAAGGTCCATATGCCAAATTTGTCCATTTCAAATTATAGAGTATGCCTTTTGCTATTGTTGAAAATGATAAAATAGTGAAATAATTTTGTTAATTTTAGGTAAATTCAAATTTAAATATTTTTTTTAAAAGATTTGATAGATATTTTACTTAGTGTGTCTTAGAACTTTCATGTGGATATTTTGAGAGTTATCAAACTGGTTGTTCTCTGTCAAAATTGCTGAACCATTCTTAAAACTTTTATTAATTAACTTATTTTATAAGGTGAGAAAGATCTCTGAAAGGGAAGTTTATTTATTTATTTGTTTAGTTATTTATCTACCTATTTATTTATTTATGGCTGTGCTGCGAGGCTTGTAGGATCTTAGTTCCCTGACCAGAGACTGAACCTGGGCCATGGCAGAGAAAACTCAGAATCCTAACCATTAGGCCACCAGGGAACTCCCAAGAGGAGCTATTTTCAAGCCAACCCTAACCATATTTCTTCCTTCCACCTTTCTCTTAATTTGTAGGTCAATGACACCTAACTCTTTAACTAATAGGAAATCTTATCTATATGAAATCAACTTATCTAAATACATTAGGAATGTCCAACATTCATGTTTCATGGGAATTAAATTAGTGAATAACTTGTGTGATGAGAAAATCCTATGTTATGGCCCCTGTTGCTTTAAAACTAAATGATTGAATCTTTAGCTCAGTTTGCTTTTGTTCTTTCCATGGTAAGAGCTCAATAGTCATCTTTCTCTTAGATTTCAGACATTAGATTTTCAGATCTCAGAGCATCTCCAAGCCCTGGGAAGTAAGAACAATGGCAGAAGATGGGGTTGGAGGTGGTTTAATAAGGTATAAATCAAGAAACAACCTTTACCTTTTGACATTTGAAGGTGTTTCCTCTAAAACTGTTCAGAAGTCTGTGATGGGAATCAGAACAAGTATCTCTTTAGTAATAATCTTAGTACAATCATTATGTTATGAGATATATGTGTATTATCTTAGTATACTTTGATTAAAAATAAATATTTCCATTCAGTAGAATAGTTGTTGGAGGTCATAATGATTTAAAGAAAAATGATTTTCTTATGGAGCGTTTTTCCTACTCTCTATTTGGCAAATCCTTCTATATGGTGGCTCCTTACTCTGGCTGTGAAACTTGAAATCTGAGTTGTGTATGTTGCTAGAATGATCATCTATGAAAACAGTGATAAACATAGCTCAAGCTTGTATTTGTTTAATCTCTTGTTTCCCCTTTCATATATTCAAAGGAAGCCCTTTTCAGCATTTGCATGATCATGATTTACTAAGTCTTCCCTCATAAAAATCATACTTTAAGAAAAGATCTGATGAAGTAAAACCTTCCAGAAAAAAAAAAAAATTCTTGGTACAAACAATTATGTCAGTAGTTTTATAAAATGTACTTATTAATTCTTAAAAGTCCCAAGTCTTTCATCTCCAGACCTCCCTATATTTTGTAGAATGAAAGGCTTGGCTTATTGTTAAATGACTTTCAGCAGAGCAAACAAAAGAATATTTGGTGGGAAGGTGTGGGTGAGGGGCAAAGTAATGGTGATGAGGGCAAGGCATTTAGAATTGTGTTCATTTTAGGGGAAAAAACCCCAACAATTTTGAATTCCTTTGATTTTGTGTTTCAGTGTCCTGTGGGTCATCTGGTGATACACAGATTAAGGAACTCACTTTTTCTGAGAGTGGTAGAGTGTTTGTTTGATGATTGAAAAGGCAATAATTCTCAGAAATTCTATAACTCAATGTAAAAGGATGTACTTGATTAATGTAAATTGAGCTTCTCATGAGGACTCTCACAGCTAATTCTTCTGGACATTGCTTCCACAATAGATTTATCATGGAGTTTCATGTGAAATATTTGAATATAATTGTAGTATAAATATATTAGGGAATATAAGTAGAAAATAATCAAAGAGAGAACTTGTTATAAGCAAAGATTATGTGAGAAATAATCTTCATAATGCAGGGCTTCTTTACCATTTTAAGTCAAGATATACTTTCCTGCCTTTAAAGTCAAGATTAAAAAAAAGGAATAATGTAAAATTTCTTGAGGTTAGCCAATAAGGATACTGAAGGCTGCGAGTCCCTACTATCCCAATGTAGCGCAACTGCAAGGCATACACCTGTAAGCTATCTGAGACACATTGATGGGAAAGCTCTGCACAAGCATAATTTTTTAATATAATATATTTATTGGAGTATAATTGCTTTACAATGGTGTGCTAGTTTCTGCTTTATAACAAAGTGAATCAGTTATACACACATATATATGTTCCCATATCTCTTCCCTCTTACAACTCCCTCCTTCCCACCCTCCCTATCCCACCACTCTAGGTGGTCACAAACCATGGAGCTGATCTCCCTGTGCTATGTGGCTGCTTCCGACTAGCTATCTATTTTATGTTTGTTAGTGTATATATGTCGATGCCACTCTCTCACTTTGTCACAGCTTACACTTCCCCCTCCCCATATCCCCAAGTCCATTCTCTAGTAGGTCCGTGTCTTTATTCCCATCTTGCCCCAGGTTCATCATGACCTTTTTTTTTTCTTCTTAGATTCCATATATTTGTGTTAGCATATGGTATTTGTTTTTCTCTTTCTGACTTATTTCACTCTGTATGACAGACTCTAGGTCCATCCCCCTCACTACAGATAACTCAATTTCGTTTTTTTTATGGCTGAGTAATATTCCATTGCATATATGTGCCACATCTTTTTTACCAATTCATCTGTTGATGGACACAGGTTGATTCCATGTCCTGGCTATTGTAAATAGAGCTGCAATGAATATTTTCGTACATGATTCTTTTTGAATTATGGTTTTCTCAGGGGATATGCCCAGTAGTGGGATTGCTGGGTCGTATGGCAGTTCTATTTGTAGTTTTTTAAGGAACCTCCATACTGTTCTCCATAGTGCTGTATCAATTTACATTCCCACCAACAGTGCAAGAGTGTTCCCTTTCCTCCACACCCTCTCCAGCATTTATTGTTTCTAGATTTTTTGATGATGGCCATTCTGACTGGTGTGAGAGAGTATCTTATTATAGTTTTAATTTGCATTTCTCTAATGATTAGTGATGTTGAGCATTCTTTCATGTGTTTGTTGGAAATCTATATATCTTCTTTGGAGAAATGTCTACTTAGGTCTTCTGCCCATTTTTGGATTGGGTTGTTTGCTTTTTTGATATTGAGCTGCATGAGCTGCTTGTAAATTTTGGAGATTAATCCTTTGTCATTTGCTTCATTTGCAAATATTTTCTCCCATTCTGAGGGTTGTCTTTTGGTCTTGTTTATGGTTTCCTTTGCTGTGCAAAAGCTTTTAAGTTTCATTAGGTCCCATTTTTTAATTTTTGTTTTTATTTCCATTTCTCTAGGAGGTGGGTCCAAAAGGATCTTGCTGTGATTTATGTCATAGAGAGTTCTGCCTATATTTTCCTCTAAGAGTTTGATAGTGTCTGGCCTTATATTTAGGTCCTTAATCCATTTTGAGTTTATTTTTGTATATGGTGTTAGGGAGTGTTCTAATTTCAAACTTTTACATGCACCTGTCCAGTTTTCCCAGCACCACTTATTGTAGAGGCTGTCTTGTCTCCACTGTATATTCTTGTCTCCTTTATCAAAGAAAAGTTGACCATATGTTCATGGGATTATCTCTGGACTTTCTATCCTGTTCCATTGATCTATATTTCTGTTTTTGTGCCAGTACCATACTGTCTTGATTACTGTAGCTTTGTGGTATAGTCTGAGGTCAGGGAGCCTGATTCCTCTAGCTCCATTTTTTGTTCTCAAGATTGCTTTGGCTATTCAGGGTCTTTTGTGTTTCCATACAAATTGTGAAATATTTTGTTTTAGTTCTGTGAAAAATGCAAGTGGTAGTTTGATAGGGATTGCACTGAATCTGTAGATTGCATTGGGTAGTAGAATCATTTTCACAATGTTGATTATTCCAATCCAAGAACATGGTATATCTCTCCATCTATTTGTATCATCTTTAATTTCTTTCATCAGTGTCTTATAATTTTCTGCACACAGGTCTTTTGTCTCCTTAGGTAGGTTTATTCCTAGGTATTTTATTCTTTTCATTGCAATGGTAAATGGGAGTGTTTTCTTAATTTCACTTTCAGATTTCTCGTCATTAGTGTAAAGGAATGCCAGAGATTTCTGTGCATTAATTTTGTTTCCTGCTACTTTACTAAATTCATTGATTAGCTCTAGTCATTTTCTGGTAGCATCTTTAGGAATCTCTATGTATACTATCATGTCATCTGCAAACAGTGACAGCTTTACTTCTTTTACGATTTGCATTCCTTTTGTTTCTTTTTCTTCTCTGATAGCTGTGGCTAAAACTTCCAAAACTATGTTGAATAACAGTGGTGAGAGTGGGCAGTCTTGTCTTTTTCCTCATCTTAGTGGAAATGATTTCACTATTTCACCATTGAGGATGACGTTGGCTGTGCGTTTGTCATATATGGTCTTTATTATCTTGGTGGAAGTTCCCTCTATGCCTACTTTCTGCAGGGATTTATCATAAATGGGTGTTGAATTTCGTTGAAAGGTTTCTCTGTGTCTATTGAGATGATCATACGGATTTTCTCCTTCAATTTGTTAATATGGTGTATCCCATTGATTGATTTGCGTATATTTGTGAATTAACTCCACTTGATCATGGTGTATGATCCTTTAATGTGCTGTTGGATTCTGTTTGCTAGTATTTTGTTGAGGATTTTTGCAACTATGTTCATCAGTGATATTGGCCTGTAGTTTTCTTTCTTTGTGACATATTTCTCTGGTTTTGGTATCACGGTGATGGTGGCCTTGTAGAATGAGTTTGAGAGTGTTACTAACACTGCTATATTTTGGAAGAGTTTGAGAAGGATAGGTGTTAGTTCTTCTCTAAATGTTTGATAGAATTCTCCTGTGAAGCCATCTGGTCCTGGGCTTTTGTTTGTTGGAAGATTTTTAATCATACTTTCAATTTCAGTGCTTGTGATTGTTCTCTTTTTATTTTCTATTTCTTTGTGGCTCAGTCTTGGAAGGTTGTGCTTTTCTAAGAATTTGTCAATTTCTTCCAGGTTGTCCATTTTATTGGCATATAGTTGCTTGTAGTAGTCTCTCATAATCCTTTGTATTTCTGCAGTTTCAGTTGTTACTTCTCCTTTTTATTTCTAATTCTGTTTATTTGAATCTTCTGCCTTTTTTTCTTGATGAGTCTGGCTAATGGTTTATCAATTTTATCTTCTGAAAGAACCAGCTTTTTTTTCATTGAAATTTGCTATCATTTCAATTTCTGTTTCATTTATTTCTGATCTGATCTTTATGATTTCTTTCCTTCCACTAACTTTGGTTTTTTTTTTCTTTCTCTAATTGCTTTAAGTGCAAGATTATGTTCTTTATTTGAGATTTTCCTTTTTCTTAAGATAGAATTGTATTGCTATAAACTTCCCCCTTAGAACTGCTGTTGCTGCATCCCATAGGTTTTGGGTTATCGTGTCTGCATTGTCATGTGTTTCTAGGTAATTTTTGATTTCCTCTTTGATTTCTTCAGTGACCACTTGGTTATTAAGCAGTGTATTGTTTAGCCTCCATGTGTTTGTATTTTTTAAACATATTTTCCTGTAATTGATATCTAGTCTCTTAATTCTGTGGTCAGAAAAGATACCTGATATGATTATAATTTTCTTAAATTTACCAAGGCTTGATTTGTGACCCAAGATATGATCTATCCTGGAGAACAGTCCATGAGCACTTGGGAAGAATGTGTATTCTGTTGTTTTTGGATGGAATATCCTATAACTATCAATAACTCCATTTTCTTTAATGTATCATTTAAAGCCCTGTTTCCTTATTTATTTTCATTTTAGATGATCTGTCCATTGGTGAAAGTGGGGTGTTAAGTCCCCTACTATGATTGTGTTACTGTCGATTTCCCCATTTTATGGCTGTTAGTATTTGCCATATATATTGAGGTGCTCCTATATTGTGTGCATAAATAATTATAATTGTTATATCTTCTTGGATCGATCCCTTGATCGTTATGCAGTGTCCTTCTTTGTCTCTTCTAATAGTCTTTTTTTTAAAAAAATAGCATATTGTTTTATTTTTGTTTGTTTGTTTTTTGTGGTATGCGGGTCTCTCACTGTTGTGGCCTCTCCCATCATGGAGCACAAGCTCCAGACGCGCAGGCTCAGCAGCCATGGCTCACGGTCCCAGCCACTCCACGGCACGTGGGATCCTCCCGGACCAGGGCATGAACCTGTGTCCCCCACATCGGCAGGCAGACTCCCAACCACTGTGCTACCAGAGAAGCCCTAATAGTCTTTATTTTAAAGTCTATTTTGTCTGATATGAAAATTGCTACTCCAGCTTTCTTTTGATTTTCATTTGCATGGAATATCTTTTTGCATCCCCTCACTTTCAGTCTGTATGTGCACCTAGGTCTTAAGTGGGTCTGTTGTAGACAGCATATATACGGGTCTTGTTTTTGTATCCATTCAGTCAGTCTCTGTCTTTTGGTGGGAGCATTTAATCCATTTACATTTAAAGTAACTATTGATATGTATGTTCCTATTCTCATTTTCTTAATTGGTTTAGGTTTGTTATTGTAGGTCTTTTTCTTCTCTTGTGTTTCCTGCTTAGAGAAGTTCCTTTAGCATTTGTTGTAAAGCTGGTTTGGTGGTGCCAAACTCTCCCAGATTTTGCTTCTCTGTAAAGGTTTTAATTTCTCCATCCAATCTGAATGAGATATTTGCTGGGTAGAGTAAGCTTGGTTTTAGGTTTTTCTCCTTTATCACTTAAAATATGTCCTGCCACTCCATTCTGGCTTTCTGAATTTCTGCTGAGAGATCAGCTGTTAACCTTATGGGGATTCCCTTGTGTGTTATTTGTTGCCTGTTTTCCTCTTGCTTCTTTTAATATGTTTTCTTTGTATTTAATTTTTGATAGTTTGATTAATATGTGTCTTGGTGTGTTTCACCTTGGATTTATCCTGTATGGGACTCTCTGTGCTTCCTGGACTTGATTAACTATTTCCTTTCCCATATTAGGGAAGTTTTCAACTATAATCTCTTCAAATATTTTCTCAGTCCCTTTCTTTTTCTCTTCTTCTTCTGTGACCCCTATAATTCTAATGCTGGTGCATTTAAAGTGGTGCCAGAGGCCTCTCAGAGTATCTCCAATTCTTTTCATTATTTTTTCTTTATTTTGCTCTGCAGTAATTATTTCCACTATTTTATCTTCCAGGTCACCTCTCTGATCTTCCTCAGTTATCCTGCTATTGATCCCTTCTAGAGAATTTTTAATTTCATTTATTGTGTTGTTCATCATTGCTTGTTTCATCTTTAGTTCTTCAAGTTCCTTGTTAAATATTTCTTGAATTTTCTCTCTTCTATTTCCAAGATTTTGGATCATCTTTACTATCACTTTTCTGAATTCTTTTTCAAGTAGACTGCTTATTTCCTCTTCATTTGTTAGGTCTGGTGGGTTTTTATCTTGCTTCTTCATCTGCTGTGTGTTTTTGTTGTCTTCTCATTTTGCTTATCTTATTGTGTTTTGGGTCTCCTTTTCGCAGGCTGCAGGTTTGTTTTTCCCGTTCTTTTTGGTGTCTGACCCCAGTGGCTAAGTTTGGTTCAGTGGGTTGTGTAGGGTTACTGGTGGAGGGGACTAGTTCATGTGTTCTGGTGGATGAGGCTGGATCTTGTCTTTCTGGTGGGCAGGTTCACATCTGATGGTGTGTTTTGGGGTGTCTGTGGCCTTATTATGATTTTAGGCAACCTCTCTGCTAATGGACGTGGTTGTGTTCTTGTCTTGCTAGTTGTTTGGCAAAGGGTGTCCAGCACTGTAGCTTGCTGGTCGTTGAGTGAATCTGGGTGTTGGTGTTGAGATAGGGATCTCTGTGAGATTGCTGCCATTTGATAGTACGTGGATCTGGGAGGTCTCTTGTGGATCAGTGTCCTGAATTTGGCTCTCTCAACTCAGAGGCACAGCACTGTCTCCTGGCTGGAGCACCAACAACTTTTCATCCACACAGCTCAGAATAAAAGGGAGAAAAAAATAGAAAGAAAGGAGGATAAAATAAAGTACGGTAAAGTAAAATAAAGTTATTAAAATAAAAATTATGAAATAAATATCAAGAAAACAGTTTTAAAATTTAAAAAACAAAGACAAAACAAGGGATGGACAGAACCGTAGGACAAATGGTGAAAACAAAGCTATACAGACAAAATCACACACAAAAGCATACACATACACACTCACAAAAAGAGAAAAAGGGGAAAAATAATTTATCTTTGTTCCCAAAGTCCACCTCCTCAATTTGGGATGATTCTTTGTCTGTTCAGGTATACCACAGATGCAGGGTACATCAAGTTGATTGTGGAGCTTTAATCCAGTGCTTCTGAGGCTGCTGGGAGAAATTTCCCTTTCTGTTCTTTGTTCACACAGCTCTCAGGGTTCAGCTTCAGATTTGGACTCGTCTCTGCATGTAGGTCACCTGGGGGCGTCTGTTCTTTGCTCAGACAGGATGGGGTTAGAGGAGCAACTGCTTAGGGGGCTCTGGCTCACTCAGGCCGGGGGGAGGGAGGGGTACAGATGCAGGGTGAGCCTGCAGCAGCAGAGGCCTGTGTGACGGTGCATCAGCCTGAGGTGTGCCATGCATTCTCCCGGGGAAGTTCTCCCTGCATCACGGGACCCTGGCAGTGACGGGCCACACAGGCTCCCAGGAGGGCAGGTGGATAGTGACCTGTGCTTGCTCACAGGCTTCTTGGTGGTGACAGCAGGAGCCTTAGTGTCTCATGTCCGTCTATGGGATCCGAGCTGATAGCCTCGTCTCATGGCCGTCTTTGGAGCTCCTTTAAGCAGTGCTCTAAATCCCATCTCCTCACGCACCAGGAAACAAAGAGGGAAGAAAAAGTCTCTTGCCTCTTTAGCAGGTTCAGTCTTTTCCCCCGACTCCCTCCTACCTAGCTGTGGTTCACTAGCCCCTTCAGGCTGTGTTCATGCTGCAAACACCAGTCCTCTCCCTGCAATCCAACCAAAGCCCAAGCCTCAGCTCCCAGCCCCTGCCTGCCCCAGTGGGTGAGCAGACAAGCCTCTCGGACTCTTGAGTTCTGGTCAGCACCAATCCTCTGTGCAGGAATCTCTCCACATTGCCCTCTGCACCCCTGTTGCTGCACTCTCCTCCATGGCTCCGAAGCTTCCCCCCTCTGCCACCTGCAGTCTCCACCCACAAAGGGGCTTCCTAGTGTGTGGAAACCTTTCCTCCTTCACAGCTCCCTTCCACTGGTGCAGGTCCCATCCCTATTCTTTTGTCTCTGTTTTTTCTTTTTTCTTTTGCCCTACCCAGGTACATGGGGGGTTTCTTGCCTTTTGGGAGATCGGAGGTCTTCTGTCAGCATTCAGTAGGTGTTCTATAGGAGAAGTTCCACATGCAGATGTATTTCTGATGTATTTGTGGGGAGGAAGGTGATCTCCACGTCTTACTCTTCCACCATCTTGAAGCTCCTCAAGCGTAACTTTTTACAAGTAGATTTCCATTCTTTTGATCTTTATTAAGTCATACCACGTGCACTCAAAGGAAACTAATTTGATCCTCAGCTCTGTTTCTTTATTAGGAAGTTTATCCTACTTGTTCTAATGATATAAATTAATCTTTAGTGAATTTTTATTAAGCATCTTCTCATTTTTGTGTCAATTACAAATATAAGTAACACAATGGCATAAAATAGTAAAATTAAACACAAGCTGAAAGGACAAGGCATGCCCTTCAGTAAAATCTTTGGCAGTTGCTGGTCCTCTACGAAACAAGCACGTCAGTGAATTCTATCAAACATTTAGAGAAGAGCTAACACCGATCCTTCTCAAACTCATGAAAAAAAATTGCAGAGGGAGGTACACTCCCAAATTCATTCTACAAAGCCACCATCACCCTGATACCAAAACCAGAAAAATATATCACAAAAAAAGAAAATTATGGAACAATATCACTAATGAACATAGATGCAAAAATCCTGAACAAAATACTAGCAAACAGAATCCAACAACATATTAAAAGTATCATACACCATGATCAGGTGGGATTTACCCCAGGGATGCAAGGATTCTTCAATATATGCAAATCAATCAATGAGATACACCATATTAATAAATTAAGTAATAAAACCATATGATCATCTCAATAGATGCAGAAAATCTTTTGAGAAAATTCAACACCAATTTATGATAAAAACTCTCCAGAAAATGAGCATAGAGGGAAACTTCCTCAACATAATAAAAGCCATATATGACAAACTCACAGCAAGCATCATACTCAATGGTGAAAAACTGAAAGCATTTCCACTAAAATCAGGAACAAGACAAGGATGTCTACTCTTGCCACGCTTATTCAACATAGTTTTGGAAGTCCTAACCATGGCAATCAGAGAAGAAAAAGAAATAAAAGAATACAAATTGGAAAAGAACAAAAACTGTCACGGCAAATGACATGATACTAAACATAGAAAATCCTGAAGATGCCACCAGAAAACTACTAGAACTCAACAATGAATTTGGTAAGGTTGCAGGATCCAAAATTAATGCACAGAAATCTCTTGCATTCCTATACACTAACAATGAAAAATCAGAAAGAGAAATTAAGGAAACAATCCCATTTACCATCAAAACAAAAAGAATAAAATACCTAGGAATAAACCTACCTAAGGAGGTGAAAGACGTGTACTCAGAAAACTATAAAACACTAATGAAAGAAATCAAAGATGAAAAAAACAGATAGAGAAATATACTATGTTCTTGTATTGGAAGAATCAATATTGTGAAAATGACTATGCCACCCAAAGCAATCTACAGATTCAGTGCTATCCCTATCAAAAAACCAATGGCATTCTTCACAGAATCAGAACAAAAAAATTTACAATTCGTATAGGAACACAAAAGACCCTGAATAGCCAAAGCAATCTTGAGAAAGAAAAATGGAGCTGGAGGAATTCAGGCTCCCTGACTTCAAACTAAGCTACAGTAATCAAGACAGTATGGTACTGGCACAAAAAGAGAAATATAGATCAATGGAACAAGATAGAAAGCCCAGAGATAATCCCACGCACATATAGTCACCTAGTTTATGACAATAGAGACAAGAACATACAATGGAGAAAAGAGAGCCTCTTCAATAAGTGGTGCTAGGACAACTGGACAGCTACATGTAAAAGAATGAAATTAGAACACTCCATAACACCATACACAAAAATAAACTCCAAATGGATTAAAGACCTAAATGTAAGACCAGACACTATCAAACTCTTAGAGAAAAATACAGGAAAAACACTCTGACATAAACCACAGCAAGATCTTTTTTGACTCACCTCCTGGAGTAATGAAGATAAAAACAAAAATAAACAAATGTGACCTAATTTAACTTAAAAGCTTTTGCCCAGCAAAGGAAACTACAAACAGGACAAAAAGACAACCTTCAAAATGGGAGAAAATATTTGCAAATGAAACAACGGACAAAGGATTAATCTCCAAAATATACAAACAGCACATGGAGCTCAATATCAAACAAACAAACGACCCCCTCGTCCAAAATAAAGTGGGTGGAAGATCTAAATAGACATTTCTCCAAAGAAGACATACAGGTGGCCAAGAGGCACATGAAAACATGTTCAACATCACTAATTATTAGAGCAATGCAAATCAAAACTACAATGAGGTATGACCTTACATGGTCAGAATGGCCATTATTAAAAAATCTAGAAACAATAAATGTTGGAAAGTGTTGGTGAGAAGGGATCCCTCCTGCATGTTGGTGGGAATGTAAATTGATACAATCATTATGGAGGACAGTATGGAGGTTCCTTAAAAAACTAAAACTACCATATGACCCATCAATCCCACTACTGAGCATATACCCTGAGAAAATCATAGTTCAAAAAGAGTCAGGTACCACAATGTTCATTGCAGCACTATTTACAATAGCCAGGACATGAAACAAACCTAAATGTCCATTGACAGATGAATGGATAAATAAGATGTTGCACATATATACAATGAAATATTACTCAGCCATAAAAGGAAATGCAATTGAGTTCTTTGTAGTTAGGTGGATGGACCTAGAAACTGTTATACAGAGTGAAGTAAGTCAGAAATAGGAAAACAAATACCATATGTTAATGCATATATATGGAATCTAAAAAAAAAAAATTGGTTCTGATGAACCTAGGGGCAGGACAGGAATAAAGACGCAGACGTAGAGAATGGACTTGAGGACATGGGGAGGGGGAAGTGTAAGCTGGGACGAAGTGAGAGAGTGGCATGGACATATATACACTACGAAATATAAAATAGATAGCTAGTGGGAAGCAGCAGCATAGCACAGGGGGATCAGCTTGGTGCTTTGCGACGACGTAGAGGGGTGGTATAGGAAGCGTGGGAGGGAGGCTCAAGAGGGAGGGGATATGGGGATATATGTATGCATATGGCTGATTCACTTTGTTGTACAACAGAAACTAACACAGTATTGTGAAACAATTTTACTCCAATAAAGATGTATTTAAAAAAAAACACAACCACATCGACCTCATCCTTTTGAGAGAAACCTCTTTATGTTCTAAGCTGATGATAAGCCACAGTTAAAAAAAAAAAAAGTACATGAGTCTCCCTAATTATCTTTACTATGTCTAAAGAACAAAATAGCCTATGTTACATACCTACTGTCACTGCTGCCCACCCCCTCCCCACTATTCAGAGTTTTATCTACCTTTTCTTTCCTCCCCGTATTACATGATGGGAGAGAGAATTTTAAAAGTAGTGGTTGAATCATCTGATGTTCTTTAACTGCAACAGTTATACTCCCTAGTTACACATTACAGTAACCTGGGAAGCTTTTAAAATTAACCTATTCCAGGTGCCATTAAATCATATTTTCTGGTGTTGGGGAGACAAGACGCCCCAAACAAAGTAAAATAGTTTATATATAATATGAGGTGATTAATATGTTAAAATGCAAAGCAAAAGTGAGTTCATAGAAGGTAGTGATTATTGTTAGCTGAAGTTTTAAAAGAACATAGGTGGAGTTGGGGCTTGAGTTAGAACATTCAAATATCCTAGGTGGAGGCCTAAGGAGAGAGCTTGATGGAAGGAAAAATTATGAACTATGCCTGAGACTCCAAATGAACTCAAATTGGTTGGGGAAGAGTGATGAGACAAGCCTGGATAATTTTAATATTCATTTGGGAAGCAATGGAAATTGATATTATAAAACCAGATGATGGAGATGATTGAATAGAAGTCTGAGGGTTCATCCTGTAGTTAAAATTGTTTTCATCAGAGAGGAAGGGAACGGAATTAGAGAGAGAGAACAGCATCCAAAGCTCTTGGGGGTCTTGAGGGTGCCCAGTGACAGTCCTGCTGTTTTCTGCAGCAGGTTTGATGATTTGGAGCTATCACTCTTCTCTCGATATATATCTTTCTCATTGCTCATTACCTAATGCTCATATCCCTGATACCTAGATTGTATGTGCAACTATTAGAATGTGTTTGCATTTATGGAATATGTCTCTGGTATTATTCATTGTACATCTTCTAACAGCAACTCACAAAATTTAAGTAGTTTCACAGTGGTAATGAGCTTTACTCTAGTTACGTCTTGGATAAATCACCTAACCTCTTCAGTCTTGTTTTTTTCATTTATGCAACAAAGATACAAGTCTAGGTATTTTCTAACCTTATGTATAGAACTAACATCACATACATTTCTTATGATTATTCTCAGCCATACAAAGGATAAGGCTTGTAACTGGGACTGTTTCTTTCTTTCTTTTTTTTTTTTTTTAAAAGAAGATGTTGGGGGTAGGAGTTTATGAATTAATTAATTTATTTTTGCTGTGTTGTGTCTTTCGTTTCTGTGTGAGGGCTTTCTCTAGTTGTGGCAAGCGGGGGCCACTCTTCATTGTGGTGCACAGGCCTCTCACTGTCGTGGCCTCTCTTGTTGTGGAGGATAGGCTCCAGATGTGCAGGCTCAGTAGTTGTGGCTCACGGGCCCAGTTGCTCCATGGCATGTGGGATCTTCCCAGACCAGGGCTTGAACCCGTGTCCCCTGCATTGGCAGGCGGATTCTCAACCACTGTGCCACCAGGGAAGCCCGGGACTGTTTCTTAACCATTTGCCCCCACTAGGTTTGGGCACACTATTATTTAAATAAAGAAGTGTACATCTTTCATTTTTTTCTGATCAATTCAAATAAAAATAACATGTTTGATAAGAAGGAAAGAATATTGATCTTATTTATTTTCATTCTTTAGAACTGATGAATGAAGGCAAATAATACAATTGTAGGCTAATAAACTATACTGACATAAATATTTGTGACCAATAAAGGAAATCATCAGATTCCATGTCATTTATACATAAAGTTTACAGAGCAAGTAGTTAATCTTTAAAAGATTTTAATATATACTCCAAAAATGGACAATTTAGGAGTACATAATTATATAACATCGATTCTGTTAGATATGTGAATGTATATATTTTTGTTTTCCATAAAATAATTTCATGCTTATAAAAGTCACCCTAAGTCAACGTGGGACAAAGAGAACAACATACAGTAGAAATAAACCAAGTAGTAAATGAGATATAAGTAAGGAAAATATTATAAAGCATTGTTGACACAAAAGAAAATAACAAATTCACTTTTCTATTACTTAATGGTAATTAACAATCATTTCCAGGAATTCTGTGAGAATTTAAGGCCATTTGTTCTAAAGATATGTTTTAATTTAGACACAACTGTCATTCTTGTCACAAAACTGCAATTCTCATAAAAACTGTACATGCAAAAACTCTTTACAATTAATCGTGGATAGGCAGATCAGTCAGTATATAGGAGTGGGTTATTTCACAAATGTGTTGTGTACTAAGTCACATGGTAGTGTACATTTAAATGGGAATTTCGCAAAAAACTTCCAGCCTGTGCACCCTGCGTGGCAACTTGGAAAGGAATTCAAACCAAGAGAGCCAGTATCCCTCTGACTTAAAATATCTAGACAAGGTACAATGAAATAGAAAGTTTAAAACATCTGCTACATGGTTCACAGTCAAATATTCTGGATTTTAGTCTTTCTACATGGTATTGTAATATAAAGATGCTACTTTTTACACAAAGTATTTTCTGTGCATTTACAGTTCACGATGTTTGACTTTTTATTATTTCTACTTAGCATTACAAAACATAAACAAATTGCAGCCTAAATTTAGAATCTAAACTTCATGAAAAATGCATGTTCTTTCAGAATACATATCTGCTAAGTGTAAACTCCCATACTTGGCAAATGGCACAGAGGAACTGATTACTAAGCAGATGCAGCTTCATAAGACAATTCACTTACTGAGAAATATGAAAGTATCTTCACCTTCCCTTGCTTGCAATTGCATTTCTCCAGACAGTCATTCAAAGAGATATTGCTCTTGTGATTATAGCTATTGCAATTTAGAAGGCAAAGGATTCAATATTCAAAACTTGTATTCTTAAGAACAGTTATAAAAGTATTGGAATTTAAAAAGTAGTAACATGTAAACATTGATATAGAGAGACTGCTTTCCTATATACCTAGCAGTCAAGGACAATATTTGAGTTAAAAACACAGGTTGTGCTTTTTCCCAACAGTACATTGGAAATTAGCTGTTTCTGTCCAGAAAACATTTAAAGATTCAGAGAAGACATCCATATTTTGTTTCAAGCATTTAAACAATTATTCTGTTGCTCATGCAACAACCGTAGTTTACAGTTTTGGTTTAGGAAGATAATAAATTTTGGATCCAAGAAAGCATACAAACCAATACTGCTGAAACCAAACTGAGAAAAGTATCTCATTCCCTAGTTCCTTATAGAGCACCAGGAGAAAAGCATGGACTCAGCAGTTCTAACTGAAGTGTAGTTACATTAGCATTTCGGAGCACAGTCATATTTGAGTATGTAACACATGCGTAGGTGGGGTGTACGGGGGAGGTGCAGGCGATGGCTTGATTCCTCTGGCCCTCATGTAGGAGAGAAACTGCTCTGGGATCTCCGCTAGGACATCTTTAGCTAATCTAGCCATGCTGAGTATGTGGTTTCCGCTTCTGTCAATATAATCCCTGAATGGCACAAACTAAATCAGAGGTGAAAGAAAGTTATTTAACAGACCTTAGCAAGCTATTTAAATAAATTAAAAAATAGACACAAAAACCAACATATGTAAACATTTGGTTGTAGGAGAATCAGAGAAGCCTGGAGTAATGGTGAGATGCATGATAATAACTATGCATTTTAAATATATTTGATTTATTACAAATAGCTCTAACAGTGACCACAACTTTCTAATATATACTTTATCTAATAAGGGATGTAATCTTTATCTATGTTTTTCCCCACAATAACTCTTGTCTCCGGGTCCTGATACACCCATCTTGTTGCTACATGTATTCTGCAGTTTTGAGTTCGACACTTAGGTGGATGGAGCATTATCCTCTTCAGGGCTCAGTTTCTTGTCAAATGGAATTAATGCATGCTTAATTCAGCTTTCAATGTAGAAGTATTACTCAAATCAGAGTTAAAAATAATGTATATTGTTAAAGAGTCCTAAACACATGTAAAGTATTTTTAATTATTTTACTAGACCATCAAATCACATGGGCAATGAATATAAAATTTACACAGTTCACATTAGTAGGTACCCAAAATATTCAGTACATTGAATCTAGCCCCAAATGTTTGTTTTTTATATCTGTTATTTGGAAAGGCAAAACATAAACAACCAAAAACCCTCAGTGTAAGATTTTGGTATACTTTTCATTGAAATATCATCAAATATCAATATTCTTATTTTTACATTACATAAAAATGATTGTTCTATCTTTATATAAACAATCATGTGAGAATACTTATCACTGAATACTCTGGCAATATATTGCCTGATTCCATTCTCATTTATAATGGTTACTTAATAAACACTGTGCTGCTTGTGGGCATTAGTTCAATTTCTCCTTACAGACATCATGATTCTTGAAAGCAACTGGGAATGATTGTAACTGTTAATGTTGTGATAGTTTGGGGACACAGTAATTTTAGGTTTTGGAGAAAAGGCACAGCGAAGACATTTCAGGAGGTTGAACAATTTTCAAATATAATATTTTAAAGTTTATATTAAATCATTTTTTCCTCCAGAGAAACAGAGAGTGTTCACACTCTCATCTCATACTGTAATGTAACTGTTTTAAATTTATTTTGAAAAATTTACTTTTGATTTAAGCAGTTACTCAAGATGTGCCTTCAGAAAATTAACTTTTATTAGGAAGCAGACTTTAAACCACTCAGGTTGCGACAGATAAAGCAGGTTAAAATGTTAAGGAATCAAATAGCAAATGTAATACCATTTATGCAGTGAAAGCAGTCTCTTTTAAGAAAGAGCAGAAAAGTACTCCTTTCTTTTTAAAATAAGGCACCTTATAGACAGAAGCATACCCATATGACCATAATTTTACCGTGTCTTGATACCAGGTGGAAAACTCAGTACAACTTTTAGAAAAGTGTGATAGAAAGGTGACAAATATTTCTCTTACCTTAAAGGTAGCTAAGTAAGGGTAAGAAAAACTAACAGAGTAAATATAATCTTCAGCTGAGAAGAGAAATAGGAGTATATGAACATTTGTGAAGTTATATCATCTGACTTGGACAAGACCTGACAAAGAGGTGCAAACAAAGTTAGGTTTATTTTTCTCTCTGAAACTATAATTAGAAAGGTAAGAAAATAAGAATCAACATAGTGAGGGATTAATAAGAAAAAGATCTCTAATTTCAGCTATAGCTTATTTCACTCTTATTTTAAAAGGCATAGTATTTTAAAAAATTAGTAATGATATGGTTAGTATATACATAATTACCTTTTTAAAATTTTATTTACTTTTAACATCTTTATTGGAGTATAATTGCTTTACAATGGTGTGTTAGTTTCTGCTTTATAACAAAGTGAATCAGCTATACATATACATAATTATCCCTTAAACTATTTCTTAGATCAGTTTTTGAAGAATCTATAACTAATACCTACATTTCAGGGAAATGGTGACACTCTAGCAGATAGTTGATACTTCTCTAGGGAAGGGGGATATTATACCTGCTGTGTTTTTCCTTTACCTCAACTTTGCTCTTATATTTACTTTTATTTTGGTCTTTACTCTTCTCTTAGACCATGGTAATTAAATTCAATTATCTTTTTACTCCCTATTCTCACAAACTCTGGAATTAGACTTCCCAGGTTCAGATGCTGGTTCTGCTGCTTATTAGCTGTGTGGTCTTGGACAAGTTATATTCTACTCTGACTCAGTTTCCTCTTCTATAGAATGAGGATAATAATAATAATGCCTACTTCATTAGGTTGCTATATTAAATAAGTCAACACATACGTGCATAAAATAGTGTTCAACTCATAATATGTATAGTATGATAGTCATTATTATTACTATTCATTAATTTATAAATTTATATATGCAATATAAATATGAGACTTTTCTTTCTAGTCTTTTGTTTACATTCATATCAAACTTTAAATATTTTTATCAATTTTTTATCTCTTTCAAACTTAGGTACCAGTATTATAATCTAAAACTGTAATTCCTGACCTTTTTGTTATTTTAAAACACCTGATTTTTCACCTTTCCAGCAAGTGCTATAGGATGTGCTAAATTTTTTATTGAAGTAAATACAAATTCATTTTTAAGAATGTTATGACACTCTGGAATGTCAAAACTAAGATTCATAATCACTGTTCTCATAATATATACACTTCTACTCATCCTTAAAACATGTTCATAAACAATGGATAAGAAAGAACTCTTAGTTTTCAGCCAAGGAGGGAAGAATATATCTCATTTAACTTACGTTTGCTAAATGCGGGCACAGATTCTGATACATCCCTTGAGTATTAAGGGACCTTGCCCCTGGGTTAAGAGTAACTGTTATAGCAAGTGATATTATCAACAGGAGCACCTCTTATTCCACATGTGTGTTGGGAGCAGAGAAAAAGATGTTGAGAATCTTCTACTCACTAACCTAAATTATCTAATCCTTTCCCAAAGGAATATTCATCTCTTCAGTCAAGTCATGAGGTACTTCCCTAAGTGAGAGATGAAAATGACAAGCAACTCTCTTTCCTTTACCTCTTATTAATGTTAAACCTTACACTTTTGATGACAAAAATATATTCTCTTTCTTGTTGGACTATTGCTGATATCCTTCTACAGTAACAATTTTCCACTCAACTTCTCAGACCCCTCTGTTTATTGTCCCTTTTAATCACTCATTTCTGATCACTGTACCTGGGGACCTCCTGTTCAAAATAACACTCACACATTTGTGAATGTATGTTGATCACTGACTATTACCACAAATTAACTTGGACCCTTAAACTGTTCAGGTTAGAGGAACAAATCATTTTTACTTTGCACTAATTTATCCCATTCATATGAAGAATACAAATAAATGCATTCTGTTCAGTTGAAATATACCATTTCCTTGACACGCTACATCTTTCTTTTAGCATCTATCCTGTACAAGGAAAATGTTCTATGTGGTTGCTCTAACAGCTAGCTTTGCCTATTTGTGAAGAAAGTTTGAATCAGTTTGGGCAAATGAGCTTTTAGTTGTGGTTCTGCTCAATTTTATTTGATTGTTCCCACTTTGCAGAGCTCCATTAGTGATTTTCAAGTCTAAGCCTTCAAGATAATTATTCTCCTTTTAATGAAAGATATGATTTAAATATAATTTTTAAGGAAATGATAGGCTGGACAGCAGCTGAATGCAGCCAGGAGAAATGATATTGCATTATATACAATGGCCAATCCACAGCACAAGCAAGCAAACAAACAAATGGAAAGCCTTTACATATATTGATCTAAGAAAATAATCCATTTAAGTTTTAGAATAACAACCATAGAATCTCTTCCTGCATACTGTTTATATTATATTCATATGAGAGTGAATCTTGAGGCAATGAACATAATCATATATAAGACTGACTACAGTGTCATATGTCAAGGTACAGCTACTATGAAACAGTGACATAAAAATGCCTTCCCACTGTACTATGCCAACATACTAACTAATAATAATAACTGAAACTAATATTAATGCATTTATTGTGCAAGTTGTAGGTGAGGGGCCTTCTGCTAAGTGATTTAGTATAATATCTCATTCAGTTTCTTACAAAGCAAAAAGGTAAGAGAGCCTAAATACACCTTATTTTCTGATATTATTTTAGCCAGCAGTGTTTATAACATTGATTATGATGGCTTAGATATTTCCTGGTGGTAGGAAGATTGACAATATTATTCTTGGTGTGCCCTTGCAACCCCAATATTATACATATTCAAGAATATTTCTATTCTTAAAAATAAATCATTTAAAAATGTTTTAGTGAATGGTAGGACCAGGAAACCTGTAATGGTGGAATGTTTTAACATTTTATTCAAGGTGAGAGAAAATATGCTAATTCTTGAATACAATGTGATATATAAATGTTTACCCTGGGAACTTTTTTTTTTTTTTTTGCGGTACGTGGGCCTTTCACTGTTGTGGCCTCTCCCGTTGCGGAGCACAGGCTCCGGACACGCAGGCTCAGCGGCTATGGCTCACGGGCCTAGCCGCTCTGCAGCATGTGGGATCTTCCCAGACTGGGGCACGAACCCGTGTCCCCTGCATCGGCAGGCGGACTCTCAACCACTGCGCCACAGGGAAGCCCAGTGGGAACTATTTTTAATAGACCAATCACCATTTAAGAACTTTTCCATGAAATTAGAAAAGGGTGCATCAGATATCCTTAACTAAATATAGACATGTAAGTCAAGGTGTCACTGTCATTCAGGAGTCTACTAATTCTCTGGGAAGATTTTAGTTTCCTGTTCAGTATCTGTGAGATCTCATGACTCTTTCACTTCAACTTTATATGGTAGAATCCCTTGAGTGTTTAGCTATATCCTCAGGTGTCTTCAAAATCTTTGGTGATCTCAGTGTCACTTTATGGTGATAGACCAGTCTCAAGATTTTGACTTTCAATGAGAGGAAATATATATATATATATATATATATATGTGTGTGTGTGTGTGTGTGTGTGTGTGTGTGTGTGTGTGTGTGTGTGTGTTTATGTATCTTATACTGATAAGTAACAAAGTATTTTCATGTCTGTTACTTCCTCTGAGACTCACTACATCATGGAAAGAGCAAAGATAAAAGAATGGAGTCTGGAGGTAATGAAAGAAAAGCTCAAGGGAGATTTACTGACTTGTTCAAGATCATAGATTTGAGTCCTATCTCACTATTCTGTCCAATGTAGCATATGCAATTAGAGATGAAGTACTTTCATGATCATGGAAATTTTTGTTTTATAAATAAAATAACCAACAACTGTTGGTTGTCACTAACATAACATGTTAATCCTCTTAAAGTAAATCTTAATGATGTGAGCAATCTTAACTACCTTCTAAAGGAGAGAGTAATACCAGTTTCCCTTTAGCATCATTTAAATCATACTATGAGATATGAAGCTGTCTCCTTTAACTTTGTAAAAATGCATTCCAACAGCAACATAATACATTTTAAAGGACTTCAAATTCATACTTCCATGCAGTAATTTGATTTTTTGGTTACTGTGAACTGGACATTATGAAGAGATTTTTAGAAAAAGTGTAATTACTTGGACTTATAATTATGCTAATCAGCATAAGGTGAATAATCGTGTGTCTACTTATAAAAAACAAAACATCATGGGATTCTTAAATAGATGACCACATCACCATGTTCCCTTTCTCAGCTGCTTTTAAACAAATTATTCATGTGTGTGTGTGTGCTCTTTACGCTACCAAGAACATTAGGTTAAAATGTTAACATTTTAATGTTAATATTTAAACATTAGGTTTAAATCATATTTAATTATCTTCTTAAAAAACTGTTATACAGATGTTTCTATTTTAAAACTTAATTTTGCTGACAAATGAAGAATGCTTTTTTATCTTTGTCAAGATTAATCTTTATATTTACAGATTATTTTACATTATTCTCCCTCTCTAATTTTTAAATATTTTTTGTTGTATTTTACTGAGTTCTATTTCAGTAATGTAATGTATTTTATATATATTATCTGATAAAATCTTTAAACAATGCCAGAACACTGAAATTTAGAAAGCTTATCCAAGTTATCACAGTGGACAATCCAGGATTTGAACCAAATTCTCTTGGATTTCAAATTAGATTATCTTAATGACTGTATTATGGGTGAATATATAGGTTGTTATTTAGGAGATAATATTGAATTCCATTGTTTGCTCCTTTAAGTGCTCAAATTGTACTGAGAACTTTCCTTTACATTTAGTCTTCCCTTCACAGTCTTTTTTTGCTTCTGACATCCTAAAAGATATGAAGACTCTAAAGTATGCAGAAATTTTGTTGATTTAACTCCTTTGTTTCAATTATAAAATTTAACTGCTTTTTTTCTTTCTATTCACTCCTAGAATAGTAGGCTTTAGTTAAGTATTTTTCTTGATTCTAATAGAATCATGAATCATATATATGTCTATATATCTATATATAGAGATATATAATCTATTATTATGTTATATTTCATTATAGTATTATACATATTATGTTACCTTGTATTATATTAATATTATTATTTATATATTTTATATAATTTTAATATTTATATATAATTATAAGATCTATTTTTCCACTTTTCTAACCATAACCTATGGGGGAAATAGAACAAAATCTACATTTTTGGTTTGTTTCTACTGTTCACTTACACTGAATATGTATCAGCTGTCTTAAAATTTTATCTTTATTGAGGTCTAAGTAATAAATAGATAGCATCATTAAAAGCCTGTTATGTTTCTAGCTTTTAATTTTACTAAAGATCTCAATGATATTTTCTGGTAATAATAAAGTAGGAAAAGACACTTATTAACAATTCTATTTTATATATGGTGAACATGAAGAACGGGTGAAAATAATTTGCTGCTTATTCTAGGCCATTACTTAACATGCATTTTATAGAGAATCAACTGCCTAAATTAAACAGAACCTGAGACTCTTGATTTCAATTTAAACTCTTCAATTACAAATCAGAGCTGACATGGGCTCTTCACAATGAACAAAATAAATAATTTTCATTAAATTTCTTACCTGCACAATGTCCCTTTCAGCATATTTTCCTCTGGAGGAAACTCTTACATCATCTCCATCCAATTCAACCATTGCTTGAAAATAAAAAAGGATAATTTATTCAGTGCATTTTAGCTAAATACTATAACAAATGTTGGCAATAATGAAATCAAGATACGAAGTAGCAATATGTCCTATGTCAAAGGCAAAAAGCTTGTTGATCCTTTCATCTCTTCGGTGATTTCTTCCACAAAACTTAACTGAGTGCAAATTTTACAAGTGGAGAAAGCATGCTAAGACCTCATGTGACCCTTTGAAAGATGAGGAGAGCGTATGCAGTGTAGAAGTCTTTAGGTACATCTCCCAATTCTATAGGTCCTTAACTCTGGATTACATGCTTACATGACTGATTCAGCAAGTGATACTAATTCATTCAATTTTAATTTTTTCTTTCTAATTTAAGAAACTAGGCACTAATAATTATAGAACTTCCAATAACAATTTGAACTTTATTCTCTTTGAAACTACACAAAGCTATATAATCATATTTTCTGTAATCTTTTTATGAATAGATTTATAAACAAAAAGGCATTTTCTCTGCTCTTATAGTGATTGGATAAAGCATGAAATTTCTGAAGTATGATTTTTTTGTTGATTAAAAATAATTTCAACATTACATAGATCAACTGGTATTTGGGAATGCTGTGATATAACGGGACAGCTGGTATACAATAATGTTACGCTGCAATTAAGAACATTTTCCAGAGTTTAATGTTTCAGTGAGAATTCTCTAAATAACTAATTACATGAGGAATGCTAATTTGTATTTAAAGTATATTCTCGTACTAATAATCCATTTTGTATGCACATGATATTCACCAGACTCCAGAGAGCCACTTGCAATTATGCTTGCTTTGTCGCCTTCTAAAAATACTAGAATACAATCCTCACCTTTTCACTATTTTCTTCAGTGCTTGGATAATGCATTTGGGTTAAAGACATTTTAATCTTTTTTCCTATTTTATTTTTTTTGATTGAGGTATAATTGACAAATAACATTATATTATTTTTAGCTATATAACATAATGATTTGCTACTTGTATATATTGTGAAATGATCACCACAATGAGTCTAGTTGACCATACATAATTAAAATTTTTTTTCTTCTGATGAGAACTTTTAAGATCTATTCTCTTAGCAACCTTCATATATGCAATACAGTATTAAATATACTAACCACACTGTACATTACATTCATGTGACATACTTATTTTAAAACTGGAAATTTGTACCTTTTGACTTCCTTCACCCATTTCACCCACCTCCAATGCTGGCAAGCCTCTGGCAACCACCAATCTGTTCTCTATATCTATAAGCTTGTCTTTTTTTAAAACAGGTTTTAAGTTTTACTTTTCTACACATGTTCAGGAATCAGTGTCTGGACTGAAACATTGCCAGTACACATAACTGTTAGTGAGCCATCATCCAATAATGTCCTTAGATATATAATATATGTCATAATTTAGTAACATGTAAATTACCAATAATAAGGTAATTAACATTCAAAATACAATAGAACTATTTTTTTTCTCTCCTACTTATTAGGGATTTAAATAGGAAAATTCAATATACCTAGATATTTTCAATAGTTAATTCCTTTTTTTTGGTCTAAGTTTGTTTTCAAAATTTTCAAATTACTTTGAGACATAAATGTACATTGATTGTGACATGCCAGCAATTGGAGAATCTTCTCCTTTATTATCTAATTTGCTAATAACTCCTAAAAATTACCCTATACTCACTCTAAAATGGGAGCCAAAATTAAATGATAATCTGGGCCTCACCTTCTACAATCCTCTACAATCTCCATTGGCCTTTGTAAGTGTTTTATTTCAATTAAAGAAAGTGACAGTTATTCAGGCAATAGTGTATTAGAATGAGATCCTATAAAATATCTCCCACTTTTCAGTATGTCCTTTGAGTTAAAAAGCTACGGGTAGCAGAATTGGAGGCTACATTTTTGAGAACAAGGAGAAAAGAAATGTCATATAAGTGGTGGAAGGGAAATGTTCACCCTTCAGTTTTTCAGATCATCTAGTCCTCAAGGAGCCTGAAATTGTAAGCAGAGGTTCCCCATCAGTACCCGTCTCTGGAAAAAAGCTGTATAAGATACAGACCTGTATTTCTTTCTAGCTTTGGGAGACAAAATCATGTTAGAATCCCTTATAGTTCTCTCCCTTTCCTAACTTGTATCAAAGTAGTTAATCAGATGCTACTTTAATTTGCGTTTTTGCCTTTTAAGGATAAAGAAATCCTGCTTTGAGAAATTATACAGAAAGTTTTAAATTGTTCTCATTGAAATAAAGAAACGACTTTTAAATACTCATGAATCTAGTAGTTTATTTATATTTCCTCTACCTTCAAAGAATGAATGGCAAAATGTGGCATTTCTTGCCTATGCAAACCTCCTGGTTAAGTTACGTGTAGATGTTGGATTTATGTGGTTAACTGATAAAATCTGCAAGTTTTATTTCAGTCTTTATGTCAATTTATGTGTGCTATTTAAACTTACTTATCATAGATTTGGAAGTGCCTAGAAAAACGCTCTTCTGATAGGATAGCAGCAACTTGAATATAAGTCAGAAATTTTCTTCCAGCAGGGTGAAAGCAGAAATCAGGTGTTTCAGGACCCTAATTCCCTGTTCACAGGTTTGCCAGAGGAAAGTTTCACTGTAATTCCCAGAGGGAATTCTATGCGACGGCAACTTCCCTCTTTGTCGATAATCTTTGCTACTTTTCCTCAGGAAAAGAGGACTGATTCACAAGATAACTAAGATTGGGAGATGGAATGATCTTGAATCTCTCTCTTTGGAGTAGGCTATCCTCAAGTTGAAGACAATTTCTCCCTGTGGTATGCTTAATAGGCAAGGATCTGCCCCTGTACAGAGAAGGCCTGGAGATAAAGGTGAAGTCATTTAATCTTTGGGGAAAAGTAGCAAGAAGTCTAATTCTGTGCACGGGGCAACCCAAATTCTCCAATTCTACACTACTATTAATAAAACATATTCTGATCTCTGAGTGACTCCTGCATGTTTTTTTTTTTCATTAATTCAAGAAGTCAGAGAGGGAAATGATGAATTTTCATACCTCAAAACCCTGATAAATAATTCACTGGGAACAAAATTTTGAGGAAAATAAATAGGTGTGGCAGTTGTAAGAAGGTAGTACCCAAATACCTGTGCCTACTGCTTTGAATAGAAATTTATGACCAGAAATATACATAGGAAGGTCAGTGGCTCTCTATTTACACATTATGTGTGGGAGCTGTTGGGGAACAAGTGACAGGGCTTACACCTAACAACGGCCTTCCATAGGAGTCTGGGAGACCTGGAATGTACCCAACGAGAAGTGCATACTTGAGATGCAAAAGCAAATTAGTAACTAAAGAAGAAATCTTGAGTTATTTTAACCTAGCAATCAGTGAAGTTTGTGAGCCACAGTCTATCACTGCTCAATACAGATGATCAAGTACACAAAGTGTTAACAAGAAAGATGTGTCTTAGCTTTCCTGACTCCAGAGTGGTATCTCAGATTCATGCCTGATGGACAATGTAAACAGATGTAAATATTCAGAGAAACAGAAAATATTAGCAGGAGCTAAAATGACTTCTGCTTCAGAAACTGGAAGATTATAATGATGCAAATTGTGACCAGCCAAGCATGGAATCAAAGGAAAGAATTTCCAGGATCAGCAATATAACTGCTTGTGTTGTTTTACCTGAGACTGAGAGATCTATACTATTCTTATGGAGGAGGCACTGGTGGTTAAACAAGAATCATCCTAGTGATGATCATACGACAATTAGCCACCTATGTGCCTAAATTAACCTGTAGCATACCAAAAGTTGTTCCAAATATTCTAAAATTATTCTCATTTCTAAAGTTCCAAGCTAAATACTGTCATCATTAATGTAAAAAGACCTGAACCAGGTGAATGTTCTGTGGTTATGCAGTTGATGTCTAGCATAGAGTTCTCTTAAAGGAATTCATCAGGTGACGAGGAATAGGCTATCCTTAGAGAAGTTTACCCAGATCAGTAGTCACACAAACACCCGTCACACTAATTGGCATTTGAAGATGGCTTGAGCCCAAACAGAAAACTACCCAGTAAGTGAATTTAGCATAATCATATAAAGTCTCATTAAATTTCAGATGGTCAATTCCATTTTCATTTTACTTTGCTCTTTCATATGACAGAACTTAAATATTAAAGATAATGTCTATCAAGTAGCCAAGGTCTGAAAATCCATTATTATGCTTGTGTTAATATTTCTATTATACAACCTAGTGGTTTATTAATTTAGTGCTCATTCTTAAAAGTTTTTAGGGAATCCAGAGTGTATTTTGCCTTGGGAAGAAAAACTCAATTTATCACTCGGTCTTAAGAAATATTTTGAGGTACACGCCATCTCTAATAAAACAGAAAGCACGCTTCCCTGGTGGTGCAGTGGTTGAGAGTCCGCCTGCCGATGCAGGGGACAGGGGTTCGTGCCCCAGTCCGGGAAGATCCCACATGCCACAGAGTGGCTGGGCCTGTGAGCCATGGCCGCTGAGCCTGCACATCCGGAGCCTGTGCTCCGCAACAGGAGAGGCCACAGCAGTGAGAGGCCTGTGTACCAAAACAAAACAAAACAAAACAAAAAAACAAACAAACAAAACCCCAGAAAGCTATATGTTGAATTATCCTATACTAGAGAGATAATGTCCTACTCAGAAGACATCCTTTTAATTTACTCACCTTAATAGACTCAATCATGTAATATTTATATTTATGTCTATATGTACATGGACACTGTATACAAATCCATATGCACACTCACATCCTTATATGCAAAAAAAAAAGAGTGATAGAAACCTAAGTGCATAATGAGTCAGATTAAATAAACTCCCAAGGAATACTATTGAAATTTTATTACTCACCATCAAATTCTGCTGGCCCAACACCTACTATAATTATTGACATTGGAAGTTTTGAAGCCTTCAAAGAGAACACACAGTTAATTCACAATTAAGAAACTGAATTGAGAAAACAACTAAGAATTAAGAAGAAAAAAATATCCTGAGTTTTGATATTTTTCACAGATGTTCATTAAAATAGTTTTGAACATATTTAAAATTAACACAGAATAATATACTTGATTCCACTCTTATCCTTTCTGAACTCTGTACATATGATAATTCACTGGGATGTTCTTCAGGAATGACCAGTCTTGGATAATTCTTTTTTTAAAAGTACTGAGCATCTGATTTCACTTGCTATTCTCAGACAAAATATTCCTAAGCTTATTCTGGGTATCTTTGGTCTCTTTTTCCATGTTCTCTCTCCACTCAAAAATCTTTCAGTTGCTAAAAGGGAAAAAAAGGTACCATATTTGTGAAAAAGTAGTACTCTATTTCATTTATAGCTATGGTTAGGAAAGCAATTTTCATAGTAAATGAGTGAATACAAATGATAATTATAGAAAGTTATTATTAGTATGATAAAATAATTTTATGGTAAGAATATAAGATCCACCAACAGATAGGTGGAACAGCATAGCAACCACATCTTCAGCTGTGAAGTTCACTGAATTATGAATAACTGTTCCTCAGTGCATGTTCTGTTAGTTTAAACCTAAATTACTAAGTCCATATTTTAAAGAGGATGCTAATGCCACTGATCAGAACATAAAGGAAATCAAGACAAATCCAACCCAGTGTGTCTAGTCAAAACCAAATAAACAAACAAGTAAATGTGCAAGATTTTACCTCTCTTCCTTTTTGAGTTTGGTTTTGCTAAGTGTATGTCTATAAACATTTGATTTTTTCCCCACATGTAACTATTTTTCTCTCACACAAACAGCTAATTATATTTTCCCTATGCTATTAATAATTATGAAGTATGATAAACAATTCTTTCACACAGCCCATTTTTACTAATGTCTATTTTGTGTCAAACATTGCTAAACCTGAGTATAGAAAAGTAAGTAAAAATAGATATAATTTTAGAGGTTGTAGTCTAGTAAATATAGATGTTATAAATTATAGTGTAATAAAGAAGACAATGAATCATAAATATAACACATAATTAGGAATAATGAGAAAAATGGATTTTGAATCAATGTTAGCCCTTATCCAGTTCTATAAATATAGAAATTAGCACAGTTCTCCTGCAACTATTACTGTAAATGTAAATGTTAAAGAAATATTCTGTATAAATTGTACAAACTATATACAAGCACAACAAACTAATCAAGATAAACACAGTCATGCACATGAAGGTGATGCTATTATTTTATTTTAATTTTTTGGAAATAATTTTGTTACAACCCAATTATTCACACCTCTTAGTTTGGTCCTTATGGATGAATGCTACAAATGTGTGTGAGTTTTCTGGATAATGCAATTGGCTGCAAAGGCATGGGCATTTTGTTTCACTCTTAAGTCAACTAAGTAGACTCTAGTTAGTCAACCTAAGTAGCACCATGCATTCAGTTAGCCAGCCCAAGGCTGAATGACTCCTACTTACATTAACTATGGACTCCTTAGTTTGAGCCATATCTGAGATAACACCATCTGTCACAATCAGTAGCACAAAATACTGGGAGCCATCCTTCACAGAAGAAGCATATCTGAAAGGCAAAGAAAAGGTAAAGAATACCACAAAATAAAACATTTCCTCTCGACATGATAGTTGCTAAATATAATTTGGAATAGCCAACAAACATTTTAATCTCAAGAAAATATTTAAACATATCTTAGGAGCCTATATATGAAAACACTCAAATATGCATTTTTTTCTGAAATAGCACACTAGAATAACAGCAACATTACTGCATGTTGGCACAAAGAAATGCCTGGCTGCCTTAGAAATTCATTCACTAATAAAAGGTGAGCTCGATGGTATGTGAGCACAGAGGAATGGCTACAGCTTTTGGAAATAGACATCCTGGCTAAGCAACATATTATGTGTATGATCTTCAGTATAACATTACATAAGCTATCTGAACTTTATTTTCTCATCTTTAAAATCAAGATAATGCAACTTTGTATTCTTAATAAAGAAATTTCACATATGGTAGTAAATATTTATACAGTTATATAACTGGTAGATTTTATATATGGTAGATTATATAAGTGATTATGATTTTTGTTTTGGAACTAGATAGCAGTGATGATTGCCCAACATTGTGAATATGCTGAATGTCACTGAACTGTAAACTTTAAAATGGTTGGTTTTATGTCATGTGAATTTCACCTTAATAAAAAAATGCAACAGAAGAAACACTTTTTGACATAGCTATAGTTCCAATTCTTAATACGTGTTAAATTGGTGAAAGATGGGAAGGAGAATTATAGCAAACAAAGACAAAAATTAGGTATGTAATAAGAACATATTCTAGTACTTGTTTTTTGTATTCTAGTGCAGAATTCTCACCAAATAATACTCAGACATTTAGAGGAGAATTTTAGGACTATATTTTGTCTCTTTTTTTCCATTGTGTTCTACTATTATGGGTATCTAGATTATATTCTCAATAGAATGACTTTTATGATTTTTAGTACACAACTAGTATGCCAGTCATATCTAGTAATGAGCAAGCACTGTAGTGCTTGTAGGAGATAAATAGTTAACAAGAAGACTTTGGTCTACTTTCCTAAAAAATCATCAAGTAAATCACAGAAAAATTGGTTTCAAGAAACTTCTATTGATTACCAATGAAAATCTTTCAGTACCTGATGGACTCTAAATAATAAATTTTGAATAGTTTGGGGAAAAACCAATAGCATAATATGACAGGGGAAAACTTATTTCTTGTAAAGCAGAATTTATAACTATATGAACAAGAAAATATTCACAACTTTGCCATAGACAAGAGAAACTAATAATTGCTTATGCTGTTAATAAAATGATTGGTAATTTTATAGATTGATGAAGAGAATACAGCAAGTGATATGTTCATATACTGAGGAGCCAGTTAAAAATAGCATTGAACTCTTCTACAACATATAGTCAAAAATGCTCTCACAATGTTGAACAATTGATCTTCGACACTAAGGAATTTGTATTAATTTGATGGTAACACAGCAATGAAAAAATCCAAAGCAGGTATGAACTTACTCTCCTATTTTATGCTTAAATTTTCTTTCTTAAGAAAAGAAGTAGGATAATCTCCCTCAGGAATTCATTTTTTAATTTTTAAATACCCATTATTTTTAAAAAGCATTTTTTACTGCTATGCTTCAAAAACATAAGGATTATATTTCATGTGATTAACAGGAGGTTATAAATATTGGGAAAAACTTCTATGAGTACAACTCTATGGCTTTTATGCTTTTCATGCCAAATTATGTGTTGAAAATGGTGAGAAGATGGAAAGTTGAGCCTTATGCAATCTTATGAATATCACTTCAAGTGGCTTAACTGATCTTTTTTCTGGGGGGGATGTTTACTTTTTTAAAATTAATTTTTATAGGAGTAGAGTTGATTTACAATGCTGTGTTAGTTTCTGCTGTACAGCAAAGTGAATCAATTATATATATATATATATAAAATTATATATATATATATATATATATATATATATATATATATCCATTCATTTTTAGATTCTTTTCCCATGTAGGCCATTACACACTATTGTGTCGAGTTCCCTGTGCTATACAGTTGGTTCTTTTTTTTTTAATTAATTAATTAATTTTTATTTTTGGCTGCCTTGGGTCTTTGTTGCTGCGCTTGGGCTTTTCTCTAGTTGCAGTGAGCAGGGGCTACTCTTCATTGTGGTGTGCGGCCTTCTCTTGTTGCAGAGCATGGGCTCTAGGCGTGTGGACTTCAGTAGTTGTGGCACTCAGGCTCAGTAGTTGTGGCTCGTGGGCTCTAGAGCGCAGGCTCAGTAGCTGTGGTGCATGGGCTTAGCTGTTCCGCAGCATGTCGGATCTTCCCAGACCAGGGTTCAAACCCGTGTCCCCTGCACTGGCAGGTGGATTCTTAACCACTGTGCTACCAGGGAAGTCCCTACAGTAGATTTTTATTAGTTATATATTTTATATATAGTAGTGTATATGTGTCAATCTCAATCTCACAATTTTACCTCTCCCTCACCTTTCCTCCTTGGTAACCGTAAGTTTATTTTCTACATCTGTGACTCTATTTCTGCTTTGTAAATAAGTCAATTTGTACTATTTTTTTAGATGCAACATATAAGAAATATCATATGATATGTGTTTTTCTCTGCCTGACTTACTTCATTCAGAATGACAATCTGTAGATCCATGCATGTTGCTGCCAATGGCATTATATCATTCATTTTTATGGCTGAGTATTTGTATATATGTTGTATATATATTCCACATCTTCTTTCTCCATTCTTCCATTGACGGACATTTAGGTTGCTTCCATGTCCTGGTTATTGTAAATAGTGCTGCAATAAACATTGTGTTGCATGTATCTTTTTGAATTATGGTTTTCTTGGGATATATGCCCAGGAGTGGGATTGCTGGATCATATGGTAACTCTATTTTTTGTTTTTTAAGGAATCTCTGTAGTGTTCTCCATAATGGCTGTACCAATTTACATTCTCATCAACAATGTAGGAGAGTTCCCATTTCTCCACACCTTCTCCAGCATTTATTGTTTGTAGATTTTTTTGGATGACGGCCATTCTGAATGGTGTCAGGTGATACCTCATTGTAGTCTGATTTGCATTTCTCTAATAATTAGTGATGTTGAGCATCTTTTCATGTGCTTTTTGGCCATCTGTATGTCTTCTTTACAGAAATGTCTTTTTAGATTTTGTGTCCATTTTTTATTGGGTTGTTTGTTTTCTGATATTGAGCTGCATGAGCTGTTTATATATTTTGGAGATTAATCCCTGGTCAGTCATTTCATTTTCAAATGTTGTGCTGGCCAAAATGTTCATTCGGGTTTTTCCATAAGATATTTTCTCCCTATCTGTGGGCTGTCTTTTCATTTTGGTTATGGTTTCCTTTGCTGTGCAAAAGCTTTTAAGTTTAATTAGGTCTCATTTGTTTATTATTTATTTATTTATTTATTTTATTAATTAACTAATTTATTTATTTTTGCTGTGTTGGGTCTTCGTTTCTGTGTGAGGGCTTTCTCTAGTTGTGGCAAGCGGGGGCCACTCTTCATCGTGGTGTACAGGTCTCTCACTATCACAGCCTCTCTTGTTGTGGAGCACAGGCTCCAGACGTGCAGGCTCAGTAGTTGTGGCTCACGGGCCTAGTTGCTCCGCAGCATGTGGGATCCTCCCAGACCAGGGCTCGAACCTGTGTCCCCTGCATTAGCAGGCAGATTCTCAAACACTGTGCTACCAGGGAAGCCCATCATTTGTTTGTTTGTTTTTTCTTTTCATTACCCTAGGAGGTGGGTCAAAAAAGATCTTGCTGCGATTTATTTCAAAGTGTGTTCTACATATGTTTTCCTCTAAGAATTATAGTATCTGGTCTTACATTTAGGTCTTTAATCCATCTTGAGTTTCTTTTTCTGTATGGTGTTAGAGAATATTCTAATTTCATTGGTTTAAATGTAGCTGTCCAGTTTTCCCAGCACCACTTACCAAAGAGACTGTCTTTCTCCATTGTATATTCTTGCCTCCTTTGTCACAGATTAGGTGACCATAGGTACGTGGGTTTACCCCTGGACTTTCTATCCTGTTCCACTGATTTATATTTGTTTTGTGGCAGAACCACACTGTTTTGATTACTGTAGCTTTGTAGTATAGTCTGAAGTCAGGGAGCCTGATTCTTCCAGCTCTGTTTTTCCTTCTCAAGATTGCTTTGGCAATTTGGGGTATTTTGTGTTTCCATACAAATTGTAAAATTTTTGTTCTAATTCTGTGAAAAATGCTATTGGTAATTTGGCAGGGATTGCAATAAATCTGTAGACTGCCTTGGGTAGTATAGTCATGTTGACAATATTGATTCTTCCAATCCAAGAACATGGTATATTTCTCCATCTGTTTGTATGATCTTTGATTTCTTTCATCAGTATCTTATAGTTTTCTGAGTACAGGTCTTTTGCCTCCTTAGGTTTATTCCCAGATATTTTATTATTTTTGATGGGATGATAAATGGGATTGTTTCCTTAATTTTTCTTGATAATCATTAATTGTTAGTGTATAGGAATGCAAGAGATTTCTGTGTATTAATTTTGTATCCTGTAAATTTACCACACTCATTGATAAGCTCTAGTAGTGTTCTGGTAGCATCTTTAGGATTTTCTATGTATAGTATCATGTCATCTGCAAACAGTGATGGTTTTACTTCTTCTTTTCCAATTTAGATTTCTTGTATTTCTTTTTCTTCTCTGGTTGCCTTGGCTAGGACCTCCTAAACCATGTTGAATAAAAGTGGAAAGATGGACAACCTTATCTTGTTCCTTATCTTAGAGGAAATGCTTTCAGTCTTTTACCATTGAGAATAATGTTTGCTGTGGGATTGTCATATATGGATTTAATTATCTTGAGTTTGGTTCCCTCTATTCCCACTTTCTGGAGTGTTTTCATTATAAATGGGTGTTAAATTTTGCTGAAAGCTTTTTCTGCATCTACTGAGATGATCATATGAATGTTATTCTTCAGTTTGTTAATGTGGTGTATCACATTATTTGTGTTTATTGAAGAATCTTTGCACCTCTGGATAAATCCCCCCTAATCATAGTGCATGACTCTTTTAATGTGTTGTTTGATTTGGCTTGCTAGTAATTTGTTGAGGATTTTTGGGTCTATGTTCATCAGTGATAATTGGGCCTGTAATTTTCTTTTTTTGTGATACCTTTGGTTTTGTATCAGGTTGATGGTGGCCATGTATAATGAGCCTGTGAGTGTTCCTTACTCTGCAATTTTTAAGAATAGTTTCAGGATAGGTGTTAACTCTTTTCTAAATGTGTGACAGAATTCGCCTGTGAAGCCATCTGGTCCTAGACTTCTGTTTGTTGGAAGTTTTTAAAGCACAATTTCAATTTCCATATTTGTGATTGGTGTGTTTATATTTTCTACTTCTTCCTGATTCAGTCTTGGCAGGTTGTGTATTTCTAAGAATTCATCCATTTCTCCTAGGTTGTCCATTTTATTTGCATAGAGTTGCTTGTAGTAGTTTCTTATGATTTTTTGTATTTCTGTGGTGTCCATTTCAACTTCTCCTTTTTCATTTCTAATTTTATTGATTTGAGTCCTCTCCCTTTTTCTTGATGCGTCTGGCTAAAGTTTTCTCAATTTAGTTTATCTTCTCAAAGAACCAGCTTTTAGTTTCATTTATCTTTGCTATTGTTTTCTCCATCTCTATTTATTTCTGTTCTTTAGAATTTCTTTTCTTCTACTATAGGTTTTGTTCATTTCTCTTTCTCTTGTTGCTTTATGTGTAAGGATAGGTTGTTAATTTGAGAGTTTTCTTGTTTCCTGAGGTAAGATTGTATTGCTATAAATGTCCAAGAACTGCTTTTGCCAAGTGCCATACATTTTGTATCATCATGTTTTCATCATCAATTTTCCGTAGGTATTTTTTTATTTCCTCTTTGATTTCTTCAGTGATCCACTGGTTGTTTAGTAACATATTGTTTAGCCTCCATGTGTTTGTGTTTTTTTTACCTTTTTTTCCCTGTAGTTGATTTCTACTCTCATAGCGTTGTGGTCAGAAAAATATTTTATGGTTCCGATTTTTTAAATTTACTAAGGCTTGATTTGTGGCCCAAGGTGTGATCTTTCTTGGAGAATGTTCCATGTGCACTTGAAAAGAAAGTATATTCTGCTGCTTTTGGATGGAATGTCATATAGATATCAATTAAGTCTATCTGGTCTAATGTGTCACTTAAGGCTTGTTTCCTTATTAATTTTCTGTCTGGATAATCTGTCCATTGGTGTAAGTGGGGTGTTAAAGTCTCCCACTATTATTGTGTTACTGTTGATTTCCCCTTTTATGGATGTTAGCATTTGCCCTATATATTGAGGTGCTCCTATGTTGGGTGCATATATATTTATAATTGCTATATCTTCTTCTTGGATTGATCCCTTGATCATTATGTAGTGTCCTTCCTTGTCTCTTGTAACAGTATTTTAAAGTTTATTTTGTCTGATATGAGTATTGCTACTCCAGCTTTGATTTCTATTTTCATGGAAAATCTTTTTCCATCCTCTCACTTTCAGTCTTTATGTGTCCCTAGGCCTGAAGTGGGTCTCTTGTAGACAGCATAATATGGGTCTTGTTTGTATATCTATTCATCCAATCTATGTCTTTTGATTAGAGCATTTAATCCATTTACATTTAAGGTATTTATCATATGTATGTTCTTATTGCCATTTTCTTACTTGTTTCAGATTTGTTTTTATAGGTCTTTTTTCCTCTCTTCCTCTTTTGTTCTCTTCTCTTGTGGTTTTATGGCCATCTTTAGTGTTGTGTTTGGGATGATTTTTCTTTTTTGTGTGTGTATCTCTTGTAGTTTTTTAGTTTACTGTTCCCATGAAGTTTTGATATAGCAATCTGTATAGGTACAAGGTTGTTTTAAGATGCTGGTGTCTTTCCCACCTAGAGAAGTTCATTTAGCATTTGTTGTAAAGCTGGTTTGGTGGTACTGAATTCTCTTAGCTTTTGCCTGTCTGTAAAGCTTTTGATTTCTCCATCAAATCAGCTCGGTGGTTTGTGGCCACCTGGAGGGGTGGGATAGGGAAGGTGGGAGGGAGGGAGATGCAAGAGGGAAGAGATGTGGCAACATATGTATATGTATAACTGATTCACTTTGTTATAAAGCAGAAACTAACACACTATTGTAAAGCAATTATACTCCAATAAATATATTTTAAAAGTCTAAATGAGAGACTTTTTGTGTAGAGCATTCTTGGTTATAGGTTTTTCCTTTTCATCACTTGAAGTATATTGTGCTTTACACAATATACAGGAGTGCCTTTCTGGCCTGCAGAATTTCTGCTGAAAAATCTGTTGATAACCTCATGGGGATTCCCTTGTATGTTATTTGTTGCTTTTCCCTTGTTGTTTTTAATATTTTTTCTTTGTCTTTAATTTTTGTTACTTTGATTAATATGTGTCTCAGCATGTTCGTCCTTGGGTTCATCCTCTCTGGGACTCTCTATGCTTCCTGGACTTGAGTAAGTGTTTCTCATGTTAGGGAATTTTTCAGCCATAATATCTTCAAATATTTTCTCAGGCACTTTCTCTTTCTTTTCTCCTTCTGGAACCCCTATAATGTGAATGTTGGCATGTTTAATATTGTCCCAGAAGTGTCTGACACTGTCCTCATTTCATTCTTTGTTTCTTAAAAAAATTTTTTTAGATTGAAGTATATTTGATTTACAATGTTGTGCCAATCTCTGCTGTACAGCAAGGTGACTCAGTTATACACATATATATATTCTTTTTTTATATTCTTTTCTATTATGGTTTATCACAGGACATTGAGTATAGTTCCCTGTGCTATACATTAGGACCTTGTTGTTTATACATTCTTTTTTCTTTATTCCGTTCTGTGGCAGTGATTTCCATCACTCTGTCTTCCAGCTCTCTTATTTGTTGTTCTCCTACATTTATTCTTATATTGATTCTTTCTAGTGTATTTCAGTTACTGTATTGTTCATCTCTGTTTGTCTTTTAAATCACACTCCTTCTTAAACATTTCTTGCATTATCTTGATCTGTGCCTCCATTCTTTTTCTGTGATCTTGCATAATCTTTACTATCATTACTATTAATTATTTTTCAGGTAGATTGCCTATCTCCTCTTCATTCAGTTGTTCTTGTGGGTTTCTATCTTTTTCCTTCATTTGCACCAATTTCTCTGTCATCTCATTTCATCTAACTTACTGGGTTTGTGGTCTCCTTTCCACAGGCTGCAGGATAATAGTTCCTCTTGCTTCTGGTGTGTGCCTCCTGGTGGGTGAGGTTGGTCCAGGGCCTTTTGCAGGCTTCTTGATGGGATGGACTGGTGTCTGCCCTTTGGTGGAGCTGGGACCATGTCAAAGGGTGTGTTTTGAGGTGGATGTGAGCTCAGTACCACTTTAAGTAGCCTGTGGTCTGTTGGATGAGGCTGGGCTCCTATCCTGTTGGTTGTTTGTCCTGAGGCTTTCCAGCACTGGAGCTTGCAGGTTGTTGGGAGGGGTTGTGTCTTGGTGTTGAAATTTTGGCCTCTGGGAGAGCTCACTCTGATCAATATTCCCTGGGGCTTCTGCTACCAGTGTCCTTGCCCTCATAGTGAGCTATAGTCAACGCTTTGCACCCCAGGATACCCTCCAACACCCCTAAGTAGGGGTAACCCAGGTTCCTATGGAGGTACTTTGTGCTGGGCCCCAGCACAGGTGAGACCTTTGTACACCCTCAAGATTGGAGTCTCTGTTACCCCCAGCCCTGTAGAGCTCTTGCACTCAAGCCCCACTGGCCTTCAAGTCTGAATGCTCTGGGGGTTCTTCCTCTCATTTCAAGACCCTCAGACTGTCTTGGGAGGGTTATTTTTATGTGGGAACATCCCTGTGTAGCCTGTGCAGGTTTAATATTTTTTTGGTGCAAGCATTGTTTTTAGTATAGAAGACTGCCACCTTTTCCCTCAGTGTATGTATCAACTCCCATTGATAGGAGATGTGACTGATGTTGTGGTGACCAGAGCCTGCACTGGATATTGAGTGGGGCCTCCCCTTTGCTCTGTGGTTGTCACTGCCCTGTTAGAGGTGGGGTTTGTGCTATAGTTGTTGGAGTAGAGGCCCCAAGATCTGTTTCTTAGCTGTGTTTCTGATCTGCAGTGTGAGGTAGGCAGGATTAGATCACTCCCACTGGGAGGAAAGCCACTGAGTATTCCTCCTCTGGAGTTATTCACCTGTGGGTGTGCTCTGTCATGTCACTTTTCACCCATTGTGCAAGTTCTCAGATTACACTATTGTTGGCACTGCTCTCAGCCTTTCCTTAACTGTGGGTATGCCCACAATTGGCCCTGGTGTCTTTCAGATGTTTTCACCAGGCCATCAGCATAGGTCCACTAAAGTCAGGTCCCAGGATTGCAGTAATCATGGGTCTGGAACCCCTGTGGTCAACTCAGACTCTAGCCTGGCACAACCCTGGCATGTCTGTCCCCACAAAGTCTACAGCTGCTAAAGCTAGACTTGTCTTTGCTGTGGGAGCACTTGTTGTCCATTCAGATGTTCTGTAGGCACTGAGTTTACAAAGCCAGTTGCGGGGGTGTCAATTGACAGTTTGCACAGCTGCGAGGAGAGATTTCAGATTTTCTTCCTTAATTGCATGGCTCCTGGGGCTTAGCCATGGTTTCAGCCCCACCTATTTGTGTGGGCCACCCACAGGCATCTGCTTCTGAGGCTGCCCGGAGCACATGAGTCCACCCATGAAGAGGGGGTGCAGAGGAGGCAGCAGATGGGGTTGTAGGAGCCCATGTAGGAATGGGTCATGCAGGGGAGCTGGCAGCCACAGGAGTGAGAAAGCCAACTGGTGGCATTGGGTATGATAGAGCTGGCCCTGGTGGGAACAGGGTATGCTGGGGAGCTGGTGGTCAACAGTGCAAGAGAGTCAACCCTGGCAGGAGCCCTTCCTAGTGTCTGGGGAGGCAGGGGCTGGCATGTGGGGAGAGAGGATGCAATGGTAGCCCCACCCTTTTTGTGTCATTCAACAATGGCATTTCACTTATATTGTGGTCTGGGTTTCCTCTACAAGCATTCCCAGTTGTGGATTTCCTCACTCCCATCCCCTCAGGCTGTCTCCTTGCAGCCAACAGCACTATTCTCCCCAGATTTGCTCTCCAAATCACAAGTTCCAGTACCCAGCCCCCTTCTGCACTGGTGGATGCACTTCTCAGGCTGAGGCATGCAGGGCTGTGGCACAGACTATCTGTGTAGGTCTCACTGTGTCCTGCTTGTCACAGACTGGTTGCTGCACTTTCCTCCGATAGCCCCCAAAGCTTCCCTTCTGTCCCAATTGATCTCCACACCAGTGAGGGGGCTTCCCTGGATGCAGGAACCTCTCCTCTCCTTCAGCTCCCTGCCCAGGGCTGCAGGTCCCTTTCCACTTCCTCTCCTCTTCCTCTTCTCTTCTTTCATCCTACCCAGTTACATGGGGATCTTTCTTGTCCTTTTAGGTGTCTGAGGTCCTCTGCTAGTGTTCATGTGGTGCTCTGTGAGAATTGTTCCATTTTTAGATGCATTCTTGATGTATTTGTGAGGAGAGATGAACTCCATGTCCTCCTACTTCTCCACCATCTTGGCAGAGTCAGATTGGGGCCCCAGGTTCAGCTCTAGAAGCCCACTTTGATGCAAGTAAGCCTTCAGCTTCTTCGACGGCCTCTGGGGCAAGGCACTGCTCCATTGTGCGAGTGAGGAGAGAAGTGAGTCTTCCACCTGGGGGCATTTACTTTTTATTTCTCTTTCAACACTTCTTGTTACCTCTGGAGAAAGTCTCAGTTGTTATTACTATGTCTTTTTCCCCGCAGCTTTATTGAGGTATAATTGGTATACAAAAAACTGCACATAATTAATATAAGCAAATTGCTGTGTTTCAACATATGTATATACTCATTTTACCATAAAAACAATCAAGGTAATAAACATATCCATTAGCCCCATTTCCATGTGTCCCTTTCTCTCTCTCTCTCTCTCTGTGTGTGTGTGTGTGTTTCAATTGCCTTATTTGTTATTGTTCTGTGCAGGCTCTCTATTTCTTCTTGGTTCATTCCTGGTAGGTTGTAACTTTCTAGGAGTTTATTCATTTATTCTAAGTTGTCCAATTTGTTGGAGTCCAATTGTTTATAATAGTCCCTTATAATATTTTTTATTTCTGTGACTTCAGTTGTAATGTCTGCTCTTATATTTCTGATTTTATTTACTTAAGTCATTTTTCTGCTTAGTCTAGCTAAAGGTTTGTAGATTTTAGTTATCTTAAAAAAATCAACTCTTAGTTTTGCCAGTTTCTATTGTTTTCCTAGTCTCTACTCCATTTATTTCTGCTCTAATTTTTATTTAATTTTAATTATTATTTCATTCCTTCCATTAACTTGTGCTTAGCTTGTTGTTTTCCTAGTTCCTTGAGGTATAAACCTAGGTCATTTGAGATTTTTCTTCTTTTTAAAAATGTTGTCTTATCATTATAATTTTCCTTTTTAGTACTGATCACACTCAAAAAAATAGTACAGTATTTTACAGTATCCCATAACTTTTGGTATATTGTGTTTTCATTTTTCTCATGATATTTTCTATTTTCCTTTTTGATTTCTTTGACCCAATGATCATTCAAGTGTGTGTTAATTTCCATTTGTTTGTGAGTTTTGCAATTTGTTTTTGTTTTTTTCCCATTGTGTTCAGAAAATATACTCAGAATGATGTCAATCTTCTTACATTTAATGAGACTTGTTTTGTGACTCAGCATGTGATCTATCCTAGAGAATGTTCCATGTATGCTTATAAAAAATATGTATTCTGTTGCTATTGAATGGAATGTTCTGTATATGTCAATTAGGTTCCATTTGGTCTAGATCATTACTCAAATTTGCTCTTTCCTTATTTATTTTTGGCCTGGGGTGATCTATTCATTATTGAAAGTGGGTAGTGAAGCCTTCTAATACTATTGTATTAATGTCTATTTCTCCCTTCAGATATGTCAATTACAAAATATGCTTAGGTTCTTTGATGCTTAGTCTATACATATTTATAATTATTATGTCATCATGTTGTATTGACCCTTTAAAATTTTGTTCTTTTTAATAAAATTTGCATTTAAGGTGTACAACATGATGATTTGATATACATATACACAGTGAAATAATTACTACAGTCAAGCATGATAACATATCATGATGTCACATAGTTACCATATTTTTTTGGGTGTGATCAGTGCACTTGAAAATTACCCTAGCAAATTTACAGCATTCAGTGCAGCATTTATTATAGTCATCATACAACATAAGAGATCTCTACACATATTCATCCTATGTAATGCAACTTTGTACCCTGTGACCAATATCTCCCCATTTCCTTTACCTCTCCATCTCTGTTAACCACTGTTCTAACACTCTGCTTCTATGTATTCAGCACTAAAAATCCTACATATAAATGAGATGATGTACTATTTTTCTTTCTGTGTCTGGCTTATTTCACCTAGCATAACATCCTTCAGGTTCATCAATGTTGCAAATGACAAGCTAAAAAATATATACATAATTATATAAAATGATATATATCACATAAATTGACCCTTTTATTATGTAATGACCTTTGTCTGTTGTGACTTTTTTTTTTTTTTTTTTGCAGTACATGGGCCTCTCACTGTTGTGGCCTCTCCCATTGCGGAGCACAGGCTCCAGACGCGCAGGCTCAGCAGTCATGGCTCACAGTCCTAGCTGTTCCACGGAATGTGGGATCTTCCCAGACCGGGGCATGAACCTGTGTCCCCTGCATCGGCAGGTGGACTCTCAACCACTGCACCACCAGGGAAGCCCAGTTGTGACATTTTTGACTTAAAGTTTATTTTGTCTAGGTATAGCTGCCCTTGCCTTCTCTTTTTTGGCTACCATTTTCATGGAGTATCTTTCTATCCATTCCTTCATTTTCAACCTATATATGTCCTTATTTCAAAGTTGAGTCTCTCATAAACAGCAAAAAATTGGGTCTTTTTTAAAAAAAATCTATTCACCTACTTTACATCTTTTGATTGATGAATTTAATCCACTTATATTTTGGTTTTCTTTTGATTCACCATAAAATATACCTAAGAGAAGGGGAAATATATTCAACCATCAAGAGAGTTAAAGATAGAGCCTGAAGCAGATGCAGTAAACTTGGAATTTCTTTGAAGTTTGTTGTTTTATCTTAAATATTCATAGAAATTTTGCATTTTACTTTAAAATAAATTTGTGCTTGTATTAATGCTTTATGTCTTAATTTTGAGGAAAATTAATGGTGTAGAAAAAATCATAAGTGTATTGTGTGGCTCTCACTCCTGCTAGATACACTAATTTGAAAACACAATGTACTTTATATAAGAACCATTCAATCCATTTTAGTCTTGTCACCATCAGTAGCATAGAATAATCCTTTAAAACTATTATCTCGGAGACCTTCAAGATGGTGGAGGAGTAAGACGTGGAGATCACCTTCCCCCCCACAAATACATCAGAAATATGTCTACACGTGGAACAACTCCTACACAACACCTATTGACCACTGGCAGAAGACATGACTTCCCCAAAAGGCAAGAAACTCCCCATGTACTTGGGTAGGGCAAAAGAAAAAGAAAAAACAGAGCCAAAATAATAGGGAGAGGACCTGCACCTCTGCGAGGGAGCTGTGAAGGAGAAAAAGTTTCCACACATTTAGAAGCCCCTTTACTGGTGGAGATGGGGGTGGCAGGGGGAAGCTTTGGAGCCACGGAGGAGAGCACAGCAACAGGCGTGCAGAGGGCAAAGCAGAGAGATTCCCACACAGAGGATCGGTGCTGACCAGCACTCAACAGCCTGAGAGGCTCCTCTGCTCACCTGCCAGTGTGGGTTGGGGCTGGGAGCTGAGGCTCAGGCTTTGGAGGTCAGACCCAGTGAGATAACAGGGGTTGGCTGTGTGAAGAGTGCCTGGAGGGGGCTAGTGCACCACAGCTAGCTGGGAGGGAGTGTGGGAAAAAGTCTGGAACTGCCTAAGAGGCAAGAGACCATTGTTTTGGGGTGTGTGAGGAGAGGGGATTCAGAGCACTGCCTAAATGAGCTCCAGAGACGGGCGTGAGCCATGGCTATCAGCATGGACACCAGAGACTGGCATGAAACACTAAGGCTGCTGCTGCAGCCACCAAGAAGCCTGTGCTCAAGCACAGGTCACTATCCACACCTACCCTCCTGGTAGCCTCTGCAGCCCACCACTGCCAGGGCCCTGTGATCCAGGGACAACTTCCCTGGGAGAACACACAGCATGCCTCAGGCTGTTGCAACCTTATTGTGGCCCCTGCAGCTGCAGGGTTGTCCTGCATTCTGTACCCCTCCCTTCCCCGGACTGAGTGAGCCAGAGCCCACTAATCAGCTGCTACTTTAACCATGTCCTCTCTGAGCAAAGAACAGGCACACTCAGGGGACCTACATGCAGAGGCAGTGTTAAGTCTAAAGCTGAACCCCAGGAGCTGTGCGAACAAAGCAGCAAAAGGGAAATTTCTCCCAGCAGCCTCAGGAGCAGGGAATAAAAACTCCACAATCAACTTGATGTACCCTGCATCTGTGGAATACCTGAATAGACAACAAATCATCCCCAAATGTAAGCAGTGGACTTTGGGAGGAACTGTAGACTTGGGGTTAACATTCTGCATCTAATTTGTTTCTGGTTTTACATTTATCTTAGTTTAGGATTTAGAATTTATTATCATTGGTAGGTGAGTTTATTGATTTGGTTGCTCTCTTCCTTTTATATATATATATATATATATATATATATATATATATATATATATATATATATATATATATATATATATATATATATATATAATTTCCTTATCGTCTTATTGTGAGTGTGTATGTGTATGCCTCTTTGTGTGATTTTGTCTGTATAGCTTTGCTTTTACCATTTGTACTAGGGTTTTGTCTGTCCCTATTTTTTTCTTTTATTACTTTATATATTTTTTTAATAATTAAAAACTTTTTTGTTTTAACAATATTTTATTTTTTATTTTATTTTATTTTACTCTTTCTTTCTTTCTTTCTTTGTCCCTTTTAATCTGAGCCATGTGACTGGGTCTTGGTGCTCTGGCTGGGAGTCAGGCCTCGGCCTCTGAAGTGGAAAAGCCGAGTTCAGGACATTGGTCCACCAGAGACTTACTGGCTCCACATAATATCAAACGTTGAAAGCTCTCCCAGAGATCTCCATCTCAATGCTAAGACCCAGCTCCATTCAACAACCAGCAAGCTACAGTGCTAAACACCATATGCCAAACAACTAGCAAGACAGGAACACAACCTCACCTATTAGCAGAGAGGACACCCAATACCAGAGAGGCTGCCTAAAATCATAAGTTCACAGTCACCCCAAAACACACCACCAGACGTAGACATGCCCACCAAAAAGACAAGATCCAGCCTCATCCACTAGAACACAGGCACTAGGCCCCTCCACCAGGAAGCCTACACAACCCCTGAACCAACCTTAGCCACTGTGGGCAGACACCAAAAACAATGGGAACTACAAACTTGCAGCCAGTAAGTTAAGCAAAATGAGAAGACAGAGAAACACACAGCAGATGCAGAAGCAAGGTAAAATCCCACCAGACCAAACAAGTGAAGAGGAAATAGGCAGTCTACCTGAAAAAGAATTCAGAGTAATGATAGTAAAGATGATCCAAAATCTTGGAAATAGAATGGAAAAACTACAAAAAAACGTTTAACAAGGACCTAGAAGAACTAAAGAACAAACAATGATGAACAACACAATAAATGAAATTAAAAATTCTCTAGAAGGAAAAGAAAGCAGAATAACTGAGGCAGAAGAATGGATAAATGACCTGGAAGATAAAATAGTGGAAATAACTTCTATAGAGCAGATAACAAAAAAGAATGAAAAGAATTGAAGAGAGACTTAGAGACTTCTGGGACAACATTAAATGCACCAAGATTCAAATTATAGGGGTCTCAGAAGCAGAAGAGAAAAAGAAAGGGACTGAAAAAATATTTGAAGAGATTATAGTTGAAAACTTCCTTAATATGGGAAAGGAAATAGTCAAGTCCAGGAAGCACAGAGAGCCACATACAGGATAAATCCAAGGAGAAACAAACCAAGACACATGTTAATCAAATTATCAAAAATTAAATAACAAAGAAAAAATATTAAAAGTGGCAAGGAGAAAGCAACAAACAATATATAAGGGAATCCCCATAAGGTTAACAGATGATCTTTCAGCAGGAACTCTGCAAGCCAGAAGGGAGTAACAAGACATATTTAAAGTGATGAAAGGGGAAAAGCTACAGTAAAGATTACTCTACCCAGCAAGGATCTCATTCAGATTCGATGCAGAAATATAAACTTTTACAGACAAGCAAAAGTTAAGAGAATTCAGCACCACCAAACCAGCTTTACAGCAAATGCTAAAGGATCTTCTCTAGGAAGGAAACAGAAGAGAAGGAAAAGACCTACAATAACAAACCCAAACAATTAAGAAAATTGTAATAGGAACACACATATCAATAAGAACCTTAATGTAAATGGATTCAATGCTCCAAGTGAAAGACATAGATTGGCTGGATGGATAAAAAAAACAAGATCCATATATATGCAATCTACAAGAGACCCATTTCAGACCTAGGGACACAGACAGACTGAAAGTTAGGGGATGGAAAATGATATTCCATGCAAATGGAAATCAAAAGAAAGCTAGAGTAGCAATTCTCATATCAGAAAAAATAGACTTTAAAACAAAGACTACTACAAGAGACAAAGAAGGACACTACATAATGATCAAGGGGTCAATCAATCAAGATATAACAATTGTAAAAATTTATGCACCCAACATAGGAGCACCTCAATACATATGGCACATGCTAACAGCCATAAAAGGAGAAATAAACAGTAACACAATCAGAGTAGGGGATCTTAACACCCCACTTTCACAAATGGTCAGATCATCCAAAATGAAAATAAATAAGGAAACACAAGCTTTAAATGATACATTAAACAACATGGACTTAATTTATATTTATGGACACACCATCCAAAAACAACAGAATACACTTTCTTCTCAAGGGCTCATGGAACATTCTACTGGATAGATCATATCTTGGGTAACAAATAAAGACTTGGTAAATTTAAGAAAATTGAATATATATCAAGTATCTTTTCCAAACAGAATGCTATGAGACTTGATATCAATTACAGGAAAGAATTTGTAACAAATAGAAACATATGGAGGCTAAACAATAAACTACTAAATAACCAAGAGATCACTGAAGAAATCAAAGAGGAAATCAAAAAATACCTAGCAAGAAATGACAATGAAAACACGATGACCCAAAACCTATGGGATGCAGCAAAAGCATTTCTAAGAAGGAAGTTTATAGCAATACAATCCTACCTCAAGAAACAAGAAACATCTCAAATAAACAACCTAACCTTACACCTAAAGCACTTAGTGAAAGAAGAAACCCCACCCCCCAAAAGTTAGCAGAGGAAAGAAATAATAAATATCAGATTAGAAATAAATGAAAAAGAAGTGAAGGAAACAATAGCAAAGATCAATAAAACTAAAATCTGGTTCTATGAGAAGATAAAAAAAATTGATAAACCATTAGCCAGACTCATCAAGAAAAAAGGGAGAAGTCTCAAATCAATAGAATTAGAAATGACAAAGGAGAAGTAACAACTGACACTGCAGAAATACAAAGGATCATGAGAGATTACTAGAAGCAACTATATGCCCCCAAAATGGACAACATGGAAGAAATGGTCAAATTATTAGAAAAGCACAACATCTGAAGACTGAAGCAGGAAGAAATAGAAAATATAAACAGACCAATCACAAGCACTGAAATTGAGACCATGATTAAAAATCTTCCAGCAAACAAAAGCCCAGGACCAGATGGGTTCACATGTGAATTCTATCAAACATTTAGAGAAGAGTTAACACCGATCCTTCTCAAACTCTTCCAAATATAGCAGAGGGAGGAACACTTCCAGACTCATTCCATGAGGCCACCATCACCTTGATATCAAAACCAGACAAAGATGTCACAAAGAAAGAAAACTTCAGGCCAATATCACTGATGAACATAGATGCAAAAATCCTCAAGAAAATACTAGCAAACAGAATCCAACAGCACATTAAAAGGTTCAGACACCATGATTAAGTGGGGCTTATCCCAGGAATGTAAGGATTCTTCCATATACACAAATCAATCAATGTGATAAACCATATGAACAAATTGAAGGAGATAAAGCATACGATCATCTCAATAGATTCAGAGAGAGCTTTTGACAAAATTCTACACCGCTTTATGATAAAAACCCTCCAGAAAGTAGGCACAGAGGGAACTTACCTCAACATAATAAAGGCCATATATGATAAACCCACAGCCAACATCATTCTCAATGGAGAAAAACTGAAACCATTTCCTGTAAGATTAGGAACAAGACAAGGTTGCCCACTCTCACCACTATTATTCAACATAGTTTTGGAAGTTTGGGCCACAACAATTGGAGAAGAAAAAGAAATAAAAGAAATCCAAATTGGAAAAGAAGAAGTAAAGCTGTCACTATTTGCAAATGACATGATACTATACATAGAGAATCCTAAAGATGCTACCAGAAAATTACTAAAGCTAATCAATGAATTTGGTAAAGTAGCAGGATAAAAAATTAATGCACAGCAATCTCTTGCACTCCTATACACTAATGATGAAAAGTCTGAAAGAGAAATTAAGGAAACAGTCCCATTTACCATTGCAACAAAAAGAATAAAATGCCTAGGAATAAACCTACCTAAGGAGACAAAAGACGCGTATGCTGAAAACTACAAGACAGTGATGAAAGAAATTAAAGATGATACAAACAAATGGAGAGATATACCATGTTCTTGTATTGGAAGAATCAATATTGTGAAAATGATTATACTACACAAAGCAATCTACAGATTCAATGAAATCCCTGTCAAACTACCACTGGCATTTTTCACAGAACTAGAACCAGAAATTTCACAATTTGTATGGAAATACAATAGAACCTGAATGGCCAAAGCAATCTCAAGAAAGAAAATGAGAGCTGGAGGAATCAGGCTCCTGGACTTCAGACTATACTACAAAGCTACAGTAATCAAGAGAGTATGGTACTGGCACAAAAACAGAAATATAGATCAATGGAACAGGATAGAAAATCCAGAGATAATCCCACGCACATATGGTCACCTTATTTTTGATAAATGAGGCAAGAATATACAGTGGATAAAAGACAGCCTCTTCAATAAGTGGTGCTGGGAAAACTGGACAGCTACACGTAAAAGAATGAAATTAGAACACTCCCTGACACCCTACATAAAAATAAACTCAAAATGGATTAAAGATCTAAATGTAATGCCAGACACTATAAAACTCTTAGAGGAAAACATAGGCAGAACACTCTATGACATGAATCACATCAAGACCCTTTTTGACCCACCTCCTAGTGAAATGGAAATAATAACAAAAATAAACAAATGGGACCTAATGAAACTTAAAAGCTTCTGCACAGTAAAGGAAACCATAAACAAGATGAAAAGACAACCTTCAAAATGGGAGAAAATATTTGCAAATGCAGCAACTGACCAAGGGTTAATCTCCAAAATTTACAAGCAGCTCATGTAGCTCAATATTAAAAAAACAACCCAATCCAAAAATGGACAGAAGACCTAAACAGACATTTCTCCAAAGAAGATATGCAGATTATCAACAAAAAATGAAAGGATGCTCAACATCACTAATCATTAGAGAAATGCAAATCAAAACTGCAATGAGGTATCACCTTACAGCATTCAGCATGGCCATCATTAAAAAATCTACAAATAATAAATTCTGGACAGGGTGTGGAGAAAAGGGAACCCTCTTGCACTGTTGGTGGGAATGTAAATTGATACAGTCACTATGGAGAACAGTATGGAGGTTTCTTAAAAAACTAAAAATAGAACTACCATATGACCCAGCAAACCTACTACTGGGCCTATACCCTGAGAAAACCATAATTCAAAAAGATTCATGTACCACAATATTCACTGTAACACTATTTACAAATAGCCAGGACATGGAAGCAACCTTAATGTCCACTGACAGATGAATGGATAAAGAAGATGTGGCACATATATACAATGGAATATTACTCAGCCATAGAAGAAAACAAAATTGAGTTATATGTAGTGAGGTGGATGGACCTAGAGTCTGTCATACAGAGTGAAGTAAGTCAGAAAGAGAAAAATACTGGATGTTAACACATATATATGGAATCTAAAACATAATAAAATAAAAAAGGTTCTGAAGAGCCTAGGGGCAGGACAGGAATAAAGATGCAGATGTAGAGAATCGACTTGAGGACAGTAGGAGGGGGAAGGTTAAGCTGGGATGAAGTAAGAGAGTGGCACTGACATATATACAGTACCAAATGTAAAATAGCTAGCTAGTGGGAAGCAGCCACATAGCACAAGGAGATCAGCTCGGTGCTTTTTGAACACCTAAAGAGTGGGATAGGGAGGGTGGGAGGGACATGCAAGAGGGAGAAGATATGGGGATATATGTAGATGTAAAGCTGATTCACTTTTTTATACAGCAGAAGCTAACACACCATTGTAAAGCAATTATACTCCAATAAAGATGTTTAAAAAAAACCCATAAAACTATTATTTCTATGGTATATGCTCTACACATTGGCATATTTTTGCACTTTGCAAGGAAACCTAAATTTCAAACAAAATAATCTTTTCTGCTACCATTTCTTCTAATTTAGCTTTTTAAAGTGTTATATATTTATGATAAAATAATTAAATTGCTTCAGAAATATATGAAGTAGAAAGTAGAGTCTGATCACATCCTAACTTCTTCAAGGAGGTAACACGTATATATAGACTTACAGAATCAGATTATATTTTAAATGTACTAAAGAAGCTTGCTCCTTCTGTCTTTTTTCAAGTATAGGCAATCTATAATTTATATTTTAATATTACTATGACAAATCTTAGGGAGACGTTAACTTTGTCAGGGTTTTGGAATTCAAACACATTTCTTTGGAGTCTTTGTCAAGTAAAATTCTTTGATTGTTTTTATAAAAGTTCATAAATCGTTGGTTCAGATTTCTGGAATATTCTTTCAGCTCATTATTAGTACATAGGATTAGAGAGGGCAACAAGAAAATGTAAGAAACTGACTCAGAAATATTTTATTTGAGTAGTTTAATTTTGATATACACAATGAGTTAAATCTTCTCAATTATGGTGTACATTTAAATATGTCAAAGTAACACAGCAATTTTTATGTTACTATGTTATTACCCAAACTACTTTTGACAGTGTACTGAAGTGACCAACAGTATCCACAATGATAAGTCATTTTCTTACACTTTCTTTTGTGACTCTTTACCTCTCTAGCAGAGATTAAAAGTATGCAAAGTATCATAACACAGTGAATTGGAATCAGATTATTTTGTTTGGAATTTTAGCTCCACCACAAATGGACACTGTATGTATCCATTTTATCATCAGTAAAACATAAATAATAACACTATTGTCACATATTAAAGGAAATAATCCATATTATAGCCCTGAGCATATTCCCTAAAATAGATTATGGGTTTGATAATGATTGTTTTGAGTTTATTATTATTGATCATACAGATGGAAGAGAAAAAACATAATACATTTTTTAGGTTAATTTGAAAATTAGTCATAAAGATTCCAAAACAAACAAATATTATTTCCTGAAAAAGGAATATTAATTTTAGCTGGTTATCTGGATCCTGGAAATTTCTTAACATCAGAAGAAAAGAAAAGAAAAAAAAAAAAACAATGGTCTAGCTAATAGTTGGAATTGATAGGTCCCTCTTAAGAACTGAAATGTGACAGTCTCAAAACAAGTGACTGGTTAGGCATAGGTAACAAATGAGTAGTAGCTGGGAAACAATAAATATTATTGAAGTCAAGTGAAAAAAATAATGAAACTTTCTTTTTTTCAATGTGGAAAAGATCTATATGTAACAATGGAGTGGAATCAAATTAGTAAGTGCTGTGATAGAGGTATACATAGAATGACATTACAGACTAGGAGTAATGATTCTCTGTGACTGAAGTGCAGTACACTTTGGAGAATGTGGAGGGAAATGAGATTGGATAGCTGAGTGGTAGTTGGATATTGGAAGTTCTTGAATACCAAACTAGAGTGTTAGAACTTAAATTTGTGACAAGGCATAAACGGCTGTTGAGTAGGATTTTTATATCATTTGAAATGCTGTTCTCTGGACAGCATTAAAAAATTAAAACTGAGAAGGCAGGAAATTTGAGTTAGGGGTTGGAAAGCCTCAGAACAGCACATAAAGACTTCAAGTTTTGTAAACTTGATGTCTTGGGTCTTGACTATTTCACAATATTGCCATCTCAATATTATCTCAAAAGTCTTATCACATAGATATTAGTTCTAAAAGTGAGCAAGTGCTTAAAATGATTATTCTTAAAAAGAATAAGAATAAACTTTCTTCAAGATGCTTATAGAAAACTATTACAAATAACTAAGCTTTTACCAATATAGAAAACACACTTTTTAAGAGGAAAAATTAAGCAAATAAATAAAAATGGGTATGTATTTACTCTTGACTTTACAAAAATCATTTTTAATGACAAATATTATAACATATATAGAATTCACTTACTAGATACTTGTTGAGTACATGGTGAAGTATTGTTGAAATGTATTTAAGAGTGACAAAAGGCACCAGGAGCTTTATTTAAATAAAGGCCATATACATTGGAATAAAGGCTCTTCTCTTGATTTAGAAACAAATAGTTGTCTTGAGCTATTTGTTCTAAATATATTTGTTCTTGAAAAATGTAGCTTGTATTTTAGTTGACAAATTTTTTAGATGATAATTTTGGGTCAGACAGAAATTGTCTCTCTTAATAATAGATTAAAAATAAAATTAAACATAACTCTCAGAGATTAGAAAAAAAGGAGAAAGGTATTTCTTAGATAGATTCATAGGAAGAGATAGATACATGGAATTTCAAATTGTATTGGAAAGAAAAGGTGACTACCCAAAAGTCATAGATTTTTGTATTTCTTATTTTCTTTTATTAAAAATAACAATAAAGAATTATTAGATCACAGATTTTAAAGTAGTCTGAAAGTGTTAACTGACAACTACCCCTATATTTGAGAATTTTTAAAATGCTGGACAAAATATAAAAAACTGCAATATAACAGTGTGGAGCCTGTAGTTTTAGTTGGTGTATAGAAATGCACCTAGGAATTTTATATCTAAAAGTTTAACTTTTACAGTAGAGATATACCAGTACAGAATCTACAAAATTAATTGGTAAACACTGATAAGAGCATTTATAATAACTATCATGAGTTCACACAAAATAAGTTCTTTCATTTTTTCTTCTACTTTTATAAAAAACAGTGATGGGTATGATACTGTGTAAGAGAGAGTAAGAATCGACTATAATTTATTTTGCATTAATATAATTTTTGATTCTGCTTTATTTGAGAGCCATCAAAAAACTAGGAAAAGAAAGTATAGATAACACTACTTATATAGGCTAACACAATGAGCTAGGATTTGATTTTCAAATTACAGATAATGATCCATTAGTGAATTCTGAAATCAATTTTGTGGGTCAAGACCTGTATTTAAAAAAAAGTAATACAGAAGAATAGGATACCATAGTAATAAAGAGAAAATATAAGTATTATTTCATAATCTTTTATTTAGTTGTGTGTGTCCAGAGATGAGATATAAAATTCATAGCTTAGTATAGATTGTGGATGAAAATGCTTGAAAAACCTGAGCTAAAGAGTCACACTCAGAAAATGGTTATCAATGTATCTGTCAACCTGAGGTGGAGTTCCACAGGAGAGTCCACTGGGGTCAACCCTGAGTGCAGGTGTATTTTAGCATTTTGTCTATTTCTCAGATAATGAAAAGTAGAACACATTTTGCTAACAATGTCTAATAGGGAGATGGTAAAGTACCAGAACCTTCGAATAGAGAACTGAGGTTTCATACTGCCTTTGAACATTGATAAACTGATCCAAGTGAAGTACTTTTTCAAATTTTGGCTACATATTGGGAAAGATATGAGAGCTATACTTTTCTAATTACCTAAAAATAAGGCAGGGTTTCATAGGATTTGCAACTGAGCCAAGACAAACGTTTTAGTGATTTTAAAAGTGGTGTCTAATTTACTTATGCATTAGTAAAAAATGATAAGCAAGAGTATATAGAACTTTACATTAAACATTTTTTTTTCTAGAACATGCATTTGGAATCGTTAACAATTATATTCTGATCTCAATACCATGTATTATATACAGGTAGAACTCTGGGAATTTATAAAATTAGCTAATATATTAATTTCAGAGAGGTTAAAAGAGTGTGCCCTATATATCACTGAAAGGCTTCAGTTGTCTTCGTAGAATTCAGTCTCTTATTACTTCTGAGCTACTATAGAATATACATTAGATATGAATGATTTACACAATTGAGATTATGATTGATATTGTTCTCATGGATGCCTTTTCAATGAAAAAAAAATGTTTCCTCAGTCGAACAAATATAGGTCCTAACAGAAGCCAGTGTATGTTTCTTCATTTGAGATTCTGATGTAAAGTTCTTATTGAAATATCATGATAGCTCAATGGAGATTCTTTTTACTGTATATCTTTTCCCTCACTTTCTTGGAGGTAAATTAGAAGAAAACAACTTTCATTTGTGGAGCCAGGCTAACAATAATGTTATGATTTCACTCTGGTCCAGTACACTAGAAAAAATAAGTTATCTACTACCACTTACCTCGCTACATGATTAATTACAGGAGCAAAGTTGGTTGGCCCATACAGTTGTACAGATTTCAGACTCCTATAATAAGCCTCCATGACACCCTCAATGCCATCACAGTAGGGGTTTCGAGGGTTCCCATTCTGTAGAAAGTTACAGGCAAAAAAAGAGAGTAAAGAATGAATAGTGTCTGTAAAACTCAATTAAAAAAGAGAATGATACAGGTTCATACTCATAAAGCTTTTTTGGATGAAAACTCAGTTATAGATTTATAATAGCAAAACATAATAATAAATTAAGTGATCAACATAGATTACATTTAAATAGATTGTGATATGAGGTAATGTGCAATCATTAAAAATGGATACTTTTCAACTAAAGGGCAGGAGAAAATTCTAAATAATCTTGAGAAGCTGAATATAATGACATTTTACAATTAATAATGTCTTATTTATACACAGGTCTGTGTACATACAGAGATAAACATATAAAAATCTAAAAAGAAGGAAACAAAATGCTAAATTTGTTACCTCTGAGTAGTTATAAATTGTTGATTTTTATTTCATTGTTTAGACTATTCTATATTTTCCAAGTTTTCTGCAGTGACATGTATTCAAATCAGAAAAATAATTCTATTAATTCAAACAGTTTTACTTTATAGAAGCAAAAATGTAAAATATCTGCCATATGCACATTTTCAGGCCACAATTAATAACCCCAACTAAAGAAGCAATCAGAGGGAATGTAATATGGTGTGAGTAGCATCAAGACAAGGTAAAGGGAAAAGAATCAAAGAAACATATCCATATTGTTCAAGGGAATTGGAGCTTAACACCGGAGTTCTCATTCTGCAGATAGTAACCCAGAAGGGCAACTTTAAACCTGGAGACCTAGTCTAGCTTTCTCATACTTTGAATGCTCTATTAGGTTTAATTCTCCTAGTCCAGCTTCCACAACTAACACAAATAAGGCAGTGTTATCTATTGCTATGTAGTAAATTATCCCTAAAGTTAGTGTCTTAAAATAGTAGGCGTTTATAACCCCACACATTTTTTTAGGTGTCAAGAATCCAGAAGCAGCTTAGCCAGGTCATTCTTGCTCAGGATCTCTCAAGAGCTTGAAATCAAGAAGCCAACATGGGCTGCAGTCATCTGAAAGCCTGACCAGAGTTGGAGGATCTGCTTCTAAGAAAGCTCACTTACATGGTTTGCTGGCAGTAGGTCAACACGAACTCTGCATAGGGCTGCTTTAGTGTTCCAACAACATGGCAGCTAACTTCCCCAAAATGAGTGATCCGAGAGAGAGAGAGAGAGCAAGGAGGAAGCTCCAATAAGCTCCTAGTCTTATAAGTTGCATAGCATTACTTCTACTTTCATCTATTTGTTAGAAATGAGTCACTAAGTGTAGCCCATACTCAAGGGAAGATGAATTAGGTTCCACCTCTGGAAGGGGGTAATATAAAAAAATTTGTAGCTCTATTTTAAAACACTAGGTACAGTGACCATGCTTAAACATAGTCAGCAGTAATTTTAGCATGTAAGTTTTTACCTGAACAATCAAAAGCGACTAGCAATTTATAACTTAAATTTGATGAATTCTATATACTAAGCTTTATATTAAAATATTTACATACATTATATAACTTTTATAGTATGACAACCTAAAAAAGTAGATAAAATGCTATTATTATTCTCACTTTACAGATGAGGCACTGAGAGCTTAGATATTGTGCCCAAAGTCACGCTACACCAGTAACAGAGACAACATTTCCAGAGCCCCATCTCTTAACCACCAGTACACCACCATATTACAAAATCCTAAGCATTTTGAAAGACTGAGGATCTTAGGGAACTAAGTCAGATGTTACCAACCATTTCAATTTTGTCATTTGTGAAAGAAGGATTTATAACCATTGTCCTTTTAATTTTGTCTTTTTATTCAAACTTTTTATTTTTATCTCATGTAAAATTTTAAGACATAAAAATAATAAAAGAACTCTTTATATTATAAAATTGCCTACAGGAATTGATTGAAATTAAAATGTGAAAGTTTAATATTTAGCACAAAGCAGCGACTAGTTGGTTTTGATGTTAATCTGAGCTGACCTTTAATTAACCTTCCTTTTAATAAAATTTTATGGTGTTCTATCTCTTGATAAGGTATAAAGCTAATTAAAATTAAAACTCATTACAGATTTTGGGCATATAAAAATGTATTATATATCTGCCTTAAGGGAACAATTACACACCAGGATAGTTCTGAGTTACTTTTTGATCAGCATTTTAACATTTTGACTGGAGGTATTTATATTTCTATAAAATTATGAATTTCCTTTATTCCTCTGGAAATAATAAAGTCACCATTTTCCCCACCATTTCATTTATCTCGATTAGAAAGATTTTATAAATCTTAAAAAAAACATTTCTTAAAATAATTATGTGGAGAATTAGTTTTTGCTTGTTATGACAAATAAAAATAAGCTTATGTGTGGCTCTAACACAAAAGTAAAACAGAATGTTTTTGAAAATAAGTACATTCAATTTTGTTGTTTATTAATGAAGAGGGCAGTGGATGCCCAATTTTATATTTCCTTTTTAATTAACAAATTTTCAAATTCTGAAATAATGAATGTTAATTTGTAGAACACATAGAAAGTATAAAGAACAAAATTCAAAATGAGCAATAATCCCACACACAGACTTAAGTGAGGAGTGTCCAGCTCTCACCAGTTTTTTCCCTTCATTTGGCTTCCTGAGGGATTGTAATGGAGATTTAGATTCAGTTCTGGAAGTGAGGCTCATAGTCTCTGTTGCTACCTATAGCCTATAACAATTTTCAGTGGGGCTAACATGTTGCAAAATGCTGAAGAGAGCTGTTAGGAGCTGTTGCTTTACTCTTTGAAATGTATCTGTAGCTGCCCAGAGACTGACTGCCTACTACAGGGGAAAGTTGAGGGAATTCTCCCTTTTATTCAATAAACAAATATCTATTGAGCTTCTATTTTCTGCATGCAGTCTTAAAGACTTTGGTGATTATACTGTTGAATTTAGTTGGAAGAAAATGTGTACACATAAATATTAAATTGCTAGATTTCTATAAATGCCAAAATAAGTGAAAAGTATACCAGTGATTTTAGATATTTGGTAGGAGAAATCACTTGGACAGATGTAGCATTTCTCTCTATTGATCAACACAGAAGAACCTCTTTTAAGGGTCACTGGCTATATGCCCATTAGAAATACTTCCTCTAAAGCCTTACGCTATAAGGAGTCATCAAGAATCATCATGAGACATGACATTCTTTCCACAACCAACAGTGCTAATGTGGTGATATTAGTATATTTTTCCTTTCTTTTTCCATTCCCTTTTCTTTTTCCACCATATCTATTCTTACACATATTTCAAATGAAAAGCTGGGGTTTATACCTTAAATCCTTTTGATTGAGTAAAGCTCAATTTCAACATCTGTGCTAGCCTCAAACTCACAATTAGGGATTTAAACATTTTTTTAAAGGCCTCCCTTGCTATCTGAAAGATTATTTTAATTTGGTGTGATACACAGATTAATTATTGTGAATACATATCACAAATTCTTACCATGGAAATATGAGGGTTTGGTAATATTAGGTAGTACACTAATTGCCAGATTGACATGGACTGAAGTTTTTCTATTTGCCATTTTCAGCACCTACAGATAAACATTGCAGTTATTTAGGCTGAAGTTAACACAAAAATCAAATGGAGCACTATCTCTCTGAAGACATACTTAACCTTTGCCTTTCTTACTTATTCAAGAAAACAAAAGTGCTTTGAAAAAAATTAAAGTCACATAATTATTAGGTAACATTAAAGGTGAGGCGTTATCATCATCATTGATATTATCATTGTTGTTTCATCAATTTTAGAAACTATTTTTCATGAATTTAAAGGGGCATGATCTCTATCCTATAAATATTTGAGTTGGGTTGAAAGAATCTTTTAAGATGCAAATAATAAAAAAGTCCCTCCTTTGCATAGGTTTGGTTACAAGGAATGAATGTGGAGGTAGGAAAAGCAGAAAATTAGAGAGTGAAAAAGGAAAAAAAAAATCATACACAAAGGTGAGACGAAACTTATGGAAGGAAAATTAATCAATATCATTTAGTTTAACATAATTATTCCTTTTCTTAAGCCTTAAAATAGTTCATGACCTTTTTCCTGAGGCACTTAAGACTCAGGAGCACATGAGTGATTTTCATGGTCTTATAAGTTTCTGGGAGAATTTAATTCTCTAAGACACAACAAAATCCCAACAGATATTCATTTTTATATGACATTGGTGGTTGTGGCATGTGGGCTATTTCACAGAGGAAGAATTAAAACCTCCAGCAACCTTCCCCAAAATTGTGTGGAATAGAAAAAGCAAGAATAAGTATAGGAAAAAAAGTTAAAATATAGCTCTTAAAATATATTTAAGGAAGTTGAAGTCTAATCATATGAAAGCTTCTGGGGGGGGTATGTGTGTGTGTATATATATATACATATATATATATATATACATATATATATATGTATATATATATTTATATATGTATATATATATATAAATACATAATGGTGTTCATAAAGGACATATCTGAGATGTGGGATTATTACAGATGCTTTTATAAAAAGTGGTTTAGTAGTGGTTAAGAATGTGGATTCTAAAATAAGACTGACCTGGGTTCAAGTCCTGTCCTCTGTAATCCTGATTAACTTCTGTGACTCTGAGCTAACTTATACAACTCCTGGGGGTACTCTTTTCACTGTATTTAATATGAGTGGCTCTTAATAGACTAGTGTGATGTGACAGTTGTTATATACCTACCCGATAAGAATTTTATGAAGATTATATAAGAAATGAGTATAAAGTACCTGGCTTGATACTCAGTAATTACTTAATAAATGATTTCATTATTGTTTATTTCTATTTTTCTTGCAGAACTTAAAAAATATATATATTACTTTTGTATCAAGAATAAAAACAATAAAAAAAGACCTAAAAAATATTGGGCATGGAAGAGTTTATTTTTACAATATATAGAGTAGGGTAGGGAGGAATTTCTATTAGGAAAATCTAAATTTTTTTCCAAAATAATATCTAACCATTCCTCCATTGAGTTTCACATTATTTCATTAGAAAGTGCAAGTGAGAATAAGACTGATTAGGAGTATAAGCACCATCTGTGTGAAATTTATTTTAAAGGTAGAATGTAGTACATTGCTTATTTGTAATAATATAGCAGGAGTAGATTTATGTGAATTAAACAATAGAAAAAAAATATTTATTCCAGTCATATTTACTCCATTATATTGAAACTATAATTAATTATAGCCATAATTATTGCTTCACATTTGAAAAAAAATTCCAGCCATAACTAATCCTTTATATTTGAAAAGAAATGACATTTAGAAGATGGAAGATTAAGGATAGCTACACATTCTTTGATACCTCTCCCATTGAGAGGTGTTTCCCCTATCTTGAAACTGGGATGAACTTAGTGACTTGCTTGACTAAGAGAATGTAGGAGAAATAACTTTCTGGGACTTCCAATGCCCTGCAGTTTCCGCCCCAACCTTTTAGAATACTCACTCTGGGAAAGCTGGTTGCTGTGTAAGAAATATGACTACCTTGAGACCACTACACTATGATGAAGTCTGTGATAACCATATGGACAAGTTGTATGTAGAATGAAGGAAAGATGCCTAGACAACCCAGCTATTTCAGCCATCCTAGCTTAGGCATCAGACATAAACTAATGAGCCATCTTAGGGGACATACTAGCTCCAGGAGATATGACATGGAGAAGAACTGAGGAATCTAACCAACAGCCAAAATAAAACTCAGATATATGGCTCTAGAAGAACAATTCCAACCATCTCTAGCCAATCAAGGCATCCCAGGTGAGGCCCCAGACATCCTGAAGAATGTACCATCCCCCATTGTATTCCGCTCAAATTCCTGACCCACAAATCACGAATATAACAGAAGGTGTTATGCAGCAATAGATAACCAGAATAGGGCTCCTGTTTATTGATCAGATGCACTTTAGGTAGATTTACTGATAAGCTACTTAACTGTCTTTTTTCCCATTAATATCACACTCCTAAGTCAATCATTCACTAAAATTAAGCTGAGTGTATAGTCATAAGAAGTTGCTACATGAGTAATTAAAGCATAAGCAGCAAGCCAATTAAAAGATTCAACACATTTTTTTTTCAAAATATCAATTCTTTCAATGTATTCTTACCAAAGCAAACTCATGAGATATCCTTCCATCTGGAGGCAGTTTTGCACCAAAACCTAAAGCTGGGAACATTTTATCACTGTCATAATCTTGAACGATTTCTCCCACGGCTTTCAGTGCCATACCATAGGCATTCAGTTGATAAGGATTCATGTAGTGGAGAGAAGTGGGTTGGGTAGGGTTGCCTGATGACAGAAAAAAACATTTCAAACGTGAGTGATCAGGTTAAACATATAATTTTTTGGACATATTTCTTGATATCTATTTCAGGTTTAAATATTAAAAATAATGTTTTCTGCCTACATTCATATTATGTTAAATATCTTCTTTTGGATAAATATTGACATAGAGATATTTATTAAATTAGATCAGATATGTAGAAAGTTTCCCAAAGATATGCTAAAGCATATGTAGATTTCTTCAAAAATTATTTCTCATTGTCAATGTCACAGGCTATTATTGAGTTTCAGCCACAGAAGCATAAAAGTATTTTTGTTAATCGTATTTTATTGTAATCTTTATTTTTTAAAATTGTGTGCCTTTGGTTTGAATCCTTATGCTATAATCAGAGGACCTAACTTATGTAATAGGCTTCAATAATTATGAGGCCTTCCTAAAGTTGTATCACAAACATAAATTGAATATTTGAGACATATCTTAATTTAATCACTTGAAAAGAAGAGAGTGTAGAGATTTTCAAATTCATGCTAATTAAATATCTAGAGCTGAAAAATTATTCAGAGTTTCTAACTAGACATTTAGCTAGGAGTCAAAAGGCTCGAAGTCGGGTCTTGCCATTTGCAGGACAACTATATAATTACTATGATAAATCCTACCACAGTATTTACTGGGAAGACAAAATAAGATTATGTGTGTGAAAGTGATTAAAAATTATAAAGTACCATAGAAATGTAAAGTTTAACTACTACTGTTATTATTGTCTGGGTCATCCACAAATGTAGGATGTTTCATTTGAATGAGTATGAGAGAGAAAGTAATATATGTACTACCACTCAAACACATTGAGATTCACATTCAGTTGCCCTAATTATCAGCACAAAGGCAGCCCGAAAATCCCTTTAGTTTCTTAAGTGAAAATGGAAATTAAATGGGACTTGTAACAGCTCATAAAGCTCAATTCTACATTAAAACATTGTCCAAAGAAGAAATGCCTCAAGGCATAGTTCTTTTTTGATAGGGAAAAAATAATAATAAGCACTTGAGATCCAGAGAGAAACAAAATAAAGATCTCCCTTTGGTTTATAATGTATATAATAATGCCCAGACCAATTTTGGTTTCAAGATAATTCATTGCGTACATGCATTTATATTTCCAAAGGGTTATCAGCATTCAAGAGCCAAATGACAAAATTTCTTTAAAAAGTGTCTTCTGACCAAGATGGGCCTTAATGTTCCCCTCAGCTTGCCTAAACTTAAGAAAGGTTTCTCTTGACTATAAATCCCTGACCTCCTGTTTCTTAGAACATTTACTTTAGAAAACTTGAAATTGTGAATTCCTTCTCTGTTCCTTTGAGATGTAAATCTTCTACAATCCAGGAATGTCTTCTTCAGGGACCTGGGAGCCATCCCTTTGAAATGTAATCACCAAGAAAAATATCACCTCTGTTGCCTAGTCTCTATGGGAGAGCAGGAGCCTACCTTCAGTAAGTGCTAATTAGTAAACACAGATGGCCTAATCACACAGACCAATTTCCCCTCCAATCTCTCAGTACTTTTCCACTAGCTCATCACAGCACTTAAAAACCCTCTCACCTTTTGCTTTGGAGGAATTGAGTTCAATTTCTTTCATTGCAATAGCTTTGATTTCTATTGCAAAAATCCTGAAACAAGCCTTCCTTGCCTGTTTAAATTATCTGGTGCAATTTTTCTTTGACAGTTCTTTCTAAAGCAGGGATTTTGCCTCTTGTTCAAAAGCCTACCGGAGCCATAGATAAACGATACCAAGACTAAGTTGTTATTTAACACAACTCTCAAATGTAAGAAGAATTGTTACCCATCGCTTGCAATATGCAACTAATTCTATTTCTCTAAGAAAACCACAGCTTAAAGCTAAAATAAAAAAGCTACTAATACCCCAGCGTATCTAAACATCTTAGCCTATCATGCACAGCAGCGCCCAATCCTACCCATTCAAAGATGTTCCTTATCTCTTTGTAGCATCTTCATCCAGACCAATCTCTTCACTATACCACTAATGATGTTTTCTTTTCCATCCCTAACTCTCACTTTGCCACCTTATCCTGAAATTCACTTTCTCCTCCTCCAGCTTATGTCTCACATGTATCAGACAACCTTCCTTATTTATTCCAGCCCTTATTGTCTTTCCTCTCCTACTCTTATGCTCTTGTGTTCCGTATCACAAAATTTGGCAATTCCTTGAATCTGGGACCATATTTGTACCAGCTCTGTAACAGCAGCAATGCATATGGAAAAATGAACTTTTAGTAGGTTGGTAACATTGAGTTATCAGCTAATAACAATAATAATTATAATAGCATGGAATGTAACATGAACTTACTTCATATCTCACGTAATCCCTTTTCAACAAACCTATGACATGGGTACTTTTATTACACCTATTTTTCAGATCAAATAATTTTCAGATTAAATAACTTGACCAAATCACACGGTAATAATTGGTCAAACTAAAATATGAATCTAGGCAGATTCCATAGCCCTTATTCTTAGTTATAACTGTTTGCTTAAAGGATTTTGAAATATTTTAAACCCTGAATATTTTCAAACATATCTGATTTTATTTTAAAGGTACACTATGCCTTAAAAAAAAAAACTTGAATATGCTCTTTTTTTTTTTTTGTGGTACGCGGGTCTCTCACTGTTGTGGCCTCTCCCGTTGCAGAGCACAGGCTCCGGACGCACAGGCTCAGCGGCCATGGCTCACGGGCCTAGCCACTCCGCGGCATGTGAGATCTTCCTGGACTGGGGCACGAACGCATGTCCCCTGCATCAGCAGGTGGACTCTCAACCACTGCGTCACCAGGGAAGCCCTTGAATAGGCTCTTTTAAAAAGCTTCATTGAGATATAATTCATATAACTTATAGTTAACCCATTTAACATGTACAATTCAATTATTTTAAGTATATTTACAAATAAGCAGAACCATCAATACAGTCAATTTTAGAACATTTTCATCACCTCAAAAAATGTACTTATTTACAATCATTCCCTTATTACTCCATCCAGCCCAGCACTAAACAATGACTAATCTACTTTCTGTCTCTTTAATTTGCCTATTCTGGACATTTCATATAAATAGAATTACACAGTATGTGGTCAATTGTGACTAGGTTTCACTTAGTACAGTGATTTCAAGGTTCATCTGTGTTGGTACTTCATATTTCATTCCTGTTTATTGCTGAATAATATTCCATTGTATGAATATACCACATTTTAAAATCAGTTTATCAGTTGATGGACATTTGGGTGGTTTCCACATTTTGGCTATTATGCTGCTATAAACACTCATGTACAAACTTCTGTGTGGATATATGTTTCCATGTCTCTTGCATATATATCAAGGGTGGAACTGCTGGGTCATATGGTAACTCTATGTTTAACAACTTGAAGAACTGCCAGAGTCTTCCAAAGTGGCTGCACTATTTTACATTCTCATCAGCAGTATACGAGGGTTCCAACTTCTTCACATGCTCACAACGCTTATTGTTTTCTGACTTTTGGATTATAGTCATCCTAGTGGGTGTGAAATAGTATCTCATTATGATTTTGATTTGCGTTTCCTGATATGTAAGTATGCCAAGTACCTTTTCATGTGCTTACTGGTCATTTGTATAGCTTTTCTGAATAACTGGAATACCACTTTTAATTGGGTTGTCTGTTTTCGAGTTATAAGAGTTCTTTATACATTCTAGATACAAGTCCTCTATGAGATATTTGATTTGCTAATATTTTATTCCATTCTAAGGTTTGTTTTTTCACTTTGTTAATTATGTTCTATGGAGCATAAAGAAGTTTTAATTTTGATGGAGTTCAATTTATTTATTTTTTACTCTTGTTGCTCATGTGTTTGGTGTCATATCTAAGAATCAATTGTCAAACCCAAGGTCATGAAGATATATCCCTATGTTTTCTTCTAATAGCTTTATAATTTTAACCCTTACATTTAGATTTTTGATCTATTAAGGGTCCAACCGCATTCTTTTGCCTGTGGCTATCCAGTTGTCCCAGTGTCATTTGTTGGAGAGTCTATTCTTCCCCCATTGAATTATCTTGGTACCCTTCTCAAAATCAGTTAACCTTAGATGCATGGGTTTATTTCTGGAATCTCAATTCTATTTCATTGATTGATATATCTATCTTTATGCCAGACCTACACTGCCTTGATTACTGTTGCTTTGTACTAAGTTTCAAAAACGAGTATGAATCTTCCTACTTTGTTCTATTTTTTAAAATCTGCTTTGGTTCTTCTGGGCCCCTTTAAATTCCAACTGAATTTCTGGGTCAGTTATCCATTTCTTCAAAAAAGATCTTTCAGATTTTGATAGAAATTACAGTGAATCTGTCAATCTCTTTGGAAAATATTGCCATCTTAACAATGTTGAATTTTCTAATCAATGAATGTGGCATATTTTTCAACTAATTTAGATCTTTAATTTCTTTCAAAAAATTTTCAGAATATAATTTTAGGGTATAAGTTTTGCACTCACTTTGTTAAATTTATTCCTAAGTACTGTATGCCTTTTGATACTATTGTAAATGGAACTGTTTTCTTATTTTCATATTGTTCATTGGAAGTGTATAGAGAAAGAATTGATTTTTATATATGGATCTTCCATCCTTCAATCTTGCTGAATCATTTAATAGTTCTAATAGATTTTTTAGTGGATTCCTTAGGATTTTCTACATAAAAGATTATGTCATCTGCAAATAAAAATAGTTTTACCTCTTCCGTTCCAATCTGGATGTCTTTTATTTTTTTTCTTGCCTAATTGCCCTGGCCTCCAGTACAATGTAAAATAGAAGTAGCAAGAGCAGACATCCTTGTCTTTTTCCTCATCTTAAGGTGAAAGCATCCAGCTTTTCACCCTTAAGTATGATGTTGGCTATAGGTTTTTATATTTTCCCTTCATAAGGTTAGTAAGTCACTTTCTATTCCTAGTTCATGTGGTTTTATTAAAAAGTATGTTGGACTTTGTCAAAATCTTTTTCTATATCAATTGACATGACCATGTGGTTTTTACATTTTCTTCTATTGGTACAGTGTATGCCATTATTTGATTTTTGAATATTAAGTCAACCTTGCATTCCTGGGATAAATTTTAATTGGTCAGGGCATATAATTCTCTACATATGCTGCTGGATTCAGTTTGCTAGTATTTTGTTAAGGGTTTTATATCCATAAAAGATATTGTTCTTTAGTTTTTCTTACAATGCTTTTGTCTGGTTTGGGTATCAAAGTAATACCTCTTAAAATGAGTTGGAAATTGTTCCTTCCTCTTCCACTTTTGGAAAGTGTTCCTTCCTCTTCTTCTTCCAATTTGTGAAGAATTGGCATTAATTCCTCTTTAAATAGAGTTCATCAGTGAAGCTGTCTACACCTGGGTTCACATAAACTTTGTGGATAGTTTTTAAGTTACTAATTCAATCTCTATTATGGATCTGTTCAGATTGTCTATTTTCTTAAGTCAGTTTCAGTAGTTTGTATCATTGTATTGAATAAATTCTCACCCTTCTAGTGGTGCTAATGTTCATCAATAAATGAAAGCTAGCATTTTAATCCAGTTGGATTTTGGTGTATATGTTTCCTATATTACTGAATAAAACACATGTGTAAAAATCATTAACTTGAAGCCACAATATTGGAGAATAAATTTATCATGTAGTCAAAGATAAGCTAAATTAGAATTTGGTCTCCTCATCTCTATTTGTAACTCTACTGCCAACAAGTCAAAATGTGTTGATTAGTAAAAGGATTTTTCTAGATCTGAGTTTTCTTATTTGTATAAGAGGATGATGGTTGGAGTAAGTGATCTCTTACCTAAAAATTCTATTATTTTGTGAAATGTGAGTGAATATGAGAGAAATGTGAAGTGAATTTAATGTGAGAGTTACAGCACAATAAATAATTTGAAAAGAAAACTAGATAAATATATAAACTAATGGCAACTTCTGGTAAAAGTTAAAATATGAGACTCAAGGGTGTGGTGAAAAGGGAACCCTCCTGCACTGTTGGTGGGAATGTAAATGGAAACAGCCACTATGGAAAACACTATGGAGGTTCCTTAAAAATCTAAAAATAGAACTACCATATGACACAGCAATCCCACTACTGGGCATATACCCTGAGAAAACCATAATTCAAAGAGACATATACCACAATGTTCACTGCAGCACTATTTACAATAGCTAGGACATGGAAGCAACCTAAATATCCATCAACAGATGAATGGATAAAGAAGATGTGGCACATATATACAATGGAATATTACTCAGCCATAAAAGGAAACGAAATTGAACTATTTGTAGTGAATTGGATGGGCCTAGAGTGTGTCATACAGAGTGAAGTAAGTCAGAAAGAGCAAAACAAATACCGTATGCTAACACCTATATATGGAATCTAAAAAAAAAAAAAAGGTCATGAGGAACCTAGGGGTAAGACAGCAATAAAGACACAGACCTACTAGAGAATGGACTTGAGGATATGGAGAGGGGGGAGGGTAAGCCATGACAAAGTGAGAGAGGGGCATGGACTTATATACACTACCAAATGTAAAATAGATAGCTAGTGGGAAGGAGCTACGTAGCACAGGGAGATCAGCTCAGTGGTTTGTGACCACGTAGAGGGGTGGGATAGGGAGGGTGGGAGGGAGGGAGTCGCAAGAGGGAAGAGATATGGGAACATATGTATATGTATAACTCATTCACTTTGTTATAAAGCAGAAACTAACACACCATTGTAAAGCAATTATACTCCAATAAAGATGTTAAAAAAAAAAGATGTGGCATATATACATACAATAGAATATTACTCAGCCATAAAAAGAAATGAAATTGAGTTATTTGTAGTGAAGCAGATATACCTACAGTCTGTCATACAGAATTAAGTAAGTCAGAAAGAGAAAAACAAATACCATATGCTAACACATATATATGGAATATAAAAAAAAATGGTACAGATGAACCTAGTTGCAGGGCAGGAATAAAGATGTAGACATAGAGAATGGACTGGAGGACACGGGGTGGGGGGGGGAAGCTGGGGCAAAGTGAGAGTAGCATCGACATATATACACTACCGAATGTAAAATAGTTAGCTAGTGGGAAGAAGCAGCATAGCACAGGGAGATCAGCTCGGTGTTTTGCGATGACCTAGAGGGGTGGGATAGGGAGGACAGGAGGGAGGCTCAAGAGAGAGGGGATATGGGGACATATGTATGCATATGGCTGATTCACTTTTGAGTACAACAGAAATGAACATAGTATTGTGAAGCAATTATACGCCAGTAGAGATCTAGTAAAAAAAAAATGATAATAATAAGATTCATGTTCTTATGATACATAATAACTGATTTTAAATGATTGTTCTGTTTGAAACAAAGTTACTTCAAAATAAAGTTAAAAGTCCACTCTCCTTTCTTAAAATGTTTGATATACAAATTAGGAATATCCATACATGGGTTGTTACATGATGGTCCATCTAAATTAATTAAATATAAATGTGTTAACATAAGTAATTCTTAAAAATAATTGAGTAAAAGAAAAGTAAGCTGCTACTGTACATGTACTTGAATTACATTTGTATAAATTAATACACAGAAAAGTAGTATAAAAATGAGGATTATAGTTAGACACACTTCAGAACTGTAGTTATGAATGGAGAAGAAGGGAGTGTAGAAAAATGGGGCAGGGTACACAATGAGCTTAACTAGATCTAAATTTTTCCTTTTAAAAATATGTAAAACATAAAAGACAATATTTCAATATTTAATAAATTTGAATGGGACTATTATGTGCTTTTGTTTTGTTTCTTATAGTCTTTTGTATATCTGAAGTATTTCATAATATTGAAAAAAGAAAAGTTATCTGAATTTTATAGGAAACACTTCAGAAGTATGTATTCATGGAAAGAAAACATCTAAACCTCATGAAAATAAATATATATATTTTAATGTAATTGCTGATAATTTTTATTATGGGATAGTCATAATACTCACCATTTGATGCAGTAAAATCAATAGCCACTGTGAAATTGATTTGTGTTCTAAAATATAAGTAAATTAGAATCATTAATAACTGAATAACCTCATACAAAGAAGTTTGATTTCCAGTTTTGTTATATTTTTAACATCACTAAATTTCTTAAATTACTAGCAACTATGTTACAGCACACACTGAATAGTATCACTTAGGCAGTTTTACAAGCTAAGAACCTGGCAAAATACCTTTACGACCATGCAACTGTAAAATACAAAATAAAGCATCAGGAATAAAAATAGCTCCCAGTTGAAAGCACAATAACTAAGTGAGGAGCTCATAATGAAGTCAGACTATAAATAATTATTTGCCAGTCTCCAATGTCAACATTTATTATTAATTTGTTTTCAAAACTATTCTGTAGTCGATGTGAAATTATTATGTCCTTAAAAGTATGGCATTGCTAAAATAATGTCTAATTATATCGTTCCTTAAACTAATTCCAACAATCCTGAAAACAGGATTTTCTTTTGCTTTCTTCAGAACTCAAGTATTTCAAATACTAATCAGTGCTCAGTGCTCACAGCATTCCTGTGTACTTGTGTGTATTTATAGATATGGATAAATATTTATATAGATGGAATTGTTATATATACTTAAAACTTTCAGCACATGGTAGTTACCCAAAATTATTTTACTGTATTAGTGTTTTTTTTTTCTTTTTTTCCCCTGGTAGAAACCAAGGAAGTGGCATTCACATTAAAAATTCACTCTTTTGGATATACCTCTAAGTCTTTCTATATGTAATTCCACTTTCTCCCCAAAGAAGGCATAAAAACACAAATAATGACAATGATATAATTACTGGGATAACCTGTTGTCACATCTAATTTACAAAATAATTTTTAAATTTAAAAATAAATAATCTGAAAACATCATTACTTAGAATATTTTAAATACCAAATTAATTTTGATACACTGCACAATTGATTTAACACTTCAAAGTTTGAGCTGTTATTTATTTATTTATTTATTTATTTATTTATTTATTTTTTGCTGTATGTGGACCTCTCACTGTTGTGGCCTCTCCCGTTGCGGAGCACAGGCCCCGGACACGCAGGCTCAGCGGCCATGGCTCACGGGTCCAGCCGCTCCATGGCATGTGGGATCTTCCCGGACTGGGGCACGAACCTGTGTCCCCTGTATCAGCAGGCGGACCCCCAAACACTGCGCCACCAGGGAAGCCCTGAGCTGTTATTTAAATGGTGGTGTGATGATGATGAGGATGGTGATGATGATGGGTATGGCACTATAGGGTCCCTTGTAGTTCTCTTAGTATAAAGTATAGTAACATTTCCTTCTTTCTATAAAAATTCAGCTGAAAAACCCTTAATACTGCTCAGGTGTTGAAAACAATTCACGTTTTTTCCCTAAAGAATAAACAACCTTTTTTGTTTAACATTAATAAAAAGTAATATAGATTCTCTTTATAGCTATATGGTAATTTTTTTTCTCAGAGTAGAAATTAGGTTTAGAGGCTAAGAATATAGGCTAATTTGGAGCATAACACTTTTAGCACATAAAGCTTTTAGAAAAAGAATCAGTGAAACATTTGGGAGAATATTTTGAGATAATAAATCCATTTGAGGAATTGAAAAGAACAGTCACCATCAGGACATTGCTTTGTCATTCTGCTGCTAGAGAGAAAGTGACTATAATACAGGGTATAATATGGTATATTAGAAAGGGTTTATTAGCTTTTGAGTTTGAAAGGACTGGGTTTGAATTTCAGCAACCCAGTTGCTGCCATTAGCCAAGTTTTAGAACTCTCAGAAGGCAGGTACCTGGCACATTACCATTAAGCAAGGATGGACAGAAAAACTACATGAAACATTATATTTGTGTGTGTGTGTGTGTGTGTGTGTGTGTATAGACAGACAGACACACACATATATATAAAACATATACATATAGAATGTGTTTTTATATAGCTTTTATCAATTAACCTCATAATAATTTTTAAAGGAAGGTACTAGTATTCTCCTTTTATAGACGAGGAAATCTATGCTCATAAAACTTAGCTTCCCACATAAGTAATAAATGTCAGTACTGGAATTCAAATTCACATGTAACCTCCAAGACCATATTTATAAACTCGATGCTACTCCAATTGTACAATTAAATATTTGTGAACTGTCTGGTTATAATAAAAACACAATAAAGGATAGTGATTATTATGTTACAAACTGAAAAATGACACTATACAGATATCGTTAATGATAAAGATACCAGGACATAGTCTCATGCTCGGGCAAATCTGTCCTTCTTCTATCACTTATGTTACATACATAAATCACAAGATAATTGTTATAAATGCCTTTTTATGTTCTTTTACTCAAATGACACTTCCTTAGGAATGAAAAATAACTCTAAGCTTCAAGAACATGGGTTTTAGCACATTATAAAAGTCAATATAGCAGTTGTGTCTTTGGTTCAATCTTCCTTAGGTTTCAGGGATAGACACCTTGTTTTGGCTCAACTCTCTCTTATAGCAGTGTCTGCTTTCTACATATTGGAACATCACTGTGTTTACTGGATGAATGTGTTCATTTTATGACTGTTTCTCATATATTTTCCAAGGTAGCCCAGGATGTGTAGCATAAATACCAACTTCTTAGAAGCATTAGTTGTAGATTAAAAAAAAAACTTCAATAATCAGAGATACAAAGGTCATTTCAAAGCCAGTTTTACCTAGCAAAGCTGCAAAAAGATATGGCTACTAACTGAAGAAGTATACTGTATATAAGAATAAAAAATGAGAGAAAAGTATTTATTTACTGAAACCTTTAGCTAGCTAAACAAACCAAATTATAAAACCAAGTAGATTAGGTACAACAAAAAGTGTAAAAAAAAAAAAGAAGAAGAAGAAGAAGAGAAAATTTCAAAAGAAATGAAAGGAAGAGGAAGGAAAAAGGAAGGAAAAAGGAAAGAAGGGACAGAGGAGCGAGGGAGGAAGGAAGGAAGGCAGGAAGGGAGGAAGGAAGGGAGGGGGGAAGGAAGGAAGGGAGGGAGGAAGAAAAGAAGGAAAAAATAAAGAAAGTAAGAAAGGAGGGAAGAAGGAGGGGAGCCAGGCTGTACCAAGAGTACCTATGAAGCTTGAAGCTTGGGACATTCCAAAACAATACAAAAGACAGGTGCATTTAGCACTAAATGATAACTAAGACCATTTGATAATCATGGTGCAACAGAAAATCTCAACAAGTAAAACAATCATTGATGCATATTTGTGGTTAATTGATTTCAAGATTTGATTACTTCCTTGTTTCATTCTGCATATCAGAATGAATCTCACTCCTTTACTGTGTTGAATCAACAGTATTCTAATCAGAAGGGAAATATGATGGCTCACAAATCATTTCATGGTTGTGATAGTCCATTAATCTATTATCACACCATTTGTATTTTTCCATCTAAAAAACTACAATTCAACAGTTATTTATTGAGCATCTTCTGATTGTCAAGCACTGTGTTAAGTGATCAACAGAAAATGGGAGCAAAGCAAACACTATCATTGAACTCATAGAGCTCAATTTCAACTTTCCACAATTAAAAACAATGACAAAACAGCACAGCAGATTATCATGTAATTCATAAACAATAGCCTAACTTAAAACACAACTGTGCATTTACTGTGGATAACAGCTTGTTCATTCCCACGATTCTTAAATGTTCTAATTCATATTATAATGTATACTTATTATGCCAAGGGCCACATTCTATGTATTTTGAAAATATTAGCTAATAAAAGTTTTAAAGAAAGTTGCTAGCAATACTACAACTTTAGGCTAAAACAGATTTCTTGAAGACTTTGATAAATGATTTGCCATAAAAGTAAAATAAATCATCAGTAATTTTTACCTTTTTATTTTTTTAAATTTATTTACTTTACCTTTAATACTTTTTGAAGCCTAATGTTAGAGAAAAAAGAAGCAACCATGAGTCAAAGTTAAAAAACAACAACAACAACACAACTGAATTCACATGAAATTTCTCTTGACAGAGTATTCATAAAGCTATCACATATAAATCCTTGAAACATTTTGCTTAGGAAGTGTTATTGTAGCTCTCATTTTATGTTTTAGAAGTAGACAAAAAAGAACAGGATTTCAAGAAACCCAGATAGTATAAAAAAGACACGGCTGCAAAATTTCATGAGTTAGTAGTAACATCTCATGACACTTCCCAATGCATCTGTCCTAGTACTACTGAAATATATTCTTGGAAAATGTCCTTATTTCATTCTGCCACCTTTCTGAAAGTTATGAATGACAGATAAATCAGATGTTAATGTGGAAATTTTAACTAGCACATCAGAGATACATAGAAAACATATATGTGCACGTCAAAGAAAGCTACACATACACACATGTATGCACACACACAGAGTGATACCATCTTAGAGAACTTTTCTACAGCTGTTATGAATTAATAATCAAGAACTAACAACTGTGATGGGGATGTGCAGAAGGATTGTTTCACTTTCTTCCCCAATTCAAATTCTGTTCAGTTGAACAAACTGAACGTTATCCAACATGAAAGATGAAATTTCTCCACCTTTCTTTAAATTAATCTTGACAAAGGCAGATTCAGACCAACTAGCTATTGGAATCTAGAACCCTAAAGGAAGTTGAGATGCCCACCCAACTCTAATATTCTTTTCATTCTTTCCTCGCTGATACCAAGACTATGCTTCTGCCTTGATTTACTGAGATGCACTCTAGCTCACTCTTGGGTTCTGGAACCTGCCCTGAACTCAGGTTCACTTCCTCAGGCACTATTATCCAGACTAATCCTTCTTTATCCTAGCTTACCATGGGCTAAACCTTGAACTTTTCTGCCTTGCCTTTCCCTTCTTTCTTAAAAGCAGTTCAACTACCTGAATGACAACACAGACAGCTGCCTGACTCTAAATTTTGCTACATCTTCAAAATTCCGGATTCTTGTGCCCATAAACTACTGACAGGATTATTTGCCCTCGACAAGTGAGGTCTGCTAGAATGAGGGCAGGCTTTGAGAAACACAAATGCAAATTAAAATATAAATAATTTCACCTACCTGCAATATGATCTTTGAAAGGCTATTTAACCTCTCTGCACCTCATTTGTAATAAGCTAGGGTTAACAAAATCTTTCTTGGATTGTTGCTGTAAGTACAAGGAAAGCACCTGCCCTTTATAGCAGGCACTCAAGAAGTAACTGTTATGATTATTATCACCATATTGAAGCTAGTTTTTTAGAACCCAAGTTTAGCATATTTCTTTGAAAACTGGAGTGTGTAATATTTATCCAATTTCTATATCTATCAGAGTTTCAGGTTTTTTCTACAACCTGATCCTCCCATATCAGATTTCCTTTTCTTCACACTGGCTTCTAAGGTCCCAATCTACCCAAACCAAAACAGCACCATAAATGATCTAATTTTGTTAGAAAGTGTCATCTGGGTACTTCCTCAAACAAAATCCTCCTGCAGGAAGTAATTATAAGCTTTGATCCTAGTTTTATTTTCGTTCGTATCCTTCCTAAAATTTTGTATTTCTGTGGGATCAGTGAAATGTCAAAAGTAAGAATAAAAAAAAAAAAAACTTGAAACAAGTGATATGATTCCTAAACCTTTTTATGCTAATAGATTTTGGTACTTATTAAATCTAGTTTCCATAAATTAACAAACCTTTGTACATTCTCCAGGTTTTGAGGATTAATTTCAGTATTATTTTTAACACAATTAAAGTGTTCCAAAATACAACTTTGCAAGTAGGTAAGCTGATCATCCTGTAGTTCAAGAACTCCTTATCAAGGTAGGTATGCAAGATGGCCAAACTTTTTCAAATCATTAGTTTAGAAAATATGTCATAAGTGACATAAAGAAAACAAAATAAAACATATCAACCTCTAACCAAAAAGAGAAGCAGTATCCAATAGAATCCCTTTCTTTTTTTGGCGGGCCACGCTGCAGCTTGCGGAATATTAGTTCCCCAATTACGAGTTGAACCTGGGCCCACAGCAGTGAAAGCACTGAGTCTTAAACACTGGACCACTAGGGGATTCCCTAGAGTCCCATTTTAAATGAGGTAGTTGCTGAAGAGGCATGATGCCTAGCAACAAAGCTATGAACTTTTAAATTATAGATTGGAGTTTGGATTTCAGAATTACAACTAGCTAGCTAGTTGTGACTCATTTGCCAAATTACCATGTCCCTGAATCTCAATTTTCTCATATGATAAAAAGGTACCAGCTACTTTGAAGAAGCCCTCTACTTATCAGAAATAAAATCCTGAAGTACCTGTATATAACAAATATTCTGTGTGCTGGAGGACCAATCTCTTGAGCAACCATGTCATCCTTTCCTTATTCACATTAATCCTTTCCTCTGTTGAGTCAGATGACACACTTCTCTCTTTACATTAACATATATATATTTCTTTTTTCATTAATTCTTCCCATAGTGAAGGTAAGTTGTGTATCATGGCTGGGGTAATGAGCCCCCAAGGGTGTAGGCAGTAGGAGGTACATTGTCTGCAGATAACTTAAAAACAATAATGTAATCTACTAATACACAGTCTACATTTTAATATCACCTTACACTAGCAGTTCTAAGCAATGTCAGTGATAAATTTTCCCACCCTTCCACAACTTGCCCTTGGTATACTACCCTTATTTGCTTAACTCTGTTTCCCTTTCCCCTAGCTGCCAAGCTTTCTGTTCCCACCAGAAAGAAACTATTTTAGACATAGTGTGGCTAAAAGTACGCACTCTGATAATTAAATATAACTAAGAAACTGCCTGGTAGAAAATAGACTGTCAATATTTTGGCTAAATTTGCACTGGTTCTGATGATGAAACATACATGCAATTTCCTTTGACTCTGAAATATATAGTTCTGAAAAAATCATTTGAAAAATAACATAAGCTGGCAATTAAATCACAATCTTAAAGGCTATAACTAGACATCTTCAGAATTCTCAAGCATGCATTTTGTATATATAAAAATTAGAATCAAGCATTAACCAAAACAGTGTTTATGAGTCTTCTTAATACTTCCAAAAGTTTCTTTTCTAAATCACATTTTAGATGAGTTTAGTTTAGATATGATAATATTTTAGGTGAATGTATTTCTAGAAGGCAGAATGGCTTTACTTTTATTATATTTATCCCCAATCAGCACTGCAGGGTTTAGCTCTCGACTTATTTGATGAATGCAAAACACTTGGGTGCCACAACAAGAAGCACTATAAAAAAATCCTAGTTATGTATATTCAGTTTTCAAAAAGAAACTGGACTAGGAAAAAGACTCGTGTTGCATGATCTGGCAAGATGTGCTCCCTGAGATGACATATCTAATATAATGCCACCAACTGTATAAAACTAAGGCAAATATTTTATAGCATCATTTTACTTGCTTCAAGTATTTAAAAAAATCCTTATGGAGCTCGTTAATAATGGCACTTACTTATATTCAACTCACCTTTAAAATAAGCATATTAAGAAGTCCACTTTTAGCCTCTACAATGAGCCTATAATAGGTAGATATCTTTAATTTTTCTAAGACTTTTTACTTGGAGTGGGATATAAACCTTTTGCGTATAATTTCAGACAAGTTTTAGATTCAGTGTCAAGAGTTTGGGTTGTGATTGACTACAGTGGAAGGAATAACCTGGCATGATCCTCCAAAGAGAATTGAACTAAAAAAAATAAAAAGACTGTTATTGACTTTAAAAGTTGAATATGTCTTTTTCTCTCCATGTCTCTGTTAATTAGGACATTTACCACCAACAATGAGAAAAGACATATTAGAACTTTAAACAAGTTCAGATTATTCAGAAAAATGATAGATAGCATTTATCGAGGGTATATGCCATTTAATCCACAGTCACTCTGTGACATACGCATTATTATTTTTATTTCTATTTCATAGAAACGGAAACAGGTTATGCTAGCAAAAGACAAATCTAGGATTTGAACCAGGCAGTTAGTGTCAGAACCCAAATTCTTGGCCACTCTTATGCATTGCCTTCAGCAGCCACTTATTTAACTGACTTGATATTTTGCCAAACATTTACCCCACGTTTTGATTCTTTCCCAGAACTTGCCCACTTAGGGTCTCCCCTATTATCTTCTCTCATGCTCCCTTTCAGTTAATATGTGAGGAAAATAAGCAGTTCATGCTTCTCATCTTGATCTTGCCTTCTTCTAAGTCACTAAAACTCAGATACAGAGTTGAGATGATTTCTGGCAGAGGCAACACAAAAGCATTTTTTCTTATCCCAGAAAGCCTGGTCCATCTGTTTTCTTTGTTGATTATGATATGAGGTATGGAAAGAGGAAGGTCACAAGATGATAAAATCTGAGCTAGACAGACATGGGGGTTTGTAATCCAGTTAACTAAATTGTCACACTCTTTGCTTAAAGTTCCTATTTGTTTTTAATGTTTCATTATGCTAAGAGATTTGGGAAAGAAGAGTGGAAAATCAGGCTTAAAGTGGCTTTCTAATTAATCTATATTTATTCAGTGGCTACTCTATGTTCAGCTCTATAAAAATATTTTGAGAATGAACAATTAAAATGGTAACCAGGGAAACTAGCAACCATTGTATATAAGTGGTTGTGAAGCTTATTTGGGACAAGGTGGATGACATTTTGGGCTTTCTTCAGAAGAAGTAAATGACAGTCTGTAGGCCTGCAAGTTTCTAATACACTCAATTTTCTGATAAAAGTGTAGATTAGGGTTTCAGGTTGACATGACATTCTGGTTGCTTAGGGGTACAGTGTGCACGAGAATTTGAGATCTTCCCCATTCATCTGCCAGTCAAAGAAATGTGAAAAACTTTATATATATTTGTTCCTTGGTCATGTTAGTGGTGGAGTGGAGTTTCATGAAGACTTGAGAGAAATAGAGGACTGAAAGGCAGACAAAACCAAATTGAAACTAATGATTCTGTCCCCAGACACTCATAATGTGAGCTGTTGTCTGTAGAGGTCAATAAACCCATTTCACAAATAATAATTATTATAAAAATGATGATGTTACCCTAAAGGAGTATTTAGATTTCAGAACTGTCTCTGATTTTCAATGAATCTGACATTGTCCTTATCAATGATAACTGGGATATTCAATGTCATACATTAAGGATTACTGAGTAAATATCTTTGGTTGCCAATTATATCAGAATTTTAGTATTAAAATTATTTTTAGTAAGAAAAGAGAAATAAAATAACCACAGGAAAAACATACAAAGCATGAATAAAAATAATAACCCCAATGTCAACAACTCAGAAGAGGCAATCCATTTTTTTTCCTCTACAGTAAGACCACCTTTGTGGATATTATTGTATTTAGAAAATAAAACTCTTTACTACCTCAAGTCATAAATTGTATCTTATGCTCCAGGGAAAGTATGGTTCTGCTTAGCAAAAAAAAAAAAAAAAAAAAGGAAAAAAAGAAGGTCTACAAATTAAATTTTTATTTCACAGAATATTTCTATAAAAATTGGACCTTGTCTGATTGAGAATGCATCTGTCTCATCTGCTCACTGTGTACCTCAATCCATAAACTGTCTACTGCAGCTAAACACAGTGTGTTAGGAACTGAGACAATAAATGAAAAGTAACACACTAACAACATGGTTTCACAAACAATCAATCAATCAGGTAAATATCTACATCAATAATGACTACAGTAATGGAAGCCTAGAATACCCAATACTAAGAATTAGACATATAAAGAAGTTCCTTTGAAGGGGAAGATATTAAAGGACTATTGAGAACAATTTTGTTTAATATTTAAATGTGTTCATTCTTAACTATACATAATTTCTACTTGGATTCATGAGAAAACAATATTTTCATAATTTTCTATTCAATTATTTTTTGTGAGATGAAACAAGAAGAGAGATTACATTTTAAAGTGTGATTCAAGAATTTCCTTCTAAGAGTTTAATCACAACCTGTTAGTCCTACATGTTTCACACGAGTCAACTGTTTTGCCCTCTTTGTCTATTCTCATGCTCCCACATGTTGTCCAGTATAAGGAAAATAGTTGATACAATTAATGTAGAGAACAAAATGAATACAGGAAGACCTAAACTAATGTTATTTTGGATAACCCACAGCTAGCCAGAGTACCAATTTAATTGCTGTTACTCATGTTTTATATGATGATCTTCCACCTTTTTTGAAAACATCTAGTTTTATTTGTCAATTAAGATTCAGCATAAGCAAAACTCAACAATAATTTCTGCTAGACTAGAATGGTGAGTAGGTTCCTGAATTGATGCCATCCAAATTAGCAATAATGATACTCACCCAAGTTAAAAACAAAACAATACACAAATACCAGTAACAAATGCTGATATCTTGGTATTTTAAGTTAAAAGTGAGTAGTTACTATAATTTTTTATAAAAACAAAACTGAATTCAACACTTGGTTCCAATCACTTCTGAAATATCATACTTATTCAGAAATATGGTGGGACATCTCTTCAAAAGAACTAACGATAACTCCACAAATCTGCAAATAGTTATGACCTCCAAAATACTATTTTGGATTGCTTCGTTGATTGCAGCCCAAAGTGTTAGTTAATTTTATTGTTTTTCTTCAATGTAATCACGGGGCAAAAAGCAAGGCCAGATTAAAAAGAGTCTTTTTAGATGTGTGCAGAAGAGAAGTGGTGTCAAAGACCAAGATGTGAATATTGGGGAAGTTTATCTGAAGTGTTTACTGTACTGAAGGATGAAGCTCCCTACTACCTTTGGTCTTGTGTTCTCAGTTAAAAATATTCAATCTTTTATGGTGGGACTAGGGAGGAGGGAACAGGGGAAAAGCAAAAATAAAAGATTCTGAAACCTGTGTTTCCAAAGATACGGCTGGTTAAATATGGGCTTTCACAAAGGACATCACAACGGCTAATAAATAGGTTTCACAGATAAAAACTGACAATGATTTATAATATTTATCTATTAAATTAGCAAAGTTGAAAAAGTAGTGATGCTATCCAGTAAGGGTAAGTATATGGTAAACTTGCATACACATATGTTAGAAGTATAAATTATTATTATTACCCTTTTGTCAACACAATAATTTAGAAATACCTGACAAATTGTAAAATATGCATACAATTTAAACCAACAATACTATTTCTAGGATGTGACCTTGCAGATATGCTTAATGAAGTGTACAAAAACCTATGTACCAGGGTTTACATTGCAGCCTTGTTTATAATATGAAAATAAAATGGATGCAACTAAAGTGTGTATCAACAGGAGATTTTTAAACTAAATTATGTACATCCATATGATGGAAAGCTATTAAAATATGGTAGATCTATAAGTACTGACACAGAAACATGTATACACAGTATATTAAATGAAGAAAATATACATTACAATATTGTTCACAGTGCTATCCTACTCATTAAAAATAATGATGTGTGTTTGGGAATAAATACATTTCTAACAGTGATTATCTCTAGAGAGTATGACTACAGGGGATTCTAGTTTCATAATAAATTATTTTCATTTTACGTTACTTTTTTTTTTACCATTTCACATTTCATGTTTACAATGTGAAACACAAATATAGATATTTATGTTTAAAATTTGGGAGATATAATACTTCTTTTCCTCAAAACTGAAAATAAAACACTAAAAAAAAAATGTTTCTGTGGTTTCAGAAAAAAGTTACTCTGAAGAGTACCAAATATTACTGAGTTGTTTAACAGTTTACAGAATTTTTTTAGTTGCAAGAGACGAGAAATTCTGACTGATAATATTCACAAGAGAGTCAATAGCCATTATTGAAACTATAATAATTAACTGTGAATTATTATAATTAGTTCTAATTTGAAATGAATGTAGTTCATTATATTCTATTTTGCTATTATTCAGAAAGTTTGTGTAATTATGTGTCTGCTCTTAATATAATTTTCCATCATGGTGGTGCATTTATCTACTTGGAGGTTGAGATTTCTTAATAACAAGGGAAGAAAGCTTACAATGTCTATCTTTTTTTTTTTTTTTTGGCCACACTGCACAACAGGTGGGATCTTAGTTCCCCGACCAGGAATCGAACCCGTGCCCCCTGAAGTGGAAGTACAGAGTCTTGACTGCTGGACCTTCAGGGAAATCCCTTACAATGTCTAAAAAAAATCAATAGGAAATCTGTTAAGAAAAATAAAAGTAATTTGCTGCAATATTTGGAATAGATGCAGCTACATTTCCACACTGGCTTTCATGTTCTCCATTTCAAATTGCTACAAGTTGTTATTTTCATACCAATAGAGATTTTTTTTTTTTTTTTTTTTTTTTTTTTTTTTGCTGTACGCGGGCCTCTCACTGCTGTGGCCTCTCCCGTTGCGGAGCACAGGCTCCGGACACACAGGCTCCGCGGCCATGGCTCGCGGGCCCAGCCGCTGCGCGGCATGTGGGATCTTCCGGGATAGGGGCACGAACCCGTGTCCCCTGCATCGGCAGGCGGACTCTCAACCACTGCGCCACCAGGGAAGCCCCCAATAGAGATTTTTAAGAAAGATTAGAACATAAAACTCTATTCCTCATTTCCTATAACTAGAGTCAGGAATTCTATGAGGTAACCATCATAATAAATACCCACAACTCACAGTTAAATAAGTTTAAATCTTCACAAATATCTGATGGTAAAATTCTTAGATATCCTGCATGCCAAAGCATCATTTTCCCTTAGGCTATGTAAACTAAATTATATTTTTGACTAGCAGCAATGAGATAGGAAATATTAGTTATACAAAGACTGAAAGTTAACAGTACATGAAGTAAATAAACTTCATTACTTTTTTAGAAAACAGAGAATTATCAACGTGAATATTACTCATGAGAGAAAGAGGGACAAAGAGAAAGGAGGGGAGCAGAAAGGGAAAGGGACCAACAGAGAGATGGGTAGAGTTAATAACCCTGAGGCACTTAGCTGTCAGCAGATGTTAGCTATTATTATACACAAATTACACTGTATAGTAAATTGGTAGATGAGAGTAAGTTTTTTGTAGGAATATAAGCAATAACTTCAGAGTGAAGGGATATAAATATCATTAAGGTCATGAATGAAACTAAGGTGACTCATGTAAACTACAGGAAATTGAGGTGATAAGGAGTGTCATGATAAAGCCAGATCTCCTCACCATATTATTAATAAAAGTCAGAATTTAAATTTTATGCCCTATTGCTTATAACAAGTCCTTAAGAGCAAAGACGCATAAAGACACAGAATACAGTAATTATATTGCTTCTCAATTGGGATTCCATTATCAAAGGGACAATATCTGTATAATAAGTATTAGAAATAGTGATGAATAATAGGTAAACATGTAATTGTAGTATATTTTAAAAATATATAAATTTATTATATACATCTTCATATAAAAATGAATTATATGCAGATATTTCTCATGTCCTTTTTAGATAATATTATATAAAAATTAATAGAAGTCCAGTTAGATTAACTATGTGGTAAATTTCAAACTCTATTTCTCCATATCCCATTTGTAAATAAAAAAATATGGGTTTTTTTAAAACCCTTGGGAAGCCAGGATTGGAACAAAGTGTACCTCATAGGTTGGGGCTCCATTTATACACTGACTTCTGTCAGAAAAAGGTCACTAGCATTTCTTCCAGCACAGGCAGTGCTATAAAAGTAGGATGTGTGTAAAGCAAAAAAAAAAAAAAAAATCTTGGAGGTGATAAGAAGCATAAAAATGACAGTTGTCAATACTGTTATTGCTTAAGTATTGTAGAAACCCATTTGCTCTAATTAGCCCTAAGAATCCTCAAAAGGAGAATGTGAACAACCAATAAAAGTGATTTATTGGTAATAGGTTCTGAAAATTTCTTTTACTGTTAGATTCACATCAAAATATTACTTGATTTGTACTGCTGACAATACTTATTGGGTATTTCTTTCACACACACACACACACACACACACACACACACACACACACATTACCCACTTCACATGATCACAAAGCAAAGCCAAAAGACAAACAAAACAAAAACTAAAAGGAATTTTTAGTATTTTAAAACTTCAAATCATCATTTCAACATGCAAATTATAGCCAGATCTATCAAGCACCTTTTTAAAGTTTATAAAGAGCATGCTAAGAGATGTCCATCTTTTTAATCAACTATTATCTACAGCTACCAAGGAGTTTATTTATACAGGAATCTTTTTTTTTTTTTTCTGTATGCGGGCCTCACAGTTGTGGCCTCTCCCGTTGCGGAACACAGGCTCCGGACGCGCAGGTCCAGTGGCCATAGGCTCAAGGGCCCAGCTGCTCCGCGGCATGTGGGAACCTCCCGGACCGGAGCACGAACCCGTGTCCCCTGAATCGGCAGGAGGACTCTCAACCACTGCGCCACCAGGGAAGCCCAGGAATCTATTTTTTATGACAAATTCAACTTTCTATTTTCCCATCTTCTAAAGACAACAATATGCACAAACATCGGAATACTAAGGAGAGTTGGCAAACATTTTTTCCTACTTAGTACGTTTTCTTTTAAATTTATTGAAACAATCACCCTGTAGCTTCTTAGTCTATGTATCCAGGTGGCAGGTTTCAAGATGCTCATATATAGCAGAGATTCCCCATTTGGGCAAGTATAGCTTTTGTTTGTTTTGTTTTCTTAACAAAGAGCAAAAGGGGATAAGCTCTTTGTTTTGGGGGAAACTGTCTTTGTTCCTTTGGCCCCCCTCATTCTCTCAATCCTTCTTTGGCTTGACAACACTCTAGCACTAAATCAGTATTGGCAAAACAAAACAAAACAAAAACCTCAAAAAGACCCTGCTTAATTATAATTAGGAAGAGGCTTACATAAGTGATGTCTCTGACTGCTGTTGTCATGAAGTTTCTAAACACATTCAAACTTGCCTCTCACCATTGCTTAAGCAATGAAACAATTTCAGAGAATGACTTACCCTCCCTTAATATAGTCAAGGAATGAAACTTCTGTTTCTACCAAGAAAGAAAGTAACGTGACCTGAAAAAAGAAAAGAAAAAGAAGGCAGAATTACCTGCTAGTACTAATTGCATCCCCAAATGGACGTTATTTTCTGTTAGAGAGAAAATCATGTTTCCTAGCATTTTGAAAATCAATAAAGATATTACTCTTTATTAAAATTTACTAAGACTGATTTTTCTTACATTTAAAATTATCAGAAGAAAAGGGGCCAAAAAATTAAATGACTCCTTTCTATGACCAGTTTACTTCCTTTGAAGAACAACATGCAAATTATCTACAAGGACACTGTGTTACTTCCCATTTTAGATATAAAGGAAAGATGAAAGGAAGCTAGAAAATGGTTAAAACTAAAAAATCAAAATCAGTGAGCTAAGCCATATAAAAAGAAATGGGTGTTTTTGTCAGGGACCTGTAATTAGGCCATCTAATATTTTAAATATCTTGCTTTATAAAAATCTTTTAAAAGAAAACTTGAAGGGAACTTATATTTGCTTCTCCCAAGGACAGTTAATCATAGTATAAAATTTTCTGTATATTTTTTATCAAAATAGGATGATTTTGATTTTTCACAATTTTAACATACTTTCATCTTTGCACCTTCCTGTACTGATTTAGTCCAGCATTTCCACAGAGTTGTCAATTTTAATGCACTATAAACAAATACTTTCACATCTTATAAAACAAGTCTTAAGTATAACCTATAAAGAGTATAATATTTCTTATTACAACTTACACTTTTTCAGGTCTACTTGATTTTCTCTAGTGTGATTTCATTGAATGAAGAATTCATAATCAAATTTCATCTTCTCTCAGAGGCCATTCAACCCCTAAGACAACTTGCAGGAAGCTGAGTCGCTAACTCCTATAAGGTGTTCTCCATTACAATTCCCATAGCAAGTTAATTTTTTATTATATACATTCACATTAAAACCCTAAGTGAAACAGTGAAGTGTTTAGTAGCTTTTACTCAATATAAAATGTTATATATATATATATATATATATATATATATATATATATATATAATTCATTTATTTGAATCCTTAATGAATAACATAAAATTTGACTTACTGTTCCTGAATTAGTATATTTCTTCTTTTTTCCTTTCTTTTTGGGATTTATCACCTTAAAGAGCAGATAAAACAATTACAATGTCAGGTTTTATACTGAAATATTTTTAAAATGTGTAGTTCAACCTGGTGCCTTTCACTTCTTGTCATGAAGGCATTTATTTATTCTTACAAATGTCTTTAGTATGACTCCTAGATAGTTATCAGCCAAAACTTCTCTGCAAAAGTTACTAGTGATCATCTTATATCAAAATATATTTTCAGTAATATTCTTTCAGTAATATTCTTCTCAGTAACTTTATGCATTGATTAACCTACCCATTTACATCTTCTTGATGTGAGAGAGATTTTTAATATTCAAGGTCCCAAATAATAGTGATTGCTTTGTAGAAAAACTATGGGTTTCTCTAATAAATAAAATATATTCAAGAGACATAATACTTTTTATTTGATTAAATGCACTAACATGACAAATCACCCAAATATGTGAATATTTATGGGAGCTCTACTTATTGCTTTATAATGGTAATAATTTCCATCAGACACATAATAATGTGTAAAAGTTTGGAGTCCTTGTGGGAGTCCTGGTGGGAGTCACACCGGTTCACAAACTTAGAAATAGGCTGACTGACTGAGGACCCAACTGTACACCCTGAAAAGGAACCATGGCCCAGGACCACCCTACTGAACAAAGGTACTGGAGCCAGTCTCATCCACCCAGTACCGGACATAATCCACACTCACCTGAGCCCCTATTAACAAGCACATCGACTGCAGATCCCACAGTAGACCTAAGCCTTAAAACTAGCTCCAAACCAGCACAACTGCAATTCTGAAGGTAGTCCCATAAGCCTGGGGAACCACCAGGAGAAGGTCTTTACCTGCCAAAATGAATCTGTAAAGCAGTAGGAGGCGTTTATTTATTTACTTATTTGTTTTCATTTTAGGATTTTATTTAATTTTAAGTTGGGTCTTAAATGTTATTATCCATGGTCTTTTCATCATCCCATTTAATTCTGCCTGGCTGAGAATCATACCCTACAATGTAGTGAAGCTAAGAAACCATCCATAGGGACTGCCTCCTCTTTGTCTCATTTTATCGGTAGTTATAAAGACTCTTTACAAGAATATAAAAGTAACTTGTGTGTTTTCTTTTTTGCACACAGCCTTTAAAAGAATAAATGTAGAAAAAGATTTTAGCCATTACTGGAGTCAAAAACAACAAGAACCCAAGCCTAATTACATCCCAGCACCCACAGTTGCTAATTGTTTCCATTCCTTAGATGCTCCTGCTGCTTGGGTTGTTTCTGGTTTTGTTTTTAACATTTCGTTTTGTTTTATTTTATAATTTTTTTCAATTTTGTCCTTTTTAGTTTTTAAATTTATTTTTTTTATTGAAGTGTAGTTGATTTACAATGCTATGCCAATCTCTGCTGAACAGCAAAGTGACTCAGTTTTACATATATATACATTCTTTGTTTAATATTCTTTTCCATTATGGTTTATCTCGGGAGATCAGATATAGTTCCCTGTGCTATACACTAGTACCTTGTTGTCTATCCACTCTAAATGTAATAGTTTGCATCTACGAGCCCCAAATTCCCAGTCCATCCCTTTCCCCCCACTCCCTTGGCAACCACAAGTCTGATCTCTGTGTCTCTGAGTCTGTTTCTGTTTTGTAGATAGGTTCATTTGTGCCATATTTTAGATTCTACATATAAGTGATATCATATAGTATTTGTCTTTCTCTTTCTGACTTAGTATGATAATCTCTAAGTTGCATCTATGTTGCTGCAAATGGCATTGTTTTGTTCTTTTTTATGACTGAGTAGTATTCCACCGTATATATGTACCACATCTTTATCCATTCATCTGTCAATGGACATTTAGGTTGTTTCCATGTTTTGGCTATTGTGAATAGTGTTGCTATGAATATAGGGGTGCATGTATCTTTTTGAATTATAGTTTTGTCTGGGTATACACCCAGGAGTGGGATTGCTGGATCATATGGTAATTATATTTTTAGTTTTCTGAGGAACCTCCATACTGTTTTCCATAGTGGCTGCACCAACTTACATTGCCACCAACAGTGTAGGAGAGTTCCCTTTTCTCCACACCCTCTCCAACATTTGTTCTTTGTAGATTTTTTAAATGATAGCCATTTTGACTGGTGTGAGGTGGTACCTCATTGTAGTTTTGGTTTGCATTTCTCTAATAATTAGTGATTTTGAACATCTTTTCATGTGCTTTTTAGCCATCTATATGTCTTCTTTGGAGAAATGTCTATTAAGGGCTTCTGCCCATTTTTTGATTGGGTTGTTTGTTTTTTTGTTGTTGTTGGGTTGTATGAGCTGTTGGCATATTTTGGAGATTAAACCCCTGTTGGTTGCATCATTTGCAAATATTTTTCTCCCCTTCCGTATGTTGTCTTTTTGCTTATTTTATGGTTTCCTTTGCTATGCAAAAGCTTATAAGTTTGATTAGGTACCATTTGTTTATTTTTCTTTTTATTCCTATTGCCTTGGGAGACCAACCTAAGAAAACATTGGTACGATTTATGTCAGAGAATGTTTTGCCTGTGCTCTCATCTAGGAGTTTTTTGGTGTCATATCTTATGTTTAAGTTGTTAAGCCATTTTGAGTTTATTTTTGTGCATGGTGTGAGGGTGTGTTCTAACTTCATCGATTTACATGCAGCTGTCCAACTTTCCCAGCACCACTTGCTGAAGAGACTGTTTCCTATTTTATATTCTTGCCTCCTTTGTCAAAGATTAATTTACCATAGGTGTGTAGATTTATTTCTGGGCTCTTTATTCTGTTCCATTGACGGATGTATGTCTGTTTTTGTACCAACATCACTTTATTTATTGTAGCTTTGTAGTACTGTCTGAAGTCTGGGAGAGTTATACCTCCTGCTTTGTTTTTGTTCCTCAGGGTTGGCAATTCTGGGTCTTTTATGGTTCCATATAAAATTTTGGATTATTTGTTCTAGTTCTGTGAAAATGTCATGGGTGATTTGATAAGGATTGCATTAAAACTGTAGATTGCTTTGGGTAGTATTGCCATTTTAACAATACCAATTCTTCCAATCCAAGAACATGTGATATATTTCCGTGTCTTTGAATCCCCTTTAATTTCCTTTATTAATGTTTCAGAGTGTTTTATAGTTCTCAGCATATAACTCTTTCACCTCCTTGGTCAGGTTTATTCCTAGGCATTTTATTTTTTTGGTGCAACTTTGAAAGTTATTGTTTTGTTTTACATTCCTTTTCTGATATTTCATTGTTAGTGTAAAGAAATGAAACCAATTTCTGAATGTTAATCTTGTATCCTGCTACTTTGCTAAATTCATTTATTAGATCTAGTAGTTTTTGCATGGAGTCCTTAGGGTTTTCTATGTATAGTATCATGTCATCTGCATATAGTGACAATTTTACCTCTTCCCTTACAATCTGGATACCTTTCTTTGTCTTGTCTGATTCCTGTGGCTGGACTTCCAATTCTATGTTGAATACATGTGGTGAGAGTGGGAATCCTTGTCTTGTTCCAGATTTTAATGGGAAGGCTTTTACCATTGAGTATTTCACCATTGAGTATTCACTGTTGAGTATTATACTGGCTGTGGGTCCATCATAAATGGCTTTTATTACGTTGAGATATATTCCCTCTATTCTCACTTTGGTAAGAGTTTTTTTTTTTATCATGAATGGATGTTGAATATTGTCAAATGCTTTTTCTGCATCTGTTGAGATGATCATGTAGTTTTTGACTTTTCTTTGTTAATGTGATGTATTGCATTGATTAATTTGTGTATGTTGAGCCATCCTTGTGATCTTGGAATGGATACCCCTTGATCATGGTGTATGATATTTTTATGTGCTGTTGGATTCAGTTTGCTAATATTTTATTGAGAATATTTGTATCTATATTCACAAAAGATATTGGCCTGTAATTTTCTTTGTTGGTGGTATCTTTGTCTGGTTTTGGTACAGGGTGATGGTGACTTCATAGATGTCTTTGGGAGTGTTCACTCCTCTTCAATCTTTTGGAAGAGTTTGAGAAAAATAGGTGTAAGTTCTTCTTTGTATGTTTGGTAGAATTCACCTGTGAGGCCATCTGGTCCTTTTGTTTGTAGCGAGATTTTTTTTTTTTTTTTTACTACAGATTTTATTTCACTTCTAGTGATCAGTCTGTTCAATTATATCTTTCTTCTTGATTCATTTTTGGTGGGCTGTATGTTTCTAGAAAGTTGTCCATTTCTTCTAGGTTGTCAAATTTGTTGGTGTATAATTGTTCATGGTATGTTTTCATGTTGTTTCTGTATTTCTGTGGTATAAGTTGAGAATTCTCCTTTTTCATTTCTTCTTCTTTTTTTTTTTTTGGTGTTCTCTTTCTTTTCTTTCTGGTGAGCCTGGTCACAGGTATGTCAACTTTGTTTATCCTTTCAAAGAACCAGCTCTTGGTTTTACTGATTCTTTGTTTTTTACTGTTTTTATAATCTCTATTTTATTTATTTCCTCCCTGATCTTTATCATTTCCTTCCTTCTGTTGACTTTAGGTTTTGTTGGTTCTTCTCTTTATAATTCTTTTAAGTGGTAGGTTAGGTTAGGTTGTTTATTTGAGATTTTTCTTGCTTTTTGAGGAAGGACTGTATTGCTATGAACTTCCCTCTAAGAACTGCTTTAGCTGCATCTCATAGATTTTGTATGGTTGTGTTTTCACTGTCATTTGTCTCAAGGTATTTGTTAATTTCCTTTTTGATTTCCTCTTTGACCCATTGGTTTTTTAGTAGCATGTTGTTTACTCTCCATGTAATCATTTTTTTCTCATTTCTTTTCCTGTGGTTGATTTCTAGTTTCACGCTTTTGTAGTCAGAGAAGATGTTTGAAATAATTTCTATACTCTTAAATTTGTTGAGGTTAGTTTTGTGCCCTAGTATGTGGTCAATCCTAGAAAATGTTTGATATGCACTTGAAAATAATGTATATTCTGTTTGTTTTTTTTTGCATGTAATATCCTGAAAACATCAATTAAGTCTAACTGTTCTGTTGTATAATTTAGGATCTCTGTTGCCTTACTGATTTTCTGTATAGAAGATCTGTCCACTGATGTGAGTGGGGTGTTAAAGTCTCCTACTGTTAATGTATTCCCATCAATTTCTCCCTTTATGTCTGTTAGTATTTATTTTATGTATTTGGGTACTTCTATATTAGGTGCATATATGTTGATGAGTGTGAAATCCTCTCGTGTATTGATCTTTTTTTCATTATATTGTGTCCTTCTTTATCACCTTTGCTTTAAAGTCCATTTTGTCTGATATGAGTATTGCAACACCCTCTTTCTTTTCATTTCCATTTGCATGAAATATCTTTTCCATCCCTCGCTTTCAATATATGTGTATCCTTTGCCCTAAGGGGAGGGGGTTTCTCTTGTAGGCAGCATATTTTAAGCTCTTGTTTTTTATCCAGGCTGCCACTCTATGCCTTTTGATTGGAACATTCTGTCCCTTGACATTTAAGGTAATTATTGATACATATGTATTTATTGCCATATTATACCTTGTTTTCCAGTTGATTCTTTGTTTCTTCTTTGTTCCTTTCTTTTTGCTTTTCTTTTTTTTTTTTTTTTTTTTTTTTTTTTTTTGCTGTACGCGGGCCTCTCACTGCTGTGGCCTCTCCCGTTGCGGAGCACAGGCTCCGGACACACAGGCTCCGCGGCCATGGCTCGCGGGCCCAGCCGCTCCGCGGCACGTGGGATCCTCCGGGATAGGGGCACGAACCCGTGTCCCCTGCACCGGCAGGCGGACTCTCAACCACTGCGCCACCAGGGAAGCCCACTTTTTGCTTTTCTTTTGTGGTTTGATCATTTCCTTTTATTTTATGCTTGCGTTCTCTTCTTTTTGGTCTTTGTGAATCTCTTGTATGTTTTTGATTTGTGGTTGCCCTATTTTTCAAGTACATTAACCTCTTCCTATTTCTGCTTGCTTTAGACTGATAGTCATATAGATGGAAACATATTCTAAAAAAACCTCCAAGAATCTGCATTTTCTTACTCTCCTTCCCCACATTTTATGATTTTGATGTCCTTTTTTACATCTTCATATTTATCCTTTTGCTGTTCCTTGTGTTTATCATCACTTTCACAAATAGGTTTTTTTTCTTTATATTTTTTTATCTGCATACTGGCTAATTTAAGTGATTTACTTTCAAATTATGATTTCCTCTTTCCTGTGTCTTCTTGCTCTTTTTCTGTTTAGAGAAGATATTTCAATATTTCTTCTAGGATAGGTTTAGTATTGCTGTATTCTTTTAGTTTTTCCTTGTCTGAGAAATTCTTTATTTCTCCTCCTATTCTAAATGATAATCTTGCTGGGTAGAATATTCTAGGTTGCACATTTTTCCCTTTCAAGACTTTGAATATACTTTGGTACTCCTTTCTAGCCTGCAGTGTTTCTGTAGAGAAATCAGCTGACAGCCTTAGGGGGGTTCCTTTGTAAAGAACTCTTTGTTTTTCTTTTGCTCCTTTAGAATCCTCTCTTTATCTTTAACTTTTGTCATTGATGTAGGTCTTGATGTAGGTCAAGATGTCTTGATGTAGGTCTGTTTGGATTCATTTTGTTTGGGACCCTCTGTTCTTCCTGTAACTGGATATCTGCTCTCTTCTTTAGGTTTGGGAAGTTTTCAGCCATGATTTCTTCAAATACTTTTTCAATCCCCTTTTCTCTTTCTTCTCCTTCTGGAATCCCTATTATGAATAGATTGGCACACTTTATATTATCCCATTGGTCTCATATATATATATATATATATATATATATATTTTTTTTTTTTTTTGCATTTGACATTCTATCTGCTGTTCTGATTGGGTAATTTCCATTATTCTATCTTCCAGATCACTTATTCTTTCTTCTGCATTATTCATTCTGCTACTCACTGCCTTTAGCTCAGCTTTCATCTCAGCAAATTAATTTTCTAAATTTTCTTGGCTCCTCCTTATAGTTTCTAGTCCTTTTTACAGTAATCTGCATTTCTGTCCATAGCCTTTCTTAATTCCTTCAGTATTTTCATTATCTCCTTTTTGAACTTGGTGTCTATTAGACTGAAGAGATCTGTTTTATTGTTCCTTCAGGGGAATTCTCTTGGGCTTTTAATGGGAGTGGTTCCTCTGCTTCTTCATTTTGCTTATATTTCTCTTTCTCTGTGAGTTTAGGGGAAACAGCTATCTACTGTAGTGTTGGAGGGCTATTTATATACAGGAGCCTCTCTGCATAGCTTGTATGGGTTTATTATTTTTTTGTGATGAGGGCTGTTTTTGGTTTGGATGATTGCCATCTCTTTCCTCAGTGTGTGCTGGCCATTTTCCCCTTGATAAGGGTTGTGCAGGCATGTGGCTCATGTAGGCTCCCAGGAAGGTGGAGGCAGAAGTTGGCTCTGGGTTGTGGGACCCTTGGCAGCCATGGTAGGTCACACACCTTCCCAGGGAATCTGGGGCAGCAGTTGGTGCCCAGTCACAGGACTCTCTCTGGTGGTGGCAGGCTGTGCATGCTCCAAGGAAAGCAGGAACAGTGGCTGGCTCCCTGTCACAGGACCCTTGGCAGTGGTCTGCACCTGCCTCTGGAGTCCGAGATGGCAGTGGCAGCTTGTACCTACCTCTGGAGCTCATATAGATATCACCTGAGAGTGTGTGTGGAGAAAGGAACTCCCATGACGGACCCACCCCTCTCCTCGCATGCCCCCTAAAAATAGCACCCTCCCTTTCTGGTGGGCCCAGGCCTCCTCTCACACCACACTCTACCACCCTCAGGCTGTTTTCATGCAGCCAACCCCAGTCCTCTCCCCCGGGTCTGACCATCAAAGCCCAAGCCTCAGCAAATAGCCCCCACCTGCCCCAGCAATGAGTGTCTCAGGTTGTGGAGTGCTGGGTGGATGGCACTGACCATGTGTGCAGGTCTCTCTGAGCTTTGCCCTCTGCAAACCGGTTGCTGTGCTCTCCTCCGAGGCTCCAAAGCTCCCTCTCTGTCCTTGCTGATCTCCTTGCCAGTAAGGGGACTTCCCAGTGTGTGGAAAACTTTATCCTTTCACAGGTCCTTCCCAGGAGCACAGGTCCTGTCCTGATTCCTTTCTCTCTCTCTCTCTCTTTTCATTTTTCTTTTGCCTTATCCAGAGATTTTCTTGCCTTTTTGGAAGGCTGAGGTCTTCTGCCAGAATTCAGTAGAGGTTCTATGAGAATTGCTACAAATGTAGATGTATTTTTTATGTAATTTGTGAGAGAAGGTAAGCTCCATGTCCTACTCCTCCACCTTCTTGATCTGATCTCAAATAGGAGGATTTAAAAGCTCAGGCATATTGCTGGGGATCTAGAAGACTAAATGCTTGTGCAGGACTGTATGCATGGCCAGAGAAGACCTTGAGGAAGCCCTAATCCTTCAATTATGACTGACTTTGAGCCTCTGTTTAAAGAGCAAGTGAAAACAAAGGCAGAATTTTTTACTTGGAGCATATAAGAAGTGCACCAACATGCACAAATCTGTCAAATCATGTGTTGACCACTAGCTAACAAGGCACAGACTGAAATGACCCACACAGCAAAGAAAACAGACTTTACAGAATTACTCCAGGAAAGTAACTAAACAAACAAACAGCAACAACAACAAATCCCAGAAAAGCAGGGGATCTGATCTCCAGTGTTACTATATTTTATTTTTTAAAACTTTCCAACATTCAACAACCAAAAATACAGGACATGCATAGAAACAAGAAAGTATGGCCCATACAGAGGAAAAAAGCAATCTAGAAACTGCCCCTGGGAACTTGTAGATATGGGATTTATTTAATAAATTATTTAAATAAGCTACTATAAATATGTTTAAAAAACTAAAGAAGAGGCCAAGAAGCCTGTGTGCGAGCGCAGGTCACTGTCCACACCGCCCTTCCGGGAGCCTGTGCAGCCCGCCACTGCCGGGGTCCCGAGATCCACGGGCGGCTTCCCTGGGAGAACGCACGGCGCATCTCGGGCTGGTGCAATGTCACGCCGGCCTCTGCCACTGCAGGCTTGCCCCGCACTCCGTGCCCCTCCCTCCCGCCAGGCCTGAGTGAGCCAGAGTCCCCGAAGAAGCTGCTCTTTCAACGCTGTCCTGTCCGAACGAAGAACAGACACACTCTGGTGACCTACACGCAGAGGCGGGGGCAAATCCAAAGCTGAGACCCAGGAGCTGTGAGAACAAAGAAGAGAAAGGGAAATCTCTCCCAGCAGCCTCAGAAGCAGCGGATTAAAGCTCCACAATCAACTTGATGTACCCTGCATCTGTGGAATACATGAATAGACAACAAATCATCCCAAATTGAGGAGCCAGGAGTCAGTGCTGTGCCTCTGAGGTGGGAGAGCCAACTTCGGGACACTGGTCCACAAGAGACCTCCCAGCTCCACATAATATCAAACGGCGAAAATCTTCCAGAGATCTCCATCTCAAAACCAGCATCCAGCTTCACTCAACGACCAGCAAGCTACAGTGCTGGACACCCTATGCCAAACAACTAGCAAGACAGGAACACAACGCCACCCATTAGCAGAGAGGCTGCCTAAAATCAGAAAAAGTCCGCAGACACGCCAAAACACACCACCAGACGTGGACCTGTCCACCAGAAAGACAAGATCGAGCCTCATCCACCAGAACACAGGCACTAGTCCCCTCCACCAGGAAGCCTACACAACCCACTAAACCAACCTTAGCCACTGGGGACAGACACCAAAAACAACGGGAACTACGACCTGCAGCCTGCAAAAAGGAGACCCCAAACACAGTAACATAAGCAAAATGAGAAGACAGAAAAACACACAGCAGGAGAAGGAACATGATAAAAACCCACCAGACCTAACAAATGAAGAGGTAATAGGCAGTCTACCTGAAAAAGAATTCAGAATAATGATAGTAAAGATGATCCAAGATTCTATTTCCAAGATGCAAAATCTTGGAAATAGAATAGACAAAATGCAAGAAACAGCTAACAAGGACCTAGAAGAATTAAAGATGAATCAAGCATCAATTAAAAACACAATAAATGAAATACAAAATACTCTAGATGGGATCAATAGCAGAATAACTGAGGCAGAAGAACGGATAAGTGAGGTGGAAGATAAAATAGTGGAAATAACTGCTGCAGAGCAAAATAAAGAAAAAAGAATGAAAAGAACAGAGGACACTCTCAGAGACCTCTGGGACAACATTAAACGCACCAACATTCGAATTATAGGGGTTCCAGAAGAAGAAGAGAAAAAGAAAGGGACTGAGAGAATATTTGAAGAGATTATAGTTGAAAACTTCCCTAATATGGGAAAGGAAATAGTTAATCAACTCCAGGAGGCACAGAGAGTCCCATACAGAATAAATCCAAGGAGAAATACGCCAAGACACATATTAATCAAACTGTCAAAAATTAAACACAAAGAAATCATATTAAAAGCAGCAAGGGAAAAAAAACAAATAACACACAAGGGAATCCCCATCAGGATAACAGCTGATCTCTCAGCAGAAACTCTACAAGCCAGAAGGGAGTGGCAGGACATAATTAAAGTGATGAAGGAGAAAAACCTGCAACTAAGATTACTCTACCCAGCAAGGATCTCATTCAGATTTGATGGAGAAATTAAAACCTTTACAGACAAGCAAAAGCTGAGAGAGTTCAGCACCACCAAACCAGCTTTACAACAAATGCTAAAGGAAATTCTCTAGGCAAGAAACACAACAGAAGGAAAAGACCTACAATAACGAACACAAAACAATTAAGAAAATGGGAATAGGAACATACATATCAATAATTACCTTAAATGTAAATAGACTAAATGCTCCCACCAAAAGACACAGATTGGCTGAATGGATACAAAAACAAGACCCATATATATGCTGTCTACAAGAGACCCACTTCAGACCTAGAGACACATGCAGATTGAAAGTAAGGGGATGGAAAAAGATATTCCATACAAATGGAAACCAAAAGAAAGCTGGAGTAGCAATTCTCATATCAGACAAAATAGACTTTAAAATAAAGACTACTAGAAGAGACAATGAAGGACACTGCATAATGATCAAGGGATCGATCCAAGAAGAAGATATAACAATTGTAAATATTTATGCACTAAACATAGGAGCACCTCAATACATAAGGCAAATACTAACAGCCATAAAAGGAGAAATCGACAGTAACACACTCATAGTAGGGGACTTTAACACCCCACTTTCACCAATGGACAGATCATTCAAAATGAAAATAAATAAGTGAACACAAGCTTTAAATGATACATTAAACAAGATGGACTTAATTGATATTTATAGGACATTCCATCCAAAAACAACAGAATACACATTTTTCTCAAGTGCTCATGGACCATTCTCCAGGATACATCATATCTTGGGTCACAAATTAAGCCTTGGTAAATTTAAGAAAATTGAAATTGTATCAAGTATCTTTTCCGACCACAATGCTATGAGATTAGATATCAATTACAGGAAAAGAGCTGTAAAAAATACAAACACATGGAGGCTAAACAATACACTCCTTAATAATGAAGTGATCACTGAAGAAATCAAAGAGGAAATTAAAAAATACCTAAAAACAAATGACAATGGAGACACGACGACCCAAAACCTATGGGACGCAGCAAAAGCAGTTCTAAGAGGGAAGTTTATAGCAAAACAATCCCACCTTAAGAAACAGGAAACATCTCGAATAAATAACCTAACCTTGTACCTAAAGCAATTAGAGAAAGAAGAACAAAAACATCACAAAGTTAGCAGAAGGAAAGAAATCATAAAAATCAAATCAGAAATAAATGAAAAAGAAATGAAGGAAACGATAGCAAAGATCAATAAAACTAAAAGCTGGTTCTTTGAGAAGATAAACAAAATTGATAAACCATTAGCCAGACTCATCAAGAAAAAAAGGGAGAAGACTCAAATCAATAGAATTAGAAATGAAAAAGGAGAAGTAACAACTGACACTGCAGAACTACAACAGATCATGAGAGATTACTACAAGCAACTCTATGCCAATAAAATGGAAAACCTGGAAGAAATGGACAAATTCTTAGAAATGCACAACCTGCCAAAACTGAATCAGGAAGAAATAGAAAATATGAACAGACCAATCAAAAGCACTGAAATTGAAACTGATAAAAAATCTTCCAACAAACAAAAGCCCAGGACCAGATGGCTTCACAGGTGAATTCTATCAAGCATTTAGAGAAGAGCTAACACCTATCTTTCTCAAACTCTTCCAAAATATAGAAGAGGGAGGAACACTCCCAAACTCATTCTACGAGGCCACCATCACCTTGATACCAAAACCAGACAAGGATGTCACAAAGAAAGAAAACTACAGGCCAATATCACTGATGAGCATAGATGCAAAAATCCTCAACAAAATACTAGCAAACAACAGCAAAGGAAACCATAAACAAGACCAAAAGACAACCCTCAGAATGGGAGAAAATATTTGCAAATGAAGCAACTGACAAAGGATTAATCTCTAAAATTTATAAACAGCTCATGCAGCTCAATAGCAAAAAAACAAACAACCCAATCCAAAAATGGGCAGAAGACTTAAATAGGCATTTCTCCAAAGAAGATATACAGACTGCCAACAAACACATGAAAGAAGGCTCAACATCATTAATCATTAGAGAAATGCAAATCAAAACTACAATGAGATATCATCTCACACCAGTCAGAATGGCCATCATCAAGAAATCTAGAAACAATAAATGCTGGAGAGGGTGTGGAGAAAAGGGAACACTCTTGCACTGCTGGTGGGAATGTGAATTGGTACAGCCACTATGGAGAACAGTATGGAGGTTCCTTAAAAAACTACAAATAGAACTACCATATGACCCAGCAATCCCACTACTAGGCATATACCCTGAGAAAATCATAATTCAAAAAGAGACATGTACCAAAATGTTCATTGCAGCTCTATTCACAATAGCCCGAAGCTGGAAACAACCTAAGTGTCCATCATTGGATGAATGGATAAAGAAGATGTGGCACATATATACAATGGAATATTACTCAGCCATAAAAAGAAACGAAACTGAGCTATTTGTAATGAGGTGGATAGACCTAGAGTCTGTCATACAGAGTGAAGTAAGTCAGAAAGAGAAAGACAAATACCGTATGCTAACACATATATACGGAATTAAAAAAAAAAATGTCATGAAGAACCTAGGGGTAAAACGGGAATAAAGACACAGACCTACTTGAGAATGGACTTGTGGATATGGGGAGGGGGAAGGGTAAGCTGTGACAAAGCGAAAGAGAGGCATGGACATATATACACTACCAAACGTAAGGTAGATAGATAGTGGGAAGCAGCCGCATAGCACAGGGAGATAAGCTCGGTGCTTTGTGACCGCCTGGAGGGGTGGGATGGGGAGGGTGGGAGGGAGGGAGATGCATGAGGGAAGGGATGTGGAAACAGATGTATATGTATGACTGATTCACTTTGTTATAAAGCAGAAACCAATAAAAAAAATAAAATTAAAAAAAAATACTAGCAAACAGAATCCAACAGCACATTAAAAGGATCATACACCATGATCAAGTGGGGTTTATTCCAGGAATGCAAGGATTCTTCAATATATGCAAATCAATCAACGTGATACACCATATTAACAAATTGAAGGAGAAAAACCATATGATCATCTCAATAGATGCGGAGAAAGATTTCGACAAAATTCAACACCCATTTATGATAAAAACCCTGCAGAAAGTAGGCATAGAGGGAACTTTCCTCAACATAATAAAGGCCATATATGAGAAACCCACAGCCAGCATTGTCCTCAATGGTGAAAAACTGAAACCATTTCCACTAAGATCAGGAACAAGACAAGGTTGCCCACTCTCACCACTCTTATTCAACATAGTTTTGGAAGTTTTAGCCACAGCAATCAGAGAAGAAAAGGAAATAAATGGAATCCAAATCAGAAAAGAAGAAGTAAAGCTGTCACTGTTTGCAGATGACATGATACTATACATAGAGAATCCTAAAGATGCTACCAGAAAACTACTAGAGCTAATCAATGAATTTGGTAAAGTAGCAGGATACAAAATTAATGCACAGAAATCTCAGGCATTCCTATATACTAATGATGAAAAATTTTAAAGTTAAATCAAGGAAACACTCCCATTTACCATTGCAACAAAAAGAATAAAATATCTAGGAATAAACCTACCTAAGGAGACAAAAGACCTGTATGCAGAAAATTATAAGACACTGATGAAAGAAATTAAAGTTGATACAAATAGATGGAGAGATGTACCATGTTCTTGGATTGGAAGAATCAACATTGTGAAAATGACTCTACTACCCAAAGCAATCTACAGATTCAATGCAATCCCTATCAAACTACCACTGGCATTTTTCACAGAACTAGAACAAAAAATTTCACAATTTGTATGGAAACACAAAAGACCCCGAATAGCCAAAGCAATCTTGAGAAAGAAAAATGGAGCTGGAGGAATCAGGCTCCCTGACCTCACACTATACTACAAAGCTACAGTAATCAAGACAGTATGGTACTGGCACAAAAACAGAAAGATAGATCAATGGAACAGGATAGAAAGCCCAGAGATAAACCCATGCACATATGGTCACCTTATCTTTGATAAAGGAGGCAGGAATGTACAGTGGAGAAAGGACAGTCTCTTCAATAATTGGTGCTGGGAAAACTGGATAGGGACATGTAAAAGTATGAGATTAGATCGCTCCCTAACACCATACACAAAAATAAGCTCAAAATGGATTAAAGACCTAAATGTAAGGCCAGACACTATCAAACTCTTAGAGGAAAACATAGGCAGAACACTCTATGACAGAAATCACAGCAAGATCCTTTTTGACACACCTCCTAGAGAAATGGAAATAAAGACAAAAATAAACACATCAGACCTAATGAAACTTAAAAGCTTTTGCACAGCAAAGGAAACCATAAACAAGACCAAAAGACAACCCTCAGAATGGGAGAAAATATTTGTAAATGAAGCAACTGACAAAGGATTAATCTCTAAAATTTATAAGCAGCTCATGCAGCTCAATAACAAAAAAACAAACAACCCAATCCAAAAATGGGCAGAAGACCTAAATAGACATTTCTCCACAGAAGATATACAGACTGCCAACAAACACATGAAAGGATGCTCAACATGTTTAATCATTAGAGAAATGCAAATCAAAACTACAATGAGATATCATCTCACACCAGTCAGAATGGCCATCATCAAAAAATCTAGAAACAATAAATGCTGGAGAGGGTGTAGAAAAAAGGGAACACTCTTGCACTGCTGGTGGGAATGTGAATTGGTACAGCCACTATGGAGAACGGTATGGAGGTTCCTTTAAAAACTACAAATAGAACTACCATATGATCCAGCAATCCCACTACTGGGCATATACCCTGAGAAACCATAATTCAAAAAGAGACATGTACCAAAATGTTCATAGCAGCCCTTTTTACAATAGCCCGGAGATGGAAACAACCTAAGTGTCCATCATCGGATGAATGGGTAAAGAAGATGTGGCACATATATACAATGGAATATTATTCAGCCATAAACAGAAACGAAATTGAGCTATTTGTAATGAGGTGGATGGACCTAGAGTCTGTCATACAGAGTGACGTAAGTCAGAAAAAGAAAGACAAATACTGTATGCTGACACATATATATGGAATTTAAGAAAAAAAATGTCCTGAAGAACATAGGGGTAAGACAGGAATAAAGACACAGACCTACTAGAGAATGGACTTGAGGATATGGGGAGGGGGAAGGGTAGGCTGTGACAAAGCAAAAGAGTGGCATGGACATATATACACTACCAAACGTAAGGTTTGGACCAAGAGCTAGCTAGTGGGAAGCAGCCGCATAGCACAGGGAGATCAGCTCGGTGCTTTGTGACCGCCTGGAGGGGTGGGATAGTGATGGCGGGAGGGAGACGCAAAAGGGAGGGGATATGGGAACATATATATGTGTATAACTGATTAAGTTTGTTAATTAAAATATTTAAAAAAAATAAAAATAAATTTGTTATAAAGCAAAAAAAAAAAAAACTAAAGAAGCTATATATAAATAAATGAAGTATGAAACAATGTCTCAACAAATAGAAAAATCAATAAGTAGGTCAAAATTATAAAAAAGAACCAAATAGAAATTCTCAACTTAAAAAGCACAGTAACAAATGAAAAATTCGCTAGAGGAGCTAAATTGAACATTTGAGCTGGCAGAAGAAATAATGAGTGATCTTGAAGATGGGTCAGTTGAGATTTTCTAGTTTAAGAAAGAAAAAGAAAAAATATGAACTTGTGAGATATGATCAAGCATAACAACATATATATATATATATATATATATACATACTGGGAAAACCAAAAGGAGAAGGGAGAGTGAAAGGGGCAGAAAGAATATTTTAGTACAAAAAGGAGAAGGGAGAGTGAATGGGGCAGGAAGAATATTTGAAGGAATAATTGTTGAAAATTTCCAAGGTTGCCTCAACAAAACTGAATCCTTACATGTGTTCAGAAAATGAAGTTTCCAGTGTATTGGACCAAGAGCTAGCTGTCCATCGAAATTCTAAAAGTACTTAGACATAACACATAATGTTCCTCCAGATTTTCTTCAGACTGATCTCTTCTATTGATAATATGAATAATAAGAATACATTTTTATTTGAAGTTATGGCACAAGTATTCATGCAGGTGTTTAATAAGGAATAATTGTTACTAAGTTTATTTGTCATAATATCAGATGTGACACCAATCTCATTAAACAAGCTTTGTTGGATAAGAGAGATACAAAGAGAAGAAGACATTTTAAAGCTAAGGAAACTCAAAATAATTGATCTCTGGAGCATTATGTGACTGGCAGTAAATGAGTTCTAAGTACAAGGAGAACTAGTATTAATGTGTTGTTTCTCCTCAGCCTTGAGGGTTTGGAGAAAAAACAGGCATCCATATAAGTACAACCTGTCTTATATTACTTCTACTGTCTATTTAGAGCCTTAATATTCTGTCCCCAAAAGACCCAGATAGAAAAATTGATCCATTACTCCAACTTTGTCTTTGCCGGGGGTAGCTTTTCTTGGGATAAGTTTGCTGCACCACACTCTAGATATCTCAGAGTCAACTAGGTATATATAGCACCTATCAAGATAATCTAAATGCATTTTACGTGTTTGTCTCTCCCATTAGACAGTGAAATTTTCATTCATTGCTCCATCCTTGGGAGTGTGGAATATAGAAGTCATGTCATAAATATTTTATTCATAAACTAATAAATGAATGAATGCATGGAATACAACTGCTTTAGCCTAGTAAGAAGGTGATAGGAGAAGGAGATTCCTCCACTCTTAACTTAAAGGAGGTCAATTTTAGTGTCAAATAGTGTCAATCTGGCAGGAAAGAGTTATCATTATTTACTAAGTACTGAGATATTCTCCTTTGCTAATGATGTATATTAAATTTAAAAAATCACAGAGGGAACTTCCTGGTGGTCCAGTGGTTAAGAGTTCACCTTCCAATGCAAGGGGTGCGGGTTTGATCCCTGGTTGGGGAGCTAAGATCCTACATGTCTCAGGGCCAAAAAACCAAAACATAAAACAGAAGCAATATTGTAACAAATTCAATAAACATTTAAAAAATGGTCCACATCAAAAAAGTCTTTAAAAAAAATCACAGAGAATATACAGATAACAAAGCTCAAGGATTAACAGTGCTAGAACATACCTTATGCTCAACACGTGTCTGGTAGTTAACTGGCAAGATAGGTTTAAGGCAGAAATAACTAGTGTGTTTGCTTTAATAACTTGGATTTCTTTAATGACTGAATCATACTTTCCCATTTCCTTCAGTCTTCATCTAAATAACAGGTAAGATGCTCAAACATACTAAGCAAAAAAACGACTTGTTATGTAACACAATGCCTACACAGAAAATTTTTCTATTTTTATTAAAAAAGGATTGAGGAAGATCTTAGGAAGGCAAAACATAATGGCTGAAGCTCAAAGAAGAATAAACTTGTATCTATATTGAATGTTTTTAAAATAAGAAAACTAACCTTTGGCAATTATCTTTTGTAAAAACCTATACTTTAAAAGAATAAATATACTTAATCCAGAGAAAAATAATAATAAAATAAAATTCCTCTTACCTCATATATATTGAACTGTGATTGCCCTCTAGAAAGTTCCCTATAGCTTGTTGTAAATTCTCCAATGAAATCATGACTAAAATTAAGGGGAAAAATATACATAGTATTAGTTTTCATATATTTGTTAATTATGTTTTAAAACTTTAAAAACTATAGTTTAATCATGAAAAATGCTTGATATTATTATGAACATAACATGATAATTTAAAACACACTGATACATAATTTCATTGTTCTTTAATTGTTAAGTATACCCAAAATTATATTTTGTTAGTATTCAAAAAATATTTAACTTATCCCACCAATGCTAATATTTCAAAGAGGTATATTAGGTTTAATAACTCATATCTCAAAAGCATTTTATCATCTATGCTATCCAAATAATTAACTATTAATTAGGATGAAAGTTTAAGACACTCAAAGATTTATTATTATCCATATCAATAATCACAAATATAATAAACAAAATCTTCAAACTTTTCTATGACCAGGATGTAATAGGACACTAGTTTTAAAAGGGACACTATTTTTTTTTTTTTTTTTTTTTTTGCGGTACACAGGCCTGTCACTGTTGTGGCCTCTCCCGCTGCGGAGCACAGGCTCTGGACGCGCAGGCCCAGTGGCCATGGCTCAAGGGCCCAGCCGCTCCATGGCACGCGGGATCCTCCCAGACCGGGGCACGAACCCGTGTCCCCTGCATCGGCAGGCGGACTCTCAACCACTGCGCCACCAGGGAAGCCCCAAAGGGACACTATTTTTAAACATTAACATAGAGAATATTCACCAAGCCTTATACTAATAATTTTAAAATATATTGTTAATACAAAACATGGTTATTCTAAACTTCTTTACCTTAAAGCAATCATCACTGCCTTCTCAGAAACAGAACTTCTACAGGTGCCTTCTCAGTTTAGGTGTGGAAGGGTAAGGATTGAGAAAGCATATGTTAGTTCTCACTATAAAATCCTTACTAATGTGATTACTGAGGCTGGCTTATGCAACTGTAAAACAGATGTTATGCATTCACCGGTTTAGAAGGGACGTGTATTCTACTACTCTGCACTAATTTAATGGTCAACACTAGGTTGAACACACACTGCTGAGAAATAAACATATAATGCTGGTATTTGGTGCAGTGGTGAAATGTAATGCATCAGAGGAAGAAGATCAAGACTGTAGGAGCTGAAGTAGTATAACAAACATAGGGGGTGTTGTCACTGTTATTTGTATCATAAGAGTTTAAGCTTGGCCCATTTGCTTGCAAATGTGAGGTGTTTATTACCATAAAAATGGATATTTTCCCCAAACTCCAGGCAGGTTTATGCTTAACTGTGATTCACTAAAATCCATAAACCTTCCATAGACCTGATGACCAGTAACAAGCAACAAGCAAATTGTGGCTAGGCAACGAAACTACTGATTGCTAAAGCTGGGATTTCAAAGGAAAATTTGCTGCCATTAATTTAAGTAGCGTTTTTGTAACAAAAAAATTTTTTTTTTAATTAAGATAAAACTCAGATATCCAGCCTCCCAGTTCTCCCTTATCTTAAAGATCTTGTGCTTTTATGACAATAGTCTATACAAGGCATTCTTCTTTACCCCAGTATCACCTTTTTTAGATTTAACTTTCCAAAGCAGATCTACACACATGAAAATGATAAAAGGAAAGAGCATTGAAGACTGTAACCAAATATATTTGCATTTTTGCATTTGTGAATCCAAACCTCCAGTATTCACTCTTTCGATTTACACAGGGAAAATTACAAAACAGTACTTTTGTGCTACATATTTCTTATAAATAAAATAATTCTCTTTGACTTTTAGAAGTGCAAGCTTATAACTGTGATATCTTTCACAGAAATCTTGAAAATTCTGAGTTATGGAAATTCTGCTTAGAACCTATCCTCTTCCATTGCTATGTGTGTTTTATATAACTTAAGTAATTGTCACCGAGAAAATGTTCTATTAAAGCACTTTAAACACAACACTTTGATATTGGTAAGTGTGGACAAGCCTTGTATAACCAGAGTTCACCACACTTGTGGTAGGAATCTAATATTGAAGCCTTAGAAAATGGCTGGATCATTTACTCCCTCATGGTAGTTTTCTGACTGTGTAAATTCTACACCTGTTTGGTTCATTATTTAAATTCAATGTTTAGGCCTCCTGCCACTCAATACTAATCAAGAACTTGGGTGAGAGAAGCAATAGTTACTGGTTTCCATTACTCAGTTGAGATCAATCATGCAATTATTCAATCACATCTCAAGAACATGTAATACATCCATCTGGATAAAGCCCGTCCAACAGAGTGGCAAATCTGGACTCAAGTGCAATGGTCAGGTTTCCTCAACTGCACACTGACATGCCATGCTGAAGTCATGGTGAAGCTTTCTAAGAAGCAGTTTTTGAATATCTAGATCTGTTTTGTTCTTGTTAAATTTGTTACCCTGCAGAGTTGAGTGATTAACAAAGGGGTACAATTCTCTTTGGTCTCAGTGCTAGGAATCTGTGCTGCTCACTTGTGTTTCCTATTCTGAAAAGACCCTGTTTATCATGAAACGGAGATTTTTGCCTCTGAAGTCGGTTGTTAAAAGAGCTTAAGCCAAATTTGTGGCACATCTCTAGCACGATATGTTTTCATGATGTGCTAGGAATCCTCAGCAACCTTTTCAGATATCTTACTCTTATTTTCCCTTTGCTTCAATTTCCTCACACAGTTTGGTTCACTATGTCTTATTATAAGCTTCCTTGGATCTTTTCAGAATAAGACAGAACATAAATAAAGAATGAATAAAATACTTGTTCCCCCTTCTGAATCTTGTTCAAGATGATTATTTTGCATAAAACACTTAATTTGCATGTCATACAAATGCAATGCCATCTTTGTGCTGTAGAGGAGAAAATGTATTGAGTCACAAATTACATTTCATGCTCCAAGACAAGATTTCTGTGACATACAGAAAACACATCATTGAATCTATTTAGATACAGAGAAATTGATGATCAAGAAGTGATGATTTGTCAAAAGGTCATAAACATAAGTGGCAATAGCAATGAAAGAGCCAAGCCTAGACATAAGGTGCTTTGTCTCATGAATACATCTGAAGAATCTGGGTGGATAAGTGAATAATTCTCAGATCTCTTGAAATGCATGGGAATTTTTAGTTTCCTTTGTCAACTGCTGTCCTTCAAATACTATATATTAAATCATAGGTAAGTACTTTAAAGTAAGTATTGAAGGAGGTTTTCACTGATTTATTCTTATAATTATCTTTTTCCCCATCATCAACCATTACTAGATTCTACTGAGATTAAAAGAAAGAAAAGTAATTTAATATTTTTTTCTGTTCACAACTGTCAATACTGTAATTTGAAACAATTCTTACTATACAGAGAAATATGATGAAAAGTACTTTGATAATAAATTACAATCAACAATTTCCTTGAGATTCAATAATACTGCTTTGCTATTTCCTGTTAATTTAATTGTAACTAAAATAATTCTTCTATGTTATAAGTCTCAAGCTCTCTGACTGCATTTACAAAATAAAGTTTACTGCAGGGTGGTTGATCTGATTTGTGTCCATTTACATCTCTAATTTTTTTCCAAAAAATTTTTTAATTGATATATGTTATTTAAAATCTGAGGAAATAAACCAATATTGAGAGCAAATTGATTAATATCATAGGTAGTAACTTGGCTCTAAAATGCCTTGTTTGAGTAAAGTGATTAAATTTTTGAATAAAATCTGTATATTATAATCATTTCTATGCTCTATTAATAGTGGAAAATGGGTATTATGTACATTCATATTTCTATCTGAAACATGTAGGACAGTCCCTATTTAACAAAGTGTCCATCTTCCCCTACTTTTGGCATCTTGTTTCACTTATCTTTTACTCTACTGCTTCGCTATTATCTCCTCTAAGAAATCTTTCCTGCTTTCTGCTCTTCCCCTTTGTTTAAAAAAAAACCCCAATCCTCTCTATCATCATACTTCCTATATTGTATAAGAGCTGTTGTTTATATATCTCCCCTCTTAGCTTTTATAACATACTTGAAGTTAAGAAAGATGATAATTTCATCTCAGTATTCTCAGCATCTACTTCAGTGCCTGGTAACCAATGGGAATTTTTGAATGTTGCAAATATACTCAAGTTAATGTCACGGTCATGCTGTAATCTTCCCTTGCCAGTAATATTAACAATTTTGCCTCTCATGAATTTTATTTAGTCCAAAAGAATGGCACAACATATTAGCAAATGGCAAAACATATTAGCCATTGTTACTCTATTTCTTTGAAACAACTCTGAGGGTAATGCTGATAACTGTTATTTTCCCATAGAAATGCACCCACATAATCACACCAAAGACATAGAAAAAAGAGAGGAGAATATTGCCTTTGCTTGGCGTTTCCAGTGATCTTCCTGAAGATCAACCTGCTTTGGGCAGAATAGATGACGCTTATTTTCCTCTCAGTCATTAAACTAATTTTTGCACATAGATACAAATGACAAATACACACTGAGTCCATCTCATCCCTCTCTCTATCATCATGTTGTCTTGAGTAAATCAGTCACTTTGGGGTCTTTATGTCTTCACCTAAAAATTGGAGGCAATGTCTATTTACTGTTTTGAAAATAATCCTAGATAATTCATTTGAATTCTTTCTGTGAAAGGTGTTTAATTCCTTATAAAAACATTACTAAAATACATTTTTCTGATTAGTAAGTAATATGACTCTAGACACTTATATGTATAGTTTTAAAGAAGCTTTCATAAAAATAACCCTTTGAAGATATAACAGGTTGATGAATTGCTATTTGGGTGTTACACATATACATGTGTCTTGTACTGGTCTTATGTAAGAATGTTTAATTCATTAAGCATACCTCTCTTTTGGAGTGTGACATGTTTCAGGTGTGCATTAACGAATGTCTCAAATGAGGATTTGTAAACAAACTGTAGATTAAAGAAAATTTCCCTAATTGGGATACTGAAAAGGTTTCAGCACAAAAATTGGCAGGATCTTTCTTATTTGAAGCCAAGCTATTAATTCCATAATTACAAGTAAAATGTACCATGGGACTTGTGATTTCCCATGATCACCACAAAAAGTCTTTATAAGTCCAGATAACAATAGCCTATCAGCTGTCCCTGATTTTGCTTTTTTTTTTTTTCCTTCTAGTCAAAGCTTTTGACTTTGACCCAACTTTTCAGCATTTAGGAATTTTTTATTAATGAGATGACACTAGCCTTCACTGATTCTTAAAATTTCAAAAAAATCAAGTATTTTTTTTACTTCTAACTTTCTCAAATCCAGACAGAGAATTTAGTTTCCTTTAAAAAGTCAGAAATATGGCTTTAACTATTCCTCAGTTATGAGTTGGTCTATATTTAAATCTACAGAACTATCATGATTCTTAATTAATTGCCCCAGTAAACACAGATTATCAGCACATTCTGACAAAAGTAATTTTTTTCTTTGTAATGTCCTGGTTTGTTTTTACTGGTAGAAATTATTATATATAAGATATATATGAATGTATTCAATGTAGAAGTTTTCATTTATCTCCAGTTTTGTTGAAATTTTAAGTAATTTCAAAAGGTTTACGTTTACTTTGCTCCTTCTGTAGATTACAACAACACTTCTGAGCCTCCAAGAAGGAAACAGATATCACCCTCAAATATTAACAATTCCCAGGAGAAAATGGCTAATTTTATCAGTCTTATTAAAACCTGCTCCTTGATCCATTTCTAATACAGGCAGAGATTTTAAAAGATATAAATACCATATATATATATAATAAGTCTTCATTTCCTTTTGGGTGTAAATATATATAAAATTTTATATAATCATATATAATGTTACGTCTACATAATCATACATTATAGTGAGTTTATATTTCACCTATTATTACTTAATATTTTGCTTATTAACTTTATTTTCACTTATTTCTTTATCTACACAAAGAGTTAGACAAATCACATTTTCTAAGATAAAGACAATATTTTTGATGTGGTTTAGATATAGCAAATGATATATGCCATAATAAAGAAACTGTTATTTATGATGAGTTATCAGATTGAAACCAAAATTGTATGCCTAAATACTCCAATTTAAAAAAAATACACGCTGTATACGTATTTTTAAAGTGTATTTTATATTATATACATTACTTTCAATGTTAGATTATTTAAACTGCATGTATATCTATACTGTAAATTTTAACTACACATAAAGTCTAACTTTTGAAAGAGAATTACCTTCAATTTTTTTCTATTGCCTCTAATAAGCTTAATGCACCAAAATATTGTCAAGCAAAAACTCCTCATTCAAATTCCATTTTACCTAATCAAATAAAAAGTGTGTCATATCTAAAGCCAAAAATTCTTAATGCAAAATAACTTTTACCTAGCAACAGTTTTACAAATGCAATTTAATTCATTATAAGGCAGGATGGAGTTTCTTTAGCTCTACAGGGCCTCTGGATATTTTTCTACGATAATATGAATTAGGAAGTTAACTGAGATAACATCTGAAGTAAAAATCTTCTCTAATTTTATGGAGTTTTATTTTTAATTTTATTTATTTATTTATTTTAAAATGTATTATTAATTTATTTATTTATTTTTGGTTGGGTTGGGTCTGTTGCTGTGTGCAGGTTTTCTCTAGTTGCAGCGAGTGGATGCTACTCTTCGTTGCAGGGCGTGGGCTTCTCATTGTGGTGGCTTCTCTTGTTGCAGAGCATGGGCTCTAGGCGCGTGGGCTTCAGTAGTTGCACCACGCAGGCTCAGTAGTTGTGGTGCACAGGCTTAGTTGCTCCACAACATGTGGGATCTTCCCAGACCAGGGTTCGAACCCGTGTCCCCTGCATTGGCAGGCAGATTGTTTACAACTGTGCCACCAGGGAAGTCCCCAATTTTGTGGATTTTTAAATACTTATGTTATGCATGTCACATATTTTCTCTGTAATTTCAAAGTGATTGAATTCTAATCTTTAGCTTGAGCGTTAATCTCTGGAAAGAAATGTCTGTGTGATTCAGTATCCCGTTTCTAAAATATACACTATCAGTTAGTGAATGTTATTTTTTTCAGACTAACGAGAATTAATAAAAATAATCAGTATTACTATAATAAGCAAAGCAAAACAAAATAAATGAAACAGAAGCAGTATTAACATAAAATAATAATAAATTTGATATTGGCCAAAGGATCAAAGTTTTAAAAAATGGGATTCCATGCTTTTGTAGCTTCTTAGTCTTTCTTTGTCATTGGTTTATGACCAAATAAATGCAATTCAAAGTAATCACTTTCTCTCCAGCATAATACAGTAAGTCCCCTACATATGAACCTTCAAGTTGCAAACTTTCAAAGATGCAAACGTGCATGAAATTGAAGCTTGCCCTCCATCTCCTATTGCTGAAGATCCCTCAGCTCTATCATCTCCCAACTCCTCTCCCTCCTCCACTCAGTAACTCTTCTTGCCTGTTCACTTGATGCCAGCCCCTGTATGCCAGCTGTTGTACTGTACTACTGTATTTTTCAAGTTACTGTACTGTAAGATTAAAAATGTTTTATTTCTTTGTGTTTGTTCTTTTTGTATTATTTGTGTGAAAAGTATTATAAACCTATTACAGTATAGTACTAGATAGCCGATTGTGTTAGTTGGGTACCTAGGCTAAATTTGTTGGACTTACTAACAAATTGCACTTACGAATGGGCTCTTGGAATGGAACTCATTTGTACTTAGGAAACTTACTGTAACATTTATTCAAGACTAAAAAAAAAAAAAAAAAAGAAAAGCACACAAACACCAGTCATAAGAAGATAGGCTCAATTCATAGTTTAAAAACTGTTATTTTAGCTATGTATCATATGCTTTTATAAATTGTTTGTTAACACACTGGTATATTTCTTGGCTAGTGCTCATAAATTAGTACTTAATTTATGTATTACTTTTTTCACTCAAACTTGCCTGAGTTCATAGATAAATCTATTTGCTCATCCATCTAGATTTACTATAATATTGCTAGCTTTGTTTATTCTCTGTAAGCATTGACTACTACTGTAATGTCTTTAAGAGATAATTATATCATCTTAACTTGTCTTCCTTTCTCACAATGTTTAAGACTGGAACACAGGGATTCTATGATTTCTCTAACCAAGGTTCGTACTGATAGGAAAGTGCCAGTGAAAAAACCTGACAGGAATAATACACACACACACAACACAATTCCCAGCCTGAAAGAGCAAAAGCTGGCAAGTTGCACACTACAGTCCACTGCTACCTATGGTTAAGGTCTTTTCAGTGGCAAACAATCCCTTCTTTGCCTCTGGCATACCTTTTCTATTCTATGTGTAGGGACACTTTTTCCTACAGTGGTGCCAGAGTTGCCAACAAACATCATAAGTGTTCTAGCTCTGTTGCCATCCTTACTTGTGGAAGGATGTTCCCTCTGGCCACCAGTCTCCATACTGTCCATTACCTTCCTGACAGACTGAGGTACTCCAAAAGAGACAAGAGAGATCAACTGCAAATGGTAAGTCACAAAGATGAGGAAATTAAAGTAAATTTGCTATTGAAGTTCTTTCAAACCTATGGGGAAAAATGCATTTTGGAGAGCTTTCTCTGATCAGTGTCAAGGTTTCAGATTTAACAGGCATACAAGCTAAAAAAAAAGTGTGTTTATGCAGTAGAAAAATATGAATTATTGCTGTTGTAGTTTCTAATTAATATATATAGATAATTCAAGTCTGAAAGCAGTCATCCAAATTGCCTAGAATATTTATCTCAAATAAAACCAAGTAATTCACAAAATTTTATTTTGTGCTGTGTAGATCAGGCATTGGTAGTAAAAAAATGTACATGTTATAAATTTAAAAAATGATCATCTCACTTTGGTGAAATTTCACATTTAAAGCTGACAGAATTTACTGTAATCCTTGGCATAGATCTCATGTGGCAGCTCAGAACTTGCAGATTTGAAAGAGTTTCAGCTACAGGGAGTTGTGTGCTTATTTTTATATTAATATACTTCACATTAATATAAAGATAATAACTACTTATCACCATTCAAGATTTATAAGGTCTTTTTGAGTACCTATATAACTATTCTTTCCACTTCTCTAAATGAATATTATTTTCTTATACTACTTATGGAGAAACACATTTTTTAGGTACTTTGGGTGGCTCTAATAATTCTTTATGTTTTTGAGCAGTGTAATCTTTATGACAATTGGTTTAACAGTGTAAATATCTTCAAAGTATTAGGATATGGAAATAAGATAATATACCTCATAAAAGTGTTTTTTTTGTTAGAAGCTTGAATAAATTAATATATTTTTAACTATATGAGACACCAGAAGACTGTGAAGCAAAATTTCAGAATACCTGAGTTTTCGAGAGATACAGATCTAAGACATTAATCAACATTAAAAGTACTGAGTGAGTACTTTTAGATGGATAATCCCTATTTGTAGAAGCTCTTCTTCTTTAATACTAAGCATAGTACGAAACTTGTGCTTAAAACCCAACCTAAAAATCTGTGAATTTTCTAGTGGAAATCAAAGAACTATCCATGCAACTCAATAAAAATAATGTTTTCCTGTTGGTTCTACCTTTGGGTTCTACTGATTCTGGTTAAGTCATTAGGCTTCTTAGTAAAAGTTTTCACCCCTCAAAATCATAAAATATACTTTCTCATCCACTTCACAAGAAAAGTTTAATTGATTAACTTGAGTTGTTCTGAACAGAACATCAGAAATATGTTTTGGGTTCTTGGAAGAAATGTACTATATTAGAAAATGGCCATAAATGCATAATCTCAATATATGTTAAAATTAATTTGAGAGGTTACAATATAAATTTACAATACATACATTCCATTGGCTTGCTTGTTTAAACTATGCTCTCTATATACAAATATATTAGCATGTAATATAAAGTGCATATATGCTCAACTCTTTTTACATATTAAATATCTTATTCTATACAGTTAGTAAAATAACAATAAAGAACTATTTAGAGAGCAATGGTTTCAAATGGGCATTGTGAATGTGTGAAGATTTAAATATAAGAATATTTTTATATACATCTAAATAAATATTCCAATTTTGAATTCACTTTAAACATAAACCATAGGGAAAACTGCACATCAAAAATTCTTCTCTAGTTTGTATGTTTATTCGGTTCTACCAGTAAAGTCACAAATTAAGGCCAAAAAATATGAGTTAACAAGTATTGTATCTCTATTCCAGGGTTGTAATCATAGAATAATTCTAGTAAATCAAGCAACTTAAGTAGCATGATCATTAAATATACATATATTTTCATATGTTGATACAATTTTATTTCAAGTGTGTATCAATCTCAAGATTTAGAAGATTTGTTTCTGAAAAAGATTGCAAATAATTCTGCAACACCCCTTAGTGTTGCATATATGATTGTAATTAATACATGCCATATATATAATTAACCTGAAATTCGAAAGTTAATAATCCAGATTACTTTGACTTCCTTAGAAACATTACATAATACATATTATATATAGGAGAAATTGAGATACCAAATTTAGTTCTTTTTAAGGACCTTATTTACTACTCACAATATAGTTACTGAGTACTCCCTCAAACTGAATCTTAATGCTAAACAATTACATTTAATCTGTTTAAATATACACACAGAATAAATGAGAAAAATGCAAGAGAATGGCTTATTCTCAGATATTCCTTGATCGTGTCAAATTGAGTGCAATGCCAAAGATGGAAATTTTATGTGGGGCTAGCATAATATTAAAATGTTGCTAATTTTTAGTAACATAAATCTTAATGTGGGCTATAATACATGGCTTAAACTATAATGCAGAAATGATTCAAGACATTATAAAACGTACATACAAAAGAAAGTTGTGCCTTCCATTTCTAATGAAGTGGATAATTGAAGCAATTACTTAGATAATATAAATACACTATTATCTGTATACTTTAAATAAAACCTATTTTTCAGTTTTTGTTTTCCCATCTTCAACTTGCATGTATAGGCACAAATTAGAAATTATGAGTACCAAAACTATGCACCCAAGCAGGTTGGAACTAAGAATATCATAACTGTATATCAGAGTTTAAATATCAAAAACAGAGTAGAAATGCTTGATGTAGGAGAGCAGTGAATCAAACTTCAGGACATTAAGTATCTTTTAGGTACCTCAGCTCAGTCATTTGGTTAAAAACTTTTTAAAATAAATAAATAACACCAAGTTCTCAAATATATCTGAACATTTACCAAAGCTAAGTTTTCACTGGTAGTGACAATGTTCTGTGTCTTAGTTTTCCTTCAGATCAATACAATTTGCCTTTTAAGTGTGATTTGACTATAACATGTATAAATGGCTAAAATATTATTTTTGTCTTGTTTTAATTCTTTCAGGTAATGTCTGCTATAGTTACCATCAAATGCTAAAAGGAAGAACCTGTGCTTCAAAGGAAAGATTCTGGACTTCTGAATATCCTGTTCCATTTTTCCTACACTAAGATGATGGGAGATAAAAGCAGCACTTAGAAAGGCAGTTATGTCACACAGTAGTTTGCTTTGAAAGCTATGACTACCTAGTAGTCATATAAAACAGACAAGTCATTTCCACATTCTGAACCTTAATTTTCATATCTAAAAAAGAAAAAGAACAATAATAATATTCCTTTGGGGGATTTATTTTTATAATTGAGAGGGAATATGTATAATTGCTTAGACTATCAAATTAAAATTAAAACTCTTATAAATAATCATCATGTAATTGAATTATCAAACTATTCTGTAAGAGAAATTTATACAACAAAAAGACCACACCACAATACTCTTTCTTTCCCATTCATATTCTCTCTTCTTTATCTCTTTTATCTCTTTTTCTGACTAGCCAATTTCAATGGAATATTAAAATTATTACAAAATAAATGTATTCGGCAAGTTCATGTGTGTAGTGAACTTCTCAGTTGTCAAATTTTAAAAACTGTTTTTTACAGGATTTACTTATTGCTAAATTTAGTTTCATGTGTATTTGAAACACTAATAGGTGACTGAGAAACATAAAGCTACACAACACATGTTAACACAAAATCTCAAATTGTCTTCGTGTTGAGAATCAGAGAAAACAGTGGGTGACCATTACATACCAATAATCATCCTATTGTATAAAGGATAAGTATCATTACTAACAAAAAGTCTTCATACTCACAACCAGAAGTTTCATTTAACTGTAGGACTTTTATGGCCAGCTCTGCAGAATTTTCTCCCAAAACTCTCATGAAGCAATTACATATACTTAAATTGTTCCAAATAAATTTTTAAAGTAGAATGTTTTCCAATTTATACCTTTAATTTATATTCCAACATCTCTCAGATTCCCTAGTCTCATAGTTCTAATAGCCTGATACACATCTCCACTGTGATATATAATTTTGAAAACAGGAATTAGGGGTGGGAAAGATAAAAGGATATACTGTAAATGGAAAAACCTTTAGCAGCTCATTCTTGGGAGAGGTAAAGAGAAACTGGGTAAAACCCAGCCAGGACTTGGATATATCTGAATCTGTTAGGAAGAGAGAGCTGAGCCATGTGTAAGAAAGCACAACAGAAATAGGTTGATGTCATCTGAAATGTTTTCATTCTTCTGGCATTAGATCATCAGGAGAGTTTTAGTATTATCTGATTGAGACTATAAAATAGGTTTACATTTGGAGTATCATCAAGACCAAGCAAAAGGTAATATTAGAATTTTAAATTCACCAAGTCCAAAATCAAGTCCATTTCATCCATAAACATGGTTTAATTGTATTGATCTGTTCCAAATCTCAAAAAGAAAAAAAACAAAACAACAACAAAAAAAACAGTGTCACCATTGGAGGTTTTTTATTATCCTATTCCAGGATGATTTTCTAAAATGGTTCTCAACCCAAATGTGCATCAGCATGACCTGGGGAGTTTTTTCAAAAACAAACCTTTAGACTGCACCCCAAGCCTTCTGAAGTAGAATCTGCAAAGATCCTATTTTGAGAAAAGCTCTCTAGAGGATTCTCATGCAAGTCTTCAGTTGAGACCACTGCTGTAAATGGTCCACAATGTTTCTGGCAAAAAGAAAATTTCAATATATTTTGATCCTGATTACAGAAAAAGATCAAGGTTTTCTAGAGAACGGAGATGTCACTTAAGGTCATCACAGAGATGTGGAAAATATTCTTCAGGGTAAGCAAAGGTAAAACACTTTGAATATGGATCAAAAATATTTGTGGATGTAGATGGTAAAGTTACCTGAAGCCACGACTATATAAATCAATGCAATATTTTATCCAGTAAACTGGAGGTCAAAAATGATTGTCATGAATTAGTAAAAGAGGTAATGCTTTTTTTGCCTTTTCTTCCTTGGAAACCTCAACACATTTCTCATGCATACTATAATATAAATAAGCTGTATTTTTTCACACTAATTTTTTACAAAATTGCAAACTGGAAGATAGGTCAAAGTATACCATGAAATAACAAAAATGATGAAAACAATGCTGAGCTGCTTCAGAGTTGAATGACTGAATATCTTATGTACACAAATGTCAGTCTCTCAAAATACTGTTGAAAACTCTGCTTTCTTTCATCAGGAGACTGTTCCTTGGCCAAAAGCCTCAATAAAGAAATTATTCTTCAATGTTTGGAATATAACAGAAACATAAAGCTTTTTATTTTAAGGACAAACACTGAGGATCCTTAGAGATCCTAAGATTCAGAGGAACTTAAAATGATCAGCAGTAAAACAGGTGTTACCTTATGTTTTATGGGGAAAAAGTGCTATTAAAAGTTTCCTCTTTGTTACTGCTCAACTTTAAAATAAGATCTAGAGTCCTATGTAGGGAAAATACAGATTGACTTTAAATATGATTTTGATGTTTTTGTCACTAGAACTGGTAAAATGAGCATACAAATTATATTAATTAAATGAGTAAGAAAAAATTTAATATATATTTTCTATAAAGATGAATTTGAAATTTGGAACAAATGAATGATCTGGGAGCCAGTTTAACTTCTGCCAGCTCACTCACACTTAATTAAGCATCTATATTTGGAATATAGAATTCCACTCATCTGCTCTTCCCAAGCTGATCTGAAGCAACCAGATTTTTCTGGATTTAATTGAAAGAAAATAATAGATTCAAGCTCACTAAAAAAAGACACCACATTTTGTATTAACAGCTAATCAAACTACTATTACCAATATTTGTATTTATTGCCAAAGATAGACTCCTTTGTTACGTATCCTCCATTGTGTATCTGTCCAGAGGTAAAATCTCTGCTTGTTGACTTAATCATCTATCTCTCAAGCCCAGAGATAAAAAGGTATGAATTGGATTAGGAATATCTAGTCACGCTGTAGAAGTGGCGAGTTGGTATGTCAAATTGATTTATTTATAATGTTGGTATTTCTATACATCTGGTTGACATATTTTCTTAAGAGCTCATGGTAAAATTCTTGAGGATAAGGTAACGCATAAAAAAGTAAATAAAAGGGTATTTAATCACACTATCCATAGATAAACTTGCTAATGGTTAGTATATATTTTCTATTTACATATTTTAACATATTCCAGATACAATGTATAAAGCTGCACTGTCCAATAAGGGAGACATTAGTGAAATGTAGCCATTGATTACTTGAAAACGTGGCTACCAATATGCTGAAGTAGCCTACTAGTAGACTGGCACCAGCCTTGGGCACCCTGGGCCTTGCAGGCAGCTGCCTCAAACTCAGCCCTGCCCCTAGTGGGCAGACAGGAGCCCTCCACTGCAATGACCCTCCCCCTGCCAGGGTCCTGCAATTAGACACTCTGGGACTTGCCTCTCCAATCAGTGGGCCCAAACCTGCCTGGGTTTGAACTGAGCATCCCCAGGTCCATCAGCCAGTGGACCAGGACATCCACCAACCACCAGCAGCTAGCACCAAACCTGAGAACTCCCAGGCCACACAGCCAACAGCATTGGAACACAACTGCACCCACCAGCAGGCCACCAGTCATGACACAAGGCAGGGTCTGGCAGCCAAACAGGGCAAAAGTCAGCCACGTTCACCAGCATCCCACAGTAGCTGGCATTGACACAAGGGAAGGGCCTACACTGCCCATACAGGGGGCTCCACTAGAGTGATACATCTGGTGACCAGAAGGAAGTATGCTGCTGGGCTCAATAGGATGTCTCCAACATAAAGCCACTCCTCCAAGACTGAGAAACATAAGCAACCTACCTAAACATAGAAATAAACATAGAGAATTAGACAAAATGAAGAGACAGAAGAATATATTCCAAATGAAGGAATAAGATAAAACCTCGGAAAAAGAAATAAATGAACTGGAAATAAAGAATATTACCAAGGAGAGTTCAAGGTAATGATCATAAAGATGTTCAACAAATTTGGGAGAAGAATGTATGAACACAGTGAGAAAGTTATAAAGAACTGGAAAATATAAAGAAAAACCAAACAAAGCTGAAGAATATAATAACTGAAATTTTAAAATCACTAGAAGGGCTTGGTTGAGGAAAATGGTGGAAGAGTAAGACTTGGAGATCACCTTTCTCCCCACAGATACATGAGAAATACATCTAGACGTGGAACTGCTCCTATAGAACACCCACTGAATGCTGGCAGAAGACCTCAGACCTCCCAAAAGGCAAGAGACTCCCCACGTACCTGGGTAGGGAAAAGAACAAAGAGAAAACAGAGAGAAAAGAATAGGGAAGGGACTTGCACCAGTGGGAGGGTGCTCTGAAGGAGGAAAGGTTTCCACACACTAGGAAGCCCCTTCACGGGCAGAGACTGCGCATAGCGGAGGGGGGAAACATCGGAGACGTGGAGGAGAGTGCAGCAACAGGGGTGTGGAGGGCAAGAGATTCCTGCACAGAGGATCAGTGCCGACCAGCAATCACCAGCCTGTGAGGCTTGTCTGCTCACCCGCCGGGACGGGTGAGGGCTGGGAACTGAGGCTCGGGCTTTGATCCTATCGCAGGGAGAGGACTGGCGGCATGAACACACCCTGAAGGGGTTAGTGCGCCATGGCTAGCCGGGAGGGAGTCTGGGAAAAAGCCCGGACCTGCCGAAGAGGCAAGAGACTTTTTCTTCCCTCTTTGTTTCCTCGTTTGCAAAGACAGGGGAATAAAAGCGCTGCTTAAAGGAGATCCAGAAACGGCGCAAGCCGAGGCTATCAGAGCAGACCCCAGAGAAGGGCGTGAGGTGCTAAGGCTGCTGCTGCCACCACCAAGAAGGCTGTGTGCGAGCACAGGTCATTATCCACACCTGCCCTGCTGGGAGCCTGTGCAGCCCGCCACTGCCAGGGTCCCGGGATCCAGGGACAATTTCCCTGGGAGAACGCATGGTGTGCCTCAGGGTGGTGCAATGCCACAATGGCCTCTGCCGTCGCAGGCTCGCCCTACATCCATACCCCTCCCTCCCCCTGGACTGAGTGAGCCAGAGCCCCCGAATCAGCTGCTCCTTTAACTTCATCCAGGCTGAGCAAAGAACACGCGCCCTCAGGGGACCTACATGCAGAGCGGGTCCAAATCCAAAGCTGAGACCCTGGAGCTGTGCAAACAAGCAAGAGAAAGGGAAATCCCTCACAGCAGCCTCAGGAGCAGCGGATTAAATCTCCACAAACAACTTGATGTACCCTGCATCTGTGAAATACCTGCATAGACAACGAATCATCCCAAATTGAGCAGGTGGACTTTGAGAGCAGGATATATTATTATTTCCCCTTTTCCTCTTTTTGTGAGTGTGTATGTGTATGCTTCTGTGTGAGATTTTGTCTGTATAGATTTGTTTTCACCATTTGTCCTAGGGTTCTTGCCCTACTTTTTTTTTTCTTTTTACTTAAAAAAAATTTGTTTTCTTAATTTTTTTTTTTTTTTGTGGTACATGGGCCTCTCACTGTTGTGGCCTCTCCCGTTGGGGAGCACAGGCTCCAGACCTGCAGGCTCAGTGGCCATGGCTCACGGGACTAGCCACTCCACAGCATGTAGGACCTTCCCAAACCGGGGCAAGAACCTGTGTCCCCTGCATTGGCAGGCAGACTCTCAACCACTGTGCCACAAAGGAAGTCCAATTATTTTTTATTTTAATAACTTTATTTTATTTTATTTTATCCTCTTTCTTTATTTCTTTCTACTTTTTCTCCCTTTTATTCTGAGCCGTGTGGATGAAAGGCTCTAGATGTTCCAGCCAGGAGTCAGTGCTGTGCCTCTGAGGTGAGAGAGCCAATTTCAGGACACTGGTCCACAAGAGACCTCCCAACTCCATGTAATATCAAATGGCAAAAATCTCCCAGTGATCTCCATCTCAACATCAAGACCCAGCTTCACTGAAAGACCAGTAAGCTACAGTGCTGGACACCCTATGCCAACAACTAGCAAGACAGGAACAGAACCCCACCCATTAGCAGAGAGGCTGCCTAAAGTCATAATAAGGCGACAGACACCCCAAAACACACCACCAGACGTGGACCTGCCCACCAGAAAGACAAGATCCAGACTTATCCAACAGACCACAGGCACTAGTCCCTTCCACCAGGAATCCTAAACAACCCACTGAACCAACTTTAGTCACTGGGGACAGACAGCAAATAAACGGGAACTATGAACCTGCAACCTATAAAAAGTAGACCCCAATCACAGAAAGATAAGCAAAATGAGAAGATAGAAAAAAAAAAAACAGCGGATGAAGGAGCAAGGTAAAAACCCACCAGACCTAACAAATGAAGAGGAAATAGGCAGTATAGCTGAAAAAGTATTCAGAAAAATGATAGTAAGATGACCCAAAATCTTGGAAATAGAATAGAGAAAATGCAAGAAACATTTAACAAGGACCTAGAAGAAATAAAGAGGAAAGAAGCAATGAGGAACAACACAATAAATGAAATTAAATCTACTCTAGAAGGGATCAATAGGAGATTAACTGAGGCAGAAGAATGGATAAATGACATGGAAGATAAAATAGTGGAAATAACTACTGCAGAGCAGAATAAATAAAAAGAATGAAAAGAACTGAGGACAGTGTCAGAGACCTCTGGGACAACACTAAATTCAAATTATAAGGGTCCCAGAAGAAGAACAGAAAAAGAAAGGGGCTGAGAAAATGTCTGAAGAGATTATAGTTGAAAACTTCCCTAATATGGGAAAGGAAATAGTTAATAAAGTCCAGGAAGCACAGAGAGTCCCATACAGGATAAATGCAAGGAGAAACATGACAAGACACATATTAATCAAACTCAAAAATTAAACACAAAGAAAATATATTAAAAGCAGCAAGGGGAAAACAACAAGCAACACACAAGGGAAACCCCATAAGGTTAACAGCTGATCTTTCAGCAGAAACTCTGCAAGCCACAAGGGAGTGGCAGGACATATTTAAAGTGATAAAGGAGAAAAACCAACAACCAAGATTACTCTAACCAGCAAGGATCTCATTCAGACTTGATGGAGAAAATAAAACTTTTACAGACAAGCAGAATCTGAAAGAGTTCAGCAGCACCAAACCAGCTTTACAACAAATGCTAAAGGAACATCCCTAGGTAAGAAACACAAGAGAATGAAAAGACCTACAATAACAAACCCAAAACAATTAACAAAATGGGAATAGGAACATACATATTGATAATTACCTTAAATGTAAATGGATCAAATGCTCCCACCAAAAGACACAGACTGGCTGAATGGATACAAAAACAAGACCCACATATATGCTGTCTACAAGAGACCCACTTCAGACTTAGGGACACATACAGACTGAAAGTGAGGGGATGGAAAAAGATTTCCATTCAAATGGAAACCAAAAGAAAGCTGGAGTAGAATTCTCATATCAGACAAAATAGACATTAAAATAAAGACTATTAGAAGAGACAAAGAAGGACACTACATAATGATCAAGGGATCGATCCAAGAAGAAGATACAACGATTGTTAATATTTATGCACACAACACAGAAGCACCTCAATACATAAGGCAAATACTAACAGCCATAAAAGGAGAAATTGACAGTAACACATTCATAGTAGGGCACCTAACACCCCACCTTCACCAATGGACAGATGATCCAAAATGAAAATAAATAAGGAAACACAAGCTTTAAATGATGCATTAAAGAAGATGGACTTAATTGATATTTATAGGACGTTCCATCCAAAAACAACAGAATACACATTTCTCTCAAGTGCTCATGGAACATTCTCCAGGATAGAGCATATCATGAGTCACAAATCAAGCCTTGGTAACTTTAAGAAAACTGAAATTGTATCAAGTATCTTTTCCTGCTACAATGCTATGAGACTAGATATCAATTACAGGAAAAGATCTGTAAAAAATACAAACACATGGAGTCTAAACAGTACACTACTTAATAACCAAGTGATCACTGAAGAAATCAAAGAGGAAATGGAAAAATACCTAGAAACAAATGACTGTGGAGACACGATGAAAAAAACCTATGTGATGCAGCCAAAGCGGTTCTAAGAGGGAAGTTTATAGCAATACAATCCTACATTAAGAAACAGGAAACATTTCAAATAAACAACCTGAACTTGCACCTAAATCAATTAGTGAAAGAAGAACAAAAAACCCCAAAGATAGCAGAAGGAAAGAAATCATAAAGATCGGATCAGAAACAAATGAAAAAGAAATGAAGGAAATGATAGCAAAGATCAATAAAACTAAAAGCCGGTTATTTGAGAAGATAAAAAAAATCAATAAACCACTAGCCAGACTCATCAAGAAAAAAAGGGAGAAGACTCAAATCAATAGAATCAGAAATGAAAAAGGAGAAGTAACAATTGACACTGCAGAAATACAAAAGATCATGAGAGATTACTACAAGCAAGTGCATGCCAATAAAACGGACAACCTGGAAGAAATGGACAAATTCTTAGAAATGCACAAACTGCCAAGACTGAACCAGGAAGAAATAGAAAATATGAATAGACCAATCACAAGCACTGAAATTGAAACTGTGATAAAACATCTTCCAACAAACAAAAGCACAGGACCAGATGGCTTCACAGGCGAATTCTATCAAACATTTAGAGAAGAGCTAACACCTATCCTTCTCAAACTCTTCCAAAATATAGCAGAGGGAGGAACACTCCCAAACTCATTCTACGAGGCCACCATCACCCTGATAACAGAACCGGACAAAGATGTCACAAAGAAAGAAAACTACAGGCCAATATCATTGATGAAAATAGATGCAAAAATTCTCAACATAATACTTGCAAACAGAATCCAACAGCACATTAAAAGGGTCATACACCATGATCAATTGGGGTTTATTCCAGGAATGTAAGGATTCTTCAATATATGCAAATCAATCAATGTGATACACCATATTAACAAAACTAAGGAGAAAAACCATATGATCATCTCAATAGATGCAGAGAAAGCTTTCGACAAAATTCAACACCCATTTATGATAAAAACCCTGCAGAGGGAACTTTCCTCAACATAATAAAGTCCATATATGACAAACCCACAGCCAACATCATCCTCAATGGTGAAAAACTGAAACCATTTCCACTAAGATCAGGAACAAGACACTCTCACCACTCTTATTCAACATAGTATTGGAAGTTTTAGCCACAGTAATCAGAGAAGAAAAGGAAATAAAAGGAATCCAGATCAGAAAAGAAGAAGTAAAGCTGTCACTGTTTGCAGATGGCATGATACTATACATAGAGAATCCTAAAGATGCTACCAGAAAACTACTAGAGCTAATCAATGAATTTGGTAAAGTAGAAGGATACAAAATTAATGCACAGAAATCACTGGCAGTCCTATACACTAATGATGAAAAATCTGAAAGTGAAATTTTAAAAAAACACTCCCATTTACCACTGCAAAAAAAAAAAAGAATAAAATATCTAGGAATAAACCTACCAAAGGGGACCAAAGATCTGTATGCAGAAAATTATAAGACACTGATGAAAGAAAATAAAGATGATACAAATACCATATTCTTGGATTGGAAGAATCAACATTGTGAAAATGACTCTACTACCCAAAGCAATCTACAGATTCAATGCAATCCCTATCAAACTACCACTGGCAGTTTACACAGAAGTAGAAAAAAATTTTTCACAATTTTTATGGAAACAGAAAATACCCTGAATAGCAAAAGCAATCTTGAGAACGAAAAATGCAGCTGGAGGAATCAGGCTCCCTGACTTCAGACTATACTACAAAGCTACAGTAATCAGGAGAGTATGGTACTGGCACAAAAACAGAAATATAGATCAATGGAACTGGATAGAAAGCCCAGAGATAACTCCATGCACATATGGTTACCTTATCTTTGATAAAGGAAGCAAGCATATACAGTGGAGAAAGACAGCTTCTTCAATAAGTGGTGCTGGGAAAAGTGGACAGGTACATGTAAAAGTATGAGATTAGAACACTCCATAAGACCATACAAAAAAATAAGCTCAAAATGGATTAAAGACCTAAATGTAAGGCCAGAACTATCAAACTCTTAGAGGAAAACTTAGGCAGAACACACTATATCATAAATCAGAGCAAGATCCATTTTGACCCACCTCCTAGAGAAATGGAAATAAAAACAAAAATAAACTAATGGGACCTAATTAAACTTAAAGACTTTTGCACAGCAAAGGAAACCATAAACAATATGAAAACACAACCCTCAGAATGGGGGAAAATATTTGCAAATGAAGCAACTGACAAAGGATTAATTTACAAAATTTACAAGCATCTCATGCAGCTCAATAACAAAAAAACAAACAATCCTATCCAAAAATGAGCAGAAGACCTAAATAGACATTTCTCCAATGAATTTATACAGATTGCCAACAAACACATGAAAGAATGCTCAACATCATTAATCATTAGAGAAATGCAAAGCAAAATTAAATGAGATATTATCTCACACCGGTCAGAATGGTCATCATCAAAAAAACTAGAAATGGGCTTCCCTGGTGGCGCAGTGGTTGAGAATCCACCTGCCGATGCAGGGGACGTGGGTTTGTGCCCTGGTCCGGGAGGATCCCACATGCTGCGGAGTGGCTGGGCTCGTGAGCCATGGCCGCTGAGCCTGCGCATCTGGAGCCTGTGCTCCACAGTGGGAGAGGTCACAGCAGTGAGAGGCCCGCGTAGCACACACACAAAAAAAATCTAGAAACAATAAATGCTGGAGAAGGTGTGGAGGAAAGGGAATACTCTTGCACTGCTGATGGGAATGTAAATTGATACAGTCACTATGGAGAACAGTATGGAGTTTCCTTAAAAATAGTACAAATAGAACTACCATACGACCCAACAATCCCACTACTGGGAATATACCATGAGAAAACCATAATTCAAAAAGAGTCATGTACCAAAATGTGCATTGTGCTCTATTTACAATAGCCAGGAGATGGAAGCAACCTAAGTGTCCATCCTCGGATGAATGCATAAAGAAGATGTGGCACATATGTACAATGGAATATTACTCAGCCATATAAAGAAACGAAATTGAGTTATTTGTAGTGAGGTGGATGGACCTAGAGTCAGTCATACAAAGTGAAGTAAGTCAGAAAGAGAAAAACAAATGCCGTATGTTAACACATATATTTGCAATTTAAGAGAAAGAAAAAAAGGTCATGAAGAACCTAGGGGCAAGACGGGAATAAAGACACAGACCTACTAGAGAATGCAGTTGAGAATATGGGGAGGGGGAAGGGTACGCTGTGACAAAGTGAGAGAGTGGCATGGATATATATACAGTGGCAAATGTGAAATAAATAGCTCGTGGGAAGCAGCCGCATAGCACAGGGAGATCAGCTTGGTGCTTTTTGACCACCCAGAGGGGTGGGATAGGGAGGGTGGGAGGGAGACGCAAGAGGGAAGAGAAAGGGAACATGTGTGTATGTATAACTGATTCACTTTATTATAAAGTAGAAACTAACACATCATTGTAAAGCAATTATACTCCAATAAAAAAAATCAGTAGAAGGATTCAGTGGTACATTAGATGGTAAATAGGAAAAAATCAGGAAACTAGAAGACAGAATAGTGAAAATCATCCAAGGTGAAAAGAAACAAAGAAAAGAAAATGATTTTTAAAAAATGAGGACGAGGGGTGCGGAGAAGATGGCGGAAGAGTAAGACGCAGAGATCACCTTCCTCCCCACAGATACACCAGAAATTCATCTACACGTGGAACAACTCCTACAGAACACCTACTGTACGCTGGCAGAAGACCTCAGACCCCCAAAAAGGCAAGAAACTCCCCACATACCTGGGTAGGGCAAAAGAAAAAAGAAAAAACAGAGACAAAAGGATAGGGACGGGACCTGAACCAGTGGGAGGGAGCCGTGAAGGAGGAAAGGTTTCCACACACTAGGAAGCCCCTTTACGGGTGGAGACTGTGGGTGGCAGAGGGGGAAAGCTTCAGAGTAGTGGAGGAGAGCACAGCAACAGGAGAGCAGAGGGCAAAGTGGAGAGATTCCCATACAGAGGATCGGTGCCGACCCACACTCACCAGCCCAAGAGGCTTGTCTGCTCGGCTGCCGGGGTGGGCAGGGCTGGGAGCTGAGGCTCGGGTTTTGGGTTTTGGTCATAGCACAGGGAAAGGACTGTGGTTGGTGGCATGAACACAGCCTGAAGGGGTTAGTGCACCATGGCTAGCCTGGACAGAGTCTGGGGAAAAGTCTGGACCTGCCAAAGAGGCAAGAGACTTTTTCTTCCCTCTTTGTTTCCTGGTGTGCAAGGAGAGGGGATTAAGAGCGCTGCTTAAAGGAGCTCCAGAGGTGGACCCAAGAGATGGGCGTGGGACACTGGGGCTGCTGCTGCCACTGCCAAGAGGCCTGTGGGCAAGTGCTGGTCACTGTCCACGCCCCCTTTCCAGGGAGCCTGTGCAGACTGCAACTGCCGGGGTCCTGGGATCCAGGGACGGCTTCCCCAGGAGAGTGCACAGTGCGCCTCGGCCTGGTGCAACGTCACGCCAGCCACTGCCGCGGCAGGCTCGACACGCACTCCGTACCCCTCTCTCCCCCCCCGCCTGAGTGTGCCAGAGTCCCCGAAGAAGCTGCTCCTTTAACTCCGTCCTGCCTGAGCGAAGAACAGACGCCCTCAGGCGACCTATACACAGAGGCGGGGCCAAATCCAAAGCTGAGACCCGGGAGCTGTGAGAATAAAGAAGAGAAAGGGAAATCTCTCCCAGCAGTCTCATAAGCAGTGGATTAAAGCTCCACAATCAACTTGATGTACCCTGCATGTGTGGAATTTATGAATAGACAACGAATCATCCCAAATTGAGGAGGTGGACATTGAGAACAAGATTTATGATTTTTTCCCCTTTTCTTCTTTTTGTGAATGTGTATGTGTATGCTTCTGTGTCAGATTTTGTCTGTATAGCTTTGCTTCCACCATTTGCCCCAGGGGTCTATCCATCCCATTTTAGAAAAAAAAATTTTTCTTTAATAATTATTTTTTTATTTTAAAAATGCTATTATCTTTTATCATAATTTAATCTATTTTACTTTATCTTCTCTCTTTCTCTTTTTCCTACCTTCACTCCTTCCTCCTTCCCTCCCTCCATCCCTCCTTCCTTCCTTTCTTTCTTTCTTTCTTTCTTACTTCCTTCTTTCTTTCTTCTACTACTAATTCTATCCTTCTACTTTTTCTCCCTTTTATTCTGAGCCAGGTGGATGACAGGCTCTTGGTGCTGCAGCCAGGAGTCAGTGCTGTGCCTCTGAGGTGGGAGAGCCAAATTCAGGACACTGTTCCACAAGAAACCTCCCAGTTCCACATAATATCAAATGGTGAAAATCTCCCAGAGATCTCCATCTCAGCAACAGCACCCAGCTTCACTCGATGACCAGCAAGCAACAGTGCTGGAACTCCTATGCCAAGCAACTAGCAAGACAGGAACACAACCCCACCCATTAGCAGAGAGGCTGACTTAAAATATAATAAGGCCACAGACACCCAAAAACACATGACCAACATGGACCTGTCCCCTAGAAAGACAAGATCAAGCCTCATCCACCAGAACACAGGCACAAGTCCCCTCCAACAGGAAGCCTACACAACCCACTGAAACAATCTCAGCCTCTGGGGACAGTCACTAAAAACAACGGGAACTATGAACCTGCAGCCTGCAAAAAGGAGAACCCAAACACAGTGAGATAAGCAAAACAAGAAGACAGAAAAACACACAGGAGTTGAAGAGCAAGATAAAACCCTACCAGACCTAACAAATGAAGAGGAAATAGGCAGTCTACCTGAAAAAGAATTCAGAATAATGATAGTAAAGATGATCCAAAATCTTGGAAATAGAATAGACAAAATGGAACAAACAGTTAACAAGGACATAAAAGAACTAAAGATGAAACAAGCAACAATTAGAAACACAAAAAATGAAATTAAAAATACTCTAGATGGGGTCAATAGCAGAATAACTGAGGCAGAAGAACGCATAAGTGAGGTGGAAGATGAAATAGTGGAAAAAACTGCTGCAGAGCAGAATAAAGAAAAAAGAATGAAAAGAACTGAGGACAGTGTCAGAGACCACTGGGACAACATTAAACACACCAACATTCGAATTATAGGGGTTCCAGAAGAAGAAGAGAAAAAGAAAGGTACTGAGAAAATATTTGAAGAGATTACAGTTGAAAACTTCTCTAATATGGGAAAAGAAATACTTAATCAAGTCAAGGAGGCACGGAGAATCCCATACAGAATAAATCCAAGGAGAAATACGCCAAGACACATATTAATCAAACTGTCAAAAATTAAACACAAAGAAATCATATTAAAAGCAGCAAGGGAAAAACAACAAATAACACACAAGGGAATCCCCATCAGGATAACAGCTGATCTCTCAGCAGAAACTCTACAAGCCAGAAGGGAGTGGCAGGACATAATTAAAGTGATGAAGGAGAAAAACCTGCAAGCAAGATTACTCTACCCAGCAAGGATCTCATTCAGATTTGATGGAGAAATTAAAACCTTTACAGACAAGCAAAAGCTGAGAGAGTTCAGCACCACCAAACCAACTTTACAATAAATGCTAAAGGAACTTCTCTAGGCAAGAAACACAACAGAAGGAAAAGACTTACAATAACGAACCCAACACAATTAAGAAAATGGGAATAGGAACATACATATTGATAATTACCTTAAATGTAAATAGACTCAATGCTCCCACCAAAAGACACAGATTGGCTGAATGGATACAAAAACAGGACCCATATATATGCTGTCTACAAGAGACCCACTTCAGATCTAGAGACACATACAGACTGAAAGCAAGGAGATGGAAAAAGATATTCCATGCAAATGGAAACCAAAAGAAAGCTGGAGTAGCAATTCTCATATCAGAAAAAATAGACTTTAAAATAAAGACTATTAGAAGAGACAAAGAAGGACACTACATAATGATCAAGGGATCGATCCAAGAAGAAGATATAACAATTGTAAATATTTATGCACCCAACATAGGAGCACCTCAATACATAAGGCAAATACTAACAGCCATAAAAGGAGAAATTGACAGTAACATAATCATAGTAGGGGACTTTAACACCCCACTTTCACCAATGGACAGATCATCCAAAATGAAAATAAATAAGGAAACACAAGCTTTAAATGATGCATTAAAGGAGATGGACTTAATTGATATTTATAGGACGTTCCATCCAAAAACAACAGAATACACATTTTTCTCAAGTGCTCATGGAACATTCTCCAGGATAGATCATATCTTGGGTCACAAATCAAGCCTTGGTAAATTTAAGAAAATTGAAATTGTATCAAGTATCTTTTCTGATCACAATGCTATGAGACTAGATATCAATTACAGGAAAAGAGTTGTAAAAAATACAAACACATGGAGGCTAAACAACACACTACTTAATAACGAATTGATCACTGAAGAAATCAAAAAGGAAATTAAAATATACCTAGAAACAAATGACAATGGAGACACGACGACCCAAAACCTATGGGATGCAGCAAAAGCAGTTCTAAGAGGGAAGTTTATAGCAATACAATCCCACCTTAAGAAACAGGAAACATCTCGAATAAACAACCTAACCTTGCACCTAAAGCAATTAGAGAAAGAAGAACAAAAACATCCCAAAGTTAGCAGAAGGAAAGAAATCATAAAAATCAGATCAGAAATAAATGAAAAAGAAATGAAGGAAACGATAGCAAAGATCAATAAAACTAAAAGCTGGTTCTTTGAGAAGATAAACAAAATTGATAAACCATTAGCCAGACTCAACAAGAAAAAAAAGAAGACTCAAATCAATAGAATTAGAAATGAAAAAGGAGAAGTAACAAATGATGCTGCAGAAATACAAAAGATCATGAGAGATTACTACAAGCAACTCTATGCCAATAAACTGGATAACCTGGAAGAAATGGACAAATTCTTAGAAATGCACAACCTACCAAGATTGAATCAGGAAGAAATAGAAAATATGAACAGACCAATCACAAGCACTGAAATTGAAACCATGATAAAAAATCTTCCAACAAACAAAAGCCAAGGACCAGATGGCTTCACAGGTGAATTCTATCAAGCATTCAGAAAACAGCTAACATCTATCCTTCTCAAACTTTTCCAAAATATAGCAGAGGGAGGAACACTCCCAAACTCATACTACGAGGCCACCATCACCTTGATACCAAAACCAGACAAGGATGTCACAAAGAAAGAAAACTACAGCCCAATATCACTGAACATAGATGCAAAAATCCTCAACAAAATACTAGCAAACAGAATACAACAGCACATTAAAAGGATCATACACCATGATCAAGTGGGGTTTATTCCAGGAATGCAAGGATTCTTCAATATACGCAAATCAATCAACATGATACACCATATTAACAAATTGAAGGAGAAAAACCATATGATCATCTCAATAGATGCAGAGAAAGATTTCGACAAAATTCAACACCCATTTTTGATAAAAACCCTGCAGAAAATAGGCATAGAGGGAACTTTCCTCAACATAATAAAGGCCATATATGACAAACCCACAGCCAGCATCGTCCTCAATGGTGAAAAACTGAAACCATTTCCACTAAGATCAGGAACAAGACAAGGTTGCCCACTCTCACCACTCTTATTCAACATAGTTTTGGAAGTTTTAGCCACAGCAATCAGAGAAGAAATGGAAATAAAGGAATCCAAATCACAAAAGAAGAAGTAAAGCTGTCACTGTTTGCAGATGACATGATACTATACATAGAGAATCCTAAAGATGCTACCAGAAAACTACTAGAGCTAATCAATGAATTTGGTAAAGTAGCAGGATACAAAACTAATGCACAGAAATTTCAGGCATTCCTATATACTAAGGATGAAAAATCTGAAAGTGAAATCAATGAAACATTCCCATTTACCATTGCAACAAAAAGAATAAAATATCTAGGAATAAACCTACCTAAGGAGACAAAAGAACTGTATGCAGAAAATTATAAGACACTGATGAAAGAAATTAAAGATGATAGATGGAGAGATGTACCATGTTCTTGGATATGAAGAATCAACATTGGGAAAATGACTCTACTACCCAAAGCAATCTACAGATTCAATGCAATCCCTATCAAACTACCACTGACATTTTTCACAGAACTAGAACAAAACATTTCACAATTTGTATGGAAACACAAAAGACCCCAAATAGCCAAAGCAATCTTGAGAACGAAAAATGGAGCTGGAGGAATCAGGCTCCCTGACTTCACACTATACTACAAAGCTACAGTAATCAAGACAGTGTGGTACTGGCACAAAAACAGAAAGATAGATCAATGGAACAGGATAGAAAGCCCAGAGTTAAACCCACGGACATATGGTCACCTTATCTTTGATAAAGGAGGCAGGAATATAGAGTGGAGAAAGGACAGTCTCTTCAATAAGTGGTGCTGGGAAAACTGGACAGGGACATGTAAAAGTATGAGATTAGATCACTCCCTAACACCATACACAAAACTAAGCTCAAAATGGACTAAAGACCTAAATATCAAACTCTTAGAGGTAAACATAGGCAGAACACTCTATGATATAAATCAGAGGAAGATCCTTTTTGACCCACCTCCTGGAGTAATGGAAATAAAGACAAAAACAAACAAATGGGACCTAATGAAACTTAAAAGCTTTTGCACAGCAAAGGACACCATAAACAAGACCAAAAGACAACTCTCAGAATGGGAGAAAATATTTGTAAATGAAGCAACTGACAAAGGATTAATCTCCAAAATTTATAAGCAGCACATGCAGCTCAATAACAAAAAAACAAACAACCCAATCCAAAAATGGGCAGAAGACCTAAAGAGACATTCTCCAAAGAAGATATACAGACTGCCAACAAACACATGAAAGGATGCTCAACATCGTTACTCATTAGAGAAATGCAAATCAAAACTACAATGAGATATCATCTCACACCAGTCAGAATGGCCATGATCAAAAAATCTAAAATAATAAATGCTGGAGAGGGTGTGGAAAAAAGGGAACACTCTTGCACTGCTGGTGGGAATGTGAATTGGTACAGCCACTATGGAGAACAGTATGGAGGTTCCTTAAAAAACTACAAATAGAACTACCATATGACCCAGCAATCCCACTACTGGGCATATACCCTGAGAAACCGTAATTCAAAAAGAGTCATGTACCAAAATGTTTATAGCAGCCCTATTTACAATAGCCCGGAGATGGAAACAACCTAAGTGTCCATCATCGGATGAATGGATAAAGAAGATATGGCACATATATATATAATGGAATATTACTCAGCCATAAAAAGAAACGAAATTGAGCTATTTGTAATGAGGTGGATGGACCTAGAGTCTGTCATACAGAGTGAAGTAAGTCAGAAAGAGAAAGACAAATACTGTATGCTGACACATATATATGGAATATAAGAAAAAAATGTCCTCAAGAACATAGGGGTGAGACAGGAATAAAGACACAGATCTACTAGAGAATGGACTTGAGGATATGGGGAGGGGGAAGGGTAGGCTGTGACAAAGCAAAAGAGTGGCATGGACATATATACACTACCAATCTTAAGGTAGATAGCTAGTGGGAAGCAGCCGCATAGCACAGGGAGATCAGCTCGGTGCTTTGTGACCGCCTGGATGGGTGGGATAGGGAGGGCGGGAGGGAGATGCAAAAGGGAGGGGATATGGGAATATATGTATATGTATAACTGATTAAATTTGTTAAATAAAAATAAATAAATAAATAAAGACTATTAGAAGAGACAAAGAAGGACAGTATATAATGATCAAGAGATCGACCCTAAAAGAAGATATAAGAATTGTAAATATTTATGCACCCAATATAGAAGCACATCAATAAATATTGCAAATACTAACAGCCATAAAAGGGGAAATCAACAGTAACACACTCATGGTAGGGGACTTCAACACCCCACTTTCACCAATGGACAGATCATCCAAAATGAAAATAAATAAGGAAACGCAAGCTTTAAATGATACATTAAACAAGATGGGCTTAATTGATATTTATAGGTCATTCCATCCAAAAACAACAGAATACACATTTTTCTCAAGTGCTCATGGAACATTCTCCAGGATAGATCATATCTTGGGTCACAAATCAAGCCTTGGTAAATTTAAGAAAATTGAAATTGTATCAAGTATCTTTTTGGACCACAATGCTATGAGACTTGATATCAATTAGAGGAAAAGATCTGTAAAAAATACAAACACATGGAGGCTAAACAATACATTATGTAATAATGAAGTGATAACTGAAGAAATCAAAGGGGAAATATAAAAATACCTAGAAACAAATGACAATGGAGACCCAACGATCCAAAACATATGGGATGCAGCAAAATCAGTTCTAAGGGGGAAGTTTATAGCAATACAATTCTCCCTTAAGAAACAGGAAACATCTTGAGTAAACAACCTGACCCTGTACCTAAAACAATTAGAGAAAGAAGTGCAAAAACCCCCCAAAGATAGCAGAAGGAAAGAAATCATAAAAATCAGATTACAAATAAATGAAAAAGAAATGAAGGAAACGATAGCAAAGATCAATAAAACTAAAAGCCGGTTCTTTGAGAAGATAAACAAAATTGATAAACCATTAGCCAGACTCATGAAGAAAAAAAAGAAGACTCAAGTCAATAGAATTAGAAATGGAAAAGGAGAAGTAACAACTGACACTGCAGAAATTCAAAAGATCATGAGAGATTACTACAAGCAACTCTATGCCAATAAAATGGACAACCTGGAAGATATGGACAAATTTTTAGAAATGCACAACCTGCCAAGACTGAATCAGGAAGAAATAGAAAATATGAATAGACCAATCACAAGCACTGAAATGGAAACTGTGATTAAAAATCTTCCAACAAACAAAAGTCCAGGACCAGGTGGCTTCATAGAAGAATTCTATCAAATATTTAGAGAAGAGTTAACACCTATCCTTCTCAAAATCTTCCAAAATATAGCAGAGGGAGGAAAACTCCCAAACTCATTCTACGAGGCCACCATCACCTTGATACCAAAACCAGACAAGGATGTCACAAAGAAAGAAAACTACAGGGCAATATCACTGATGAACATAGAGGCAAAAATCCTTAACAAAATAGTAGCAAACAGAATCCAACAGCACATTAAAAGGATCATACACCACGATCAAGTGGGGTTTATTCCAGGAATGCAAGGATTCTTCAATATACACAAATCAATAAACGTGATACACCATATTAACAAATTGAAGGAGAAAAACCATATGATCATCTCAATAGATGCAGAGAAAGCTTTCGACAAAATTCAACACCCATTTATGATAAAAACCCTGCAGAAAGTCGGCATAGAGGGAACTTTCCTCAACAAAATAAAGGCCATATATGACAAACCCACAGCCAACATCATCCTGAATGGTGATAAACTGAAACCATTTCCACTAAGATCAGGAACAAGACAAGGTTGCCCACTCTCACCATTCTTATTCAACATAGTTTTGGAAGTTTTAGCCACAACAATCATGAAGAAAAGGAAATAAAAGAAATCCAATTTGGAAAAGAAGAAATAAAGCTGTCACTTTTGAAGATAACATGATACTATACATAGAGAATCCTAAAGATGCTACCAGAAAAACTATTAGAGCTAATCAATGATTTTGGTAAAGATGCACAGAGAATCCTAAAGACGCTACCAGAAAAACTATTAGAGCTAATCAATGATTTTGGTAAAGTTGCAGGATACAAAATCAATACACAGAAATCTCTGGCATTCCTGTACACTAATGATGAAAAATTTGAAAGTGAAATCAAGAAAACACTCCCATTTACCATCGCAACAAAAAGAATAAAATATCTAGGAATAAACCTACCTAAGGAGACAAAAGACCTGTATGCAGAAAATTATAAGACACTGATGAAAGAAAATAAAGATGATACAAATAGATGGAGAGATATACCATGTTCCTGGATTGGAAGAATCAATATTGTGAAAATGACTCTACTACCCAAAGCAATCTACAAATTCAATGCAATCCCTATCAAACTACCACTGGCATTTTTCACAGAACTAGAACGAAAAATTTCAAAATTTGTTTGGAAAAACAAAAGACCCCGAATAGCCAAAGCAATCTTGAGAACGAAAAACAGAGTTGGAGGAATCACGCTCCCTGACTTCAGACTATACTACAAAGCTACAGTAATCGAGACAGTATGGTACTGGCACAAAAACAGAAAGATGGATCAATGGAACAGGATAGAAAGCCCAGAGATAAACTCACGCACATATGGTCACCTTATCTTTGATAAAGGAGGCAGGAATGTACAGTGCAGAAAGGACAGCCTCTTCAATATTGGTGCTGGGAAAACTGGACAGCTACATGTAAAATATGAGATTAGACCACTCCCTAACACCATACACAAAACTAAGCTTAAAATGGATTAAAGGCCTAAATGTAAGGCCAGAAACTATCAAACTCTTAGAGGAAAACATTGGCAGAACACTCTATGACATAAATCACAGCAAGATCCTTTTGGACCCACCTCCTAGAGAAATGGAAATAAAAACAAAAATAAACAAATGGGACCTAATGAAACTTCAAAGTTTTTGCACAGCAAAGGAAACCATAAACAAGACCAAAAGACAACCCTCAGAATGGAAGAAATTATTTGCAAATGAAGCAACTGACAAAGGATTAATCTCCAAAATTTATAAGCAGCTCGTGCAGCTCAATAGCAAAAAACCAGACAATCCAATCCAAAAATGGGCAGAAGACCTAAATAGACATTTCTTCAAAGAAGATATACAAACTGCCAACAAACACATGAAAGAATGCTCAACATCATTAATCATTAGAGAAATGCAAATCAAAACTACAATGAGATATCATCTCACACCAGCAGAATTGCAATCAAGAAATCTAGAAACAATAAATGCTGGAGAGGGTGTGGAGAAAAGGGAACACTCTTGCACTGCTGGTGGGAATGTGAATTGGTACAGACACTATGGAGAACAGTATGGAGGCTCCTTAAAAAACTACAAATAGAACTACCATATGACCCAGCAATCCCACTACTAGGCATATACCCTGAGGAAACCATAATTCAAAAACAGACATGTACCAAAATGTTCATTGCAGGTCTATTCACAATAGCCTGGAGATGGAAACAACCTAAGTGTCCATCATCAGATGAATGGTTAAAGAATATGTGGTACATATATACAATGGAATATTACTCAGCCATAAAAAGAAAAGAAATTGAGCTATTTGTAATGAAGGGGAAAGACCTAGAGTCTGTCATACAGAGTGAAGTAAGTCAGAAAGAGAAAGGCAAATACCGTATGCTAACACATACATATGGGATTGATGAAAAAAAAAATGTCATGAAGAACCTAGGGGTAAAATAGGAATAAAGACACAGGCCTACTTGAGAATGGACTTGGGGATATGGGGAGGGGGAAGGGTAAGCTGTGACAAAGCGAGAGAGAGGCATGGACACATATACATTACCAAACATAAGGTAGATAGATAGTGGGAAGCAGCCACGTAGTATAGAGAGATCAGCTCGGTGCTTTGTGACCGCTTGGAGGGGTGGGATAGGGAGTGTGGGAGGGAGGGAGACGCAAGAGAGAAGGGATACGGGAACAGATGTATATGTATAACTGATTCACTTTGAAAAAAAAGATACTACAAAAAAAGAAAATTACAGACCAATATCACTGATAAATATAGATGCAAAAATCCTCAACAAAATACTAGCAAACAGAATCCAACAACACATTAAAAGGATCATACAGCATGATCAATTGGGATTTATCCCAGGGATACAAGGATTCTTCAGCATACTCAAATCAATCAATGTGATACACCATATTAACAAATTGAAGAATAAAAACCATATGATCATCTCAATAGATTCAGAAAAAGCTTTCAACAAAATTCAATATCCACTTATGATAAAAATTCTCCAGAAAGTGGGCATAGAGTGAACCTACCTCAACATAGTAAAGGCCAAAAAAAAAAAAAATAGAAATATCTTGCCTTTCTATACAGTAACAGTGAACCAACAGAAAGAGGAATTAGAGGAACAGTACCATTTACCATCACATCAATAAGAATAAAATACCTAGGCATAAACCTACCTAAGGAGACAAAAGACCTGTACACCAAAAGCTATAAGATGATGATGAAAGAAATCGAAGATGACACAAACAGATGGAAATACAATGCATACTATCTTCTTGTATTGGAAGAAACAACACTGTTAAAAGGACTATACTACCCAAGTCAATCTACAGATTCAGTGCAATTCCTATCAAATTACCAATGGCACTTTTCACAGAACTAGAACAAAAAATCTTAAAATTTGTATGGAGGCACAAAAGACACTGAATAGCCAAAGCAATCTTGAGAAAGAAAAACAGAGCTGAAGGACTCAAGCTCCCTGTCGTCAATCTACACTATAAAGCTATGTTCATCAAAACACTATGGTAATGACACAAAAACAGAAATATAGATCAATGGAATAGGATAGAAAGCCCAGAAATACACTCACACATCTATGGTCTATTAATCTATGACAAAGTAGGTAAGACTATATAACAAAGAAAAGACTGTCTCTCCAATAAGTGGTGCTGGGAAAACTGGACAGCTACATGTAAAAAAATGAAAATAGGACTCTTTTAACACCATATTCAAAATAACTCAAAATGGGTTAAAGACCTAAATGTAAGACTGGTCACTATAAAACTCTTAGAGGAAATCATAGGTAGAACACTCTTTGACATAAATCACAGCAATATCTTTTTTGATCCACCTCCTAGAGTAATGAAAATAAAACCAAAAATAAACAAATGGTACCTAATTAAACTCAAAAATTTTGCATAGCAAAGGAAACCACAAACAAAATGAAAAGACAACCACAGAATGGGAAAAAATATTTGCAAACAAAGTGACCAACAAGGGATTAGTCTCCAAGTTTACAAACAGCTCATGCAGCTCAATATCAAAAAACAAACGACGCAATCAAAAATGAGCAGAAGACCTAAATAGACATTTCTCCAAAAAAGACATACATATGTCCAAGAGGCACATGAAAGTGCTCAAAATCACTAATTATTAGAGAAATGCAAATCAAACCTATAATAAGTATCACCTCACATGATTCAGAATGGCCATGATCAAAAAAATTTACAAACAATAAATGCTGGAGAGGGTATGGAGAAAAGGGAACCCTCTGGGTTCCCTGGTGGGAATGTAAATTGGTACAGCCACTATGGAGAACAGTATGGAGGTTCCTCAAAAAAATAACGACAGAGCTACCATATGATTCAGGAATCCCACTCCTGGGCATATGTCTGGAGAAAAACATGGTTTGAAAGATATGTGCACCCCAGTGTTCATCACAGCACTGTTTACCAAAGCCATGATATGGAAGCAACCCAAATGTCCATTGACAGATGAATGAATTAAGAAGATGTGGTACATATATACAATGAAATATTACTCAGCCATTCAAGAGAATGAAATAATGCCATTTGCAACAACATAAATGGACCTTGAGATGATCATACTAAGTGAAGTAAGTCCAATTGAGAAAGACAAATATCATATGATATCGCTTATATGTGGGATCTAAAAAAAAGGATAAAAGTGAACTTATTTACAAAACAGAAACACAGACTTAGAGAATGAACCTATGGTTCCTGGGGGGAAGGGTATCAGGGAGAGATAGACTGGGAGTTTGGAATTGACATGTATACACTGCTATATGTAAAATAGTTAACCAACAGGGACCTACTGTATAGCACAGGGAAATCTGTGGGATATTCTCTAATAACCTAAAAGGGAAACGAATTTGAAAAAGAATACATACATATACATGTATAACAATAGATACATGCAGTGTATATAAATCACTTTGCTGTACACCTGAAACTAACACAACATTGTTAATCTACACTACTCCAATATAAAATAAAAATTTTTAAAATGGCAAAAATTAAAGATAAGGAGAGAATCTTAAAAGCAGCAAGAGGAAAGCAACTAGTTGCATAAAAGGGAACTCCAGAAGACCATCAACTGACTTTTCAGCAGAAAGTTGGCAGACCAGGAGGGAGTGGAATGATATATATAAAGTGATAAAAGGAAGAAAATTATAACCAAGTATACTCTACCTGGCAAGGTTATCATTCAGATTTCAAGGAGAGATAAAGAGCTTTACAGGCAAGCAAAGATAAAAAGGAGTTCAGCACAACTAAAAAGTTTTTACAAAAAATGTTAAAGGAAACTTGCTAAGTGGAAAAGAAAAGACAACAACTAGAAATATGAAAATTATGAAAGGAAAATTCTCATTGATAAAGGCAAACATATGGTAAAGGTAGTTAGATAAAGCACTTATAAAATTAGTAGGAAGTTTAAAGGACAAAAGTAGTGAAATCAACTATACCCACAACAAGCATTTAAGAGACACAGAAAACAAAAAGATGTAAAGTATGATGTCAAAAATATGAAATGTGCCAGGGGGAGGAGTAAAATGAATGTGGTTGTTAGAAAGCATTTGAACTTGAGACTATCAATTTAAAAGAATCATACACACACACACACACACACACACACACACACACACATATATAAAATCACGAACAAAAAACATAATAAATATGCACACAAAAAAGAGAAAGGAATCCAAATACAATGCTAAAGACAGTCATGAAATCAGAACAAAAGAGAGCAAAAGAAAAAGGAGCAAAAAAGAAAAACAAAAACAACCAGAAAACAATTAACAAAATGGCAATAAGTACATACCTACAAATAATTACTTTAAATGTAAATGAACTAAATGCTCCCATCAAAAGATATAGAATATGTTGTTACCTCTATGCCTACTTTGTGGAGAGCTTGTATCATAAATGGAGGTTGAAGTAATCAAAAGCTTTTTTCTGCATCTATTGAGATGAGCATATGGCTTTTATTCTTCAACTTGTTAATGTGGTGTATCACATTGATTGCTTTGCTGATATTGAAAAATCCTTGCATCCCTGGGATAAATTCCATTGATCATGGTGTATGATCCTTTTTATATACTGTTGGATTTGGTTTGCTAATATTTTGTTGAGGATTTGTGCATCTATGCTCATCCCTGATATTGGCATATAGTTTTCTTTTATTGTGATCTCTTTCTTTGTCTAGTTTTGGTATCAGGGTGAAATTGGCCTCATAGATGAGTTTGGAAGCATTCTTTCCTCTGAAATATTTTGAAATAGTTTGAGAAGTACCAGTGTTAACTTTTCTCTAAATGTTTTGTAGACTTCAGCTGTAAAGTGTTCTGGTCCTGGACTTTTGTTTGTTGGGAGTTTTTTGATTACTGATCCAATTTCATACTGATCAGTGGTCTGTTCATATTCACTACTTCTTCCTGGTTTAGTGATGGGAGAAAGTAATTTCTAAGAAGTTTTCCATTTCTTCTAGGTTGTCCATTTTATTGGTATACAGTTATTTGCAGTAAATGCCATATATGGCAAACCCACAGCTAACATCATACTCAACAATGAAAAGCTGAAAGCATTTTCTCTAAGATCAGAAACAAGAGAAGGATGCCCACTCTCACCACTTTTATTCAATATAGTTTTGGAAGTCCTGGCCACAGCAACCAGATAACAAAAGGTAAAAAAAAGAATCCAAATTTCAAAGTAACAAGTAAATGTGACACTGTTTGCAGATAATATGAATATATAGAAATACACATAGATAATATAATAAATGGAAAATACTAAATACACCACCAGAAAACTGATAGAGCTCAGCAATGAATCTGGTAAAGTTGAAGGATACAAAATTAATATACAGAAATTTGTTGCATTTCTATACACTAACAATGAACTATCAGAAAGAGAAATTGAGGAACCATCTCATTTCCCATGGCATCAAAATAATAAAATACCTAGGAATAGATTTACCTAAGGAGGCAAGAGACCTGTACTTGGAAAACTATCAGGCACTGATGAAAGTTACTGAAGATGACACCAACAGATGGAAAGATTTATCACATTCATGAACTGGAAGAATTAATATTGTTTAAATGACAGTACTGCCCATGGCAATCTACAGATTCAATGCAACCCCTATCAAAGTACCCATGGTACTTTTACAGAAGTATAACAAATAATTTTAAAATTTGTGTGGAGACACAAAAGACCCTGAATAACCAAAGCAATATTGTGAAAGAAGAATAGATCTGGAGGAATCATACTCCCTGACTTCAGACTATACTACGAAGCTACAGTAATCAAAGTAGTACGGTATTGTCACAAAAACAGACACATAGATCAATAGAACATAATAGAGAGCGCAGAAGTAAACCCACACACTTATGATCAATTAATCTACAACAAAGGATGCAAGAATATACAATGGAGAAAAGACAGTATCTTCAATAAGTGATGCTGGTAAAACTGGAAAGTTACATGTAAAACAATGAGATTAGAACATTTCCTCACTCCATATACAAAATAAACCCCAAATGAAATAAAGACCTAAATGTAAGACCAGAAACCATAAATATTCTAGAAGAAAACATAGGCAGAATACTCTTTGACAAAAATCATAGCAATTATTTTTTTGGATTTGTCTCCTAAAGCAAAGGAAATAAAAGCAAAAATAAACAAACAGGACCTAGTTAGACTTAAAAAACTTCTGCACAGCAAAGAAAATCATTGACAAAATGAAAAGACAACCTTCCAAATGGGAGAAAATATTTGCTAATAGTATGACTGATTAGGGCTTAATATCCAAAATATATAAACAGCTCATACAACTCAATATCAAAAACCCCAAACAATCCAATTAAAACACGGACCAAAGAACTGAATAGACCTTTTTTCCAAAGAAGACAGACAGATGGCCAACAGGCACATGAAAAATGCTCAACATTGTTATTCTTCAGAGAAATACAAATTAAAACCACAGTGAGATACACACCTGTCAGAATTTGGTATCATCAAAAAAGAACACAAATAACAAATGTTGGCAAGGATGTGGAGAAAAATGAGCCCTTGTACACTGTTGGTGAGAATGTAAATTGGTGCTGCCATGGTGGAAAACAGTATGGAGTTTTCTCAAAAAACTAAAAATAGAACTACTATATGATCCAGCAATTCCACTCCTGGGTATATATCCTAAGGAAAAACAAAATCACTAATTTGAAAAGATACATGTGCCCCAATGTTCATAGCAGCATTATTTACAATTGTCAAGATATAGAAGCAACCTAAGTGTTCATCAACAGATTAATGGATAAAGAAAATGTGGTTCTGTCTATAATGGAATACTACCCAGCCATAAAAAACAGTGAAAATTTGCCATTTGCAAAAACATGGGTGAAGTTGGAGTATATTATGTTAAGTGAAATAAGTCAGACAGAGAAAGACATATACTGTATGATATCACATACATGTGGAATCCTAAAAAAACAAAGTAAGTAGGGAATTCAACAAAAAGGAAACAGACTCACAGACATAGAGAACTAATTAGTGGTAGGGGGCAGTATAGGGGTAGGAGATTATGAGGTACAAACAATCATGTATGAAATAAATAAGCTAAAAGGATATATTGTGCAATACAGTAGTATAGCCAATATTTTATAATAACTATAAATGGAGTATAACCTTTAAAAATTGTGAATCAGTATGTTGTACAACTGTAACTTTTATTGTACATCAACTATATCTCAAAAAAAAGATGTAAGCTGATACCACACCCCAATAAAAAGATATAGAGTAGATTAAGAGATTAAATAACAAGACCTATACATATGCTACCTGCAAGAGACTCACTTCAGATCTAAAGACACACATAGACTGAAAGTTGAGGGGACAGAAAATGGTACTCTATGCGAATGGAAACAAAAAAATAGCTAGGGTGCCAATCAGACAAAAGAGACTTTAAAACAAAATTATAACAAGAGACAAAGAACAACACTACATAATTATAGGGATTGATCCAACAAGAAGATATAACAATTGTAAATACATATGCACCCAATCTAGGAGCACATAATAGATAAAGCACATATTAACAAAAATAATGGGAGAAATTGACAGTAACACAATAATAGTAGGAGACTTTACACTCCATTTACATCAATGGATAGATTATCTAGGGAGAAAATCAAAGAGAAAACACTGGCCATAGGACACATTAGAGCAGATGGATTAATAGATACACATAGAACATTCCATCCAAAAGCAGTATAATGCATACTCTTCTCAAGTGTTCATGGAACATTCTTTAGGATAGATCACATGGTACGCTGTAAAACAAGTCTCAAAAAATTGAAGACAATAGTAATCATATCATTCATCTTTTCCAGCCACAAAACTATGAGATTTGAAATCAACTGTGAAAGAGAGAAAGAAAAAAAGAAAGAAAGAAGGAGGGACAGAGGGAGGGAGGGGGGAAGGAAGGGAGGGAGAGAGGGAGGGAGGCAGATGGCAAAAATGCAAACACCTAGCATCTAAAAAACGTGCTAGAAACTCTGTGGACCATTACAGCAGTGGTCTCAACTGGAGGCATGTGTGAACAAATCTCACAAATAATGCTGAAGAAGGCCAGACACAAAACCACTATGTGATTTTGTTTATATAAAATTCAAAACCAGGCAACACTAAACTATGGTAATAGATGTCAGAAAAGTAATTACTTTGCAGGAGGGTGAATACTGAATGGGAAAGGGAAGAAAACAGCTTCTGCAGTGCTGGTAAACCTGTTTCTTGATGCAGGGGCTTGTTATATAGTCAATTTGTGAAAATCAATTGCACTGTATATATAAGATCTGTACACTTTGACTTACAAAGTTTATTTTTAAAATGGACCCTTTAGTTCTATCTCTTATGTTTAGAAAGCCCTTCCAAACTGAGAGGTTATTTCATAGTCATCTATTTTCTTTTCTTTATGTTGTTTTCTTTCTACTTATGTGGAAATTATTTCAGTCAATAATATGAATTTTAATTTTTAAGTTAGTTTGAATCTTATATATAAATTATTTCAAGTCATATGAAAGTATCTGTTATATTTCAATTTATCATTCTTCTTATTCTCATTCAAAAGTAGAAACTTCGTTGTTCTTGAATAAACAGCTACCTCTTTACTGGGTGCCAACCTGAGTTAATGTATAATGTTGGATTTGGGAGATAGATTTTAATATTAACTATTGTCTACAGACCAAATTAAAAAGTAACATTTGCAGATAACTTGAGTTTTTTTCCTATGCCAAGAAGTTAATTCTAATTCAGCAATGGTGACACTAGAGATATAAAATGATTTATTTTGGAAAGGTGGACTTAAAACCCACATCTTTTCTAACACACATTTATAAAACCTCAGCTCCATTCATTTACCCTAATTCCTGAGCTTACTAGAATGCTTTGTCCTATTCTCAACAGTTCTTCCCTGTAAATTCCCTTTCTTCTGTTTCTATAAATATATAAATTATATGACTCTATAAATTCTCTTTCTTCCATTTCTATGATTCAGGCTTTCTTTAGTTCTGATTTCTTTTCTCTTTTCCTAAGCTACTTTGTATAAAATATTTTCTACTGCTCTGTTGCTCTCTTTACTATTCTTTCAGTATCAGTTTACTTTAAAAAAAAACGTATCCCCATTACATTATTGTACAAATTATGATACTGTTGTAAAAAAAAAAACACCAATTTCAGCCTAGTAACAAATATTTATAATTTTTTCCATAAATACCCATATTTGTTCCATCTTTTAACCTACTGAAAACTGCAAATAATTACAGAATTAACTTTAGAAAATTCATTCTAATGACAATAATGGCATCCATTCATTGTTTATTGCTTACAGATGCAGGAGTTGGCAATTAAAGTGGTGGATGAGAGCAAGGGAGGCATCAATATGATTATGATCTTTCAAGTGTGCAAGCCTGGGATTATTATAATGCCTAGAGATGATATTCAAGGGCTGTAAATCAATAGAGTCAAAGTAAATATAAGAATACAAAAACATTTGTCTACTCACCTATTAATAATTAGCCATTGTTCAGAGTCTCTTGTGTCCCTTCCTAATAACCCCAGCTTCTGGGAAACTTCCCCTAGGCTCTCAAGGCCACCCCACAATCCAGCAATTAAAAGGTTGACCTTGAAAAAGAAAAGAACTTCCAGGACCCTACTCCCATTGCTCTCATCTATTTTGACAGGTGACAAACCTTTGAAATCTTACCCCTGGTAATCTTACAATGGAATAAAACTCATGAGAGGAATGACAGATTTAAGGGTAAAATTGATGAAAATTGAACATAAGCAAATATTAGGGCTCAGTCTCCTATTTGTAAAATAAAGAGTTAACTCTAAAGGTCCCTTCAGCACTAAGGACCCTAATATTACCTTATTACAAAAATTAGAAATTAACTTATTTTCCAAACTTGATTGATGATACTGTAATGGAAGCAAATGAATAGTAAGGTGATCCAAAATAAAAATTTACACTATAAATGTATTTTTTAATTTGAATTTGATAATTCTACATGAAGTTGGTAAAACTCATCAGAATTTGAACATGGAATAAAGCATAAAGTTAATTAAGCTGTATGACAAGAAGATCATAGATATGTGAATATAAAAATCTAAGATGTCTATAAATTAAAAAAAGAGCAAATGACAGCTGAATTAATTACTAAATGCCCGAAGTTTCACTAGAGAAATAAAAGCTCTTATAGTATTCAAGATAATTTAACAATTTCAAGTAAAGTGTGGAAATGAGGAGATAAATAACAAACACTGATGGAGAACTGAGAGTCCATTAGATAGACAACATGGTTATTTAAACTACTATTTTCTATAACAATGAAATAACACAGCAAGAACCTACTATTGGGTTGGCCAGAAAGATAGTTCGGGTTTTTTCTGTAACATCAAATAAACTTTTTGGCGAACCCAATACATTAAAGGTACTATAATCTGTACTGTGAGTAATAATAAGACAAAACACAGTCCTTAACCTCAAGGAGTTTACAATTTAATATGAGAGATAAAGCAGAAAGAAATAATTTCAATATAAGACATATTATGTTAGATATGCTAATAAATATTCCTAAATGGCAAGTGCAACACACAAGAGAGAAGGATTAAGTGAATTTAGACATATAAAGAAATCTTTCAGACAATTCACAGCATTTAAATTGATCCAGAGTAGAAAACCAACAGGCAAAAATAAACACAGAAGAAGTTTTCCATGTGTTGAGGCTATCTAAGCAAATATATGGTGATAGAAGAGAGCAGGGCAAACTCTGACACTGCATAGTTGATAGTGGCTTAGAATATCACTTCCCAAAATCTATCCTGCATATATCTTTTTTTTTTTAATTTTGTATTTTTTTTATTTTTTTAATTAGTTTCTGCTTTATAACAAAGTGAATCAGTCATACATAAACATCTGTTCCCACATCCCTTCCCTCATGCATCTCCCTCCCTCCCACCCTCCCCATCCCACCCCTCCAGGCGGTCACAAAGCACCGAGCTGATCTCCCTGTGCTCTGCGGCTGCTTCCCACTATCTATCTACCTTACGTTTGGTAGTGTATATATGTCCATGCCTCTCTTTCGCTTTGTCACAGCTTACCCTTCCACCTCCCCATATCCTCAAGTACATTCTCAAGTAGGTCTGTGTCTTTATTCCTGTTTTGCCCCTAGGTTCTTCATGACATTTTTTTTTTAATTCCGTATATATGTGTTAGCATACGGTATTTGTCTTTCTCTTTCTGACTAACTTCACTCTGTATGACAGACTCTAGGTCTATCCACCTCATTACAAATAGCTCAGTTTTATTTCTTTTTATGGCTGAGTAATATTCTATTGTATATATGTGCCACATCTTCTTTATCCATTCATCCGATGATGGACACTTAGGTTGTTTCCAGCTCCGGGCTATTGTGAATAGAGCTGCAATGAACATTTTGGTACATGTCTCTTTTTGAATTATGGTTTTCTCAGGGTATATGCCCAGTAGTGGGATTGCTGGGTCATATGGTAGTTCTATTTGTAGTTTTTTAAGGAACCTCCATACCGTTCTCCATAGTGGCTGTAACAATTCACATTCCCACCAGCAGTGCAAGAGTGTTCCCTTTTCTCCACACCCTCTCCAGCATTTATTGTTTCTAGATTTCTTGATGATTGCCATTCTGACTGGTGTGAGATGATATCTCATTGTAGTTTTTTTTTTTTTTTTTTTTTTTTTTTGCGGTACGCGGGCCTTTCACTGCTGCGGCCTCTCCCCTTGCGGAGCACAGGCTCCAGAAGCGCAGGCTCAGCGGCCATGGCTCACGGGCCCAGCCGCTCCGTGGCATGTGGGATCCTCCCAGACCGGGGCACGAACCCGTGTCCCCTGCATCGGCAGGCGGACCCTCAACCACTGCGCCACCAGGGAAGCCCCCTCATTGTAGTTTTGATTTGCATTTCTCTAATGATTAATGATGTTGAGCATTCTTTCATGTGTTTGTTGGCAGTCTGTATATCTTCTTTGGAGAAATGCCTATTTAAGTCTTCTGCCCATTTTTGGATTGGGTTGTTTGTTTTTTTGCTATTGAGCTGCATGAGCTGCTTATAAATTTTGGAGATTAATCCTTTGTCAGTTGCTTCATTTGCAAATATTTTCTCCCATTCTGAGGGTTGTCTTTTGGTCTTCTTTACGGTTTCCTTTGCTGTGCAAAAGCTTTGAAGTTTCATTAGGTCCCATTTGTTTATCTTTGTTTTTATTTCCATTTCTCTAGGAGGTGGGTCCAAAAGGATCTAGCTGTGATTTATGTCATAGACTGTTCTACCTATGTTTTCCTCTAAGAGTTTGATAGTTTCTGGCCTTACATTTAAGTCTTTAATCCATTTTGAAATTGTTTTTGTGTATGGTGCTAGGGAATGATCTAATCTCAAACTTTTACATGTCCCTGTCCAGTTTTCCCAGCACCACTTATTGAAGAGGCTGTCCTTTCTCCACTGTACATTCCTGGCTCCTTTATCAAAGATAAGTTGGCCATATGTGCGTGGGTTTATCTCTGGGCTTTCTATCCTGATCCACTGATCTATCTTTCTGTTTTTATGCCAGTACCAGACTGTCTTAATTACTGTAGCTTTGTAGTATAGTCTGAAGTCAGGGAGCCTGATTCCTCCAGCTCCGTTTTTCGTTCTCAAGATTGCTTTAGCTATTCGGGGCCTTTTGTTTTTCCAAACAAATTTTGAAATTTTTTGTTCTAGTTCTGTGAAAAATGCCATTGGTAGTTTGATAGGGATTGCATTGAATCTGTAGATTGCTTTGGGTAGTAGAGTCATTTTCACAATGTTGATTCTTCCAATCCAAGAACATGGTATATCTCTCCATCTATTTGTATCATCTTTAATTTCTTTCATCAGTGTCTTATAATTTTCTGCATACAGGTCTTTTGTCTCCTTAGGTAGGTTTATTCCTAGATATTTTATTCTTTTTGTTGCGATGGTAAATGGGAGTGTTTTCTTGATTTCATTTTCAGATTTTTCATCATTAGTGTACAGGAATGCCAGAGATTTCTGTACATTAATTTTATATCCTGCTACTTTACCAAATTCATTGATTAGCTCTAGTAGTTTTTCAGTAGCATCTTTAGGATTCTCTATGTATAGTATCATGTCATCTGCAAACAGTGACATCTTTACTTCTTCTTTTCCAATTTGGATTCCTTTTATTTCCTTTTCTTCTCTGATTGCTTTGGCTAAAACTTCCAAAACTATGTTGAATAAGAGTGGTGAGAGTGGGCAGCCTTGTCTTGTTCCTGATCTTAGTGGAAATGGTTTCAGTTTTTCACCATTGAGGACAATGTTGGCTGTGGGTTTGTCATATATGGGCTTTATTATGTTGAGGAAAGATCCCTCTATACCTACTTTCTGCAGGGTTTTTATCATAAATGGGTGTTGAATTTTGTCGAAAGCTTTCTCTGCATCTATTGAGATGATCATATGGTTTTTCTCCTTCAACTTGTTAATATGGTGTATTACATTGATTGATTTGCGTATATTGAAGAGTCCTTGCATTCCTGGAATAAACCCCACTTGATCATGGTGTATGATCCTTTTAATGTGCTGTTGGATTCTGTTTGCTAGTATTTTGTTGAGGATTTTTGCATCTATGTTCATCAGTGATATTGGCCTGTAGTTTTCTTTCTTTGTGACATCCTTGCCTGGTTTTGGTATCAAGGTGATGTCGGCCTCGTAGAATGAGTTTGGGAGTGTTCCTCCCTCTGCTATATTTTGGAAAAGTTTGAGAAGGATAGGTGTTAGCTCTTCTCTAAATGTTTGATAGAATTCACCTGTGAAGCCATCTGGTCCTGGGCTTTTGTTTGATGGAAGATTTTTAATCACAGTTTCAATTTCAGTGCTTGTGATTGGTCTATTCATATTTTCTATTTCTTCCTGAGTCAGTCTTGGCAGGTTGTGCATTTCTAAGAATTTGTCCATTTCTTCCAGGTTGTCCATTTTATTGGAATAGAGTTGCTTATAGTAATCTCTCATAATCTTTTGTATTTCTGCAGTGTCAGTTGTTACTTCTCCTTTTTCATTTCTAATTCTATTGATTTGAGTCTTCTCCCTTTTTTTCTTGATGAGTCTGGCTAATGGTTTATCAATTTTGTTTATCTTCTCAAAGAACGAGCTTTTAGTTTGGTTGATCTTTGCTATCGTTTCCTTCATTTCTTTTTCATTTATTTCTGATCTGATCTTTATGATTTCTTTCCTTCTGCTAGCTTTGGGGTTTTTTTGTTCTTCTTTCTCTAATTGCTTTAGGTGCAGGGTCAGGTTGTTTACTCGAAATGCTTCCTGTTTCTTAAGGTGGGATTGTATTGCTATAAACTTCCCCCTTAGAACTGCTTTTGCTGCGTCCCATAGGTTTTGGGTCGTCGTGTCTCCATTGTCATTTGTTTCTAGGTATTTTTAAATTTCCTCTTTGATTTCTTCAGTGATCACTTCGTTATTAAGTAGTGTATTGTTTAGCCTCCATGTGTTTGTATTTTTTACAGCTCTTTTCCTGTAATTGATGTCTAGTCTCATAGCATTGTGGTCGGAAAAGATACTTGATACAATTTCAATTTTCTTAAATTTACCAAGGCTTGATTTGTGACCCAAGATATGATCTATCCTGGAGAATGTTCCATGAGCACTTGAGAAAAATGTGTATTCTGTTGTTTTTGGATGGAATGTCCTATAAATATCAATTAAGTCCATCTCGTTTAATGTATCATTTAAAGCTTGTGTTTCCTTATTTACTTTCATTTTGGATGATCTGTCCATTGGTGAAAGTGGGGTGTTAAAGTCCCCTACTATGATTGTGTTACTGTCGATTTCCCCTTTTATGGCTGTTAGTATTTGCCTTATGTATTGAGGTGCTCCTATGTTGGGTGCATAAATATTTACAATTGTTATATCTTCTTTTTGGATTGATCCCTTTATCGTTATGTAGTGTTCTTCCTTGTCTCTTCTAATAGTCTTTATTTTAAAGTCTATTTTGTCTGATATAAGAATTGCTACTCCAGCTTTCTTTTGGTTTCCATTTGCATGGAATATCTTTTTCCATCCCTTTACTTTCAATCTGTATGTGTCTCTAGGTCTGAAGTGGGTCTCTTGTAGACAGCATATATATGGGTCTTCTTTTTGTATCCATTCAGCCACTCTGTGTCTTTTGGTGGGAGCATTTAGTCCATTTACATTTAAGGTAATTATTGATATGTATTTTCCTATTCCCATTTCCTTAATTGCTTTGGGTTCGTTATTGTAGGTATATTCCTTCTGTTGTGTTTCTTGCCTAGAGAAGTTCCTTTAGCATTTGTTGTAAAGCTGGTTTGGTGGTGCTGAACTCTCTCAGCTTTTGCTTGTCTGTAAAGGTTTTAATTTCTCCATCAAATCTGAATGAGATCCTTGCTGGGTAGAGTAATCTTGCTTGCAGGTTTCTCTCCTTCATCACTTTAATTATGTCCTGCCACTCCCTTCTGGCTTGTAGGGTTTCTGCTGAGAGATCAGCTGTTAACCTGATGGGGATTCCCTTGTGTGTTATTTGTTGTTTTTGCCTTGCTGCTTTTAATATGATTTCTTTGTGTTTAATTTTTGACAGTTTGATTAATATGTGTCTTGGTGTATTTCTCCTTGGATTTATTCTGTATGGGACTCTCTGTGCCTCCTGGACTTGATTAACTATTTCCTTTCCCATATTACGGAAGTTTTCAACTATAATCTCTTCAAATATTTTCTCAGTCCCTTTCTTTTTCTCTTCTTCTTCTGGAACCCCTATAATTCGAATGTTGGTGCATTTAATGTTGTCCCAGAGGTCTCTGAGACTCTCCTCTGTTATTTTCATTCTTTTTTCTTTATTTTGCTCTGCATCAGTTATTTCCACTATTTTATCTTCCACCTCACTTATCCGTTCTTCTGCCTCAGTTATTCTGCTATTGATCCCATCTAGAGTATTTTTCATTTCATTTATTGTGTTTTTAATCGATGCTTGATTCATCTTTAGTTCTTCTAGGTCCTTGTTAACTGTTTCTTGCATTTTGTCTATTCTATTTCCAAGATTATGGATCTTGGAAATAGAATCTTGGATCAGCTTTACTATCATTATTCTGAATTCTTTTTCAGGTAGACTGCCTATTACCTCTTCATTTGTTAGGTGTGGTAGGTGTTTATCTTGCTCCTTCACCTGCTGTGTGTTTTTCTGCCTTCTCATTTTGCTTATGTTACTGTGTTTGGGGTCTCCTTTTTGCCGGCTGCAGATTCGTAGTTCCCGTTGTTTTTGGTGTCTGACCCCAGTGGCTAAGGTTGTTTCAGTAGGTTGTGTAGGCTTCCTGGTGGGGGGGACTAATTCCTGTGCTCTGGTGGTTGAGGCTCGATCTTGTCTTTCTGGTGGACAGGTCCACGTCTGGTGGTGTGTTTTGGGGTGCCTATGGCCTTATTATGTTTTTAGGTAGCCTCTCTGCTAATGGGTGGGGTTGTGTTCCTGCCTTGCTAGTTGCTTGGCATAGGGTGACCCGCACTGTAGCTTGCTGGTCGTTGACTGAAGCTGGGTGCTGGTGTTGGGATGGAGATCTCTGGGAGATTTTCGCTGCTTGATATTATGTGGAGCTGGGAGTTCTCTTGTGGACCCGCGTCCTGAAGTTGGCTCTCCCACTTCAGAGGCACAGCACTGGCTCCTGGCTGCAGCACCAAGAGCCTTTCATCCACCCGGCTCAGAATAACAGGGAGAAAAAGTAGAAAGAAAGAATTAGTAGAAGAAAGAAAGAGAGGGAAAGAAAGGAAGAAGGGAAGAAAGGAAGGAAGGAAGGAAGGAAGAAAGAAAGGAGGGAGGGAGGGAGGAAGTATGGAAAGAAAGAAGGAAAGAAAGGAGGGAGGGAGGGAGGAAGGAAAGGAAGAAAGACAGGAGGGAGGGAGGAAGGAAAGAAAAAGAAAGTGGAAAGAAGAAGGGTGGGAGGGAGGAAAGAAAAAGAAAGAAGGAAAGGAGGAGCGGAGGGAGGGAGGGCGGAAGGGAGAGTAGGAAAAAAAGAAAGAGCAGGTAAAGTAAAATAAAGTATGAAATATAGTAGCATTATTAAAATTAGAAAGTAATTATTGAAAAAAAAAAAAAAAACCGGACCGATAGAACCCTGGGACATATGGTGGAAGCAAAGCTATACAGAGAGAATCTTACACAGAAGATTACACATACACATTCACAAAAAGAGAGCAGGGGGAAAAATCAAAAATCTTGCTCTCCAAGTCCACCTCCTTATTTTGGGATAATTCGTTGTAAAAAGAGGAAAAGGGCGAGAAGTCTGAAATCTTGCTCTCTAAGTCCACCTCCTTAATTTGGAATAATTCGTTGTAAAAAGAGGAAAAGGGGGGAAAGTCTTAAATCTTGTCCTCAAAGTCCACTTCCTCAATTTGGGATGATTTGCTGTCCATTCATGCACTCCACAGACGCAGGGCACATCAAATGGACCGTGGAGCTTTAATCCGCTGCCTCCGAGGCTGCACAGAGAGATTTCCCTGTCTCTGCTCTCACAGCTCCCGGGTCTCAGCCTTGCACCTGGCCCCGCCTCTGCGCGTAGGTCGCCGGAGGGCGTCTGTTCTTCGCTCAGACAGGACGGGTTTAAAGGAGCCGCTGATTCGGGGGCTCTGGCTCACTCAGGCAGAGGGGAGGGAGGGGCGCGCAGTGTGGGGCGGGCCTGCGGCGGCAGAGGCCGGCGTGACGTTGCAGCAGCCCGTGGCGCTCCGTGCGCTTTCCCGGGAAAGCCGTCCCCGGGTCTCAGGGACCCCGGCAGTGGCGGGGTGCACAGGCCCCCCGGAAGGCGGGGCGGACAGCGACCCGCGCTCGCACACAGGCCCCGCGGCAGCGGCGGCAGCGGTGGCGGCGGCGGGCCGCGGCGGCGGCGGCGGCGGCGGGCCGCGGCGGGCGGCGGCGGCGGGCGGCGGCGGCGGGCGGCGGCGGCGGCGGCGGCCCACGCCCGTCTCCGAGGTCCGCGCCTTACCCGCGGCTCGTGCCTGTCTCCGGCGCTTCCCCAAGCAGCCCTCTTAATGCCCTCTCCTCGCGCACCAGGAAACAAAAGGGAAAAAAGTCTCTTGCCTCTTCAGCAGCTCCAGACCCTTTCCCAGGACTCCCTCCGGGCTAGCCGTGGTGCACTAACCCCTTCAGGCTCTCTTCCTGCCGCCAGCCCCAGTCCTCTCCCTGCGCTCCGACTGAAAGCCGATACCCGAGCCTCAGCTCCCAGCCCCGCCCGCCACGGCGGCCGAGCAGACAAGCCTCTCGGGCTGGTGTGTGCCTGAGGGCACCGGTCCTCTGTGCCAGAATCTCTCCGCTTTGCCCTCCGCACCCCTGTTGCTGTGCTCTCCTCCGCTACTCCGAAGCTTTCCCCCTCCGCCACCTGCAGTCTCCGCCCGCGAAGGGGCTTGTAGTGTGTAGAAACCTTCCCCCCTTCACGGCTCCCTCCCACTGGTGCAGGTCCCGTCCCTATCCTATTGTCTCTGTTTATTCTTTTTTTCTTTTGCCCTACCCAGGTATGTGGGGAGCTTCTTGCCTTTTGGGGGGTCTGAGGTGTTCTGTCAGCGTTCAGTAGGTGTTCTGTAGGAGTTGTTCCACGTGTAGATGAATTTCTGATGTATCTGTGGGGAGGAAGGTGATCTCCGCGTCTTACTCTTCCGCCATCTTCCTCCGGGGCCTATCCTGCATATATCTTTTAGTTAAGCACCAGTTTGAAATGTTTATATAATTTTCTTCAAAATCTTATTGAAAATAAGAAAAATCTTTTTTTTCCTTGAAATACAGATCTGAGAGAATCCAAAATCATTCAAAGTGAGTAAAAGAATATAAAAATATTAAGAAAAATTAAAATATTGTTGTATAAAGATTGGAGTTTTTCATTAAGTCACATCACCTGGCAAGCTGTCTGGCACATAGTACATGTTCGATAACAATTTCTTCCAAATTTAATTAACAGAATTTCTACTGGATGATAAATAAATAAAAACATACAGAAGTAAAAAATTGATTGCCACTTCAGTTTTCAAATATATACTAATTAAATCATTCTTTCATGAGAGCAAGAGTAATAGATTGAAGGGGAAAGGAGGACAACACAAGCTAAATGTGAGAAAAATCATTACTTAAACTTTTAGTAGGTGGAAGAAAAAATAGTAAGTAAAATGTAGATTATGAAATTCTGTTTAATAGCATTTTTTTAAGTTTCAAAGAAGTAATAGGTAATGGAATAAGAAAAGATGCTGACTCTTATCTATTGAATGCGTGTTTAGGACACTGAAGGTTAATTGCAAGTAAATAGAGGACTATTGTTAGAGAAAGATTAATTAGAATAAGTGAGGAAATTAAAATAATCAGAAAAATATAAAGGTTTATATAAAAGCCTCCTTGTAAATCAGTTATAATGTCTCAGACAATGTTAAGTTCTTGAGCGAAGCACTGAACCAGGAATCAGTTACTTCATACCATGACGACATATAATCACGTAAATAAAACACCAAATGCATTTATCAAATATTATTTTCAAAGGTGACATACTAGAAAATGATAACATTTGTACAGCATTTCACAGATACATTTATTTACTTATAATGAGTATCACTATTTTAAATGACTACATTTGAAAAATTCAGAGTGATAAGGAAATTTTTACTCTATGTTCAGAGGACACCACAAGCCAGGATTTTATGACTGGCAGTTCACTAGCTCAGCCACTTCATCAAACCATCATTTTCTGGGAGACAGAAATTTACTCAGTGGCCTTTTTACAATCAGTCCCACATTAGAACCACTTGGCTTAAATGCAGAGCTGTTCCATTAATGCTCCTTGAATTTTAAATTAAGCTACTAAGTCAGCTGAAGCAACCTGAAGAATTTGAAGCTTTTCAAGGATACTACCGCTGATTGTTTTATAACCCAGACAAGGCGGTTTCTTAGCACTTCAGCTTTTCAATTGTTAAAATGAGATCTAAATATTCTTCCTTCACATCACTTGATGAAATGGTAGGAATTATGGGAATGATTTTAGAAAATTGGTGTAACTTGTTGAAATTAAGTACATAAGCACATTTAAACCAATTATTCATACCAAGGTGAAGCGATGTCTCTGCACTCTCAAATCACTGTTAATGTGTTAAAGTTTTAAAAAAGTACATATGACTATATTTCTTTTATTTTAAAGTAGCTCAGGATACCCATTTTAATGTCAGCTGGTTGCTTGCTCAACAGCATTACCACATTTTTGTATACCTCATAGATGCACAAGATGTTTGCTACAGAATTAATTTCAAGTTGATGAATTGAGTCAGACATACCATCAGATTTCTAACCTAAGATCACACCAATTCCTAAAGTTCCTAATCTGTAAATACCATTATCACCTCAATTATCTGATGTACCCTAGCAAGTAAAACACAATATAAGTATGTAACACTGTCAACCATTTTTCACTTGAAGTTTTGACTGAAATACTCTCTAGATTGAAACATCAGATTACTCTATTGGTTTCCTATGGTTAAATTTATAGACTAAATAAGATAGATGACTGACCAAATTTTCTCCACTTTGTAAGGGGACAACTCTAAACTTGTATCGAATGCAGACAAATAAAACTGATCTAAAAATAAAACAATTGATATAAACTTACTTATATGCATATTATATGGTCTTTGTTAAAAACATAATAAACAGAAACCTCAATTAAATACAGCCAGGAGATCAGCAGAGGAAGCTCTCTCACCCTGCAACAATAGCAGAGTCCAAAGGAGAAGAAAGACTCATCTTCCTTCTTGGCAAGGACTCAAACAATGAAAAGCCACAGAGTCTTTCTTTCTTTCTTTCTTTCTTTCTTTCTTTCTTTCTTTCTTTCCTTCTTTCTTTCTTTTCTTTCTTTCTTTCTTTCTTTTTGTTTTGTAACATCTTTATTGGAGTATAATTGCTTTACAATGGTATGTTAGTTTCTACTTTATAACAAAGTGAATCAGCTATACATATACATATACATATATGCCCATATCTCTTCCCTCTTGCGTCTCCCTCCCACCCTCACTATCCCACCCATCTAGGTGGTCACAAAGCACCAAGCTGACCTTCCTGTGCTATGTGGCTGCTTCCCACTAGCTATCAGTTTTACATTTGGTAGTGTATATGTGTCCATGCCAGTTTCTTACTTTGTTCCCCCTCCCTGTGTCCTCAAGTCCAATCTCTAGTAGGTCTGTGTCTTTATTCCCATCCTGCCCATAGGTTCTGTAAATTAATACAGCCACTATGGAGAACAGTATGGAGATTCCTTAAAAAACTAAAAATAGAACTACCATATGACCCAGCAATCCCACTACTGGGCATATACTCTGAGGAGAACATAATTCAAAAAGAGTCATGTTCAATGCAGCTCTATTTACAATAGCCAGGACATGGAAGCAACCTAAGTGTCCATCGACAGATGAATGGATAAAGAAGATGTGGCACATATATACAATTTAATGTTACTCAGCCATGAAAAGAAACGAAATTGAGTTACTTGTAGTGAGGTGGATGGACCTAGAGTCTGTCATACAGAGTGAAGTAAATCAGAAAGAGAAAAAAAAATACAGATTTTTTCTTTACTGTAGCTCTCCCAACTTCTTTTTCTTCTTTATAAAAGCAGCCCCTTCCCTTGCCCTGCAGGGATTTGCATTTGGCTTGCCCTGGTTACAGACTCTGAATTGAGATTCTCCACTGATCCTAAATAAAGCCATCTTTGCTGGAGAAATATCTGGCAGTTTATTTGTTTCAGGTCAACAATTTCATTAAACTTTACACAGTGCTGTCCAATATGATAACTACCAACCAGATGTTGCTACAGGGCACTTGAAATGTAGCCATTCTCAATTGAGATGTGCCGTAAGCATGAAATACATACCAGATTTCAAAGACTTAGTATAAAAAATTTAAAACTTCTCCTTAATAATTTTATATTGATTCCATAATAAAATAACATTTTGCATGTATAAGATTAAATTTAAAAAATTATTATTACATCAATTTCACTGGCTTAGTTTTACTTGTTAAGGTTGCCACTAGACAATTTGAAATACACATATGACTCACATTATATTTCTACTGAACAAAGCTAGTCTAGCTGTCATAAAAAAAAAAAAAGATGGAAGCCACCAAGCAGATACTGTTTTCTAAAAAGAAGAATCAAAAGCACTCGGATATACACTTAGATATACAATTTAAATAATGATACACATATAGGATTTATGACAAATATTAAAGATGGCAGGAAGACAAAGAACAGAAAACAGTCTCTGCTGATAATTACATTGTATCATAAAACACGAGTATCATATCATGTTCACTCTGATTTAAGAAAAGAACATCTACATTGAAAAATTATGCCAAATATATAAAAATGAATGCAAAAATGTAATAGCAATATGTTAATATACCACATGTAACCACAAGGTGGAATATCAACTTGTATCACAATCTACACAGTGACTATTTTATTGTATTATAAAACTTATATCTGCATTATTTTATAACTTTTAAGCATCATTTTATCAGAGACTAAATTGCCTTTCAAATTTCATATATTATTTAGTTGAAAGGATTATCAAATTCAGTTAATGATGATTTTAATTTTGCTTTTTATAAGTCATTCACAAAATGATAATTTTGCTTACATAAAAAAAAACCTAAAAAAAATTAAAAAAACAAAAAACCCCAAAAACCTGCTTTAGTGTACATGGATTATACAGAATTCCACATTAAAATATTTTATATTCAAATATAGAGATATATTTCACATTAAAGAAAACATTTTACCCCAACATTAAAAAGTTATATAAGCCACTTATATAATTAAAATGCACTCCTCTCATTATTCTACTAATTGTAAAATTCATTTTGAAGAAATATTTAAAGTTCCCCTAACAATCTTTTTCCCTCCAGCTTCACCCTTTTATTGTCAGACAGTTTTGAACTCCTCAGGCTTCCTTTGAATGTGCTGTTCATGATGGCATATCTACCACCTGCCAATCTTTCTCCCAAATAATTGATAATCCAATGACAACACAAACTTATAAAATCATGTATCCAAATATTTTCTTTGCTGCTAAATTCATGTCTCCAAGAATCATTTTTAATTGAAAAAAGTTCCTAAAGCTAATGAATCAAATGCTTCACTTCTTTGAACTACATTTCATAAATGATGTCTTTCTCTAACTCTACATTTCAATCTATCCCTACTGTCTTTCACTTGCCTTTGCTCTCACTCTAATTCACATAATATGATACAGCTCTTTTATACATTTCACTAGCCTGTTTGATGTCTCTTAGGATTCTGTCAAAATATAAACTCATTCATCTCTACCAAATTACCAAACTTCTTGTTACGTAAGACTTTTACCTAAGAATGATTCATCCATTTTTTACATCATATTGAAAGCAAGGTACAGGAATACCTTGGAGGTATAGTTAGTTTGGTGCCAGACCACCACAGTAAAGTAAATATCATAATAAAGTGAGTCACATGAATTTTTTGGTTTTGCAGTGCTTATAAAAGTTATGTTCATTCTCCAAGTAGATCACATGCTGGCCAAAAAACAAGTCTCTATAAATTTAAGAAGATTGCAATCATATCAACCATCTTCTATGACCACAACAGTATGAGACTAGAAATAAACACAGAAAACACTGCAAAACCACAAAATGTTAAGGCTAAACAATATGCTACTAAACAATCAATGGGTCACTGAAAAAACCAAAGAGGACATTAAAAAAGACCTGAAGACAAATAAAAATGGAAACACAGTGATCCAAAAGTTATGGGATGCAGCAAAAGCTGTTCTAAGAGGGAAGTTTATAGTGATACAAGCCTACCTCAGGAAACAAGAAACTCTCAAATAAAGAATCAAACCTTACACATAAAGGAACTAAAAAAGAAGAACAAATAAAACCCAAAGATAGTAGAAGGAGAGAAATAATAAGTATCAGAGAGGAAATATATGAAACAGAGAGTAAAAACAGAAGCTAGTTATATGAAACAATAAACATATTGATAAACATTTAGCCATGTTCATCAATAAATAAAGGGGGTCCAAATAAATAAAATCAGAAATGAAAGGGACAAGTTACAACTGATATCACAGAAATACAAAAGATCATAAGAGAATACTAAAAACAATTATACACCAATAAAATGAACAACCTAACATAAAATAGACAACTAAGAAGAAATAGATAAATTCCTAGAAATGTACACTCTCCCAAGGCTAAATCAAGAGGACATTTAAAAAAAAAAAGACCAATTCCAGTGATTACATTGAATTAGTAATCAAAAAACTCCCAAAAAACAAAAGTTCAGGACCAGATGGATTCACAGGTCAATTCTATCATCATTTAAATCACTTAAGCATTTAACCATCATTTAATCATTTAACATTTAACACAATCATTTAACACCTATCCTTCTCAAACCTATTCCAAAAAGTTGAAGAGGAAGGTATCACAGAATCACTATGATACCAAAACCAGACAAGATGTCACAAAAAAGAAATTTACAGGCAAATATCACTGATGAGCAGACACGCAAAAATCCTCAACAAAATATTAGCAGACGTAATTCAAAATACATTTAATGGATCATGGACCATGATCACATAGTATTTATCCCAAGGATGAAAGAATGGTTCAATATCTGCAAATCAATAAATGTAGTACACCACATTAACAAACAAAAGGTTAAAAAGCATGTGATCATCTCAAGAGATGCAGAAAAATCTAACAAATTCAACATCCATTTATGATAAAAACTCTTAACAAAGTTGATATATAGGAAACATACCTCAACATAATAAAGGCTATACATGATAAGCCCACAGCCAACATCATACTCAATGCAGAAAGGCTCAAAGCATTTCCTCTAAGATCAGGAACAAGAAGAAGATGCCCACTCCTGCCACTTTCATTCAACAAAGTATTAAAAGTTCCAACCACAGAAATCAGATGAGAAAAAAAAACTAAAAGGAATCCAAACTGGAAAGGAAGAAGTAAAGTGTCACTCTTTGCAGAAGACATGATACTATATATATATATATATATATATATATATATATATATATATATGAAATTCTAAAAATGCTATCAGAAAACTATTAAAACTAGCAAATACATTCAGTAAGTGTCAGGATACAAAATTAACATACAGAAATCTGTTGCATTCCTATACACTAAAAACAAACTATCAGAAAGAGAAATTAAGAAAACAATCCAAGTTACAACTACATCAAAAAAATAAAATACCTAGGAATAAATTTAACCAAGGAGGTAAAAGATTTATACTCAGAATACTATAATATATTGTTGAAAGAAATTGAAGATGAAACAAAACAAAACAAAACAAAATGGAATGACATACTATGCTCACGGATAGGAAGGATTTATATTGTTAAAGTGACCATACTACCCAAGGCAATCTACAGATTCAAAATCATCCCTATCAAAATACCAATGTCATTTTTCACAGAACTAGGATCAATAACTCCCAAATTTGTATGGAAATCTCTGATAAACAAAACAATCTTGAGAGAGAAGAAGAAAGCTTCAGGTATCACTCTACCTGATTTCAAAGTGTACTACAAAGCTACTGTAATCAAAATATTATGTACTAGAACAAAAACAGAACCATACATCAGTGGAACAGAATAGAGAACCCAGAAATAAACCCATATTTACATGGTCAATTAATCTACAACAAAGGAGGGAAGAATATAAAATGGAAAAAAGAAAGATTGTTCAATAAATAATGTTGGGAAAACTGGACAGCTATATTCACAAGACTCAACCTGGGATACTTATTCACACCATAAACAAAAATAAACTCAAAATGGTTTAAGACTTAAGTGTAAGAACTGAATCTATAAAATGCCTAAAAGAAAAAAGTAGGCAGTATACTCTCTTACATTCACCTTAGCAATATTTTTTTTTGGATCTGTCTCCACAGGCAAAGGAAACAAAAGAAAAGGTGGACAAACGCGACTATATCAAACCAAAAAGCTTTTGTACATCAGAAGAAACTATCAAGAAATAAAAACACAGCTTACTGAATGAAAGAAGATATTAGCAAACAATATATCTGAAAAGGGGTTAATATCAAAAATGTGGAAGGAACTCATACAACTCAACAACAATAAAAACAAACAAACAGAATAAGAAATGGGAGAGGACCTAAGTAGACACTTTTCCAAAGAAGACATACAGATGGCACATACACCAGACACATGAAAAGATGCTCAACATCACTAATCATCAGGCAAATTTCAAATCAAAACCACAATGAGATATCACTTTACACATGTTCAGAATGACTATCATCAAAAAGACAACAAATAACAAGTGTTGGTGAGAATATGGAGCAAAGGGAAACCTCATGTATTGTTGGTGGGATTGTAAATTGGTAAAGCTACTATGGAACACAGTAAGACAAATTCTCAGAAAATTAAAGAACCACCACATGATCCAGCAATTTCACTTCTAGGTATTTTCCCTAAGAAAACAACAATACTAATTTGAAAAGATATATGCACACCAATGATCATTGCAGAATTATTTACAATAGCCAATATATGGAAGCAACCCAAGTTTCATTTGATAGATGAGGAAGATGATACACACACACACACACACACACACACAATGGAATATTACTTAGAAATTTAAAAAAATTGAAATCTTACCATTTGCGACATGGATGAATCTAGAGGATATTATAATAAGTGAAGTAAGTCAGACAGAAAAAGACAAATACCTCATGATCTCACTTACATGTATAATGTAAAACAAACAAACAAACAAAACTATCAAACAAAATGAAAACAGACTCATAGATACAGAGAACTACTGGGTGGGTGCCAGAACATAGGCAGGTAGTGGGTATGTGAAATAGGTGTAGGTGGTTAAGAGGTACAAACCTGCAATTATATAACAACTAAGTCATGGCATACTACACAACATAAGCAATATGTTCAATAACATTGTAATAACTTTCTGTGATGATAGATGGTTATAAGACTTATCCTGGTGATAATTTCATAATCTATGCAAATGTTAAAATACTTTGTAGTACACCTGAAACTAACAATATTGTATGCCAACTCTATTTCATTTTAAAATGTTATGTTCACACTGTATTGTTGTCTATTAAGTTTGTAATAGCATTACGTCTAAAAGAAGAAATGTGCATACCTTAATTAGGAAATACTTAATCACTAAAAATGCTAATCATCATCTGAGCCTTTGGCGAGTCACAATCTTGCTGCTGGTGGAGGTTCTTGCCTTGATGAATTTTTCTACCCATGTAAGCAGAAGAAATAAGGGGATGTGCTTCCTCAGGACAGGCCACTTTTTCAATCAAATTTGTTCTTGTATTAACAGTAGTGCTTGGGTATCTAGACATTTTCATTTTCGGGGGCTTGGCTGCTGGCTTATATAAAACACAGAGAGAATGGCCTTGCTTAGATCTTGAGCTTTAACCTAATGTTTCAGCTCCATTTACCAGTGAGCTCTAGGCTGGAATGGAGAACACTAGCCAAATAAAATTAAGTGACTTAGATTTCCCACTTGTCATTCTCCTTTGGTATCTGTATAGTCAGTCCCTTCAGGAACCACCTAAAGAAACACTTACCTAGAGCAAGGTGAGATTTAAGCATGTCTGGGTTCCTTGGCTTAACGTCATTTAAAAACACCTCAATATCAGTCTGACTTAAAACAGTAGAAACAGTGGGAAAATACTTAAAAAAGAAAGAGAAAAAGTAGTGTGTTCCACTCTTTTACTCATTAACATGCTGTGGTATGCAGAAGGAGACCATGATTTTGGAGCTCTGCTTAACTATTTTTATTGGCAATCACCAGGCATAATTCCAGAGTTTTGTTTTGCTGTTTCTTTGTGAGGTGTGGGTCTTTTTTTTATTTTTTATTTTTAGAGGGGGAGCTCAGGTGTGTTCCCATGGATGATAGCTGTAGAAAGGTTATAGGAATCTTCAGAGAGATTATGAGATACAGAAATTTGAGAATCACTACTCTAGATATAAAACTAGAATCTGTAAATTGTGCATAATGAGAACTCATCAAGTCCAAGTTGAAAATCTTTATTATATTACTAGAAAGGAGGATGACCTTTATTTTATTTCACAAGTTTGATACAATCATTCTTAAAATCTCATGTGAACACCTCAGTAATGCTTAGAAAAACAGGACAAAAATATTCAATCTAAAATTAAAATTTGAAAATGTGGTCATGTCAGTATATTTGCTTCTTAAAGCATTATACATTTTAAGAGCAAAAACAAAAGAAAAGACAATGCCTTACCTTCCATCTCGATCCCAGTCATACACCTCTACTTTGACTGTTCTGTCCATGGGGAAAACATACACACAGAGTGAAGTTACTTAGTAAGATCAAATTAACATATGATTGAATGTTAAAAAATGTTATAGATTTTCTTAGATAAAATAGTGTATGCTTTCAGGTTTTACAAAATAGTTTAAAGTTGATTTTGCTAATTTTAATACTATTCTTCAATTTATATCTTAAAATAGGTTTCTAAAATCATACAGATTTTTAATTCTTTAAACAGAGTAAGAAAGTATATGGGAAAAGCATTTATAGTTTGACATAGCTTCTGGATGGAGAGGTATAGAGCTACTCCTCCACTCTTCAAAACCATTATCTTAGAGACATATTTCTCAAACTCAGCATGGATCAGAATCACATGGAGGGCTTGTCAAAACGTGAACTGTTGGACCTCATGCCCAGTGTTCCCAGTTCAGTAGCCCTGGGTTGGGCACAAGACTTTAATTTCTACAAGTTTCATCAGGTGCTGCTGATGCTGCTAACTAGGAACCATATTATAAGAATCACTTTCTTAGAATGAGTCCAATTAAACAAAGTTATGATACTATTAAATGAATAAAGTGACAGTCAAGTAGCATAAATTTTAAAGTAAATTTAATGACATATACCAATATACCAATCAATAGTTCTTTCTATGATATTTGTTAATATAATAAATCTTCATTTTTCTAATATACGAGTAATAAGATAAAAAATATCTTTTGGGGTGAGTAGGGGTTTTTGTATTATAATCTTATAATCAACTTTCATAAGAAAAAGAAAACAATTTTGATACTAAGAAATCTTCAGGTATATTGTGGGAAGATCTTCAGGGCCACATCACCCTCCTATTTGTAAAACACCAGAATTTCCCTGTTCTACATCTCTAGAACTTTTATAATTCAGCAACCATGGGAGCAATGATGTCAAATAGGATTCTCAGGAGTAAATCAGGGTTTATAACATATGTAGTCATAATCTTATGTATATTGTATATTTACTTATTCCTCTCTAGAAAGATAATACCAAATGAAAATATTGAGGCAACGAAAATTCTGGGATGACTTTTGAATATGTTAAACAAATATTCAATATATTTTTAACACTTTGTCCATTTTTTCTTGAAAAATTAGTTAAACCAAATTTTAATTTCTCATATTATCCCCCCTCCCATAATCATTGTGGATTAAAAAAAAAGTTATTTAAAAAATTCTGAATAAATCAACTATGCTTTTGCAAATACACATTTATATCGGTAAAGGAACAAACTTAATTTTTAAAATTCAACTTAGATTATTGGATACAAAATCTATAGTGAATATTCAAAACTCTCAAAAAAGTTGTCATTTATTTTACCTGTCATAATCGCCATTACATAAAGCTCTGACTGAGATCTTGAATGCTTGCCAAATAGGATTCAGAGTGTTTTTGACAACTTCTGTTTTATGACAAATTGTAAAACTGTAAAAAAAAAGTTTTCAGTTATTTTCATGATTCAGTTATAATATATTGTTTTAGTAGTCATTCTTCTGTGTTTTTTTGTGCAGAATACATGTTACCAGTCCCTCTGTTGCTGCTATATCAGTCAATAAAAAGAGATTTGCAGTTTTAAAACTTTAAAGAGTAGCTTATCATAACATAAAGCAATGAGATTTTGCAATGAGTTTACTAAAAAAGATCTGCAAATTCAATAAATCCTAAAGCTGCATTGTAAATACTCTCTATAAAAATTGTGGTGACAAATTGATACAGTGAAAAGTATCCATGGGTCACTAAGAATATGAAGGTCATCAGTAACCCTGAGAAGGGCAGTTTTGCTGGAGTGCTGGGGACAAAAATCTGGTTGGAATGTGTTTAAGAAAGAGAAGAGAAACTGAGGCAGAGTGTATAAACAACACTTTTGAGCAGTTTAGCTGTAAAAAGAAAAAGAGAAATTGGGGATAGCTTAAAGGGGAAAGATTATTCAAATGAAAGGTTTGTTTTTTGTTACTTTTTAAATTTTTTCAAGATGAAAGAAATAACAGCAAGGTTGTATGCTAAAGGAAAAAGTACATTAGAGAGAAAGCAATCTGTGATGCATGAAAGAAAGGGGATAAAAGATAGAGCAATGTCCTGAATTAGATGGAAGTGGATGGGATAGAGGGAATCAATGGAGGGATTGGCCTTGGGAGCACAGATAGTGACTTTGCAGAGCATTCAGGAAGGTCGAGCACAGGGGTAGATGCTGTGATGGGATCTTGAGGAAGTTCTCCATTTGCTTCCATTTTCTTATTAAATAGAAAGCAAGATAACTAGCATAGAAGGAAGAGGGCAAAAGTGCTAAAGTGTCTGTGAGGGAGGGAACACTGATGGATTAAGGAAAGGGAGTAAGATTCCCGGGGAGGGTTAAGGGCCTATTTAAGATTAACATAATAAATTTATAGTGAGACCACTCAGTATGTGATTCTTTCTTTCTTTAAACTGTTGACTCTATATACCTAAAGAATCCCTAGAGGGAAGAAAGATAGCAATTCAAGAATATAAAATAAGGGGTAGAATACATGGAGCCTTAAACTAGGTTTTCTGATTCAAATTCCAGTATTGTTTCCACCAAATCATTCAATCTCCAGACATCAATCAGGTCCTGGAAATGTTCTTGCCTAAATGCAAATTTATGCAGCAGTTACTGAGCTATAAAAAGTTTTAATAATCTTGGTTAGAACAATACCTAAACTCAACCTTCACTAAAACCTTAGCCACGAAGTGTTCTAAATTCAAGGGATCCCTCTAATAGTCATTAACATGAGACTATTACATAACTACCATAGGGAATATATTGTAACTAAACCTCACAAGGAAATAACTTATGTTGAAAGAGCCTTTAGTCAATTTTCCCCTTCTCAGGCAAGAAAAGGTCTCTCTGCTTTAAGAGATCAAATAGAAGCATACTATAAATGGATCATGTATTCAATTTCATATTTATGGCATTAGTGCCATACTCTTCCTGGTAGTGTCCTCACCTATCTAAAGAAAATCATGTTACTAAATTGACAGAGCTAAAGAGAATATGTGTGTATATAATGTGGTCGAATGCTCTCAAAGTTGAGACACCAAAAGCACTGTAGGAATCACTGGGGCAAAAGACATTAAAAGAAAGATAGAGGATAGAAGACTCTAAAAGGTGAATCAACAGCCAACATCGTCCTCAATGGTAAAAAACTGAAACCATTTCCACTAAGATCAGGAACAAGACAAAGTTGCCCACTCTTACCACTATTATCCACCATAGTTTTGGAAGTTTTAGCCACAGCAATCAGAGAAGAAAAAGAAATAAAAGGAAGCCAAATCGGAAAATAATAAGTAAAACTGTCAATGTTTGCAGATGACATGATACTATACATAGAGAATCCTAAAGATGCTACCAGAAAATTAAGAGAGCTAATCAATGAATTTGGTAAAGTAGAAGGATACAAAATTAATGCACAGAAATTGCTGGCATTCCTAAACACTAATGATGAAAAATCTGAAAGTGAAATTAAGAAAACACCCCCATTTACCATTACAACAAAAAGAATAAAATATCTAGGAATAAACCTACCTAAGGAGACAAAAGACCTGTATGCAGAAAATTATAAAACACTGATGAAAGAAATTAAAGATGATACAAATAGATGGAGAGATATACCATGTTCTTGGCTGGGAAGAATCAACATTTTGAAAATGATTCTACTACCCAAAGCAATCTACAGATTCAATGCAATCCCTATCAAACTACCACTGGCATTTTACACAGAACTAGAACAAAAAATTTCACAATTTGTATGGAAACACAAAAGACCCCGAATATCAAAAGCAATCTTGAGAAAGAAAAATGGAGTTGGAGGAATCGGGCTCCCTCACTTCAGACTATACTACAAAGCTACAGTAATCAAGAGAGTATGGTACAGGCACAAAAACAGAAATATAGATAAATGGAACAGGATAGAAAGCCCAGAGATAAACCCACGGACATATGGTCATCTTATCTTTGATAAAGGAGGCAAGAATATACAGTGGAGAAAAGATAGCCTCTTTAATAAGTGGTGTTGGGAAAACTGGACAGGTAGATGTAAAAGTATGAAATTAGAACACGCCCTAACACCATACACAAAAATAAACTCAAAATGAATTAAAGACCTAAATGTAAGGCCAGACACTATCAAACTCTTAGAGGAAAACATAGGCAGAACACTCTATGACAGAAATCACAGCAAGATCCTTTTTGATCTACCTCCTAGAGAAATGGAAATAAAAACAAATGGGACCTAATGAAACTTAAAAGCTTTTGCAAAGCAAAGGAAACCATAAACAAAACTAAAAGACAACCCTCAGAATGGGAGAAAATATTTGCCAATGAAGCAACTGACAAAGGATTAATCTCCAAAATTTATAAGCAGCTCATGCAGCTCAATAACAACAACAAAAAACAAACAACCCAATCCAAAAATGGGCAGAAAACCTAAATAGACATTTTTCAAAGAAGATGCACAGATTGTCAACAAACACATGAAAGAATGCTCAACATCATTAATCATTAGAGAAATGCAAATCAAAACTACAATGAGATATCATCTCACACCGGTCAGAATGGCCATCATCAAAAAATCTACAAACAATAAATGCTGGAGAGGGCGTGGAGAAAATGGAACACTCTTGCACTGTTGGTGGGAATGTAAATTGATACAGCCACTATGGAGAACAGTATGGAGTTTCCTTAAAAAACTACAAATAGAACTACCATATGACCCAGCAATCACACTACTGGACATATACCTTGAGAAAACCGTAATTCAAAAGAGTCATGTACCAAAATGTTCATTGCAGTTCTATTTACAATAGCCAGGACATGGAATCAACCTAAGTGTCCATCAACAGATGAGTGGATAAAGAAGATGTGGCACATATATGCAATGGAATATTACTCAGCCATGAAAAGAAATGAAATTGACTTCTTTGTAGTGAGGTGGATGGACCTAGAGTCTGTCATACAGAGTGAAGTATGTCAGAAAGAGAAAAATGAATACCATATGCTAACACATCTATATGGAATCTAAGGGGAAAAAAAAAGGTCATGAAGAACCTAGGGGTAAGATGGGAATAAAGACACAGACCTACTAGAGAATGGACTTGAGGATATGGGGCGGGGGAAGGGTAAGCTGTGACAAAGTGAGAGAGGGGCACGGACATATATACACTAGCAAACGTAAAATAGATAGCTAGTGGGAAGCAGCCGCATAGCACAGGGAGATCAGCTTGGTGTTTTGTGACCGCCTAGAGGGGGATAGGGATTGTGGGAGGGAGGGAGATGCAAGAGGGAAGAGATATGGGAACATATGTATATGTATAACTGATTCACTTTGTTATAAAGCAGAAACTAACACATCATTGTAATGCAATTATACTCCAATAAAGATGTTAAAAAATAAAATAAAAAAATAAAAGGTTAATCAAAATATCTAAAGCAGAGGGAAGAAAATTAAAGGAGATAAGGGAGAAGTAGGCAGGGGAAAAACAGAGTGAATCAAATGAGAAAAAGCAAAAGTACACAAAAATGGTTAAGAAAAATTCATAGGGACAAAAGTATGTATATATTTTTCATAAACAGGCATCTGCCTATCTTCATAACTCTACATATTCTTAAAAATTTACAAAGGGACTTTCTCTTCTTCATTATATCATATTCTAATATATACCAATCTTCGGTATGGTGATAGATACAGATACCTAGCTATATAGGTATCTAGATAGGTAGGTAGAAGATAGATAAATGATAGATGGGTGATAGATAGATAGATAGTAGATTAAATCAATAGACAGAGAGCTAGATGGAGATAAAGCAAGCAATGAACCATCTTCAAACGAACATGCTCAATAATCTACTGACTTCTAGGCCTTTTTGCTTACAGTTAAATCAAAATTTCTGTCATATTCCTAGTATTATCAGTCATAGTAATTAAATACTTTGAAACTTCTTCTCTTAATAAAGTGACTCACCTTCTTAGTGAGCTACTTGTGAGGTAGTCATCTATCTTCTATTAATCATTCTCATTTGTAAAGCATTAGATGTGATATAGACAGCAAAATCTCTCTAGTAATTTCAGCACTAGTGTAATTAGTGAAAATTCTAACAGGAGTCTAAGGTAGGTCTTTCTACTATTCAGGAGTATTGCTATATAAATATAAATGTGTATGTATATATGTATTACACATAGTATTAGAAGAAAAATATTTTTATTAAATAACCTGTGTTAAAATATTTTAAATGAAGCCAATTACCAAAAAACAGTTATTACCTAATTATGAATACAGGTCAAATTACTAAATAATATGAAAGCAAGAAAATAAGAATTTATAATCATATATTATAATGGATTTTCATTAATGTTTACAGTAGAAATTAAGTTTTACTCTTTCTTATAATATGAGTCTCAAACACTAGGCAACAAGCAATTTTTGAAGTAGCTCCATGTTCAAATACATGTTAAAAATGAAGATAAAGTCTTTGCAGTTACAAAGACACACATAAAAAGTGAGGAGTAAAAGCATTTTTATTCATCCAAAACTCATCAGAACAAAACATATGTATATTAATACATTAATACATATGCCCTAATATATATATTTGGATCTGGGTGGTGAACTATTTTCTGTGTGTATATGCAAGTGGAAAGTTTTCTGAAATGAGATTCACAAAATTTTAGCAATAGTTATTTTTTAAATGATTTGAGATTTTTGGATTTGTTGCACTCAACATTTATATTTTATTTAATCAGCAAGTTAATACCATTTTTATAAGCATAATAAATTTTGTAATATATCTCTTACCAGTAGCATTAAATGTATGATAGACTGAAATTCTATAATTATACAACAAATATTTCTAAGAAAACTAGTAAGAATAAAATAGAAAATTCAGGAAATAAGTCATTCAAACAGGAGGAAACATAAGAACATTTTAATTCAAGAAAATTTGAACAATTCTTTAGTTTTTTTCCTAACTGTGAAATGACTGGAAAATATGATTATTTATCCACTGTGCAATATTTTTCACATGGGTAAATTAGCGTTCAGATACAAATGCTACTCTAACATTTTTACCACCAAAATAGAAAAGAAGCATGCAAAATCCGATATGATACCATAACAAAAATAACTAACAGTTGCCGAGTAGCTGCATCAGCAAAAATCATACACTATGTAAAGCTTCATTTTATATTGCTCAGTATAATCACTTTAAATAGCAAACTTTCTATTTTTATGTACCATTTTATACTTATTACATAGCATTAACATGTTGTATAATTTCATTTATAAGTGAAGCAGGTTACATTTTTTTTACATTCTGTTCCCCTCGTTTGAATCTCCAAATGACATTTTCTCTTTAGCTAATATTTTATTATGCACAGTTAAGGAAAACAGAAGAGGAAACATTATACCATAAGATAATAATAATAATAATAACAGCTAACATAATTCTTATGTTAGGGAAGCTTCTAGATGATTTTTGTGTAGTAACTCATTTGATACTCTCAACAGCCCTGGGAGATAACTATGATCAGAACCCATTTTACAGATGAGGAAACTGAGTGTCATATGAGTTTAAAAACTTGCCTATGGTCCTATAGCTATAAGTAGCAGGGTCATGGCTTACACCTAGGCAGCAGGACCTTATTTAGATCATAAATTTAACCATTAAACTTTTTCATTACTACTGACAATACAATAAGAATCATAGAAGATAACAATAAAATGTATTTCATGGTAGAGTCATATGTATTAAATTATACTCTGTACAATGGAATATTACTCAGCCAAAAAAAGAGAATGAAAACTTTGCCATTTTCAATAACATGGATGGACTTAGAGGATACTATGCTAAGTGAAATAAGCCAGACAGAGAAAGACATATACTGTATGATATTATTTATATGTGGAATCTAAAAAATATAACAAACTAGTGAATATAACAAAAAAGAAGCAGACTCATGGATATAGAGAACAAACTAGTGGTTACCAGTGATGAAAGGGGAGAGAGGAGGAACAATGTTGGGGTAGGGGAATAAGAGGTACAAACTATTTTGTATAAAATAAGCTACAAGGATATAGTACAATACAGGGAATGTAGCCAATATTGTAATATAATTATAAATGAAGTGCAATCTTTAAAAATTGTGAATAACTATATTGTACACCTGTAACATATAATATTGTATATCAACTATACTTCAATAAAAAATTAAAATAAATTATAACTCTATAATACATTTTCAAATCACAAAGAAACCAGTCTAACTGTAACTGGTAAAATATTCAAATTACTAGAGGGTAATGAGAAATTTTCCTGAATGTTAGATATCATTGAAAAAACCCTGTAGTATAAAAAGCAACCGCTAAACTCCATATTCTTCTACAAGAAATTGGCTTAAGGGTTCAATTCTATAACAAAATACTTTAGTTTCATAATTTTAGATTTCCACAAACATGTAAATCTTCCATTCTATTAAGGCAATAATATAAATTTAGGAAAAGTAAAGAGGAAATGTTTCTATGAAGCTGAAAATCATTCATTATAAATATCAAACAAAACATATAAAATGCCTAAAAAGTTACATTTTATTATTGAGAATAAAAAATCAAATCAATTTTTTGAATACCAAAATATTTTACTGTTTATCAACTTAATATGAATATCTGAGAAAAAGTGATAATTTAACGTCATACTTATAATAGCTTTAAAATTCATAAAATATAAATCTACCTGCCATCTTCATTACTTCGATAAAATACAAGAAAAGGATCTGATTTTCCAAAGAAGTCCTTCTTGTCCAATTTGTTTGCACAAAATTGCATCAGAACAGCATCCTACAAACAAAATTAATAGAACAGCTCAAAACCTGGGTGAAGGAGAGGGAGAAGATGCTGGAAGAGTAAGACGTGGAGATCACCTTCCTCCCCACAGATACATCAGAAATACATCTACATGTGGAACAACTCCTACAGAACACCCACTGAATGCTGGCAGAAGACCTCAGACCTCCCAAAAGGCAAGAAACTCCCCACGTACCTGGGTAGCAAAAGAGAAAAGAATAAACAGAGACAAAACAGTAGGGATGGGACTTGCACCAGTGGAAGGGAGCTGTGAAGGAGGAAACGTTTCCACACACTAGGAAGCCCTTTCATGGGTGGAGACTGTGGGTGGCAGAGGGGGGAAGCTTCAGAGCCATGGAGGAGAGCACAGCAACAGGGGTGTGGAGGGAAAAGCAGAGAGATTGCCGCACAGAGGATCATTGCCGACCAGAATTCACCCGCACGAGAGGCTTGACTGCTCACTGCTGGGGTGGGCAGGGCCTGGAATCTGAGGGTCCAGCTTCGGACAGATAGCAGGGAGAGGACTGGCTGTGGGAACACAGCCTGAAGGGGTTAGTGCACCACGGCTATCTGGAGGGCGTCCGGGAAAAAGTCTGGACCTGCCAAAGAGGCAAGAGACTTTTTCTTCCCTCTTTGATTCCTGGTGCATGAGGAGAGGGGATTAAGAGTGCTGCTTAAAGGAGCTCCAGAGACAGGCGTGAGCCGTGGCTAACAGCACAGACCCCAGAGACGGGCATGAGATGCTAAGGCCGATGCTGCCACCACCAAGAAGCCTGTGTGCAAGCACAGGTCACTATACACACCTCCCCTCTCAGGAACCTGTGCAGCCCACCACTGCCAGGGTCCTGTGATCCAGGGAAAACTTCCACGGGAGAACACACGCCCACCTCAGGTTGGTGCAATGTCCCACTGGCCTCTGCTGCCGCAGGCTTTCCCCGCACTCTGTGCCCCTCCCTAACCCTGACCTGAGTGAGCCAGAGACCCGAATCGCTGCCCTTTTAACCCCGTCCTGTGTGAATGAAGAACAGACGCTCTCCGGTGACCTAAACGCTGAGGCAGGGCCAAATCCAAAGCTGAACCCTAGGAGCTGTGTGAACAAAGAAGAGAAAGGGAAATTTCTCCCAGCAGCCTCAGGAGCAGTGGATTAAATCTCCACAACCAACTTGATGTACCCTGCGTCTGTGGAACAACTGAATAGACAACGAGTCATCCCAAATTGAGGAGGTGGACTTTGGGACCAAGATATATTACTTTTTCCCTTTTTCCGCTTTTTGTGAGTGTGTATGTGTATGCTTCTGTGTGAGATTTTGTCTGTACAGTTTTGCTTTCACCATTTGTCCTAGGGTTCTGTCCGTCCATTTTTGTTGTTGTTGTTTTGTTCTTGTTGTTTTTATTTAAACACTTTATTTTCTAAATAATTATTTTTTATTTTAATAACTTTTATTTTATCTTACTTTTTAAAATTTTATCCTCTTTTGTACTTTCTACTTTTTATCCCTTTAATTCTGAGCCGTGTGGATGAAAGACTCTTGGTGCTGCACCCAGGAGTCAGTGCTGTGCCTCTGAGGAAGAGGAGCCAACTTCGGGACACTGGTCCACAAGAGATTTCTCAGCTCCACATAATATCAAACAGCGAAAATCTCCCAGAGATTTCCATCTCAACACCAGCACCCAACTTCACTCAAAAACCAGCAAGCTACAGTTCTGGACACTGTATGCCAAACAACTAGCAAGACAGGAACACAATGCCACCCATTAGCAGACAGGCTGCCTGAAATAATAATAAGGCCACAGACACCACAAAACACATGAGCAGACATGGACCGGTCCAACACAAAGACAGCATCCAGCCTCATCCACCAGAACACAGGCACTAGGCCCCTCCACCAGGAAGCCTATACAATGCACAGAACCAACTTTAGCCACTGGGGACAAACACCAAAAACAACGGGAACTATGGACCTGCAGCCTGCAAACAGGAGACCCCAAACACAGTAAGATAAGCAAAATGAGAAGACAGAAAAACACACAGCAGATGAAGGAGTAAGATAAAAACCCACCAAACCTAACAAATGAAGAGAAAATAGGCAGTATACCTGAAAAAGAATTCAGAATAATGATAGTAAAGATGATCCAATATCTTGGAAATAGAATGGAGCAAAGACAAGAAACATTTAACAAGGACCTAGAAGAACTAAAAAGGAAACAAGCAATGATGGACAACAAAATAAATGAAATTAAAAATACTCTAGAAGGGATCAAAAGCAGAATAACTGAGGCAGAAGAACGGATAAGAGACCTTGAAGATAAAATAGTGGAATAACTACTGCAGAGCAGAATAAAGAAAAAAGAATGAAAAGAACCGAGGACAGTATCAGAGACCTCTGGGACAACATTAAATGCACCAACATTTGAATTATAAGGGTTCCACAAGAAGAAGAGAAAAAGAAAGGGACTCAAAATATTTGAAGATGTTATAGTTGAAAACTTCCCTAATATGGGAAAGGAAATACTTAATCAAGTCCAGGAAGCACAGAGAGTCCCATACAGGAAAATCCAAGGAGAAACACACAAAGACACATATTAAGCAAACTGTCAAAAATTAAATACAAAGAAAACATATTAAAATCAGCAAGGGAAAGAAAAACAAATAACACACAAGGGAATCCCCATAAGGTTAACAGCTGATCTTTCACCAGAAAATCTGCAAGCCAGAAGGGAGTGGCAGAACATATTTAAAGAGATGAAGGAGAAAAACCTACAACCAAGATTATTCTACCCAAAAGGATCTCATTCAGATTTGATGGAGAAATTAAAAGCTTTACAGACAAGCAAAAGCTGAGAAAGTTCAGCACCACCAAACCAGCTTTACAACAAATGTTAAAGGAACTTCTCTAGGCAGGAAACACAAGAGAAGGAAAAGACCTACAATAACAAACCCAAAACAATTAAGAAAATGGGAATAGGAAAATACATATCAATAATTACCTTAAATGTAAATGGAATAAATGCTTTCACCAAAAGACACAGATTGGCTGAATGGATACAAAAACAAGACCAATATATATGCTGTCTACAAGAGACCCACTTTAGACCTAGGGACACATACAGACTGAAAGTGAGGGGATGGAAAAATATATTCCATGCAAATGGAAATCAGAAGAAAGCTGTGGGGCTTCCCTGGTGGAGCAGTATTTGAGAGTCGGCCTGCTGATGCAGGGGACATGGGTTCAAGCCCCTGTCCAGGAAGATCCCACATGCTATGGAGTGGCTGAACCCGTGAGCCATGGCCACTGAGCCTGCATGTCCAGAGCCTGTGCTCTGCAACAGGAGAGGCCACAAGAGTGAGAGGTCCGCGTACTGCAAAAAAAAAAAGAAAGAAAAAAGAAAGAAAGCTAGAGTAGCAATTCTCATATCAGACAAAATAGAGTTTAAAATAAACCCTATTACAAGAGACAAAGAAGGACACTATATAATGATCAAGGGATCGATCCAAGAAGAAGATATAACAATTGTAAATATTTATGCACCCAACATAGGAGCACCTCAATATATAAGACAAATGTTAACAGCCATAAAAGGGGAAATTGACAATAACACAATCATAGTAGGGGATGCTAACACCCCACTTTCACCAATGGACAGGTCATCCAAAGTGAAAATAAATAAGGAAACACAAGCTTTAAATGATACATTAACAAAGATTGACTTAATTGATATTTATAGGACTTTCCATCCAAAAACAACAGAATACACATTTTTCTCAAGTGCTCATGGAACATTCTCCAGGATAGATCATATCTTGGGTCACAAATCAAGCCTTGGTAATCTTAAGAAAATTGAAATCGTATCACGTATCTTTTCCCACCACAAAGCTATGAGACAAGATATCAATTACAGGAAAAGATCTGTAAAAAATACAAACACATGCAAGCTAAACAATACATTACTTAATAACGAAGTGAGCACTGAAGAAATCAAAGAGGAAATAAAAAAATACCCAGAAACAAATGACAATGGAGACACAATGGCCGAAATCCTATGTGATGCAGCAAAAGCAGTTCTAAGAGGGAAGTTTATACCAATACAATCCTACCTTAAGAAATAGGAAACATCTCGAATAAACAACCTTACCTTGCACCTAAAGCAATTAGATAAAGAAGAACAAAAAAACCCCACAGTTAGGAGAAAGAAAGAAATAATAAAGATCAGATCAGAAATAAATGAAAAAGAAATGAAGGAAATGATAGCCAAGATCAATAAAACTAAAAGCTGGTTCCTTAAGAAGGTAAACAAAATTGATAGCCAGACTAATCAGAAAAAAAGGGAGAAGACTCAACTGATTAGAATTGGAAATGAAAAAGGAGAAGTAACAACTGACATTGCAGAAATACAAAAGATCATGAGAAATTACTACAAGCAACTCTATGCCAATAAAATGGACAACCTGGAAGAAATGGACAAATTCTTAGAAATGCACAACCTGCCAAAACTGAACCAGGAAGAAATAGAAAATATGAATAGACCAATCACAGGCACTGAAATTGAGACTATGATTTAAAATCTTCCAACAAACAAAAGCTCAGGACCAGCTGGCTTCACAGGTGAATTCTATCAAACATTTAGAGAAGAACTGACACCTACCCTTCTCAAACTCTTCCAAAAGATAGCAGAGGGAGGAACACTCCCAAACTCATTCTACGAGGCCACAATTACCCTGATACCAAAACCAGAAAAAGATGTCACAAGGAAAGAAAACTACAGGCCAATATCACTGATGAACATAAATGCAAAAATCCTCAACAAAATACTAACAAACAGAATCCAACAGCACATTAAAAGGATCATATACCACAATCAAGTGTGGCTTATTCTAGGAATGCAAGGATTCTTCAAGTTATGCAAATCACTCAATGTGATACACCATATTAACAAATTGAAGAACAACCATATGATCATTTCAGTAGATGCAGAGAAAGCTTTTGACAAAATTCAACACCCATTTATGATAAAACCCTGCAAAAGTAGGCATAGAGGGAAATTTCCTCAACATAATAGAGGCCATATATGACAAACCCACAGCCAACATCGCCCTAAATGGTGAAAAACTGAGACCATTTCCATTAAGATCAGGAACAAGACTAGGTTGCCCATTTTCACCTCTCTTATTCAACATAGTTTTGGAAGTTTTAGCCACAGCAATCAGAGAATAAAAAGAAATAAAAGGAATCCAAATCCAAAAAGAAGTAAAGCTGTCACTGTTTGCAGATATCATGATAATATACATAGAGAATCCCAAAGATGCTACCAGAAATCTACTATAGCTAATCAATGAATTTGTTAAGTATCAGGATAAAAAATTAATGCACAGAAATCTCTGGCATTCCTATACACTAAGGATGAAAAATTTGAAAATGAAATTAAGAAAACACTCCCATTTACCACTGCAACAAAAAGGATAAAACATCTAGGAATAAACCTACCTAAGGAGACAAAAGACCTGTATGCAGAAAATTATAAGACACTGATGAAAGGAATTAAAGATGATACAAATAGATGGAGAGATATACCATGTTCTTGGCTGGGAAGAATCAACATTGTGAAAATGACTCTAGTACCCACAACAATCTACAGATTCAATGCAATCCCTATCAAACTACCACTGGCATTTTTCAGAGATCTAACACAAAAAATTTCACGATTTGTATGGAAACACAAAAGACCCCGAATATCCAGAGCAATCTTGAGAATGAAAAATGGAGCTGGAGGAATCAGGCTCCCTGACTTCAGACTATACTACAAAGCTACATTAATCAAGACAGTATGGTACTGGCACAAAAACAGAAATATAGATCAATGGAACTGGATAGAAAGCCCAGAGATAACTCCATGCACATATGGTTACCTTATCTTTGATAAAGGAAGCAAGCATATACAGTGGAGAAAAGACAGCCTCTTCAATAAGTGGTGCTGGGAAAACTAGACAGGTATATGTAAAGGTATCGGGTTAGAACACTCCCTAGCACCATACACAAAAATAACCTCAAAATGGATTAAATATCTAAATGTAAGGCCAGACACTATCAAACTCTTAGAGGAAAACATAGGCAGAACACTCTATGACAGAAATCACAGCAAGATCCTTTTTGACCCACCTCCTATAGAAATGGAAATAAAAAGAAATGGGACCTAATGAAACTTAAAGGCTTTTGCACAGCAAAGGAAACCATAAACAAGACCAAAAGACAACCCTCAGAATGGGGGAAAATATTTGCAAATGAAGCAACTGACAAAGGATTAATCTCCAAAATTTACAAGCAGCTCAATAACAAAAGAAACAAACAACCCAATCCAAAAATGGGCAGAAGACCTAAATAGACGTTTCTCTAAGGAAAATATACAGATTGTCAACAAACACATGAAAGAATGCTCTACATCATTAATCATTAGAGAAATGCAAATCAAAACTACAATGAGATATCATCTCACACCAGTCAGAATGGCCATCATCAAAAAAATCTAGAAATAAATGATGGATAGGGTGTGGAGAAAAGGGAACAGTTTTGGACTGCTGGTGGGAATGTAAATTGATACAGCCACTATGGAGAACAGTATGGAGTTTCCTTAAAAAACTACAAATAGAACTACCATACGACCCAGCAATTCCACTACTGGGCATATACTCTGAGCAAACCATAATTCAAAAAGAGTCATGTACCAAAATGTTCATTGCAGCTCTATTTACAATAGCCAGGACACGGAAGCAACCTAAATGTCCATTACTGGATGAATGGATAAAGAAAATATGGCACATATATACAATGGAATATTGCTCAGACATGAAAAGAAATGAAATTGAGTTCTTTGTAGTGAGGTGGATGCACCTAGTGTCTGTCATACAGAGTGATGTAAGCCAGAAAGAGAAAGACAAATACTGTATGCTAACAGATATATATGGAATCTAAGGGGAAAAAAAAGGTCATGAAGATCCTAGGGGTAAGACAGGAATAAAGACACAGACCTACTAGAGAATGGACTTGAGGATATGGGGAGGGGGAAGGGTAAGCTGTGACAAAGTGAGAGAGTGGTATGGACATATATATATACTACCAAATGTAAAATAGATAGCTAGTGGGAAGCAGTCGCATGGCACAGGGAGATCAGCTCGGTGCTTTGTGACCACCTAGAGGGGTGGGATAGGGAGGGTGGGAGGGAGGGCGATACAAGAGGCAAGCGATATGGGAACTTATGTATATGTATAACTGATTCACTTTGTTATAAAGCAGAAACTAACACACCATTGTAAAGCAATTATACTCCAATAAAGATGTTAAAAAAAAACACACCTGGGTGAAGTATAACTAGAATCTGCAGATCACAATCAAGACTTTATAAGAAAACAAATTTTTCCATTTTAATACAAATGGTCTAATGTGGGAAAATTCCAGACAACATAAAATTGTTTTTAAAGGACTATAAAACTAAAAAATTGACTCCTGGAAGTTTTTGTTCTTGTCACAGAACTATTACTTATTAAAACCCTTCAACATTTCCTGCCCCAGAGAAGTGCTATTAAACTGGATAATTCTATGTACCCAATATTATAATGCAAGGTCTCTATTTTTATCTTCAGTTATTCAGGTGCACATTTTTAGAAAAAAATTTTTTTTTTATTTCCTAAGGAAATATTTACTAAGCAATGTATGTACCATGTATTAGATGTTGAGATTCATTAGATGATTAGATGAAGCAAAAGACAGATCCCAACTGACAATACAGTTTGCTATCTGAAGGGGAAAAAAGGTTCCTTTTTAATTATATAAAAGTGTACCACAATTTCTAAATAGCTACATTTCAAAATAACATATTATATAGTGCTTGAAGTAAAGTAAAGCACTTTCATTTTCACCTGTAATTTAAATCACTTACTTGTATGTTAATTATTTTGTCAAACCAATCATTTTTATCAATTTATAGACTCAAGCACTCATATCCTACATGATTTAGCTTAAAGGTAAACAAGATGAGGTATCATGAATCAAGGAAGTTAAACATTATTCAATGATGATAAGCAATATTTAAAGGGTATAAATTATATAGTAATTTAAAAATTAAAATCAGTATTTTAGATTTGTTTGTTTTTTTAACTGAAAGGAGATGTTAACAATTTTTGAAGTGGGTGGAGGGTCAAAGTAATTCACATTAAATCAAGAAGTCACAGTTTAAAATATTACTTGGTGAAAACATTAATTCACCACTTCATTTTGCAGAGTTCAGAAATACTTATTAAGCATCTTCACATATATTAAAATGCCCTTAGGAGAATGTGGTTTTCCAAGAACATGGGACAAAGACATTGTTCATTTTTTTTAAGTGCAAATTTTTTTTATTGTTCTTGCTACAGAAATAAATCACTCCTTTAAGACATTTTTCCAAAGCCCCTAAAACAAAACACAAATTACCATAAAACATTCTGATATACTTAAAATACATAGTAGAATCCTGAAATGTATATATTTCATATAAATGCTGACTAAAACTTCAGAGAGACTAAATATTATTTAAACATGAATTTTCATATGATCACTGGTAAATGTAATACCAAATTGTAGTTTTTCAAATTATATTTCATAAGGCTTGCAAAATGAATAACTGACTCAAGAGAAAATATTTCTTTCAATGCACCAAATGATATAAACTTGGGGAAAATGTTTTTTGTAATTACTCAGGTTAATAACTTAGGAGAGATTCCACCTCTATCAAACACAAAAGAAGTCTAATTTCTGGGGAAAAAATAAGCATTTACTACTTCTAGAAGTATACAAGCATCATTACAGTTTTTTTTTTTTAACTCTTATGCTTAATGCCACCCTGAGAGAATTTTAAGACCTTTCTTTAATACTCCACACCAGTGTAACAAACTTCCTATTGAATAAATCCATTTAAATGTTCAGAGGCATTTCTAACAAGTTCAAATCAAAGTTGTTTCTCCAGTAATTTTTCCCAACTCAATGAGTGACTCATCATCCACACAAAGTGCTCAAGGAAGTTGTCCTTGACTCGTCCCTTTCCTGACATTTTATCCAATCCATCATCAAGTTGCATAATTCTATCTCTAAAAAATTTCTCAAATCTTCAATCCAGCTACACAGGCACCACCTTAGTCCAAGCCAACCTCTTCTCTCACCTGGACATGCACATTGGCATTTATTCCTTTCTCTCCTTCCACCTATCCAATCCATAGATCCACCTTCTTGGACCTATCCAATCGATTCTCCATTCAGCAGAGAGAGTAATGGACTTAAAACATCAAAGAAATTAATTTTGTTCATAACTTAAAATTACTCAAGTCTTTCCCTTGCATTTAGGATAAACACAGAATCTTTAACATTGTCTACAAAAGCCCAACACCAAACTCTGAGCAGCCTTTTCCACCTTTATCTGGCAAAGTTTTAGCTCAATCATTCCCCCACTCCCATCCCCTTGCTAACTAACACACACCAGACACACTCTTTCCCTCTTTGGGCCCTATACAAGCTGTGTGCTCTGTTGGAAATCTTACCCTTTGGCTGACAAACCATTACTTGGGTCTAAGCTAAAATGGAAATTTCTCAAAGAGACCCGGAGTTACCTCCACCCAATATAAATTATGATTCTCCATGGTACTCTCTCATATTTATCACTTAGAACACATCATGAAATATTTACCTATACAGTCATCTGATTAATATCCATCTTTTCCACAAACTACATGTTTATTTGAGAAAAGGACAAGGGCTGCTTGTTGTTTTTTCTTGCCATTGTATTCCAAGCTTCCTTTCCAGGGACTAGCACATTATACATTTTGTGAATATTTTTGAATCAATCAATCAGAATGAAAAATATTCTTTGTGGACAATTTCAAGCTACCTTAAAAATACTGAGTGAAGAAACATTTCCAATATGACTTCAAAATTACTTTAATTCTTACTCTAGAATTTGACAAGATATATCACAAAAGTTATATTTGAAATAAACCATGGTTGAGATAATTAGGATTACCACACTGAAAATACACATTTGTATAAATTTATAATTTACCCATTTCTCAAATATGGCCTATTTTTAATTCTGCAAAGTAACCATCTGGAGGAGGTAATACTGTTGTCTATTAAGTGTGCAATAGCATTATGTCTAAGAAAGAAATGTACATACCTTAATTTAAAAATACTCAGTTGCTAAAAATGCTAACTATCATGTGAGGCTTCAGTGAGTCACAATCTTTTTGTTGGTGGATAGTCTTGCCTCGATGTTGATGGCTTCTAACTGATCAGCGTGGTGGTTGTTGAAGGTTGGGGTGGCTGTAGCGATTTCTTAAAATAAGACAACAGTGAAATTTGCCCCATCAATTGACTTGTCCTTTCAGGATTGATTTCTCTGTAGCATGCAATGCTGTTTGATAGCATTTTACCCGTAGTTAGAACTTCTTTCAAAATCAGAGTGGACCCACTCAAACCCTGCTGTGTCTTTGTCAACTAAACTTATGTAATACTCTAAATCCTTTGTTGTCCTTTCAACAATCTTCACAACATCTTCACCAGTAGATTCCATCTCAAGAAACCACTTTCATTACTCATCCATAAGATGCAACCTGTCATCCATTTAAGTCTTGTCATGAGATTGCAGCAATTCAGTCACATCTTCAGGGTCCACTTCCTATTCTAATTATTTTGCCATTTCCACAACATCAGCAGTTACTTCCTCCACTGGAGTCTTAAACCCCTCAAAGTTATCCATCTGTGAGGGTTGGAATCAACTTCTTCCAAACTCCTGTTAATGTCGATATTTGGGCTTCTCCCCACGAATGTTCTTAATGTCATCTAGAATGGTGAATCCTTTCCAGAAGGTTTTCAATTGACGTTGCCCAGATCCATCAGAGGAATCACTATCTGTGGCAGCTGTGGCTTTAGGAAATGTATTATTTCTTAAATAACAAGACTTGAAAGTCGAATTTACTACTTGAGCCTCAGGTTGAATAATGAGTGTTGTGTTAGCAAGCATGAAAGCAACGTCAATCTTGTACATCTCCATCAGAGCTCTTGTGTGACCAGGTGCATTGTCAATAAGCAACAATATTTTGGTTTTTGTTTTGCTTTGTTTTTTTAACTTATTTTTGTATTGTAGTATAATTGTTTTGCAATGTTGTGCTAGTTTCTGCTGCACAATAAAGTGAATCAACTATATGTATATATATATATATATATATATATATATATATATATATATATATATATATATATATATATCCCGTCCTTCTTGGACCTCCCTCCCACCCCCCACCCCCCACCCCCCACCCCCATCCCACCCATCTAGGTCATCACAGAGCACCGAGCTGAGCTTCCTGTGCTTTACAGCATGTTCTCTCTAGCTATCTATTTTACACACGGTAGTGCATATATGTCAATCCTAGTTTCCCAATTTGTCCCATCCTCCCCTTCCCCCTGTGTCCACATGTCTGTTCTCTATGTCTATGTCTCTGTTCCTGCCTGCAAATAGGTTCAGCTGTACCAGTTTTCTAGATTCCACATATATGTGTTAATATATGATATTTGGGTTTTTTTCTGGCTTACTTCACTCTGTATGACAGACTCTAGGTCCATCTATGTCTCTACAAATGACCTGATTTCGTTCTTTTTATTGGCTGAGTAATATTCTATTGTATATATGTGCTGGACGTTTAGGTTGTTTCCAGGTCCTGGCTATTGTAAATAGTGCTGCAGTGAACACTGGGGTAGATGTCTCTATTTGAATTATGTTTTTCTCAGAGTACATGTCCAGTAGTGGGATTGCTGGGTCATATGGTAGTTCTATTTTTAGTTTTTTAAGGAACCTCCATACTGTTCTCCATAGTGGCTGTATCAATTTACATTCCCACCAACAGTGCAGGAGGGTTCCCTTTTCTCCACACCCTCTCCAAAATTATTTTTTGATGATGGCCATTCTGACTGGTGTAATACCTCACTGTAGTTTTGATTTGTATTTCTCTAATAGTCAGTGATGAGCAACTTTTCATGTTCCTCTTGGCCATCTGTATGTCTTCTTTGGTGAAATGTCTATTTAGGTCTTCTGCTTAACTTTTAATTGGGTTGTTTGTTTTTTTTGATATTGAGGTCCACAAGCTGTTTGTATATTTTGGAGATTAATCCTTTGTCTGTTGCTTTGTTAGCAAATATTTTCTCCCACTCTGAGGGTTGCCTTTTCATCTTGTTTATGGTTTCCCTTTCTGTGCAAAAGCTTTTAAGTTTAATTAGATCCCATTTGTTTTTATTTTTATTTTCTTTACTCTAGGAGGTGGGTCAAAAAAGATCTCGCTGTGGTTTATGTCAAAGAGTGATTTTCCTCTAAGTGTTTTATAGTGTCTGGTCTTACATTTAGGTCTTTAATCAATTTTGAGTTTATTTTTGTGTATGCTGTTAGGTAGTGTTCTAATTTCATTCTTTTACATGTAGCTGTCCACTTTTCCCAGCACTGCTTATTAAAGAGGCTGTCTTTTCTCCATTGTATGTTCTTGCCTCCTTTGTCATAAATTAGGTGACCATATGTGCGTGGGTTTATCTTTGGGCTTTCTATCCTGTACCATTGATCTATATTTCTGTTATTGTGCCAGTACCATACAGCCTTGATTACTGTAGCTTTGTAGTAACATTTTGAAAGGAATAATTTTTCTCTGAGCAGTAGGTTTCACCAGTGGGCTTAAAATATTCAGTAAACCATGCTGTAAACATGTGATATAATACAGGCTTTGTTGTTCCATTTATACAGCACAGGCAGAGCAAATTTAGCATAATTCTCAGTGGCCCAAGGATTTTCTAAATGGTAAGTCAATATTGGCTTTACCTTAAAGTCACTAGCTGCAAGCCAAGAGAGTCTTCCTGCCCTTTGAAACTTTGAAGCAAGGCTCTGATTTCTCCTCTCTAGCTATGAAGGTCCTAGATTGCATCTCCTTCCAATATAAGGCTATTTTATGTACATTGAAAACCTGTTATTTAGTGCAGTGACCTTCACTAATTACCTTAGCACATCTGGATAAACTTGCTGCAACTTCTTTATATATAAGCACCTGCTGATTCACCTGTACTACTTTTATGTTATGGACAGAGTTTCTTTCCTTAAACCTCATGAACCAACCTCTGCTAGCTTTGAACTTTTCTTCTGCAGCTTCTTCACCTCTCTTAGCCTTCATAGGATTTAAGAGAGCTAGGGCCCTCCTCTGGATTAGGCTTTGGCTTAAGGGAATGTTGTGGCTGGTTTGATCTTCTATCCAGACCACTACAACTTTCTCCATATCAGCAATAAGGATGTTTTGCTTTCTTATCATATGTGTGTCCACTGGAGTAGATGTGAAATTTTCTTCAAGAACTTTTCCTTTGCCTTCACAACCTTGACTAACTATTTGGCCCAAGAGGCCTAGCTTTCAGCCTATCTCAGCTTGGCTTTCGACATGCCTTTCTCAGAAAGCTTAATCGTTTCTAGCTTTTGATTTAAAGTGAAAGATGTGTGAATCTTCCTTTCACTTAAATGCTTAGAGGCCATTATAGAGATATGAATTGGCCTAATTTCTATATTGTTGCATTTCAGAGAATAAGGATGTCTGAGCAGAAGGAAAGAGACAGGGGAATGGCCAGTTGGTGGAACAGTCAGCACACACACATTTATTAATTTTGTGGTGCCCAAAAACAATTTCAATAGTAACATCAAAGATCACTGATCACAGATCACCATAACAAATGTAATAATAATGAAAAAATTTGATAGTGTACAAAAATTAGCAAAATGTGACACAGAGACTAGAAGTGAGCAATGCTGTTGGAAAAATGGTGCTGATAGGCTTCTTCACAAGAGGGCCGCCATAGGCCTTCAATTTGTAAAAAGTGCAATATATGTGAAGCACAATAAAATGAGATATGCCTGTATAAAGACTTTTAGCTGTTGACAAATGCAGAAATTAAAGCTCCAAAAAAATTCACTCAGCTGAATAGTGAAAGAGATAATACTGAAATTTAGGTGTCCTGATTCCAAAGTTTATGCTCAAGCTAACAAATGGAAATGTGTTTTCAAGAAAATAAATTTGTATAATTTGTATAATGTCAAATTGAAATAAAATTACTTCATTCCAAATTCTAAGTGATAATGCCTGATATTTTTAAAGTACCATAAAATGCACATTTAAAAGGCATTGTCTGAAGTTAACTATGATCATTGCTTTGAACACACTTGTTTCTTCTACTATACTAGCATAATAATATTATTTCAATGATTATTTTAATGATGTTGATTATCAGTGTCCGTAGCTAAGAATCAGAACGTAGGATACATAAGTGAAGTTAGATCAAGATTCTAAACAATTTAAAAATATTAGATATATAATTTCTAAGTGTGAGAAATATGTAAATAATATTAATACTATTAATAAGTAATATTAAAAGATAATTCCAGATGTTTTTAAAGCTTTATTAGTATAAAGAATAGTGAAAATGCCTCTGGATCACTAAGTAACATATTCTACTTCATTTGCATGGAAGCTTCATAATTTTCTTGTTCCTCCAGCAAAACAACAGAATTGAAAGCAGAAGATGTTTAAGATGCAGCCTGGCAATACTCAATCTATGACCTTGATATCTTGGTTCTATTTTGAATTAGAACTCATAATAATTTCTTCATTAGCATATTTACACAAAATAATCTTAATATCAAGATTTTGACAGAATAGCATGTTAATGTCACAATAAAGAACATGCATCTTATTGAACTTGAACTTCTTTTTCTCATTCCTCCCTCATTATACAAACACAGATTACCATATACATATACAAATTCAGAGACCAGAAGTATGAAAGGTGATTAGATCAGCAAATCACAACTAAAAATAGCAGTTTTCTAAGATTAATGAATATGCACTCTATGTCATTATACTCTTAGTTGGAGTGGTAGCTGGTTATTTCTACAAATGTGGGCCTCCCAAGCTAAGAAAACATGAGATCATATATGAATATTGAATTTATTCAATTAGAAATACAGGAAAACAAACATGTTACGCAAAATGGTTACAGTCAAGTGACTAGAAATATTCCTTCAGGATCACACATAAAATCTTCAAATTTTTGCAAGAACTGAATTGGTTGATACAATTGACAATTCCTTATATTAATGCCCCCCCCCGAATGATATTACCATTAGGTTTTATTTTAATAATTTCTATTCATTAAAAAGACTGTTAAAATAACTGATTATCCTATTTGGACTATAGAATGTAGTCTCTCTGGTTAAAGTACTAAGTATCTGATATTTTATGAATTTAGAATTATATAGTAATTTTAATTATTTTTTGCTAAAACTACTCAAGAAAAATCATTTAAGTATAGTTTGAGAATTATCATTTCAAAGAAGTACTGGAAATACTTTTTCATTCAAAGAAATATTTACTTACTCTGCAACAGTTTAATTCCTCTGCTGTAAGGATGATTGTACCACATTTCTTCCCTGGAATTCCTCTAAAACAAGAAAAAGCATACTTAAATACAATGATATTTTATATTAATAGTATATAATATAAATGAATATTAAATATATATTTTATTTTTATATAAGCAAACAAAAAGCATACTACTAATAGGTGGGCTCTAACAAAATATATTCCTAGTTTCAAACTTGAGTTTATCCTATAGATCCACATTTATTGATAAAGCTAAACTTTGAGCACTTTCAACATGTCAGTCTTTTGCCCAAGAATATTCAATAGCTGCACACCGGCTATCATATATAATTAATATAATATAATGTAGTATCTATAATGTAAAATATTCTCCCATGACTTCTAAGATTTCTATTATGTGATTAAAACATATTCCTAATCTTGATTTTCAATATTTCTTTCTTCTTTCATCAACATGGTTATTTATTTGGGCTTATTTTTGCTCTGTGCCAATTCCCACACCTTGGCATACCATAGTGTGTTAAACTCTTCCCTATTCTGCCCCAAACTTTCTACATCCCCAGAGGAAGTTTTACTTGTTCCAGGAACCATTATCCCAGTCAACCTCACACAAAACTTGGCCTTCTCTGTGCTCCTATTGCACTTAAAGTCAGTACCACAGGTTTAGCATTTAATTATTGTTAAATTGTTACAAACACATATTTTTTACCCTTCTTTCCCCAAGTTGATTATAAACTCTATAAGAACAAAATTCATGTTATAAACCTCTTGTAAACTGACAGATTTAAATATCTATACATAACAGGAGCTCAATATATTAGGACAACATACAATACATAAGCAAAATTAAGCAAAGTAAAACTTCTACCCAATTTTCTTTCTAAATGTCTATGCAATATTTATGCTCATATAGCTTTCAGCTGACACCAAGAGCAAAGTGCACTAGGATAATGCAAGGTATGTGCATGGTTTCCTGCTTTACCTGAGGGAATACAGAGACAAGTCCAAGAGAATCGTCAAAAGAGTAATCCTAATGCTCTAAAGGTATACTTCATGCTTCTTTTGTCCTATCACTAATCATAGCTCAGACTCCTGTTTTTCCTAGGAACTACAAATTGTGGAATTAGAGCCAAACAAGTGTTTTTGTCCTCAAGAATATGATTCAACTCCAATAATCTATGCCGGTTTGTATGTGACATTTTCTCCAGGTCTTTATGATCAATTTTTTATCTTTGCATGTTTTTTCATAGAATATTAAACACATTTTTTAATGCAAGACAAGATTTAATAAGTGGATAAACATTTAGTAGACTGGTCACAATAAAAAAAGGAGATTCTTACTGAAATAACAATGGGGTGCAATTTTACATGTATTAAGTTTTCAGTCACTGAAAGAGATGATGCTCTCCAGTACTGGTTGTGTTGGGAGAACTTGCATATGCACCAACTGCAGGTGGCAATGCAGATAATAACTGCCATTTGAAGAAAATACACACATCATTTTTAGCATCCCTCCATTGTCAGTAATCAGTTAATTTTTCTAATCCAGCTGTACTTTTTTCTTCTTTTTTTCTATTTGTGAATCACAAGATTTACACTCTCAGCATTACAGCAAGCTAAAACACCCTGACTGAGCATCTACCTGAAAATAATTTAAAATGCTGAATAAAATTTGCAAAAAGTATTTATAAATGCTCCGATAACCTGGCAAGAAAAGTAAGGACCAATTAGAAACTAAAGATGGAAAGCCAGAAAGACAAACAGGGGTAAAACCTGAAGAGTTTAATCTTGGGCTTTTTTTAAAAAATAGGTCTTTATTGGGGTATAATTGCTTTACAATACTGTGTTAGTTTCTGTTGTACAACAAAGTGAATTAGCCATATGGATACATATATCCTCATAACCCCTCCCTCTTGAGCCTCCCTCCCACCATCCCTATCCCATATCTCTAGGTCATTGCAAAGCACCAAGCTGATCTCCCTGTGCTATGCTGCTGCTTCCCACTAGCTAACCATTTTACATTCAGTAGTGTATATATGTCAATGCTACTGTCGGTAGTGTATATTATGTCAATGCTACTTCACTGCAGCTTCCCCCTCCACCTGCCATGTTCCCATGTTCTTTCTCTATGTCTACATCTTTGTTCCTGCCTCGCCACTAGGTTCATCAGTACCACTTTTTTTTTTTTAGATTCTATATATATATATATATATATATGTGTGTGTGTGTTAGCATACGTTACTTGTTTTTCTCTTTCTGACTTCACTCTGTATGACAGACTCTAGGTCCATCCACCTCACTACAAATAACTCAATTTCATTTCTTTTTATGGCTGAGTAATATTCCATTGTATATATGTGCCACATCTCCCTTATCCATTCATCTGTTGATGGACATTTAGGTTGGTTCCATGTCCTGGCTATTGTAAATAGAGCTGCAGTGAACATTGTGGTACATGTCCCTCTTTGAATTATGGTTTTCTCATGGTATATGTCCAGTAGTGGGATTGCTGGATCATACGGTAGTTCTACTTTTAGCTTTTTAAGGAACTTCCATACTGTTCTCCATAATGGTTGTATTAATTTATGGATCCTTAGAGCATAAAGATGAGAGACCAAAAAAATTAAAAGGTGAAGGAGTACTCACAAGGTGGAGAATTCAATAAATAAACAACTCATAGCATAAACCTTAGATCACAATGACTATATTGCCTGAATGTAGCATAAATTAGATATAAACATTTATTTTGGAGGGACCCACAAAATAAATCCATGCCTTAAAATGTGGTGATTAATGAAAGAGAAAAAATGTCTCCTAATAATTCAGACCTTAACCAGGCTTGCTGCCTTAATTTTAACTACCTGGGTAATTACAAACTTCAAACCAAGAATTCAGCTTAATTCAAGTGATCATAGTTAGTTGGTAAGTACAAAATCTCTCTGGAAGAATTTGCCTTCAAACTACATCTCAAAATAATATCACATTAAAAGTTTAAAAATATGTATGAGCTTATTCTAAAATATCTCAAAACCCTAAAGAAAAAATGTACCATGTTTTAAAGTCTCCAGAAAAAGCAGGCTGCAGAATTTAACACAGGCTTAGAACCCTAAAAATATTATGCATAATATACACAATGTAAGTATGCATAATATACATAATATATAGACAAGAATGGAAATATGAGGAACTAGCAAAGAACTATAAAATAATCAAGAATATATGGAGAAAAATAGGACTTGTAGAAATAATATAGAGACTATAGATGGATTTAACATCAGATTATACACAGCAGAAAAATTAGTGAACTGAAAGATGGATATAAAGAATTTATCACTAATGCAGCATGGAGAGGCTGATATGGGAAAAATTGCAAAGAGGTTTAGTGACATGGAGGGAAAAGGTAAAAGTTTTAATGTACATCTAAGCAGAGGTCCAGAAGGAGAAGAAAAAATGAATAGAGGAGATGCAATTTTGAAGAGAGAATGGCCAGGAAACTGCTAGAACTGTTGAGAAACATCAATTTCCAGATTCAAAAAGTCCCATGAATTTCAAGCAGCATAAGTAAAAGTACATTTATACCTATACATATATTAAGGACAAGTCAAAACACCAGAGCTAATATGGCATATTTTCAAAGGAGCCAGAGAGAAAAGACAGATGACCTACAAAGATAAGAATGTTAAATTAAGAGCTGACTACTCAGAAGGAACATTGGAAGCTACAAGACAATTGAAAAACTATCTTGAATGGTTTTGAAAGAAAATAACTATCACTCTAGGATTTTATATAGTATATCTCTTTTAAGAACAAGTATGAACTACAGGTATTTTTAAACAAAATAGAATTGAGTGAATTTACAGCCAAGCACATTTTCTTGAGGAATTTCTAAAGGATGGACTTCAAACTGAAGGAGAATGATCAAACATGAGATGCATGAAGAAACAATAAGGGAAGTGGTAAATATGAAAAACCTTAATAAATATTGACTTAAAATCTTAATCAATATTATTGATAAGAAAATCAATAATAGTAATGTTAAAAACTAAAATAAAAAATACAAATGATAATGATAGCATTGATCAGGAGGGTGAGAATTTATTTATTTATTTTTATTATTATTATTTTTTAAGATGTTGGGGGTAGGAGTTTATTAATTAATTTATTTATTTTTGCTGTGTTGCATCTTCGTTTCTGTGCGAGGGCTTTCTCTGGGTGTGGTGAGCGGGGACCGCTCTTCATCACGGTGTGCGGGCCTCTCACTATGGCAGCCTCTCTTGTTGCGGAGCACAGGCTCCAGACGCACAGGCTCAGCAGTTGTGGCTCACAGGCGCATATGCTCCGCGCCATGTGGTATCTTCCCAGACCAAGACTCGACCCCATGTCCCCTGCATTAGCAGGCAGATTCTCAACCACTGCACCACCAGGGAAGCCCAGGAGGGTGAGAATTTAAGTTAAAATCTTAGCTTAAAGATTTTAAGGAAGAAAGTAAAAGATTCTTTGAAGTAAATAGAATTTGATAAATTAAGTAAATATATTAGAAATTCCTAGGAAAGTACAATTTTTAAGGACTTTGTAATCTAAAGGTTAGAAAAGAAAGATTGTGAAATGGTGTTTTAAAAATATAACCAATTTAAAAGAAACTAAAGAAAAGTGTGAAGCACATGAGAAGCACTAAATAAGTGATCAAAATAAATCCAGAGCAACAGTTACAAAAGTACATGTTAATGAACTAAATGCTACAGATTAGAAAAAAAGACTGTCATTCTGTATAAAAAATAAAATTCATACATAGCTATTTACAACAGACATTAGAATTTAAGAATTTAGAATATTCAAAAGAAAAGAATGGAAAGATACACTAAAGAAAAGACAACAACAAAAAACTAACCCTAGTGAAAACCAGTGTACCTACATTAATAGCAAACATGTAAATTTTAAATTTAAAAAAGATTGCCAGAAATCACTACTGTGTAATAATAAAGGTTCAGTTAATTAGGAAGATACAATAATCTCAATACTGTATGCATCTAACATTATAGTTCCAAAATATGTAAAGAAGTGACCATACAACAAAAGGACAGATACATCACTATGTTGAACAATTTTAACCTGGTAAGTACCACATTGGTCAGTGACCAATGTTAACAATCACCAGTGATAAGTCACGTTGATATCATGTACCACTGATATGATGTAATAAGAAGGGCATTTCACCACTGTAGTCTTCCACTCCAAACCTGTAACAGCAATCTAAGCATGAGAAAAATATCAAACAACCCCAAATTGAAGAATATTCTACAAAATATCTGACTAGTACTTCTCAAAACTGCCAAAGTCATCCAAATTTTCGAAGGACTTAAAAATTGTCACATAACAGAGAATACTAGAAGATAGGATGACTAAATGCAAAGAGGTATCCTGAAGTGAATTCTGATATAGAAAAATGACATTAGTGGAAAAACAAGTGAAATTCAAGTAAAGTCTGTAGTTTAGTAGTCATATCAACATTGTTATATTAGTTTTTTCAAATATACCATGTTAACCTAAGATATCAATGTTAGAGGAAACTGGGTGAGGGATATACAAAATTCTCTGTAGTATTTTCACAATTTTTCTGTAAATCTAAAGTTCTTATTAAAAAGAAGGCAAGGCAAAAAAAGACAAAGACAAGCTGAGTAACTATTCTAGGTTAAAAGAGACTAAAAATTAGGACAACTAAATTCAATGTAAAATTTTTGATTAAGTTTTAGGCTGGGGATATAGAGCTATAAAAATTGGGACAACTGTTGAAATTTGAATATGGAGTGTGGATTAGATAACTTCATTGTTTCACTGTAAAGTTTCCTGATTTTGATTATCATATTGTGATTCTGTAAGAGAACATCCTTATTAAGAAATACACACTCATTTTGTTTATGGTTTCCTTTGCTGTTCAAAAGCTTTAAAGTTTAATTAGGTCCCATTTGTTTACTTTTATTTTCATTACTCTAGGACAGGGGTCTCCAACCCCCAGGCTGAGGGCTGGTACTGGTCCGTGGCCTGTTACGAACTGGGCCCCACAGCAAGGGGTGAGCAGTGGGTGAGAGAGTGGGGCTTCATCTGCCCTACCCATCACTCCCCATTGCTTGCATTAGAGCCTGAACCATCCCCCCCACCATCCATGGAAAAACTGTCTTCCAGGAAACCAGCACCTGGTGCCAAAAAGGTTGGGGATGGCTGCTCTAAGAGGTGGATCAAAGAAAGAAAACGAAGTGACTGACAAGATATTAATCTCCAAATACACAAACAGCTCATGCAGCTCAATATCAAATAAACAAACAGCCCAGTCAAAACTGGGTGGAGGGGCTTCCCTGGTGGCACAGTGGTTGAGAGTCTGCCTGCCGATGCAGGGGACATGGGTTCGCGCCCCAGTCCGGGAAGATCTCACATGCCACAGAGTGGCTGGGCCCGTGAACCATGGCTGCTAAGCCTGCGTGTCTGGAGCCCATGCTCCACAACGGGAGAGGCCACAACAGTGAGGGCCCACGTACCACAAAAAAAAAAAAAAAAAAAAATTGGGTGGAAGATCTAGACATTTCTCCAAAGAAGACATACAGATGGCCAAAAAGCACATGAAAAGATGCTCTACATCACTAATTATTAGCGAAATGAAAATCAAAATTACAGTGAGGTATCACCTCATACCAGTTAGAATGGTCACCACCAAAATATCTATAAACAATAAATGCTAGAGAGGATGTGGAGAATAGGGAACCCTCTTACACTGTTGGTAGGAATGCAAATTGGTAGAGTCACTATGGAGAACAGTATGGAGGTTCCTTAAAAAAGTAAAAATAGAGCTACCATATGATCCAACAATCCCAGTCCTTGGGCATATATCTGGAGAAGACCATAATTTGAAAAGATACATGCACCCCAATGTTCATTGCAGCACTATTTACAATAGACAAAACATGGAAGTAACCTAAATGTCCATCAATGGATGAGTGGATAAAGAAGATGTGGTACATATATACAGTGGACTATTACCCATACAAAAGAATGAAATAATGCCATTTGCAGCACCATGGATAGACCTAGAGGTTGTCATACTGAGTGAAGTAGGTCAGACAAAAACAAATATCATAATATTGCCTATATGTGGAATATTAAAAAATGGTACAAATGGACTTATTTATAAAACAGAAATAGGGTCACAGATGTAGAAAAAAGAATATGGTTACCAAGGGGGAAAGGGGGGGCAGGGATAAATTGGTAGATTGGGATTGACATATGCACACTACTGTATATATAACACAACTATTAAGAACCTACTGTATAGCACAGGGAACTCTACTCAATACTCTGTAATGGAAATGTATATGGGAAAAGAATCTAAAAAAGAGTGGAGATATATATAAATATATATATATATATATATATATATATATATATATATATATATATGTATGTATATATATAACTGATTCACTTTGCTGTACAGCAGAAACTAACACAATGTTGTAAATCAACTATACTCCAATAAAAATTAATATTAAATAAAGAAATACACACTCAAGTATGTAGAGGAGAGGGGGCACAATGTCTCCGACAACGTTTCCAAATTACTCTCAGATGGTTCCAAAAAAAATAATAAAACTGGAATATGAGAGTGGTGGATGAGAGGGAGGGAAGTGGGAAAGAAAATGATAAAGCAATATGACAAAGTTAACATCTGTTGAAAGTAAACATTCTGGGTAAAGGGCATACAAGAGTTTCTGGTAATAATCTAGTAAATTTTTTGTACAATTGAAATTATATCAAATTAGAAATTTACCCCCAAGCCAATTTTGAAAATAGTTTCCTATACTTGTATTCTCCTATTTTTGTGGCACAGAGAAAGAACAATAGAACTCATCCCCCAAACAAAGATATTATTCGAGTATTATTAGAAATGAGTAATCCTTTCCAGAACTGAGCACATGAAGAAAAAATGGCCTCTGAGAGACTTGGTGGTTTGTTTTGGTTTGATTTGGATTGTTTTGTCTTTTGTTGATTGTTACAGTAGAGTTTTTTCCTAACTAATACTTTTACATATCTTTTACTACTTCTCCATTACCACTTCTCCACTGCCTTTAATAACTTCATATTTTTACACTGTTGCTTGGCTTACTGCAGTTTTCTTGTTCCTAATTGATCTCAGGCTGCTATGCCCTTAATTTATCCTCTTCATTAATAGAAATTGATCTGATTATGAATTACAATCATGAAGCCTTCCATTTTCTAGTGGCTCTATATAGGTCCTACAATAATTTCAAACATTAATTACAACACAATAATCATCATAAAATGCAGCCACTGTTAAGTCTCTTATTTCATCATTCCTGCCACTTTTCAATAGAGCCACCCTTTTAGATCCTGAAATCATAACAGATGTTTTATTTCACTCTGGCTTCACCTGTAAAACTCACTCTACCAACAAGTCAAGGACCATCTTTCGTCTCAGTGATTTCTACTTATTAATTTTTTGTGGGGGAGGGAGTGCCACAGGGCTTGTGGGATCTTACTTCCCTCACCATGGATTAAACCCACATGCTCAGCAGTGAAAGAGCATACTCCTAACCACTAAACTGCCATGGAATTCCCTCAGAATTTGTTTTAACTTATGGAACATTTACTAAGATTGACCACATACTATGTCATAGAACATTTAGTAAAATACATCACATTTATCATCAAAAATATTTGAGTCTGAGATTAATGACAAAAGGCAATTTTTACAACATTTCTGAAATCTCAATTATCAAAAAAAAAGAAATAATAGGATATTTAGAATTGCACAATAATAAACATAACACCTTTACTAATCAGATTGTATTAGTTTAGTATTTTATATGCAAATATATGAACAAAATGGTATTAAACAAAAATCCAGCAGTGTATTAAAAAAGATAATATATCAATACAATAATAGTAGGAAACGTCAATACTCTACTTTCACAATATAGAACTGAACAGATCAATAAAGAAATAGAGGACTTGAACAATACTACAGACCAACTGAACCTAACAGACATATACAGCACACTCCACCCAACAACCACAGAACATACATTCTTCTCAAGTGTACACAGAACATTCTCCAGGAGAGGCCACATGTTAAACCACAAAACAAATCTTAACAAATTTAAGAAGCTTGAAATTCTATAAAGAATATTTCCAATAACACTGGAAAAACTTAGAAATAACTAGTGGAAGGAAAATTAGAAACTACACAAATATGTAGAAATTAAACAGCACACTCTTAAACAACCAATGGGTCAAAGAAAAAGTCACAAGGAAAATTAGAAAATACCTTGAAACAAATGAAAATGAAAACACAACATACCAAAACATATGGGATGCAGCGAAAGCAGTGCCAAGAGGGAAGTTTACAGTTGAAAATGCATGTATAAAAAAAGTAAAAAAGACTATAAATCAACAGCCTAACTTTATACCTCAAAGAACTAAAAAAAACAAACAAAAAACCCAAAAAAGCACAAGAACAAAGTAAACTCAAAGCTAGCAGAAGGAAATAAATAATAAAGATTGGAGCAGAAATAAAGCAAACAGAGAATATAAAAATACCAAAAATTCAATAAAAGAGTTGACTTTTTAAAAAGATCAACAAAATTGAAAAACCCTTCGTGAGACTAAGAAAAAAAGAGAAAACCTCAAATAAATAAAATCAGAAACAAAAGAAGGGCCAATATAACTAATGTCACAGATATAAAAAAAGATTTTAAGAGAATACTATGAATAATTTTAGGCCAACAAACTGGATAGCCTAGAATAAATGTATAAATTCCTAGAAACACATGATTTGACAAGACTGAATCATGAGGAAATATAAAATCTGAACAGACCAATAACTAGTAAGGAGACTAAATCAGTAACCAAACACCTGTCAGCAAAAAAAGGCCTAGGACCAAATGGCTTCACTGAAGAATTCTCTCAAACATTTAAAGATGAATTAACATTAATTTTCCTAAAACTCTTCCAATAAATTGAAAAGGGGGTGAGCATTTCCAAGTTCATTCTATAAAGCCAGCATTATCCCGATACCAAAATCAGACAAAGGCAACACAAGAAAACTACAGACCAATATCCCTGATGAATATTAATGCAAAAATCCTAAGCAAAACACAAGCAAACTGAATTCAACAGCACATCAATAGGATTATACACCATGACCAAGTGTGATTTATTCCTGGAATGCCAGGATGGCTCAGGCATTAAAATAAATTTAATACACCACAGTAACAGAATAAAAACAAAACTATGTGATTATATCAGTTGTTGCAGAAAAAGCATTTGACAAGATTCAACACCCTTTCATGATAAAAAACACTCAGCAAACTAGGAATAAAAGGTAATTACATCAAGATAATAATAACCATTTATGAAAAGCACACAAGTAACTTCATACACAATGATAAAAGATTGAAAGTTTTTCCTCTAAGATCATGAAAAGGAAAGATACCCACCCTGGCTACCTCTATTCTACACCACAATGGAAGTTCTAGCCAGAGCAATTAGGGGGAAAAAAAGAAGTAAAAGGCATCCAAATTGAAAAGGAAGAAGTAAAACTACTTCTGTTTGCAAATGACATACTCTTATATGCATAAAGCCCTAAAGAGTACACATTAAAAAAAAATCTGTTAGAACTAATAAACAACTACAGCAAAGTTGCAGGATTAAAAATCAACATAAAAATAAGTTGTGTTTAAAAAAAAAAGGAAAAACTAAGTTGTGTTTCTATATACTAATAATGAACAAACCAAAAAACAAATTAAGAAAAATTCAATTTACAATAGCATTAAAATAATTTTAAAATTAAGAATAAAAGTTACCAAGGAGGTGAAAGACTTTTACACTGAAAACTATAAAACATTGCTGGAAGAAATTAAGGAAGACACACATAAACAGAAATATATTCTGTGTTCATGGCTTGAAAGAGACATATTGTTAAGATTTTCATACAACCAAAGCAATCTACAGGTTCAACATAATCTCTATCAAAATCCCACTGGAAAAGTTTTAAAGAAATAAACTGTAAAATTCATCCAAAAATTCATGAAATCTCAAGGGACCTCAAATAGCCAAAACAATTTTGAAAAAGAATAAAGTTAGAGAACTCACATTTCCTGATTCCAAAACATATTACAAAACTATAGTAATCAAAACAATATGGTACTGGCATAACAACAGACAAATAGGCATATGAAATACAACAGAAATCTGAGAAATAAACCCTAACATATATGGTCAAGTGATCTTCAACAAGTATCCCAACCAATGACATTCAATGAGGGAAGTACACTTTCTACAACAAATAGTGTGGGGAAAACTGTATATCCTCATAGAAAAGAATGAAGTTGGACCTTTATTTTACACCAGGCATAAAAATCAACTCAAAATAGATTAAAGACTTAAACAAAAGGCCTAAAATTATAAAACATATAGAAAAACATAGGGGAAAAACTTCATGACATTGGTCTTGACTGATTTCTTGGACATGACACAAAAGTACACCAAAAATAGACAAATGGGATTACATCAAACCTAAGAAGCTTTGTAACTCATAGAACATAATAAATAGAGTGAAAAAGGCAATGATGTATTTGCAAATCATACATCTAATAAAGGATTAATATCCAGGGTGTGTGATAAAGGTTAATATAAACAATTCTACAACCCAATGGAAAAAAAATAACATACCCCAATTCAAAAGGGAGAAAATGAAGAAGTGTGGCCAAGATGGCAGAGTAGGAAGACCCTGAGCTCACCTCCTCCCATAGGCACACCAAAATTACAACTATTTACAAAGCAACTGTCTATGAGAATAACCTGATACTAGCAAAAATGATTTTCCACAACTAAAGATATAAATATAGAACCACAATAAGATGGATATGAAGGGCAAAGACACAGCATAGTCAAGACACATACCACTGTGCCTGTGACCCGCAGATGGGAAAATAATCATAACTGAAGAGGTTCTTCCCAAGGAGTGAGTAGTCTAACCCCTACATAAGGCTCCCAACCCAGGGGTCATACACTGGGAAGACAAGCTCCCCAAATGTCTGGCTTTGAAGGCCAACAGGGCTAGAATATGGGAGAGTGAGAGTCAGAGGGCTGTAGGAAACAGAGACTCTTAAAGGGTAAGTGCAAAATCTCACAAGGTCCAAGTCCCAGCACAAAGGCAATAATTTTAAAGGAACCTAGGTCAGATCCATTTGCTGATCTTGGAGACCCTCCCAGAGAGGCAGCGGGAAAATACAACTCACTCTGGGGACACAGACACTAGTAAGGAGATCAAGCATTTATAAAGTTAGTAGGAAGGTTAAAAAACAAAAGAAGTATAATCATCTATATCCACAAGAAGTAGTTAAAGGATACGCAAAACAAAGTGATGTAAAATATGATTCCAAAAACATTAAACATGGGTGTGTGTGTGAAGGAGTAAATATGCAGGGTTATTAGGACATGTTCAAACTTAAGATGTTATCAACCTAAAATATCATATAGAGAGAGGGAGAAGGAGAGAGAGAGAGTTATACATGAACTTCATGGTAACTAAAAACTGAAAGCTTATGATAAATATATATGCAAAAAACAGAAATGAATCCAAATATAACCTTAAACATAGTCATCAAATCAGAAGGGAAGTGAGCAAAAGAAGAAGGAACAAAAAAAGTACAGAAACAACCAGAAAGCAATAAACAAAATGGCAAGAATTTCATACCTATCAATAAATAATTATTTAAAGTAATTATTTAAATAATTACTTTAAGTGTGGGAGTGGCCAAGATGGCTAAGTATATAGATGCTGAGCTCAAATCCTCCCATGGGTACACCAAGGTTGCAACAACTTGCAGAGTGGCTACTGATGAGAATGGCCAGAAGACTGGCAGAGGAGACCTTCTAAAACTAGAGATGTTGGGAGGGAACCACAGAGAAATGGGCAGGATGGTAAAGATGTGGTATTGACAGGATACATAGCCCCAGGTTGGTAAACCACAAAAGGGAGGATAATTGTAATCAGAGTTTCTCCCCAAGGAGCTAGTGAACCCCACATTTGGCTCTAGAGCCCAGGGTCCTGCATGGGGAGATGAGTCCCCAAAATGCTTTGATTTGAAGGCCAGTGAGGTTTGCTTTCAGGAGAGCTTGAGGGCTGGGGGAAACAGAATCCACTCTTGAGGGGCACATATAAGATCTCACATGCTCTGGGACCCTAGGCAGAAGGAGTAATTTCAAAGGAGCCTGGGTCAGACCCACCTGCTGATGTTGGAGAGCCTCCCAGAGAGGCAGGAGGCAGTTGGAGATGATATGAACACTAGTGACAGGCATTTTGGGGAGCTCATTCTACCATGTAGACACTGGTGCTGGCAAAGACCATTTTGGAATCCTCCCTCAAGCTTCTTAGTGCTGGCACCTGGCTGGGTTACCAGCCTTTAGGCACCAGTACTGGAATGCCTTGGGACAAGTAACTGCCCAGGCAGACACTCAGCCCCACCCAGCAGCAGGCAGGCTGCATTAAGACTCTCCTGAGTCCACAGCCACCTTGGGATATGGCTCTGTCCATCAGAGGGTCTAAGGCTCAGCCACAAACATCAGTGCACTGACCCTAGCCCTGGGAACCCCAGGGCCCTGTAAGCCAGAGACACTGGGCGCCAACTCTGCCCACCAGTAGGCCAGCACTAGTCCTGGGACCAGCCTCACCCACCAGTGAGTAGGCACCAGACTCAGGATGCCCTGTGCCCCAACACCACCAACCAGTGTACTGAAATAACAATACTGGATCCATCCAGGGCCCTGCAGCCAAAGATCCTGTGACTCAGTTCTGCCCACCAGTGGAGTAGCATTAGCTGCAGGACCTGACCTCACCCACCAGTGGGCAGGCACCTGCCCTGGGATTCTTGGCTCTCAGGCCCAACCAGGAGCAGGAAGAAACCAGCCCTAGGACTACCAGAGCCATGTAACCTCCAGTACCAGGACACAGCCTACACACCAACAGGTGGGCACCAGCCCAGGGACAACATGGGCCCCAGCCTTGCTCACCAGCAGGACAACACCAGCTCTGAGACCCCCAGATCCATGCAGTGAGAGAACAGAGAACCCGGCCCCACACACCTGTGAGTTGGAACTAGTCCTGGGAACCCCTGAGCTCCAGCACCACCAAAAACCAGGTCCATCAGGCCAAAACCAGCTCTGAGACACCTTGGACCCCTCAGCCAGTTTTCCCAGGATCAAGCCCTACTCACCAGCAGAACAACACCAGCTTGAGGGACCCTGGGCCCCACAGGCAGCCGTATCAGGAAATGGCCACATGCACCAGTGGGCCAACAATAGCCCAGGGACCCTCCAGGGCCCAGCAACCTGCAGTCTTGTGACCCAGCAATACCAGCCAGTGGCTGGCAGCCTCCACACAAGGCAAGGCCTGGCAATCAACCAGACCAGGGACCACCAACACCTACCAGACCACCCACAGTAATCAGACTTCTACACCAGAAGGACCCACGCAGACCAAATAATGGGCATCCCTAAAGCATATAGCTCTGGTGACCAGAGGGGAGAGAGGATGCTGGGACACAAAGGTCATCTTCTATAAAAGGCCACATCTCCAAGGTTGGGAAAGCTAAGCAACTTACTAGATACAAAAAATAAAAATAAAACCATCAAATTAGACAAAACGAGGAATAGAGGAATATCTTCCAAATGAAGGAACAAGATAAAAACTCCAAAAGAAGAACTTAGTAAAGTAGAGATAGGCAATCTACCTTATAGAGTATTCAAGGTAATAATGGTAAAGATGTTCAAAGAACTAGGGAGAAGATTGGATGAACAGAGCGAGAATTTAGAAGTTTTAAACAAAGAGAAAATATAAAGAAGAGTCAAACAGAGATGAAGAAAACAATAACTGGGCTTCCCTGGTGGCGTAGTGGTTGAGAGTCCGCCTGCCAATGCAGGGGACGCGGGTTCGTGCCCCGGTCTGGGAAGATCCCACATGCCTTGGAGCGGCTAGGCCCGTGAGCCATGGCTGCTGAGCAAGCGCGTCCGGAGCCTGTGCTCTGCAATGGGAGAGGCCACAACAGTGAGAGGCCCGCGTACCGCAAAAAAAAAAAAAAAAAAAAAAGAAAACAATAACTGGGATAAAAAATACACTAGAAGTAATCAACAGTAGATTACATGATACAGAGGAATAGATCAGCAAACTGGAAGACAGAGTAGTGGGAATAACAGATTAAAATAAAAAAGAATTTTAAAATGAGAAAATGTGGATAGTTTAAGATACCTCTGAAACAACACTAAGCATACTAACATTCACAATATAGGAATCCCAGAAGGAGAAGAGAGAAAGAAAGGGGCAGTTATTTGAAGACATACTAGCTGAAAAGTTCTCTAACCTGGAAAAGTAAACAGATGTCCAGGAACAGGAAGCACAGAGTCTCAAACAGGATTAACACAAAAAGGACCACACCGAGACACAGGGTAAATAAAATGGCAAAAATTAAAGATAAAGAGAGAATCTTAGAAGAAGCAAGGGAAAAGCAACAAGTTACTTACAAGGGAACTCCCATAGGCTATCAGCTAACTTTTCAGCAAAAACTCTGCAGGCCACAAGGGAGTGGCACACTATGTTTAAAGTGATGAAAGGGAAAAACCTACAACCAAGAATACTCTACCTGGCAAGACTTTCATTCAGATTTGATGGAGAGATCTAAAGTCTTACAGAGAAGAAAAAGCTAAAAGACTTCAGCACCACCACACCAGATTTACAAGAAATGTTAAGGGACGTCTCTAATCAAAAAAGAAAAGGCTACAACTGGAAACATGAAAATTATGGAAGGGAAAATCTCATTGGCAAAGGGAAACACATAGTAAAGGTTGTAAATCAGCTATGTACAAAGCTAGTAGGAAGGTTAAAAGACAAACGTAGTAAAATCATCCTAACTGCAGTAAGTAGTTAAGAGAGAAAACAAAAAGATGTAAACTATGATGTCCAAAACAGTAAACTTTTGGCAGGGAGTAAAAATTCAGTCTTGTTAAAATGTGTTTGAACTTAAAAGATCAGCAACTTAAAATTACCACATAAATATATAAATTACTGTGTATAGAGTAGTGAATATAATAAATAGCTATACAATATCCTTGTATAGTGATATATCATAACTAGACTTTTCAAAGGGATCATTTTGAAATGTATAGAAATACCAAAAAACTATGTTGTATAACAGAAACTAACATAATGTTGTAAGTCAGTTATACTTCAAAAACAAACAAATAAACTCATAGAAAAAGAGATCAGAATTGTGGTTACCAGAGGTGAGGAATGAGGGAATGGAGATTTGAATGAAAGCAATCAAAACTTCCAGGTACAGGATAAATAACTACTAGCAATTTAATGTACAATGGGATGAATATAATTAACACTGCTCTATGTTATATATGAAACTTGTTAAGAGAGAAAATCCTAAGAGTTCTTGTCACAATAAAAACATTATTTTTTCCATTTCTTTAATTTTATATCTATAATGATGTTGGATATTCATGAAACTTATTGTGATAATCATTTCATGATGTATATAAGTCAAATCATTATGCTATACACCTTAAACTTATACAGTGTTGTATGTCAATTATATCTCAATAAAACTGGAAGAAAAAATAATTAAATTAAATTGAAATGGACTGAATGCTCCCATCAAAAGACAGAGTGGCTGAATGGATAAAATTATATATATATATATATATATATATATATATATATATATATATATATATATATGCTACCTACAAGACACTCACTTCAGATCTAAACACATAGACTGAAAGTGATGGAATGGAAATAGGTATTCCATGCAAATGGACATTAAAAAAAACTGGAGTTAAATACTTATATCAGAAAAAAATAGAATTTAAAACAAAACAGTAACAAGAGACAAAGAAAGATATTACATAATGATAAAGAAATAAATCCATCAAGAAGATATAATAATTGGAAATATATATGCACCAAACATAGGAGCACCTACATACAATAGACAAACATTAACAGACATAAAGGGAAAAACTGCAAGTAACACAATAATGGTAGGGGACTTTAACACCCCACTTACAAAAATGGAAAGAAAATTCAGATAGAAAATGAAAAAGGAAATAAAGGAAATATTATCCTTAAATGACTCACTAGATCCATTTGACTAAATAGATATATATAGATCATTACATCCAAAGTAACAGACTATGTGTTCTATTTAGGTGCACATTAACCAGGATGGAACACAAATTTAAGAAGACTGAAATTATATGAAGCATCTTCTCCAACCACCAGGTCATGGAACTAGAAATCAACTAAAAAAAAAAAAAACCACACACACACAAAACTGGAAAAAACATAAACACGTGGAGTCTAAACATCATGCTACTAAACAACCAATGGTTCACTGAAGACACAAAAGAGTTAATCAAAAAGCACCTGGAGATAAATAAAAATGGGAACACAACATTCCAAAATCTATGGGACCCAGTAAAAGCAGTTGTAAGAAGGAAGTTTACAGTGATACAAGCCTACCTCATAAAACAAGAAAAATCTCAAATAAACAATCTAACTTTACATGTAAGCAACTATAAAACAAAGAGCAAACAAAACCCAGAGTTCATAGAAAAAGAAATAAAGATCAGAGAAAAAATAAATGAAATAGAGATTAAGAAAAATAATGGAAAGGTCAATGAAGTTAAAGGCTGGATCTATGAAAAGATAAAATTTATAAACTTTTAACCACACTCATCAAGAAAAAAAGAGAGACAGCTTAAACACATAAGTTGAGAAATGAAAGAAGACAAGTTACAACCAACAACACAGAAATACAAAGGATCATAAGGGAATATTACCAAAAAAATTGTATACCAATAACATGGCCAACCTAGAAGAGATAGATAAATTTTTAGAAATGTAAAATCTCCCGACTAAATCAGGAAAAATAGAAAAAATGGACAGACTCATTACCAGTAATGAAATTGAATCAGTAATCAAAAAAATTCCCAACAAACAAATGTCTATGAGACGGCTTCACAGGTGAATTCTACCAAACATTTAGAGAAGTTAACACCTATCCTTCTCAATCTATTCCAAAAATTGAACAGGAAAGCATACTTCAAAATCCGTCTTGAGGCTGGCATCACCCTGATTCCAAAGGCCAGACAAAGACACCACAAAAAAAAAAGAGAGAATTACATGCCAATATCAATGATGAACCAAAATCCTCAACAAAGTATTAGGAAACCTAATTCGAAAATACATTAAAAGGCTCATACCCCTTGATCAGGATTTACCCCAAGGGTGCAAGGATGGTTCAATATCTGCAAATCAACCAATGTGGCACACCACATTAACAAATTGAAGAATAAAAATCATGTGTTCATCTCAATAGATAAAGAAAAAGCGTCTGACCAGATAACACTATCCATTTATGATAAAAACTCTCAACAAGTGGGTATAGAGGCAATATAATTCAAAATAATAAAGGCCATATATGACAAACACACAGTCAACATAATACTTAGTGGTAAAAGCTAAAAGCAATTTCTTCAGTATTAGGAACATAATAGGAACGAGGATGCTCACTTTGACACTTTTATTCAACACAGTATTGGAAGTTCTTAGCCACAGCAGCCAGACAAGGAAACAAATAATGTAATCCAAACTGGAAAGGAAGAAGTAAAACTACCTCTGTTTGTAGAGGACATGATATTGTATATAGAAAATCCTAAAGATGCCATCAGAAATCTGATAGAGCTAATAAATGAATTCAGTAAAAGTGCAAGATATAAAATTAATATGCAGAACAAACTATCAGAAAAAGAAATTAAGAAAACAACCACACTGACAATTGCATCAAAGACAAAAATACCTAGGGATAAAACTAACCAAGGAGGTAAAAGACTTGTGCTCTGAAAACTATAAGACACTGAGGAAAGAAATTGAAGATGATGCAAACAAATGGAAAGATGTACTGTGCTCATGGTTTGGAAGAATTTATATTGCTAAAGTGACTGACCATACTTCCCAAGGCAATCTATAGATTCATTGCAATCCCTATCAAAATACCAATGGCATTTTTCAGAGAACTAAAATAATAATGCCAAAATTTATATGGAAAAACAAAAGATCCCAAATAGCCAAAACAACCTGAGAAGTACGAACAAAGCAGAGGTATCATGCTCCCTGATTTTAAATACACTACAGTACTACTGTAAATAAAACAGTAGTACTGGCACAAAAACAGATCAATGGAACAGAACATAGATCAATGTAAATAAATAGCAAGCCCAGAAATAAACCCATATTTATATGCTCAATTAATCTATGACAAAGGAGGCAAGAACACACAATGGGGAAAATACAGATTCTTCAATAAAGGTGTTGAGAAAACTAGACAGCAAAAGAATAAATCTGGACTACTTAGTCACACCATTAACAAAAATACACTCAAATGGAATAAAGACTGAAATTTAAAAACTGAAACCATAAACCTTATAGAAGAAAACATAGGCAGTACAATCTTTGACATCCATCTTAACAATATTTTAGTTTTTTTTGGATCTGTCTCCTCAGGCAAGGGAAACAAAAGAAAAAATAAACAGGTGGGACTACATGAAACTGAAAAGCTTTTGCATAGCAACATAAACTGTCATCAAATAAAAAGACAGCCTACTGAATGGGAGAAAATATTAACACACAATATATCTCATAAGAGCTTAAGATACAAAATATATAAAGAAGTCATACAACTCAACATCAAGAAAAGCAAAGAGCCTGGTCAAAAAATGGGTGGAGGACATGAACAGACATTTTTCTAAAGAAGACATACAGATGGCCAATAAGCACAAGAAAACATGCTCAACATCATTAATCATTAGGGAAGTGCAAATCTAAAACTCAGTGAGATACCACCTCACACCTGTCAGAATGGCTATCATTAAAAAGACAACAAATAAGAATTGTTGATGGGGATGTGAGAAAAGGGAACTCTCTTGCACGGTTGCTGGGATTGTAATTTGGTGAAGCCACTATGCAAACTGTGTGGAGGTTCCTCAAAAATTAAAAATAGAAATACCAAATGATCCAGAAATTTCACTTGTGGTTTTATCCAAAGAATACAAAACCACTAATTCGAAAAGATATATGCACAAATTGTAGCATTCTTTACAAAATCCAAGATATGGCAGCAACCTAACTGTCCTGTAGATAGACATGTAGACAAAGAAGATGTGGTATATATAGAATACTTAAAAGCTCAGCTTTTATAACATACTTGAAGGTAAGAAAGATGATAAATTCATCTAAGTACTCTCAGCATTTACTTCAGTGCCTGGTAACCAATGTATTATATTTAAGTATGTCTAAATCTTATCAACTCCAAAGTTCCAATTCTCATCATCTAAATCAGGCGTGGTTAAGGCTCAGGATGTAATCTACCATGGATCACAGTTCTTCCTATCAGGGACGTCTGTAAAACACCAAATTATCTGTCCTAGCCGTACAACACTGGGTCAGACATAGTTATAGACATTCTGGATCAAAAAGGGGGGAAATGTAAGGTAAAATGGAGTCACCAGTCCAAAGAAATTTTGAAATCCATCTGTGCAAACTGTATTAGTTTTCCATGATTTGCAGCTCTAACTTCTGGATCATTTTCCTCCTTTTATGAAATGTAGCAAGAGACTGTTGTTGGGTATTTTATCAGCCTGTTTCCTGACAGTAGAATTGTGGAGGTGGTCCAACAACCTTCTTTTAGTTCATTCACACTCTCTCTTTCAGTCTAAGCTAGCAGCGTTTCTGCTGGCATAAAATGCTCAAGAGCTTTGTGGGTCTCTTGTGGATGCCATGGGGATTCACTTCATGAGACAAGCAGCTCCTCCACAGATCATTGTTAGAGCACCCTATATCTATTTCTGACTTCTGCTAAGATAACTGAGGCGACATGCGGGTGACACACTTAATATCTTCAAAGAGCCTTTCCTACAACTGAATATTTTGATTTTTAGATCACTCTGAAGTTTTAGCACAAGTTACAGAGTCACATCTTCAACCTTTTCTCTAGAGTACACTGACCTTCTTCATTTGAGAGTATTTTGCCATTTGAGTAAGTGGATGGTTTTTCAGCTCATCAAGATTGTATAAAGCAATCTAAGTTCTTCCTATATGTTCTTCAAAATTCTCCCATCTCTACCCATTCCATGATTTTAAAGCCACCCTACACTTTTAGGAGTTTCTTATGGCTGCATCCCACTTCTAGCTACCAAAATAAGTACAGATGACCTTGGACAACACAGATTTGAACTGTGCAGGTCCATTTCAACGAGGATATTTTTTTCAATAAATACATACTACAGTACTACATGATCCACAGTTGGTTGAATCCAAGGATGCAAAAACTTGAAAATGAAGGGCTGACTGCAAAGTTATATGCGGATTTTCGACTCTTCAGAGGGTTGGTGCCCTAATCCCTGTATTATTTAAGGGTCAACTGTATTAGTTAACTATTCCTTTCATAACAAATTGCCATAAACTCAGTGGTTTAAAACAACACCGTCTGACAGTTCTGTAAGTCAAAATCGCAACAGGCTCAGCTGGTTACTGTGCTTAGGGTTGCACAAGGCTTACATCAAAGTGTCAACTAGCCTGGGTCCTACTTTCTACAGGATCTGCGAGAAAATTAACTTCCAAGCTCCTTCAGGTTGTTGGAAGAATTCACTTCCGTTCATGATTTCCATGTGGTCCCCTACATCTTCAAGCCAGTAAAGGTGAGTCAGGTCCTTCACATGCTTTAAACCTCTGTGACTTCCCCATATGTTGCATCTTTCTCACTGTCTATTCTGCCTTTCTCTTCTGTTTTTAAGGGCTCATGTGATTACAATGAAGCCTCCTAAATAATTCATGATAACCTCCCTATCATTTAAAAAATTTTATTGGAATATAGCTGATTTACAATGTTGTGTTAGTTTCAGGTGTACAGCAAAGTGAATCAGTTATGCATGTACATATATCAACTCTTTTTTTTAGATTATTTTCCCATATAGGCCATTACAGAGTATTGAACAGGTGATTATTAGTTATCTAAGTTATCTATTTTATATATAGTAGTATTTATGTCAATCCCAATCTCCCAGTTTATCCCTCTCCCCAACCCTCTGGTAACCATAAGGTTGTTTTCTACATCTGTAAGCTTATTTCACTTTTGTAGATAAGTTCATTGGACCCTTTCTTAGATTCCAAATATAAGTGATATCATATGATAGTTGTCTGTCTCTGTCTGACTTACTTCACTCAGTATTACAACCTCTACGTCCATCCATGTTGCTGAAAGCAACATTATTTCATTTTTTTTAAGGCTGAGTGATATTCCATTGTGTGTATTTACCCAATCTTCTTTATCTATTCCTCTGGCAAAGGACATTTAGGTTGCTTTCATGTCCTGGATACTGTAAATAGTGCTGCAATGAACACTGGGGTGCATGTATCTTTTAAAATTATGGTTTTCTCTGGATACATGCCCAGGATTGGGATTCTTGGATCACATTTTAGCTCTATTTTCAGTTTTTTTAAGGAACATCCATAATGTTCTCCATAGTGATTTTACCAATTTACATTCCCACCAACAATCTAGGAGGGTAACCTTTTCTCCACACCCTCTCCAGCATTTATTGTTTGTAGATTTTTTGATGATGGCCATTCCAACCAGTGTGAGTTGATACCTCATTGTAGTTTTGATTTGAATTTCTCTAATAATTAGTGATGTTGAGCAACTTTTAATGTGTTTTCTGGCCAACTGTATGTCTTCTTGGGAGAAATGTCTATTTAGGAATTCTGTCCATTTTTTTTTATTGGGTTGTTTGTTTATTTAGATATTGAGCGGCATGAAATGTTTGTATATTTTGGAGATTAATCCCTGGTCAGTTGCTTTATTTACAAATATTTTCTCCCATACTGAGGGATGCCTTTTCATTTTGTTTATGGTTTCCTTTGCTATGCAAAAGGTTTTAAGTTTAATTGGGTCCCATTTGTTTATATATGTTTTTATGTTCAGTGCTCTAGGACGTGGATTAAGAAAGACCTTGCTGTGATTTATCACAAAGAGTATTCTGCCTGTGTTTTCCCCTAAGAGTTTTATAGTATCCAGTCTTACAATTAGGTCTTCAATCATTTCAAGTTTACTATGTATATGGTGTTAGGGAGTGTTATAATTTCATTTGTTTACAGGTAGCTCTCTAGTTTTCCCAGCACTATGTATTGATGACTGTGTTTTCTCCATTGTATATTCTTGCCTCCTTTGTCATAGATTAGGTGACCATAGGAGTGTGGTTTTATCTCTGGATTTTCTATCCTAGTCCATTGAACTATTTTTCTGTTTTTGTGCCAGTACCATACTATTTTGATTACTGTAGCTTTGTAGTATAGTCTGATCCAACAACCTGGAGGAATCAGGGAGCCTGATTCCTCCAGCTCTGCTTTTCTTTCTCAAGATTGCTTTGGATATTCAGGGTCTTTCGTGTTTGCATACAAATTGTAATTTTTTTTTCTAATTCTGTGAAAAATGCCATTGGTACTTGTATAGGGATTGCATTGAATCTGTAGATTGCTTTGGGTAGTAGAATCATTTTCACAATATTAATTCTTCCAATCCAAGAAACTGCTATATCTCTCCATCTGATTGTGTCATCTTTAGACAACTACAAGCAACTATATGACAATAAAATGGACAACCTGGAAGAAATGAACAAATTCTTAGAAAAGTACAACCTTCCAAGACTGAAAAAGGAAGAAACAGAAAATATGAACAGACCAATGATAACTAATGAAATTTAAACTGTGATTAAAAATCTTCCACAAAAAAAGCTCAGGACCAGATGGCTTCAGAGGAGAATTCTATGACACATTTAGAGAAGAGCTAAAACTTATCCTCCTCAAACTCGTCCAAAATATAGAAGAGGAAGGACTACTCCCAAACTCATTCTATTAGGCCACCATCACCCTGATAAAAAAACCAGTCAAAGATGTCACAAAAAAGGAAAATTACAGGCCAATATCACTGATGAACATTTTTTAATATAAAAATCCTCAACCAAACACTAGCAAACAGAATCCAACAGCACATTAAAAGGATCATACACCATGATCAAGTAGGGTTTACCCAAAGAATGCAAAGATTCTTCAATATACAAAAATCAATACCATATTAATAAATTGAAGGATAAAAACCATATGATAATCTCAATAGCTGCAGGAAAATATTGAGACAAAATTCAACACCTATTTATGATAAAAACTCTCCAGAAAGTGGGCATAGAGGGAACTTACCTCAACATAATAAAGGCCATATATGACAAACCCACAGCCAACATCATTTTCAATGGTGAAAAGCTGAAAGCATTTCCTCTAAGATCAGGAACAAGACAAGGGTGCCCACTCTCACCACTATTATTCAACATAGTTTTGGAAGTTTCAGCCACAGCAATCAGAGAAGAAAAAGAAATAAAAGGGATCCAAATCAGAAAAGAAGAACTAAAGATGTCACTGTTTGCAGTTGACATGATACTATACATAGAAAATCCAAAAGATTCTACCAGAAAACTAATACAACTAATCAATGAATTTGGTAAAGTAGCAGGATACAAAATTAATGTACAGAAGTCTCTTGCATTCCCACACACTAACAACAAAAAATCTGAAAGAGAAACTAAGGAAATCCTCCTATTCACCATTACAACAAAAAGAATAAAATACCTAAGAATAAACTTACGTAAGGAGAAAAGAGAACTGTATGCAGAAAGCTATAAGACACTGATGAAACAAATCAAAGACAATACAAACAGATGAAGAGATATACCATGTTCTTGGACTGGAAGAATCAACATTGTGAAAATGACTATACTACCCAAAGCAATCTACAGATTCAGTGCAATCCCTATAAAGCTACCAATGGCATTTTTCACAGTACTAGAACAAAAAAATTTACAATTTGTATGGAAACACAAAAGACACCGAATAGGCAAAGCAATCATGAGAAAGAAAAACAGAGCTGGAGGAATCAGCCTCCTGGACTTCAGACTATATTACAAAGCTATGATAATCAAGAAGCTATGGTACTGGCACAAAAATAGAAATATAGATCAATGGAACAGGATAGAAAGCCAGTGAGATAAACCCATCCACATATGTTCCCTTATCTTTGATAAAGGAGGCATGACTATACAATGGAGAAAAGACAGCCTCTTCAATAAGTGGTGTTGGGAAAACTGGACAGGTTGATATAAAAGTATGAAATTAGAACCTCCCTAACACCATACACAAAAATAAACTCAAAATGGATTAAAGACCTAAATGTAAAGGCAGACACTATCAAACTCTTAGAGGAAAACATAGGCAGAACACCCTATGACATAAATCACAGCAAGATTCTTTTAAACCCACCTCCTAGACAAATGGAAATAAATATAAAAATAAACAAATAGGACCTAAGGAAACTTAAAAGACTTTGCACAGCAAAGGAAACCATAAACAAGACCAAAAGACAATCCTCAGAGTGGGAGAAAATATTTGCAAGTGAAGCAACTGACAAAGGATTAAACTCCAAAATATAAAAGCAGCTCATGCAGCTCAATATCAAAAACACAAAAATCCCAATCCAAAAGTGTATAGAAGACCTAAACAGACACATCTGCAAAGAAGATATACAGATTGCCAACAAACACATGAAACGATGCTCAACATCACTAATCATTAGAAAAATGCAAATCAAAACCACAATGAGGTATCACCTCACACTGGTCAGAATGGCCATCATCAAAAAGTCTACAAACAATAAATATTGGAGGGGTTGTGGAGAAAAAGGGAACCCTCTTGCACTGTTGGTGGGAATGTAAATGGATACAGCCACTATGGAGAACAGTATGGAGGTTCCTTAAAAAACTAAAAATAGAACTATCATATGACCCAGCATTTCCACTACTGGGCATATACCTTGAGAAAACCATAATTCAAAAACAGACATGCACCACAATGTTCACTGCAGCACTATTTACAATAGCCAGGACATGGAAGCAACCTAAATGTCCATTGACAGATGAATGGATAAAGAAGATGTGGCACATATATACAATGGAATATTACTCAGTCATAAAAAGAAACAAAACTGAGTTATTTGTAGTGAGGTGGATAGACCTAGAGTCTGTCATACAGAGTGAAGTAAGTCAGAAAGAGAAAAACAAATACAGTATGCTAACACATATATATGGATTCTAAAAAAAAGATAATAATAATGGTTCTTATGAACCTAGTGGCAGGACAGGAAGAAAGCTGCAGACATAGAGAATGGACTTGAGGATATGGCAGCCACGGGAGGGGAAGCTGGGACAAAGTGAGAGAGTAACATTGACATACATACACTATCAAATGTAAAATAGGTAGCTAGTGGGAAGAAGCTGCATAGCACAGGGAGGTCAGCTCAGTGCTTCGTGACAACCTAGAGGGGTGGGATAGGGATGGTGGGAGGGAGGCTCAAGAAGGAGGGGATATGGGGATATATGAATACATATAGCTGATTCACTTTGTTACACAGCAGAAACTAAACACTGTAAAGCAATTATACTCCAATAAAGATGTAAAAAAATTTTTTTTTAAGATGTAAGCAATAATATATTAGGTAGTTATACTAGTCCTCCAAAAGTTTTCACCACCAAAGTAAAATTTTAATATTTATTTCTTTCATATCATTTTGTTATGCTGTTTCATTAAGATTTCATTTTCAATACGAGTTAGGCAAATGTTTTCTTGACTTTAGCAATCCTCTTCATTTTAGTACATTTCTGAAAAATTAATACTTTCTTTATCCTAGCAGTTCTACTGTTAGGAGTTTATCATAAAGATAAGTTCACCCACATCTACAAACCTGACAAGGATACACAAAGATAGGTATAGAGTGTTAATTGTAATCGTGTTTCTAAGAACCAACAAAAACCAAACAGATAAGAACAGAAAAATAAAACAAATTAAACTGAATACATAACTTCAACAAAGCCAAATTATTTAAAATTATGGAAAATGATAGTTTCTATGTAGCTATATTAAAAGGAATTATTTCTACATATATCTATAGTATGGAAAAATGGAAGACAAATTTAAGTGACAAAAGCAGTTTATAAACTGGTGTATCTTATTTGTTTTAAATAATATGTATACATCTTTTATATTAAAATTCTATGGTACAAAATTTAAAAAAATCAACCTTCAAAATATTTTTTAATCTGTTCCCTTCTCTTCATCTTCTTAGTCTGAACTACTGGTGTTCTCCAAACTAGAATATCTCATCAATAATTAAATGATGATAATTCTGTTAATGACCCACAACCATTTTCCCCACAGCAGTGAATGAATTTTGTCTTTGAACAAATATCATGAATTTTCCCACGCATCTATGATAAAATTATCATCTATGATAAAATTCAAATTACAAAAATGGCCTATTTTCTATTCTAAGTCTGTACTCTAATTTTCATAGCTTATATCAGTATGTAATTATATTTATTTGTGCTTATTCATTTAATGAATCGATGGTAAACATTCATTATTCATTTAATGAATAGATGGTAAAATCCATGAGGGAATAGGGGTGGGAGATTATTGGGTGATTTGATTTAAGAGGTCTTTCCTAAAAGATATTGACTATATTTAATAACAACAAAAATGTTAATAACCACCACTGAATGTTTATTAAATTACAGTGTTCTCTATGACAAATGTACTATATTAAGTACTGCTACTTCTTACAACAATCCTTTTGAAAGTGTGTTATTCATATGTTTCAGATGAGGAAACTGGAGCTTAGGAATTTTAAGTAATTTGCTCAAATTATACACCTAACAAATTATGAAACCCAGGTCTGACTGCCCCCAAAGTCCATGTATTATCAACTTCATTACGGTGGCTATTTACTTATCTGTAGACTAAATTCTTCATATTAAAAATGTGACATATATATATATATATATATATATATATATATATATATATATATATATATATATATATAGGTGTACATTACATAGCAAGTTAGTAGCAAAGTTGGGACTTTAAACATCATCTGATTCCCTGCCCAATATTCTTTCTAACAAAATAAACAAGACAAAATAACTGTATCTGTCTAATTTTCAGGGAATTTAATAAAGTCAAAATTTCCTCCATAGTTGAATATATTTTCACACACACAAGTTGCACAATAAAGACATGCACTGCTTTATTGTAAATTTGTAGGTTTCTCACCTTTAAGACTAACCATTCTCCTATCCTCCTTTCTGCTTCTCTTCATCCTCATCCTGACTCTTGATCTTCACATGCGCTCACAGCCACAGCATAGATTTCAAGACAAGGCCACATTTGAGTCAGAACTCTAAGCCAACCCTTTAAGGTTCTGCCTCAGGTCTCTCTTAAGCCCTATTCTTCTACTTGGTTCTTCTGCCTTATTCCCAAGCTCCCTTTCTACTTTATTCCTCTCCTCACATTTTTCATGTTGAACTTCAGCATCCATTGGGCTCTACCCTTGGACCCTATGTCAGAGATGAGATTTCCATATCCATCAGACAACTACAAGCTGCTCTTCCAATTATCACCTGCCTCCAAGTTCCTGTCCTTGTACTCTTCACACCTATCAGGACACTCACTAATCCCTCTTGAATCCCTCCCTTTATTTTCTACCCATTTCTTAGTGCCTAGATCACAAGCTGTTATAGTCAGCCTACAAAGAACATAACCTTTTCCCATAGATAAAACAGCTGTTGGGTCAATTACCCCTAGAGTTTCCAGTCCTCCCCAGAGTAAGAATCTTCTTTCTAATCACAACTAATCCCTATCTCCTTGCCCAATCCTCTTATTTGGAATCAGTCAAGCCTGGATGAGACTAAAAGGAACAAAGAGGTATGTTACATTATGAATATAATAAATGCATTCTTCCCAGAGGAGAGGATGGCAATCTTTATTAAACTGGTGCTGATTCTAGCATTTTGGAAGGCTTTGGTGAATCCATCACTGAGATCTTTAAAGATAGAAGATTCTCTGACAGCATCAGGAAAAAATTGGATATAAGCTCACAGCATGAGAATACACACTGTTGAGTGGGTATAATGCTAAATAATAATGGGATGACCTAAAGAGAGAAGCTGATGAGTCATAGGAAGACACAGTAAATGTTGCAGACAAATTAAGTAGCATAAGACTCACTTTAGGAGTTCAGGGAAAAGACAAAAATGTAGGATGACATTAAAATATGACAGATGTGTTTCCTCAAAACTTGAATCCAACAGAATACACTGTTGGAAACTGAAAATCTTGAGCTGCTATTAAAAAGTAAATTAAAAATTCTTGAACATCAGTTTCAAAAAATTCCACATAAAATTTCCTACAGAATGTTAAAAAATAATTTTATTCTCATAAAAATGAGAAAATCTATTTTTGAAAGTGACAGAAATAACTAAAGCCCAGAAAATAAAAAGATGAGTTGAAATTCAAATTCTGATTATTTCATAGGGTATGAGTCAATGTACAAGAAACCACTTTTCCTTTGTAATAAGTATAACTTAATTTTCAAAGGCTTGATTAATAATAAATAATTTAAAGCTCTAGTATATCTGCTATAGATCTCCAGATTTTATATTTAACATCATTTTAACAAGACCACCTCTGAGAATATATTATAATACAATTGCACCTAAGAAGCTAGCAGACATTCTTCTAAATACCTTACCCAAAATAAATCAAACTAGGCCATTTAAAGAGAAGAAAACAAGGGAATATTTTGAATAACTTAGAATATAAATAGGACACTCATTGGAAAACAAATCTCTAATCTAAAACACTAAATCATTTGGATAATGCTATTTAAGATAGATAACATTTGGGACACAGGAAGACAAAATTCACAATGAGTCAATTTTGTAATTATGGGTGGATTATCTGCCTCAGGAGGTGGTATCCTGTGCTATAGTTCTTAAACCTATACCTATCCAGGTAGAAAAAAAAATCCCTAACTCTTTAACAAAATTGCCAAAGGTAATGGCTGCAGAAGAGTGTACAAATTATATTTCTATCTCCAGCCATGAGAAATATACCATGAAAAATATGTTTACTGATCAGCCTACAATATTATTTTTGCCCTAGATAGCTGAGCCCTGGGCAGGGAAGGTTCACAAGGGAGGAGAGGGGTGGGAGAAAGCAAAAGGGACTATGAGAAATAGATGTGAGATCTGCATGTTTAAATATATACTATTTGCCCAGCATGAATATCTTCATCATTTCTGCCAGGCTTTCATATATTACACTATTTTTATATATTATGTGATAAAACAAGAAATCTTTAGAAGTTGTATTTGTCATCAAGCTTCCTGTCAGAGAAGAAACCATTTCCCTGACCTTGCATCACCTGCAGTACCCAACCTGGCTCCATCCTTTTTTCCAAACCCATTCCCTCCTCCACTGAAACATCATATCTTCCAAACTTCCCATCTCTCTCCACCATCTGTCCATCAGATTGGTTCAAAATAATCAAGTTCACAGAAAAAGATACCACTGAGTAGGGGTTAGCAGGAATAAGTACGGAATCTGAAAGCATCCATGCAGTGGACCAGCTATGAAGGGCTACTTCGACATTATGGGCAGATACAGCTTCCATGCAAGCAACATTTCACTCTCTTCCTCAACCAAACCATGCTTTTTCAAACAAAACATTATGAATAGCTTAGATTGCTTTTCATTTGAAGTTGAGGTAACGAGGTGAAATGCCATTTGAATAGAAGCTGCATCTTCTCTTAAAGCACTTGAACTTCCAAGAGCCCAAGAGGACCAGTGGACCCAGTTTTTTAATTCACATGTTCCCCTTTCTCTAGACCCATGCCTCTCTCATAGCTAGAGTTTTCATTTTTTTTAACATCTTTATTGGAATACAATTGTTTTACAATGGTGTGTTAGTTTCTGCTTTAAAACAAAGTGAATCAGTTACATATATACATAGATCCCCATAGATCTTCCCCCTTGTGTCTCCTGCCCTCCCACCCTCCTTATTGCACCCCTCTAGGTGGTCACAAATCACCGAGCTGAACTCCTTGTGCTATGCTTCCCAACTAGCTAGGTATTTTATGTTTGCTAGTGTACATATGTCCATGCCACTCTCTCACTTTGTCCCAGCTTAAGCTTCCCCCTCCCTGTATCCTCAAATACATTCCCTAGTAGGCCTATGTCTTTATTCCTGTCTTGCCCCTAGGTTCTTCATGACAATTTTATTTTTTTCTTTTTAGATCCCATATATATGTGTTAGCATACAGTATTTGTTTTTCTCTTTCTAACTTACTTCACTCTGTATGACAGACTCTAGGTCCATCCACCTCACTACAAATAACTCAGTTTTGTTTCTTTTTATGACTGAGTAATATTCCATTGTATATATGTGCCACATCTTCTTTATCCATTCATCTGTCAATGGACATTTAGGTTGCTTCCATGTCCTGGCTATTGTAAATAGTGCTGCAGTGAACATTGTGGTGCATGTCTGTTTTTGAATTATGGTTTTCTCAAGGTATATGCCCAGTAGTGGAAATGCTGGGTCATATGATAGTTCTATTTTTAGTTTTTTAAGGAACCTCCATACTGTTCTCCATAGTGGCTGTATCCATTTGCATTCCCACCAACAGTCCAAGAGGGTTTCCTTTTCTCAACACCCTCTCCAGCATTTATTGTTTGTAGATTTTTTGATGATGGCCATTCTGACAGGTGTGAGATGATATCTCATTGTAGTTTTGATTTGCATTTCTCTAACGATTAATAATGTTGAACATTCTTTCATGTGTTTGTTGGAAATCTGTATATCTTCTTTGGAGAAATGACTGTTTAGGTCTTCTGTCCATTTTTGGACTGGGTTGTTTGTTTTTGTGATATTCAGCTGCATGAGCTGCTTGTAAATTTTGGAGATTAATCCTTTGTCATTTGCTTCATTTGCAAATATTTTCTCCCATTCTGAGGGTTGTCTTATGGCCTTGTTTATGGTTTCCTTTGCTGTGAAAAAGCTTTTAAATTTCATTAGGTCCCATCAGTTTATTTTTCTTTTTATTTCCATTCCCCTAGGAGGTAGGTTAAAAAGGATCTTACTGTGATTTATGTGTTTAAATTGTTCTGCCTATGTTTTCCTTTAAGAGTTTGATAGTGTCTGCCCTTACATTTAGGTCTTTAATCCATTTTGAGTTTATTTTTGTGTATGGTATTAGGGAGTGTTCTAATTCCATTCTTTTACATGTAGCTGTCCAGTTTTCCCAGCACCACTTATTGAAGAGGCTGTCTTTTCTCCACTGTATATTCTTGCCTCCTTTATCAAAGATAAGGTGACCATATGTGCGTGGATTTATCTCGGGGTTTTCTATCCTGTTTCATTGATCTATATTTCTGTTTTTGTGCCAGTACCATACTGTCTTGATTACTGTAGCTTTGTAGTATAGTCTGAAGTTAGGGAGCCTGATTCCTCCAGCTCCGTTTTACTTTATCAAGATTGCCTTGGCTATTGGGGTGTTTTGTGTTTCCATACAAACTGTAAAATTTTTCGTTCTAGTTTGGTTAAAAATGCCATTGGTAGTAAGATAGGGATTGCACTGAATCTGAAGATTGCTTTGGGTAGTACAGACATTTTCACAATGTTGATTCTTCCAGTCCAAGAACATGATATATCTCTCCATCTGTTTGTATCATCTTTACTTTCCTTCATCCGTGTCTTATAGTTTTCTGCATACAAATCTTTGGTCTCTTTAGGTAGGTTTATTCCTAGGTATTTTATTCTTTTTTGTTGTGATGGTAAATGGGATTATTTCTTAATTTCTCTTTCAGATTTTTCAATATTAGTGTATAGGAATGCAAGAGATTTCTGTACATTAATTTTGTATTTTGCTACCTTACCAAATCCACTGACTGGCTCTAGAAGTTTTCTGGGAGTATCTTTAAAATACTAACTGTATAGTATCATGTCATCTGCCAACAGTGACTGTTTTACTTCTTATTTTCCAATTTGGATTCCTTTAATTTTTTTTCTCTTTGACTGCTATGGCTAAAACTTCCAGACTATGTTGAATAATAGCAGAGAGAGTGGGCAACCTCTTCTTGTTCCTCTTCTTGGATGAAATGGTTTCAATTTTTCATCATTGATGAGGTTGGCTGTGGGTTACTCATATATGGCCTTTATTATGTTGAGGAAAGTTCCCTCTATAACTACTTTCTGGAGGGTTTTTAACATAAATCAGTGTTGAATTTTGTCAAAAGCTTTTTCTGCATCTATTGAAATGATCATATGGTTTTTCTCCTTCAGTTTGTTAATCTGCTGTATCACATCGATTGATTTGCATATATTGAAGAATCCTTGTATTTCTGGGATAAACCCCACTTGATCATGATGTATGATCCTTTTAATGTGCTGTTGGATTCTGTTTGCTAGAGTTTTGTTGAGGAATTTTTCATCTTTGTTCATCAGTGATATTGGCCTGTAGTATTCTTTCTTTGTGACACCTTTGTCTGGTTTTGGTAATAGGGTGATGATAGCCTCATAGAATGAGTTTGGGAGTATTCCTCTCTCTTCTATATTTTGGAAGATTTTAAAAAGAATATGTTTTAGCTCTTCCCTAAATGTTTGACAGAATTCGCCTGTGAAGCCCTCTGGTCCTGGACTTTTTTTTTTTTTTTTTTGGACGATTTTTAATCACAGTCTCAATTTCAGTGCTTGTGATTGGTCTGTTCATATTATCTATCTCTTCCTGGTTCAGTCTCGGAAGGTTGTGCATTTCTAATGATTTGTCCATTTCTTCCAGGTTGTCCATCTTATTGGCACATAGTTCCTTGTAGTAATCTCTCATAATCCTTTGTATTTCTGCAGTGTCAGTTGTTACTTGTCTGTTTTCATTTCTAATTCTATTGATTTGAGTCTTCTCCCTTTTTTCCCTGATGAGTCTGGCTAATGGATTATCAATTTTGTTTATCTTCTCAAATAACCAGGTTTTAGTTATATTGATCTTTGTTATCATTTCCTTCATGTCTCTTTCATTTATTTCTGAACTGATTTTTATTATTTCTTTCCTTCCTCTAACTTTGGGTTTTTTTGTTTGTTTGTTTGTTTTTCTTCCTTCTCTAATTGCTTTAGCTGTAAGGTTAAGTTGTTTATTTGAGATGTTTCCTGTTTCTTAAGATAAGATTGTATTGCTATAAACATCCCTCTTAGAACTGCTTTTGCTGCATCCCATAGGTTTTGGGTCATCGTGTTTTCATTGTCATTTGATTCTTGGTATTTTTTGATTTCCTCTTTGATTTCTTCAGGGATCTCTTGGTTATTAAGTAGTGTATAATTTAGCCTCCATGTGTTTGTATTTTTTACTGATTTTTTCCTGTCACTGATATCTAGTCTCATAGTGTTGTGGTCTGAAAAGATACTTGATGTGATTTCAAATTTAAAAATTTACCAAGGCTGATTTGTGACCCAAGATATGATCTATCCTGGAGAATGTTCCATGAGCACTTGAGCAGAAAGTGTATTCTGTTGTTTTTGGGTGCCATGTCCTATAAATATCAATTAAGTCCATCTTCTTTACTGTATCATTTAAAGCATGTGTTTCCTTATCTATTTTCATTTTGGATGATCTGTCCATTGGTGAAAGTGGGGTGTTAAATCCCCTACTATGATTGTGTTACTGTTGATGTCCCCTTTCATGGTTGTTAGTATTTGCCTTATGTTTTGAGGTGCTCCTATGTTGGGTGCATAAATATTCACAATTGCTATATCTTCTTAGATTGATCCCTTGATCATCATGTAGTATCCTTCTTTGTCTCTTGCAATAGTCTTTATTTTAACATCTATTTTGTCTGATATGAGAATTGGTATGCCAGCTTTCTTTTGGTTTCCATTTGCATGGAATATCATTTTCCATCCCCTCACTTTCAGTCTCTATGTGTCCCTAGATCTGAAGTGGGTCTCTTGTAGACAGCATATATGCAGGTCTTGTTTTTGTATCCAGTCAGGCAGTCTATGTCTTTTAGTTGGAGCATTTAATCCATTTACATTTAAAGTAATTATTGATATGTATGTTCTTATTACCATTTTAATAACTGTTTTGGGTTTGTTATTGTGGGTCTTTTCCTTCTCTTGTGTTTCCTGTCTAGAGATGTTCCTTTAGCATTTGTTGTAAAGCTGGTTTCATGGTGCTGAATTCTCTTAGCGTTTGCTTGTCTGTAAAGGTTTTAATTTCTCCATCAAATGTGAAAGAGATCTTGCTGGGTAGAGTAATCTTGTTTGTAGGTTTTTCTCCTTCATCTCTTTAAATATGTCCTTCCACTCCCCTCTGGTTTGCAGAGTTTCTGCTGAAAGTTCAGCTGTTAACCTTACGGGGATTCCCTTGTATGTTATTTGTTGTTTTTCCATTGCTGCTTTTTTTTTTTTTTTTTTTTTTTTTTTTTTTGCCATACGCCGGCCTCTCACTGTTGTGGCCTCTCCCATTTCAGAGCACAGGCTCTGGACGCACAGGCTCAGCAGCCATGATGCATGGGCCTAGTCTCTATGTGGCATGTGGGATCTTCCTGGACCGGGACACGAACCTGTGTTCCCTGCATCAGCAGGTGAACTCTCAACCACTGCACCACCAGGGAAGCCCTCCATTGCTGCTTTTAATAGTTTTCTTTGCATTTGATTTTTGATAGTTTGATTAATATGTGTCTTGGCATGTTTCTCCTTTGATTTATCCTCTATGGGACTCTCTGTGCTTCCTGGACTTGATTAACTATTTCCTTTCCCATAGTAGGGAAGTTTTCAACAATAATCTCTTCAAATATTTTCTCAGTCCCTTTCTTTTTCTCTTCTTTTTCTGGGACCCCAATAATTCGAATGCTGGTGCACTTAATGTTGTCCCACAGGTCTCTGAGACTGTCCTCAATTCTTTTCATTCTTTTTCCTTTATTCTGCTGTGCAGTACTTATTTCATGTTTTATCTTCCAGGTCACTTATCTGTTTCTCTGCGTCTGTTATTCTGCTATTGATGCCTTCTAGAGAAATTTTACTTTCATTTTTTTGTGTTGTTCATGACTGTTTGTTTGCTGTTTAGTTCTTCTAGGTCCTTGTTAAAACGTTTCTTGTATTTTCTCGATTCTATTTCCAAGATTTTTGAATCATCTTTACTATCATTATTCTGCATTCCTTTTCATGTAGACTGCCTATTTCCTCTTCATTTGTTAGGTCTGGTGGGTTTTTGTCTTGCTCCTTCATCTGCTGTGTGCTTCTCTGTTTTCTCATGTTGCTTAACTTACTGTGTTTGGGGTCTCCTTTTCACAGGCTGCAGGTTTGTAGTTCCCATTGTTTTTGGTGTTTGTCCCCAGTGGCTAAGGTTGGTCAGTGGGTTGTGTAGGCTTTCTGGTGGAGGGGACTAGTGCCTGTGTTCTGGTGGGTGAGGCTGGATCTTGTCTTTCTGGTGGGCAGGTCCACGTCTGGTGGTGGGTTTTGGGGTGTCTGTGGCCTTATTATGATTTTAGGCAGCCTCTCTGTTAATGGATGGGGTTGTGTTCCTGTCTTGCTTGTTGTTTGGCATACGGTGTCCAGCACTGAAGCTTGCTGGTCGTTGAGTGGAGCTGGGTCTTGGTGTTGAGATGGAGATCTCTGGGAGATTTTCGCCATTTGATATTACATGGAGCTGGGAGTTCTCTTGTGGTCAGTGTCCTGAACTTGGTCCTCCCACCTCAGAGGCACAGCACTGATTCCTGGCTGGAGAACCAAGAGCCTTTCATCCACATGGCTCACAATAAATGGGAGAGAAGAAAGAAAGAAAGAAAGAAAGAAAGAAAGAAAGAAAGAAAGAAAGAAAGAAAGAAAGAAAGAAAGAGGAAGATAAAATAAAATAAAATAAAATAATAAAATAAAATAATATTATTAAAATAAAAAATAATTGTTAAAAAAATTTTTTAAGCAATAAAAAAAGAAAGAAAGAAAGAAGAAAGCAACCAAAGCAGAAAACATATTCACCAATGGTAACAAGTGCTAAAAACTATACTAAAAAACAAAACAAAACAAAAAACGGACAGACAGAACTCTAGAGCCAATGGTAAACACAAAGCTATACATAGAAAATCATGCACAGCATACAGATACACACTCACAAAAAAGAGAAAAAGGGGGAAAAAATCTATATCATTGCTCCCAAAGTCCACCTCCTTCAATTTGGGATGATTCGTTGTCTACTCAGGTATCCCAGAGATGCAGGGCACATCAAGTTGATTGTGGAGATTTAATCCACTGCTCTTGAGGCTGCTGGGAGAAATTTCCCTTTCTCTTCTTTGTTTGCACAGCTCCTGGGTTTCCGCTTTGGATTTGGACCTGCCTCTGTGTGTAGGTCCCCTGAGGGTTTCTCCTCTTTGCTTAGACAGGACGAGGTTAAAGGAGCAGCTGATTTGGTGGCTCTGGCTCTCTCAGGCCACGCAGATGGAGGGGTACAGGGTGTAGGGTGAGCCTGTCACAGCAGAGGCCAACATGACATTGCACCAGCCTGAGGTGCACCGTGTGTTCTCCCGGGAAAGTTGTCCGTGGATCATGGGACCGTGGCAGTTGTGGGCTGCACAGTCTCCCAGGAGGGGAGGTGTGGATAGTGACCTGTGCTTGCACACAGGCTTCTTGGTTGCTGCAGCAGTGGTGTTACAGTTTCATGCCCGTGTCTGGTGTCTGTGCTGATAGCCATGGCTCGCATCCGTTTCTGGAGCTCCTTTAAGCAGTGCTCTTAATCCCCTCTCCTTGCGCACCAGGAAACAAAGAGGCAAGAAAAAGTCTCTTGCCTCTTCAGCAGTTCCAGAATTTTTCCTGGACTCCCTCCCTGCTAGCTATGGTGCACTAGCCCCTTCAGGCTGTGTTCATGCAGCCAACCCCAGTCCTCTCCCTGCGGTCTGACTTCCAAAGACCGAGACTCAGCTCCCAGCCCCCACCCATCCCAGCACGTGAGCAGACAAGCCCCTCAGGCTGGTGATTGCTGGTCGGCACCGGTCCTCTGTGTGGGAATCTCTCAGTTTTGCCCTCCGCATGCCTATTGCTGCGCTTTCCTCCATGGCTGCAAAGCTTCCCCCCTCTGCCATCTGCAGTCTCTGCCCGCAAAGGGGCTTCCTAGTGTGTGGAAACCTTTCCTTCTTCACATCTCCCTCCGACTAGTGCAGGTCCTGTTCCTATTCTTTTGTCTCTGTTTTTTCTTTTTTCTTTTCCCTTAGTCAGTTACATGGGGGAGTTTCTGGCCTTTTGGGAGGTCTGAGGTTTCCTGCCAGTTTTCAGTAGGTGTTCTGTAGGAGTTGTTCCACATGTAGATGCATTTCTGATGTATTTGTGGGGAGGAAGGTGATCTCCATGTCTTACTCTTCCACCATCTTGAAGGTCTACTCCTCATAGCTAGAGTTGTTAACAAAAGCCAATATTTTCTCAAGCAAGAGCGTGGGTGACTACAAAATATTTGTGTATTTGTTTGATATAATCCAGTGTCCACCTGGGTTGGAGTAACTGCCCAGCTGGGAGAACATGATTATTATCACCTGATTTTTTGATTAACAAATCCAAAATATCCTTCCACTAGCAAGCTAAATCTATTCAATTTTACTGTCCTACTTTTGATTAATCTCCTAAGAACCCTCTTAATTCTTTCCTCTGTTCTCTTTATGTCAAGTATCTAATTTAATTCCTTCACGTAATAGGCTCCATTCTGCAATTCTTAATTTCTTTGCTTCTTTCTTTTGTAGCCAATCTCTTTGCTACACTAAAACTCTACACTTCATTACCCATTTAGTAATCACATTTGCCTAGCTAAACTTACTTTGAAAATCAAAAAGTTTCCCACTGCCCAAACAATGAACCCACCTTTAAACCTTTTTCTTAATGTTTATTTACCTGGTAAGATTGCCCAATAAAGTCAGAGGGAGACATTGAATATAAGATTAGTTACACATACTTTTAAAAATTGAATAAATTTTATCTTTTTCAATAAGATAGATATAATATCAACACTCATAATAAACTTGCCTAAATTACAAAATACCCTATAGATGAAGTAAAGTATGTAGTTATAATAGCTCCATGTTGTCTGAAAAGATTTCCAAGGTTTTTCCTCATTTGTGCTACCCTAACCTCAGCAGAAGCTTAGAAAAATCTAAGGAGCATTTCACCATTTCTGATTATGTAAAATGATTATGACTCAACTGCTGGCAAATACTCCCTACATTGGTGTATTCTGCCAATCATTACTGTAGGAGTCTTCACCCTGTAGCCTGAATTTGCTTCTGTTTGTCTTGTCCAGTAGGGCTTGTTGAGTTAACTGAACAAGGACTACATCTTACACTACATTCTATTTACCACATAACCTAGCCAATATAATATCAACTTTTTAACGTGTTTCAAGACTAATATAATGCTAATTTTCCACTGGGAAAAATTCTATGGAATTTAAGAGCTTTCTGAAATGAGTTATGATTTCCTCTTACGGAGAAAATAACATCAGGTAAAATTGTTTAATAAAATTATCAATTTAAAAATATGAGTGGAAGCTCTATAAAAATCTCTATTTTGTTGCTCTAAAATAAAAATTCTACATTTTAACTGCTTTTTTCTCTCGAAGAATATTAAAGGCATATTTATGGTAGCATTGTATAGATAATAATGATTATTTTTTTCAGCAAAAGAAAGGGTGTTTTAGTAATCTAAGAATGCTTATGGTCCTACGTTACTAGACTAGACAATGCAATAAGAATTATGCATACTTAACAAAAATATCTATATTTGTTTTATAGATAACTTATCATTGACTTATTAAAGTGAGCATAAATATAGTTAAACCATAACCTTCCAAATCCTACAATGATGTAAAAACAACTTACATGTGAAAAGAATGTTAAAAAGATCATTGGTATGCAAAAATTTTCAAACTGACATTCAGCAATGATTTTCTAAGATAATCAAAGTTAAATAAAATAAGTTAGAATTCATAGACTTCTTATTAGCCTAAGAAGAAGATACTTAGTATAAAGTTCCATTTTATATAGGGAAGGTGAAAATGATGCTTTAACCATTTCAAGTGTTTGATGTCAAAGGTGAATAGATTTGTAAAGTTTTGACATAATTATTTTGTGAGTTTGAGATTCTTAAAAAATTGGTGAAGATAGAAACTTCAGAACTCCCCAAATCTTTAGACATTGTGGTTTACTCTGCAATAGACTTAGACCCTCCTAGATCTTTTGATTTTTAAAAGCAGTTAAGTGAATCAAAAAAATCAAAATTAGAGATGGGGGGAGAAGGAGGACAAGGAGAGGAAAGTATTAGAGAAAATGTCTAGGGTTTGTTTTCTGCCTTGTATGGAACTAGAGAAAATAGGATCATCTCATGCAATTGATCTGAAAATTAAGCATGATAGCCATAATTGAAGGTGAATATGGAAAATATAATTCTTAGTGACCACCTTCTATTAACATTTTCATACTTACTGCCTTCTTTTCAGAACAATTTTTTAGTAAAAAATATTATTAAATCTCAATCACTAAAAATGCATTTATTAAACATAAAAGGTGGTACTACATATAATCCCTGGTCCAAAGAAGTAAAATCTCTTCTTCAAAAAGTACTACATGTAAGAATTAATAGTACAACCAAAAGGAAAACAACAACTTTTCTGGCTTAAATCTGCTCATTTCATTTTGTGAAGATTTTGTAGCCTGGCATATGACAGCTGAAATATAAATTATCCTTTACAAAAATGTCAAAATGATTTGTTGGAAGAAAAAAACTCAAGATTTTAAAACACACTTTTGGTATACAACCACATATTCATCAATTTATAACTGCCAAAACAGAAAATAAAGAGTTAACATTTCATTATCTAAATTTAAAAAATACTTACACTATGGACTTTTCCAGGCGACTTCCCTGTGAACCAACAATCTCCCCCAATGTACAAAACACTTGTCCCAGAAAGTCCTAAAATAGATAAAAGGATTAAATCTCTTAAGTTCCCAAACTGTCTTTACACTATGTATTTTGTACATCATATCTGCACTGTTTTCATTGCTAAAATATTGAATTCTCAAACTTCCAAGAATAAAGAAAATAAGCTGAAAATGCACTAATTTTAGCATGTGATTGTCTCCTAAGTTTGCACAGCCTTTTGTCCTTTAATCACTAAGCTGGTTTGTTATTAAGAGTGTTTAGACATTGTGTTTATTTTCTTTCTCCTTTTTAAATTAAAATGAAAATGGAAAAAATGTTCCATGATTTGAATCCACAATTGGGTTCACTTGAGATGTCTCTGAGACTTCTAAACTTTTGGCTGAGAAGGCAAATCATGAAAGCACAGAGCAGTGGTGGCTAGCACTAACAGTGATACTTACAAAGAAGCAGTGTGACATCATGGCTACAACTAGGATCCAGAGCCACACTGCCAGATGTCTGTTCCAGTACCACCACTGACCATTTGTGACTGTGGCAGTTATTAAACTCACTGGTTCCCTCTAACATGTAGTCACCCCCTTACAGAGCTATTTTGAGGTTTCAATGAGTTACTGCATGAGATAATATTAGCATATATTAAGTGCCTAAAAATGGGTTAAGTATAAAACATTATAAAGTTATTAATGTACCACTAGATGATTCTTATTTTCAAGACTCAGAATAACCTTGCAAAATGAGAGATCTGTTACTAATACTAAATTTCATGTATAAAGAAACTAATCATCTAGGAGGTTATTTCTCTCATGTTTTAAGCAGTCAGTAAATAGCAGAGTCAGAACTAACCCAGATATTCTGATTCAAGACTGAAATACTGCCTAAGAATTTACATATCATAAATACAATGCAACTTCCCATGTCAATAAAATAAGGGCTCCAACACCATCTGGATATGTGGGTCAAGAAAATATAGAGGTGGGTCAGATAGAGGCACTCTCTCTAGCATAGCCTGTGTAAGAATCCAAGCTGTCCTAAAGGAGAAAGTTGGAGATCTCCCTAAATTGTACTGTGAACTGGCCCAGGAAAAGCCCTAAGAAGGATGGGCAGAGGAATGACAGCAAACAAAATGTTGTTTTAAGTTTCACTAAATAAAAATTTTAAATGCCTAACAAGCCATAAAAGTAAAAACTGTGTTATTCAGGGTAAGTTGCTATAAGTCTCATGAGAGGAAAAAAAACTGTAGACTAGGATAGTCAAGGGAATATTTTCCCAAAGTAAGTAAGCCTTGAGAACCAGGTAAGAATCAGATCATGGATAGAAGACAGTTGGAACATTTGAGTCCTAGAGAACAAATCAGAGTATCAGGCAAGAATGTAATGAGAAAAGAGCAGACCTCAAATAAAGGACAGAAACAGAGATAAAGAATCAAGACTGTGGAGGGCCCTCTTGGCCAAGCAACAACAAAAACAAAGTTGCCTTAGATTAATGAGAAGCAACTGACAACGTTTCAGCAATTCAGGGACACCATTAGAACAGTGCATTTAGAAGATTACTCAGATACCAATTTGCAGAATGGACTGAGGAGTGAAGAAAAATATGGAAGCCAGATCAATTAGAAGGCCACAGTAGTTAATAAGAAGTAAAGTGTTAAGGCCCAAGCTAAAGTAGCAAATGCTTGGGAACAGTGCACAGAAAAATGGCAGGATTTGGTGTAAGCTGTACCTGCACATGGTGGGGGGTAGGGCAATGGAAAGAGGGAGAGAGAAATAGAAAATAAATCTGGATTTGGAACTTGATGGCTGACAGATTGGCAATAACTTAATAAAATTGTAAATCATTTTAAATTTTGCTTTCGAGTAAGCAAAAACTACTTAAGGTAAAGCCTTGACATACTTAAATTAAATATCCATAAAAATAGCATGTCTTTCCCAATTTCATAAAAGACTTTACAAATATGTTTATGGTTTTTTTTAAAACAAACATAACTTTTTCTAAGTCTTATGGCACACAAGGGAGCTTAATACTAAAGATTTGGAATATGTCATTGGTCTTGTAAGTCAGCAGCAAAAAATACATGGGGATTCTGGAACTCTTTCCTAAGGATACCGATATTGATGGACAGCTGCTCATACTACATATTAAATGGATTTTGCCAATATAGTAACAAGTCTCAGTAAAAGCTGTTCATTGCTGTAATGACTCAAGAAAACAGAACAGATATATTGAGCAGTCCATATTAGAGTAGACACATATTAGCAAATAGAGAACACACACATATCATCATTGAGGAACAAAAAAGGAAATAAAAATAATAAAGTCAATAAAATGTGCTCCAAAAAGATATAGTGTGCATCTGCACACATTATAGTTATTGCACTCTTTGCCCCTAAATATTTATGGTATCTATGTAATTACTTTACATCTGCCTATGTTTGTGTATTCCCAATTAAGCAACACATTTACTACTCACAATGCAAAAATTAGCACATAATATTTAATATTTGTCTACTTCTCCTTGTGTTGGAAAACTCTAGTGAATCCACTTTTTGTCATCTCAATGGTCTACATTTCCTATGAATTTTACACAATACTAGTAATATACTTAGTGTCCCTTAATGGATATTTTTAGATATGTATTCTGTAGTTAGATAAAGATAGAAATAAAAACTAGCTATAATAGAAACTGCTTTACTGTTTCTTATTATAGTGTTGTATTCCAGTTGATGAGCCACCATAGTTAGTTCATAATAGAATTTCCAGTATAAATCCAAGCACTTTTCTACAATTCTAACACACACATAGACCTAATCCACTTTACAGTGGCTGGCAATTTAGAAATGTTTCAATTTATTCAATCATATTAACTACTGGGCTTTCCAAAAACTGACCATGAATACTTGATAAATGTATTCATTATTATTTTATAATCTAAGTAATATACAGTTAGAACTTAGTTTTGAAATCTGTTTAAATGACTATAAACCATATTGTTAGTATATAACAATATAAGATGCATTATGCCACTCTTTAAAAGTATCCAGATATTACCCTAAATCCAATATGCTAGTAATAAAAGTGGAAGGCTTATCACCGAGCAGTAGAGGAGACAAGAAAAAACAAAAAACAAAAACCAGAGAGTATAGCTATACAAGGCATCATAATAATAATATGTTTCACATTGCATAGATAGTTTTTTAAAAACTTAGCAAATCAGAGGAAGTGTTTGGATTATTCCCATAACAATCTAAATCTAGTTTTATTACTAGCATAACACAACTCAAAATCCAAGGGAACATTGCTGTACTATCAGATTCCAGTTGATTACTCTACATTTATGTTTCTCTTCTATTTTTTTTAATATTCAGAGGAATGTCTACTTTAATTGTATGCATGAGCATAATATCCTAATTTCTTCCGAATTTTTTTTTTTTTTTTTTTTTTTTTTTTTTTTCTTTTTGCGGTATGCGGGCCTCTCACTGTTGTGGCCTCTCCCGCCGCGGAGCACAGGCTCCGGACGCGCAGGCCCAGCGGCCATGGCTCACGGGCCCAGCCGCTCCGCGGCACATGGGATCCTCCCAGACCGGGGCACGAACCCGTATCCCCTGCATCGGCAGGCGGACTCTCAACCACCGCGCCACCAGGGAGGCCCATCCGAATTTTTTTTTATTATACCTACATTTACATTTATTACAGGGAAAGGATACATTAAAGTTAGCCATGGAAAGACACATAGGGAAGAATACAGGAGGGTTCCAAATGGAAGTTTTCATTGTCCCTAAGATGCATTACTCTCCTGTCATTATTACTTTATTATTTCATTTGTACCAATCTTCATTAACGAATTCCATCCATCTACATTTTATATTATATTATAGCAAGAAACTTATCTATACTCATGAAAATTACACTGATGCTATGTGCTCTAATACTTCCACACAAATAAAAAGGTAATTTACTTTGCATTAAATTAACTGGTTTTGTATTGGTTTGTATGCTTGCTTGCTAGGTATTACTATTAATGACTCATATATTCTTTATAAAAGTTTTTTTTACTTACATACATTTATTTATTTATTTAGGAAAGCAGAATGACATACTCCTCAGGAGTGAGAATTATAAGAGGCTAGACTGCCTGTGTTTGTATTTTGGCTGAAACATTTACTAATGTCTCTACACCTCAGTATCCTAATCTATAAAATACACTTTGTAAATAATACTTGCCAATTAAATTGTTGGGAGGTCTAAGTAAGATAACGTATGCAAAACACTTAAAATAAATGCTGGGAACATAGTAAGTATCTAATAAATATATGCCTCCTCTCTCCATCTTACTTTCCTGGGTTAAAGAATATTACTACATACACAAAACTTTCCACTTGCCACTAGATTCCACTACTGGAGATACTATAATTATCTGAATAAAATAATACATTTTCTTTTCCAAGACCCCTTTACACTCATGGTCAACACAAATGCTCATTTTGAGTGTCGTTATAAAACCCAGAAGTGTCTTATCTTAAATGTTAACAAGTATACATACAAATAAGAATGACATTTTTAAAACATAGTATAATGAACCAGGAGGCGTGGTTTCATATTAACTTGTAAATAAAATTTCTCATTTCTATACTATTACAAAGCTAACCAATGAATGTAGATTATCATCAGCATCATCATAAACAATTTTGTAAGCATTCAATAGTGTGGCATCTTTTTCCTAAAAGAACTACAAAGATAATATTTAAATGGCTTTCCTGTTTTATAAAATGACCAATGAGCATAGAAAATATTTCTAATTAATAGATAATTCAAATTAAAAGACAAACGGGTTATTGATAGCTAAGTTTTAACACAGCATAGTAATTGAGTACAATCAACTGTTCAGGAGTTAATCATTCATTCTTGATAAGATAGAGTCATGATTTGCCTCCACTTCTTGCTTTTACCCATTTTGTGATCATTAAGCTTTTTTAAGCACATGCACACCAAGCCAGTAAAAGCAAGAGAAAATAAATGATACAAAATTCCTCACTTTTATAAAATTTTAACCATTGTGGAAAAAATTGGTGAGGAAAGTTTGTATAACTTGTGAAATTTTATTGTCAGCATTATTTACTAATATTTTACTGTTGGTACTACCTGCTAATATTGCTGACTTCCTCTATATTTAATTAATTCATACTAATCACAGCAACTATAGAGATTGAGGAGTGACTTAGTTATATTATGTACTATATACTAATATGACAATCATTTATAATAATCAAGAATGGTGATTCTTTGCTCAATAATCTTTCCTACTTTCTTTTTTTTAATTAAATTTATTTATTTATTTATTTATTTTTGGTTGCATTGGGTCTTGGTTGCTGTGAGTGGGCTTCCTCTAGTTGTGACAGGGGGGCACTCTTCATTGCAATGTGCAGGCTTCTCATTGTGGTGACCTCTCCTGTTGCAGAGCACGGGCTCTAGGCATGTGGGTTTCTGTAGTTGTGGCACTTGGGCTCAGTAGTTGTGGTTCATGGGCTCTAGAGCGCAGGCTCAGTAGTTATACCACACGGGCTTAGTTGCTCTGTGGCATGTGGAATTTTCCCAGACCAAGGCTCGAACCCATGTACCCTGCATTGGCAGGTGGATTCCCAACCACTGCACCACCAGGGAAGCCCCTGTTTTCTTAATGGTTGTGCTGTTTGGGGTATAAAGCAAACTCAACATGAAGCAATTTGATTTAATATTTTAATAAAAATAATTTGTCCCATTTTAACATTATAATAATACACCCTTTTTTAAATCAAGAATTTGTCTTTTTAATGAATGGATCCATCTACAAAGCAAAAATGCTAATCCTACCTCCAAGAAATTAACACAAATTTCTTTTTTTTCCTCCACCCACTCCTGAAATTTATTTTTTAAATGCACAGAAATAATATAAATAGCAAAAAGTATATACAAAGAAAAATAATTCATCCACCTATTTCAGGACAAATTCTTACTACACACACATTACCAGTATCATCAAAATATCATAAAAAGTTCCCTATAATTTTCAAGAATATGCATACATATATATGTGTGTGTGTGTCCATGTGCAGTGTTTCTTCATATAATGTTTTCCACAAATGAGAGAATTTCCCACACATTATTATTAATAGATTTAAACTTAGACATCAGTAGCTAAATTGCAAATATAATTTCAAACTTATACTCTAAAGTTGAATTTATTTTCCCTCAGCACAGTTGTTGATTTTCAAAATATTTCTTGCTTGATAAGAGTCCAAATGAAGGCAGTTAAATAAGACACTGAATGAAAGTTAATCTTTCAATGAATGAATAGATATTGATCAAAATGAACCAACTTTCTAAAATTATCAACAACATACATATTTAAATTGTGAACCGTACTATTTATAGATTAAGAGTAAAGCTACTCTATTCACAAATACTATAACAAAGCTATGGAAAATATTTACCTTCTAGAGGCACATCACTTTTTGTCTAGATGTTAGTTCTCATCAGTAAAGATGTGAGAAATGTAATATGTTAACAAAAAATGTTAAGTAAATATTCTCACTGCTGTCAAACATGATGATACAGTCAACAGGCTAAATAACTAGAAAACTTACTATATAGTACTATTAAATAATATGATATATATTATAGCATTATTAAATAATAAATATAATACTATCACACAATGTCATTAAATACTAAGCCCTGAGTAAGGGCCAGGTTTACATGCAAACACTCTCACCTAATATAACGTAATAAGTGCTAAAGACACTGTCATCAAACCTACCTCAAGCACTGTCCCTAATTCTGTCTCAAAGTCTAGGATTCTACAAGACCATGTTGAAAATGCAAATAGAAACATAATCCATTTATTGAGCATCAGTCATAAATTATTTAATTTGAATATGCTTATAAGGCTAGCTCTCATTAGCTGATAAAGACCAGAAAGCTTGCTACATAAAAAAAAGAAAGTTATTATTGAAAAGGCATCAGAGGATAGCATGGAGAGCTCTTTTACACAGGGCAGTCAGGCAAGGCCTCTAAGTAGATGACAACTAGGTAGAAATTTCAATAATATAACAGAAAGAACCATGTGAACATTTGAGACAATAGGTAGGTAGGAGAAAAAGCAAGAACAAAGTCCCTGAGACAAGAAGATACTTGGGGTGTTTAAGGAAAAGCAAGAGGGCCAGTGGGGTTAGAGTAGAATGAACAAGGAAGAGAATGGAAGGAGAGGACGGAGCCAAGGGCCCATGATGGATTGTGAATTCTGTCTCAAGTGTGGAGGGAAGCCACTGGAAAATTAATTTGAACTAGAAAGTGATATGTCCTGACTAGCCTTTTAAAATGATAATTCTGGCTAATCATTTCCCACCAAATTTGTAAATGCTAAAGTTACCCCAAGGTTCTATCCTATTCTCTTCTCCATTTATACTTTTTATATAATTTTATTGAGTTCCAACTTTATAGGCTGACAGTTCTCAAGTCTCCAGAAATGGCCTAGTCAATACCTCCAGTTAGATGCTCACTGGAGTCTCAAACAACATAAACCTGCCCTGACCACTGATTTCTCTATTCTCATCCCCACCACCTCAGTCTCTTCCTCCCCAATGTACCCCATGGCAATAAACTGTATCTTCATTTATCCAGTTTCCAATAACCTAGGAGTCATTCTATCTTCATCTCTTATTTTCAGACCTGATATCTACGTCATCAGCAACCATATCACCAAAATATATTCCAAATCTGCCACTTTTTACCACTTCAAGGTCTATACTTACCAAATATTGTTTACCTAGCTAAATTAACAGCAGTTTTATAACTGGTCTCTGTTGGTTCACAACAGCAGGAGTTCCATGGGTAAAACCTGAAACTGGCCCCTGTACACTGGGACTTCCCAACCCCATTATCCACTTCAGCTGCCAGTTGTTATTTAAACCTATAAATCAGATCACATCATCTTCCAGTGAAATCCATTAAAAAAATCCAAATTCTTTAAACTTTGGCCTACAAATCTCCACATCATCTGAATTCTATCTACCTTTCCAAATTATTCCATTCTTCTTTCCTCACCATTCAGTCTATATAAGGTAGCTATCTTTCAGTCACACCAACATACTAAATTACTTCCTGACTCAAGGTCTTTGCACTACTGTTCCTTTTGCCTTAAATGTTCTTCCCCTAGATTTTCAATAGTTCCCTCCTTCTCTTTAATAAGTATACCCAGGATAAGAACTGGTGCAGAATCATGCTGCCTGGTTGAGGGAAATATAAGCTTCTAGCTAACTAGCATCATGAGTCACCCTCTCTCAGTATCACAATTTTATTAATATAAATGTTATAAAGAAGTACGTTATCTTAGCCATTTATTTGCATTTGTTTTTATTGAATAAATCTATATACGCCACTTCCCCAACTCTAAACTGTAAGCTGTTTTAGGACAAGGATCTTGTTTGTCTTATTCATTGCTATATTTCTCAGCATTAGAAGAGTGCCTGAAATATATTTATTGCTTACCTTGTTGTGTGAATATACATTAGAATTCAGTTCAGTTATATATGGGTTAAACTGACATATACTAATGAAAAACTCTTTCCCCACTTATAAATCTATTCCTATGAAAAATGCATTTCATGATCTGAACAATTAATTAACTTTCAAATAAAATTTTCAAATACAACTGATCTATATGTGGAAGTTTATACATATAATATTTAGAAAACATATTGAAGAACACGTACATCTTCACTGAAGGTTGGTATTTTGTGGCTGAAATAATCCAGTAAGCAATTAACTATCTAAAACAAAAACTGTAGTGGGTACCTTCCAAGACCAACCAAATGGATAAATGCATTTTGGATTGCCTGGTAGGTATGAAAACTTAGTACACAAAGTACAGTTTCAATGTTATCTGCTCCAGAACACCAAACAGAATCCTAGATACACCAATTATGGGTCTGTTAATAATCTTTTCATTAATGATGCAATTAAATTATGCAAATGGAATATGTAAAGTAATTTCCTTAGAGAATCATAAAATGGATAAATCATCTAAAGGAATACATCCCTGAATTCCATAAGTCAGCTGTGAACATAATGTTTCTTCACTAAAAACTTGTCCATCACCAATAAAATCAATTAAAGTTTTACTGATTCTTCATCTATTCACCTTGTATTCATTTGCAATGTTAGAAATCTAAGGTACAGTTCTATATTATATCTCCATTTTCCTTATTACTCCCAAAAATTTAAGACTGGTACTTAATTAAGACCCCTAAGTACTAGAAACCAAATAAAATCATCCTGAATGCGGGATCTTTCAAAATTATCAGAAATGAGAAAGAGAAAAAATTTATTATTGTTAACTCAAGGAGTCTCTCTTGCTACCAAATCCCTTTTGTAAAAGATAGGTGCCTGTACTCCACATGCAAGCACAGACACTTAGCAGTATTTCCTAAAAGGTTTCAGTTTTTATTTCCCTTTGCAAAATTGGCAGATGTAGACAACCACACTTTTAAAGAACTGCATGTTCAGGGAATAAACTTAGTTTGTTTATTGGTTTCTCTGGTCTTTCAAATGCCTCCTGAATTCCTTTTGGGTTGAATAAGTTATATGCTCTTTTACCTAAAATCTGTACTTGTTTGCTTTCAAATAAAGATGGGCTTTTGTTGTTGCTAAAATCTAGCAGAAATTCAAAGCAGTTATCTCTAACAATTCTTGTAACAATTCAAAAACACATTTCCTCTTTCTTTTGACACGCTTCATCCACTCATAGCTCAGGCACTTATTAAGTAATTTGTGTTGCTTACTATATATATTTGAGAAATATAACAGAGAATAATGTGAGAATACATTAAAATGTGAGATAATATAAACTACAGGAGCTATAAAAAGCTATGCAATACTCCAGCAGAAAAGTGATGAAAATGTGAACTAAGGCAGTAACGGTAAGGAAAGAAGACAGAAGAGAAACAATTCTTTGTTAGAATGAGCAGGATTTGGTGACTTACTAGATGTGAGACAGGAAGAGGTTAAGGAAGACTGACCCTGAAATATAAGGGGAAGGAGATGTTAAGCAATTCTACTTGGGAGAGTTAGTGATCAGTTTCCATTCAGGAAAGAAAATGGGGTAAGATTCATAAAGAAGTGAAAACTGAACAAGAAACGTTAGTTCTAAAGGGGTGACTTTCTGTGATTGACTCAGGGCTGTCAGAGCTTTGCAAGACCTCCTCTGGGTAGGGGTTATCACTGCTCTCTAAAGGTATCACTAGAGCTTTGAGTGCAACAGGCCAGGTGGAATATCTCAGAGCCTCTGTCTTTGATGGCAGTAGATTTAATGTGTTTAAAGTTAAACACAATTTGTTTCTCAGTTCCTTTTTAAAGGGTCTCTAAAACACTGTGTTATGGTATTAAATGAGCCAGTATTATGTGTGCTGTTAATTATTTATTTTTATTCTCAGTCATTCAAGAACTAAGTGTATCTTCCTTTAAAGAATCATTTCAGAAACGCGAAATGTTTTTGTCATAAGAAGGATCAGGAAAATTATATGAAAGTTTTCTAAGTAAGTACACTGTGTTGATGATTATTCTCATGAAGATAATACAGGCAGAGGAGCAAAATTGGGATGGAAAAGGCCATCAAAAATACATTTTTTATATATTTGAATTTTAGGCTTCTGCAAAATATCTACCATGGAATATCTGACAAAGAGTTGGAAATTTAGATTTTCTGGGGTGTACAGAGGGTACAGGAATCATCAAGATAAGACAGGTAAATGATTGAACTCTCCCAAAGAGCGTTTATACAATAAGATGAGATGAAAATTGAAAATAAAGCCATAAGAAGCACTAATATTAAGAAATAGGAGGAGAAAGAGAAACTAAAAAATAATAGGTACTGGATAAACAGAGAGGTAGGAAAAGAAGCAAGGGAGCAATTTCCATGGAAGTCAAGGGAAGTAAGTATTTCAAGAATACAGTAGTCAATCATGTCCAAAATAATGGGGAGATCAAGTAAAGTAAAGAATGAAGAGAGGCCACTACATTTTGATCTAACCTATGTCAGAATAGTTTGAGCAGAAATGAACATGAGAATACAGTAAAGAAATTGAAGGGAGAATGAAAAGAAAGTTATGATAGAAACCTAGGCTATTTGGTAAAGAAGTATGGTGATGAGAAGATAGTAAAAGAGATATCATGACAGTAAAACAGTCAGGATAAGGATTTTTTACCATGAGAGAGTCATGAAACTCTACTTATGAAAAAAAAGCTATTCTACAAAAGAAGAATATTTGAAAAGATATGTACATTGATGGCTTCTATAAGACATATCTCTTACATAAAAATATTTAGTCATTACTGATTATTGAAGGAAGACATAATTAATCATGTTTGAGGTACCTTCCTATCCCATATTCCATATACTATACCCTGAACATCGATGGTAAGGACTACATGTTACGATCCTCACACTCAGCCTCAATATATACAACCCCATGAAAATGTCCTTAACTTCTCAGTTATTATGCCCTCTGAAGACTAGTCTAAACTGAGAAACACTGAGAATTTTTTTTTTTTTTTTTTTTTTTTTTTTTTTTTGTGGTACGTGGGCCTCTCACTGTTGTGGCCTCTCCTGCTGCAGAGCACAGGTTCCAGATGCGCAGGCTCAGCAGCCATGGCCCATGGGCCCAGCCACTCCATGGCATGTGGGATCCTCCCAGACCGGGGCACGAACCCGTGTCCCCTGCATCGGCAGGTGGACTCTCAACCACTGTGCCACCAGGGAAGCCCCACTGAGAAAATTTATTCAGAGGGAGTGGGCACTTGAAAGTCTATGCCCAGTCAGTGTTAGGGAGGTCATTTTCCCTATGTACACAGGATGAATAAATAGAGAAACTTGGTCTTCAGAGAGAAACAGAAGCTCAGAGAAAAGCCATAGTGAAAAGAATGTGTGGCTTTTTTGACTGAGAGAGAGACAGAGAGAAATAGAGAAAATAGCTGTCTCAGTCCAACCCACCATGCCTGTTTCTAGTAGCATTTCCCATACAGCAAGTTACATGTCACATTTATGAGATGCTCCTAAATCCCTTCAATAAACCGTCTCCATGTGAGATAACTTAATGCATTTTTGTTCCTTGCAACTAGATAATTTTGACTAGAAAATGTGGTTCCTTTTCTGATTCTTCCAATGAAGTTTCGAAAACTTCCAATACAAAGCTATGCAAATAAGTTTTATATGTTTAACCACATGCTATAAGTCTTATCTTAAGGAGTAAAAGGGTATCATGGCAACTGCAATGAACTTTACTTATGGGAAGTAATGAGCTTGTTACAGTATTTTTTTCAAATTGTACAAAGACTAACCTTTGAATCTTTCTTCAAATGATTCTGCTGTATGCTTCATAATAGAAATAAATATCATACCTCCTTTAGTGAAGGAAAAGATCAGTAAATTGTGATTTTTTTTTACCACCATGACCAGGCTTCCAGTTTTCCCAAATCACCTTGGGATCACTCCCTACATCCTCTCTTTCTCTGAACTATGACATTCCCTGTCTGCAAACTACATAGGAAATTATACATATACATATCTAGATAGATATCTAGATAGATAGATAGATAGATAGATAGATAGATCTCCACCTATTCTAGCTAATAGCCTACAAAAATAGTAAAATCTCACCTTCTGAGCCTCTGGGCATGAACATTAGTCTGGCTGACCTCCCAATCCTGGCACAGCTACCAATTTTACATTTGTATACTCAGATTTCACTTAAAACCTAGTTAAACCCCTTTCAGAATACTCTTTTCACCCTCATCCAGCCCTTCCTATTAGATACTGCCTAATTCCAAACTGGTCAATATTCCATTGATAAAACCACCAGTGCTTAGCCAAAGAATATCACTCTCATCCCTCACTTCCCACCACCTCCTCTTTTTCTGCCTATCTCTGACACTCTTGCTGCTCCTGAACCTGGAAACTCCCCAGATAATGGTTGTTGTCTGGTGAGTAAATCTCTCAAGGAAAAGGAATGGGAAGATCAGAGCCCAGAAAGGAAAAACAAGATAGTAAGTGACTTATGGATGGACTCTATGTCTGTGTTACTCATCTTGTACACTCAGAAACTGCCATGGTACCTGGCATGAGGAGGTACTTAGAAAATACTGTTGAACAAATGAACTACAGGGACAGCAGAATAGCATATCACTCTGCCTACACCCTAGTACTTTCCATTCTCTCAAAAGTGAAGATTCCCAAAAAGACATAATCTCACTATTTCATCTTCTTAACCTGATCCAACTTTGAACATTATAGGGAACTGACATCATTTCTTTAAAAAAACCAAATATAACAAATAAGTAAGATTAATCCATTTCACATACTGAAGATATCTTTCTTTCAATAAGCTTATCCAAATGTTATTCTAGGGTTCTTTAAAAATGTTATTTATTTTCAATGCATTTATTACATAAGTTGTGGACATATAACCTTAATATTAATTAATCAACATAAATATCAATCAAATCATGATATTATAATTTATATTTACAATCATCATAAAGAACATAAAAATATGAACTTACATGTTTTGACAAGTTGGGACTCTTCGAATCAACATCATACCTAAAAGATTAAAATATAAAATTTAAATTATTTCCACAAAATAAAGTTAGAGAAAAATGTCAGTATTTCCCCCAAAACATAAATTAAAAATGAATCAAAATTATATGAATGGGGAGAAAAACTTAGCAAATTTAGAAATTTCTCATAATCTGTGGCCTACATAGCAAAGGTAGAACTCACAATCCCTGGGTGCTTTTATTTCTACAACTTAAGTAGAAGTCCTAATATTTTCACAGTCATGAATTCTTCTGCTCGATAAGACAAGTTTAAAATTTCCCTTTTCTGTAAATCAATAGATTCCTAATACTCTGTAAAAACTGAAATTCCCTTTTAAAACAAGTGAGGATAACAGGCTATCATTTGTTATAATTATAATTACATTATATAATTATATATAAATATAAGTATATTATAATTATATTATAATTCTTATTTAATATCATAAATGTTCTTATTAATTTTGAAATTTGACCAAAGTAATGATATATTATTTTTCCCCAATCACAGAACTTGGGGAAACCATGTATTTTATGGAAAAAGAAATGTATTTATATAGGATTATTATATGTCCTATTTTTGATCACTTAGTACTGGAAATAAATGATTTCTTTAGGAGATCCTGGGAAAACATCACCTACTGTCACTTTAGCCCCTCGTTTTAAAATTTTTTTAGAAACAGAAAGGCTGCTAATAACCAAAACAATCTCAATTTACTGAATTTTTAAATAGGAAAATATTTGTACTGGTTCCAGTCTTTCTCCCAAATCATATTCCTTTCACATTCTTTGTGCATAGCTTCCTACCAAAAATTAACTGCCTTTTTTTTAAGGTTTAAGTCTTCCCTCTCACATAACAAGAATGTTTCACAGAGAAATGAAGCATCTAGTCAAAAGAAAGGCAAAGAAAAAGAGTTCACTGAGTGTACTGATTCTGGGCAGAGGTGCACTTACTCCATAGCAAAGAATGTTTACCACAAACTGGCTTTAAAATTTTGTGATGCAAATACCTGCCTCAGAAGAATTACAAATTACTCTTCTTCACAACAGGGCATTTCGATCACTCTCAACAGCTGTAAACTAGAATTTTGAATCAACAAATTGCCAACATCTACTGAAGACCTACAAATATTAGTTAAAAAAATATTTTTCTTATTTAAGAAATTTTTCTTGTTCAAAACAATTTCTAAGGGTAAAATTAAAATTAGCAACTGTAGCAATATCAAAGGTAAAACATAACTCTGCTGGCTCCTTCTCAAGTATCATCCCTGGAAACCATTTTCTATAAAGGGTTTAGTGTGGACTAGGGAGAAATAACATGGCATATTCAGCTCAGTTAAAAAAGCAAAAAGAAAAGTATTTATGTTTTCATCACAAAGAGTTTAAGTATCCTCACATACAATCCTCCTTCACTGTCTTTAACAAAGCTTTTAATGCTATTACCTCAAAAATAGGTCATTTACAGCATACCTCTGAAGGCTTTAAATAATATGTTGGATTACAATGCACTTGAAATTGCCATGATTTTTCTTCTAAAATAATTTTCCTTCTACCTTTTCTAAAAGTATCACTGGTTTTAATCCTCACAAGTCAGAACATAAACACGACATCCTAAATAGTTAAAAATATATCTGTGTGCATGGGGGTGGGGCTGTGTGAATGTGGGTGTCTGTCTATGTTTATAAGTGCCATAATCTCCTTAAGTAAAGGAGAATACACTGCAAAGCAGAACTTCAGTAGTCTACCCCCAGGATGGTACACTTGTGCCTAAATGTACTAACAGCAATTTTGTAAACCATTTCATCCTGTTGTTGAAATCTTATTAGTAGAGTACTGAATTGGCAGTAACTGATTTGAATGGCTCCTAAGGATTATGTTTTCTAGTGGAGGGTAACAGATGTTGACTGGAATTTTTCCTGTATTTCTGCAATTCCAACTAAGGCCCAAAGCTGTAAACAAAAGATGCTAAGTTTCTCCTCACTGCTTAGCTCAGAGATCCCATCGAATCACTCTCATTATGGTCAGACCCGACTCCACAAAGCTTACTCATGAAGTGACAGGCTATTCCTTACTTCTGGGGGGACATCAGGAGGTTCTTTCCACTCCCTAAAGCAAGGTAAATGGGAGCTCCAAAACCTAGGGTGATTGTGTGAAGAGGAGGACAGCATCTGGTCACTTAAAGAACCCACCTATAGGTCCATCCTAGGATGCCAATGGAAGAGAATGTTAGCTAACAGTGTTAGGAAGTGCCTTCTAAGAGCTGAAGAACAAGGAACAATGTCCTTTTGAAAGCAAGAAGGACCCTCTGGGGCTCCTGGGTACGGAAGCCTTTCCATGTCCCCCGTTTCTCATTTGTAGGGAACAGACTCCAGCCTCCATAAGTTTCCCTGAGTTCCAAAGGGCAGATTACAACAGTTGTTAACCAAGGAAGGGAGGGGATGCAGAGACAAGGGAAGAACAGCAGAGAAACAATAGTGCAGCCTTGGGGCAGGGTCCTGGTTCACCCTAAAGGAGTACACATAACAATATCTTTAAGCTCTTTATAGAACTAAAATCTCCAACAAATGGAAGATGTTGGCATTATTCATTCCAGAGAAGGCCACCTGAGGCCAGATTAAAGGAATCAGAGAAGCACATCAAGAGATTACCTGAGATTACCTGAGACCAGATTAGAGGAATGCAGGCCCTGAACACACCCTAATCTTATCAGGAACCCCACCCTTGAATCCTTGCTATAAAACTCATCAACAAATCTTCCCAGGTTGGGACATAAGTTTTCAAGGGCAGCAGCATGCTGTGTCTCCCTTTGCCTGGCAAAGCAATAAAGCTATTCTTTTCTACTTCACCCAAAACTCTGTCTCTGAGATTTGATTCAGCACCACTGCATAGCTTTTTAGTCCACTTGATATGTGACCCCTGTGGCCAGTATCCTCTAAGGTCTAGGTTTTGCAGAACCCACATATCTGCCTCCCAACTCCCCTAGCTTTCTGCTCTTCCACTCCCCTTCTCTCCTGCAAGTAGCTATGATAGTATCTCCAAATGAGGGGAGAGAAAGTGAAGAGTTTTGGATTAAGTTTGAGATTAAAGTTATAAAATGAATAGTACATAACTATTAACAAAATGAGATGGCTCTAATAAACAAAAGTGATTGAAAAGTCATGCAATTAGACCTTGGCATTGTTAAGGTAGCCCTTAACCAATGGGAAAAACTGGAATTGGCAGTGTTGGGACAATTATTGGAAAAAATAAAGCAATATATTTCCCCCCAAAGTGTTGAGAATCTTCAAAACTAGATTGTAATAACATAATACATTCCATAATTATCACCATCTGATTTATCAAGGAGGAAAATCATCTACTAGGTAAGTCAAACATACACTTGTAACTCCCTTGTTGGTGTTCTAGGCTAAATGGAAAAGCAAGAGCAAAAAGAATTATATCTGATTTCTCATATTCTCCTCACATACTACATAGTGATACAGCTACCCACACTTCTTGCTCAAAGACATTACTGTACAGCTGTTCTGCCAATAATAAAATTTTCAACTATGACAACAAAGTAATTTATAAAGTACCTATACTATTATAGGCGTAACAGTTATATAACAAAATAAATAAATGAAAAGTTTATGACTTTATCTGTGATATATACATAGCATGATGACAGAAACCGTGTCTCTTTAATGAGTAAGTACACAGCAAATCAAAAAGGCGGGAGAATTTTACAACTCATAGCTGATAAATTAATCTTAAAAAATCTCAGGCAAATCACCATACCAATAATTGTGGATTAATCAGAACTTACAGGAATTTGGGCCACTGCTGCCAGGAATCAAATCATAGTCATTCATTTTCTTTCTCTCTCTCTCTGATTACAATTTTCTATCAGCATTGAAAGTTAACTAAACATACCTCCCAAAAGCCATTTCTCAAACCTTCCATAATATGCAATTGTTTAGATGTTGTACTTCCAAAGCTTCTTTTTTATTGTTTTTTAGAATTTTGTAAAATCAATACACAGGTTAACTAAATAAAACACAATCCTGAAAACCATTTACACCTATCTGTTGGCCAATGTAGACTACTGCACTATCCAGCACTGCTGTTCCTTCAAAGGGACATGTTACTGTAAACATGTTGGAGTATTTGTGGTAGTGCTCTGAGTGATGTACATTGGGATCACAGGTGATTTTATTGACTACTTTATCCTTTTCTCATTTCCTAAATTTTCTACAATGAACATTTTCTCCTAGGACTAATACATTGCTAAGACAAGATTTAAAAACTAATCATAGGTACAATGGATAAATAGGTACTCATAACTAGAGAACAATTACACTGTTCCTCACATTTATTTAGATAGATATGGTGGAAAAATCACAATGTTTAAAAAGAAAAAAAGAAAGCCTGCCCTCCCAGGTTATATGAGATACTTACAAAAGTGGGAAATCAGAAGACATTATTTAAAGTAATATCAAAAATAGTACATAAACTAAAAGAGAATATACTTGTTACTTTTCTTGATAATCTTCTCCAGTATCCCTTTCTGTGGTCCTAAATTTTGTCTGAATTTTTTAGAGACAATATAAAATTGAAATAATATTATGTGACTCAAATTTCTGAAATTAACCAAATACATTCAAAAGTTTAAATGATACTTATTTAACTCAATTTTGCAATATGCTTCACATTTCAAACATGATACAATTTCTATGAGAAATCCTGTAATTTTTAGAAAAAAAGAAAAAGCTGAAGAAAAAATATATCATTTACCTACACTAATTTGGTACTATATTTCTTCTTGTTACACTATGATAAAATAATACAACATACTCCCATCCTAATCAAACATACTAATTTCCTATATATTCTTACTTTTGCTTACTTATAATAAATATATTCCATTACTACATTCACTGTGCAGTAGAACCCTTCAAACATATACTTTCATCAGTATTAGATAACCAAGACAAAAATAAAAATTCCTCAGTCCAGGCATTATTTATTCTCTTCATAAAATTTTAGACATTTGGCTTTTGTACCATTAAATTATAAACTATTTTATGCAAAATTTAATTCTATATTGGAAAGCACAGATCCAATGAACATGTTAATTAAACTATCCAGGCCTCGGTCTTCTCATTTATAAAAATGAGATTGGGGCTTCCCTGGTGGTGCAGTGGTTGAGAGTCCGGCTGCCGATGCAGGGGACACTTGTTCATACCCTGGTCCAGGAGGATCCCACATGCCGCGGAGTGGCTGGGACCATGAGCCATGGCCACTGAGCCTGTGCGTCTGGAGCCTGTGATCCACAATGGGAGAGGCCACAGTAGTGAGAGGCAAGTGTACCAAAAAAAAAAAAAAATGAGATAACTCTGCCTCAGAAATTTATTGGGTTGGTTAAATCTGTTTACATATAGCAATGATTCTATTACAAACTGTGAATAATAGCAGTAGTACTACTATCACAAACCACACCTTTTTGTCTGTACTTACAAAACTTACTCTCAAACGGTATGAGATTCCATAGTTATTTTACTTAGTTTATAAAAAAACTGGAAGATATTAGTAACAAACATATTAAAACATCAAATCATTCTTTTCTTCCATATTTCCACCAGTAAGTGTGCTGAAGTTTTGTTTTCCTTTTTTTTTTAAATTCCCTGAATCACATACAGTACAATATTACTGATTTATCACAAAGTATTAGAGAAATATGTTAAGTTCTATCAATGGCCTAACTTCCTTCCTACATTTAAGTCTTCCTTGTCCATGCTAAGCATACCTGGTGAGCTTGACAAACACAGTATAAGTATCACGTGCTTCCCGAACCTAACATATTCTCATTTGAGTCATTAGTTTGTCAAAGTAACTCTAGAAATGGCATTTGGTAAAATAGACATAATATTTAAATGACTAACCAACACCAAGTTCAGTGGAATTATATTTTCTTACCTGGACACTCCTTAAAATCCATTAGCTTCCTTAGTCTCATGTTCAGCAGAGATGAGCACGTGACCACCACTCCATGTACAGGTAAATCATTCTTTACCTACTTCTCTCCAGAATGACCTGACCAGCTCTTAATTTTTGCTCTCAGGTCTACTGACTAATATTCGATTGCTATCATCCTTTTTAGAGCACCATTTTCCTTCCTTTCCTTCTACTAATGCAATTCTAGAATAGCCACAATTATGAATGTGAAATGACGTAGACTTAAGAAGCCAATACAAGGAGGGCTAAGATTAAACAACAGTGTGGGAAAGTGGGTGAGTACCACAGTTCACCTCTGTGGAACAAAAACTCAATAACTAATAAGATCTTGTAAACTGACTGACTCCAGATTCTCTGTGGATAGGGAGTTGAACTGAAAGATAATATTTTAATATGCCTGATTCAGCATCAAAATAAAAAGAATATTAAAAATTCTAGCTTTATTCTAGGGAGAAGATGGCAGAAGAGTAAGACACGGAGATCACCTTCCTCCCCACAGATACATCAGAAATACATCTACACGTGGAACTGCTTCTATAGAACACCCACGGATCACTGGCAGAAGACCTCACACCTCCCCAAAGGAAAGAAACTCCCCACATACCTGGTTAGGGCAAAAGAAAAAAGAATAAACAGAGACAAAAGAATAGGGATGGGACCTGCATCAGTGGGAGGGAGCTGTGAAGGAGGAAAGGTTTCCATACACTAGAAGCCCCTTCATGGGAGGAGACTCCAGTGGCAGAGGGGCAAGCTTCAGAGCCATGGAGGAGAGCACAGAAACAGGGGTGTGGAGGGCAAAGCGGAGAGATTCCTGCACAGAGGATCGGTGCCGACCAGCACTCACCAGCCCGAGAGGCTTGTCTGCTCACCCGCCGGGACGGGCGGGGGCTGGGAGCTGAGGCTCGGACTTCAGTTGGATGCCTGGAGAGAACTGGGGTTGGCGGAATGAACACAGCCTGAAGGGGTTAGTGCACCAAGGCTAGCCGGGAGGGAGTCCGGGAGAAGTCTGGAGCTGCCAGAGACAAGAGACTTTTGCTTGCCTCTTTGATTCTTGCTGCACGAGGAGAGGGGATTAAGAGCGGTGCTCTGGATGAGCGGTGCCCGTAAAGAGACGGGCCCGAGCCATGGCTATCAGAGCAGACCCCAGAGATGGGCGTGGGATGCTAAGGATGCTGCTGCAGCCACCAAGAAGCCTGTGTGCCAGAACAGATCACTATCCACGCTGCCCCTCCCGGAAGCCTGTGCAGCCCGCCACTACTACGGTCTTGTGACCTAGGGACAATTTCCCCAGGAGAATGCAGGGCGCACCTCAGGCTGGTGCAACATCACACCAGCCTGTACCGCCGCAAGCTTGCCCCGCATCCATACCCCTCCATCCCCCCGGCCTGAGTGAGCCAGAGCCCCCGAATCAGCTGCTCCTATAACACCATCCTGTCAGAGCAAAGAAGAGATTCCCTCAGGTGACCTACATGCAGAGGCGGGGCCAAGTCCAAAGCTGAAACCCAGGAGCTGTGCGAACAAAGAAGAGAAAGGGAAATTTCTCCCAGCAGCCTCAGAAGCAGCGGATTAAAGCTCCACAATCAACTTGACATACCCTGCAACTGTGGAATACCTGAATAGACAACGAATCATCCCAAATTGAGGAGGTGGACTTTGGGAGAAACATATATTATTTTTTCCCCTTTTCCTCTTGTTGTGAGTGTGTATGTGTATGCTCTGTGTGAGATTTTGTCTGGATATCTTTGCTTTCACCATTTGTCCTAGGGCTCTGACTGTCCATTTTTTTCTTTCTTTTTTTTTACTTAAAAAATTTTTTTTCTTAATAATTATTTTTTATTTTAATTATTTTATTTTATCGTACTTTCTTTTATTTTATCCTCTTTCTTTCTTTCTTTCTTTTTCTTCTCCCTTTTATGCTGAGCCATGTGGTGAACAGGCTCCTGGTGCTCCAGCCAGGTGTAAGGGCTCTGCCACAGAGGTGGGAGAGCCAACTTCAGGACACTGGTTCACAAGAAACCTCCCAGATCCATGTAATATCAAATGGTGAAAACTTTCCAGAGATCTCCATCTCAACACCAACACCAAGCTTCACGCAACAACCAGCAAGCTACACTGCTGGACACCCTACGCCAAACAATGAGCAAGACAGGAACACAGTCCCATCCTATAGCAGAGAGGCTGCCAAAAATCATATTAAGGCCACAGACACCCCAAAACACACCACCAGACGTGGACCTGCCCACAAGAAAGACAAGATCCAACCTCATCCACCAGAACAAAGGCACAAGGCCCCTCCACCAGGAAACCTACACAACCCACTGAACCAACCTGAGCCACTGGGGAAAGAAATCAAAAGCAACGGGAACTACCAACCTGCAGTCTGCAAAAGGAAACCCCAAACACAGTAAGATATGCAAAATGAAAAGACAGAAAAACACACAGCAGATGAAGGCACAAGGTAAAAACCCACCAGACCTAACAAATGAAGAGGAAATAGGCAGTCTACCAGAAAAAGAATTCAGAATAATGATAGTAAACATGATCCAAAATCTTGGAAATAGAATAGAGAAAATGCAAAAACATTTAACAAGGACCTAGAAGAAATAAAGAGCAAACAAGCAATGATGAACAAAATAAATGAAATTAAAAATACTCTAGAAGGAATCAATAGTAGAATAATGGAGGCAGAAGAATGGATAAGTGACCTGGAAGATAAAATAGTGGAAATAACTACTGCACAGCAGAATAAAGAAAAAAGAATGAAAAGAATTGAAGACAGTCTCAGAGACCTCTGGGAGAACAATAAACACACCAACATTCGAATTATAGGGGTCCCAGAAGAAGAGAAAAAGAAAGGGACTGAGAGAATATTTGAAGAGATTATAGTTGAAAACTTCCCTAATATGGGAAAGGAAATAGTTAACTCAAGTCCAGGAAGCACACAGAGTCCCATAAAGGATAAATCCAAGGAGAAACATGAGAAGACACATATTAATCAAACTATCAAAAATTAAATACAAAGAAAACATATTAGAAGCAGGAAGGGAAAAACAACAAACAACGCACAAGGAAATCCCCATAAGGATAACAGCTGATATTTCAGCAGAAACTCTGCAAGCCAGAAGGGAGTGGCAGGACATATTTAAAGTGATGAAGTAGAAATACCTACAACCAAAATTACTGTACCCAGCAAGGATCTCGTTCAGAGTTGATGGAGAAATTAAAACTTTTACAGACAAGCAAAAGCTGAGAGAGTTCAGCACCACCAAACAAGCTTTACAACAAATGCTAAAGGAACTTATCTACACAAGAAACACAAGAGAAGGAAAAGACCTACAATAACAAACCCAAAACAATTAAGTAAAAGGGAATAGTAACATACATACATATCGATAATTACCTTAAATATAAATGGATTAAATGCTCCCACCAAAAGAAACAGACTGGCTGAATGGATACAAAAACAAGACCCATATATATGCTGTCTACATGAGACCCACTTCAGACCTAGGTACACATACAAACTGAAAGTGATGGGATGGAAAAAGATATTCCATGCAAATGGAAATCAGAAGAAAGCTGGAGTAGCAATTCTCATATCAGACAAAATAGATTTTAAAATAAAGATTATTAAAAGAGACAAAGAAGGACACTACATAATGATCAAGGGATCAATCAAAAAAGAAGATATAACAATTGTAAATATTTATGCACCCAACATAGGAGCACCTCAATACATAAGGCAAATACTAACAGCCATAAAAGGGGAAATCAACAGTAACACAATCATAGTAGGGGACTTTAACACCACACTTTTACCAATGGACAGATTATCCAAAATGAAAATAAATAAGGAAACACAAGCTTTAAATGATACATTAAACAAGATGGACTTATTTCATATTTATAGGACATTCCATGCAAAAACAAAAGAATACACATTTTTCTCAAGTGCTCATGGAACACTCTCCAGGATAGATCATATCTTGGGTCACAATCTAGCCTTGGTAAGTTTAAGAAAACTGAAATCGTATCAAGTGTCTTTTCCTATCACAATGCTATGAGACTAGACATCAATTACAGGAAAAGATCTGTAAAAAATACAAACACATGGAGGCTAAACAATACATTACTTAATAACGAAGTGATCACTGAAAAAATCAAAGAGGAAATAAAAAAATACCTAGAAACAAATGACAATGGAGACACAAGGTCCCAAATCCTACATGATGCAGCAAAAGCAGTTCTAAGAGGGAAGTTTATAGCAATACAATCCTACCTTAAGAAACAGGAAACATCTCATATAAAAACCTTAACCTTGCACCAAAAGCAATTAGAGAAAGAAGAACAAAACAAACACAAATTCAGCAGAAGGAAAGAAATCATAAAGATCACATCAGAAATAAATGAAAAAGAAATGAAGGAAATGATAACAAAGATCAATAAAACTAAGAGCTGGTTCTTTGAGAAGATAAACAAAATTGATAAACCATTAGCCAGACTCATCAAGAAAAAAAGAAGACACAAATCAATAAAATTAGAAAGGAAAAAGGAGAAGTAACAACAGACACTGCAGAAATACAAAAGATCATGACAGATTACTAAAAGCAACTCTAGGCCAATAAAATGGGCAACCTGGAAGAAATGGACAAATTCTTAGAAATGCACAACCTGCCAAGACTGAATCAGGAAGAAATAGAAAATATGAATAGACTAATCACAAGCACTGAAATTGAAACTGTGATTAAAAATCTTCCAACAAACAAAGCCCATGACCAGATGGCTTCACAGCCAAATTCTATCAAACATTTAGAGAAGAGCTAACACCTATCCTTCTCAAACTCTTCCAAAATATAGCAAAGGGAGGAACACTCCCGAACTCATTCTACGAGGCCACCATCACACTGATAACAAAACCAGACAAATGTGTCACAAAGAAATAAAATTACACGCCAATATCACTGATGAACATAGATGCAAAAATCTTCAACCAAATACTAGCAAACAGAATCCAACAGCACATTAAAAGGATCATACACTATGATCAATTGGGGTTTATTCAAGGAATGCAAGGATTCTTCAATATATGCAAGTCAATCAACATGATACACCATATTAACAAATTGAAGGAGAAAAACCATATGATCATCTCAATAAATGCAGAGAAAGCTTTCGACACAATTCAACACCAATTTATGATAAAAACCCTGCAGAAAGTAGGCATAGATGGAACTTTTCTCAACATAATAAAGGCCATATATGACAAACCCACAGCCAGCATCATCCTAAATGGTGAAAAACTGAAATCATTTGCACTAAGATCAGGAACAAGACAAGGTTGCCTACTCTCACCACTCTTATTCAACATAGTTTTGGAAGTTCTAGCCACAGCAATCAGAGAAGAAAAAGAAATAAAAGGAATCCAAATTGGAAAAGAAGTAGTAAAGCTGTCACTGCTTGCAGATGACATGATACTATACATAGAGAATCTTAAAGATTCTACCAGAAAACTACTAGAGCTAATCAATGAATTTGGTAAAGTAGCAGGATACAAAATTAATGCACAGAAATCTCTGCATTCTTATATACTAATGATGAAAAATCTGAAAGTAAAATTAAGAAAACACTCCCATTTACCATTGCAACAACATATCTAGGAATAAACCTATCTAAGGAGACAAAAGACCTGTATGGAGAAAATTATAAGACATTGATGAAAGAAATTAAAGATGATACAAATAGATGGAGAGAAATACCATGTTCTTGGATTGAAAGAATCAACATTGTGAAAATGACTCTACTACCCAAAGCAATCTACAGATTCAATGCTATCCTTATGAAACTACCACTGGCATTTTTCACAGAACTAGAACAGAAAATTTCATAATTTGTATAGAGATACAAAAGACCCCGAATAGCCAAAATAATCTTGTGAACGAAAAATGGAGTTGGAGGAATCACGCTCCCTGACTTCAGACAATACTACAAAGCTACAGTAATCAAGACAATATGGTACTGGCACAAAAACAGAAATATAGATCAAGGGAACAGGATAGAAAGCCCAGAGATAAACCCATGCATGTATGGTCACCTTATCTTTCATAAAGGAGGCAAGAATATACAGTGGAGAAAAGACAGCCTCTTCAATAAGTGGTGCTCGGAAAACTGGACAGGTAGATGTAAACGTATGAAATTAGAACACTCCCTAACACCATACACAAAAATAAACTCAAAATGTATTAAAGACCTAAATGTAACAGCAGACACTATCAAACTCTTAGAGGAAAATATAGGCAGAACACTCTATGACAGAAATCACAGCAAGATCCTTTTTGACCCACCTCCTAGAGAAATGGAAATAAATATAAAAATAAACAAATGGGACCTAATGAAACTTAAAAGCTTTTGCACAGCAAAGTAAACCCTAAATGAGACCAAAAGACAGCCCTCAGATTGGGAGAAAATATTTGCAAGTGAAGCAACTGACAAAGGATTAATCTCCAAAATATAAAAGCAGCATATGCAGCTCAACAATAAAAAAACAAACAACCCGATCCAAAAATGGGCAGAAGACTTAAATAGACATTTCTCCAAAGAAGATATACAGATTGCCAACAAACACATGAAATAATGCTCAACATCATTAATCGTTAGAGAAATGCAAATCAAAACTACAATGAGATATCATCTCACACCGGTCAGAATGGCCATCATCAAAAAATCTACAAACAATAAATGCTGGAGAGGGTGTGGAGAAAAGGGAACACTCTTGCATGTTGGTGGGAATGTAAATTGATATAGCCACTATGGAGAACAGTATGGAGATTCCTTAAAAAACTACAAATAGAACTATTGTACGACCTAGCAATCCCACTACTGGGCATATACTCTGAGAAAACCATAATTCAAAAAGAGCCATGTACCAAAATGTTCATTGCAGTTCTATTTACAATAGTCAGGACATGGAAGCCACCTAAGTGTCCTTCAACGGATGAATGGATAAATAATATGTGGGACATATACACAATGGAATATTACTCAGCCATAAAAAGAAACAAAATTGAGTTATTTGTAATGAGGTGGATAGACCTAGAGTCTGTCATACAGAGTGAAGTAAGTCAGAAGGAGAAAAACAAATACCATATGCTAACACATATATATGGAATCTAAGAAAAAAAAAGTCATGAAGAACCTAAGGGTAAGATGGGAATAAAGACACAGACCTACTAGAGAATGGACTTGAGGATATGGAGATTGGGAATGGTAAGCTGTGACAAAGTGAGAGAGTGGCATGGATATATATACACTACCAAACGTAAAATAGATAGCTAGTGGGAAGCAGTTGCATAGCACAGGGAGATCAGCTAGGTGGTTTGTGACCACCTAAACGGGTGGGATGAGGAGGGTGGGAGGGAGGAAGATGCAAGAGGGCAGAGATATGGGAACATATATATATATGTATAACTGATTCACTTTGTTATAAAGCAGAAACTAACACACCATTGTAAAGCAATTATACTCCAATAAAGATGTTAAAAAAAGAAAAAAATTCTAGCTTTAGCATCCTGCGTCTATAAATCAGAAACTAACACACCATTGTAAAGCGATTTTACTCCAATAAAGATGTTAAAAAAAATTCTAGCTTTAGCATCCTGAGTCTTGGAAATATGAGTCCACAAAGAGATAAAAGGAGCCATAGTTAGGCAGAGATCCATGTACTATACAAAGAAGCAGCTGAGAGAAATCAAGGTCTGGGAAATATCAGCCATGGGAATATATGAGAATCACCTTGGAGTATAAGTAGAAATTTTAAGAAACCTACTGAGGCATAGGATGGTTTGAAAGAATGTCCATATATACCACCCAGCATTTCTACATGGTTAAATTAATCACTTATATTTTCAATAACCAGGTAGCAGAAAATCTATAAAATGCAAAGCAATGCTGGGGACAGTGCTCAGGCCACACTCTAAATAGAATTAATCTGATTACCTGCTAATATAATCTAGTATTTAGTA